>NC_030812.1:85930470-87306304 GCF_001704415.2 Capra hircus | reverse complement strand
TTCCAGTTTTTCTGCTTTAAGTGGGAAGCTATCAGAGGTTTTGGGGGGCTTTTTTTGGTCACAAAAACAACAAAACACTAGAGTTTTTCCGTTTTGGTAAGGTATTATGTAGTGATGGAATAGACTGGGATGTCTTAATTTTAAAAAGAATTATGACTGTTACTTTGTTTTTCATGATGCTTACCAGCAGTGTCCTGTAGAACTTTCTGTGATGACAGATACATTCTGTACTTTTGCAGTGTCCAGTCAGGTAGCCACTAGCCACCTGTCTACTAAGCACTTGAAAGGTGGCTGTGACTGAGGAACTGAATTCTAATTTTACTTGTAATTAATTTAAATAGCTATGTAACTAGTGGCTACGATTTAGGACAGCACAGCTTTAGATTAAAAAAATAGCACACTGAGATTATAAACCATACATTGTTTCTGATGGTCTGTTCCCTGTGGGAATTACTAAAAGAATGTTCCCATGGTAAGCAGCCTTCCTCAGCCTAACAACCCCTTCCACCTGGATCTAGACTTCCCCCTGCTGTCACAGTGTTGCCTGCCTCGTAATGGTGGGGCAGAAGTCCTAGAGGAAGATGCTCAAGACAGTGGCCAGAGGTGGCGTTGTTTTAGGAGGAGGAGAGTCAAAGGTAGATGTTACAGATGAAAGAACCAGTCAACACACTTATCTTGGTGATACTCCAATAAAAAACAAAAACCACTTAACTTGATGAAAGCCCAGTTCCACTGGTAGGGCTGTTATTCATTCAGATTAACTGGAGTGTGAAGTAGTAGAGGAACTAGATGTATTTTAAGAATCAGCTTTATTATTTTTACATACATCAGAGATAGCATCAGCAAGAGGGTGATGTCAGCCATATTTCTAAAATGCTTCAAACTAGCTTGCTTTCAGTTTTCTCAACAATGACATCCTATGTCGTTTTTATGGCATATCTGTCGCAAACTCAATTAGGAATTGGAGTTGCTGTTTTTGTTGTTAACATTTCAGCCCACTAAGGGTTAAAGCCAGGCTTCCCTGGTAGCTCAGCTGATCAGGAATCTGCCTGCCATGCAGGAGATCCCAGTTCAATTCCTGGGTCTGGAAGATACCTGGAGAAGGGATAGGCTACCCACTCCAGTATTCTTGCCTGGAGAATCCCCATGGACAGAAGAGCCTGGCGGGCTACAGTCCATGGCATCGAAGAGAGTCAGACACGACTTAAGTGACTAAGCACAGCACAGCAAAAGGGCTGAAGTCAGGGAATAGGTAAGTTACATCCTTCATGTGCCTCATACTCTAGTACAGGAAAGAAATGTCCGGAAATAAACTGGTGTTTCTTACTTTGAGTGACTCTAATAAACTCATCTCGTAATTTGCATAAGCAGTAATTGTTTCACATAGTCCAAGACACAAACTGAAGGAACTTGGAGGCTAAAATGCATTAGGAACAGTGCAGCAGAACAGTATCGCAGGCCACTTCTGTTGGCCATTCTCCAGTTGTTACTGTGCTCTGCAGGCTGCCTTCTTCACCAGACCTAACCTTGTTTAGAGAGGAGACTGAATTTTAAAAAAACAACTATCACTTCTTTCAGAAATTCTTAAAGCTCATATCCATGATTATGGTTATTATTTTTTGCACACAAAAAGACATTAGTTGTCACACATGAGGTATAAGAATTATCAAATACCAGAAGCAGTTGGTTAGTGTGACAGTGATCCAGTCAGTTACCTAACAAGCTAGGTGTAACTGTTCTCAGGGACTGTCATGCACTTTAAGGAACTGTACTAGGTTAAGGTGGTAATGTTTTTCAAATAATGATAATGAAAAATTAAATTGCATGACCTTCTTTATTTCAGATGAGGCTGTGGACCCAGGCTAGACAGATGGGATGGTATGCAGCAAAGTGCATGGCCGCAGCTAGTGTAGGAGAGTCCATTGACATGGATTTCAGCTTTGAACTTTTCGCTCATGTAACAAAATTTTTTAACTATAAGGTAAGATAGATAGACAAATATTAACAGTACCTTTCCTGCTTGTTAGTCTTATAACTAATTACAGTCATTTAATTTTCTCACATGAATAAGAGCTTAATCTGGTTTTAATCACTGTACAAAAAGTGACAGATTTCCTCATTTCTTACAAACCCATAACTGGTATTATTGCTGGAGGCTTCCCCAGTGGCTCAGAAGGTAAAGAATCTGCCTACAGGGCAGGAGACCTGTGTTCCATCCCTGGGTTGGGAAGATCCCCTGGAGAAGGGAATGGCAACCCACTCCAGTATTCTTGCCTGAAGAATCCCATGGACAGAGGAGCCTGGCAAGCCTACATACAGTTCACAGCGTCAGGCTTCCCTGGTGGCTCATACAGTAAAGAATCCACCTGCAATGCAGGACACCTGGGTTCAATCCCTGGGTTGGGAAGATCCCCTGGAGGAGGGCATGGCAACCCACTCCAGTATTCTTGCCTGGAGAACCCATGGAGACAGGAGCCTGGTGGGCTACAATCCACAGGGTTGCAAAGAGTCGGATACGACTGAAGCAACTAAGCATGGTCCCCCGTCATCTGATAGTCAGACCTACCTTCTCACTGAACTCGTGTAGTTCAGGGGGGAAAAAAAATCTCTTCCAGATTTGTTCCTTGATGGTACATTTCTGAGTTTTATTTGAAATTCAGTCCTCCTTTGTGAAGGGAACTAACAGCTATTCATACTCAAGAATGAGCAGGTACTACCCCCTACGTATTATTTAACCCTCTTTACCTCACTCAGGGGCAGGTTTTTTCCTCCTCATTTACTGACAAGGAGAAACATACACATACAAATATATACATAAATTTCAGAGAGATTCAGCAATTTGCCCATGAAAGATCTAACTTGGTTTCTTATTCTGCCTTTAAATCATGACTCCAGGCTGATGTAGTCCACGTCCCACATGTTTGTATATTCACTAGGTATTCTTAATGTTCATGTACGTTGCATGGTAGTGTCATCTGTAGAGTAAACGCATACTGTACAAATGTTTTCTTTGGTTCCTTCTAAATGGCACTTTCAACAGTTAGAATTTTGTGATTAGATTTCCCACTCTAGGAAAACACAAAATAACTGTATTTTGTTTCTTCTTAAGTACTCACTAAAATAACACTTTTATATTTCTCTATATAGGTTGTATTACTGGGAAAATACAATGCACAGGGCTTGGGTTCAAACCATGAACTACTGCTGAGGTGTACCAAAGGGCAGGAGTACATCAAGGCCGTCCTGCAGAACGGGCGAATGATGGGCGCTGTCTTAATTGGTGAAACTGACTTAGAAGAAACATTTGAAAATTTAATTTTAAACCAGATGAATCTTTCAGCATATGGAGAAGATCTGCTGGATCCAAATATTGATATAGAAGATTATTTTGACTAAAAAGGGCATTTCAAGAGCTACATCACGTTCCAAATAAGATTTTAAAAGTCAGAGGATTACACAGATTTATGATGACCAGCTGAAGTTAAAATAATTGTATAGGTTTTTTTTTTTTTTTAACGCAAAACTGACCACTAATTATGTAAAGATAAGTCTGAAGTATTCATTTCTGTGTTTTCAACTCAGAGACAGTCATTTGTGATTTAGCTTTGAGACAGATTAGCTTGTTACCTACTTAACCAACAGTGTGGTGTCCGCTTAACATACCAGAGCCATTCTTTGACCGTGAAATGTCAAAGGCAGGCTATGGTTTCAAGACGCTTACCGTTGTAGCCTTTGTAAGCCAGTTGTGTGAAAAGAAAAATACAGCTAGTTGTGACAAGGCATACAGAACTTAACAAAGTTACATGAACTTAATCTCTTACGTATTTTACATTTAAAGGGTTTTACAATAAAGTTAATTTATTTTTCCTGTTTTATACTGTAAATTTATGCAATTCATGATCTCAAGACATCAGAATGTCTCAAATTCTCAAGTTTTCAATACTTCAGAGATAAATTCTGAAAATGTAGCTCCATATGTATAAAATATTAATGAAATTGTCTTCAAATTAAACTTCTGATTAACTACAAAACTAATAGTGTATCCATGCATAAGTTATTTTCTTGGAAAATTTAGAAACACTTATCTCATGCATTATCAATTTTTCTTTTCTTAGCCCCTGTATTCTTACAATCCGGTTGCTGAAGCATGTTTGCAGATCTCTTCAGGAAGTTACTTGGAGTTTTTTCTTTCCTCTTTTTATCAGTTCCTTCAGAATGACAAGTTTGAGGTGATTCAGTCTGCAAAACAACAGGACAAACACTGGTTAAAATTCAGCTATTTCATTTTCTCCGGAGATTAATATCGAGTCCTTCTATATTAATCAGCTCTTTTAAGTGTCCACTGGTCTTGTTTTCATTTTCAAATTTCTTCCTATATGAGCCCCATCTTGAATAGGAAAGGCTGTGCTGTCAAGACCATAAAGAATACCTGACGTGTCCTTGGACACACTGGTGCCTGCTGAGCTTTTGCAGGCTGGAGAGCAGTTAGTTTGTGACAGGGGTTTTCAACTTCTGCTGCACAAGCTAACTTCTCAGCTAGCACTGACCACAAGCAAGGTCATGAGAACAGGGTGCATCGTAACATCAGACATTAAAATGGAGTCTTCACATTCCAAAAGGTTGGAAACCCCTAGTCTTTACTTAAAACCTAGTCTAAATTCTTCCACTTAATACCTCTGCAGAACACAGAAGTAGGTTTTCTCTCTTCTATACCCAGATTCGAAGAACACTGACTGATCTCTTCTGTGTTCCACTGGACCCAGAAGAGAACAAGTTAAAGAAAAGCAAGACACAGGCTTTAATGTCTTTTGCAAATAATTAAAAATTGAAAATTAGTAATCACCCTGAAACAGTTCTGCATGGGCTTCTTTACTCTCATGGTAATAACGTGTGCCTCGTTGTTCAGAAGATTAGCTTTAGGTCCTGCTTTCAAATATGAAATGGTAGCATAAGCTGTAAAACTGTAGTCTTCTCTGCAGGAGACAAAGGCCAACAGTCAGGCTTTGAGAAGCTGCAGACAACAAACTGAAATTTATAAAAAATAAGTAATTTTAACTAAACATTGATATGAAATAAAACTTTTAGTAAAAAATGCAATAAAGTATTGTACTTTGCTGCTGCTTCGACATATGATAATTAAAAGTTTGAATTTGTTTACTAAGTAAATTTTATAGAGTGTTTAAAAGTTCCTATGAAACAACCACTAAACCATTTGTTCTGTTGTACTTATATAAAAATGAGATTCAGGAAAGATAGCATGAGAGGGCAAGAAATGGGTCTGTATATACTTGAGATACTGCTGTATAAGAAAGTGTGCAATGATTTTCTCCAGGTCTTCACGAGGAAGTGTGGGAGGAGCAAGGCCTGCTACTCTCAATTTCGAGGCACCCTTTCCCATCCAAGAGTCGATCAGTTTTAGTGGAGTGAGCTTTTCATTCAGGTCCTCGGCCTGTTTCAGGATCTTAATAAGATCCCTGCAGTATGCAGTTACATTCTTTCTTTCAAATGCTGTAATGAAAGAGACATGGTTAAAGATGAACGAAATTCTGAAATTAGGGCAAGGATAGGCTGTCCTAAGTGGTTAGACTCATTTAAAAAATAAGTCATCCAATGTGACCCACCCTAAACACTGGTTTGTTCCTGTGTTCTGAATTAAGACTATTGCTCAAGTCTCTTTTCATTAGATTAAGCTATAGTCTCTCTAAGACACGAATTTAAATGATACACAAAAAAATAATCTGTTTACTGGAAGGTCTTTGGAGATGCTCTCAGAACCAAAAGGTATCAGCCAGACATGATTATGATAAAAACTTAGAGGTGTTTACAGGAGGGTAAGTCTCTTCTACATATTTACCAGGTTTAGACTACCATATTGAGTCAATCTGTTCTTCATGTCTTCATATTTAATGATGCATGCTCATTAAGCAATATTCTGACAACCAGTGTGGCTTCCTAGGGACTCTAGTTTCATAACAAGAATTTCCTAGACAGTTATTCCCATCTATTGACACGAGCACTCAGATGTATTTATCAGACTCTTGTTAATTTGGTCAGTATAAAACAGTCTAGTAAACACAAATAATTTTCTCTACCTGCAAGGTTGAAATTGTCGTGACCTTCCCCCACCAAGGCATCAGAAGTCAGTGAGGAATGGGTTAGTCTAGCTCATCAAACACTATGCATACATACAGAATTTTTAAAAGTGAAAATACAGCACCAACACTACTAAACTAGTATCTTACGAGTGATTGAATTTTGTCTGGATCAAAAATGATACACTGTAATCTCTATTTTGTACTAAATTTCTCTCTTCAGTCAGTGACTATACTGGAGATTATTACTAGAGGTTAGCATTCTCATATATAAATAGTATTTCTAATCAGAGGGATTTTAAATGTTTCCCTTCATTTCTTAAAAATTTAACATCTCAGTGTAGCAATATAAAATACATGCATACACATAATAGCTTTTAATTTTATTTGTACTTATTTCAAAACTTTGTGTCACTACTCTCGAATCCGAGAAATTCTATTCACACCTTGCTAATTCTTTTAAATCCATTTTGAGTGTCTAATACTGCCCTCATGTAGTCCTAGTTATAAACATGAGCTTATAGAAATCTAAAAAGGACAACTCACTAATCTCTTTACAGCAGTTATCACACATTTTGTTACATGCTTCTGGACTCCATACTTCATCAAAATGTTGAGCTATCAATACACGGCGACATCTGCAAACACATTAGAGATATGAATTATCCCTATTTCAAAATACAGGATTATATACTATTACTAGTTTCCTGTTGCTGCCATAACATTAACACAAACTCGGTGGCTTAAAACAACGCAGATTTATAATCTTACATTTTTATAGGTTAGAAGGTTGACATGGGTCTCACTGGGTTAAAATCAGTAAAAGCAAGGTGTTGGCAGGGCTGGATTTCTCCGAGTGGTTCTAGGGAAGAATCTGTTTCCTTGCCCTTTCCAGATTCTGAAGACTGCCTGCACTCTGGCTCATGGGCCCCCTTCCTCTATCTTCAAAGCTAACAATGGGTGAAGTTTTCACATCACTTTGACATCTTATTCCTCCTTCCACATTTAAGAACCCTTGTGACTATAGTGAGTCCACCCAAACAATTCAGGATTATCTCCTTATTTTAAGATCAGCTGACTACAACTTTAAATCCATTAACTCCCTTTTGCCATGTAAAGTAGCATATTCCAGAGATTCAGATATGGACATCTTTGGAAGACGACTACTATGCCCACCATATGTAATAATTTTTTCCATATGTTATTAGTGTAAAAATAACTTCTATGCACTGGAAAACCAAAAGATTTGCATCACTACCTTTATTACAATTTTCACTTGACTGCAGTTGTCTCAAACTGAAACTGCAATATCTCCAAGGTATACCTGTATTAGAGAATCTTCCTGAGAACAAAGCAGTTTCCTGTACTTCATAGTATCATTTTGAGTCTAAGTCCCAAAATATGCTTCATGAGGGCCTATTGAATACCTAAGGACATTTTCATTTTCTCATTTTTTAAATTTGCTGTAGCATTAATAGGAAAGAAATACCATTTTCTATCACTAATTACTGCTTACTTAAAAAATTTTGAGTCCTTATAATATGGTAGGTAATAAGACTACAAAGATGACTAAGAGTAAAAATAGTAATTGTGAGGGAAGAATACAAATGCAAGATTGTTAAAATGCATTTGAAATTAAGATAGCAAGTTACATCATCATGTATATAGATAAATTGGTATATATAAACCTTATGGTAACCACAAGTCAGAATTCTATTATAGAAACCCACACAATAAAGAAAAAGGAATTCAAACACTAAATTCATCAAACCACAAGAGTAAAAGAAGGAGCAAAAAAGGTCTACAAAACCACCTCAAAACAATGAAATGGCAATAAGTACATACCTATCAACAATTCCATTAACTTTAAATGGACTAAATGCTCCAACCAAAAGACATAAAGTGGCTGAATGGATACAAAATCAAGACCTGCATATATGCTGCCTACAAGAGACTCAGCTCTAAAGACACACATAGACTGAAAGTGAGGGGCTGGGGAAACATATTCCATGCAAATAGAAATCAAAAGAAAGCCAAGGTAGTAACACTCATGTCAGACAAAGAAAGTGAAAGCTGCACAATCATGTCCGACTCTTTGCAACTCCATGGACTATACAGTCCATGGAATTCTCCAGGCCAGAATACTGGAGTGGGTAGCCTTTCCCTTCTCCAGGGGATCTTCCCAACCCAGGGATCGAACCCAGGTCTCCAGCATTGCAGGCAGATGCTTTACCAACTGAGCTATAAGGGAAGCACCATATCAGACAAAATAAACTTTAAAACAAAGACTGTTACAAGACACAAGAAGGACATTACATAATGATCAGGTGATCAATCCAAGAACATATAACAACTATTAATATATATATATAGATATATATACACACCTAATGCATAAGTATTAACAGACATAAAGGGAGAAACTAACACAATAAAAGCAAGGGTCTATAATATTTCATTTACATCAACAGATGATCGAGACAGAAAATCAATAAGGAAACACCTGCATTAAATGACACATTAGACCAGACTTGACATATATAGACCATTCTATTCAAAAATAGCAGAATATATTCTTTTTAAGTACACAAGGAACATTAACATTCTCCAGGATAGATCACATGCTATGCCACAAAACAAGCCTTGGTAAAGTTAAGACAAGGAGATAATACCAAGCATCTTTTCAAACCACAATACTATGAAACTAGAAAGCAACTATAAGAAAAAAACTGCAAAAAACTCAAAACATGCAGAGGCGAAACCATATACTACTAAACAATCAATGAATCACTGAAGAAATCAAAGAAAAATGCAAAAATACCTGGAGACAAAACAAAAACACAACAATTCAAAATCTATGGAATTTAGAAATAGAGTTCTAAGTGGGAAATTTATAGCAACACAAGCTTACCTCAGGAAATAAGAAATATCTAAAACAACCTAATCTTACACTTAAAGAAACTAGAAAAAGAACAAATAAAAACAAGTTAGTAGAAGGAGTTAATAGAAGGAAGGAAAGAAACAAAGATCAGAGCAGAATAAATAAAATAGAGAATAAAAAATTAATGGTAAAGATCAATGAAACTAAGAGCTGGTTCTTGGCACAGAGTCTAAACCACTGGCCCACCAGGAAAGTCTCAAGTCAAACAGAATTAATAAATCTTTATCCAGACCCATCAAGGAAAAAAGCCCAAGTCAATAAAATCAGAAATGAAAAAGTTGCAACCTACACCAGAGAAATATGAAAGACCAAAGAGACTACTGTGGACAAATATTTGCCAATAAAATGGATGACCTAGATGAAATGGACAAATTCCTAGAAATGCACAATTGCCAAGACTGAACAAGGAAGAAATAAAAAATATGAACAGACCAATTACCAGTCATGAAACTGAATCAGTAATTTGAAAACTCCCAAGAAACAAAACTCCAAGAATAGATGGCCTCACAGGTGACCAAACATTCAGAAAAATGTTAACAGTTATCTTTCTTGAAGAAAGAGAATAACTTTTTTCTTTTTCTTTTTTTAGACTTAAGATACTATATTTTTATTGTTGTACAATTTTTAAAGGTTACTTTCTATTTACAAGTATTAAAAAATATTACCTATACTCCCTGTGTTGCACAATATATCCTTGAGCCTCTCTTACACCCAAAAGTCTATACCTCCCACACTCCTACCTCCTCCCCCTACTCTCATCACTGGTAACCACTAGTTTGTTCTCTGTATCTTAGAATACATGTTCTTAAATCCAGGCATTCTGCAGGTTCATGTACTGGTTTCTACCCCTTCAGACATCTTTTACTGGTTTACACTTGATGTGTCACCAATGTATTTACTCACTTAAGTAAGGACCCAAGAAATGCCACATGCTTTCATGTTGTGCTTGTTTTTAATTGACAGAAGTGACAAAGAAACTGTGTGGCTTACTTGTGTATGTTCTGACAGTAGGACACCATCTCATAAAGCTTTTGTTGCCCCACGTTTTCCATCACCACCATTGAACTGATCCTGAATATGTCTTCAAAACCATAATACAGAATGCAGTCTGCTTTCGTGTCATCTCGACCTGCAGTGGGAAGCATCTTCAGATCGCACAGTTACTTTAAAAAGTCAAACATGCAAAAATAATAAACATAGAATTTGCTGGTGATATTTCAGTCTCAATAGATCGTATCTAGAAATTTCAGACAGAGATGTAAAAGTTAATTTGTAACAGCTGTCCTCAAATTTTTTAAAATACGACTGAAGAGAACAATCAACTTTATTAACTTAAAAACCTGTCCATAAATAATCCAGTTGTTCAAATTATAAACTTGAAATAACTAATTAAAAACTCAGGAAACAAAGATGGATATCAAATTATCTTAGCAAATATAAGAAATAATTGATTATACTCCAATAGAACATAAGGAAAATGTCTCCATAGGCAAATAAATATAAAACTTCAAAGGACTTCATTGTTTGTTACAAAAATACTAGCCAATAAAGAGTTAAAAATACAGTAGTAATAAATATCACTTACAGTGTTTTTAAAGCTCTTTTAAAAAATTACTTCTGGGTATGAGTTATACATACCTGCTCGGCCACTCTCTTGGTAATAATTTTCCATAGATTTACTCATTGAATGATGAATAACAAACCTCACATCTGGCTTATCAATTCCCATACCAAATGCAACTGTTGCCACAACTACCTAAAATGTATTAACATTGTATATATTAATTAAGCTAAAATATATTGAAAGGTGAATTAGGTTTTGATTAAAGATCTATTAGTTAACCTGAATGTCATTCGCTGACCATCTTCTATGAACCTTGGTCTTATCTTCCGGTTCCATATTGGCATGGTATGAACCTGCAGGAATCCCCAGTTTCTGTAAACTAATTGTAACTTGCTCAGAGTCTTTCTGAGAAAAGCAATATATGATTCCTGTAGTAAAGATGTCAAATGGTTAGATATACATATAGCACATTCCTGGAAATTTTTTAACTCACACACTCAAGATACTGGTAATTACAATGCATGGGGAAAAAAAGAATTATGAAAAATTCCAAGGCCCTGAACACATACTGACTTTTCAGTATAACTCAAGATTTGATCAGCAACTTGCTCTAGAGCAGTAACGAGCCTGGAGCCACCAGTTTAGGTTTCCATTATCTTAGTTCTCTCTGCAACTTTATCTTCCACTACACGGTATTTCTCAAACTGATGCTTCATCCTCTACAAGATGTAAACAAGTGTGCTGTGAAAAAAGAGTTCCGTGTGCAAATGAGTTTGGCAAGCACTGCACTGAACAAAATTAAACAGGTGTCTCTCTCTTTTGCAAGGCTGATTAGAACTTCAAAGGTGCTGATATACCCTGTGACTCTGTGGGAAGAATAAATAACCTGCAGACTTTCTCAAGCTTATTTGACCCTGGAACTCCTTTTACCCAGGGCACCCACTAATATCTCCTGACAATCTACAGAATAGTTTTGAAATACAACTTTTATACCAGTTCTTTGCTTTAGTAACACCTGTCTATGCATTAATCCTGGAACATGTTACACACAATCTCAACTCCATCTACACTCATTCAGCATTTACTTTTTATATTTCTTAAATGTGTCCTTTATTATAAGAAACTATATTTCATATCCCTATAGAACATCATTGCTTAGCCTTCAATCTTATCCACAGTAGATACTTACTAAATATGTGCTATTGATAACATTATGTCATTAGGTCTACTCTAATGCAATTAAGTGTAAATAAGCAAATCAGTTTCATGACTCTTACAATCTGGGTCATTAGCAAATGCCAACCCGATTTCTAAGATCACCAAGCAAATTAATTTTATCATGCTATTTTCAAGTATGCTCTGCCATGCATTAATCTTTTTTCAGTGAATTGCTGTAGTATTTGTTACTTTTGTAAAGTGCTCAGTCTTTATAGTTGGTTTGTTTCCATATTACCTGATTGCCCCTTGTATCTTCCATTAATGAGCTTTACAATGTCCTCAATAAAATCTTCAGTGTTTGAGGGCTTCTGCCGAACCTAAAAGAAGTTAACTTATTAAGAAGTAAATTAACGAGTGCCATTCATGTGGTTATTTACTTACAGCTTTCAAGCTGCCATTCTTTCTTGGCCACGGTGTTTTTTCCTATCATTCATTCATTCATTTCATCTGACCCTGTCACCACCCAGACTCTTCTTGATCCTTAATTTTTAATTCACCAGAGAAGAGGAGGCACGGAAGCAATGAATAACTTGTAAACATGGAGACTTTTTTTTATTTTCTGACCCTACTTTTGTAAAAACATAAACCATGGCACAAGTAACTATTCAGTAAAAACGCAGAAAAATATTAAGTCTATCCTTAAAGGATTGCAAAGCAAAAACAGCTGTGAGGTTATTTAACTTTCAAGGTTATATACTAAATAAAATCTAAATAGGGAGTACTAGCTGGAGAAGACAATGGCACCCCACTCCAGTACTCTTGCCTGGAAAATCCCATGGATGGAGGAGCCTGGTAGGCTGCAGTCCATGGGGTCGCTAAGAGTCAGACACGACTGAGCAACTTCACTTTCACTTTTCACTTTCATGCATTGGAGAAGGAAATGGCAACCCACTCCAGTGTTCTTGCCTGGAGAATCCCAGGGATGGAGAAGCCTGGTGGGCTTCCGTCTATGGGGTCACACAGAGTCAGACACGACTGAAGTGACTTAGCAGCAGCAGCAGCAGGAGTATTAGCAAATCTTTAAGGGTATAATAATTTTGCATTATTTCATAATTAATTTTATAGAGATGTCATTAGGGTCCTTGGTTATCTTTTTCATTTTTTTGGCTATGCCATGCATCAAACCCATGTCCCCTGAATTGGAAGCAGAGTCTTAACCACAAGACCATCAAGGAAGTCCCAGGTCCCTCAAGCAATGCATACTTTCTCTCCATCCTTACACAAAAAGTGTGTATGCAAATTTAACAAGGCAGTTTTTTCTACTTAACCAAGCAAAGGATTAAACAGCATAAGATATACAAAAGAAGCATTCATGAATAAATCTGTTTATACTCACCCAATTTTTTTAAAACTTTTGAACATAACTGTGACTCATGTAAACAGACATAATGAAAAAGTAAACTTTGAAAAGACTCTGATGCTGGGAAAGATTGAGGGCAGGAGGAGAAGGGGACGACAGAGGATGAAATGGTTGGATGGCATCACTGACTCAATGGACATGAGTTTGGGTAGGCTCTGGGAGCTGGTGATGGACAGGGAGGCCTGGTGTGCTGCGATTCATGGGGTCACAAAGAGTCGGACATGACTGAGCGACTGAACTGAACTGAAACTCTGCTGAAATCCTTCATAAAATAAACTGACATAGAATTACATACCTCATAATAGAGATTTGGTCGATTAAAAGAAGCCGTGAAAGTAAAACATTTTTCGACGCACAATATTTTCTGAGCATCCTTCAAAACATGACTGGTCGCTGTTGCAGTCAGTCCAATTAGTGATGCATTAGGGAACTGCCGCTTCAAGATACCAAGAGCCTTATAATCTGGGGAAAAAAAAATACAGAGTAGCCCTCCTCGTATTCTTTCAGGAATAAAAAAAGACCAATCTTTTAGGCAGATCATCAAGATGACTGTGAGTTTATTTCCACAGCCACCTGTATCTAACCTGCCACTATAGCCTTTGTGACAGATGGGCTTTACTCTGCTTTTATAACTGGTTCTTCAGAAACAAGCACTCTTAGCCACAAGTGGAATGCCCTGCAAAATGTCTCCAGGAAGCTAAGCACTGGTCTACACCTGCTGGACAGCGGATTCAAGAGGTGGAGTGGAAGCAGCCACAGTGTTTGAATTATGGCAACAGATAAAAGATAAAAAGACCATCTGTCAAAACCCTTCTACCACAGACACCATCCAAGAGTGTTAAACTCAGACAAGAAAATGCTTGGTTGTTATAGAACCCACTTCATGGAAACTGCTCCGGGCTCATATTTATCCTATACATCGAAATCACTAGCTATGTTGTCCGTGAGTACACCCTCAAGTAGTTCAACTATTTGAAGAAAAGTGAAAAAGAAACGTTGTAGAAATGGCTCAATGTTAAGGTCAAAGGCTACTATAACAACAGGAAGGAGAAAGTTATCTGTTTGGAAAGTTATGAAAGCCCAGAGTCCAGAAATAAACCTACATATATATATAGTCAATAAATCTTCTACAAAGGAGTCAAGAATATATAATGGGGAAACAATAGCTTCTTCAGTAAATGGTGCTGGCAACACTGGACAGACACAAGCACAAAGAACAAAACTGGACCCTCATATGACACCATACATGAAAGTAAACTCTCAGTGAACTGGAGACTCGAATGTAAGATCTAGAACCATAAAACTCCTGGACAAAAACAAATGAGATAAGCTCCTTGACATCAGTCTTGGCAATGATTTCTTGAATCTGAGACCAACAGCAAAAACCAAATGAAGAAAACAGGTGGGGTTGCTTCTAACTAAAACGCTTCTGTCCAGCAAAGGAAGCCATTAACACAACGAAAGGCAGCACAGGGAACGGGAAAAAACATCTGCAAATCACGTATCTGATAAGAGGCTACCTAAGACACAAAATTGATAAAGAACTCATACAGCTCAACAGCAAAAAAAAAAATATGGATTTTCAGATTTCTCTGCATAGAACAAATTTGAGCAATCTGTTTTAGGCTAAGACTGTAAGATTATGCTGGTGGAGCAAAGAACAAGGTTACTAAAGTATACCACAGAACTATAACACTGAGGAGTTCACTGGGTGTAGATCCTAAAGTGAGTGCTGAAGATACCTAAAACGACGACTAAAAGAGACAACTGTGAAGCAGAAGCAAATTCCTCAACAGATATGAAGGAGAATCCAGAAATCAGTAAATCTTTACAGCTAAAGATGACAAAGTACAGTATATACACATTTCAAAAGATAAAGGTAACTGGACTAATAAGCACTACCATGGTGGGTGGGGATTAGAGATTGAAGATTCTGCCTCTTGGCTCCTCTTGTATGAAGGCAAGAAAAAAATAAGTAATGATTACCTAAAAAGATAATTTTAATGGAAGCAAGGATTTGCATCATGTAAAGCTGAGTAAGAAAAGAGTCCCTAGCATCACGAAGTTTTCTAGGTAGAATATACATGTGTGTGTGCACTCTGTCATGTCTGACTCTTTGTGACTCCATAAACTGTAGCTCACCAGGCTCCTCTGTCCACGGCATTCTCCAGGCAAGAATACTAAAGTGGGTTGCCATGCCCTTCTCCAGGGATCCACCCAACCCAGGGATCGAACCCGTGTCTCCTGCATTGGCAGGTGGATTCTTTACCACTGCGCCACCTGAGAAGCCCAGAACATACATACCAGGTCTGAAATCGTGTCCCCACTGACTACAGCAATGAACTTCGTCTACAGCAATTCGGGTAAATCTCCTTGCTTCATAGGCTTTTTCTAGTCTTGACATAAACATTTTGCTTTTTGCAATTTTCTCTGGAGTCACATAAATTAGCTTTAGCTTGGAGTTTTTATTTACCATTTCAGCATGAACCCATTTCACGTGCTCCTATTGAAAGGAAATATAGACACAATGATAGGAGAACTAAGCCAGCAGAATGCAATACTCAGTGGTAAATGAAGATGCTCATTACTCAGAAGCAACAGCCTTGGGCTACTGTAGCAGCAGATGCTTACTTCATTAAAATTAAAATGATGTCCCAGTACTGAGCTTCATGGTAGCTGTGCAAATAGCATTTTAGATATTTATTTACATTCAGACAATTGATAAAAGAATAATCAATCTCATTTGACAAAAAAGAGAACACAACAACGAATATGAAGACACTCCCAAAAGCATTTACTCCATGAAGGCATAATTCTAAATTTTTCACAATAAATGCCAAAATGTAAGCTAAATGCAGTAAGTATGGTGATAAAGACAGGTTTTATTAATTTTAATGTTATATTTGAAATCATCTCATAGATCTGATTTCATAGAACAAAATTTATTCTTGATTAGATACTTTAATGATGTTATCAAATCTATTCATAATCTATTTAGGTTTTACAAAGTATCTGATTCATTATATCAAGATTTTATAATTATGAATAATTAAAATGAGATTCTATATATCATGTATTATATATAATTAGAATACATCTTAAGAGGTAACAGCTATTTGGTTCTTAGTGCTGTTGTTTTCCATAATATTTAGTACACTGGATGTTGTATTTTTCCTTCTAATCTAATTAAGGATCAAAAGAAGTGGTGAATGTGAGAGAAACAGAAACTCAAAATGCCTTCATCATCCCAGGAAAGCAGTTTGTTAACTCCTCGAGATATTCCTAGTTTTGTTAAGAAATGGCAAAGTGTACTAAATACTTCAATTGGTCTATATGTCCCAGAAATTTTAGAGGAGCAAACATCTGAGGTATTGCCTGAGAAAAGGATGCTTAGTCACTCAGTCGTGTCCGACTCTTTTCGATCCCTGTGGACTCTAGCCCGCCAGGATCCTCTGTCCATGGGATTTCCCAGGCAAGAATGCTAGAGCAGGTTGCCATTCCCTCCTCCAGGGGATGTTCCCAAACCCAGCAATCAAACCCCATGTCTCCTACACTGGCAGACAGATTCTTTACCACTGAGCCACCTACAATTTGAACTGCATGGGTTACATGCAGATTTCTTTCGGTAGTAAAGACTACAGTACCACATGATCCACAACTAGCTGAATCCCTGAATGCGGAAGGCTGACTATAAGTTAAGCACAGACTTTTGACTGTGTGGACAGTTAAGGCCCCTAACCCTCACACTGTTCAAGGGTCAACTGTACTTTCCATTATTATTACTCTCTTTTTCAATTTTAAAAAAGTGCAGTATGAGAAGGCAATGTTCTCCATAGATTCATTTTGTTGAACTAGAAAGCACTTAAAATGACACAAGAGTTTAAATAAATTAAAACTATTTGGGAAAGACTAGAAGAACCAGAACTTCTTGAAGATGTGGCTGATTTCAGGTCTCGGAAGAAACACACAAAATGAGCATGACGTATCTTAGAAAAGAAACCAAAGACTCAAAACCCAGGAGTTAGACATAGGGGCCAAGTTCAATAGACTCTCCCTACCCAAACACGGGACTACTTCAACATTAAAAAAAGAAGAAGAACCATGGCTGGAAAGATATCAAACATGTTAAAAATCCATAGGCTTAAAATGATACTTGGAAAAAAAAAAAAAGAATTTATTGTCCACCTTTGCAAAATGCTGAAAAACCAAGTCTTTCCATAATACTTGAAATTTCATTTCCATAATGAAAACTGGTAAAAAAAAAAAAAAAGGGAAAGAACTTTCAATCTTCAAAGAATAAATAAGGAAAAGGTCCTTTTTTACAGAAAAAGTCTAGCTAATTTAAGAAGTGAGAATTAGAAATCACCATCTTATAACCCCCTAATTAAATAATGCTCTAAGGTAGGCAATTATTATCAGCAGCTATAGCCTGCCAGGCTCCTCTGTCCATGGAATTCTCCAGACAAGAATACTGGCGTGGGTTGCCATTCCCTTCTCCAGGGGATCTTCCCAAGCCAGGGATTGAACTGGGGTCTCCTGAACTGCAGGCAGATTCTTTACCATCTGAGCCATCAGGGAAGCCCCCCCAAAACAGAAAGAACTTTCAATCTGCAAAGAGTTAATAAGGAAAAAGTTCTTTTTTACAGGAAAAATCTAGCTAATTTAAGAAGTGAGAATTAGAAATCACCATCTTATAACCCCGTAATTCAGTAACGTTCTAAGGTGGGCAATTATTACCAGTGGCTACTAAAAGCCATTAAATGAAAAGTTGATCGAGAACTTGATAATTATAGAGCAGGCAGACATAAGGTGACCCCACTGATCAAACTAACATCACACAAAAAAATAATAACCAGGTGTTAAATACCTCCTGAGTGATACCAGGAGTAAGTATACTCTTACAGCAAAAAAAAAGAAAAAAAGCCCAAATTCAGTCAACTTTTAGACTAACTAAAAGTAACAAGTGGAATAACATCACAAGGATACAATCAGGAAGAGACAGAATATAGGAAACTTAAGGACCACAAAAAAAAAACCCCACACACAAGAAACCTAAACAATAATTGCACAAGAAATAAAAGGAACCTATGGAAAGATCAACCAATACAGCATAATGCATGAATCTGGACCATGATTTTAAACAGATAATAACATTTGATGAGACAGAAATCTGAGTATTTTTATTTAATGGTTTTAAAGAACTAATACTAAATTGTTAGATGTGATAATGGCATTTAGTTATATTTTTTAGTTTTTGTTTTTGTTTTTTTTATGTTAGAGATACATACTGAAGAAGTTACAACTGAAATGGTATGATGTCTGGGACTTGTCTCAAATAAATAAACCAAGGGTGGGCAGGGAGGGAAATTGGGGGTATACAGATGAAAAAAAAAACTGGCCATATGTTGATCACTGTTAAAGCTACTTAATAGTTTTTATACTATTTTATTTCTGTATATTTTGAAATTTTTTAATAATATGTTTTTTAAAAAAGAACACCTGGGAAATGCTTTATTGTACAGATAAAGGTAAGAGAGTCCATTTCCAAACAAGAAATTCTACAAAGTTGGGTATCTTGTTTCTAATTCATTTTTTGTATTTAATTATATCCCATAATCAGAAATTCTTCCTCACTGTTTTAGAATGGATACTATGAAACCAGTCAGCAAACTTCCAGTAAAGTGCTACATAGTAAACATTAGGTGTTGTGATCCATATCACAACTACTCAACTCTGTCATGTGTGAAAACAATCAGAGGCTACACATAAAAGAACCAGCATGGTTCTGTTGCAATAAAACTTTATTTATGGTCACTGAAATCATAATTTTCACACTTCATAAAATTTCACACTTTTAATTTTCACACTTTACTATTCTTCTTTTGATTTTATTTTTTTGCCATGCCATACAGCATGCAAGGTCTTGGTTCCCAAATCAGGGATCAAAACTGTGCCTTCTGCAGTGGAAGTATAGCGTCTTAACCACTGGGACTGCCAGGAAAATTCCACTGATTCTTTTTTTAACCATTTAAAACTATAGAAACTAATCTGAGCTCACACACCATACAAAATAAGCAGTGGGCTAGCCTGATCTATGAGTGGTGATTTTTGATTTCAACATAAAGTTACCAGTTTTCTCTTTTATAAGCAACTCAATTGTAGCTAAAGTTCCTACTTCACTGAAGAGTATAAATTAAAAATAAAATACAACAAAAGCCACAGGAGCATACCTTAGCACTAGAAGCATTTAACATGGTAGCTGAAATTCCTAATTGTTTCAAAACCATTAACTGGTCTTCCATAAGGGAGATCAGAGGGCAAATCACAAGGGTAAAACCTAAAAAAGAAAGAAATCCACCTTACATCTCATACCACCACGAGAGTCAGTTTCAACCATTTACCTTCTTTACTGTAACTTGAGAAATCTGTATGTAGGTCAGGAAGCAACAGTTAGAAGTGGACACGGAACAACAGGAGTTGTTCCAAATAGGGAGAGGAGTATATCAAGGCTGTTTATTGTCACCCTGCTTATTTAACTTATATGCAGAGTACATCATGAGAAACGCTGGGCTGGATAAAGCACAAGCTGGAATCAAGATTACAGGGGAAAATATCAGTAACCTCAGATATGCGGATGACACCATCCATACGGCAGAAAGTGAAGAACTAAAGAGCCTCTTGATGAAAGTGAAAGAGGAGAGTGAAAAAGTTGGCTTAAAACTCAACATTCAGAAAACGAAGATCATGGCATCTGGTCCCATCACTTCATGGCAAATAGATGGGGAAACGGCGGAAACAGTGTCAGACTTTATTTTTCTGGGCTCCAAAATCACTGCAGATGGTGACTGCAGCCATGAAATTAAAAGACACTTGCACCTTGGAAGAAAAGCTATGACCAATCTAGACAGCATATTAAAAAGTGGAGACATTACTTTGTTAACAAAGGTCCATCTAATCAAAGCTATGGTTTTTTCAGTAGTCATGTATGGATGTGAGAGCTGGACTATAAAGAAAGCTGAGCGCCGAAGAATTGATGCTTTTGAACTGTGATGTTGGAGAAGACTCTTGAGAGTCTCTTGGACAGCAAGGAGATCCAACTAGTCCATCCGGAAGGAAATCAGTCCTGAATATTCACTGGAAGGACTAATGCTGAAGCTGAAACTCCAATACTTTGGCCACCTGATGTGATGAACTGACTCATTGGAAAAAACCCTGATGCTGGGAAAGACTGAAGGCAAGAGGAAAGGGTGACGACAGAGGGTGAGATGGTTGGAGGGCATCACTGACTCAATGGACATGAGTTTGGGTAAACTCCGCGAGTTGGTGATGGATAGGGAGGCCTGGCGTGCTGCAGTCCATGGGGTCGCAAAGAATCGGACACAACTGAGAGACTGAACTGAACTGACTAACTTGTGGCCCTGCTCACCAATTCAGACTGATTTTCAAAGCAGCTTTAGCAACATACTACCTATTTCTTACCTTCATTATTACAGGAAGTAAATATGAATAAATGATAAGCCAAACAGACGTAAGATTATACAGAAAAAACTCTCACTTTATCCAGTCCTATAAAAACGTGGAGAGATATTATCATTTAGAACTTACTATCATTCTTGACAATCAGTATTGGTAACCTCAGTAAAATTACGTAAATCAAGCCATATCCAGTTACATCAGAAAAAAGTTATTCCAAAGCTTTCCAAAATTTTGTTGTACAGAAGAAACTAACACAACAAAGTACAGCAATTATACTCCAATAAAAAGAAACAATGAAAAAAGTTCTATGATAAGCTACAACAGAATATTAAAAAAGGGTGTGTGTATGTGTGTGTGTATACATATAAAAGTGAATCACTTTGCTGTACAGTGGAAAATAACAACACTGTAAATCAACTATACTTCACTAAAAAAAAGCTTTCCAGGGACTCTCCTCGTAGTCCAGTGGTTAAGGCTGTGCTCCCAATGCAGGGGCCCCAGGTTCGAGCCCTGGTCAGGGCAATAGAACCCATATGCCACAACTAATGATCCTGCATGCTGCAACTAAAAAAATAAAAATAAAAATCCCACATACTACAGCTAAGACCAGCACAGCCAAATAAATAAATAATTTTCTTAAAAAAAAAAAAGGCTTTCCAAAGCAAACACAGCACCTTGTATCATCCAGAATGACAGTTACATGAGTATCCGTCCACTTACTGCACAAGATTAATTCAGTCTGAGCAGAAATCAGTTAAGCGTTTATTGACTGACTCAAGTTCTGGTAATAAATCCCCTTTCTGTGAGAACTGAAATTGTTCACAGCTAAGAGAGCTATTTAGATTGCTAAAATCTTGTGGTCTTAGATTTCCATAGTTTGTTCCTTAAAACAACCTGGGACAGAGAGCAGACCAGTTTCAAAAATATATTCAGATTAAGACATTATCATGGATCTCACCCTCTCAACTAGTCCTCTCTGCTGTATTCTCACTTTCTCCCTCTTTACTGGTACCTTCTCATTGTATTTAAATATAGTCAGTTCAGATATGTCAGACTCTTTGCGACCCCATGGACTGCAGCACGCCAGGCTTCCTTGCCCATTACCAACTTCCAGAGCTTGCTCAAATTCATGTCTATTGAGTCGGTGATGCCATCCCACCATCTCATCTTCTGTCATCCCCTTCTCCTCCCACCTTCAATATTTCCCAGCATCGGGGTCTTTTCAAATGAGTCAGCTCTTCCCATCAGGTGAGCTTCAGCATCAGTCCTTCTAATGAATATTCAGGACTGATTTCCTTCAGGATTGATTGGTTTGAACTCCTTGCAGTCTGTGGGACTCTCAAGAGTCTTCTCCAACATCACAGTTCAAAAGCATCAGCTCTTCAAATATAGAGACTTGATCAAATACAGTCAAGTCTCTCTGAAACTTAAAGAAGTAATGGACACCTGATTCAGGGCCCCTTGGCTTTTTCCCTTCATAGCAATTCTCTCCCTAGAGTGTCTCTTTCACTGGCTCCTCTTCCTCACTCCTACTCACTCCCAAACAATTGCTATTTGGTTTCCACCCATCCATTTTGCTGAAGCTGCTCTAGCCAAGGTTATAGATGAGTCCCGTGTTACTAAATCCACTGGAACTTCCATGTCTTTATTTTATTTGACCTTGTGCCAACAGTTATCACTATTAACCACTCCCTACTTGAAGTTCTCCCTTCTCTGGGCTTCTAATAACACCAGTCTCCAGACTGTCCTCCTCCACTCTGCTACTCTATCTCAGCCTTCTCTGCAGGCCCGCATTCTCTGTTTACCCCTAAACTCTTGGTGTTCTGGTGTCTGTTCTGGGCCCTCTTCTCTCACACTGCTCTGGATGATACAATTCACTACAATAGCCATCTCCACACTAAGAGCCTCAGACTCAGCAACCTCAGATCTCTCAGACCCAACCTTTCCACTCAAACTCGGAGGACAATTCTACCTGCATGTCTTGCAGGCATCATTAATTCAACAGACCCCAAATTAAATTCATCACCTTCCCTCTCTCTATTTCCAAATAAGTTCTTTCTCCAATGTACCCTATTTCAGCAAATAACTTTACCCCATCTGTCTGGGCCTGAAATCTGGACAACTGGACTATCTCTTCTCCTAGCCCTGTATCCAATGAGCACTAAATCCTACCCAACTTATCTTCTAAATATTTCTGGAATTCCTCCATCTGCTGGAAGTATCCTTCCAACAAGTTTCTCACCTGTTTAAGACCCTTCATAGCTTTCCATTCATAGAAGGAACAGTTTTTAAAATATCTTTAAAGACTCTTTCAGCAGGTCTTGCCACTCTCTCCCTGCCAGGTTACTGAATATACCAGTTTCTCACTTTACGTTGTTGCTGTTCAGTCATTACGTCGTGTCTGACTCTTTGAAGACATACCAGGAGTGCTGTTCATGGACTGCAACACACCAGGCTTCCCTGTCCCTCACTATCTCCCAAAGTTTGGCCAAGTTCCTGTCCATTGAGTCAATGATACTATCCAACTATCTCATCCTCTGCCACTCTCTTTACCTTTTGCCTTCAATCTTTCCCAGCATCAGGGTCGTTTCCAATGAGTCGGCTGTTCACATCAGGTGGCCAGATCATATTAGCTGTTCACATCAGCTGAAACTAGAGTTTCAGCTCCAGCATCAGTCCTTCCAATGAATATCTGGGGTTGATTTCCTTTAGGATTTGATCTCCCTGCAGTCCAAGGGACTCTCAAAAGTCTTCTCCAGTACCACAATTCGAAAGCATCAATTCTTTAGCACTCAGCCTTCTTTATGGTCCAACTATCACATCTGCACACGACTACTGTCAGATGAAAGACCATAGCTTTGAATATACAGATATTGGTCAGCATAGGAATGTCTTTGCTTTTTAATACACTGCCTAGGTTTTTCATAGCTTTCCTTCCAAGAAGCAAGTGTCTTCTAACTTCATGGCTGCAATCACCATCTGCAGTGATTTTGGAGCCCAAGAAGAGAAAATCTGTCACTGCTTCCTTTTTCCCCTTCTATTTGCCATGAAGTGATGGGACCAGATGCCATGATCTTAGTTTTTTGAATGCTGAGTTGTAAGCCAGCTTTATCACTGTCCTCTCACAAATCCTGCTCCCCTGCATGAACATTCTCCCTTCCTCCTCTGTCCTTTCTGTGCCTACTTATCCTTTAGCTTTCAGCTCAAATACTACTTCCATACACACACACACACACACACACACACACACACACATATATACACAGTAGAATATTACTCAGCCATAAAAAAAGGAATAAAATAATGCCATTGGCAGCAACATCAGACTAAGTGAAATAAGCTAAGCCAAAGACAAATGTCAGTTATATGGAGACTTTAAAAAAAAATGATACAAATGAACTTATTTACAAAACGGAAATAGACTCACAGACATAGAAAACAAGCTTAAGGTTACCAAAGGAGAAAGGGTAGGGGAGAGATAAATTAGGAGTTTAGGATTAAAAGATACACAGTACTATCTATAAAACAGATAACCAACAAGGACCTACTATATAGCACGGGAAACTATACTCAATATTTTAAAATAACCTTAAGGGAAAATAATCTGAAAAAGAATATACATACATATATATGTATTACTCAATCACTTTGCTGTACACCTGAAATTAACACATTGTAAATCAACTATATTTCAATGAAAAAAATAAGATAAAATAAAAAATAGCACTTCCTCAGGACAGCCTTCCCTAAGACCCCTAGACCAGATCTTTGCACTGACTTCAGTTCAGTTCAGTTCAGTTCAGTCGCTCAATCGTGTCTGACTCTTTGCAACCCCAAGAATCGCAGCATGCCAGGCCTCCCTGTCCATCACCAACTCCCGGAGTTCACTTAAACTCATGTTCATCGAGTCGGTGATGTCATCCAGCCATCTCATCCTCTGTCGTCCCTTTCTCCTCCTGCCCCCAAATCCCTCCCAGCATCGGGGTCTTTTCCCATGAGTCAACTCTTCCCATGAGGTGGCCAAAGTACTGGAGTTTCAGCTTTAGCATCAGTCCTTCCAATGAACACCCAGGACAGATCTCCTTTAGGATGTACTGGTTGGATCTCCTTGCAGTCCAAGGGACTCTCAAGAGTCTTCTCCAACACCACAGTTCAAAAGCATCAAATTCTTCAGCGCTCAGATTTCTCCACAGTCCAACTCTCACATCCATACATGACCACTGGAAAAGCCACAGCCTTGACTAGATGGACCTTTGTTGGCAAAGTAATGTCTTTGCTTTTTAATATGCTATCTAGGTTGGTCATAACTTTCCTTCCAAGGAGTAAGCGTCTTTTAATTTCATGGCTGCAGTCACCATCTGCAGTGATTTTGGAGCCCAAAAATATAAAGTCTGACACTGTTTCCACTGTTTCCCCATCTATTTGCCATGAAGTGATGGGACCAGATGCCATGATCTTACTTTTCTGAATGTTGGGCTTTAAGGCAACTTTTTTACTCTCCTCTTTCACTTTCATTAAGAAGCTCTTTAGTTCCTCTGTACCCTTAGTGGTCCTCAAACAGCAGCATTAGTGTCACCTGAGAGCCTATTAGAAATGCAAGATCTGGGTCTCATAGTAAATCAGAACCTGCCTGTTGATCAGATCACCAGCTGGTTGTTATGCACATTAAAGTGCGAGAAAGCACCGCCAGACACTGTGAGTCCTCTAAAAAGCAAGGACCACATACATTTGCTGACTCCAGTATCTTCAGGGTCTAAGACCACAGCTGACACTCCACAAAGACCTGGGGCTCGACTCCAAGCCTAATGATTCCTTTCCTAGGGCTTTTTCTCCTACAACATGCTTTCAAGGATGTTTCAGGAATCAGATAAAAGAATGAACTACTCTCAGCCTTTAACACAGCCTCTCTAAGTGACTTAAATATCTATTCATACATGCGCTCAGTTGTCTACAACTGTGTACAACCCCATGGATTGTAGCCCTCCAGGCTCCTCTGTCTATGGAATTTTCCAGGCAAGAATCTGGAGTGGGTTGCCAGTTCCTTCTCCATTAAATGTCTATTAGTGGAGAGACAAACATAAAATGCACTTGATTTTGGCAAATACACGGTTAGAAATATTTTTTTAAGACTTAAAAATATATTCATAGAAATGATGTTTCTTCACCTTAGAATTAATGTTTATTAATACCCACCATCTGAACACAATGCTGGTAACTGGTAGCATAAACTCTTTCCCCCTCCTGTAGGCATAACGAGAAATACCTCCTTTCCAGACATTGTGACGTTAATAGTTTCGAGCTGAAGTGGCCTGAACTTCTGCAGTTTAAAGACATTTTGTAGAACATCTTTAACTTTACCAGACCATGGAAAATCTAGAAAGAGAAAAACAAGTTAAGTAGAACTATGTAGGAATATAAATGAGACACAAATGTGAATGGCTTCTTCTATAATAGAGAAGAATCAGATCAATATATATAAGACTTTCAATACTGTGGATAATTTAATTTTTATCATAATTTCCAGATCAGTTTAACTCACGAAGCTAGGCAAAAGCAAATTTAATGATATATCATCAGAAAAAGTACATCAGAATAAAACGACAACATTTGCCAGTGAGAAATAAACTACAGAGGAGAAAGGTGCTTGGTCAGATATTTGATAAATAGTCTGAATGTCGGTCAAGGAATTCACAGTATCAGAAACCGCAAATACCATGAACCAAAGCTAACAATTTTATTACTTTTTGGTGTCAACATCATGTTTAAAAAGTGGACAACACCGGACAACAAAGCCCAGAAAGCATTGCAATTCTGTCAAGAGTTACAGTACTCTAAATTAATGATAAACAAGATGTTTGGCAAGATCCTCAGTCAAGGAAGATTTGTTCACTAGGGCAGGAGAATGAACTAGACTTTGATGAGGAGTTTGAATTTTTTCTTGTTTAATTTCTTCTCATTACAACTGAGAAAATTGAGTTAAATAAATATCTTTCTCCAAGCAAATATGTTTGCAATATGTCAGAAACATATTTGGTCTGAATAATAAAGGCTTTCATTTTAAAAGGACGTGGGTAGAGGATGGTCTGCCTACTAGTTCCCTTGCCACTTAAGGAGTGGTCAGTTTCACTTCTAAACTATTGAAAAGCACTGACCCAGACACAATGATTCAACTCCAGTTCAAAGAAACGAGAGGACACAAAACTAGCAAAGAAAAAAAAAAGAGAGCCAACCTTCTTTATTCCAAGAGGCAGGTGAAGAATCACATTCACTGCTCTCCCCAGCTTCGGAATCCTCTAAACACAGTTTTATTCTCTTCGTTAGCACATTTTTTTTCTGAATGAGCTCCTGCTGCCTTTCCAGAAGTTCCTGGATTTGAATGTCTACTGCATGTAGCTCACTCGTTATAGAATCCAGTTCCTCACTCAGAGCTACAAGGGAAGAAAAAAGATACAATGACCAGAATTAATCACAATTTTAGGTTTCCTTATGATTGATTTTCTTGGTATTCCTCACTATCAACTGTATAAACTTAGTAGTCTAGAAGAGTGGTTAAGTGCATGTTTTGGAGCCACCCAGACAGGAGGTATATCTTAGGTCTTCCTCTCACTGGCTAAGCGATCTCAGGCTAAGTACCTTATACTTAACTGAGCCTCAAAATCCCTATCTGTAAAGTGGGGTAATACCTAGCTTTCACATATTGCTATAAAAAATTAAATGAGACAGAATTTTGAAAGTTCTTAACACAGTACCTGGTACACAGTTAAACATTTAATAAATAACAATTATTAATTTTACCACAGTGTGCTTCCCTGGTGGCTCAGCAGTAAAGAATCCACCTGCCAATGCAAGAGATGTGGGTTCAATCCCTGGGTTGGGCAGATCCCCTGGAAAAAGAAACAGCAAACCACTCTAGTATTCTTGCCTGGATAGAGGAGCCCGGTGGGCTACAGTCCATGCAGTCACAAAAGGGTCAGACATAACTGAGCGACTAAACAATAACAAAAATCATGTTGGAGGCCAGTGGTCTAACAATCTTCTAAATCACTTCAGTAAAATGACTAGACTTTAATGCAAGAGGAAGTTATCTAAAAGTAATCCCCTAACTACTTAGCTATCATTTTACAAAAGCATTTGTATTTGGGTTCATACTGTGACATGGTAAGGAGCTGGTGATTATAAACAAGATGACGTAGCAGTAAGAAGAGAAATCAAGTGTGCTACTAAAATTGGCATTACAAGGGCAGCATAACAATTTATGAAGAAGTCTTAACATATGATACTAAACAATCCAAGTATTAAAGTCAAAATGAGGTTTCCTTTTACATCAGTGGAAGCTAGAAAATTTTACAGACATCCTTGCTGCTTTCTAAAACATCTGCCTGCTTTAATCAAGTGTCCAGTTTTAATGTCTTCCCATGAGATAAAATTGTATGGTTATGATTTAAAATAGGATGCTCTACTGTTTTTGTATTGTATCAACTGTTTGTGTGATCCAGGTTTAGGGCTGGCCACCAGTGACGTCTGTCTGAGATTTGGAAGGTGGAAATGAAAGGGCAGCCAGGTTTACAGTCGACATAAGGTCAGGCGCTGCTGCAGCTCACCTGTGGCTGATGTGCTGCTCACCTTGGCCGACAGGGGGCAAAAGTCAGTTCCTCTTGCTGTGCTCGGTCATGACTGACTGACTGTCACCCCATGGACTGCATGCAGCCTGCCAGGCTCCTCTCCATTCTCCAGGCAAGAATACTGGAGTAGGTTGTCATTCCCTTCTCCAGGGGATCTCCCCCAACCCAGGAATTGAAGCTGGGTCACCTGCACTGCAGGCAGACTCTTCACAGTCTGAGCCACCAGGGAAGCCCAACAATACACAGTAGTGAATGAAGCCAAATTTATCGGTGTGGATTCAATAAGAAGTTCTGGACTTAGTACACTAAATATAGTGGCCAGGAGTGGCTCTAATTCTTTACTTAGCCAACCCCAAAGATGAATATCAGAAAGGTCAGGATGGAATGACACAGGGGTAGGTGCCAATGAAATGGAAAGGCTAGAACTTTCTGGGTATACACTAAAGGAGAGGAACTCGAGGCTTAGGGAGATGGGAATGCTAGAGTGGTTGATCATCCACTCTCCTGCGATCCCCCAGGAGGATCCAGGAGACCCTCCTTTTTCCAAGCCTGTAAGAAATGCCTTCATGAGGGGAATGAACCCCTGAAGAGGACTGGGTTGGCTGTTCTCTGTAAGCCAGGAATGACCATGGGAAGTACTGCCTTTCAACTAGACTACCTGAATTAATGAGAATGATGATTTCTAAGACACAGGGGCTAATTGTCAGCAATTCAATTCATGACCAAAGGAAAGGCAGATGTGGTTGTCAAAATGGACAACAGAAAGTGAAAGTGTTAGTCGCTCAGTCGTTTCCAATTCTTTGTGACCCCATGGAGCCTGCCAGGCTCCTCTGTCCATGGGATTTCCCAGGCAAGAATATTGGAGTGGGTTGCCATTCACTTCTCCAAAGAATCCTCCCAATTCAGAGAGGGAATCCAGGTCTCCTGTACTGCAGGCAGATTCTTTACCATCTGAACCACCAGAGAAACCCAAAGGGCAATAAGCAGAAGTAACACTTAGAAAAGTCTTTGGCACTGGCTAGGTGATCATGAAGTCTGAAACAGAAATAGATTATGTGATCTGTACAGGCAGAGTACAAAGGCCCGATTCTGGTGAACACATGTCTGATTTGAATTACCACAAAAGAATCATAGTCCTTCAACCAGTTCCCAGAAATGAGCCAATTTATAGATCCAAAGCTCCTTATGTAAAGTAGAGGTTGGGGCCCTTTGAAAAAGGACCCTCATACACAGCTAAAACTTCATGCAGTAAATCTTTCCACTATCCTTCTCCAGAGAAACTTAATCAAGGTAATTGTGTACCGGAAAAGGGAAAATAACTTCTCAGGAGTTCCTCGACAGCAACTGTAATCTGACAATTCCTGGAGAACTATAATGCCATGGTGACCCACCAGTTAGAGTATGGACTGAACTTGAGCAAAACACATGATCAATGCCGTTCTGCTCAGGTGCATCACACAAAGGGCTAAGAGGTCTATTCTGTGGTTACCGCCCCAACTCCAGCAGGTGTAATTAGAACATACACCCCCAGGTGGCGCTAGTGGTAAAGAACGTGGTGCCAGTGCAGGAGACACAAAAGACTTGTGGAACCTGGCATCCCTGGGTGGTGAAGATGCCTTGGGAGGGCATGGAAACACAATTCAGTACTCCTGCCTGGAGAATCCCAAGGACTGATGAGCCTGGCAGGCTACAGTCCATAGGGTCGCAAAGAGTCAGAGATGACTGAGGCAACTTAGCATGCATGCATTCAGCAACTGGCTGGTTTCCTGACCTAAGAGTAAGGACTATTATGGTAGGAAGGACCAAGTGGAAGGCAGTATCTTCTTCTTGTCGCTTCAGTCATGTCCGACTCTGTGCGACCCCATAGACGGCAGCCCACCAGGCTCCCCAGTCCCTGGGATTCTCCAGGCAAGAACACTGGAGTGGGTTACCATTTCCTTCTCCAATGCAGGAAAGTGAAAAGTGAAAGTGAAGTCTCTCAGTCGTGTCCGACTCTTAGCGACCCCATGGACTGCAGTCCACCAGGCTCCTCTGTCCATGGGGTTTTCCAGGCAAGAGTACTGGAGTGGGGTACCATTGCCTTCTCCGGGAAGGCAGTATAAAGAGTGCTTACTACCAAAACAGTGAATAGTGCTGTTCCTCACACAGCCAGGACTCATGGGCCTGGGAAACAGGGCTGGAAACATGGCTCCTATTATCCCCTAGTGATCCACTAGTGAAATGTTTGCTTCCCATCCCTGAAACTTTGGATTCTGCTAGTCTAGAGGTTGGCCAGTTAGAACTGCTTCTACCAGGGGGAAAAGCAATGGTTCCATTTAATTGGAAGTTGATTACCACTTGGCCAGTTTGGGTTCCTCATGGCCAGGAAACCAAAAGGCAAAGAAAGGGGTTACTGGACTGGCTGGGGAAAATGATCCTGACTATTAAAGGAAACTGGACTGCTATGACACTGCAGAGGTGAGGAGCAATGTGTCTGGAATGTGGGGGATCCTCCAGGGCAGTGGTCCCCAACCTTTTTGGTACCAGCGACCGGTTTCATGGAAGACAGTTTTTCCAATAACCAGGGTGGGGTGGAGGAGGGTATGGTTTCAGGATGATTCAAGTGTATTACATTTATTGTGCACATTATTTCTGTTATTATTACATCAGCTCCACCTCAGATCATCAGGTATTAGATCCCAGAGGTCGGGGACCCCTGCTCTAGGGTTATCTTTTGGTATTCCCACATCCCCTGCTTAGAATTTATGGAAAACCACAAAAACCCACTACAAGCAAACTGCTAAGGCAAATCCCACCAGGCAAGGTCCCATGACCAAGTGAGCTGTTTGCTGAGAACAAAGGGATACAGAAAGTTGAAAAGGCAGTTATAAAATAACAGCTATAAGCACATGATCAGGTGAGACCCAAGAACTGGAATAGCTATTAAGCATTTCTCCTCTATTCTGACATTCCTGTAGAAGACAAGTTTGGATTTCTCTTGTTGGTGGTTAGTTAGTTGATGAATGGATGGATAGACTGACCTTCTGGCTCCCATTCCCCTAAATCCTAAAATAAAAGGTGTTAATAGTTACTAACTTTGTATCTCAGGATTTAAGTTAGAAGATTATCATGGAGGATGTGATGGAGCAAGAAAAGGAATGAGCATCATCCAAAGATGAATAAAGAGAATCCCTGTCCTCTTCCGGGGAGAGGATCTGTATACATTTGCTTGGACAAGACAGAGCTATGTCAACTTGGGAAGCCAGAGCTTTAGAAGGTGAAGTGAAGCAGTAGCTATATTTTCCATATTTAAGAAGGGCAGTGCAAGGTCAGGTCTGGTGACCTCTCCAGCATGGGACAGCAGCTGGGCCCATGACTCTAGCTGCTGCTACATACCCTTGGGGAAACAGAGGTGCCTGCAGTTCCTCTGGATCCTGCTGGTTCTCCTCCTTGGGCTTCTCTGAACACTTAGCCAGATCATGTGCGACTCAACAGGGAAGGACGCTAGCAATTTGACAGGTGCTGCCTCACCTAAACTGGAGGCTTTGAGACAACCAGAGACTGGTCCAGGTTCTGGTGAGATTCATCTTCACAGGGAGCATTCTGTTTGGGCAATCCCCATAGCAGAAGCATCTTCTCTTCCTATCTACTGGCACCACTGATGCCAGGCCCATCAACAGACACAAAGAAAGAGCCTAAACACTTCCCAAATTCCCACCAAGAATTCCTACAGTCAATCCCTCTTATCACTCACAGTGCTTCTGCTTCTTTCACTGAATCCCACCTAACAGAGATAATGTCAACCTGTGCTACAAAGTCAATATCACTGTACCCTGGACAAAGTCCTGATTGACTCAGAATATAAGACAGTCAAGCTAGTTGTAACAAATCAGGGTCTTTTAATATTTTTGTTCAAAACTATAACCATCTCTAATGCCAGCTTGGACAACACGTGACCTGTATGATGAGAGATGAGATTGAAAAGGGAAGGATTTCAATCATTCATCATGAAGAGGGCTTATTACTATATCTCACATGGTACTGAGCAGGGATCCTGCTCCTAAGCTTACAGCTGAGACAAGGGAGGTATCATTCTTCAGAAGCAGGACAGTTTCTCACGATCTCCCATACTGAAGGCCACAGTGAAAGGGAAGTGATTTACCACCAGGGAACCACCAAATCCAACTCAACAAACTATCTGAAGGCAATTCCAGAGGCATTTCAAATACAGGTCAACAAGCGGGTAGAACAATAGAAGAGGTGAGTTATTTGAAAGGGGTGAAATATTGTAAAAGCAATGATTTAAAGTAATCATCTCTTCTTAAATAAAATTGATCTATGGCATTATTCAGTTATTTTAAAATCATATCCCAGGGACTTCCCTGGTCATCCACAACAAGTTGAGAGTCTGTCTGCCAATGCAGGGCACACAGGTTTGATCCCTGGTCTGGGAAAACCCCACACGCCTCGGGGTAACTAAGCTCATGTGCCACAACTACTGAGCCCGCGCTCCAGGGCCTGGGAGCCGCAACAAGAGAAGCCACCACGATGAGAAGCCACCACGATGAGAAGCCACCACAATGAGAAGACCGCATACCACAATGAAGAGCAGCCCCTGCTGGCCACAACTGGAGAAAGCCCTTGTGCAGCAACGAAGACCCAGTGCAGCCATAAATAAATAAGTAAACAACTTTTAAAATATCATTTCCTACTGAGAAAGAGTAAAGTCTTACTAAATAGAATAACTCACTGATGTGATCCAAAAATAACTGTTTCAACTGAGGTAAGGCTTGGTTCGGTTCAGTTCAGTTCAGTCACTCAGTCGTGTCCGACTTTTTGCGACCCCATGGACTGCAGCACATCAGGCCTCCCTGTCCATTACCAACTCCCAGAGTTTACCCAAACTCATGTCCATTGAGTCGGTGATGCCATCCAACCATCTCATACCCTGTCATCCCCTTCTCCTCCTGCCCTCAATCTTTCCAAGAATCACGGTCTTTTCAAATGAGTCAGTTCTTTGCATCAAGTGGCCAAAGTATTGGAGTTTCAGCTTCAACATCAATCCTTCCAATGAACTGATCTCCTTTAGGAAGGACTGGTTGGATCTCCCTGCAGTCCAAGGGACTCTCAAGAGTCTTCTCCAACACCACAGTTCAAAAGCATCAATTCCTTGGCACTCAGCTTTCCTTATAGTCCAACTCTTACATCCATACATGACTACTGGAAAAACCATAGCCTTGACTAGATGCACCTTTGTTGGCAAAGTAATGTCACTGCTTTTTAATATGCTATCTAGGTTGGTCATAACTTTCCTTCACAAGGAGTAAGTGTCTTTTAATTTCATGGCCGAAGTCACCATCTACAGTAAGGTTTAGTAAAATCTATGAAACCCACACTTTTGTCTCTTAGTGATTAATACCTGGGTTAGCATTTAATATAACTTAAATTGTTACCATTTATTATTAAGCCTTAGGCTATTGGTATGAATCATTAAGCTGTGAGAGATGAAGACAAAATCTATGTCACTATTTTTTTCACATTTATATTTAAATAAATTGTAAAGTTTTGGGGTGTGGAGAGGAGGATTCCATACTTAAGAAAACCATTCCTAGAAAGTTTGTTAAGAACCTAGACTTGTTACTCCAGTATCAGTGCTAAGGTCATATTCACTATATCCTACAAAGAACAGGAAAATAACCATAGAATGAATAAGTTCCTCCCTCCTACCATCCACCTCTTAACTGAATAAACAGCAAAACTTCACTAATAAGCACAAAAGAATCTGGTCAAGTTTATAAAAACAAACAATGCGAGGAAATACATCAAAATACCAAGAGAAGCTGCCTGGAAAAGGTAAAACAGATGTCTTTCTTTTATATTTTAAAAATATTTTAGTGTTGTATGAAAGGAGAGAAGGTTAGCACTCCCCTTGACAAGGATGGAAGAGGCTCTCGGGCCTGACAACACGCATACGATTAAGGCATTGCCAGCTACTTCATGGCATCTAACCACTGTTTTTCTTTTGGACTCTGAGAGAGAGGGAGAGGGTGGGATGACTTGGGAGAATGGCATTGAAACATGTATACTATCATGTAAGAAACGAATTGCCAGTCTATGTTCGATGCAGGATACAGGATGCTTGGGGCTGGTGCACGGGGATGACCCAGAGAGATGTTATGGGGAGGGAGGTGGGAGGGGGGGTTCATATTTGGGAACTCATGTACACCCGTGGTGGATTCGTGTCAGTGTATGGCAAAACCAATACAGTATTGTTAAGTAAAATAAAGTAAAAATAAAATTTAATTTAAAAAAGTGATATAATATAGTTGAAAGAAAACATTAAAAAAAAATAATAAAATAAAAATATTTTAAATGATACCACTGAGGAACTTATCTTAAGGAAATAATCAAAGAAGCACACAAACCTTTTGATTCAAAGATGTTCAATGCAACTTTTTTTACTTTTGAAAAATAAAGACAGCCTAAAAGTTCAAAACCAACACTCAAAGTGTTAATTCTTTAATCCCACTATAAAACAACAAAATACAGAGCAGTATTAAAAACAGAATATTGAGAACATAAAATTTATATTACAGTATGTCTATATTCTTTATCTACCTTGTGTTTTTAAGAATCACATTACCAAATATTATGTAAAAAATGTGAAAAAAATTTGTTGAAAACAATACATCTACTTGGTGCTCTCGGCATCAGTGGGGAGTGATGAAAAGTTCCGGAGATGGACAACGCACGTGATGCAGTGCGTGCACTGCTCTTGATCGTCTGCTTAAAGGAGCTAAAATGGTAAATCTAAACATATTTTACAACAATAAAAAGAAACCTAGAAAAAAATCTATAATCAGAATTATTAAGACAAATATTTTCTAAATTTATTTTTATTTATTCCTACTAAAACTTTTTTTTAAAGTAGTTTAAGACTCACAGTAAAACTGAAGGGAAGGGACAGAGAAAACACGCAGTTAGAAACAGAACGGAATGAACCACAAAATGGAATAATCTCCACTAACCTGAAATGGATGCCATTCTAAAGTCGAACTGGAAAGCCAAATTTCTCCCTAAAAGTGAAAGAAAAATCAGAGCAACATTTTTTTTTAAAAGAGTACTGTTGATAATGCTCAATGATAATCTGTCATTACTGAGCACAAAAAATGTTAGAAAGTAAATTACATACTGCAGTAACCTTTCAACAATACTACATGGTTCTTCCCACTCTACTTTTTATGGAGAATTCTCTAGATTCCAGAGAAGTAACCAAAGTCACACAAATATAACAACAAGCATGACACCAAAAACATTTAACAAACACCCAGCAAATACTTAATGAAGTTGCAAAAAAAGAGCAAAGTGTAGAGGTTAAACAGCTTTACCATTACATTACTGTGTGAGTTTAGCAAACTTAAAACAATCTGTTCCTGTCAGCCACTTTCCCTATCTGTACAATTGGGATGGTGGAAACTGTTTTACAAATAGCAAGTTGGATAGATTCAAATATCCCAGATGAAGCAAAACCCATTAACAAACTACTCGAATTATTCATTTAACATTTTACTGAATATTTGCTCTACAGGGTTACAATTGAGGCTCAATTTTCAGAGGAATTGGTATTCCATGGAAGGATGAGATTTCAGATGGAGAGAACACAAAGAGTTCAGAAATGGGGAAAAACCTGGTTTGTATTAAGAAATATTTCTGAACGGTTCAAACTTCAGAGTACACACAAGCAAGTGAAAGGAGGTGAGTCTGGAGGGTAGGAACTTTATTTAGCTTATCCATAATCTCCAAGAACACCTTTTCCAACTCTGAAATGGACAACCAGCATTTTCTGAAACTAAGTCAATGTTCTCTGAAGGTAGCTTCAGCATCACCCTGCCCTTACTCAAATTGCTCACCCTATGCCCTGCCTCATGTAGAATTCTGAAGCCACCACTAGGCTGGAAAAATAGGTAGGGTCTTCTGTGACTTGCTAAGAAGCTTGAAAGAGTCACAACCCTAAAAGATATTTAAGTAGAAGAGTAAACCAAGGACTTCTAATTCTTTATCTATATGAACATGCCTTCATCATTTCATGGAAATATAATTCTCCTTCTCTGGACTGTAGGGCTTCCCTGGTGGCTCAGAGGTTAAAGCGTCTGCCTCCAATGCGGGAGACCCGGGTTTGATCCCTGGGTCAGGAAGATCCCCTGGAGAAGGAAATGGTAACCCACTCCAGTATTCTTGCCTGGAAAATCCCATGGATGGAGAAGCCTGGTAGGCTACAGTCCACAGGGTCCCAAAGAGTCAGACACGACTGAGCGACTTCACCTTCTCCTTCCTTCACCTGGATTGTAAGATTCTCCAGCAGGGTAGAGATTGAGTCTCTTCACCTCTGTATCCACATAACCTAGTAAAATTCCTTGCATATAGTGAAGGCTCAGGGTGGTACTACTGCCAGTACAAGAGATGTAAGAGACACAGATTTAATCCCTGGGTCGGGAAGATCCCCAGGAGGAGGGCATGGCAACCCACTCCAGTACTCTTGCCTGCAGAATCCCCATGCACAGAGGAGCCTGATGGGCTATGGTCCATAGGTCACAAAGAGTTGGACACGACTGAAGGGACTTAGCATCCAGGCACACAGGTTTGCTGAGATTGAAAGCAGAAGCTTTCTCTACTCTTATGAAAGAATGTAATCTACAACTCTACAACCATTTCCCCCCACTATTTTAAACAACTCCTTTGATTGTACCATTTTTAAAAAACTGCTTATAAACTACTTCCCCAGATGATGTGATTTAATAGCAAAAGCTAGCTGAATGTAAAAAATGTTCAAAAATTAATGAGCTATGTATAGCAGGTCTGTCAGAAGTATACCTAAACACTGTTTAAAATCCAAAACAAAGGGAGATCAGCCTTGAAAATTCCCTGGGCAGACAAAACCAACATAGCCATACAACCAAAGCTTAATTTAGCTTATTTTGAAAGACTAACTTGACCTGGGGCACTTCGCCTTTCTGCCTCTGGAAATCAGAAGCAAAACTCCCACTGTTTCCCAAGTTTGCTATGAGGTAACCACTATCCAATTCCGTATCTTTTAAGAAAATGTTAATACAACCAATCAGTGTGAAGAATAAACAGTCAATGCCCTCTTACTAAACAACCTGCTTTATATAGCCCTGAGCCTAATTCCATGTTTCAATTTGAGATCTCTTGGTCGGCAAACTGTCTTTTTGGTGGATACACAATGAACTTTTACTAATTACCACTTCCCTGATTCATTGTTTTTACTTCTGCTCTATCTGAACTTTTGGGAGCATCATCAGGAAATACTTTACAAGGTCTCATGTCAGTCATGCATGCCTGACATCAAGTGTTGCTGTTGTTCAGTCACCCAGTCATATCTGACTCTTTGCAATCCTATGGACTGCAGCACGCCAGGCCTCCTTGTCCCTCACCATCTCCCAGAGTTTGCCCAAGTTCACTGGTGATGCCGTCCAGTCATCTCATCCTCTGAAGCCCTTTTCTACTGCCCTCAATCTTTCCCGGCATCAGGGACTTGACACCAAGTACCAGAGGCTAAATCACACACACACACACACACACACACACACACACCCCCTGGGACTTGACACCAAGTACCAGAGGCTAAATCACACACACACACACACACACACACACACACACACACACACCCTGGGACTTGACACCAAGTACCAGAGGCTAAATCACACACACACACACACACACACACACACACCCCCTGGGACTTGACACCAAGTACCAGAGGCTAAATCACACACACACACACACACACACACACACACACACACACACCCTGGGACTTGACACCAAGTACCAGAGGCTAAATCACACACACACACACCCTGGGACTTGACACCAAGTACCAGAGGCTAAATCACACACACACACACACACACACACACACCCTGGGACTTGACACCAAGTACCAGAGGCTAAATCACACACACACACACACACACACACACACACACACACACACACACACCCTGGGACTTGACACCAAGTACCAGAGGCTAAATCACACACACACACACACACACACACACACACACACACCCTGGGACTTGACACCAAGTACCAGACGCTAAATCACACACACACACACACACACACACACACACACACACACACACCCCTGGGACTTGACACCAAGTACCAGAGGCTAAATCACACACACACACACACACACACACACACACACACACACACATACACACACACACCCCTGGGACTTGACACCAAGTACCAGAGGCTAAATCACACACACACACACCCCTCTCTCCGCCACCTCGGTTTAGATGCAACAGACACACACACACACCACACCCCGCCCCCACTTCCGCCACCTCGGTTTAGATGCAACACACACACACACACACACACACACACATCCCTCTCTCCGCCACCTTGGTTTAGATGCAACAGCAATTTAATAAAACCCTCCGTCACGCTTAGGCGTCCCCTCTGGCTTTTCCCAATAAACAGTGGTTGCAAATAAAAGGCTTTGGTGACCGAGTCTCCTGCCTGGAAAAAGCTGATGATAAAGAGACCGACCGCAGTGGAACGTGCCCCTAAAGGCCCGAGTTCCACTAGAACTGGGCGATAACGGAGAGTTCCATTAGAGGGGCGAGGGCCCCTGCTTCTCCCTCACCAACGCATTGGTGGAAGGAAGTGAACCGGCCTTCCCCATAGGCCAGGAAAAGGAATGTTAGCTCTTTCAAAGAGGTAACTAGGGGTTACCCCAGAACCTCTCCCGGGTGAAGTTAAGAAAAACATTCCCCCTCCTCGATCTCCGACCCCAAGACCCCCTCTGTCTACTACTTACCCTTTCAGCCGCACTCCAATAAAAACTTCCCGCCACCAGGCTTTCCTTTCTCTCCAGCCGGGGGCATTCACCCTTCCGGGTGGGTCCTTTCAACCAATTGCAGGTACTACCCTTCTCTTATTGGTCAAGGGGTGTGGTCACCATTTGCGTCACTGAACAAGACCAGAGATTATTGGTTGATGTTGGGAGCAGGTGTAGCCAATAGGAAGCGGGTTTGAACCTAGGGTGGGGGCGGCTGCGTGTTTCCGGAAGACGTGGCGGCTCTTGCCTGGGCTGCTTCCCGGCTTCATTCTCTCCACTTGGCTCCACACCCAGGGCGCTCCGAGGTGCTATTGCCGCCTCCCTCACCTCTGCAGCCATGATCTCGTTAACGGACACACAGAGTAAGTACCTGCCCCGAGGCCCCGCCTCAAGCCCCGCACACACCTTCCCCGGTCTGGGTCTCGCCCGCCTTCCCCTCCGCCTGCCCGGGTCAATGAATGAAGCTCCGCGATGGGGGCGGTGGCCTGCAATACTCAGCTAGGACTGCGGGACCCTGGAGGAGCCGGGTGCTGAACTTGGGGCTGCGGACCTGGCGGGAGGGGAGAGTCAGTGGGGTCTGGGGAGACGCCCAAGCTGGGGAGGGGGAGCTTTCGCCTAGCGCGCAGGGGTCGCGCCGCTCTCACTTTCAGGAGGATGGGCGCTTTGTTCCTGCGGGCGGCCGCGAGAGAAAGTTTGATGCGCGATGCCAGCGGCCCACTCTTGGGGATATTTTTACACTTGACATACTTGGGGTCCTCTACAAGTTACTGCTGGTTGTTTGGAGGCCGTGTTTTAAATGTCATCCATGATAGGCTCTTTTTGGAAATGTGCTTACGCTTAAATATTTTGAGTATTTGCTTTTTGCCACCACTAGAAGCAACCTTTTAAACATGCCTTGAAATAGCTTCACTTTTCTACCGGCTGCTGTCTTCCCAATCGTAAACTTTGTGTTCAGTTAAACGACTTCTTTCGTTAATATTGTATGTTGTGCTTTGTGGTATGTTTTATTATGTTAGCATCTTTCTGCCACAGAGTTCTCCAGCCTATCTTATCGCTAAGATTCATATTGCTGTCTGTTGTCTTTCAATATAAAATTTCCCTTTCAATATGAAATATAAAAGGGGTAGTTTTCTACCCCTTTTTGTCAGTGTTAATAATTTTGTATTTACATATCTGCCAACCCTGTGCTTCCTGTATTTTGATGGTAGTGATAGTCTTTTTAATCTCACTTTATTTTATCTGCCATGCCTTTTTTTTAATTCTGTATAACTTACTTGAATTTTAAAGATTTTTAAGAATTTAACAGTCTGTTGAAATAAAAAATAGAACTTCCTTAAAAAATGGCTTATTTTAAAGTGAAGTCGTAAGGTTTGGATTCAAGTCTTGACTAAGTTGAACTTCATTCACCAAGCTGCTTATAACTCCTGCACACACTGCCACCCCAGGAAGGGTCCCTCCCTTCCTCAGATTGAACTGCGTCTGCACCTTGAGTGCCCATTTTGGTGTATCTGTTCTGATCAGAGATAATATAGAGTCCTTTTCTGTTTGTAGGTTTTTATGTTTGGGGTGTTTTTTGTTTGTTTGTTTGTTTAGTGTTATAATAAAACTACCTATTACATAAAAGCATCTCATATCAGTTTACCATGTGCTTTCATGTAAAATGTTTTCTTTAGTTCTAAGAGCCTTGTAAGGCAAAGAAGAATATATCTCTTGCATAAATTAAAGAAGGCTCAAAAGAAATGTAGTGTATAATCATGAGGAAAGCAAGAGAAACAAGACTTGATCCCAGGTCTGCAGGCTCAAAAATCTTTGTCCTTTTCACTGTACCCTGCTAGCATCTAAGAAGATTTGATGTTAAGTTTATTTGAAATCTATCTTAGAGGGATGAAATTTTCCCATAGCAAAAAATAGTTTCAACAGTAGATATTTATTATTTAGAATTATGCATTGATTTTTTGAGAGATTGGGTAGAATATTCAGAGCCTATTTTTGGTCCTCTTGACTGAAACCCAGAATTTAGCAGAATACTATACATAAATTGCTAGAATTTATTTCTAATAGTACTACTAATTACTCAGAGGAAGTACTCGGTCTCTATGTAGTTTTCCTATCTGTTAATACTCCTGTCTGAGTCTGTGATTATTACATATATATATTATTTACTTACCCTGTGCATATAGATTCTCTTCCATTGAAGTCTTACAGGGACAAGTGCTAATTTACATCCTTTCAAAAACCAGAATGAGGGGGTTGGGTTGGAATACGGGCAGAATAGGCAGCATTCTCCTTACTTCATTATAGTGATGAAGAGGAGGAAATTAAACTTTTTGCTGCTCATTTGCTGAATGTTTTAAATAGATAATGGATGAGAATACAAAATGATTAGTGGACCAAAAGCTCTTTGGATTTCAACTGGTGTTTGTGTGTGTGTTCAACTGTAGGAATTGGCCATCATTCAAGTGACTTACCAAGATTATTCTGGGATCCCGATTCTGGGAGAGAGTGATCAAGTACTAGTCATAGTAAAAAAGCAATTCATGACTTTTTAAGGGAATTCTATAATCCCCTCCAGTACCCTGCCCCCCAAAAAACCCACAAAATTTATTGAGGAGGCTGAAGTGGAGCAGTTGCCATGCTACCTCTAAAGCTTTACTTCATTATGTCACATTGCCTAAATTCTACCATGATGTTGAACTGAGTTCTTTATTATGACATTTTCTCTTTTTGAAAGGATATAGATAGCACTGCCTTGAAATGTCTTAAATAAGAAATCAAAAGTGCTAAGGTGATCGTCATGGAGTAAGACTATCTCTCCTTATCAAATTTCTCCAAAAGCTTTTGATTTTAGATAAACTAGTTTTATTAGATTTTTAAAATTAGGTCATGCTTTAAAACTACACTTGCCTGTGTGCATGTGCACATGCACGCGTGCACATGAGCAAGAAGAATGAAATTTTAATAATGCACAAGAAAATACGTTTATTTTCAGTCAGTTCAGTCGCTCAGTCGTGTCCGACGCTTTGCGACCCCATGGACTGCAGCACTCCAGGCTTCCCTGTCCATCACCAGCTCCGAGAGCTTACTCAAACTCATGTCCATTGAGTCAGTGATGCCATCCAACCATCTCATCCTCTGTCGTCCCCTTCTTCTCCTGCATTCAGTCTTTACCAGCATCAGGGTCTTTTCAGATGAATCAGTTCTCATCATATGGCCAAAGGATTGGAGTTTCAGCTTCAGCATCAGTCTTTCCAATGAATATTCAACTGATTTCCTTTAGGATTGACTGGTTGGATCTCCTTGCAGTCCAAGGGACTCTCGAGAGTCTTCTCCAGCACCACAGTTCAAAAGCATCAGTTCTTTGGCACTCAGCTTTCTTTAGTCCAACTCTCACATCCATACATGACTACTGGAAAAATCATACCTTTAACTAGATGGACCTTTGTTGGCAAAGTAATATCTCTGCTTTTTAATATGCTGTCTAGTTGGGTCATTACTTTTCTTCCAAGGAGCAAGCGTCTTTTAATTTCATGGCTGCAGTCACCATCTGCAGTGATTTTGTAGCCCAAGAAAATAAAGTCTGTAACTATTTCCATTGTTTCCCTATCTATTTGCCATGAAGTGATGAGACCAAATGCCATGATCTTAGTTTTCTGAATGTTGAGCTTTAAGCCAACATTTTCACTCTCCCCTTTCACTTTCATCAAGAGGGTTTTTAGTTCCTCTTCACTTTCTGCCATAAGGGTGGTGTCATCTGCATATCTGAGGTTATTGATATTTCTCCCAGCAATCTTGATTCCAGCTTGTGCTTTATCCAGCCCAGTGTTTCTCATGATGTACTCTGCATAGAAGTTAAATAAGCAGGGTGACAATATACAGCCTTGACATACTCCTTTCCTGATTTGGAACCAGTCTGTTTTTCCATGTCCAGTTCTAACTGTTGCTTCTTGACCTGCATACAGATTTCTCAGGAGGCAGGTCAGGTAGTCTGGTATTCCCATCCCATGTGGGCAACTTAAGACTCAGAGTAGTAACTCATCCTTAATCACAGAAATGGCAAATGTGTGTGTGTGGAGGGGGATGGGTGTTGGGCGGGAGGGAAGTGGTGTGGGGTTTGGCTAGAATTCAAATCTAGTCCTAAGGCTCCACAGTTTATAACTTGGGACCGAAACATTTCACTGCTTTACCCAGTGCAGTCCAGCAAGGGAGGGTTGCCTCTAACATTTTTGCCAAAACACTAGCAGGTTAGTGCCAAATAGTCACTGATGTGAATGGGTCAAAAGGCTCAAACTGGCCTCACTCTTCCATTTTCTCCCCTCCAGTTCTTCCCTAAGCCTATGTATTCACAAGCCCTCTGGTTATTAAAGCACTATTTGGAGCTGCCCTCTCACCATCAGAATCGTACCCAGTAAAATAAACATGCTGTTCATGCTGAACAGCGAGGCCAGTTTGAGACTTTTGACACATTCAAATTAGGGACTATGTGGCAATAATCTGCTAGTGTTTCAGCAAAAATGTTAGTGGCACCCCTCTCTTGCTGGACTGTACTGGGTAAAGCAGCGGAATGTTTCTGTTCCTGTGTTATAGTTATAAGCTGTGGAACCTCAAGACTAGATTTGAATTCTAGCCAAACCCCACACACTCCCCTCCTACCTAGCATCCGTCCCCCTCCACACACACCCATATTTGCTGATTCTGTGATCAAGGATGAGTTACTAATCTGAGTCTTAAGTTGCCCACATGAAACATGGAGCCAGTAATACTTTTTAACCCCCCAGTTTTGCCAAAGGAATTAGGACATTTGTGTAGACATCTCATGGCTCAGACGGTAAAGCGTCTGTCTGCAATGCAGGATCAATCCCAGGGTTGGGAAGATCCCCTGGAGAAGGAAATGGCAGCCCACTCCAGTACTCTTGCCTGGAAAATCCCATGGATGGAGGAGCCTGGTAGGCTACGGTCCATGAGGTCGCAAAGAGTCAGACACAACTGAGCAATGTCACGTTCACTCATTAAATGTAACACCGTATACATTGTCTTTCTTTTTCACTGCAGTTTTTAATAACATAACTGACATTATGTTAGTAACAAGCTGATTATATTAAACTTGAATCACCTAAAGATGCTTCTCCCAGAAGTTCAGCATATCCCAATACCTTTGAGTTTCATTTAATCTGATGTATTTAACTCGGGGGAGGGAGATCCTTTGGGAAGCAGTATGGCATGATGGTTAAGCACAGGGACTTTGGATTCAAATAGACCTGAGTTCAAATGCTTATCCAGATGTGTGACTTTGGGCAAATGAAGTCAATTCTCTAAACCTCAGTTTCCTCCATCTCTAATGATACCTACCTTGCAATATTACTGGGAGAAATAAGTTCTGTAAGAGATGTGAAGCACTTCATAATGGCCAATTCATGGTAAATTCTCAGTATATAGTATGTTTATTGCCATATAATTTCCTTTCTGAAGAACAAACATCTCGACACGTCTCTGTTATCATTAGGACAACTTGTGAAAAAATAGAAATGGGTTGTATTTAAGTAACCCAGCTGCCAGTGATTAAATCTTAACTACTAAATAGTTACTTAATGGAATGTTACTTGCTCATTTGTCCATATTTTTCTCTCAGAAATTATGCCTGACATCTGAATAGTTATTTTGGTAAATTCTCCTGAAGCATTTAAGCATGAAAGTATCAGCTTCCAACTTTCATGAGAATTTATGTCCGTGGTGTACACTTTCCAATGTATTTATGGACAGGTACTTTGCTGACAAAGATCCATATAGTCAAAGCTGTGATTTTTCCAGTAGTCATGTATGGGTGTGAGAGTTGGACCATAAAGAAAGCTGAGCAGCACCGAAAAATTGATGCTTTCCAAATGTGGTGTTAGAGAAGACTCTTGAGAGTTCCTTGGACTGTAAGCAGATCAAACCAGTCAATCCTAAAGGAAATCAGTCCTGAATATTCATTGAAAGGACTGATGCTGAAGCTTCAGTACTTTGGCCACCTGATGCTAAGAGCCAACTCATTCGAAAAGACCCTGATGCTGGGAAAGAGTGAAGGCTGGAGGAAAACCGGTAAAACAGAGGATGAGATAGTTGGATGGCATCACCAACTCGATGAACATGAGTTTGAGTAAGCTCCGGGAGTTGGTGGTGGACAGGGAAGCCTGGTATGCTGCAGTCCTCGGGGTCACAAAGAGTCAGACACAACTGAGTGACTGAACTGAACTGAACCTGAATTCTTTTAGTCTAACTCTCAGAGAAAAAGGTAGCTGGAATGGGAGGCAGTCATTAACTATAAATTGAAGTTGAGGATGTTGAAGAAGACACATGTAAATTTTCAACTCATTGGAACATTTTACATGGCTTAAATTTTTAAGGAGCTGTGACTTAGATTTTAGCTTTCTGGAGCTGAGGTAACAGATCAGAAATCACTACTGTGTATTTAAAATAGTATTTCCCCAAATATGGCAGTTTCAGTTCAGATCCATTGTTTTCTGCAGGTAGTGCTGCTAGGTTAAAGTAAGGATTGGTGACTGGTTTCCTGCAAGCTGTACTAAAATGAGCAAGGAAGTAATTTCATGGATTGTGCTTTGCAACATTAACAGACTAGTACAACTGTACCCATAGAAAGTTAAGACTCTTCAGAAGTACAGATAAGTCTAGGAAATGTAAAGGCAATAAAATTATTAGTTTTATATAAAGAGTAAATAGAGCCTTAAAAGCTTATATTTTCCACTACTCTATACTCAGTGCCTGGAACAGTTGCCAACATCTAGGAGTGGATAAACAATTTTTTGTTTCTGAGTGAAGAAGTAAAGACCCAGAATGTTAATATTAGGTAAGACAGTGTTGGAGAGATGGTTTTAGGACTGAGACTAAATGTGTGAATAGGTGCATAGTTGAGAGAGACTTATAGTAGATAAATGCATGACAAACCATCAGGAAGTCAAAGTGATGCCTCACCTTCTGAATATTAACTTTTAGAGGAGACAGCTACTTGATTCTCAGAATTTCTCGTGTTGCCATTGTGAGAAGCAGTGCATAATAGAGCGGTCTGTTGTACTGACGTCCTGTAGCATTTCTGGTAGGTTCAGCATTTTAAGAAGAAACTGCAGGTCTTGTGCATATAAATACTAGTCCTGAAACATAAAAGGAGAAGAGGGGACAAAGAGTAAAAGTAAACCCATATACTTATGTCTGAAGCCAGAAGGTTTCTTGGGAGGGAAAAAAAAATGCATAACCAAAGGTTTAGAATCCTGATTCATCTTTCTCTATTATGGGTATGTTTGTGAGAAGTCTTCTGTTTCATTTAAGGAACAGAAATTCTTAACTCATTTTAAATTTGAGAGTAATTTGCTGATGTTAATTTAATTTGTTATAGTTCATAAAGAATGTCATCATAAGTTAACCTGCAGTGTTGGGACCCATGTTTCCTTATCAGTCAAAAGAAAAACTGAAAATTTTTTCCTAGTTTACAGGGATCTGAATGTAACTTTACTTTTGCTCTACCCTTAACTGTATGACTTCTGTTGCAGAAATTGGAATGGGATTAACAGGATTTGGAGTGTTCTTCCTATTCTTTGGAATGATCCTCTTTTTTGACAAAGCGCTACTGGCTATTGGAAATGTGAGTGTTTCACCATATATTTTAACTACATTCATAATGAAATTTTAACTTAATATAAATGAATTATTGCCAGCTGTAAAACCAGGGGAAGATAATTCACTGTTACTCATATGAAGATTCCTGTTACATTTTCTGTTTCCATCAGGGATGAAACTTGCAAGCTTACTGTTTAAACAAAAGGTAAACACTTAATGAGGTTTTCTAATCCCGTAACTGCTCGGTTAAATATTTTGATATGTGATTTACAATAGAGTAAAATCAAGACCACCTCTGAGTAGTTGAAAGTAGATGATTTCATAGCCCCACGTCTTGGTAAATTTGTTCATGTCGTTTTGACTTGAAATATCTGAGATTTAACATTTACTTCAATAGCATAAGATGAAGAGTTTTTTTAAACCACTTCAACCTTTAAAATATATACCTCTATTAATAATTGGCCTGCTGAGAAAGCTGTGTATATTGTTTATTTGGAATGTGTACTCTCTTATCTGTGGTGAAGGCTGTGCAAGAGCCCTAGAAATTAGTAACCCTCTTGAAAAAAGTGTTAGCTGCTCAGTCATGTCCGACTCGTAGTGCCCCCGCTTAGGACTGTAGCCAGGGTCCTCTGTCCATGGAATTCTCCAGGCAAGAATACTGGAGTTGGTTGCCATGCCCTCCTCCAGGGGATCTTCCCAACCCAGGGATTTATGGTCTGAGCCCCCAGGGAAGCCCAGTAATCCTCCTAAGAGGGCACTAAAGTCACTAAGGATGGAATAGTTTCAAAGCGTATATTAACATCGGACTTTTAATTGGATGTTGGAAAATACAAAGGATAACAAAATTGTTCAGAATTAATGTTTTAATAAACAATAACATCAACAGCAGTGGCATCTCAGAATGTGAAACTTAAACATTAGGCTTAATAAACATTTGTGTGAAATATTTTTCACTAAAGTACAGTAATGAAGAAAGGCAAGTATTTGGGAATAAAACCTGGAAGAAAACAAGTTTTTAGTTGACCACCATCTCTTGTCCATTGTCTGAAAACATACAGAATATATTTGAGAAGGCACAGCTGTATTTCATATCAGCTGCTCCCAGACTTCTGGAATTAATAAAACTAGGATCTTCCTCCTGGGTTTGTGTGATTTCTTCTACTACCAAATGGGCCATGTCAGGTTTTCTCCCATCTGTAGGATCTCCTATCGGTCCTGGTAAAAGTTTTCAGAACCGGGAGTCCCTTCAGTTGATATTTTACAGGCACCTACTCTCTTTCGCCTTCCGGTTCATCTTGTAAATTGACAAAGCTGTCGCCATCTGGCTAAACCTGGGGAAACCACTGCAGGCGCAAACACCCATGGGTAATGCCTCATTTGTCTTTACTTCCCTTTTCTTCATCAGATCACAACAGAAGAGGGCTGAACAGAGTGGGATGTAACCACCACTTTAACATGGTCCTGCCTCTTGTGTGCATTGGTGGCCTTCTCTGGCCAGTTGGCCACATTAAAAGGCACATGTCTTAAACATTTATCATATTTATCTTTGACCATCCTTTTCAAGCATATACAGTGCATTTAACTGCTTAACTATGTTGCATTTTCCTTCTCTTGCAGGTTTTATTTGTGGCTGGCTTGGCTTTTGTAATTGGTTTAGAAAGAACATTCAGATTCTTCTTCCAAAAACATAAAGTGAAAGCTACAGGATTTTTCCTGGGTGGTGTGTTTGTGGTCCTGATTGGTTCGCCTTTGATAGGCATGATCTTTGAAATTTATGGATTCTTTCTCTTGTTCAGGTAACTCAACTATTTTATTCTTTCAGTATACCATTATGTCAGATAATTATTACAGAAACCCAGATGTGTTTATCAAGTGCAGATGATTGCTTGTGTCAGGGTATAAATTAACTTGTAAAGCATTTTCAGTGCTATAAAGTTTACTTTGGTGGCATCTTAAGGCACTCTGTCTCTGTTTGCTGTTTTCATCAACCAACCAGTGATAGATCAATCCAGCGTTTTAACATGTAGAACCTGATACTGCACAGGTATTGCCACTTGATGATGCTTTCTTTAGTGCGTGCAGATGTTAAAAAATTTTGGACCAAATACATTATTGGAGGTTTTGATCATTTAATATTTTCTGAATGCCACTTACCAAGTATATAATAGTATGCAATGTAAGAAAACACTTTTAAGTAAGGTTGATTAAATTACTTATTCAAGGTATATCATTTGTCTTCTATCCGCCAAGCACCCTATTGCCCACAGCAAACATTTGCCCACAAGTGCCAAATTTGCTTTAAGGAATCTCTCATTTCTGACACATGAAATAGACTGTAAAGGAACTGGTGGGATATAGTAGTAATGTGGTTATAGATGTTTATGCAGAATGTTACAGAGCATAACTAAAGAAGGGATCACACCCAGGGAGAGGGAAGAAATGGTAACTGAATTTTGAAGTTGCTTAAAAGTTCAAAATTTTAACAAGATTTCTTTTTATGTGGCTAACAGTCGGTTTTGGTGCTAGAGAATCTGTTCGTTCTGAGACCTTTTTCCCCCTCTCCCAGGGGCTTCTTTCCTGTGGTTGTTGGCTTTATTAGAAGAGTGCCAGTCCTTGGATCCCTCTTGAACTTACCTGGAATTAGATCGGTAAGTAATCCTATATTTAGCAACATATTTTTTTAAACCATTAAAATAAGTGCTCTCTGGGAGAAAGAATGGTTTGGGAGTTTGGGGTTAGCAGATGCAGACTATTATATTTAGACTAGATAAACAAGATCCTTCTGTATAGCACAGAGAACTATATTCAGCATCCTGTGATAAATCATAATAGAAAAGAATATACGTATATATATGTATAACTGAATCACTTTGCTTTACAGCAGAAATTAACACAGTGTTGTAAATCAACTACAATTTTGAAATTGTTTAAATAAAATAAAAATTTTAAAGATAAATAATTGTTCTCTGATGCTCTTTTTAGAAATTTGAGGAATTGATAACATGATTGATATGTTTTTATTATGATATAAACAGTTGCATCACATAAATTGTGGTTACAATGAATAACAGAAAATAATCATTGCTAAACCTATAAAACCTGAAATTTGGTTTCACTGTATCTGCATTTAATGTTGTTTTCCTTTTTTCATGTGACTTGGATTGCTATGCTACCTTTCTCTTTGAGAGTTCAAAGCACCTTTCAATTAACTTTTATAAGAGCTCTAATTTTAGAAGCGATAATATAAAAGAACACCATTATTTCTTACAAATATGTTCTCTCTTAGACTGTATCACCAAATGGAGTGTGTTGAAACAATTAAATAAAGCATTGTGATACTGAGAGTCAGATGATAAAATTCTGTTCCCAGCTCTGTCCACAGTTAGAACGGTCTTGTCAAATCTATATCTCCAGGGCAGGCCATCAACTTCTTATAGATGTTTGCAGATTTGCATAGTTGCTTCTAGAGATACTCCATAGCATGTATTGAATTCTCAAAGAGCTAAAGGATGGCTTTCCCACTAAGAAATAGGTACCACTGTAAGCCTGATCTCATTTCAATTTTAGAGTCAGAATCTTACAGCTCACATAACCTAGATATTTGAAGTTACCTTTGGAGAGAAAATGTGCTTTCTCTCCACCTAAATATGTCATAAAATTCTAATGAATCCACGAGTGCTAGTCACTTATTTGCAATAATATAAAATGTTGGGACCTAGGCTTATAGGGGTATATCCTGATTTCATTCGCATTAATCCCCAAACTCATACAGTAGTCAGTGTTATTTATACTTAGAGTGTCTTTTGAATGTACTAAAACTTCTAGTTATATAGAGTTGTACTTATTAATCCTAATATAAGGATCTAAATGTCCCTAATTTAAGGATTCTTCAGTATTTGCATAAATGAACATTCAGTGCTATAAATTTTGTTTTCTACTAATGCTTCATTAAAATAAATAAGCATTTCTTAATATTATTATTATTAAGTAAAAGTATGAATAGTGACATAAAGGGTTAAATCATTCCTACATTTTGATAGGATAATAGCCACTTGGGTTATGTAACTTAATATCTTCACTAATTACTTTGTTTCAACATCTGTTTGCATCACCATCTGGAATGCTGAAGAAAGCCCAGTTGCTTTATATTTGGGGTGGAGTAATCAAGTAAATAGCCACTTACATTAATATGTGTTAAAACTTATGTTCTGTAATATCGATTTATGCTTGCATCATTAAGTCTCTTTTTAATGTCATTGCCACTTTCAGTCTGAAGTCCAGAATACACATTTAAAGTATTTTTAGTCAATAGCTGTTGTTAATTATTGAACTTAATGGAGCTAAATCTGTTTGTTCAAAGACTACATAGGCCCAGAAGAGATCCACAATAATGGTCAGTTGAAATAATATTATTGGGTTCATTAATGCATGAATGGCTGACATTTCAGCTTTTTTTTTTTAATTTTTCTTTTGTTAAGCTAGAAGCGTTAACTTCATTTTATCCAGTTTTTTTAATTCATTGTGTTGCATTTCTCGTGTTGCACTTTTAAAGTCATATGTATAACATGTCATGCAAAAACTCGTAGAAAAAAAGTTTTTTATATACATTTATGTGTCAGAAGATGGTGAGTAGTACTGGGTTAATCATTGTCAGTCATACCTTAAATTTCCACAAATCTTACAAAGCTGGGTTTTTTAATCAACATTTAGAGTTGATGTGATATTTTTAAGTGCTCTAGGCTTTTTTTTAACTATCTGTTTTTCTTCTCCTTGCAGTTTGTAGATAAAGTCGGAGAAAGCAACAATATGGTGTAACAACCATTGAATTGAAGACTCATTTAAAATATTGTATTATTTATAAAATCCTTTGAAGAATATTCAGCACAAAATTAAATTACCTGAAATAGCTTGTAATGTTCTTTACAGAAGTTTAAAAGGTATAGCCTACAAAGTACCAACAACAATTAACAAAGAAGCGATGAAAACAGGCTTCTAACCAAGTCATCTAAGAGGTCAACAAGCAAACCGAAGGAGGTGAAATCTATGTTACATGCATATTGAAACTTTTAAAGGCCATTTTTATTATTTTTCCACAATGTGTGAAACACAGCCATCCATAGAGAACTGTATGTAATCCCTATTTCTTTCCTTCTTATGTTCAAGATGCAAGCATATCCATAGGCATTTGCTTTTTAGAAGTGTCCACGGCAATGGCAAAAATATTTCCAGTTGCACTGTGTCTCTGAAAATGATGCATGAGTTAGATTGGATTATGTCATTTTAATCTATTAAAACCAGGAAAACCCAGTGTTGATGTATGAATCCCTTTTTTTTTTTTTGATAAGAATATGGTTAAAATAAAACTTTCATGGTTCTTCTGAATCTTAATATTTTAAAACCAGATGAAAATCCGACCTAGATATTCTTTGTTGGAATGTTGCAAAGGTCATTCTTTACTATCTTACAGTTTCTAAGTTACAGCTTACTCAGCACTTTTTCCTTCAGCAACACACTCTGGAAATCCTGATATTCCTTGGGACTCTCATCTGAGCATCTGTATCTTTCATGACACATGAGCATTTAACAGAAAGCCATCTCAGCCATGAAAGAGTCTGTTACAAAGCTTGTTTCACTGAATGGTGTGTTCTTTAAGATACTAAGTGATACAACCCAAGTGAGATTTTTCCGTGTCATGATCCAGTTTTTCCTTTTATTTTTTTTTTTAATTTTAGCAGTGGTTTATTATTTTGCTTTTCATACATTGAAATAACTACTGGTAATTTTTACTTTAAGATGTAACGTTATAAGGTTAGATTTACAGCTGTTTTTTAAAGGGCTGTTCACAGAAGCCAATTTTTCCCTTATTTTCAGCATTTTCCTAACATAAAAATCCGTATGCATACTGTGTGTTTCATACTCGCTCTCTTCATCTTGAATTCGTGGAGAGAATCTCTGAGTTCACATGCTAAAGTTACTTTACCGTAATTAAACTGGCTATAGTTCTGAAAAACATGACACTACAAAAACGATGTGGTGTTTTCTCCACTGTTGCTGCTCGACAGGCAGTAAGTAGGAAGCTGTGGTTGTTTCCTCAGGAGTAGTTTTCCAAGGAGGCACCCTTTTGTAGATGTAGGAAGCCATGTCAAGAGTCATAGTATTATTTGTTTTACTATTAATGATTGTACTATTTGCTCATTTTTTTTAACAGTCGCAGAGCTTTTTAATACATAAAATCATTGAAATTTGTGATTTTTTTATTTACAAACATGTCTACAAGATATATTATTGCCTGTGTTATTAGTAGTTAAATCTCTTGATGCACAGGGAAGTCCCATCCTTGCTCATCTAAAGAACGAACGACTTGGTAGATAGTCTTAACGGTTCAGCCTTGTGGATTACTGTCTTTTCGGTACTGGCATTTGACTTATGACATAATCTGTGAACATAGATGATATTGACAAAATGAGACTCCTACCTCAATAGTTCATGGAATGATAAGAAACCTTTTGTTGTCTAATGTTCTTCAAAAAAGTACTGTCCTCACTTGGAGAGTGTCAAAGATCTACATACTTGGGGGACTGACTTATATAAGTTGCCCTGTGGGACTCTGTTACACATATTTTTGACTGACCCCTATTATTTACAGTGGCTAGATAAGTCTACCTTTTTTAGAGCAAGAACAGTATCTGTTAATGTAAGGAACATCTGTATTATTTAACTCCTTTGTAGACATGAATTTCTATCAAAATGTTCTTTGCACTGTAGCAGAGATCTCTTTTTCAACAATCTTGTTCAGAAAACATTATTAGACAGAAGTGTATAAAGGATGTGATAATCTCCCAATAAGAATGAGAGGCTTGGAGCAGTTTTGTTTTTTCAAATGTGAGTTTGGGACTGCTTGGCAGCATTGTATGTTTCTTAGAACCATTGATGAGGCTCTATTTTTAAACATAACTTGTTTTCTGACAGGAAACACTGTACATCATATGGTTTCTTCCTTTCCAAAATTAGTCTTCTGTGACAAAAAAAAAAGCATCAGTTATTGCTATAAAGGTGGAAGAAAAGGTCTAATACTACTTAGCCTTAAGTGTTTCTGGCATTGTTCAAATCTATTTTCTGTAACAGAAACCTATTTGGAATGTTTTTCTTTTCCCCTTACACATTGTAATTCCTGGAATACTGCTGCTTTTAAAAGTCTCACAGATTATATGATCTAACAATTGAATATTGTAAATACACTTGTCTTACTTCTCAATAAAAGGGTACTTTTCTATTAATTGGTGGTTGTCTCAACTTGGGCTGCTAAAACAAAATTCCACAGACCAACTTACACAACAGATGTTAGTTCTCATGGTTCTGGATTCTGGGAAGTCCAAAATGAAGATGCTGGCAGATTCAGTTCCTGGAGAGGGCCCTCTTTCTAGCTTGCAGACAGCTGCCTCCTTACTATGTCCTCACATGACATAGAAAAAGAGAAAGAGCTCTCATCTCTCTTCTAATAAGGACATTAATCCCTTCCTGAGGCATCCCATCTTGGTCACCTCATCTAAACCCAACTACCTCCCCATGGCCCACCCCCAGTGCCAGCATATTGACGGTTGAGTTTTCAACGTATAAGTTTGAAGGGAACAAAAATTCAATCCATAGCAATGGTCAGATGTATTTTTATTATGAAATTCTAAAAATCGAGCATTGTACAATAACCCAACTTGTGTTTTAAATTGATGGGGAAACAGTGGAAACAGAGTCAGACTTTATTTTTTGGGCTCCCAAATCACTGCAGATGGTGATTGCAGCCATGAAATTAAAAGACACTTAATCTTTGGAAGGAAAGTTATGACCAACCTAGATAGCATATTCAAAAGCAGAGACATTACTTTGCCATCAAAGGTCTGTCTAGTCAAGGCTATGGTTTTTCCTGTGGTCATGTATGGATGTGAGAGTTGAACTGTGAAGAAAGCTGAGCGCCAAAGAATTGATGCTTTTGAACTGTGGTGTTAGAGAAGACTCTTGAGAGTCCCTTGGACTGCAAGGAGATCCAACCAGTCCATTCTGAAGGAGATCAACCCTGGGATTTCTTTGGAAGGAGTGATGCTAAAGCTGAAACTCCAGTACTTTGGCCACCTCATGCGAAGAGTTGACTCACTGGAAAAGACTCTGATGCTGGGAGGGATTGGGGGCAGGAGGAGAAGAGGACAACAGAGGATGAGATGGCTGGATGGCATCACCGACTTGATGGACATGAGTTTGAGTGAACTCCAGGAGTTGGTGATGGACAGGGAGGCCTGGCGTGCTGCAATTCATGGGGTCGCAAAGAGTCGGACACGACTGAGTGACTGAGCTAAACTGAACTGAATATGCACTTTTCTTTTTTATAGAAGGATCATCACATCTTTCATTTCCAAAGTGTTTAATTATAATCAGAAATAAGCTTCAGGTAAAACAAAGTGAGCAGTGAATTTAGAAATTGATGGAGAAATGCTTAATTTTTTTTCTCAGCATGGAAGGAATATATAATATTTAAGTATTCATGACTTAAACTCAATGTCAGCGGTGTTTTGATCATAAACTTTAATAAGGCCAAAAGCCACTGGACAAATCTATCAGTTAAGGTACACAATAAGTTTGTTGCGTCCGATCATTAAACCACAAATCTTGACTATTGTCTGTTGAACTTCAAGTCTTGAATCTATTATTAAACATCCAGTACATCTTTCTAGTAGTGAAGGATAGGGAGGCCTGGTCTGCTGGAGTCCAAGGGGTTGCAAAGGGTCAGACACGACTTAAGGACTAAACAACATCTTTCTAACCTTTTCCTCTGGGCTAAAATGTTCCAACCTCTGTGTTTCTGCTTCTTGTATCCATGTAGGAGGTTGGACATAGCATCTGCCTCAGATCCTTCAACTGACGCTTTTCCATGGCCTTACCTTTACCACCTAAGACCTGTTAAAGTGTCACCTCTGTTTGACTAGGCCAAAACAGCAGGCCCTTCCATGTCTTCTCCTAGACCGTTCCACTTGTTTTGCATTTAAATGGTTTGGGGAAAGAGATTCTTGAGCTTCAAAGCTTAAGTAAAGGATAGTAAAGACATTGGCCAATGAGTGGGGAGTTTTATTTTGAATAGTGGGCCTTCTCAGTGCCCTAATAAAGCTGGTAGCTCTTTGGGGAGTTAACTTCTTCCACCCCTTTGTGAGACAACTGGCCTATGGAGTTGACTGGCCTTCACAGAGAATAAAGCCAAAACAAAATAGGAATTAAACCCAGTGACCTCAACATCCAGTACCAAAATCCTCTATTCTGTCATCAGAGGTAATTTCTATCTTTGAGTATCTTAATAGCCATATTGTCCAGGTAATCTTTCCCAAGATAGGAGCTGTTTGAAAAAGACAAACATCATATGATATCAGTTATATGTGATTTCAAAAAAGAAAAATTTTGATACAAATAAACTTAGTAAAGAAATAGACTCACAGACATTGAAAACAAACTTACCGAAGTGGATGGAGTGGGGGGAAGGTAGATAAATGAAGAATTTCAGATTAACAAATACATGCTACTATATATAAAATAGATAAGCAACAAAGACCTACTGCAGAGCGCAGGGAACTGTATTCAGTATTTTGAAATAACCTATAACGGAAAAGGATCTGAAAAAGGCTTGAGATATATATATATATATAACAGTATTAGTTTGCTGTGCCCTTGAAGGGCTTCTCTGGTGGCTCAGACAGTTGAGAATCTGCCTGTAGTACAGGAGACGTAACAGACACTCGTTCGATCCTTGGGTCAGTAAGACCCCCTGGCGAAGGGAATAGCTACCCACTCCAGTGTTCTTGCCTGGAGAATTTCTGAAACTAATATAACCTGCACCTGAAACTAATATAACATTCTAAATAAACTATACTTCAGTTTTTAAAATGTATAAATAAAATTTAAACAATTGTTTTCTAAAGGTAGGCGCTGTTGTGTGTGTGAACACAGTAATCACGGATCTTGTAAGAATGCAGTTTAAACTTTGACAGTGCTGTTTCAGTTGGGCCTGGGCACCCTGAAGTCGAATAGAAGAATTCAGATAACATCAGTGATGTGGGAAAAATTATCTCCATTAAATATGCCTTTTAAAAAAGTTTCAGAGAGAAAAACAAGTATCACGTATATAAATATATAGAATCTAGAAAAAAATGGTATAGATGAACCTATTTGCAGGGCAGAAAGAAAGACCAGACGTTAAGAAGAAACGTGGTCACAGGCCTATGGAGGAAGGGGAGGGTGAGACAAAATGGGAGGGTGAGACAAAATGGGAGATTGGGATTAACATACATAAACTACCGTGGGTAAAAACCAGATAGCTGGTGGGAACCTGGTGTACAGCATAGAGAGCTCAGCTCAGTGCTCTGTGATGACAGAGAGGGATGGAATGCGGGGCGGGTGTGTGTGTGAGAGGGAGGTTCAGAGGAAGGGGATATGTGAATACATCCAGTTGATTCTTCTTGTACAGCAGAAACTAACAATATTGTAAAGCAACTATACTCCATTTTTTTTTTTTTTAATGAAGGAAAAATAGGTTTCAGATCCAATTTGTCCAATAGCCACTGCCAGGTCATCATGTCAGCAGAATAAAATGTAATGTTTTTGTATGTCAACTGTTTTGTAATCAAATAAGTAACTTCTTTTTTAGCCCATTTCTAGCTTTAGACCTGTAAAAATCTTTAACTTTTTGTGATTTAACAAAAACATTTAATCGGGAGTCAATGCCTTTTTAGAACAAATTTACCTTCTGGCATGTTACTTTTGATAAGACTGGAATATTGATAACATGTCAAGGCCATTCTCCTCACTTGTGCATATTATGCTGAAAATGGCAGCTTTGACGTAAAACATCTGCTTATGAATTCATTAGCGAACCTGTTATGGACAAAGCACATTATTTTTTTCCTTAAAATCGTAATTTCAAAACACAGTTTGGTTGGCAATTTATTTTCCTGTCCCTCTTTCTAGAACCGTTGTGTGTGCTTGGTACGGAAAGGGGAAAAAAGACATTTTAGTTGTTTATTGATGAGTGATCAGTCACTTCAGTCATGGCCGACTCCTTTCGACCCTATGGACTGTAGCCTGCCAGGCTCCTTCTGTCCATGGGATTCTTCAGGCAAGAATACTGGAGTGGGAGTGGGTTGCTGTGCTCTCCTCCAGGGGATCTTCCCAACCCAGGGGTCAAATCCGCATCTCCTGCGGCTCCTGCGTTGCAGGTGGATTCTTTACCTGTTAAACCAGCAGGGAGCCCAGTTGCTTGTTCAGTTCAGTTCAGTTCAGTCGCTCAGTTGTGTCTGACTCTCTGCAACGCCAGGCCTCCCTGTCTATCACCAACTCCCGAAGTTCATTCAAACTCATGTCCATCAAGTAGGTGATGCCATCCAGCCATCTCATCCTCTGCCGTCCCCTTCTCCTCCGTTGCTTGTTAGGATAACCTAATAACTGGGTTTCAATTATGAGTTCTATTAAGATATAAATATAGTCTTCTTTTCTCTATTGCTTTTTCTTTGGAAGTTGCTACAATCCCTTGAAATTAATTTATAAAATCCTAAAACCTAATCTTTAATGTTAAGATTTTTCTCTAGATATGGTGGGAATCTTTTAGTCCTTAGTTTTTATCTTCCTCCTCTCCTAAACAGTAGAAAATGTCTTTAAAGCAAGAAAGAGCCAGAACCATAAACGCAGTGAAGGGAGTAACTACTCCTTAAGTTTCTACCTAAAAACTCCTTTATATATTTCATTCTCATTTACTAACCAAATCTCCTTTCTGCACATGACCATCAAGTCCAAAAGTCAGATGCCCAAACCTCAATCTCTCTTGCAGAAGTATTTACAGGTAGATAGCATCACTCATCGGAGAAGGCAATGGCACCCCACTCCAGTGTTCCTGCCTGGAGAATCCCAGGGACGAGGGAGCCTGGTGGGCTGACGTCTATGGGTTCGCACAGAGTCGGACACTACTGAAGCGACTTAGCAGCAGCAGCAACAGCAGCATCACCCATCAAGCTTCAATCCCAAGACAAGCTCGTCTGTTCTTTCTCTATACGCCCTGATATTTCTATTGCTAGCCATTCTCCCAGTCATGCAGACTTTAAGCTTTCAAGTTTTTAGTTTGTGTTATCACTTTTTATATCATCTAAGATTTACTACTCAAAACATCCAAGGGTCAGAATAGGATCCATCGGCATCACTTGGGAGTTTATTAGAAATGCAGATTCTCAGGCCCCATCCCATCTATACTGAATCAGAACACACATTTTAATGAGATTCCCAGATGATTCAAAAACACATTAATAAATACCTGCAGAGCACTACTCTGACATTTAGAAGAAAGAGATAATCTCTCTCATCCATGGTACCTTAGCACATGGTGGCCACTCTGATCCTTGTTCACTGTCTGCCTGTGTGTATAACTGTTTCAACTAAAGAAAGTCTTGATGAAAGTGAAAGAGGAGAGTGAAAAAGCTGGCTTAAAACTCAACGTTCAAAAAACTAAGATCATGGCATCTGGTCTCATCACTTCATGGCAAATAGATGGGAAACACTGGAAACAGTGACAGACTTTATTTTGGGGGGCTCCAAAATCACTGCAGATGGTGACTACAGCCATGAAATTAAGGAAGAAAGGGTATGACCAACCTAGACAGCATATTAAAAAGCAGAAATATTACTTTGCCAACAAAGGTCCATCTAATCAAAGGTATGTTTTTTCCAGTAGTCATGTATGGGTGTGAGAGTTGGACCATAAAGAAAGCTGAGTGCCAAAGAATTGATGCTTTTGAACTGTGGTGTCGGAGAAGACTCTTGAGAGTCCCTCGGACTGCAAGGAGATCAAACCAGTCAATCAGAAAGGAAACCAGTCCTGGGTGTTCATTGGAAGGACTGATGCCGAAGCTGAAACTTCAATACTTCGGCCACCTGAAAAGACCCTTATGCTGGGAAAGACTGAAGGCAGGAGGAGAAGGGGAAGACAGAAGATGAGATGGTTGGATGGCATCACTGACTCGATTGGACATGTGTTTGAGCAAGCTCTGGGAATTGGTGATGGACAGGGAAGTCTGGCATGCTGCAGTCCATGGGGTAGCAAAGAGTCGGACACGACTGAGTGACTGAACTGAACTGTACATATTTGGGTCATAGCCCTTTGCCTTCTCCAAATTCCTTTTTGCAGTTCTCTTCCATATCATCAATCTTTCCTTCTCTGCCGATCATCTCCATCAGCATACAGGTTCTGCAAATGGTCATCAAAAGAAACCAACAAACCTGGTTGATTTAAGCAAAAGAGGACTTTATTAAAAGCACACTGCAGGTGGATCACTATCTCCTCAGCACTGCATGCAGGAATCTGTCCCTAGCGTTGTAGCCATTATTGCCCACACAAACGTGAGCACCCTACAACCACTGCTGCACCAGAAAGTGCTTCTCCCACTCCCCACTTATTCCCTCCCAGCTCCAGTCTCCGTCCAAGTGGGTACATCTGATTGGTGAAGCCGGTATCATGCCCACACTCTACCTGATACGGAGACCGGGAAGGAGTATCTGACATGTTCAGCATCTACAATAGAGGGAGGACACTGCCTCCCAACAAAAGTCATAATTTATAGTTAAGGGAATTTCAGAAATTTTCATCAATTAAAAGGATTCAGATGTTATTGAAAGGTTAAGAAAAACAAATAATCCCATTTCTACCACACTCATTTATCTCTTTTCAAAGTTTATTTTTTCCTTCCCCCTTTCGGTGAAATTGAAAAAGGTTGTCCACACTTGTCTTTATTTCCTCATATCCTATTCTACCCAATCTAACATTGTTCCTCAAAAGCCATCATATTCCCAAATCGAGCAGACACTTCTCAGCTCACACAGTTTAACCTTGCAATGTTATTGGATATTCTCCCAGCTCCCATGATCTTATGTTCTCTTGGAATTTTACTTTTTTCCAATTGCTTCAGCTCAGCTTCCTTTGCTGAATTTCCCTCTGCTCGATCTCTGTATATTTGTTTTCAGAGCTCTATCTCTTCCTCTCTAACGCCATTCCCTCCCTAAGTATTCTTTCCATTTCAATTTTTTCCTGGCTTAAAATTCTCAAATCTGATAATTCTTGCCTTTAGAAAAAAATCTACAGACTTGTTTGCTCAGCTCTAGAGTTTTGCATCTGCAACTGCTTACTTTGTACTTCTTCATGTATGTCTAACACATATTTTAATTTTAATATGTCCAAAGAGAACTCTTAATTTCCCTCTCTAAATTGGTTCCTTATGAAGTCCCTCCAATTTCAATAAAGGGTTTCATCATTCATCTAGTGTTTAAGTCAAAAATCTTAGAGTCATCCTTGATTTATTTTTCTTAAACTCTCATATCCCATTTATCTACAAGTCCATATTTTCTACTGCCCAAATTCATTACAGCTCTCCATTCCCTACTAGCACTCCCCTAGTCTAAGCCATCATCATCTTTTGCTTATTCCCAAACTGACATTTGAACTGGCCCATTTCTTCCTCTCCATCCTCAATTCATAGCACCCTTTCCAGACCCCCACACAACTTTGCTCCATTGATCACCTTCCTGTTCTTCAGACAAGCCAAGCTCTTTGCCATCCCAAGATTTTGCATTTTTCTTCTGCCTAGAATGTCAGCAGTACTAAATCCATGCCAGCTTATCCCATCTGACTCCACCTTATCCTTCCAGATCCCTTTTGATTTTTACCTTCCCTAAACTAGCAGAAACTTGTCTTTTTGATTCGTGTTTGTGTCCTGTGGGATGTCTGATACACAGTAGGCATTCCATAAATATTTGTTAAATAATTGAATTGATAATTAAGTGAATGACTGATGTCATATTCCACTGAGATTCCCTAACCTTTTCATTCCTATCCAAATGACTCATCTTTACTCACTGGTGGTAGCTTGATAACTAGTTATCTAAGACAACTAGCTATCATTTACTTTTGTTCATTTACTTTTGATTCTGCCTGGAGTTATTAAAATTCTCTTTAATAATAATAATAATGCTTTGAAAATCTAGTAAGAAAACCAAAGGTTATGATGCTGATATACTCAGAATATCTCCTGGCTGATGTGGGCAGTAAATGATGTTCACCCATCAATCATTTTTCCACTTCCTGCAACTGAATCTCCCTGGAGGAGTCATCAGATGCTCTCAATCTGGAAGATTGACAGGAAGTCCCTGCAGACACCAACTCTATGCAACATCAGGAGGGATCCTTGACACTTAAGATTTAAAAGCACCACTCTCAGAACAAGATTTAGAAAACTCACAGGCTAAGTTCTAGTTATCGCAGCTTCTGGAAAGGTGCGGAACATGAAGGTAAGGAAAAGTTTTATTTGAGACTTTTAAGCTATTTTATAAAAAGCTGTATAGTTTTTTTAACTCTTTCATGTTTAATGTGTTTCAGAGTCAAACATTATGCCCTTAAAATATCAGATTCATTTGATTTTACAAAGAAAAAAATTCACTTATTCTCTTAAATCCTCGTTTGGGTTAAATAATTAAAATAAAATATTTCTAAATAATTTTTTTTAAGATCGCTTTGTGAATTAACTAGATGATAAACTGGGAAACTCCCTTCTCCCCTACACTCTGAGGGCTAAAACAGAATATAGCAAAAAAAAAAAAAAAAAAAGCGGGGGGGGGGGTGTAATTGTCCAGGAGCGAAGGAAAAAAGTAGAAGATTCTATAGGCACAGAAATGACTTTGATCTTTTCATGCAGGGATTCAAAAGTCTGGTGGTAATGACCTTGACCCTCTTCCTGGTGTTTTCTCTCATGGGAAATTGCAACAGTGCTCCGCAGGTAATCACAAGCAAAAATTGGGGCTCCTCTATGCGCTGAGTACGTCCTTCCTTCCTTCTCCCCTCCCCTTTATTTCTTCCCTCCTTTTCCTTCTTTCTTCTCCTTCCTTCCCTTCCCTTTCCTTTGTTCTCTCCCCTCCCTTCTCGTTTATTTCGAATGCTGGGCTCGGCAGCAACGCCTAACTGCTTTCCTCTTCTTGGGTTGTAGAGACTCTTGGAGAGAAGGAACTGGACTCCTCAAGCTATGCTCTACCTGAAGGGTGCACGTATGTTCCAAACACTTTGCTCTTCTGACAGTGGTAAAGAGCCTTAGGGCCGCATGAATCCGTGGGACAGACGGTGCGGGGAGAGAATCCTATCGAGTTTGCCCCCATAAATAACTGAGGTCATCCTAGTCTCAGTTAATCAAGGAGAAAGGTCGAGGGTGGAGATAGGGGTGAGGTGGGGAGGATAATCAGAAATCCTCCAACCAAAACCGGAAGGTAGCTGGCTCTTGCTCAAAGGAAGATTGGGGTTTCCCAGGTACACCGCCCCGGCTGGTGAGCGAGATCGCCGCTCCTTCCAAAGCGCTGGGGGAGGTGCGCGGCTTTCCCGGTGGTCTCCTCCCCCTTCCGCGCCGGGGGCCGGGAGGCCCGCAGCCCCGCGCGCCCCGGGTGGGAGCACCGGCCTCGCCGCCCCGGCTCGCCCGCTCCTGGTCCAGAAACTCCGATCGGCCGGGCCGGGCGGGCGCTGAGCCCTTGTCTCGCCTTGGCAGAGGGGCGCCGCTTCCTTTCCGACCAGAGCCGGAGGAAGGACCTCTCCGACCGGCCGCCGTTCGGTGAGTGCGCGGGAGCCAGGAGGCCGCGCGGGTCGGGAGGGCGCACTCCGCCCCCGGGAAGGCGGGCTCCGGGGCCGCCCAAGGGAGAGCCGGCCGCGCGCGGCCCGGCTGACCTTAAGGATAGAGATCCGGTGGCGGGAGCCGGGGTTCCGCTCCAGACAGCCGGGGATGGGGGGGAGTGGCGAGGCGGGGGGCAGCGCGGAGAGGTCACGATAGGTATGAGAACTGTGCGCCTGCCCCTAGAAATGTGCCTCCCGTTTAACGCAAGATTTCCTTTAAACGCTGTTGTTACCAGTTATCATCATAGTCATTATTAAAATAGTGATTTGCCTAAAAATTTCAGACGCCTCTATTTTATTACTGTAAAGAACTATCAAAAGTTTCAAAGCCAGAAATAGTGAAGAAGTGGGGGGACTTTAAGGATGGAGCCGGAGACTCTTTCATGATAAACTTTCCACGCCGTTGGATTAAAAAATAGCAATATCATTCATTTTGATAAACCTTCAAGATTGCTGAGAATTACCAAGTCTACTCGTTTTGAAAAATACCAAACACTGTTTTGAGCACGTAGTAGGTGCTTATCAAATTTTGATTTACCTTCTTCAAGCTGGCACCTTATTTACTGTAGGAGGGTAAGGTTTAGTTTTCCCACTTCTGTAGATCCCCAAAAATCGTGGTTTGTGTTGAATCAGGACGGGTTGTCTTCCATCAACTTAGGTTTGAAATAGTTTTGAATATTTTTCAGATTCTCTTTCAGTCAAATAACTGCCTTAAATGTGGCCAAGAAGGTAGATTATTTTCTCAAACTGCTTTGGAAGGAGTAAGAAAGAACTAGACTCCAGGCTCTGTGTGTGTGTGTGTGCGTGTGTGTGTGTGTTAGTCGTTCAGTGTTTGACTCTTGCAACCCCACCAGGCTCCTCTCTCCATGGAATTCTCCTGGCAGAAATACTGAGTGAGTTGCCATTTCCTCCTCCAGGGGATCTTCTTGACCCAGGGATCAGACTCCACGCAGAGTGCCCTCTAAACTTTTCCACTCAGGCCTCCCATTTTAACCTCTGAGGGGGAAAATTCCTCCTGGGCTCTTTATCTTATCCTCCTTGCTTTAGTGAAATTTGCTGTAGTATATAGTTTAAATTTTCTTTCATTCCCTGTCATACACAATATAACCAACTGTAAGTAATGTCCAAGGGAAGTGTGAAATGTTTCAACTTGTAAAAACCAGTCTATGAAGGGGCTCTTTGCTGAGCAATCAAAAAGCTATTTCACAGAGATTTGTCTAGTATTATAGCATAGTGGAATAAGACTTATCTCTATGAGTATTTAGGATTCCCTGGTGACAGATGGTAAAGAATCTGCCTGCACTGCAGGAGACCAGGATTTTGTCCTAGGGTCGGGAAGATGCCCTGGAGAAGGGAATGGCAACCCACTCCAGTATTCTTGCCTGGGGAATCCCATGGATAGAGGAGCCTGGTGGGCTCCATGAGGTTGTGGAGTTGGACACAACTGAGCAACTAACAGTTACTATATGAATGCTTAAACGCTAATAGAACCTGTATATGTTTTTTCATTTCTCCAGAAAGACGAAGCCCAAATTCCCAACAACTAACTCTTCCAGAGGCAGCAGCTGTATTATTGGCTTTTTTGCAGAAACCACAAGAAGGTACAAGCATAGTGAACTCTTTTAACTACAGGACAGAGAAGATTTGAGTGCTTTGGAGATTCTGTGTTGAGTACAACAAAGTTGCTTTTATTTATTTAGATTTTTAAAAATAATTAACAGTTGCCCAGGCCATCAGAAATTCACAGAGATGTTTATTATTTACAGACTACCATATTTCTCATTATAGTGAGTCCCAAGAATGTAAAAACATTTCCTTGATGAGATGGTGGGATTTCATGTTAACTCCATAATCCATAGCCTTTTGGATCTTTTATTTCTCTTAGAACCCTAGAGACTCCAACTTTATTATTTTATATTTGAAAAAACTGAGGCTGAGTAATCACAAATCCAATTACTTGCTATGAAAATTTGAAGCGAATGAAATAGCTGAAAATCATTCATTTTTAACTTATAAACAGGGCAGTTTCTTACGGTTCACCCTAAGAGATATGGGCTAGTTCTGATGCTAAGTGCTAAACTTGTGTGATTTGTGTTTCACTATTCAACTTCTTGGATTTTCCCAATGGCTCAGTGGTTAAAGAATCTGTCTGCAGTGCAGGAGACACAAGGAGACTCAGGTTTGATCTCTGGGTTGGGAAGATCCTCTGTAAGAGGAAAATGGCAACCCACTCCAGTATTCTTTCCTGAAAGCTCCCATGGACAGAGGAACCTGATGGGCTACGGTCCACGGGGTCGCAAAGAGTTGGACCTGACTGAGCAACTGAGCATGCATACATACAGCTGCTTGCATGCCAGGATTAGGTGTGATCTTCAAACAGAGAGTCTCTGTCCCTGTGGCATTAAAACCACTATTTGCATTAAGGCATCTTGTAACACATTAGCCTGGACTTTGGAATATAACAGGACTGGGTTCAAATCCTGGCCTGACTGTTTTCCTGTCTGGGTGGCCTTAGTGTCATTATTGATAAAAAGGAATAATGACATCCACCGGCAGGGTTGCTGTAAGAGCTAAATGAAACAAAGTATGTAATTTTTTATTAGTATTAACAATAGAGGTCATCAAAGCATAATAAATAGACCTAGACGTTTTGCTCTCAAAAACTGTAATGATGCCATATTTATGATATGATTTAAATGATAAAATGTATCAAAAAAATAGAGTGAGTAGTGTGTGCTCAGTCGTGCCTGACTCTGAGACCCCATGGACTGTAGCTGACCAGACTCCTCTGTCCATGTGATTTCCCAGGCAAGAATACTAGAGTGCATTGCCATTTCTTCCTCCCAGGGATCTTCCTGACTGAGGGATCAAACTGGCATCTCCTGAATTGGCAGGTGGATTCTTTACCACTGAGCCACCTGGAAAGCTCTCTCTGGTGGGTCAGAGCACAAACTGCTGGCCTGCTGCTCTGACAAGAAAACCCTGTGCTCACTACCTGGTATTGGATGGGCAATGTCTGGGAAAGGAAGACAGCAGGAGGTTCTTTCTGGCTTCAAACTTATGGCTTTGTTGTGGAAAAACAAAACAAAAACAACCCTACAAGAAGCAAATTGAAGAGTCAGGGGTAAAGAAGTCTTTTGAACACAGAGCAAGGTGGGAGTTGACTTGGTTGCATGGAGGAGGTTATGCTACTGAATTCAGCAAATCTGCATTGATGTCTGCTAGGTGCCAGGCACTGTGGCAGATAGAGAAAAAAGCAGGTTAAATAAAAAAGCAAAAATGAGAAGGACTATGTAGTGGTCCAGTGGTTAAGACAGCATCTCCTGCATTGGCAGGCAGATTCTTTACCACTAGCACCACCTGGGAAGCCCAATACATTTATTAATAATTGATTTATCCATACTAAGTGAATTACCTCCTAAGATTACCCACTATTATCATCCATACTTTACAGATGAGGAGATAGAAGCACAGAAAGATTGAGTAGCTTGCCCACTCTCAGGAGGCAGGGACATACTAGAACTGGGCTGAGAAATAGAAGGTAGCTGATTCTTCATCAGAGAATTAATCACATGGTCTATGGATTTTTAACAGAGAGGGAACATGGTAAAGGAAGATGTAACTGGTTATGGCTTATAGGGTAACCATCAGAGCAGGAACAATAGCTACAATATGAGAACATCTACCGTGTGTCAGATTTTAATGTCATCCTTGTAACTCAGAAAACTGAACCTTCCTGGGGTGTATATCCTTTCCTAAGGCCACGTGGTTAGTAAGAAGTGATTTGGGGAGTTTAACTCAGGGCTGTGGGCATCTGTAACTCTTGCCATCTCTCAAATGGATGGTGATAAGAGGAAGGCTGGAGAGGGGAGTCAATGAGAAACTAAGGCAGTCATTTGGGAGTGGAGTCATGAGGTCAGCAGGAATGGAGGCTCTATGCTGAGGCATACCACAAAGAGAGCAGATAACACAAGGTAACTATTTGCTAAAAGCATAAAACAGAATGGATAAGCAACCAGGTCTTACTGTATAGCACAGGGAACTATCAAATATAGCAGAATGCTTAGTAAGAGTACAGAAATCAAAGGAGGAGGAAGATTGTGTTGGGTAGGAAGGGTCATTAAAGAGGAGTGGGATGGAGGCGTGGGAGGGAGGCTCAAGAGGGAAGGGATATATGTATACTTATAACTGATTCACACTGTACAGCAGAAACTAACACACCATTGTAAAGCAGTTATCCTCCAATTTAATTTTTTTTCAATTAAATGATAATAAATTGCAGTTCACAAATCTTTCCCTCGCCCTGCCCAATGGTATGATTTACTGCTGCTATGCCCATTCTGAAAGTTTGTTTGGAGGGAATATGGGAAAGGAAATTAGACTGCAGAGTTAAGAGAAAGTGGGCGCTTGCTGGCATGGCCTTCAGAATTCTTGCAATGAAAAGATGAGAAATTGTTGAGTCATGGGTAGAAGAGGCTGCATCCAACATTTGGCATTCTTAGTGATTTTTGAAGTCAGTAGGAGGACAGCAAAGTAGAGACGAGGGGATCATGAAGTCTGAGATTTCATTGCTGGGAAGATTTGCGGAGCCAGAAAGGAAAGTGAGCTGGAACGGAGAAAGGAGGGCTCGTTTTAAAGAGAAAGAGAAAGTAAACTTCCCTGACAGTCCAATGTCTAAGACATTGAGCTCCCAAGGCAGGGGGCCTCTGGTCAGAGAACTAGATCCCATGTGCCACAACTCAGACCTAGCACAGCCAAATAAATAAATAAATAAATATTTTTAAAAAAATAAAGAGGAGAAGGATCTTCATTAGAAACCACAGAAGGATTTGACTCTAGGTCTCCATTTCAAGTCTTTTGGAAAAATACATTCAAAATTGTAGTTCTTTAAGTTTCTGAAGTGGCTTGTCTCTGATGATGAAATTAGAAAACAAATTTATCTAAATTGATGGGAAATTTTGGATTCTTACATGATAGATTAATCAGTGTTCACCTTTATATTTTTATTCTGAAGTCCCTAGATATGATTTGGACTGACTCTTTGCGACCCCATGGGAATTCTTCAGGCCAGAATACTGGAGTAGATAGACTTTCCCTTTTCCAGGGGATCTTCCCAACCCAGAGATCAAACCCAGGTCTCCCGTATTGCAGGCAGATTCTTTACCAGATGAGCCACAAGGGAAGCTCTTATTTTAAGTAGTGGATTATTACTTTAATGGAGGATATAAAGGGATGATTCCTTTCTTGTTTTTTTTTTTCCTTTCCTTTAAATACACACTACCCTATATAAAAGAGATAACTAATAAGACCTACTGTATAGCACAGAGAACTCTATTCAATACTCTGTAATGACCTATATGGGAAAAGAAGTGGATACATGTATATGTGTAACTGTTTCACTTTGCTATACAGCAGAAACTAACACTATAATAAATTTTTTTAATGTTTTCATTTAAAAAATAAATAGAGTAGCTGATTATCTGTAGTACTTTGAAGTTTGGTAGCAATTCAGGTTAAATTAACTCAGATATTCCAACTATAATGTTACTAATTAGAGGAAAGTGGTTTTCTCTAGAGATGACCTTAGACAAAATGAACAGTGAAATTTTGCCTCTGGTGACTTCCTCTCCCTTCCCCACTGTCAGTTTCAGCCCTTAAACCCAGTTTTAATTCTAGGAACTTAGTGTCCTCTCTGTCTGTTCCCACACAAGAGGTGATTCCTCCTGCTCTGAAGTTTTGCAATCCCATCCAACTAATAAATGTCCCTTCTTTTTGTCTTCCTTCCACCCCAGGCCTCTAGTTCAGCTAATAAGAGAATATGTGTTCCTTTGGCATCTTTCCCAACCAAAGTGCATTTTAATAGGAAATATAGAAACAGTGGGACTTTTCAGGTGGTGCTAGTGGTAAAGAATCTGCCAGCCAGTGCAGATGTAAGAGACTCAGGTTTGATCCCTGGATCAGAAGATCCCCTGGAGGAAGTCATGGCAACCAACTCCAGTATTCTTGCCTGGAGAATCCCATGGACAGAGGAGCCTGGCAGGCTACAGGCCATAGGGTTGCACAGAGTCAGACATGACTAAAGCAACTTAGCATGCATGCACGCATAAAAACAATACGTTGATGCAAGTGCATGGTTCTACTAGTGAATATTTTAGACACGAGGCATATTTAGAGAAAGACATGTGGCCATTTTTGATTTCTACTAAACACACCATGTAAATTCATTCACTGTGGCGACCCACATGTTAGATATGAATTCTCTGATGGATCCCAAGCTGAGGGAGGAAATTTTTTAACAGAATCAATCAGAATCCAATTAGGGGGCATTCCGTAGCAGAGGGCATGAGTTGACATAATGTAAGGGGGCAAATCAAATGTTTACTTCCTGAAGTTCTCTTCATCTTGTGTCTTCTTCTTGTAAAAAACAGGATGTGTTTATGTTATGTATTTTTTTTTCCCTTACAGCTGGAGAAGAAAACTTGGATCAAACCAGATTCCTAGAAAACAGTCTGCTAAACTGGTGAAAATATACCAGATTCCGTTCAATTATCATTCTATTCTTGTTGAAAGCATGAGCCATGTGAATAAAGCCTGTGGACCCTTTTTCCTTCATTTGTAATCTTAGGAACATGTGCAGCCAGTTTTATTCTTCCAGAAGCTAAAGTGATGCTGCGTTCTTAGAACATCACTGCTTTCTCCATGACTTCAGGTCCTATTTAGATCACCTGGTGTCTTACTCTTGAATTTAACCCATTTATAGTTATTAGGTTGAAGACTCTTTAGAGTGTTCCTTCTTTTTGTTACAATACCCATCTTAATTTAATCATTCATAGTTGGGTGTGTTTTTTTTTCCCATTTTATTACCCACTTGCATTGTCTTAGCACTCAACAGTGAATCTCCTCTCCTTTCCCCCCTTTCCTCACCTCCAAGGAGAGAGAGGTGGGAAGCATGGGAGGATGGGAAAGAGTGAAATTTGATTGTCAGTATCCAGAAGAGGTGAGTTGTCAGGAAGGGAAGCAGTGGGGATGACTGGGAAGAAGCCCTGTGATCAGACACGACACTCTGGTTGCTGAGGGAGGGGACCCTTGGTGAGGCAGGAACCAGTGGAAGGTTCTACAGTGGGGTGCTCCCCATGTGCTCTCTGGGGATTTCCCTGAATTCAGTTTAGAAATGAGGATCTAAAAGTTACTGGAAAATAAGATGGAAACATACTCCACTCCTGGATATATTGCGCAAAAGAAATGAATCATTTTTTTAGAGCCATTTTCCTTGGCTAAGCAGATTCAAAGATTGCTTCCTCTAACTGTCTAGAACTTTAGGCTTTATTTGCCCCTGGAGGAGGAAATAGCAACCCACTTCAGTGTTCTTGCCTGAGAAATCTCAAGGACAGAGGAGCTTGGCATGCTGCAGTTCACAGGGTTGCAAAGAGTCAGACATGACTGAGAGACCGAGCACACACTAGATTTTATTTGCATTAAAACATAACATAAAGGCACCCCGAGAATGTAAGTGCATGATACTATGCCTAGTTTATTCAGTTTTTAAAGTCAACTATAAAGTCAGCAGTTTTTCAGTACTGTCTGAAAAATAAAATATGCACTACCTACAGCAAGCATATGGTATATTTATTTGGAATTACAATATGACCAGCATGTTAATTATTTCTGACTTAATGAATTGAAAGTTGTTACTGATAATTGTCATAAGTGGAAAGCATTGTCATTCTTATTATCATCAGTATATAAGCTATTAGTGAGTAGGTAAAGAATATCATTATATGAATGTCTCTGTAACTTGGAATTACAGTTTTACTGTATTAAGTAAACAAAACCCTATATGTAAGATTTGTCTGTATCTCATTTCATAATTGAATAATGAAACTGTTTTCAAGTTAATGTAACACAGATCTCTGCCAAAAACAATATGCTAACATTAAAAAATTCTTTGTGGCATTATAATAGACGCCTGTCATTAATTATTATTTTATTTTAAAGTGGATTTTCTAGACAGTATAAATGTCCAGTCTATTGAGAATTATTTACTCACCTGACATAGACTTGCACATTTGAACTACTTAAATATTATGTCTATTTGCAGAATATATTTAAAGTCTATCTTACAAAGTAATTCTTCCACCTAGAACAATCTCAAGCATTTCCCACTAAAACAGAGCTTTTAAAAGCTGTCTAAATGGCCAACAGCTGTTATACTATTATTGGCTCCAATATTAGAAGTATTTGAATTTCCTGAATATTCTTCTGCTATAAAGATGTGCTCATTAACACAGTAGTTGCATAAAGACCCCTATGCCTGGTTTGCTATAACTTTCTATCTCTCCTGGAGTGACTTTGCAATTCTCTTCATTTCTGCCTTTTCAAAACTGAAATGAATCAAGTAATCAGTGGTGAAAATCTTTCACATTGTATGACTTGTATTTTATTTACAATTTTTCAGAATTATTCAACCCTCTGCTTTACTTTTTAAAAAATTTGAGAATAGTTGCTTTATCCCTGGAGAAGGGTATGGCAACCCACTTCAGTATTCTCGCCTGGAGAATCCCATGGACAGAGGAGCCTAGAAGGTGACAGTTCATACGGTTGCAAAGAGTTGGACACAACTGAAGCAACTTAGCACGCATGCATGCATAGTTGCTTTATAATGTTGTGTTAGTTTCTGCTGTACAACAAAGTGAATCTGCTATATATATACTTATATCCCCCCTCTTCAGCCTCCCTCCCACCACCCCCCCATCCCACACCTCTAGGTCATCATATAGCAACTTCACACTAGCTATCCATTTTGCATATGGTAATGTATATACATGAGTGCTACTCTCAATTCATCCCACCTCCCTTTGAGTAACTCATCTCACCTTTCAATTCATTCCACCCTCCCGTTCCCCCTGCCCCTCATGTCCACAAGTCCATTCGCTACGTCTGCGTCTCTATTCCTGCCCTCCAAATAGGTCTGTATGGCTTGTACTTAAAATTGGGAAATATTTGCCTCCTATCCATATCCATGTCCTAAAATACCCCACTTCTGGATTGGCCTTGCAGCCACTTTCATACCATCCAGTTGCTCTCGCCCTCTTTGCCTCTATATCCTTCTTCCCCTGTGGCTCTGTGGCCACCAGGCTACGTGGCTCTCAATTATCTTCTGTTTCCCCTGGGTTTCCCCAGTGGATGTCTTCTCTCCCCCAGTCCCCACATCACCATGGTCATCCTAAGCAAGGAGAGAAGGAGATAAGTCCTAACAGGTTACCTCCAAGTAGCATTTCTTCTTTACCTGCTGATGAGAAATAAAAGTCTATATCCTACCAACCCTGAGTTACATTATTTTACCTTGGCCTCAGGAGAAAGAGCAATTGGGAATGCAACTTGCTGGCTTCCTCTTACTGGACTATAAATTCCTTAAGGAAATGTTCATCTCCAATTTGATTTGAGCCTTACAACCACAATGTGAAATGGGCAACTGTGTCTCCCACATTATTTCAGAGAAATTTAGTCTCCCCCTAAGACGTCTCTTTGAATATCTTCAAGTATACACTTAACCAATCCCTCTTCTGAGACCTCCTGAAAAGCTATTTGAATAGCACTTGTAATATTTTATATTCCCATCTGTATATGTAAAGCCAGCTCTATTCACCCTTCTTCCTACCATAGAAGAAAGGGTCGTACAATGCATTAAAAAAAAAAAAATCTTGCTGTCAGCTGGCCAAGCACACAATTTTCTATAGTTCCTGACCTCCAGTTTATGGATACATACATTTTTTTTTTCTTTTTTTGGCCTCGCTCCACAGCATGTGGGAATGTTGTTCCCTAGCCAGGGATTGAACCCACATCTGCTGTATTGGAAGCATGGAGTCTTAACAAATGGACCACCAGGGAAATCCCATACATTCTTTATTTTTTCTCTTTTTATACATACATTCTTTAAGAGCATCAACTTTCTTATCTCTGTTTCTTTCATTAAAATTGTGTAGAAGGCACTATGATAGGCACGGAGTCATCTAATGATCCCATTGGTTGTTCCTCACCGAGCTTTGTCAAACTTGGGAAAATGACAACTAAACACAGTTTTGTCAGTCTTGGGGAAAGAACAACTAAACACTGAGCTTTGTCAGTCTTGGGGAAAGAACAACTAAACACTGAGCTTTGTCAGTTGTGGGGAAATGACAACGAAGTGCCTGGAGCAAGGGGTTGGAGTCAGATGGCAGCAGCTGTCTGAACAGAGGACCAAATGCAGGGTAGAAATTGATTCCTACACATGCCACCGGAAGCCAAGTATTTGCAAATCAGTCTTTCCCCATGACCTATACCATCTGTACTCATTTCTAATCAGAAAACTATTCTTTCATTTTAAAAACAACTTGAATTTTAAAGTTTTATATTAAGAAGTTATAGCTTCTATAGAGTGCATGCTTTCAACCACTTACCAATCAAGAGGATCACTTGAATACACACATCACAACATCACATCACTTTACTCGGGATATATTTTCACGGTTGTTGCAAGAGTGAAACCCATTTTTATCATGAGATCTTTCTGGTGCTTCAGCAAATGGGTATTTGAATTGTAATACAAATCTATTTCATATTTTGTTTTTCTAATCTTCTCTGCAGAGCTTTCCAAACTGCTCTGCAGATGCTGGGTTAGTTGGAATCCACTGGGCATTTTTTAAGGAGTAGGCTTTAGGTAACTTACTTTCCTTCCCCACAAACCTCTAAGTGAGGGAGGTTGCCATGATCTTCCGTTTTGGTCTGAGATGTTGCTAATGTCTGTCATTCTACTCTCCTCTAATTATGGGGCAACAGGAGAGCTGGAATTCAGTTTCCACTGGTCTTGCATGATCTGATTCCAGCTTGCGCTTCATCCAGCCCAGCATTTCTCATGATGTACTCTGCATATAAGTTAAATAAGCAGGGAGACAATATACAGCCTTGACATACTCCTTTGCCTATTTAGAACCAGTCTGTTGTTCCACGTCCAGTTCTAACTGTTTCTTCTTGACCTGCATACAGATATCTCAGGAGGCAGGTCAGATGGTTTGGTATTCCCATTGCTTTAAGAATTTTCCACTTTAATATCTCTTTAATAATTTCTCTTAAGAATTTAAGTTTGTTGTGATCCACACAGTCAAAGGCTTTGGTGTAGTCAATAAAGCAGAAGTAGATGTTTCTCTGGAACTCTCTTGCTTTTTTGATGATCCACGGATGTTGGCAATTTGATCTCTGGTTCCTCTGGTTCCTTTTCTAAATCCAGCTTGAACATCTGGAAGTTCTTCTTTTAACTTTTTTAACTTATATGCAGAGTACATCATGAGAAATCCTGGGCTGGATGAAGCACAAGCTGGAATCAAGATTGCTGGGAGAAATATCAATAACTTTAGAGATGCAGATAACACCACTCTTATGGCAGAAAGTGAAGAACTAAAGAGCCTCTTGATGAAAGTGAAAGAGGAGAGTGAGAAAGTTGGCGTAAGTTCAGCTTTCAGAAAACTAAGATCATGGCATCTTGGTCACATCATTTCATGGCAAATGGATGGGTAAACAATGGAAACAGTGACAGACTTTATCTTTTGGGGCTCCAAAATCACTGTCGATGGTGACTGCAGCCATGAAATTAAAAGACACTTGCTCCTTGGAAGAAAAGTTATGATCAACCTAGATAGCATATTAAAAAGCAGGGACATTACTTTACCAACACAGGTCCGTCTAGTCAAAGCTATGGTTTTTCCAGTAGTCATGTATGGATGTGAGAGTTGGTCTATAAAGAAAGCTGAGCACTGAAGAATTGATACTTTTGAACTGTGGTGTTGGAGAAGACTCTTGAGAGTCCCTTGGACTGCAAGGAGATCCAGTCCATCCTAAAGGAAATCAGTCCTGAATATTCATTGGAAGGAGGACTGATGCTGAAGCTTAAACTTCAATACTTTGGCCACCTGATGCAAAGAACTGACTCATTGGAAAAGACCCTGATGCTGGGAAAGATTGAAGGCAGGAGGAGAAGGGGTCAACAGAGGATGACATGGTTGGATGGCATCACTGACTCGATGGACATGAGTTTGAGTAAGCTCTGGGAGTTGGTGATGGACAGGGAAGCCTGGTGTGCTGCAGTCCATGAGGTCACAAAGAGTTGGACATGACTGAGCAACTGAACTAAACTGTATGATCTGATACACTGTCATTGTTTCTTTTCCTTTTTTTTTTTTTTTTTTTAATTACAGGTTATTTATTTATACTGTGCTGGGTCATGATTGCTGCACACTGGCTCCCTCTAGTAGCAGCAAGTGGAGACTGCTCTTCTCTGTGCAGCGTGGACTTCTCACTGCAGTGGTTTCCTTTGTTGTGGAGCATGGGCTCTAGGCACTTGGACTTCAGTAATTGTGGCCCATGGGCTTAGTTATGCCGTGGCATGTGGAATCTCCCAGACCAGAGATCTAACCCATGTCCCCTGCATTGGCAAGAGGATTCTCAACCACTCTCAACCATTCTCAAACATGGACCACCAGAGAAGTCCGTTTCTTTTCTTTTATTGCCATCAACAACCCAAAATTGAGCAGACCTAAAAAGAACCTCTACAGACCTGGGCCAACCAATAAGCCAACCAAGGCATTCTCTGTTATGGAAAAATAATCCACAGGTGAATTTGGGGTTTGTTTGTTTGTTGCCAATTTAGGTTTAACTACATGCAAAACATTAATATGTTTAACTACAACCATTCAACAATGTCTCAGAGACACTGTCCTTATGATAACAGACTCTCTATTTTCTTTTGCTAGTATTTTTTAAAGATAGTTTTAAATGTTATCCTTCATAAGGCACTATTTTATAGTAAGTGTTTTTGAACATATCATTTAAATGACTAAAACAATTTTAAACAAGACATTATAAATGCAGTTAAACTTTAAATATTGATATATTTATTCATATGGATTTAACAATTTATCCCCTATGGAAGACTAACCAAGTTTTCAAAAAGACTTTCCTTTTACACAATAGAACAAACTGATATACTCAGGTGGCACAGTACAGATGATAACATCCTCCCACCATTAATTTGAGAAGTAACCTTGTACATATGCATTAACATAGCAAGATCTGGATTTTGGATAGCTATTGTCTTATGGAATTTGATTGTCTGTAAAAGTAAGCTTAAATTCATGGTTGTGACTCATGGGAAAAATAAAAACAATCACTAAAGGCCAAATTATTTGAAATATAAAGGTAGAACACATTCATGGCTAAGGTCAGGATCCTTTGGGGATGGGATGGCAGACTTGTTTGGCAGGTATGAACCTTTATAAACACTAAGCAAAGGGTTATGGTGATGATAATTAAAAAAATCAACATTAGGAAATGAAAATTCTTACCGTTTAAAGTAACCATTTTAAAAAACACTTCCACTCTCCCTCCTATAATTAACATTCTTCCTCATGACCTAAACTGACTGGAGAAAAGGAATTGGGGAAAATAACTGGGATTTCATTATAAATTACAAAATTGCCATTCACTTAACCTCCTCCACTTTTTAGGCAAAGAATAAATCCCATTGTAATACTGAGAGGAAGAGAGTGAAACGTGTGGCATTTCCATTTCTATCCGTAATCATTCTTACGTTCTCACTAAGTTAGCCTGTCGGACCAGAGCGGAGTTCAGTTCTTGTATTCTCCGTGCTGCTTCTTCTTTCCGCGAGGAACGTGACTCAGAGAAAAGGGCGACTTGATATTTAACCGATCCCTTTCCGCCTCTTCCTCCTCGTCGTATCTCTCATCCTCATCGTCATCCTCCGCATCACTGCTCTGAGGACTGGAGGCCTGAGATCCCGACGGAGAAGGTGGTACCGAGGGCGGCCTGGGATACTTAAACCCTTCTGTCTGCCAAAGCCAAAAATAAGACACGAAACATCAGAACGACTTCTTGATTTTTCAGTGAGGTAAACACTTGGGACATGCCTTTAATAAAATCACAGTTGGATATTTTTTGTGGTCTGTTCAGGGTCTGTTAATTTTTACTTAATTTGACTCTGGTACCACCAAGTTCAAGAAAGATTCATTAAATAAATAGCTTCATTTTACCGAGCACTGAAATCTGCCAGGTGCTATGTGTATGTGTGAGTGTATTTAATCTCCAACCAATCTGTTCCTCCCTTTTACAGAAGAAAATTGAGGGTCCAAGAGGGTCCAAATGATTTTCCCAAGGTCATACAGCAAATGGTAGAGCAAAGATTGGTTCCAGAAGACCTGAATATTTTCAGAGGCTCTACAGACCTGGGCCAACTAATAGGCCAGTCAAGATGTTCACTGCGATCTAAGTGCAACATTCTCAATTTTGGAAAAAACTAATCCATGGGTGAATGTGGGGTTTTCTTGGGTCAGTTTAGGTTTAACTACATTTAAAACATCGTGCTGCAGTCCATGGGGTTGCAAAGAGTCAGACACGACTGAGCGACTGAACTGAACTGAAAGCATTAATATGTTTAACCACAATCATTCAGCAGTGTCTCAGAGACATTGTCTTTATTATAATTAAGTAGGATATTTTCTTTTTGCTAATAGTTTTACGATGATTTTTGGGATGATCTGGCTGTGACTGCCCGAGAGCCTTTAATATCTACTGCCATGATACCCTATTGAGATTAAACAGTCTCTGTTTCATCCTTCAGATTTACTCACTCAAACTGCAGAACATTGGCAGCCTGGATATCCGTGGACAGCCACCACTAGAAAGATTCCTGAAAGCCAAGCCACTTCGTTGACCTCAAAATTCCACCAGTTCCATTTATTTCAGTTAGTGAGCGTTTATCACTAGGTTTTAATCAATTGCCCTTCTACCTAAGATGCACTGAGATAACTCATTGGATAAACAGACACTGAGCACCACCTGTAGGACAGACACCCTAACACCACTGGGGAAACAAAGATGAAAAACAGGAGGCTTCATCAATCAGGAAAACAGATGGAACAGCACTTGTCATTCTGAATTTCAACTATTTTTAGACACTATTATGTCATATATATAGAATCACTTCAAGACTCTGATACTTTACCTGAAAGCAATACAAAACAAGAGAAAAAAAAAAAAGAGCTGAGCATAGGAGTTCAATATTTATTTAGTTGAATTAGTTGAATAAATGGATGAATAGAGCTGAATTATCATTCAGGGCCGTGACCACCTCTAAATAATCTAAGCAAGTCACTCTGAGGACATGGACATGGGAACTGAAACAATCACGGACATGGGAACTGAAATTTATATACTGAGGGATTTATGAAGCCCTTTCATTTTCTCTATTAGCAAATTTTACCTCAGGTTAGCTTTCTAGATCTGGTCCTCAAACACCAAATAAAGGTGAATATAAGGTTTTGGGGGAAATTGTTTATGGTAAAAATGACTCCTGATTGAAAAACTACATCTACATTTGGAGTATCTATAAATACTTGACGAAGATCTCTAGCTTTTAGAAATCCTTGAATTTGATGACTCTTGTAATTGCTCACAATCCTTGCAGAGGCCACAGAAGCTTATCAATGAAGATTTATATGAGATGTTGCCTCTTGTGGGGCGTGGAACTACTAAGCTAAAATAGATCTCAGGATCAATGGCAGGGCTTTCATCTTTTTGCACCTAAGTGTTCACCTGGTGGGGAGGGGACAGAGAAGTTTAGCTCTTGGACCACTGTGTAGACTGCTGCAAGGACTTATTCCACTGAAGAGAAATGCCTGATACTGCTCTACTTAGAGCTGTGTTTCCTTCTAAATAAATGTGATGACAAGTAGTCGCCTCTAGTCTCATGAATATAAATGTCTAAGGTGACTTTAGAGGAAGACTCCCTGGTGGGCATGGCTGAATGGAATAGAAATGGTCATCTAGTCCAATTTCTTCTATGGTGCTTGAAGTCTATTATTCTTGCTGAGTCATCAACCAATATTTAAACATCTCCTTGGATAGCAAATTCACTTCTGATGAAAGGAAGCCACTTTACTTTTCGACAGCTCTCGAAAGAACAGATGTCTCAGAGAAGTTTCAGGCACCAAAGCACAAGAGTTTTCATTTGAACGTGCTTCTCCAGTGACATGAAGTGGCTGATTGCTGATCCTAGGTATCAGCTAACTGAATTGAGGGCTTAGAGATGGTCTGACTTGTCAGTTTCTCTACTTGTTTTGTTGCGACACTATGAAAAAGTATAATAATTTGTGAATTTAGCTACTTTCAAATAAAAGGACTTACTACACATAAACCATTTAGCTTTCAAAACAAATGAACAATACATAAATACATATTTACCGTTGGTGGTGATGTGGGTTCCATGTGGAATTTCTCTGGAAAGGCTCTACTTAATGTCAGGAGCCTGGCATGCTGGTAATACTGTGATAGAAAATCAATCCATGGTTAAAAAAACACATATATTTATATCTCAGTGGCCAAATTATTATATAAAAATCTTATTATCCCACTTATAAATATATACATTTTAAAGTGGCAGATTTTATTCATCCTAAACTTAAGAATCAAAAAGCCATGACATTGCTGTGTAACACTGGGAACTCAGCCTGGTTCTCTGTGACAACCGAGAGGGATGAGACGGGGGGGTAGGAAGAAGGTCGAGAGGAGGGGATATATGTTTACTTACGGCTGATTCACATTTTATGGCAGAAAGCACCACAACATTCTAAAGCAATTATCCTCCAATTAAAAATAATTTTTAAAATATGGTAATTTATAGGTTTATTATTTTTCAGTGAATAAGTAATATTACCAAAAATTTGAAGGGAAGGCCATCCTTCTAAGTAAATGAACTCTTACTTGAACTCTGAATTGAGCACAAAGGTGATTGAAAACACTGGTTTTATTCTACAGAGAAGCAGTATGGTGCGGAAAAAAGTTGGGGCATGAATAATCAGACAAACTGGATTTAAATCGTGCTTCAGATATTGAGAAAGAAACATAACTTTTACGTGCCTTATCATCCTGCTTTCATTATAAGATGAAGACGGTAAAATTAATCTTCCAGGTAATAAGCATAACTGTCAGCATTAGTGTGTGTGTATCCTCAGCTGATGGCTGCATCTGTCATTTGTCAGCCAGAGTTCAGCAGTATATAAGCAGCAACATTATGTGAAGGCAAAGTCAATTTAGTTTTTATTAAATTATCCAGTCTTGCTTGGAAAATCCCATGGACGGAGGAGCCTGGTAGGCTGCAGTCCATGAGGTCACTAAGAGTTGGACACAACCGAGTGACTTCACTTTCATTTCTCACTTTCATGCATTGGAGAAGGAAATGGCAACCCTCTCCAATGTTCTTGCCTGGAGAATTCCAGGGATGGGGGAGCCTGATGGGTTGCTGTCTACGGGGTCGCACAAAGTCAGACACGACTGAAGTGACTTAGCAGCAGCAACAGCAGCAAGATGTATGAACATCTATCTGAGTATTTATAAGCTTACTGCAGAATAGAATGGAGGTATTTCCTGTACCTGTCATTTGGAGAAACAAGATTATTCCCACTCCCCATTGTAGTTGAGAAATGTGATCATATTATCTCTTAGAGTGAAACAAAACAGGGACTTTCTTCTTGATGTTTTCCTCATATTCATGAAACAATATCTGCAATGCATCAAGTTAAGCCCTAGCAATAGAATAATTAGTAAGATCATGGCTAGATCTCTCTGAACTGGCTGTTCTGGTCTCAAACTAAATATGCAGAATTGGAGTTAGGACTTTGCAAACTCACATCAAGTTAAAAGTAGTCATAGTAAGTACATGAGAACATCAGTGAGATCTTAACAATGATGATACAGATTGACCTTATAGATGGCAACTCAAATCAGATCTTTTATAGTCCAGGGGGGATTTTTAAAGGGGTCCTCTGTGTAGATCACAGACTTGCTTACTCTGCCTAAGTATCTCCAGTCCAGAAGATCTGAGAGCCTCTCGGTTCGATTCCTTTGAATAATCCTCTGGCGGCGTGACTGTTTGCAAAATCCGTAGAGAAACTGAGTCAGTTGATTGCAAGAATCATCAGGTGAGCGGAACCGCCTGTCAACGATGTAAATTCCTGAGGGACACAAACGCGAGAGTACAAGTAAAGGTAAGGCTAACCATGGAGCATTTCTACTCCTGTTCCTTAGGATCCATCATGGACCGCATGCTTATCCACTCCCTGACTCCCCTACTGCTTCTGCTTCATCCTTTCCCTTCCAAGACTGTATTTCTCCTGTGATTTCCTTCTAATAGCTCACAACTCTCACTAACACACAGCCAACCAAATGAACGTTGCCATAAAAAACCTGGCCCAACAGGACTACCCCAGATCAGTGTCATCCTTGGGGCTGCTGGCTAACCAGAGTCTCCACAGTAAAGACTGAATCTCAGTGCTTTTCAGGTTCCCCAGTGTCCCCACTGTGCACCATGGGGGTGAGACTACAGCTATCACCCAAGGAAAGATGACGCTGACAATGCGACTCTAAAAGACCAGAGGATCAGCATGTCCAGGCAGAGCATCCAGCCCATTCTAATTTTTCTTGCTGCTAGGCAACATGGACACAAAGATGGTGACACCATCTGCCATCTTAAATGAAAATTTTGATAACTCGCTAGTTGGAACTTACAAACTAATTATGCTGACCAATACACGTACTCTAAAGCAATGGTAATCATAATATTACTTCCAGGTAATGGAAGACCAAACCGGTTCAGAAAAATGAAAAGGTGCAAAGGCAAGATTTGTCCAAGTTTAGCACTCCTTTTGGAGAAGGGGATGGCTACCTACTCCACTATCTTTACCTGGAGAATCTCATGGACAGAGGAACCTGGTGGGGTACAGTCACTGGGGTCGCAAAGAGTTGGACACGACTGAGCAACTAAAACTTTCACTTTCACACTTTGTAGTTTGACTTTTAAGCAATATATTCAATATTAATATCATCCTTATCTTTTCTATGGACCTTAGAAGTAATCTACTTTTAATCAACCAAGAAGTATAAATATTAATTGGGGTTTCCCTACTGACTCAGCAGTAAAGAATCTGCCTGCAATGCAAGAGACCCAGGTTTGATCCCTGGATCAGGAAAAATCCCCTGGAGGAGGGCATGGGAGTCCACTCCAGTATTCTTGCCTGGGAAATCCCATGGACAGAGGAGCCTGGCAGGCTACAGTCTATGGAGTCACAGAGTCCAACACAACTTAGCAACTAAACAACAACAAATAAAACAATCGTCATCGGGATAGTGTTAGAGTTGGGCTCTGTAAAGACTCTGTGCTTTGTTTGGTGAGAGGTCCCTTCTCCTTGGTTGGGTTCATGATGAAAAGCCTCACCGTATGCGGTGGGGTCAGCCACATGCTCCTGCATGAAACAGCCAAAGCCAGAGAGATTGGTGGTCACACTGGGGATGCCCATCACAGTGCATTCAGCTGCCAGGGGAAACAGAAAAAAGCTTGGCTTCAGACCAGCGATTATACCCTGTTATACATCCAGAGAAGGAAATTGCTGCAGTCCTAGTAACAGCAATGCTTGTTTTGTGCCAGGCACAGAATTAAGCTCCTTACATGCATGAACAAATTTAATCTTCTTGAGCAGCCCGTGAAGTAATGCTATCACTATCCCCATCTTATAGATGAAGACACTGAGGCCCAGGGAGTTTAAATAGCTTTCCCAGCTTCACAAAGCCAGGGAATGTGGTGGAGCTGGGATTTGTAGCCAGGTCCCCAGCCCCAGAGCTGCTCAGAACTGCTACCTTACACTGCTTCTCTCATTCCAGCTGCCTTTCTTTTGCTCTGTTCAAAGCTTGTGTCTCTAAATATATGGCAAGTTTATGCAGTAAGCCAACTCATTGGGAAAAGACTCTGATGCCGAGAAAGACTGAGAGCAGGAGGAGAAGCAGATGACAGGAAGAGATGGTAGGATGGCATTACCAACTCAATGGACATGAGTTTGAGCAGGCTCCAGGAGATGGTGAAGAACAAGGAAGCCTTGCATGCTGCAGTCCATGGGGTCACAAAGAGTCGGGAGACGACTGAGCGACTGAACAACAAAATATATTATGGACAAGAACAGTTCCTCCCCTCATTTTCGTCTCTTTTGCCACCAATCTCTTCGACTTTCTCAGGTGCTCAGTGAAACCATGGTTTATTTCAATCCTCTATCACCTTTTAATCAAAACCTTTTCTCCAGACAATCTCAGATGTTACCTCACTCAAGGATGATTGAATTGTTAACATGAAATTTATATTCAATTATGGAATTTTTCTTGGTTGATTAGTGGGGATGGGTGGATAAAAAAATTTCCTCATGACCCATGTACTCCTGTTCTGCAAGTATTTCCTATTGGTTTAGCTCCAGAGAGTAGTGGTTTTCAAATCTGGGGGAAGATGGATGAGGAGAAGAAATTGAATTAGGGATTAATGACTCATTTGAGAATGTGATGAAACCCTAGAACTCCTCCCCAGAAAAATTTTGCCTACAATCCTATGAAACTTCACAGATCCTTAGTTTTATTAAATATTCTTTTACACTTTTGGAAGAAAAGTTATGACCAACCTAGATAGCATATTGAAAAGCAGAGACATTACTTTGCCAACAAAGTCCGTCTAGTCAAGGCTATGGTTTTTCCAGTGGTCATGTATGGATGTGAGAGTTGGACTGTGAAGAAGGCTGAGCGCCGAAGAATTGATGCTTTTGACCTGTGGTGTTGGAGAAGACTCTTGAGAGTCCCTTGGACTGCAAGGAGATCCAACCAGTCCATTCTGAAGGAGATCAGCCCTGGGATTTCTTTGGAAGGACTGATGCTAAAGCTGAAACTCCAGTACTTGGGCCACCTCATGCGAAGAGTTGACTCATTGGAAAAGACTGATGCTGGGAGGGATTGGGGGCAGGAGGAGAAGGGGACGACAGAGGATGAGATGGCTGGATGGCATCACTGACTCGATGGACGTGAGTCTGAGTGAACTCCGGGAGTTGGTGATGGATAGGGAGGCCTGGCGTGCTGCGATTCATGGGGTCACAAAGAGTCGGACACGACTGAGCAACTGAACTGAACTGAACTGAATACAATTTCAGGCACCTTTGTAAACACCGTATGTGTCCACTGAATGAAATTAATGAAGTCAGTGTTTATCTTCTCTGGGTTTTCTCAAAACATAAAACACAGATTTTAATACTTTCCAGAGTGAGAGTTAGCACCACATAAAGCAATTTTTCTAAAAAATTATCTAATATGCTAATACCAAACCTATACCACCAAAGTTTCTGCTATTTCTGTAATTCAAGTTAGGAAATAAGGGGCCAATTTCTTTTAGTTCATTTAAAACAGAGAAGGATTCATTCACTATTTGGCATGGATTTCTCACACACCCCTTTTCATCTATTTATCTTTTATAATAGCTTTGCTGGCCTTTATCTTAAGTTAGATATAGCTCTTCAGGTTAAGTTTGCCTTTGTCCTATAATATGATATTCTGGTGGGAAATAAGTTAGATAGCCTTCTCTTTATCCAGTATAAATGACTTCCCACTTTCCCGTTGTCACTCATGTTTTGGTTTTGTCCTTTTTTGTCCTCCGTATTTACAGTTGAAAATTATATTCCTTACTAGAAAGAATAGGAGTAACAAAGTTGCCAGTTCATCAAGTGAATTGTTTCAATGTATCTCAAAAGATAGTTACTTCATTAAAAACAATTTAAGATAACTGTTTGGGCATTTTGCAAGTAAGAAAATACTGCCTTCACGAAAGTGGAATTGGTGCCAAAAACAACTTTTAGAACTACAAGAGAGAGAACTGGATGATTCAGATTAGTAACTTTACTATATCATGTTTCAAGAATGGGTAATTCTTTATTAATCTTTCCGCAAACATTCTTATGGTTTTACAGCTGCTGGCAAATTATTCTTGCTGGAGCCTAAGACAATATAAAAGGAACTTTATCGAAAGATGCAGAGCCTTGTCACTCCTATTGTAAAGAGTATAGTATCCTATTTATATAGACTTTAAAATTCTATACTTAAATTCTGGGGTCAGAATGTAAGATTAGAAAAACCTTCCTCATAATTCAGCCTATGACCGCTCTCACCCTAATTGCTGCTGCCCCTTACTTAGACCATGATGACACTGAGATGCAGAAGGCAAAATGTATTCATTATAAATAAAAATGTTTTCTGAGCCTTTTATTTTCAGTTATAAATAGAAGTATAGCTGTACTGGGAGGAAAATCTCTGATTACCAAGAAGATGGAAAAGTCATCAATGTCTTCTTTGCATTGGCATATAAAATAATTGTTTCCTTTTTAATTAGGCATTTCAGTACAGATACAAATTGCCAGCTCCTGATGCCATTGACAAGCAAGTTAGTAGGATACAGAAAAGAAAAAAAGACAGTGGATCTGAGAATCTACCACCTGTGGAAAAAAAGGTGGGGTGGGCAGGTGTAGGGTCTGAATGGAATTACGTCATTGGCATAATGCCTACCACCAAACTGACATGCTATCTTTACCTCTTTTTTTGAGAGACAAGGGTGTGAAGATGACTTTTCACCATACATCTCTCTATACTATTTGTGTCTTTAACCATGTGAATGCATTACGCAATTAAAAGATAAATATATCCTTAACTTAAAAAGGGATTCTTCTGAAATAAATTTTTTAACAGTTTCAGAAATAATCGTTTCTCATATTAATTTCCTTGTAGTTAGTTTCTCCTTCATATTAATGGATAAGACTGGTGAATTTAACTAAAAAGATATATTCTTTATAAAGCAGTCTTTTTCTTTGGAATGCAATGAAACAACAATTCAGATACTAAAATATGCCCAACCACAACCTCTTACAATTATATAAAAGATTACATAATATGTCCTCAGGCTTCCCAGGTGGCACTAGTCGTAAAGAACCTGTCTGCCAATTCAAGAGACACAGGAGAGGTGGGTTTGATCCCTGGGTTGGGAAGATACCCTGAAGGAGGGCACAACCACCCACTCCAGTATTCTTGCCTGGAGAATCTCATGGACAGATGAGGCTGGCGAGCTACAATCTATAGGGTCGCAAAGAGTTGGGCACAACTGAAGTGACCTTAGCACGCACACACGCATTGTGTCCTTATGCTTATGTCAGAAGCAACAAAGCGTAAATCTGATCTGGAATAGATCCAACCAAAATCACTTTTAAAACAAACAAACAAACAAACAAACAAAACCAGAACCTTAGTAGAAATGACATATCAACTTGGAATATTACATACTTATGTGTAGAATAATATTCTAATACAATTTAAAGCATCTCACAATCTATACATGTCACATACCTGGAGTATAACCCCAGGGTTCATAGTATGATGGAAATACTCCAAGATGACAACCTCGGACAAACTCTTCATAATCCATGGGTAGCAAGGGGCTGGTGGAGGACAGGAACTCTGGGTGCAAAATCAACTGAAAGAGGAAAAAAAAATCTAATGAGAAAAAAGAGAAAAGAAAGAATAAATTAGAGCAAAAAAATCTCCTAAAGTTTTTTTATTTCAGAATTTAGATACTATAGAATCCTTGTGTTATAGACTCAGGGGAAAGGAAGAGAGATAAGAAAAAAGGAAAAGGTCTGGGTGTTTTTTTCTCCCCTCTCTATTCTCTGTGAATATCTACTCTGAGGACTGATTTTCCCTCAAGTTCCCAGGCCTAGATTGGAGGATATAGAGTTGTGTCCATTTTTGTTCTCATGCAACCCAGCCTTTATTGACAGTAAAGATTTTATTTGCTTTTCTAACTGCTGGCCCCTGTCTTGTTTTTCAATTTATTCCCACCAGGAACAGAAAAGAAGGGAGCTACCCTTCCACGCCAAGTGAAATGGAACTGAGGGCCAGTTGTAAGCTACCAATGCAATGTCCCTGAACTGGAGACAGGAAGAAGAGCAGGACATCCTGATAGGATATTTTCACCATGTGAGTACAATGGTCAAAAATAACCTCCAGAGCAGAGGTTATAGAAAAATGCAGTAAACAACTAAGATGCAATGAGTTTGAGCATTACCTTTCCTTTTAGCATAATTGATTTTTTTTAAGTTTATGCAATTTGATTTCACACAACACTTGTGTTTAAAACTGGCGCACAGCATTCTGAACAGTTAGCAATTGGCTCGTGGGCACTGTATGAGCCTTTTCTTGGACTGCACAGCCTGTGTGTGTGTGCACTAGTCACTTCAGTTGTGTCCGACTCTTTGCGACCCCATGGACTGTGTCGCCTGCCATGCTCCACTGTCCACGAGATTCTTCAGGCAAGAATACTGAAGTGAGTTGCCATGCCCTCTTCCAGGGGATCTTCCCAACCCAGGGATCAAATCTGTATCTCTTACATCTCCTGTATTAGCAGGAGGGTTTCCACTAGCGCCACCTAGGAAACCCCGCAGCATTTAATTTTCTGCCAAGGCAGAGACCAGACTGCAGCTATACTTGGACAGCTATGACTAGAACAGCTACTTAGCTGGTAACCTAGATAAATGAGTTCTATTTCTCCTACTTATTAAAATGATGACTTATGAAATTTAATATAATTATAATATATAAATTATATTACTACAGCACTTTAAAATCAGATTTTTCTAATTCATTTATTAGAATTTAATTTTCATAACTTACTTAGCTATGAGGGGAGGCTGATAAGTAACCTAAAATTGGTTTGGTGAGAATTTTAATAAAATGGGGAAATAGAATTTAGCATGTTTTATATATTTTTATTTGTTTATATGTAAACATGTTTATATATAACCTGAAATAATGTCAAATTTACAGAAAAGTTGCAAGTATAATGTGAAGAGAATTAATATTTTTCCATATGAGTATAAATTGCTGACTAGATACTCATCATCCACAAATACTTAATGTGTGTTTCCTACAAACAAGAATATTCTCCCTTAAAAAACTAAAAATAGAGCAACCATGCTGCTGCTGCTGCTAAGTCGCTTCCATCGTGTCTGACTCTGTGTGACCCCATAGACGGCAGCCCACCAGGCTCCCCCATCCCTGGGATTCTCCAGGCAAGAACACTGGAGTGGGTTGCCATTTCCTTCTCCAGTGCATGAAAGTGAAAAGTGAAAGTGAAGTCGCTCAGTCATGTCTGACTCTTAGTGACCCCATGGACTGCAGCCTACTCTGTCCATGGGATTTTCCAGGCAAGAGTACTGGAGTGGGGTGCCATTGCCTTCTCCGAGAGTAACCATATGATCCTGCAATTCCACTGCTGGGTATGTATCTGGAGAAAACTCTAATTTGAAAAATACCATGCACCCCAGTGTTTACAGCAGCACTATTTACAATAGCCAAGACATGGAAGAAACCTAAATGTCCATTGATAGATAAATGGATAAATATGAAATATTACTCCATAAAAAGTGAAATAATGCCATTTGCAGCAACATGGATGGACCTAAAGATTATCATATTAAGTGAAATAAGTCAGATAAAGATAAATATCATATGATATCACATATGCACAGAATCTAAAAGATGGTACAAATGACCTTATTTACAAAATAGAAATAAACTCATAGCCATAGAAAACAAACTTATGGTCACCAAAGGAAACAGTGAGGGAGAGGGGAAGAGAGATAAACTACAAGTCTGGGATTAACATATATACACTACTGTATATAAAATAAGGAAACAATGAGGTCCTACTGTATAGCACAGGAAATGAGACTCATATCTTATAATACAAATAACTTATACTGGAAAAAACTAAAAAAGAATATATATGTATATATAGCTGAAACACTTTGCTGTATGGTTGAAATTAACAATTGAAATAAGTGTATATTCTTCCAAAGAGATTACTTTGAAGAAAAAAGAACCCTAATTTGGGATATACAGCAATAATGATGACAATAGTTGTCTAATACTTTATATATTATAAATCAGTTTCACATATATTACCTCATTTAATTTTAGCAACATTGTGTGATAAGGAGAGTAGACATTCTGATTGTCCTTATTTTTATTTCTAGTTTTAAAAATAAGGAAACTAAGACTTTGCAAGCATATCTCAATAGATCCATAAATAGGAGATATATAACACTAAAGAAGAAATGAAATGGTAAAACGTCCCAAACTAGTACCTATAAATGATGGTTTATTCAATCATAAGAGTTACAAATTGGCAAAGAAAATGAATAAAGTATTTTCTTCCACAAAACATAATTTTAATTCCTAATGCATGCAAAGTACTGCACTAGGAAAAGAGACCCAAAGAGACAGACTCTTGACTGTGTCTATGTCTACAAGCCCGAATCCCACTGTACTCAGCTGGCAAACAGCAGCAAAGAGGGATTTGAAAGGCATTGTGCCTGCTTTGGCATTTCCAAACTTAGGAAAATTTGTTCTCTTCAAAGCCCATTTTGAAACATGAAAACATCATGGCTCATTCGTTTTGTTCCCAGCCAAAGAGAATAACAGCACAACTAAAATAAGAACACAGCTGTTCTACATCCTAAAACAGCCAATGGCAGAAGCCCAGGGCAGAGGAAGGGATGTTAGAGGTCAGCCCAAGGTCACAGGGAGGATTAAATGAGATCCTGTGTGCAAAGCCCCCCAGCAGAGCAGCTGGTTCACAGCAAGACCTGGATCAGTCAACAAAAACTTGTCAGGCTGTATTTATTCTGGGAGGGAAGCAAGGTCCCCGGAAATTGGTTTGCTTTCACAGTGGGCAGCACAGGGTCCAGATCTGAAATCTGCAGTCCAGACTTTTCTCACTATGCCTCAAAACTGAGGCAGGATCAATGATAAATTCAGATTCAAAATTATCTGCAATGCTTCCTGAATCAAATGGTCACATTAATATAAAAAACTTGTCAATTCAGTTGGAGAGTTAAGAATCACTCTATAGCTGTCTATAAACATTCAGGTAATCCAATAGATACTTATACTGTCATACTTTTAAAGAGCACTATTAATAAAATAAAATACCTAATTCTGAATTGACCAAAGTTTATCTCAGTGCTTTGAATGTATATTGTTAGAGCTATTCTTTAGAAAACAAACTTACAGTTACCAGGAGCTCAGGCGGGGAGGGATAAATTTAGAGATGTAGATTGACACATACACGCTACTATATAAAAAATAGGCTTCCCTGACAGCTCAAATGGCAAACAATCTGTCTGCAATGCAGGAGACCCAGATTCGATCCCGGGATCGGGAAGATCCCCTGGAAAAGAGAATGGCAATCTACTCCAGTATTCTTGCCGGGAAAATCCCATGGACAGAAGAGCCTCGAGGGCTACAGTCCACGGGGTGGCAAAGAGTTGGACACAACTGAGCAACTGACACTTCCACTTTCATATATAAAATAGATAACAAGTAAGTATCTACTCTGTAGCACAGGGACTCTACTCAATATTTTGTAATGACCTATATGGGAAAGAAGTTTTTAAAAAGGAGCTGATATATGTGTATGTATAACAGATTCAGTTTGCTGTACAGCAGAAATAAACACCACACTATAAATCAACTATACCGCAATAAAAATTTTAAACAGGTAAAAAGAGGCTATTTTTTTATTTCCTCTCCGTGTGTTTGTCTTATATTAAACAGTGAATATCTGAAAGTATTCATGAGCTTAACTGCATAAACACGATTTCTTTGAGAAGCCTGCTAAACAGGGTACGTATGATTTATTTAGGGCTTCCTGGTGGCTTAACAGTAGAATCTGCCTGCCAATAGAGGAGACACGGATTCGTTCCCTGGGTTGGGAAGATTCCTTGCAGAAGGAAATGGCAACCGCTTCACTATTCTTGCCTGGGAAATCCCATGGACAGAGGAGACTAGGGGGCTCTAGTTCATGGGGTGGCAAAGAGTCAGACATAACTGAGGGACTAAACAGCAATCTCTTCTTTCCATTTTGCTCTCTCTTCCTTGTGTCTGGCTGCACCTCTTGCCTGCTCTTGCTTTCCACTTCTTTATCCTTCACAGGCATTTCTGTCAATAAGTTTTCATAACTACTTCTGTCTCGGTATCTGCTTTTCAGAGGACAAAAATTGAGAAAACAGATGAGACGTGATCACCAGCTCAAAAAAGCCACAGTCTCTGGAGAAATGGACACATTAAATTAAAATATATAGAATTCAATGTGATAACTCCTATAATTGCAGAAGATACAGACAAGGAAGCGATTGTTCTGTCTGGAGTAGGTAAATGTATATTAAGGAAAAGCGTAAGAAAGAGATAACTTTGAGGTTAGATTCCAAAAGAATTGTTCAAATAACAGAAATAAGATTATTTCAGAGGGAAAAAATATCAGCAATTACATAGAGACATGAAAGTGTTTCACACGTTTACGAAATAAGTTACTTGTCCATTCCTAGGAATTGCTTCACTGTTATCATACTTTTCTAAAAACACCAGTCTGTATTTATTGTACATAATAAGCATCAAGCACAGATAGGTCGTCAGAGGAAGAGTCAAAATTTTAGATATGGATGTGACATGAAATCAAATCACACTGGCCTCCAAAGTCAAGTCCCTGGGGATTCTCAGTCCCTTTGCTGGATCCCCAGGCTGGGAATTCTGTTGTGGGTCTTAGAAATTTCTTAACAGTACGAGCATTTCTTTGGTATAACTGTTCTGTAGTTTGTGGGTCGTCTGCTCTATGGCTCTATGGTGGGGCTAATGGCGACCTCCTCTAAGAGGGCTTATGCCACACGCTGTGTGACCCAGGTCTGCTGCACCCAGAGCCCCTGCCTCTGCGGCAGGCCACTGCTGACTCATACCTCTGCAGGAGACACTCAAACACTCAAAGGCAGGTCTGGCTCAGTCTCTATGGGGTCTCTGGGTCCCAATGTGCAGAAGATTTTGTTTGAGCCCTCCAAAAGTCTCTGGCGGGTATGGGGTTTGATTCTAAATGCAATTTCACCTCTCCTACCATTGTGCTGGGCTTCTCCTTTGCCTTTGGATGTGGAGTATCTTTTTTTGGTGAGATCCAACATTCTTCTGTCGATGGTTGTTCAGCAGCAAGTTGCAATGTTGGAGTTCTTACAGGAGGAGATGAGCTCACGTCCTTCTACTCCACCATCTTGCTTCCTCCCAGAAAAATACCCCCAGGGAATTTGATTTTGGAGGCCAGTGGGATTTGATTACCGCACTTACACAGGACCAGGGAAACAGATTCTTGGAGGGCACAAACAAAACCATGTGCATATCAGCAGCCAGGAGAAAGGAACAGTGTCTCCACAAGAGACTGAGCCAGACTTGCCTGTGAGTGTCCAGGAGTCTTTGGCAGAGATGTGGGTCAACAGTGGCCCGTTGCAGGGTCAGGGCACTGAATACAACAGTGCGTGCACAAATCCTTTTGAAGGAGGTTGCCATTGTCTTCATTACCCCTACCATAGTTTGGCCTCAGTTAAACAATGGGGAAGGAACACAGCCCCACCCATCAAAAGAAAATTAGAATAAAGATTTACCAAGCATGGCCCCATCCATCAGAACAAGACCCAGATTCCCCCACAGTCAGTCTCTCCCATCAGAAAGCTCCCATAAACCTCTTATCTTTATCCATCAGAGGGCAAACAGAATGAAAACCACAATCACAAAAATTGACCAAACTGATCACATGGACCGCAGCCTGTCTAACTCAATGAAACTATGAGCCATGCCATGTAGGGCCACCCAAGACAGACAGGTCATAGGGGAGAGTCCCGACAAAACGTGGTCCACTGGAGAAGGGAATGGCAACCCACTTCAGTATTCTTGCCTGAGAACCTCATGAACACTATGAAAAAGCACAAAGATAGGACACTGAAAGATGAACTCACCAGGTCTGTAGGTGCCAAATATGCTACTGGAGAAGAGTGGAGAAATAACTCCAGAAAAAAGGAAGAGACAGAGCCAAAGCGAGAACACCCAGTTGTGAATGTGACTGGTGATGGAAGCAAAGTCCAATGCTGTAAAGAAGAATATTGCATAGGAACCTGAATGTTAGGTCCATGAATCAAGGTAAATTGGAAGCAGTCAAATAGGAGATGGCAAGAGTGACAACTGACATTCTAGGAATCAGTGAACTAAAATGGACTGGAATGGGTGAATTTAATTCAGATGACCATTATATCTACTCCTGTGGGCAAGAATCCCTTAGAAGCAATAGAGCAGACCTCTTAGTCAACAAAAGAGTCCTAAATGCAGAACTTGGATGCAATCTTAAAAATGACAGAACTATCTCTGTTCGTTTCCAAGGCAAACCATTCAATATTACAGTAATCCAAGTCTATGCCCCAACCAGTAACGCTGAAGAAGTTGAAGTTGAACAGTTCTATGAAGACCTACAAGATCTTGCAGAACTAACACCAAAAAAAGATGTCCCCATCATCATAGGGGACTGGAATACAAAAGTAAGAAGTCAAGAAATACCTGGAGTAACAGGCGATTTTGGCCTTGGAGTACAAAATGAAGCAGGGCAAAGGTGAACGAAGTTTTGCCAAGAGAACACATTGGTCATAGCAAACACCCTCTTCCAACAACACAAGAGACAACTCTACACATGGACTTCACCAGATGGTCAACACTGAAGTCAGAGTGATTATATTCATTGAAGCTGAAGATGCAGAAGCTCTATCCTTTCAGCAAAATCAAGGCCAGGAGATGACTGTGGCTCAGATCATGAACTCCTTATGGCCAAATTCAAACTTAAACTGAAGAAAGTGGGGAAAACCACTAGACCATTCAGATTTGACCTAAATCATATCCCTTATGATTATACAGTGGAAGTGACAAATAGATTAAAGGGATTAGATTTGATAGACAGAGTGCCTGAAGGACTATGGACAGAGGTTTGTGACATTGTACAGAAGGCACTGATCAAGACCATCCCCAAGAAAAAGAAATGCAAAAAGGCAAAATGGTTGTCTGAGAAGACCTTACAAATTGCTGAGAAAAGAAGAGAAGCTAAAGGCAAAGGAGAAAAGGAAAGATATACCCATCTGAATGCAGAGTTCCAAAGAATAGCAAGGAGAGATAAGAAAGCCTTTTTCAGTGATCAATGCAAAAAAATAGAGGAAAACAATAGAATGGGGAAGACTAGAGATCTCTTCAAGAAAATTAGAGATACCAAGGGAATATTTCATGCAAAGATGGGCACAATAAAGGACAAGAACAATATGGACCTAACAGAAACAGGAGATATTAAGAAGAGGTGACAAGAATGCAGAGAACTATACAAAAAAGATCTTTATGACCCAGATAACCACATTGGTGTGATCACTCACCTAGAGCCAGACATCCTGGAGTGTGAAGTCATGTGGACCTTAGGGAGCATCACTACAAGCAAAGATAGTGGAGGTGATGGAATTCCAGTTGAGCTATTTCAAATCCTAAAAGATGATGCTGTGAAAGTGCTGCACTCAATATGCCAACAAATTTGGAAAACTCAGCAGTGGCCACAGGACTGGAAAAGTTCAGTTTTCATTACAATCCCAAAGAAAGGTAATGCCAAAGAATACTCAAACTACCCCACAATTGCACTCATCTCATACATTAGTATAGTAATGCTCAAAATTCTCCAAGCCAGGCTTCAATAATACGTGAGGTGTGAACTTCCAGATGTTCAAGCTGGTTTTAGAAAAGGCAGAGGAACCAGAGACGAAAAGGTAGAGAGCTCCAGGAAAACATCAACTTCTGCTTTACTGACTATGCCAAAGCCTTTGACTGTGTGGATCACAACAAACTGTGGAAAATTCTTAGAGCTGGGAATACCACACCACCTTACCTGCCTCCTGAGAAATCTGTATGCAGGTCAAGAAGCAACAGTTAGAACTGAACATAGAACAACAGACTGGTTCCAAATTGCGAAGGGAGTACGTCAAGGTTGTATATTGTCACCCTGCTTATTTAACTTATATGCAGAGTATATCATGAGAAACGCTGGGCTGGATGAAGCACAAGCTGGAATCAAGACTGCCGGGATAAATAGCAATAACCTCAGATATGCAGATGACACCACCCTTATGACAGAAAGTGAAGAGGAACTAAAAAGCCTCTTGATGAAAGTGAAAGAGGAGAGTGGAAAAAGTTGGCTTAAAACTCAGCATTCAAAAAACTAAGATCATGGCATCCTGTCCCATCACTCCATAGCAAATAGATGGAGAAACAATGGAAACAGTGACAGAGTTTATTTTGGAGGGCTCCAAAATCACTGCAGATGGTGACAGCAGCCATGAAGTTAAAAGACACTTGTTTCTTTGAAAAAAAGCTATGACCAACCTAGACAGCATATTAAAAAGTAAACACGTTACTTTGCCAACAAAGGCCCATCTAATCTAAGCTATGGTTTTCCAGTAGCCGTTTATGGATATGAGAGTTGGATGATAAGGAAAGCTGAGTATTGAAGAACTGATGCTTTTGAACTGTGGTGCTGGAGAAGACTCATGGACTGCAAGAAGATCCAACCAGTCAATCCTAAAGGAAATCAGTCCTGAATATTCATTGGAAGGACTGATGCTGAAGCTGAAACTCCAATACTTTGGCCACCTGATGCAAAGAACTGACTCATTGGAAAAGACCCTGGTGCTGGGAAAGACTGAGGGCAGGAGGAGAAGGGGATGACGGAGGATGAGATGTTTGGATGGCATCACCGACTCAATGGACATGAGTTTGAGCAAACTCCAGGAGATGGTGATGGACAGGGAAGCCTGGTGTGCTGCAGTCTATGGGGTCACAAAGAGTCAGACATGACTGAGTGACTGAACTTAACCTTGACATGAAAGGTTCTGAGAAAAACAGAAATCAAAGGGGAAATAACATGCTTTCTCGCTCCCACTATTTTCTTTCCAAGATACAAAAAACTGAGAAGGACCAGTCTGGAGTAAACTACGTAAGAATGATGACAAGTGTGTGTTGACATACTCTGTGGACAGAATCCTGCTGAAAAAATGTAAAGAGTGGTGCAGTCTTGGCAGCAATATTCCTACATTTCCAGGGGAAAATGTGCAGCCTGGCTCTTATATGTGTGCTACGTGTTGAATATTTGGAAATTCACAAACACAAATGAAAAACTAAAAATCACCCATAATTCTATAGCACAGGGCAATATACACATATATGTGGGTCTATGTGTAGATTGTTTGAAATGAGAGGGTTAACACAATATGGAACATTTTATAAACAGCATGGATCATCTAATGCTGTACTATGAGCTCTTTCTACTATTATTACAGTTTCTCCTGCCTTGATTTCTTATATATTTTCCTCTTTCTTTCCCTAATCGTTCATCTTTTAATCCTCTCTTGAGGTTTCCTTGGGTCGATATTTACTTCATTCATTCCACCTAGTCTTCCAATATGTCAAGGTTATCATTCCTTGGCCTTCACTACTGCCCACATGCCAATAGCTCCCCTCGAAACTGTCCTGCTAAACCCCAGGCCTATGTTTTCTAGGTACCTCTTAAGCATCTTAACTTGAATATCCCATATGTAACTCAATCTATGAAAAACTGAACTTCATTTGAGATATGACCCTCAAACCAACTTCTTTTATTTTATTTTTTAATATTTATTTGCCTGTACTGGGTCTTTAGTTCCAGCATGTGAACTCTTAGTTGCAGCACGTGGGACCTAGTTCCCTGACCAGGCAGTGAACCTGGGCCCCCTGCATTGGGAATGCAGTTTCTGAGCCACTGGACCACTAGGGAAGTCCTCAAGCCAACTTCTTTTAAAGCTTTTCCTTAGGTTCTAGAAAGTGTGGGTTACATACTGAAGCCTTGCCTTCTGCCTCTTTCTCACTCTGTGTCCACTGGTGACTTAAGTATGGTCTTTTTCTTCAGGCAACCATTTCTTCCATTGTTCCATCCTCTCCAGAACTTCTGAGAAGGCCTTTGGTAGTGGCCCTCGGTATCTCTCACCTGGACTGTTGCAGTAGGTCCTTAACTTGTCTCCATGACATCCACTGATGCCTATGTCAATGATTGAGTGCAGGATGAGAAATACATTTACGAACAGATTGTGTTTTCCCAAGAGACTTTACAGAGAAGAGTAGAAAAACATTTAAAAACATCAAGAGGGGGTAGAGTTAAGGCAAAGCTTGTTTTTTCATGTGGAAAAATTTCAGAAATATTTGTAAACAGCAAGGGAAAGAGCTAGTAAGCCTACAATATAGAAAAGGATAAACAGGGTGCATTTTCTAAGAATGTGGGAGGAAATAAGGTCCCAGAAAAACTCTTACAATCTGAAGGAAAACAAAGTAAGAATGAGTCAAAATCTAGATGTGAGGCCAGTATGAAAGGACTGTGAAGGAATTTAGAATTCATATCATCTGCTAAAGGCAAAAGAAAGAAGGGACACTGGGACCTTCCTTTCAAAAAGATTGGTAAATTCTTGTGACAACTTGATCTTGAATGCTGGTGGAGGGAAGTGAGTAGGAATAAGCTATGATCTGTTAACACATTTACCCTTGTCTCCCACACCTAACCCCATGCCTAGAACATAACACACCCTCAGTAAACGTCATGGAGATTAAGCTCCATTGCAGCAGAAACCAGGTCTTATTCAACACTGTGCTTCATCACTGGAGAAACTCAAAGAGTCAGAAGAACAAATTAGTCTATAGGAAATTATACAAAACCATCATTACCCACATTCTCTGAAACTTGAATCTTCTCATACTATGCACTTAAATTGAACTTTATGAGGAAGAAACAAAGACAATTTATGCTAATCTCCGAGATTCATTCATTAAACAGTTCTTAGACCATATGTGTTTCATTAAACATAAGGCCATTTCCTGATGCTTGCTGACAGTATTTTACAATGAAAATGAAAGCTGCATTACAACTCAAAGCCATAAATAGTCTTCAATTATTTTTAAGAATGATACCAACATAGTCACTTTTTAATTGCTCAAGACAGGAAACAGAATTAGTTTTCCTTTAGAAGTATCATTTACAATATTTCCGGTAGATGTTAAAACAAACAAGGGATGCTTCTAATAAATTCTCAAAAACCTGTCCTCTGTGATTTTGAAATGTCCCGCGTAAACGAGTTGTACCTTGACTCTGTCTGTGCGGCTATTGAAGAGCCCAATGCGTCTAATGGTGCTGAGGATGGGATCGGTGGAATCATCGATCATGTTGTGAGTGGTCACTGGGGGCAAAGACTGCCGCTGAAGGAGCAGAGGGAAGAAAATGGCAGTGCAGGAAAAGAATTACTAAGTGTGACTAATTTCAACAATAGGTCATCGGCAATATGTCATCCAATCTTTATGCCTTTATGGTCTGAGATGCCACTTAAGTGGATGAGGGGTTGTCTGTGTATTTCATAGGAAGACAACAGGTTAAAGAACTTCCTTCCATACTCTGAACACCCGATGCTTTTGTTCACTAGCAGCCACTCTATGGAAAGCCTAGAACTCTTGAAGCCTCCTGAGACTTAACAGTAAGTCCCCAACATACAAACCTTCAAGTTGGGAATTTTCAAAAAGATGCAAAAACACATTCCGTCAGCATCAGATGTGTGTGGAATTGCAGCTTGCCCTCCATCTCCTATTGCTGGTGGTCCTTCAGTTCCACCATCTCCCGCATCTTCTGCCTCCTCCAGTCACTAACTCTTCTTGCCTGTTCATTTGATGCCAGCCCCCAAAGGCCAGCTGTTGTTGGACAGCCCTACTGTACTTTTCAAGGTACTGTATTGTGAGATTCAAAATGTTTATTTTTTGTGTTTGTTTTTATGTGTTATTTCTGTGAAAAGTACTATAAACCTATTACAGTACTGTATAATATAGCCAATTATATTAGCTGGGTACCTCGACTAACTTCATCTCAGAACATTAGCTCATTCATATGTAGGGGACTGACTGTATTTGGAATAAGAATGGAACTCCAGGTGAGCTACTCTGCTGGTTCCCACCAGGAGGCTGTTCTTCAGTGCCTCCCTGTGCATTGCTGTACATGGCTAACACAATTATCTTTTTAACAATTCCACTCGACTGAGAAACATTCACCTTTTCTCTAGATTGCCTCCAAAGTCTATGCTTTTTGAAAACTTTAGGCACTTCTTTTTTGTCATTGCAATATACATAGTTTTTCAATTGGCATATAGGTTCCAAATGAATTTTTAAAGTAGATATGAAGACGAGTTCCTTGAGATTTGTTTATAGGAGCCTTGAAAAACCACTGGTGAAAAAGAACCCACAAAGGTGTCCTTTAGGTAAATACCTAAGGATGACTTTTCTAGCTCTCAGGTTTAAAAATTTCCCAAATTAGCCCATTTCAAAAATTAAGATATTGATCTAAATAGACTTTAACAATTATGGGAAGTAATGGGAATTTTTTCCTTTATTACCTGAGTTGAAAAGATAGCTCTTTTCATAATTGTCTGATCATCTCGATCCAAAATATTGTTCATGTCAGGAATTTCTCCTCTGTGGGGAAAATAGTTTTAAAAATCAAAATAAAACAGCTAGCACTAACCAACTGCTTCCTATGCATCAAACACCATTTCAAGCAATTTAAAAATAAATGTAAAGCATACATAGTTTCCTGATGAAGCTCACAGACAAATTCCAAAGGGCAAAGAAGTTTGATAAAAGAATACCTTTGCTAGCACAAAAGAAAATTGAAATTAACTTTTAAAACATTACTGTTGATGACCAGGAGGATACTTTCATAATATTTTGCCTGCTTTAACAATTATAGGAAGTGAGTACTATGTTCTACAGTGGCCATAACTTTTCCATCTGTAAGTTGATATTTTAAAAAATTGTGTATTTATTTTTGGCTGTGCTGGGTCTTTGTTGCTGTGCGGGTTTTTCTCTTCATTTCAACGAGTGGCGGCTACTCTAATAGCAGTTCATGGGATTCTCATTGTGGTGAGCTTCTCAGTGTATACTAAGTATACATTAGGTAATGTATATTACTTAAGTAAATGTTACTTCACATTAACTACTATGTTCATTAATAAATATATGTTAATATGTCAATATATATTTTGACTTGAAATCTTCCACTGTTTCAAACTGACATATTAACTCTCAATGAGAATTCCATTGAAGGAGACCCTATCTGCTGGCTTTCTCAATGCCTTAGCAGGTAAAGAAACTGTCTGCAATGCAGGAAACTTGGGTTCGATTCCTGGATTGAGAAGGGAAAATGGCACCCTCCTCCAGTATTCTTGCCTGAAAATTCCCGTTTTCAGGACAGAGGAGCCTGGTGGGCTACAGGCCAAAGTGTCGCAAAGAGTCAGACATGATCGAGTGACTGAGTTCACACACAGATAACTTACCCACGTATTTAACTATGTTCTCATTTGTACAACTGTCTACAAATATTTGTCAGATGAAGGATTAAACAAAGCCTGCTCATATGATGCAACATATCTTCAGTTCAGTTCAGTTGTTCAGTCGTGTCTGACTCTGCAACCCCATGGACTGCAGCATGCCAGGTCTCCCTGTCTATCACCAACTCCCAGAGCCTACTCAAACTCATGTCCATTGCGTCAGTGATGTCATCCAACCATCTTATTCTCTGTCGTCCCCTTCTCCGCCTGCCCTCAATCTTACCCAGCATCAGAGTCTTTTCAAATGAGTCGTCTCCTCGCATCAGGTGGCCAAAGTATTGGAGTTTCAGTTTTAGCATCAGTCCTTCCAATGAACACCCAGGACTGATCTCCTTTAGGATGGACTAGTTGGATCTCCTTGCAGTCCAAGGGACTCTCAAGAGTCTTCTTCAGCACCACAGTTCAAAAATATCAATTCTTCTGCACTCAGCTTTCTTTATAGTTCAACTCTCACATCCATACATGACTACTGGAAAAACCATAGCCTTGACTAGATGAACCTTTGTTGGCAAAGTAATGTCTCTGCTTTTTAATATGCTGTCTAGGTTGGTCATAACTTTTCTTCCAAGGAGCAAGTGTCTTTAATTTCATGGCTGCAGTCACCATCTGCAGTGATTTTGGAGCCCCCCCAAAATAAAGTCTGACACTATTTCCACTGTTTCTCCATCTATTTGCCATGAAGTGATGGGACTGGATGCCATGATCTTAGTTTTCTGAATGTTGAGTTTTAAGCCAACTTTTTCACGCTCCTCTTTCAGTTTCATCAAGAGGCTCTTGGCTCTTCTTTGCTCACTGCCGTAAGTGTGGTGTCATCTGCGTATCTGAGGTTATTGATATTTCTCCTGGCAATCTTGATTTCAGCTTGTGCTTCATCCAGCCTGGCATTTTGCATGATGTACTCTGCATATAGGTTAAATAAGCAGCATGACGATATACAGCCCTATCATACTTCTTTCCCTATTTGGAACCAGTCTGTTGTTCCACGTCCAGTTTTAAATGTTGCTTCCTGACCTGCATACAGATGTCTCAGGAGGCAGGTAAGGTGATCTGCTCTTCCCATCTCTAAGAATTTTTCACAATTTGTTGTGATCCACACAGTCAAAGGCTTTGGCGTAGTCAATAAAGCAAAAGTAGATGTTTTTCTGGAACTCTCTCGTTTTCTCTATGATCCAACGGATGTTGGCAATTTGATCTCTGGTTCATGTGCCTTTTCTAAAACCAGCTTAAACATCTGGAAGTTCACAGTTCAGGTACTGTTGAAGCCTGGCTTGAAGAATCTTCAAAGGCTATTAATTCTTTTATATTTGGAACAAAATAAGTATAGTGTCTAAATACTTGTCTCAGTAGTAAAGCCCTAAATGTTTGAGCGGTGTAGTGTTCCAAGCTCCTACCTTAATAATGCATCATACAGTTTCTTTCCAAACTTTTCCTTCACAGAATGTGCAGTGTCCCTGTATGAACAGAAAGATACACAACTCAAACAATGTCACCCTTTTACGTCTTTCTTTGCCACGATGGTGTTCTGTCAATGCATTCTTTGAAACTGCAGGTCTCTTTTATATAACCTCTTTTGTTCTTTTCTTTTTTGCCAGTTTAGCCTGAGTTAACACCTCTAGAGCTGAGGCAACTGAACATCCTGACCAGTGCGGGGAGTGTAACTTTCTTTGGCTTGATGATAATCAGGAGAAGGTTGGGGGAAGGGAGAGGAAGTGTGTGTAGGTACCCATATAATATGAGGAATTTGTTTATGAGAAATGGAGTATTTCCTGCCATATCAGTAAACAAGGATGTCACAGTCATCAGCAATTTGCAGTCCCCAGTGTGAGATGGTGAGCCCTAAGGAAACTCAGGAAGGAGAATAATACCTGCCATCTAGCAGCCATCAGACTGCAGTCACTACCTACTGTGAGTCCCAAGGGAGCTCAGAATGTGAAAAGCACTGGATACTAGCCTCAGATAGGTGAGGTTTCTATCAAAGGAATGTTTTCAGTGAGTCCAGACTCCTGCATCTTCCCATACAAAGAAAAGCACTAAGTTCCTTAACTGGAGATATCTGATTTTCTTTTATTAGCAATAATCTTTTGATGTTCAGACTACCTGCCCTTTGTTGCAAAACTTCTATATAATCTGGCTCCTCTCCTGGCCTCCTCAGAGCAGTTCTCTCAGGGTTACGTGAGATGCTGTCTCACGGGCTCAAAGTTTTAAATATTCCCAGCAAATAAAACATAACTCTCAATTTTTAGGTTGCAACTATTTTTTAAGTCAACATTTATCATTGTTGAGTCTGGCCTACGGGGGAGAGGGGAAGCATGATACTAATTTCGTTATTTTGGCATATGTTTTAACATTTCCATAATAAATTTTTTAAAAATCTGACCCATCTTTAAAGATTTCTACAAAGGCCTGATCCTTCCACAGTAGCTCGTTCCAACATTTTTATATGAACACAGTTTTATAGACATGACAAAATTTAACAAAGGAACCCAATGAGAAGAGAACTGAGTAGTATGTAAGCTATTATAATCTTAAGGGGAAAAAATAGTTCAAGGAAATAGATCATAAATCATGCACTTTAAAAAATCCCTTTACACCTATTGCTTGAGAATATTTACAAGATATGAGGTTACCATAGCTGTTTGCGCACTGCCTGGCCTTTCAGGGTTTCCACATTGAAATTATTTGTCTTGGCAGGCATAATGAAAAACACCACCACGGTGACGTCACTTTTATGCATCTAATGAGGGGTTAGAAAACACAACAGAGTCAACTATCAAAGATAAAATAAACCATGTGACAGCTGGACCTTAAACTGTGACAAATAGTGCTTTGAAACATCTTGAGAGAATAAGAATACTTATTTATGACTGACAAAGAAATTATACATCACTGTCTTAAGCTTCTTCAGAAAATTTAAATATGACATTCAACTAAGATCTGACAATTAACAATTAAAAATCCACACAGAATAATTTCATCACATCCATCATCTAAAATATATAGCAATTGCTACTGATAGCACTATGGTTTTCTGTGGTTAAAAAATAACATAAAAGATAACACAAATGTTAAAATTCCAGATTGGAAAGTTAATGAGGATTTCGTTTGGGTTTACTCTACGTCTTATAGCTAATTTACATGGATTTGCACAAGCAGATTATTAACATTTTTCCATTAAATGTCTTGATTCTCATGATGTTGCATTTTGTTTTTTTCAACCATAAAGGAACCAGAATGGGTACTCAGAACTTTTGGTGTAGCAGTTACTGTGTTGGGTGCTTTAAACACATAAGTTAACCCAAGCCTAACTCTCACTCTCATCATTAATTTCAAAAGAGAGGCACAAGACTTTTGATTCTTCTTCTGAGCTCCTATCACAGGTTATTGGCAAAACTGGGAGTCAAACTAATGCTTTCTTTTGTTTTTTTAAACTAGTGTTTTTTGACTCTACAATCTGTTTACTTTTCCTATTCCAAAATATTATTGACCTGAAGTTTCTCAGAAAGAAATGACATGCCAAAGAGCTGTGGGAATGAAAGTGTAAACTTACTTAAAACTGTGAACTGATGAATGCTTTTATATTCTGAAATGACTGACTCTTGAATGTGGGGCACTATCATCTAATCTGTGGTCTCTGCCCTCTGGGACCTTATATTCTATTTAAAACATCTACAGGAGCCATAGAACAGGAAACACCCCAGGAGTAGGCAGTGTGCTTTCATTAAAGACTAAATGTACTATATGGAAAGAAAATGTCTTATGTTGATTTCTCCAAGGATTGTAATTATCTTTCATGTCTAGAATAAGAGAAATTCACTTTTTCTTCACATCTAAAAATAAAGCGAATATTTAATAAATGTAAAGATAAATTAATAATGTCTCTAGACATGACATTTTTATATAGCTGTGAGTCCATCTATAAAGCTTGTTAAATAGATACATATCAGAAAATACTGTGAAATAAGATTATTCCAGTTTATTCTTAAATAATCTTTCTGGTCTTCAACCCTATTTTATAAGCATGGATGTTTACTAATGTGATTTTAGTAATCTCTTAAAATACTTGGTACAGTGTATGTGCTTAGCCTCTCAGTCATGTTTGGTTCTTTGCCACCCTTTGGACTGTAGACTGCTAGGTTCCTCTGTTCATGGGATTTCCCAGGCAAGAATACTGGAGTGGATTGCCAGTTCCTTCTCCAGGGGATCTTCCTGACCCAGGGATCAAACCTGCAACTCCTGTCTCTCCTGCGTTTTAGGCAGATTCTTTACTCTCTGAACCACCCAGGAATATCTGGGCTAAGACAGTGATAAATCTACATCCAAGAAATAAAAACTGAATGGGAAAGTTATACAGAGCTCAGGAAATTTTGGATTGCCTCAGCATCTCAATAAAATTAGACTTCTACACTGACCTCTTCTATTTTCCTTATGTATTCTATATTTTTGTATGATGGGACGAGAATAAAAGCCAATAACTTTCATCAGTATCTATGATGCAGTCCTTCCGTTGGCACAGGTTTTATTGCTGGATTAGTTCAGAACCTATTACAAGAATACACCTGCCAATGCAAGAAACACAAGAGACATGAGTTTGATCTCTGGGTCGGGAAGATTCTTTGGAGAAGGAAAGAGTAACTCACTCCAGTATTCTGGCCTGGGAAATCCTATGGACAAAGGAGCCTGGTGGGCTACAGTCTATGGGGTCACAAAGAGTCAGACATGACTGAACATGCTCACACAACAACAGTTCACAACCTATTTTAAGATTCTGAGCAAATCTAACCTATTGAGCAAACAATCATTCCGTATTTGGGAGTGGGAAACTCCTCTGTGTTTCTGTGTGGTGGGACCTCTCCTAGCTTCATGGCTGGAGGCTTTCAGATCTCAGAGTAGAGGCATGGCTAGTAAGTTCGGAGAGGAACAGAGTTTGTGTGTGTCTGCCCCATTCTACGAGGACAACTGCTTGGCTGTCAGTCATGTTGCACATGTTTTTCTGAAGGCTTCTGGTTGGAAGGGATGGAAATGGCCAGGGCTGTCTGTGATCAGATGTCTAATACCACAAAATTTAATACCAAGTCCCAATATTAGGAAGCCCATTTATGCCATGCAACCAAGCCATATCTCCCATTATAGTATTTTTTAAAATTAATTTTTTTTGGAGTATAATTGTTTTATAAACCCACTCCAGTATTCTTGCCTGGAGAATCCCAGGGATGGGGGAGCCTGGTGGGCTGCCGTCTATGGAGTCACACAGAGTCGGAAACAACTGAAGCGACTTAGCAGCAGCAGTTGCTTTACAATGTTGTGTTAGTTTCTACTGTATAGCAAAGTGAATTAGCCATACATATACAAATATCTTCTCTCTTTTAGACTTCCTTCCCATTCAGGTCACCACAGTGCATTAAATCTATCAACTTTTAAAAAGACAAAGTTTTGTTCTCTTTACTTTCTGTTTGCTTGATTTTTCTGTATCTTTCAATTGTCTACAAACTCTTGGGGGATAGGTGGGAAAGAGGATGCTATGTGGTCAGCTTAAAACATGGCACATATATAACATATAAAGGAAGAGAATGTAAAAAATGAATATATACATTTATATATATGTATAACTGAATCAGGGCTTCCCAGGTGGCACTAGTGTAAAGAACACGCCTGGCTATGCAGGAGGCACAAGAGTCCTGGGATGATCCCTGGATCAGGAAGATCCCCTAGAGAAGGGGATGGCAACCCACTCCAGTGTTCTTGCCTGGAGAATCCCACGGACAGAGGAGCCTGGTGAGCTACAGTGCATAGGGTCTCAAAGAGTTGGACACGACGGAAGCAACAGAGCACACGTAACTGTATCACTTTGCCATACCCCTGAAACTAACACAGCATTGTAAATTAACTATATATCAGTAGAATTTTGAAAAAATTTTAAATTAACATAAAATGTCCTTTGGGGTGCATTTCCAATAAAATTTTGCTTCTATGATTCTTTAAAAAAAAAAACACCATACTATTATATTGGCTATATACCCAATATAACATGATAAGTTTGTAGCTGTCTTTAAAAAATACCTGACATCCTAGACAAATACATGAGCAAAGAGTGTGGTGATCATATTTATCATTTTAAATATGATAATTGAAAGACCAAAAGCATTTTTAAAATAAAGCTATCATTTTAAGTCTTCAAAATCATATATTTTTTAAAAAGCCAGGAAGTTCTTTACTTTCCACAGAACAAAGTTCTCTACAAAACCACTGTTTCGTGTTCTAGAGCATTCTTACCCTCAGCAGGAAGTTTAACCTGGATAAGGATTCTAAGAAGATGTCAGCTCCTTTGTTTGAAAACTCATACCTCCCAGCAATGAAGAGGAACAACGTTTTTTCAAGATCAAAGTCCAGATGACTAAAACAAAACAAAACAGTTTCCAATGAAAGAAAGCAACAGCAACAAAATGTACACAGGAGTTCTGTTAAAGTACAAAGGGGACTGGGAAAGATAAACATTTACTTTAACAACCCTGTTTTCTCTATACCCCAGATCCCTAACATCACAGGGTAATTTTTTTTTAATATAGAAAAACATACCCATAGAAATGACCTCGAACAAACTCTTGGATCCTGGCCTTGTACATAGCATGGAGATTTTGAAACTCATGTACAGCTGAAAATTTCTTAACGTTCAAGCCATTTGGAGTAACTACATCTGGAAAAGCAAAGTAAAATCCTCATGAAAAGTCTCTTTTGAGAGAGGGCAGCACTGCCAAAACAACAGTATTTTGCTAGAGAAGACTCTTGAGAGTCCCTTGGGTAGCAAGGAAACCAAACCAATCACTCCTGAAGGAAATCAGCCCTGAATATTAATGGGAAGGACAGATGCTGAAGCTGAAGCTCCAATACTTTGGCCGCCTGATGCGAAGAGCCCACTCACTAGAAAAGACCCTGATGCTGGGAAAGATTGAAGACAGAAAGAGAAGGAGGAGGCAGAGGATGAGATGGTTGAATGGCATCACCGACTCGATGCATATGAGTTTGTGCAAGCTTCGGGAGCTGGTAATGGACAGGGAAGCCTAAAGTGCTGCAGTCCATGGGGTCACAAAGAGCTGGACACGACTTAGCAACTGAACAACAACAATAACAAGTTAGGTGTCTATTAACATTTCTAGTTTCTGACTATAATAGAAGTGGAAGTTTATAAAAATCCATAATGAATCGCTGACATAGATAATCAGGAGGATCTGACTGAAATAGCATTGAGTAATGGGTATTATGTAATAGACCAATAGCAAAAATAGTCATTGTTAAGGGTTTTCAGTTACCGATCACTTACTATGCATTAGATACTGCTCTAAATGCCTTGTAATGTAACTCATTTAATCCCTGCAACAACCAGTGGAGCAAAGTGATATTTCAGAGGCAGAAACTGAGACACAGAGTTGTTCCAGAATCTGTTCCAGAACACATGGGTAAAGGCCATGCTGTCTGTCTCCACCTGTTTTACCCTTAACTATGCTGTGTGCTAAACGAACTCCTTTTTTGTTTTAATTTTTATTGGTGTAAAGTGGCTTTACAGTGTTGTGTTAGTTTCTACTGTATGGCAAGGTGAATCAGCTATATATATATATATATATATATATATATATATCTCCCCTGTTTTTTGGATTTCTTTCCCATTTAGATCACCACATAGAATCACTGAGTAGAATTCATGTAGGTTCTCATTAGTTATCTATTGTATACGTGCATGTGCGCTAAATCACTTCAGTCATGTCCAGCTCTTTGCTATCCAGCGAACAGTAGCCCATCAGGCTCGCCGTCCATGGGATTCTCCAGGCAAGAATACTGGAGTGGTTTTCCATGTCCTCCTCCAGGGCATCTTCCTGACCCAGGGATCAAACCCAGGTCTCTAATGTTTCCTGCACTGGCCAGTGGGTTCTTTACCACTAGGACTACCTGGGAAGTCCATCTGTTTTATACACAGTAGCATAAATATGTCAATCCCAATCCCTCAGTTCCTATCCTCTCCTTTCCCCCTTGGTATCCATATGTTTGTTCTCTATGTCTGTGTCTCTATTTCTCTTTCCTAAATAAAATTATCTATACCAATTTGTTTAGACTCCACATATGTGCATTAATATATGGTATTTGTTTTTCTCTTTCTGACTTACTTCACTCCATATGACAGCCTCTAAGTCCATCCATGTTAAACTACCTCTTGTCATTTTATTTTAGTCAAATGTGTGAAGAGTGTTCTGTCCATAAGGAATATTGGAAAAGTAGTCCTTTATTCCAACACATAACTGATTCTTTCTGCCTAGAAGATTTTGTTGCTTGGGTAGGGAGACGTTTTTGGTTTTTCAGAATAGTGGTCTATGCCAAGAAAGATAAAGACTGCTCAGAATACATGATGGAAATCACCTACTGAGTTGAATTCATGGGTATTGTATTTAGACGCAGCAAAAACAACAGACAGAAGTTAGTAGAGAAACTGTTGAGACACTAGAAAAGAATATTTGAGAAACCTCAGAATGTGCAATGTCATGCAAATAAGGAATGACAGAGGTATCTGCCACCTTTAATTGCCAAAGAATGTCAAGGAAGAAAAAAGTTACAGAATTGTGAACCTGGTGATTTTTGAAAAAGCAATTTTAGATCAAGTGTTGGAGATCGGAAGTTAAAGTTGAAGAGGCTCTAAAAAGTGGAAAAACTATGGATTATTTTTGTAAAATACTTGATAGCAGGAGGAAAGATGAGATTATGCAGACATCTAAGAGGGTAGTGGTCTTAAGCGAAATTTTTTTTTAAATTTCAGAATAGGAAAAAACAAAGCATTTTTGTAAGCACAGAAAAGGATACTGATGACAGGAAAAAAAAGTAACATCCAAGAAACAAGTGAGCATATTGAAGCAAACTCCTGCAAGAGACACGTGTGTGAGAAGCAAAGTGGATTCAAGAGAACCTTTGGAAAGAATAAAGACCAGTACAGGATCTTCAGGTGCCACTATTTAGATTGCTTCTTCCTTTGTAATTATGTAGAACTTTTTAATGCTTTCTCTAGGTGTTAAACTGGTATACAAAAGAAAGATTAATTAACTAGAGATAAGACCACAGGAATTAAGCATGGAAAACGTATTAATTAGGACTGTTTTGTTGCAAGTAAGAGAAATCTGGGCTTCCCTGGTAGCTCAGCTGGTAAAGAAACCGCCTGCAATGCAGGAGACCCTGATTTGATTCCTGGGTTGGGAAGATCCCCTGGAAGAGGGCATGTCAACCCACTCCAGTATTCTTGCTTGGAGAATCCACATGGACAGAGGAGCCTGGCGGGCTACAGTCCATGGGGTCTCAAAGAGTCAGACATGACTGAGTGACTAAGCACAGCACAAGCGAAATCTACTAACACGGATTTAACTATTACAAGAAGGAATTATTATTAGGATGCTGGAGTGTCTGATGGCAAAGATGTAGCTGGGCCTCAGGAATTAATTTAAACCATGGTCTAAATCACTGTGGAGAATCTAGAGTTCTCTCAATCTGTTTCTGCTTCTTAATTTACTTCACTGTAGCTTATCTTTCTTTGCATCTCATGCAACATAGGAAGTGGACACTACCAACAGCTTCCAAGCTTCTATTATACAAGACTATTCAAACAAACTCATCTGTTTAGACGCATTATGAAACCATTCTGATTGAGCCAACTTATACCAGGTATCCACCTCTGGACCAACCAGCTGTGGCCAGGTGACAGGGTCATGTTTTATGAACATACCTCTTGGCATTGTAACCTTGGGATGGGTCTGGGGCTAGTTCCCAGAAAACCTTGCAAGAAAATCTTGGGAGAAGTAAAACAACAGTTTTCTACTAAACAGGCCCAATGAGGCAATGTTCTAAGATGTAGGACTGGTGAATTCTCACACATGTTTCTGATATTTTCCTGACATTCATTTTCTTAAAATAGAGAAGTCAACTCAGCTTGCTTAAACTCAGGAAGTCATCATGACAACCCAGCTCACAATTAGAGTATTTTAAACATAGACTATTCAACAAGCACAGATTGTATACTATTATGTTCCAGATATAGCTTAGTGTTCAACAAAGCTACTGAAAATGAGAATTCAAATATGTATAAAGATTTGAGTAGTGATAGTGCAGTTTTCCTCTTATTTTATGCATTTTTGTTCAAAATTATCACAGATCGATGACAAACTCAGGGATAATAATTACCAGGTTTTCTCTTCAGCATGTGTTCTGCCTCGATTGCTGTAATTTCAGAAACTGTGGTGAAAACATGAGCACAATGGACGGAAGCGCGCTCCATGCAATACCGGTGATAAATCTGCCTTTCCCCAGCCTCTTTGTCTATGTTAAACTGTGAAAACAAAACAAACAAACACACATAGGCATTTGCTTACACCAATTCTTCTACATAAGCAAAGCAAAATCACATATTTCTCACACTGTTTTTCCTTACGGCTATGTGGAATTTTATGACCAGAGAAAAGAAGTGACAAATTTTTATTAAACCCATCACGGAAACAAAAAGCTACTTATGCTTACAAAGAGTGCTCTTTACTTTAAGCTGGGGAGATATGCAATCATATTTGAAGACAGTGTGATATGAACACTGACTTTTTATTGAAAGGATAAAGTTATAATATTGATATATAACTATATATTATGATTTTGTTCCTTAAAAAACAACTAATAAAACCTGATCAATATTATTAGTTGTTTTTATTAATTGCTATTTCCCAAGCAGCCCAACCTCAGGGCTGCAGTGGCTGACGTCTTCCAGGCCCCTTTGGATCTTGGGTCTGTTACTTCAAAGTGGACAGACATCTGGCCTGTCCCCGCTACACTCGGCTGCACTCTGAACAAAGTTAAATTTTATGAGCTCTCAGTCCGCTCAGGGGAAGCTGTGTCATGAATATTGATTGGTCAAAAGGGCATTTCTGCCATCTGGATGACAGATGAAAGGTGAAGATCAATACTTCCCATCCTTCAGCTTCAAGAGTCGGAAAGAAAGGTGGCGAGGGTGGTAGAGCTAATTACCTTATCAAGGTGGTTGTAGAAATCGATGTTAGCTGCACAGAGATACCGCCCAAGCAGGGTGGCGTGGGTGGTAAAGACTGTAGCAATGGGCAGTTTCCGAGCTCGAGAAAGGATCAGTCCAATCCCAGCTTGCCATTCATGGAACTGGACAATGACGTGTCTCCCATCAGCATGGTCCGTCACCTAGGTCAGACAAGAAGCTTGTAGAAAAGTTCAGGATGAAGTTTGATCTTACTCATAGTCCACAGAAAAAGGAAAGTTGTTATGCTTGTAAATTTTAGTACAATTAAAAGGAATCTGAATATAAACCATGCAGATTTAGCAACTATAAGGGTTTTCTAGAATTTAGCTTCCTGTTCATAAAGCCCATATATGTTTATGGCTTAATCCTCTTTTTCAATATGGATCAGATTTATTTTTGCATTCACAGAGGGGACTCCTAGAATAAATGTACAGTAGGTGGTCAATGAATATTCATTGAATGAATGAATGATTAATAGCAACAAAGTTTTAGAAGTTTCACTGAACAGCTGAATCAATTGGGACAAGCCACTTACAATCTTCTTTTTTAAATTAAAAGTAATGACTTCATGTTTTGAGTCAGTCTTACTTGGATTTTCTGCTACTTAGAGCCAAAAACATTTTAGCTGATATATTATTATTATATACATCATTATTTTATATTATTAATATTATTTTTAATATATCTTATTTGTATTTGTATTCACTTTCATGCATTGGAGAAGGAAATGGCAACCCACTCCAGTGTTCTTGCCTGGAAAATCCCAGGGATGGGGGAGCCTGGTGGGCTGCCGTCTATGGGGTCGCACAGAGTTGGCCACGACTGAAGCGACTTAGCAGTAGCACCATTTGTATATTATTATTTTAAGAATATGGGACTGGGGGAAAAAGAGATTTGCTTAGAGTCAAATAGAAATTTAGTAACACACTGAGGACCCAGATCTAATCCCAGGTCTAACTCTAACACTAGGCAAGGCACCAATTTCTTAGCCTTAAAGTTACTTTGTTTCACTACAAACAGAGCTATCATACACTCCAGCAATCCCACTCCTGGGCATATGTCTGGTAAAGATGAAAACTCTAATTTGGAAGGATACACACACCCCAGTGTTCATAGCAGCACTATTTACAATACCCAAGACCTGGACGCAACCTAAATGTCCATCAGCCAATGAATGGATAAAGACATGGCATATATATACAATGGAATATTACTCAGTCATAAAAAGAATGAAATACTGTCATTTGCAACAACATAGCTGCAGTAGAGATGATCATACTAAGTGAAGTAAATCAGACAGAGGTATCATTTCTAAGGGAAATTTAAATATAATTCACAAATGAATTTGTTTACAAAATGGAAACACACTCACGTAGAAACAAACTTAGAGTTACCAAAAGGTAAACAGTGGTGGGTAGGGATAAATTAGGAGTATGGGATTAAGAGATACACAGTACTGTATATAAACTACTGTAGTAGCAGTACTGTAGATAAGCAGTACTGTAGTAGCAGTACTGTAGATAAGCAGTAAAGATTCACAAACTGTATTTTATATCTTGCAATAACCTACACGCCCTTTATGGCTGTTGGCTTCGTCAGAAAGAAGTTATGCTGGTAAAGGGGACACACAGCCAATATACAGCTCTGTGATTTATTCTTAGAACACAGTCCCACTTTGCCAGAGATGCTCTTAATTTTTTTATTTTTAAGCAAAGCATAATCATCTTGAGGTAATGCAAGGAATGTGAAGAAATCCTACTGCCATCCTTTCAGGAATTGAGTACAGACTTGGCTCATTTCACAAAGACTGATTTCCAAGGCTCTTATTGTTGTTTTGCTTCTACACAGTATTTCACTGCTGTGGACTTCTTAGCAACTGCTGAGATCACTTCACCCTTTAGTAAATGATTGAAAGATCTAAGAGCCACTGCAGCCACACAAGCACTCATGCATGAACAAAACCAAATATTTCAAGCCATTTTCTACTCCCCTGATGCTGGAACGCATGTACTTAGTCCATGATGTAGAGCATTTTTCTTGCATATATACTGGATATTACCTATGTAGCAGGAAATATAATTGGGTGTTTTACCCACATTGTTCTGGTTAAACCTGACATACGGTGAATATTAATAAGCATGATTATCACCATGTTTCAAAGACTGGTATTCAGTCACAGGGCTTCCCTGGTGGCTCAGACTGTAAAGAATCTGCCTGCAGTGTGTGAGACCTGGGTTCGATCCCTGGGTTGGGAAGATCCCCTGGAGCAGGGCATGGCAACCCACTCCAGTATTCTTGCCTGGAGAATCCCCATTGAGCTACAAGAAGGCATTTTCTCAGATTCCTTTGATATGTCAATAAAACAATTAATAATGGTGCCATCTCAAAACTACCTTGAAAACCAGAGGATCATTACTGGCTACAGCAATGTGCTTCTCGTCTATCGTGGGGCTCTACAGTAAACAGTACCTCTTTCAAGAACCAGGCAGTTAATGACCCAAAGATCAGCATATCATTGGCTTCCTGGTCGTGATAAGGAATGCCAATGTTGCATGCTTCCCAGAGGTCTCCTTTCCACTTGTCCAGGTTCCAAGCCGAATAGCCAATGTCAAAGAGAACCACGTAAGGACTCCCTTCTATTAGCCATCTTCCAAAGCGCACCTGCCATAGAAAGGACACACAGCCATGGAGTAACGCTAGGCAATGCAGGGGAGGAAAACGTATTTGTACTTAGAAGCTGTACTTGATAGAAACTGTATTTAGAACTCTGGAGATTACACAAACCATATAGAAAACAATCGTGGTAACACGGAGCATCTCATGTTTGAGCCTGAAGAGGAAATGGGCCAGCACCCAATCATCTAGAATCTCCAAGTTCCTGCTTTTCATTAAATTTAGTTATTCAAAAATGAAGTATGTAGACCATGTGATCTTTGTTCTTCTGTCTATCATTACCTTCCCATGACCTTGAGCTCATGGTTTTAGGTTGTTTCTCTAGACAAAGGTATATGATTTCTCTTATTCCTCCTATCAAAAAAAAAAAAAAAAGTGACAATAAGTGTTTCCCAGTATGGTTACTGCAAGAAGTCTTAACTAAATATATTGACCAAGACATATTTTGGGGGCTTCCCAGGCAGTGCTAGTGGTACAGAACCTACCTGCCAATGCAGGAGACATAAACACGGGTTCGACCCCTGGATCAGGAAGATCCCCTGGAGGAAGGCATGGCAACCCACTTGAGTATTCTTAACTGGAGAATCCCATGGACAGAGGAGCCTAGAGGGCTATGGTCCATATGGTTGCACAGTCGGATACGTCTGAAGTGACTTCACGCACACAGGCAAGACATATTTTCTCTTTAAGGTAACTATTCTATTATATTCTTCAAATTGATTATTTATTCCAAAATATTTTACCTTGTGGATGTTTTAATGTAGTAGCTGTTTCAAATTTTTCCAATTAAAAACTAGTCATTTGTATGTTTAAATTTTAACTTTCATTTTGGTATCTACTTTACTATAGTAATTTACTCATGTTTTTTATTTTACGTTTCCTCTCCTATTATGTACAATGCAATTCCATAAATGAATTCAAACCCTTTTTGAAGTTGGCAGAAGCTAAGAGCCTCTCTCATTGGGCATCTAGTCCTCTCTAGTAAACTGAATTTACTTTGCCAGCATTGATCTTATGACTCTTCTCAAGGCTGAATTTTCCAGAGTGTGAAAGCCCATTTGATCACCATTCCCTTACTTGGGACTCAGGAATTCATGGTGATTTCTTTCTCGCACCCATGCCTTGGTCAACACTGAAAGGTCCTCATTACTTGTCAGCTGCATCCATTGCAATTCAGTATTTATCATGGCATAATATCCTCTTCAGATTTAGTTTTCCTGAGCTCCAAGGAACTTTTCAATAGATTCTTCTGGGACATTCATTGATTTATACATTCATTTAACAAATAGGTACTGGCTGCCTGATATGTGGCGTATGATGCAGTGAGCTAAGAGCACAGAGAAGTGTAGAAACTACAGAAAATGTAAGCTAGCTTGCCTTGACTTCCAGTGCATTCTTGCTCATGACAGGAAACATCTTTACATCAGAGCTCCACTTGGAATCTTGAGTGCAGTCAGTTTCATCATGACTTTCATCTCCCTCTTCTTTCACAAGAGCTTCAAATGTGAGGGGCTTCCCTCATGGCTCAGTTGCTAAAGAATCCGCCTGCATTGCAGGAGACCCCAGTTTGATTCCTGGGTTGGGAAGGTCCTCTGCAGAAGGGATAGGCTACCCACTCCAGTATTCTTGGACTTCCCTTGTGGCTCAGCTGGTAAAAAAGCCTCCTACAATGTGGGAGACCTGGGTTTGATCCCTGGGTTGGGAAGATCCCCTGGAGAAGGAAAAGGCTACCCATTGCAGTATTCTGGCCTGGAGAACTCCATGGACTGTATAGTCCATGGGGTCGCCAAGAGTCAGACATGACTGATAGGCTTTCACTTTCACACTTTCAAATGTGAACCCCTTCTAACATCTCACTCATTTTATCCCAACAGTATAACCTGCAACCTTTGTTATTCTAATTCTCCACACCATTCTCACTGTGATATGCTTCCAAAATATCCTCTGGGACTTCAGCTTCCCTTTTAAACTAAGTGTTCTATACCCTAAACCTCCTAGACATCACCACTCCCATCGACATCTCAATGAAAACTCATTTTTCCACTCTTAGAAAGTATATTCCTCAGGTGAATGCAAAGGAAAGTTAAGATTTTTTTTACATCATACTGAAACTTTTAAAACCTTATTCTTTTTTTGCATATAAAGACATCTCTGAAATTTACATTATTCAAACATGTTACCTTTCCCTATTCTATGAATCTCTTGGGTACTTTTCTATCTTATTCTGGGAAGTTTTAAAATCAGGATTGTATCCTACACACTTACCTCATAGCTATTTGACCTTACTGACTTTAAAGAACTTCATGTCCACTGCATGTCAGCCACCCAGACTCAAGGCTGCAATCTTATCCTTGTCAATAGCTGAACTCTTACTCCTCTAAAATGTTTATCCTTCAACTACAACTTCCATACTTCTCTCAATGTGTTTTTCCCAGTGTATGTATTCTTTCATTTTCCTCTTCAGCATCTCCAGTTTCTAGGACCCTCCTTCTTGTCCTACATCATCACCATTTTTTTCCTTTCATCGCTTCCTTTCCTGTCCATTTCAGACCCAACCATCCAGCAACTCAACCATTAATTCAGTCAATTGTACTGTTACCTCCAAGACTTATGCCACCTTGCCCTGTTGCACACCTGCTGAAATTAAACGACATTGAATCTCCAACTATTTAACTTCTAACACTTTCACTCGGGCTGCTGACTGCAGTAAAGCCCCTCTACATATAAACCTTCAAGCTGCGAACTTTCAAAGATACAAACATGCATTCACATGCCCAATCACATAAATTAGTTCACATGTGTGGCATACATTGCCACATGTGCATCTTCTACAAGTGGTTATGCTTTTGTGTTCTTTACTGTACAGTACTACATAGAATACAGTAGTATAGCACTTTATTTCAGGCCCCAGACCCTGTGCCATCAACATCAGGCATGCATGAAATTACAGCTCACCTTCTCTTTCCTATTGCTGAGGATCCTTCAGCTCTACCATCTCCCACCTCCCTCCTCCAGTCAGTAAATCTTCTTGTCGGTTCACCTGCTGCCAGCCCTTGAATGCTAGCTATGGGACGGTACTGCTGTACTGCTGAAGGCACTGTACAGTAAGGTTAAAAATGTTTTACTTTTTGTGTTCATTTTTCATGTATTGTTTGTGTGAAAAGTATTGTAAACCTGTTGCAGGACAGTGCTCTAAAGCCAATTGTGTTAGTTGGGTACCTAGGCTAACTTTGGTGAACAAACAATTGAACCTGAGAATGTGCTCTCAAAATAGAACTCATTCATGTGTAGGAGACTCCTGGAGAAAGTCACAGTTGTGTATATTTGTGCCATTAAAAAGTCACGACTATACCTTAAGGAGGGGCTTCTCTGGTGACTTAGTTGGTAAAGAATCTGCCTACAATTCAGGAGACCTGGGTTCAATCCCAGGGTCAGGAAGATCCTCTGGAAATGGCAACCCACTCCAGTATTCTTGCCTGGAGAATTCCATGGACAGAGGAGCCTGGTGGGCTACAGTCCATGAGGTCACAAAGAGTCAGACATGACTAATCGACCAACACACACACATACCTTAGCGATGTCCGGAAATTCTTTTCCCTATTCCTTAAACACTTTTCCAGAATCTCTTTCTTCACACTCTTATATTAATACTTGCCTTCTAACTCTCAGAACTTTATCTTGAGCACTTAAGATCACTGAAAACACAGAGTGAGATGATCTTGAATTCCTCAGTAACGCATTTCTGTTTGCATTAATCCTTTGTTTCCAGTTTGAGCAAAAGGAATGAAGAACAATCCTTTCAGCAGGGCTTTGGATCTCATTTCTTCTTCTGTTCTCAGTGACCTTACTCTCATCATCTATTCCTTCTAAACTTTCAGTTTCTCTCCGTCCTCTGGATGCTTCTTTATGGAATATAAATATGCTCACTCATATTTAAGAAAACATGAATTCTCAGAACCATATCACTTGAAATGACTTTTATCCTTCCTCTTCGTAGAAAAACCTCCCAGCCACATTTCTGTGTCCTTTACCTCACTGCTCATTCATTCCTCAAGCTACTGCAATCTGCTTTAACCCCACTTTCTCCTCTGAAGTTGTCATTAGCAAGATGATCACAAATGACCTCAGTATTACTCAACCCAACTGACCTGGGTTCAATCCTTAGTTGATCCAATCCCTCCTTTGTACTTGAAACTCTCTCCTTCCTTGTCTTGACATCTCTATTCCTATTGAGGTGGCAAAAATTACTGCAAATTTAGTAGCTTAAAATGGCACAATTTATTATCTTACAGATTTAGGGGTTAGCCCTCTGAAATGGGTCTTATGAGTTAAAACTGACATGTTGGCAGAGGTGCATTTCATTAGCAGTCTCTCGGGGAGAATCTGTCTTCTAGCCTTGCCCAGTTTCCAGAGGCCATGTGCATTCCTTGGCTTGTGGCCCCTTTCCTCCACCTCGAAGCTTTCATCACTTCAATTTCTGCCCACGTTGCCATATCTCCTCTCTGATTCTAATTCTACTGCCCCCCTCTTACTAATATCAGGAAACTTATGATTACTTTGGATCCACCCAGATAATCCGGGATAATCTTCCTAACTCAAGAACCTTAACACTGTCACAACTACAAAGCCCTTCTGGTTCTAACCATTAGCTGAGCTTCTGCTTTTTCAGTCTGTGACTTCTTTTCATGTGGATGTTCTAACACACTGACATCGCCCAAGTTTTGGCTCAAAATGTTGCCTCTTAGTCTATAATCTTCCACTGAATAATGTTATTAACACCCATAATGTCAACTACAATTTAGACACAACTGACTTTTCCCCAAGCATCTCTATTCTATGCCCTCTGCTGAGTTCCAAACCTACTATACTACTAGGTTTTCATGAGGTGTCTCAGATGTAACCTATTTAAAATCAAGTTCATCGTCTTTCTCATACACCAACTTCTTTGGCCTAAGAAGATGAGTGGTCTTTTCTCATGAGTTCGTGTAAAGGGTGGTGTGTTTCCACAACAGTTTACTAAGACTTGCTGAAGGAAGCATCAGACAGTGTCTCTTACCTGGCAGCCGTGTTTGTTCATCGCATCCATGGCTCTTCTAACAGCATCATTCACAGGTTCACACTGTTCCACCTGAGTCTTCATATTATGCTCAAAATATGGACCAATCAGAAAATAGTTGTCTCCCCATTCATCTGCTGTTGTTTTGGCCTTTGTCTGAATCACGGTATAGATGCCACCGACTGTTGAAAAAAAAAGGTCCCATTACCATTCAGGTTAATAGCTCATGTTAAGTGATGAAGGAATGGAAACAAGTCCTCAATTTTTCTATGTTGCTTAAGTAAACATATATTTTTTGCTGTGCCATGCAGCATGTGGGATCTTATTTCCTTGACCAGGGATTGAACCCATGCCCTCTGCATCCCTGCATTGGAAGGGTGGAGTCTTAACCACTGAACCACCAGGAAAGTCCAAGCCAACTTTTTTTTGAAGTATAGTTGGTCTACAATATTGTGTTAGTCCTCATTTTTAAGTTAGCACCTAGAATCAAGCACAAGGATTTATTTAGCTTTGTAAAAGAAAGGTTTTAAAGAATACTATCAGAGAGTTAGTATTTGTTTCAATTCCATGCTGGGTACTTTGCCAGAGAGCAGCAGATTGGCAGCAGCAAATCACAAATATTTCAAGGAAACCTGAAGAGACAACTGGGATAAAGCAGTACCCAGCTTAAAGCTCTATCTACATGGACGTGTCAAAGGTGGGACAAATAGCTATTTTCAAGGCATGTGCCCTCAGCAGTAGTAATCACCTTTCACCTCTTTTCCTTCGGTGGCCCAAGGGCATAAGATAAGACCAAGTATCAGCTACTGCTCAAATTATGAGCAAATTTGATGGGTCAGTTGGTAAAGGGTCTTGCTTGCAATGCAGGAGACTTCCCTAGGTCGGGAAGATCCCCTGGAGAAGGGAATGGCAACCCACTCCAGTATTCTTGCCTGGAGAATTCCATGGACCAAGGAGCCTGGTGGGCTACAGTTCATAGTTGCAAAGAGTTGGACATGACTGAGTGACTAACACTTCCACTTTTTTTACTTTCTCCCAGAATAAAGAACCACTTCCCTTCTAGGAACTAAGCAAGTACCTTTTGACAAGGGGGAAAACAGGACAGATCTTAAAGGGGGATGCTTGGTCCAACATTCAAGTTTTCATATAGTACTTCATTTTAGCTCTCTGCCATTGCTGCCACTACTATTAAAATATAAAGCCAAAAAATACTATACTTTTGGAAAATATGCCTACTGTTATAGCCAGCATGTCTACATCTGGAAAATTATCCTGACGGGAAAATAAGATATGTGTTTAAGGATATTTGGGTTTTCCAGGTGGCTCAGATGGTATAGAATCCACCTGTCAATACAGGAGACCCAGGTTCGATCCCTGGGTCAGGAAGATCTCCTGGAGGAAGAAATGGCAACCCACTCCGGTATTCTTGCCTGGATAATTCCATGGACAGAGGAGTCTGGCGGGCTACAGTCCATAGGGTCGCACAGGGTCAGACATGACTAAAATGACTTAATATGCATGCACAAGGATATTTATTAAAGAATTATAAAGGTAATTGTAACTAGCTTAAATCGAACTAGTTAACTCATTTAACCTCTCTGAGGCTCCATTACCTCACCTGTTCAAGGGGGATACAATAGTACTGAGTTGGCCAAAAAGTTTTTTCAGGTTTGTCCCTGAGATGTAACAGAAAAACGTCAATGCAAAACCTCTTTTTGGCTGACCCAATACTTCACCTGGGGAGAAAGGACAGGTTGGAGCAGCAGTATTAAAAATTATGCCTCATTGAAAAGGTGATATTTAAAGTAAGTACTTAAAAGGAAATCGAGCAGGTTGATTCATGAGGAAGAATTTTTTAGGTGGAGGGAACAGTTAGAGCCAAGGCGCTACTTTTGGAGCAGAGGGTATCAGCAGAGTCATAGGCATTCAAAAGGAAGAGTTCGGTGAACAGGTAGGAGGGATGGGGAAGGTCAAGGCGAAGAAGACCTTTAGTAAACTGCACAGGATAATTCTTATGCTAGCTCAGAGCAATCGCCTAGTATGAGAATATGAAAACAGTCTAAATCAGTTTCTTAAGTGGTACTTTGACCATAAACCATAGGCAAAGGAATGACTCAAGAAATTCTATGTAAAATCCCCCAAGCTAATACAGATTCTGGCATTAATCATCAACTCTACTTCAAAGAACAACTTTGTCACTTGTACATGAAGAAGAAAAAGTCTTATTTTTCATCATGGTTTTTCATCATGTATTTCAGTTCTTCAGCGTATGGAGTTTGGTAGCTACTATATCTCTTAAATTTCTTATTTCAATCATTCAGACCATAAGTAATATTTTACTTGTATTATATGACTTATAATAATAGTCATAATTGACAGCCAAAAGGTAGAATTGCCATCTGCAAATTTCTTGAACCACTCAAAACATACTTGTTGATAAGTTGCTTTTTGAGAAGTGAGACACAAAAGGCAAATATAAATACTACTACATGACAAAACAAAGTTCACTAATTTAGAAAAGAGCTCATGTAACTTCCAAAATGTAAATGTTGTATGTAGTTTTCATATAAGCCTACATGTTTATTGTCCTTTGAAAGTTGATCTTTAAGAAAAAACTTTTTGACCATACCTAAAAGAAATTGAAGTGGCCACTTGAGCAGAGTCTGATAATAAAGATATTATCAATCCCAGCTTCCACTGGCTGATGAATGCAGCATGGGACACAAGAAGATGATCTGCAAATCTACAAGCAGAGCCTTCCAGACTGGATCAGAACAGACAGGGTTCACTTAACCATTCAATGATGAATCTGATTGATGGCAACCTCAAGGACACCTACGCACTTCGCCAAATTCCAGAAAAGTTTGGGAACAATCAAAACCATTTGTTGAGAAAAAAAAAAAATTAGACAAACAGTTTGCAATAGAACTTTTCTCTAAAGTCTGAGTCATGTCTTAGCAACATATTTAAATATATATATTTATATAAGCTTTATTCAAGCCCACTATCAAAATAATTCAAAATCTTCAAATAATTGCTCCTCTTTGTAGACTTACTACTTCCTTCATTTGTATCTAATCCAGGGGAGTAAAAGTTCTGATGGCATACACTTCTTAAATGTCTTACATTTCTATTCTGGGACAATCTTTTTTTTAATGGCAAACTTTTTAAAAAATTAATTAGTTGATTTGTTTTTGGCTGTGCTTGATTTTCACTGCTGCCCACAGGCTTTTTCTAGTTGTGGGGAGCAGGGACCACTCTTCGTTGTGGTGTTGGAGCTTCTCATTGTGGGGGTTTCTCTTGTTGCAGAACACCGGCTCTAGGGCAAGGGCTCCAGGGTTGTGGTCCACTGGCTTAGTTGGCCCGCGGCATGTGGAATCTTCCCGGAACAGGGATTGAACCTGTGTCTGCTGAATCGGCAGGTGGATTCTTAACCACTGCACCACCAGGGAAGTCCTTTGAGCACTCTCTTTTATTTGCAACTATGTAGTGTTGCAAATTCAAATACAATTGCGTTAATGCAAACAAAAAATTTTTATTTCTTAAAGGATATACGGGAGAAGAGGAATTCTTTATTTCAAAAAAAGGTAGGATTTGAGAAGTGAAATGCAAAGATAAACACAATTAATTAATTTGCTGCTTCTTTTTCCCATTTGAGGCTTTCAGTTTTGAAATAAAATAGTCCCCAAATGGCCTTAAGAGTGCTTATAAATACTATGACTATATTATTTCAGTCTGTTAGGAACAGAAGCATAAAACTAAGAAAATGTTTTTCATCCCATATTGGTTGAGACCTGATTGTAAATAAATTTCCCCCCACCCCCCAGACTTCTCCCCTTACACTCTTTCTGTGAGGAGGTGCTCTTACTGCTAATTGTGAAGCTTCATTTCAGGCCCTCTCTGCCCTTCCCAGATTTATATGCCAACTACTCTCCTTAGTTCTCACTCTATTTACCATCTTTAACCCAACTCCCCACCCAGCATACTAATTAAAGATGAGTATGATAGCCTAGAAACAGGGTCATTCCTATTTTTAAATTTGGAGTATAGACCAAGGGTTCACTAAAATCTATTTTTTAATGAATTATTGTTTTCCCACAGTGTGGGTCATTGAATTTGGACTGACTCTTCAAACATATACTTTGCATTTTATTGATCTCTGCTTTGCTGAAACAACATGGGAGCTATTTCTCGTGTGAGGGCAAAGTAAAGAAAGAAAAGATGAGCTCTCATAAACATATGTGTCCATGAAGTAGCTAAAACCTCAAGTCATCATCTAGAAGTACTGCCAATATTGTTAAAAGCAGAACTCCAAGGCAGTATGGAAGGTGGGAGCCAGTCATAATAAGGATTTTTTGTTGAGTTGCTAAGGCATGGCCAACTCTTTCCTGACCCCATGGATTGTGTGTAGCCCACTAAATGCCTCTTTCCATGGGATTTCCCAGGCAAGAATACTGGAGTGGGTTTCTTTCTCCAGGGAACCTTCCTGACCCAGGGATCGAACCCTCATTTCCTGCATTGACAGGCAGATTCTTTATCAATGAACCACCAGGAAAGTCATAAAAAGGAGATACATATAATAATATATAAGTATGTATATAAAGAGACTCTTCACTATTTCTAAGTGATTAAAAGTCAGAGAATTTAAAAGTCTATGATTTCAGTGTGCATAGCTACTCATCTGACTCCTATCCAAAGACACAGTTGCAGAAGCAGGGACAGTCATTACAGAGTTAGACATCATTCTCTGAGGCAGCAGGTCTGGTGGGAAAGAGACTAAATGCTACTGGTGACGATGGTCACCAAATGTTTGTGTGCCTGGCAATCAACTAGGTCTGCGTCTCCAATCAGAGCAACTGTAGTCCGGGGCAGTGGGAGATGACAGACTTGGAGAAAGCCCACAGGCATGACCGCCCTGATTCTATCCGCAATGGCAGATCTGAATGCTTTATGCAAGAAGGGCTTAGTCATGGCAATCTGAATGAAAGGAAAGTGGGGAGTCTAGTGCTCTTCTTGAACCTATGTATGTGCCAAACCTAGTTCTTACAGAGACTGTGTGTTTCATGTGGTGTGACTTGGGGTGCCTTTGAGATGACATGGCTGCGCATATCCACAGCAGGCAAAGCAACACCAGCCTCTAATTTTAGTGCTGCTCATGACTATAGTAATCCTGATCCATGTGTTTCTTCCCTTTTTCCTGCTTTTGCACTTAAGAACAAAATCATGCAATTGTTCAGACTGAGAGTTGGTGTGAAAATGAATGATTCAAGGTCTCCATTTTATGAATAAATTTTGTAAGAAATAAAAATAAGCTAATAGTAAGGGATAGGCACTGTTCTAAGTGATTTACAGTTGGTATTTTCTTTTAGTTTTCACCACATTGTTAAGGAAGATACTATTATTATCTTTTTTTTTTTTTTGGGTGGGGAAACTGAGACATAGAGGCTGTGAGATGGATCCAATATTAGACATGTAATGATAGAGCTGGGATTCCAATCCAGGCAGTCTGACTCCAGACTTACAAGCCTTAGACAGCAGGATTGTAAGTAGACTTGTCCCTTGGTATCCATAGCAGGTTGGATTTGGGACACAACTCCCTGGCTACCACTCTGGATACCAAAATCCTAGATGCTCAAGTCCTATATATAAAATGGCATAATATTTGCATATAACTTATGCACATCCTCCCACATACTTTAAATCATCTCTAGGTTACTTGTAAAGGCTAATAGAGTTTTGCCAAGAGAATGCACTGGTCATAACACTCTCTTCTAACAAAACAAGAGAAGACTCTACACATGGACATCACCAGATGGTCAACACCGAAATCAGATTGATTATATTCTTTGCAGCCAAAGAAGGAGAAGCTCTATAGAGAAAGCAAAAACAAGACCGGGAGCTGACTGTGGCTCAGATCATGAACTCCTTATTGCCAAATTCAGACTGAAATTGAAGAAAGTGGAGAAAACCACTAGACCATTCAGGTATGACCTAAATCAAATCCTTTATAATTATACAGTGGGAGTGAGAAATAGATTTAAGGGCCTAGATCTGACAGACAGAGTGCCTGATGAACTATGGATGGAGGTTCATGACATTGTACAGGAAACAAGGATCAAGACCATCTCCAAGAAAAAGAAATGCAAAAAAGCAAAATGGCTGTCTAGGGAAGCCTTACAAATAGCTGTGAAAAGAAGAGAAGCAAAAAGCAAAGGAGAAAATGAAAGATATAAGCATCTGAATGTAGAGTTCCAAAGAATAGCAAGGCAAGATAAGAAAGCCTTCCTCAGCGATCAATGCAAAGAAATAGAGGAAAACAATGGAATGGGAAAGACTAGAGATCTCTTCAAGAAAAGTAGAGATACCAAGGGAACACTTCATGCAAAGATGGGCTTGATAAAGGACAGAAATGGTATGGACCTAACAGAAGCAGAAGATATTAAGAAGAGGTGGCAAGAATACACATAAGAACTGTACATAAAAGAGCTTCACAACCCAGATAATCACGATGTGTGATCTAGGTGTGATCACTCACCTAGAGCCAGACATGCTGGAATGTGAAGTCAAGTGGGCCTTAGAAAGCATCACTATGAACAAAGCTAGTGGAGGTGATGGAATTCCAGTTGAGCTATTTCAAATCTTGAAAGATGATGCTGTGAAAGTGCTGCGCTCGATATGCAAGCAAATTTGAAAAACTCAGCAGTGGCCACAGGACTGGAAAAGGTCAGCATTCATTCCAATCCCAAAGAAAGGCAATGCCAAAGGGTGCTCAAACTACTGCACAATTGCACTCTTCTCACATGCTAGGAAAGTAATACTCAAGCCAGGCTTCAGCAATACGTGAACCGTGAACTTCCTGATGTTCAAGCTGGATTTAGAAAAGGCAGAGGACCCAGAGATCAAATTGCCAACATCTGCTGGATCATCAAAAAAGCAAGAGAGTTCTAAGAAAACATCTACTTCTGCTTTATTGACTATGCCAAAGCCTTTGATTGTGTGGATCACAATAAACTGTGGAAAATTCTGAAAGAGATGGGAGTCCCAGACCACCTGACCTTCCTCTTGAGAAATCTGTATGCAGGTCAGGAAGCAACAGTTAAAATTGGACATGGAAAAACAGACTGGTTCCAAATAGGAAAAGGAGTACGTCAAGTCTGTATATTATCACCCTGCTATTTAACTTTTAGAGTACATCATGAGAAACGCTGGGCTGGAAGAAGCACAAGCTGGAATCAAGATTGCCAGGAGAAATATCAATAACCTCAGATATGCAGAAGAGACCACCCTTATGGCAGAAAGTGAAGAGGAACTAAAAAGCCTCTTGATGAAAGTGAAAGAGGAGAGTGAAACAGTTGGCTTAAAGCTCAACATTTAGAAAACGAAGATTGTGGCATCTGGTCCCATCACTTCATGGGAAATAGATGGAGAAACAGTGGAAACAGTGTCAGACTTTATTTTTCTGGGCTCCAAAATCACTGCAGATGGTGATTACAGCCATGAAATTAAAAGACTCTTACTCCTTTGAAGAAAAGTTATGACCAACCTAGATAGTATATTGAAAAGCAGAGATATTACTTTGCCAACAAACGTCCATCTAGTCAAGGCTATAGTTTTTCCGGTAGTCATGTATGGAGATGAGAGTTGGACTGTGAAGAAAGCTGAGCGCCGAAGAATTGATGCTTTTGAACTGTGGTGTTGGAGAAGACTCTTGAGAGTCCCTTGGACTGCAAAGAGATGCAACCAGTCCATCCTAAAGGAGATCAGTCCTGGGTGTTCATTGAAAGGACTGATGCTGAAGCTGAAACTCCAATACTTTGGCCACCTCATGCAAAGAGTTGACTCACTGGAAAAGACCCTGATGCTGGGAGTGATTAGGGGCAGGAGGAGAAGGGGACGACAGAGGATGGGATGGCTGGATGGCATCACCGACCTGATGGACATGAGTTTGGGTGAACTCTGGGAGTTGGTGATGGACAGGGAGGCCTGGAGTTCTGCAATTCATGGGGTCACAAAGAGTCAGACATGACTGAGTGACTGAACTGAACTGAACTGAACTGAGGTTACTTGTAACATCTAACACAATGCAAATGGGGTATGGTCAGTCTGCTGGTGTGTGTTAAAGTTTTGCTTTTTGGAGTTTTCTGGAATTTTTTTTCAACTATTTGTGATCCAGAGTTGGTTCAGTCCAGATATGGAACCACGGACATGGAGGGCTGCCTTTAACTCTATGGAGCAACATATTGATGAGTCTTTGCAAGTGGTGGTGGGAGGGACAGAAGGAGAAAGTGAGCAGGGTCACACAAGAACAAGAATCTTTAAGTCTTGGAGAGGGTGCAATAATTTCTACTCTGCTTTAGAGAAGGCCCATCTGGAAAACAACACTTATGGAAAATGGCTTTTTTACTTTGGTTAAGGGAACTTCAGAGCAGTAGTTCTCACACTGATCATAGAGCCCTTTGGAAATATAATGAAATCACTCAGATCTTGACTCTGAAAAAAACACATATATATAATGAGCAAAAATTGCTATATATCTTGGCTCTTCTCTTACCACTTTGGAGCCGTCCCTTGAAGCAATCTGACAGGCTGTACCCCAAGCTATAGTCCTCAGAAAGTTCACTTAATAAAACACAATTCTCAACTTTTAGATTGTGCATTTTTTTTTCAGTCAACACTGACTTAGGGCTAAAACAAGTTGTTTTTAGTCAGTTTTAAGAGGGAAGCATCTGTTTAGTGACTACATTTCAGAATGGTTCACATTTATTAAATTAGCATACATTACTTTTGACAACATTCATTAAACTCTTTTTAATGACTCCAGAAATTCTCAACATGATCATTGGTCCACAGTTTTCAATGATTTAGGCAAGTTTGTACAAAAGAAACAGTTGTAGCAAAGAAGTTGAAAGTAAAGCTTATTTCAGTGTTTGGGCAAAACCTCCTTCCTAAATCACAGGACAATCTCTTACTGTTACTTTCTTGCTAACTTGTCCCCCAACTAGTTATAGTGCTTTTTGTGGTGTATATTAATATATACAGTCTTCCTTCCTGCCTCAGACGGTGAAGAACCCACCTGCAATGAGACAGACCGGGGTTTGTTCCCTGGGTTGGGACGAGCCCCTGGAGAAGGAAATGGCGACCCACTCCAGTATTCTTGCCTGGAGAATCCCCACAGACAGAGGAGCCTAGCAGGTACAGTCCTTGGGGTTGCAAAGAGTCAGACATGAGTGAGCGACAGCACAGCACAGCATTAATATATGCGATGGAATATTACTCAGCCGGAAAGAAAGAAAGAAATTTTGCCATTTGCAACAAAATGGATGGACTTGGAAGACATCATGATAAGTGAATTAAGTCAGACAAAGAAAGACAAATTCTGTACTGTATGATTCCACTTATATGTGGAATCTGAAAACTACAACAAACTAGTGAACAAAAAGAAAGGAAGCAGGCTCACAGATAAAGAGAACAAATTAGTGGTTGCTCGTGGGAGGAGGGAGGGGAAGAGGAGCAATGTAGGGCTAGGGGGGAAAGTTATTGTAGGATTACATGAAATAATGTGTGTGAGACTTGAAAATTATAAAGCACACTAGAATTTAAAGAATCTTTCATTCAGCAAAAAATAAAAAATTAAAAGACACATCTCACTCCTTACCGCTTTCCACTATCTGGAACTTCGATGGCTTCCCACGCTTCTTGGTTGGAAATGTAAACCCTTAAGGCTATTAACTCACCTACATTTCACAGTCCAGCCGCTGTTGGTGTCTCCCATCTCCTCTCAGGCTCTGCTCCTCTTACCCGTTCTGAGCTTCCCTCAGATCCCTGAACAGAGTTCAATTTCTCACTTCTGCATCTCAATATGTACAGTTCCCACACACTGAACACTGTCTGGTCTTTATCACCACCTCCTCATCTCTACCCAACAGCTATGTATCCTTCAGGAACCAGCTCAAATGTCTCTCTGTTAAAGGTTTTTCCCAAGCCTCCAATTAGACAGAAACCTCCCCTCCCCCAACTAAAGCACAGGCTGACCTTAGAGATATTACAGGTTCTTATCCAGATCATCCCAACAAAACGAAATTGCAATAAAGTGAATCATGAATTTTTTGGTTTCCCAAGTGCATATAAAAGTTGTGTTTGTACTATAATGCAGTCTATTAAGTATGCAATAGTATTTTGTCTAAAAACAATGTACCTGCCTTAATGTAAAAATATATTATTGTTAAAAAGGCTACCACCACATGAGCCTTCAGTGAGTTATAACTTTTTTGTAATAGTAATGTCAAAGATCGTTGATCACAGATCACCGTAACAAATACATTAATAACGAAAAAGTTTCAAATATCATGAGAATTAATAGACTCTGACACAGAGACAAAAAGTGATTAAACGCCATTGGAAAAATGGACTTGCTTGATGCAAGATTGCCACAAACATTCAACTTGTCAAAAAAATGCAATATTGGCTAAGCACAATAATGTAAAACACAATAAAATCAGGTCTGCCTGTACAGTTCTAGAGCACCTTGTTCTCATTCTTACACTCATTACAGTCGACTACAATTGCATGTTTAATGTCTAAATTCTGAAAGATTGGGAATCGATTCTGTGTTGTTGAACTCTATGCCCTTCATTTCCCAGTGTCTGATATCCAGTAGATAGTTGATGAATCTTTATTGAATAAGAATGAATGAATGCATAAAAGTAATATATTTCAAGGTTAATTATTAAAGTATAAAAGGTTATTTTGAAGTCTGAGAATTAACACCCAATAATTTAACTATGGCTCTCTCACTTGTTATATTTTACACATTTCCATTGTTTACAGGCAAAATTCTGTCAGTAAGGAATTTTCCCCTTCTCTAAAAAATATTTTGTTTTCTTGGATATAAGTATGTTTTCTTGTTTGTCATGAAACATTTGTAAGATGGCTGGAGCATACGTACTATGTACATTTCATCATGAAGAAACTGATGTTCAGACAGTTTGAGGGATTTTTTTCTAAGTCTCAGAAAACCCTGAGCTTTTTGGATGGCAACTTTTGTGTTCTTATACCTACAGGATATTTCATTAGACAATGACATTTAATTTTTTTAATTCTTGCATGCTAATAAAAAAGAGAAGTGGACTCAGGAGACCAAAATGCTAGTCCCAATCCTGCTATGTGCTTGACCATTTACTGCATCCTTGTAGGCATCTTTTCATCTATGAAATAGAGAAGTTGGATTCATGATCTTGAAGATGTCTCCTATACTGCTATGAACAGCAGGGAAATAAAAACTCAAAAGTAAAATTTTCGAAGAAACTATAGTGTCAATGTCTTGTCAGAGATGTACACAATAATTGTCCATTTATATAAAAATGTCATAAAATCAGACTATAATAAATATTGAAGCTATGTTGGAGAAAATATCAACTAGGGTAAATCACTTTAATGGGTTTCCTCTCGACAAGAAAATTCCCTTTATCTTGCATGGGAAATGAAAGAAAAATAGTATCAAAGGCAGCTTAGAAATTGAAAAATAAATGTATTCATTCCTTCATTCTAAAGAAAAAATATCCATTGAGCATTTTCTATGCACCAGGCTGTTACAGGCCCTGAGAGCAGCATGCATGTCATCAGGCTAGAAGATTCAGGGCGGGGGATGGGGAACAGTCAGCGTCACCATTGTGTGCCCAGCACCAGGAAACCATACCCTGTTAACATTTGCTAAAAGGAGAGAAGAGGAAGGAAGGGGAAGCATTCCGCTCAGAAGAACCCACACAAGGGCTTCCCTGTTGGCTCAGTGGCAGAGATTGCAGGAGACATGGGTTCAATTCCTTATCCAGGAAGATCCCACGTGCCACGGAGCAACTTGGCCCGTGTACTGCAACTATTGAGCCTCTGCCCTAGAACCCAGGAGCCAAAGCTACTGAGCCCACATGGCGCAGCTACTGAAGCCTATGCTCCTTAAAGCCTGTGCTCTGGAACAAGAGAAGCCCAGGCACCACAACTAGAGAGTAGCTTCCCCCCTCTGCAACTAGAGAAAATCCCGCGCAACAGTGAAGATCCGGCACAGCTGAAAGTAGTAAAAATAAACAAATAAATAACTACTTAAAAACAAACAAAAAAGAAGAACCCACACAGCACTCTTCGGAACAGATTCCTGGTGCAAAAGAGGCCCCCCACCCCGTTTCTTTTCCACCAATAAGCTATATCCTTGAATGCCTGCTTGCTAGGCAGAGAAAATCTCTATTTCAAGTCACAGTCTGGGATTTACGTGTAGTAAAGATGGCTCTGCTCCCAGGAGCTTTGGGCATATTTAAAAATCTTGTGACTGGAAAAAGAACATTAGGAACAAGCTGATTGAAAAACACTTCGCTTTTCCATATTAAGGTTTCTGTCCTCTTGGCCTGTTCCTCAGTAAACTATAGAGTCGAAGACAGTGCTTTGTTCTCTTACATTCATTCTGTGCATTTCTACCTAGGAAGAATTTATTTTTATTTATGAGTTTATGAATTTTATGAATGTATACATGTGAGAATGAACATAGCATAAGGTAAAAATCACAACAGATGCTAAATGTACTTTCTTTGATTTTGAGGTTTTGCTGGTTCTGATTAGCTAAAAGGAAGATGTAATTTTCACATTCATGTATGTTTCAGATCCTTTAAATTATTGCAATAAACATGTTATAAGTAACAAAAACAAAAAATATAATTTCCCCCAAATTGAATATATAATAGATCACATCACATCTTTTCATTTCAGATCCTTTAAATTCCACACATTATCACTGCCTTCATCCAGCAATCATTTGGGCTGGTTTTCCTTGATCTTGAAAAACTCAACCTTCACAACTGTTGCTTTTTCTCTACCAATATTCCCTCAGTATTAGTAGTAATAGTCTTGAGACTTTTAAACTAGACATTATCAATCCACAAGGAACTGTTTTTTAAGAATTTTACAGGTACCTTTATCATTAAAAAAGTTTAGGTCACGGTTCTCTGCCTTGCCTTCTCTAATCCAGAATAAAAGAGGTTATATTTTACTAGGAAATTGTTCCAATTTTGTTAATTTGATTTCCTTTATCTTCTAATTTCTATGTTTATATAGTATTGAAGAAAAAGCTACCTGCATTCTTCTTAATAGGAGGTCAATATTATACCTTCAGAACTTCTTCTAAGTTAAAACTTTAATTCCAAGCTAATCTTGAATTATTAGAAATGTTATTAAATATTTCACATAGTTGCTAACAGAGCACATGTGTATTTCAGATCCTTTTAACAGGGGTTGAAATTTCTAATTAGTCCAGATCAGGCGCAATTCTTCCTAAAATAAACTACAAAACTGAACTTTGTTCCTGAAAAAAATAATCATGAAACCCGAAAAGTAAATATTAATTCTATATTTCTGTTTTGTCATAACATGAATTTGTAATTTTAATTTAAATGCGCATTTCCTGACCAAGACTGGTATTTTCAGTTGTCTCTCCCTTCAACACGTAGAGCAGTGTAAGTTTTCATTGCCTGTTGAAATAGACAAGGTTAAACCTCGTCTAAACCTGTATTAGGTTTGAATACTTTCCTCACTCACAAGGGCAGTTCATTCTCACTAGAGTGCGTTCTGTGAATTCCTAATCTACATTCTCCAGTGATCTGGCAAATAGATGCCTCAGGGGCAGTACAAACCTTTATTGGTCACTTCCCAAGAGACTTCAAAGAGCAGTAAATTCTCCACAGGAAGTCCGGCTTCCCACCGAGGCAGCCCACCTAGGGATGTCACAGATAGCGACCGACCTCGAAGCATTCTTCCTTCAGTTCTCCGGCACTTTTGGTCTCTCTTTCGGTGACCTGTTATCCTAGGGGTGATGCGTGTTAGGGACACAGAGGTTCAGAGCTGGGAGATGGCAGAGTTTGATAGCTTCTCATATAAAGTAAACCAGCAGAAATAAATCTCGTGGACTTCCCAGAGAATTCCCAATGGAAAGCGGAATTCTCAGCTCCTTTTACACTCTTTCTGGGGAGGTCCAGTGAGGACACTATCTCTGATCGATATCTACCCAAATAACCCAGGGCATCACAAGTAAAACCCACCAGCTTAGGGCTTAGGTAAACACTCTTAGGATAACAGAATCTTTACAGGCTCAACGTGACGTTAGCACAGACCTTTAACCCCTGTCCTCTAGAACAAACTCCTAGACTCACACAGTCACTGGTACTTATTTCATCACCTTCAAAGTGATCCAAGAATAGCAATTCCACTTATAAAGTATGCAGATCATTGCAGGTTACATATAAAATTGATTGGGACATGTTTCTAAGCTTCAAATCTCTTTAGATTTCCTAAATGTTTTTTTTTCTTTTGATTCCCATTTTTAGATCAATAAAAACATTATTTCTAGTTGTTTTATTCCACATTGACAAATTGAATTTTGATGATAAACACTGATCTTGGATCCCCTTTCCTTGATTACTTTTCTTAAAAAATTCCTTATGGAAAAGTATAAATACCAGGATGTCTTTAGGTATAATATACAAAGAATGTAATTTTGATCAATGACCTTTAGATCATTTTAATGAGGTTGTAGAAATTAATTTCAGTCAATTTACCTCAAATGTTATCAAATTGATAAAGAATAATTCAATGGATGGGAAAGATTGGAATAAATATAAACAAAATTCTTACAATGGTTTTCTTTAGGTGGTAGTGATGACAATTAATATTTAGGTGATCTTTTCTGTTTACTGTTATCCTACAAATTTTCTGCAATAAACACATGTGCATATAGTCATACCATACACAGAACAAGGAAAGGATTTTTGAAAGTACAATCAGATCACCTCCTGATTATTTCACTCTCACTCTCATTACTTTGGATTTTTTAAATTCCTGGGGTTGGCTTTCACCTGGGGCTTGCTTTCACCTGGGGCTTTGCCTCAAATACCAACACTCTCAACAACCCTTCACTTCCTAACAATCCCTCAAAGTAAACTAACCCTTGTAAATACTAACCCAAAGTAATATAACCCTTGAACCTATTATTCCTGACACGAGGACACACTTTGTCAATTCTTTGCTTTTTAGCAGTGAATGTCTTTTTCAAAATTGCTCCCTGAGTCAACAGAAGTGAAATAAATGAACCATATTTTCCCACTGAGGCAGCCCACCTAGGGATGTCACAGATAGCAATCGACCTCGAAGCACTCTTCCTTCAGTTCTCTGGAACTTTCGGTCCCTGTCTCGGTGAACTGTAATCCTAGGGGTGGTGCGTGTTAGGGAAGCAGAGGTTCAGAGCTGGGAGATCATAGGCATTGGTAGATTCTCATGTGAGGTAAACCAGCAGAAACAAATCTCATGGACTTCCCAGAGAATTCCAAATGGAAGGCCGAATTCTCAGCTCCTTTTTACTCTTTCAGGAAAAATACATATATATATTTTCCATGGACATACTTCCATGGAAATATGTCCATGGAAAATGCCTTTATCAATCCACATTTATCTGGATAAATTTGCTTTCCTTCAGATATATATGAAAAGAATGCAATCATTTATGCAACAAGATTTAGAAGAGAATCAGAGAAAGATCTCTGTTTCCTATATTCCTGAATACTCTCCTTTAAGATTTGTGTGAAAAGGACAAACTGATTAATTGGGAGCTAAAAGAACAGATATCTAGACAGAAGGGGAGATGGGATTTCTCCAAGACAGGACAAAGACTCTCAACAGTTCCTGAGCTCTAATTTTACTCACACCAACATTTTATCATTCAGTAAAAAGAGATGATATACACCTCAATATCTAAAAACCAAACAAACCAATCAAAAAAATGGATGGAAGACCTAAACAGACATTTCTCCAAAGAAGATATACAGACAGCCAACAGGTCCATGAAAGGATGTATATGTGTGCTAAGTCGCTTCAGTCATATCCAACTCTTTGCCATCCCGTAGACTGTAGCCCACCAGGTTCCCCTGCCCATGGGATTCTCCAGGCAAGAATACTGGAGGGGGTTGCCACAACCTCCTCCTGAGGATCCTCCCCTCCCAGGGACTGAACTCATGTCTCCTGCAGTTCCTGTATTGCAGGTGGATTCTTTACTGCTGAGCCCCTGGGGAAGCCCTACATGAAAGGATGCTCAGTTGATAATTACTAGAGATATGCAAACCAGGACTAAAATGAGGTATCATCTCACACTAATCAGAATGTCCATCATTTAAAAAGTCTACAAATAAATACTGGAGAGGGTGTGGAAAAAAGGCAACACTCCCACACTGTTGGTGGGAATGTAGACTGGCACAGCCTCTATGCAGAACAGTATGGAGATTCCTTGAAAAGCTACAAATCGTTACCACAATTCTGTAATTCCACTCCTACGGCACCCCACTCCAGTACTCTTGCTTGGAAAATCCCATGGACGGAGGAGCCCAGTGGGCTGCCGTCTACAGGGTGGCACAGAGTCGGACACGGCTGAAGCGACTTCACTTTCACTTTTCACTTTCATGCATTGGAGAAAGAAATGGCAACCCACTCCAGTGTTCTTGCCTGGAGAATCCCAGGGATGGGGGAGCCTGGTGGGCTGCCATCTATGGGGTCGCATATAGTCGGACACGACTGAAGCGACTTAGCAGCAGTAGCAGTAGCAGGCATATATCTGGAGAAAACTCTGATTCAAAAAGATAACATGAATCACTTTGCTGTTCACCTGAAACTAACACAACATTGTAAATTGCCTATTCTTCAAGGACTTCCCTGGTGGTCATACTCTGTGCTTCCACTGCAGGGGGCTGGGGTTTGATCCCTGGTCAGGGAAGTGAGGGCTTTCCGGTGGCTCAGTGGTAAAGAATCCGCCTGCCAATGCAGGGGACATGTGTTCAATCCCTGGGTCAGGAAGAACCCCTGGAGAAGGAAATGGCAACCCACTTCAGTATTCTTGCCTGGGAAATCCCATAGAGAGAGGAGACTTGTGGGCTACAGTCTATGGGGTCACAAGAGTCAGACACGACTTAGGAACTAAACAATACCAGGGAAGTAAGATCTTGCAGCTACGTGTAGAGTGGCAAAAACAAAAACAAAAAAAACTATACATTCAATTAAAAAGAGTTTAAACAAATAAGAACTTCGAAAAACAAGGCTCAGGTGGGCTTCCCTAGTGACAATATTCCATGTGTTGCACATAGATCCCAGGAAAATAACAAGTACAAAATTCCATGGAGAGAAGACAATGGGAGCTCCATATTTATTAACAGTATTTTCCTAGACTCTGTCTTATGCTGTTCTTCTCTTGGTTGATTTTAATCTCTGTGTTTTCCCTGTAATAAACCATAGCAGTGAGGATAACCAAAAAGAGAGAGGTCAGAGGAAAATTAAGAGGATAAAAAAGGATTCCTAGCTGGTTTCCTTGGTAAGCATTCCAGCAGAGGTCACTAGATACATTTAGAAAACCACACATCTGCTTTGCAATTTTGCAATCTTCTTGGAAGTCTTTAGGATTTCAAAGGCTTGATTAGCCCTCACCTGCATGTCCAGAAGGATTCTATTAACACATATATGGAGCACCTTCTGTGTACTACTATTGTAGGAGCTGAAGGTATATTCTATAAATGGTAGACAAGTCCCTGCCTCTGTATGAATGCTGCTGCTGCTGCTGCTGCTGTTGATGCTGCTGCTGCTGCTGCTGCTGCTGCTGCTGCTGCTGCAGCTAAGTCGTTTTAGTAATGTCCAACTCTGTGCGACCCCATGGACAGCAGCCCACCAGGCTCCCCTGTCCCTGGGATTCTCCAGGCACGAACACTGGAGTGGGTTGCCATTTCTTTCTCCAATGCATGAAAGTGAAAAGTGAAAGTGAAGTCGCTCAGTTGTTTCTGACTCTTCGCGACCCCATGGACTGCAGCCTACCAGTCTCCTCCGTCCATCGGATTTTCCAGGCAAGAGTACTGGAGTTGGGTGCCATTGCCTTCTCTGGCCTCTGTGTGAATAGATAGACATTGGGACTACCAGACCACCTAACCTGCCTCTTGAGAAATCTGTATGCAGGTCAGGAAGCAACAGTTAGAACTGGACATGGAACAACAGACTGGTTCCAAATAGGAAAAGGAGTATGTCAAGGCTGTGTATTGTCACCCTGCTTATTTAACTTATATGCAGAGTACATCATGAGAAACGCTGGACTGGAAGAAACACAAGCTGGAATCAAGATTGCTGGGAGAAATCTCAATAACCTCAGATATGCAGATGACACCACCCTTATGGCGGAAAGTAAAGAGGAACTAAAAAGCCTCTTGATGAAAGTGAAAGAGAAGAGTGAAAAAGTGGGCTTAAAGCTCAACATTCGGAAAATGAAGATCATGACATCTGGTCCCATCACTCCATGGGAAATAGATGGGGAAACAGTGGAAACAGTGTCAGACTTTATTTTGGGGGGCTCCAAAATTACTGCAGATGGTGATTGCAGCCATGAAATTAAAAGACACTTACTCCTTGGAAGAAAAGCTATGACCAACCTAGATAGCATATTCAAAAGCAGAGACATTACTTTGCTGACTAAGGTCTGTCTAGTCAAGGCTATGGTTTTTCCAGTAGTCATGTATGGATGTGAGAGGTGGACTGTGAAGATGGCTGAGTGCTGAAGAATTGATGCTTTTGAACTGTGGTGTTGGAGAAGACTCTTGAGAGTCCCTTGGACTGCAAGGAGATCCAACCAGTCCATTCTGAAGATCAACCCTGGGATTTCTTTGGAAGGAATGATGCTAAAGCTGAAACTCCAGTACTTTGGCCACCTCATGCGAAGAGTTGACTCATTGGAAAAGACTTTGATGCTGGGAGGGATTGGGGGCAGGAGGAGAAGGGGACGACAGAGGATGAGATGGCTGGATGGCATCACTGACTCGATGGGTGTGAGTCTGAGTGAACTCCGGGAGTTGGTGATGGACAGGGAGGCCTGGCGTGCTGCAATTCGTGGGGTCACAAAGAGTCAGACACGACTGAGCGACTGAACTGAACTGAATCATGTAAGTCAAAGTTTCCAAAGAAGAAAAACCACAATGGTAGAGGGTTCCATTTGATAGAAATGGGTGCTTCAGCTGGAGAGGGCAAGGAAGATGACTCTGAGGAAGTGTTACATGAATTGAGACACAAATAATGAAAAGCAGCTGCACTTGAAGATCTGGGAGAAGAGAGAGTAATGCCTTTAAGTCACACAGCAACAGAACGACCAATGTGCTTAGGGCCCAGAGTGAAATGAATGAGAAGTCTGAAGGGGAAAAAGAGACAAAAGTAGAGAACAAATCAAAGAAATGTTGGTTGAAAACTTTTATTTTTGTTGATTTGGAAAATCATTAACTGATTTTATGCAGGGTAACAATGTGATCTTATTTATGCTCTGAATAGATTTCTCAGTTTTCTCTACAAGAAAGAAAAAAAAAAGGGAATATTGAGAAGGGCAAGAGAAGAGGCTTGGAATCTGAGGTTATGAAGCTTTCCTATCAGTTACAGATTCTAGGATGTAGTACTTTACCCCTTCCATAGATAATCTCCTGTTTTCTTCTCAACAAGGTATTAACATTTGATCTTTTTCTTCTTAAAGTATAGAGAGTGCCTTTCCAAGGTGGCATCTCTCTATAATTCACTTCTACACTCTCACTTGTCTATCTTCTGTAGCTTATTATGCATGGGTTGCTGCTGTCGCTACAGAAATAAGATTAAAATAGAGAATTAAATGCAATGTCTCAGGGACTGTGAACAGAATCCTTGACTTCATGAAGTTTACATTCTAGCAGGGAAAGTCAGTATGAAACAAGTAACTAAAGGACTTTGAAAGTGATAAATTAAATACAGGTAACACCATAGCCTTGACTAGACGGACCTTAGTCGGTAAAGTAATGTCTCTGCTTTTGAATATGCTATCTAGGTTGGTCAATTTTTTCTTCCAAGGAGTAAGCGTCTTTTAATTTCATGGCTGCAGTCACCATCTGCAGTGATTTTGGAGCCCCCAAAATTAAAGTCTGACACTGTTTCCACTGTTTCCCCATCTATTTCCCATGAAGTGATGGGACTGGATGCCATGATCTTCATTTTCTGAATGTTGAGCTTTAAGCCAACTTTTTCACTCTCCTCTTTCACTTTCATCAAGAGGCTCTTTAGTTCCTCTTCACTTTCTGCTGTAAACTTTGAAAGGAATGATGCTAAAGCTGAAACTCCAGTACTTTGGCCACCTCATGCGAAGAGTTGACTCATTCGAAAAGACTTTGATGCTGGGAGGGACTGTGGGCAGGAGGAGAAGGGGACGACAGAGGAGGAGATGGCTGGATGGCATCACTGACTCGATGCATGTGAATCTGAGTGAACTCTGGGAGTTGGTGATGGACAGGGAGGCCTGGCGTGCTGTGATTCACGGGGTCACAAAGAGTCGGACATGACTGAGTGACTGAACTGAACAGTAGAATTAACACAACTAGATATTGAGAATGAGTTCCCAAGAAAGAGAAACAGAAGGAAATCAGAAAAGAAGTAAAACTGTCCCTATTTGAGGATGATATGATATTATATACAGAAAACCCTAAAAACTCCACAAAAATATGTTAAAACTAATAAATGAATTCAGTAAAGCTGAAGGATAAAAAATCAATACCAAAATCTGTTGCATTTCTATACACTAATAATAAACTCTGAGAAAGAGAAGTTAAGAAAACAATTCCAATTGTAATTGCATCAGAAAGGGACTTCCCTGGTGGTCCACTGGTTTTGAATCCACCTTCCAATGCAGGGGCTGCTAAGCTGCTGCTAAGTCACTTCAGTCGTGTCCGACTCTTTGCGACCTCATGGATGGCAGCCCACCAGGCTCCTCCATCCATGGGATTTTCCAGGCAAGAGTACTGGAGTGGGTTGCCATTTCCTTCTCCATCAATGCAGGGGACCTGGGTTCAATTCCTGGTCAGGGAACTAGGATCCCACGGGCCATAGAGCAACTTGGCCCACGCAGTGCAACTACTGAGCCTGCGCACTGTGGGGCCTGTGTGCTACAGCTGGGGAGCCAGAGTGCCACAACTGAGGCCCAACACAGACAAATAAATAAATACATAAATATTTTTTAAGACAATTGCTTCAGAAAGAATAGAATCCAGAAATAAATTTATGGCAAAGGAACCAAGAATAAACAATGGGGATAGGACAGTCTTAAATGGTGTTGAGAAAGCTGACAGCCACATGCAAAAGAATGACAGTAGGCTGCTCTTGCATAGCTTACTCAAACATTAACCCCAAATGGATTAAAGACCTAAATATAAGACCTGAAACCATAAAACTCTTAGAAGAAGCATAATAAATAAGCTTCTTGACATCAGTCTTGACAATGTTTTTTTGGATTTAACAATAAGAGCAAAGGCAACAAAAGCAAAAATAAACAAGTGGGTTTATTTCAAATTAAAAAGCTTCTTCACAGAAGAGGAAACCATCAACAAAATAAAAAAGCAAACTGTGAAGGACAGAAAATATTTGCAAATCATATATGTGATAGTATATAAGAGACTCATATAACTGAATACCTCCCCCCCCAAAAAAAAAACTGATTTAAAAATTGGCAGAGGATCTGAATAGACATTTTTCCAAAGAGGATGAAAGGTTGTTGCTGAACCACGGATAAAATGCCAGGATTCTTGGCCTCCAGAGGAGAAGAATTCAATCTGGGGCCAGAGATGAGGCTTAATCACTCAGAGCTTTGTGTAATAAAGATTTATTGAAGTATAAAGGAGATAGAGAAAGCTTCTGACATAGGCATCAGAAGGGGGTAGAAAGAGTACCCCCTTGCTAGTGTTAGCAATGGAGTTATATACTCTCCAATCAGTTATTACAGTAAATCAAAAGAATGTCTGGAAGTTGTAAGGACCTCACTAGACCTACTGCCATAATTTACATCTTAAGATAATAGGATTAGCCAGAAGGTTTTTTCCAGAGACTGTCCTCAAGCAGGATACATTACTGTTATATAATCCTAAGGAATGTAGAGGGACAAAGAATTTTGTCCTTTCTTCCTCCTTGAGAATTCCAGACCCTTCTCTCCTTGGGGACCCCTAGAATTCTTATCAACCTGCCTAGGAAATGACTCTCTCAAGGACATACAGGTGACCATCAGGTACATGAGAATGTACTCAACATCACTAATCATCAGGGAAATGCAAGTCAAAACCACTATGAGACACCACCTGGCACCTGTTAGAACAGCTATTATCAAACGGACCAAAAATGACTAGCCCTGGTGAGCATGTGGAGAAAACGAAATCCTCAGACACTGATGATGGGAATGTAAATCAATGTAGTCACTGTGGAAAACAGTTCAAAAAACTGAAAACTACCATATAATTCAGCAATTGCCCTCTGGGTATTTATCTGAAGGAAACAGAAATGCTAACTGGAAAAGATAACTGCATCCTCATGTTCTTTGGAGCATTATTTACCATAGCCAAGATGTGAAAACAACCTTAGTATTCACTGATGGATGAATAGATAAAGAAAATGTCATATATATGTGTGTATGTGTGTGTGTGCAATGGAATATTAACTGTGAGAAAGAAGGAAAATTTGCCATTTTTAACAACATGGATGGATCTTGAAGGCATCGTGCTAAGTGAAATAAGTCAGACAGAGAAACAGTTACCACATATGCAATCTAAAAAAAGCCAGACTTACAGAAACAGTGTTGATTGGTGATTGCCAGGGGCTAGGGGCTAGGAAAAATGGGGAGATGTTGGTCAAAGGGTACAAATTTCCAGTTACAAAATGAATAAGTTCTGGGGGTCAAATGTACAGTATGATGATTACAGTTAGCAATGCTATTACGTACGTGATGTTGATAGAGAAGTAGATCCTGAATGCTATAACCAAGATTAATTATGTGAGGTGAAACAGGTATTAATCACTCCTACTGCAGTAATGTGCCTGAGGGTTGACGCATACATTTTGACCTAGTTGTTCCACTTATATGCTGACTAGGAAATCCAATCTCAGTTAAAAAAAGAAAATTGACTCCACTGTAATCTATGCAAGTACTCAGTCACGTCCGACTCTTTGTGACTCTATGGACTGTAGCCCGCCCGGCTCTTCTGTCCATGGGGATTCTCCAGGCAAGAATACTGGAGTGGGTTGCCATGCCCTTCTGCAGGGGATCCTGCAGACCTAGGGATCGAACCCAGGTCTCCTGTCTTGTGGACAAATTCTTTACTATCTGAGCCACCAGGGAAGCCCAAATCTATGCAAGAGACGGTGGTAATTTGTATTAGAGTGATAGCAATGAAAGTTCAGAGACCTGAATAGTGGGATGTGTTTAAGAATTGACAAAGAAGATGTGGTACAGACATAAAATGGAACATTACTCAGCTGTAAAAAAAAAAAAAAAGAATGAAATAATGCCATTTGCAACATGGCCTAGAAATTATCATAATAAGTCATGCAAGTCAGACAGACAAAGACAAATATCTTGTCATATGGCTTATATGTGGAATATAAAAACTGATACAAATGAATTTATTTATAAAACAGAAACATGCCCACAGACATAGAAAATAAACTGATGGTTACCAAATGGGAAAGTGAGAGGGAGGGATGGACTAGTTTGGGATTAGCATATAACACTACTCTGTGTGTCCATGGAGTCACAAAGAGTCGGACACGACTGAGCAACTGAACTGATTGACTGATATATAAAATAGATAATCAACAAGAACCTACTGTATAACACAGGTAACTATACTCAACATTTTGTAATAACCTATTAGGGAAAAGAATCTGGAAAAGAATATATATATATATATACATATATATATATATAAATTTAAAGCTAACACAACACTGTGAAGCAACTATCAGTTCAGGTCAGTCGCTCAGTGGTGTCCAAGTCTTTGCAAAACCATGGACTGCAGCACGCCAGACTTTCCTGTCCATTACCAACTCCTGAAGCTTTCTCAAACTCATGTCCATTGAGTCAGTGATGGCATCCAACCATCTCATCCTCTGTCATCGCCTTTTCCTCCTGCCTTCAACCTTTCCCTGCATCAGGGTCTTTTCCAATGAGTCAGTTCTTCAAATCAGGTGGCCAAAGTATTGGAGTTTCAGCTACAACATCAGTCCTTCCTATGAATATTCAGGACTGATTTCCTTTAGGATTGCCTGGTTTAATCTGCTTGCAGTCCAAGGGACTCTCAAGAGTCTTCTTCAACACCACCGTCGGAAAGCATCCATTCTTTGGTTCTCAGCTTTCTTTATAGTCCAACTCTCACAGCCATACATGACTACTGGAAAAACCATAGCTTTGATTAGATGGACTTTGTTGGCGAAGTAACGTCTCCGCTTTTTAATATGCTGTCTAGGTTGGTCATAGCTTTTCTTCCAGAGAGCAAGCATCTTTTAATTTCATGGCTGCAGTCACCATCTGCAGTGATTTTGAAGTAGCAAAGGCCAGATTTGCCTGTTACTCCAAGTATCTTTTGACTTGCTACTTTTGCATATATAAAGTCTGTCACTCTTTCCATTGTGAAAGAAAGTGAAGTTGATCAGTCATGTCCGACTCTTTGTGACCCCATGGACTATAGCCCACCAGGCTCCTCTGTCCATGGAATGTTCTAGGCAAGATTACTCGAGTGGGTTGTCATTTCCTTCTCCAGGGGATCTTTCCAACCTAGGGATTGAACTCTGGTCTCCCATATTGCGGGTAGAGGCTTTACCATCTGAACTACCAGGGAATCCCCATCTATTTGCCATGAAGTAATGGGACCAGATGCCATGATCTTTGTTTTTTGAATGTTGAGTTTTAAGTTTTTTTAAGTCTTTTACTCTCCTCTTTCACTTTCATCAAGAGACTCTTTAATTCTTCTTCACTTTCTCCCATAATGGTGGTGTCATCTGCATATCTGAGGTTATTGATATTTCTCCCAGCAATCTTGATTCCAGCTTGTGCTTCATCCAGCCAGGCATTTTGCATGATGTACTCTGCATATAAATTAAATAAGCAGAGCGACAATATAGAGCCTTGAGGCAATCCTTTCCCAATATGGAACCTGTCTGTTGTTCCATGTACAGTTCTAACTGTTGCTTCTTGACCTGCATACAGGTTTCTTAGGAGACAGGAAAGGTGGTCTGTACTCCCATCTCTTTAAGAATTTTCCAAAGTTTGGTGTGATCGACCAGTCAAAGGCTTTTGCATAGTCAATAAAGAAGAAGTAGATATTTTTCTGGAACTCTCTTGCTTTTTCTATGATCCAACAGATGTTGGCAATTTGATCTCAGGTTCCTCTGCATTTTCTAAATCCAGCTTGAACATCTGGAAGCTCTCAGTTCAGGTACTGTTGAAGCCTGGCTTGGAGAATTTTGAGCATTACTTTGCTAATATGTGAGATCAGTGCCATTGTGGAGTAGTCTGAACGTTCTTTGGCATTGCCTTTCTTTGGGATTGGAATGAAAACTGACCTTTGCCAGTCCTGTGGCCACTACTGAGTTTTCCAAATTTGCTGGCATATTGAGTGGAGCACTTGCACGGCATCATCTTTTAGGAGTTGAAGTAGCTCAACTGGAATTCCATCACCTCCATTTTGTTCATAGTGATGCTTCTGAAGGCCCACTTGACTTTGCACTCCAGGATGTCTGGCTCTAGGTGAGTGATCACACCATCATGGCTATCTGGGTCATGAAGATCTTTCTTATATAGTTCTATGTATTCCTGTCACCTCTTCTGAATATCTTCTGCTTCTGTTAGGTCTATACCATTTCTATCCTTTATTGAGCCCATCTTTGCATGAAATGTTCCCTAGGTATTTAGCATTTTCTTGAAGAGATCTCTAGTCTTTCCCATTCTATTGTTTTCCTCTATTTCTTTGCACTTATCACTGAGGAAGGCTTTCTTATCTATCCTTGCCATTCTTTGAAACTCTGCATTCAGATGGGTATATCTTTCCTTTTCTCCTTTGCCTTTAGCTTCTCTTCTTTTCTCAGCTATTTGTAAGGCCTCTTCAGATAACCGGGGCTTCCCTGGTAGCTCAGATGGTAAAGTTTCTGCTTACAGTGCAGGAGACCTGGGTTCAATCCCTGGGTCAGGAAGATCCCCTGGAGAAGGAAATGGCAACCCACTCCAGTATTCTTGCCTGGAAAATCCCATGGACTGAGGAGCCTGGTAGGCTACAGTCCATGGGGTAGCAAAGAGTCACATTTTCCCTTTTTGCATTTCTTTTTCTTGGGGATGGTCTTAATCCCTGCCTCCTGTACAATGTCACCAACTTCTGTCCATAGTTCTTCAGGCATTCTATCAGATCTAATCCCTTGAATCTATTTGTCACTTCCACTGTATAATTGTAAGGGATTTGATTTAGGTCATACCTGAATGGTCTAGTGGTTTTCCCTACTTTCTTCAAGTCCAAATTTTACAGTAAGGAGTTTATGATCTCAGCCACTGTTAGCTCCCAGTCTTGTTTTTGCTGACTGTATAGTGCATCTCTTCTCCATCTTTGGCTGCAAAGAATATAATCAATCTGATTTCGGTATTTACCATCTGGTGATGTCCATGTGTAGTCTTCTCTTGTGTTGTTGGAAGAGGATGTTTGCTATGACCAGTGTGTTCTCTTGGCAAAACTCTGTTTGCCTTTGCCCTGCTTTATTTTGTGCACCAAGGCCAAATTTGGCTGTTACTCCAGTATCTTTTGACTTGCTACTTTTGCATTCCAGTCCTCTATGATGAAAGGGACATCTTTGGGAGTGTGTTAGTTCTAGAAGGTCTTGTAGGTCTTCATAGAACCATTCAACTTCAGCTTCTTCAGCATTACTGCTTGAGACAGGATGGCAGGGTAGAAGGATGTGTGCTCATCTTCTTCTGCGAGAATTCCAAAATTACCACTTGCTGGTGAACAACCATCGACAGGAGAATTTTAGATCCCATCAGAAAAAGATTCTCCATGTCCAATGGCAAAGGAGAAGCCCCAGCAAGATAGTAGGAGGGGCAAAATCACATTTAGAATCAAACTCCATACCCACCAGAGATGCTCAGAGGGCTCAAACAAAACCTTGTGTGCACCAGGACCCAGAGACCCCACAGAGACTGAGCCAGACCTGCCTTTGAATGTTTGAGTGTCTCCTGTAGAGGTACGGGTCAGCAGTGGCCTGACGCAGGGGCAGGGGCTCTGGGTGCAGCAGACCTGGGTCACACAGCATGTGGCATAAGCTCTCTTGGAGGAGGTCTCCATTAGCCCCACCATAGAGCCACAGAGCAGACGACCCACAAACTGCAGAACAGTTATACCAAAGAAATGCTCGCACTGTTAAGAAAGTTCTAGCACCCTCAACAGATCTCCCAACCTGGGGATCTGGCAAAGGGACTGAAAACCTCCAGGGAATTTGACTTTAGAGGCCAGTGGGATTTAATTACAGAATTTACACAGGACTGGGGAAACACTCTTGGAGGGCACAAACAAAATCTTGTGTGTGCCAGGACCCAGGAGAAATCAACTATACTTCAGTATAAATAAATAATAAATAAGTAGTAGAAACAATTGGCAAAGAAGTAAAAGATTTCACAGGGTCACAAGACCTGGAGTTCTGGCAGTGGAGAAGGGTAGCTTGGTGCCTAGCCTGGCATCTATGCATATGGTCATGCAGTGTGCTAAAATAAGAAACACTGAGGGGAAGAGTAGATTTACTTGAGAGATTAGATTGACATCAGTTTTAACCATGGTGAGTTTGAAATGCCATCCAGATGTTCAAAAACATGTGAGATATACTGCCTACTCAGAACCTCAGAGGACTGACCTCAGACATAACTGGTAACTGAGCTTGCGGGAACAGTAAGATTCCAGGAAGAGAGGCTGCAGAGTGCTAAGACAGAGCTCCAGAAAATTCCGCTTTTATGGCAGAAGTCACAATACGGTCCCCTGAATTTTACTTGGTATGAAAGTGAAAGTGTCAGTTGCTTGGTTGTGTCTGACTTCTTGCGACCCCATGGACTAGAGTTCACCAAGCTCTTCTGTCCACGGAATTCTCCTGGCAAGAATACTCGAGAGGATAGTCATTCTCTTTGCCAGAGGATCTTCCTGACCTGGGATCGAACCCGGGTCTCTCACATTGCAGGCAGATTCCTAGTCCTTATATAAAAGGAGTAATTATTTTTCAAAACAGGGAAATTTAACATAAAACTTTGGATTTCTATTTTCTCCTGAAAAATCTAGATCCTATTTGCATACCTTTACAGCACCAGTCACTGGAACTGGAGCAACCTGTCTTAGTTTAGCAGTCACCATAGTTACCTTGTCTCCACAGGGCTATTTTACTCATTTAGGTTAACTGTAAATGACTCCTGAAAAACACAGGAACCTTAGGCTTTTAATTTTATTTTTTATTGTGCACATTTGGAGTTGCTGATCAGGAAATGGTCAAACAAAGAAGTTATTCTAAGATTAACCTTGTAATCTAAGTTGACAATGCCCATTGTTATGCTTATTGTGACAATGAGAAAGATTTTTGACCTTGATCACTGAGATGATTTTAGGGGAGCATAAATGGAGTTTTGCTTAGACACCCAGAATTTGTTTTAGAAATAGAACTTTTGCTTCACTGTGCTCTCTTCTCTGGCTTTATTTTAAACTCTTCTTTCCTGAGTCTACTATACAAGATAAAGAGTTTCGGAGGAGGAGCTTTAGCTCCTGTGAATGAAGAGCTGAAAGAATGGGATTTGGGGGAAGACAGAAGGCAGAGAGGATTTCTCTCTGGGGAGACAGAAGTCACCCTGAGATGTTCAATCGAATTTTGTGATTTTTTTTTTCAATGTGTACCCATCCTCTTTTTTCCTATTACAATTTTAATAGGATCAATATAACCACTTTTTTAAAATATCAGTTAAAAAATCAGAATCAAAGCAAAGGTGTGTAAAGTTGGTGACAAAATCTGCCAAGAGGAGAAACCGAAGCCTGATGAGACTGTACGTGTATCAGATTGCTGGAGAGGTAGTATAGTGGAATTTTTTTAAAAAAGGGAGCACTTTGGTGGACTTCCCTGGTGGTCCAGTGGTTAAGACTCTGTACTTCCAATGCAGATTTCGAGGGTTCTATCCCTGGTCGGGGAACTAACATCCCACATGCCTCAAGGTGCATAAAATAAGTAAAAACAAAATAAAAATAAAAAGAGCTTTGGAGTCAGGCTAGTTTCCATGAGAACTGGACTACTCACCAGTCTGTGATATGGGGTTAATAACATTTACCTCATGAGGTGGTTGTGAGGATTACTTAGGAGAATGTAAGCACCTCCCTCGTAGGATCTGTCAAATCCTGCTTTGGCTCAGAGTCCAGGGGCTGCAATCTTGATGCATGAAGTTGACCTGTGGTTGGCCAAGATGCAAAGTTGCCTCTGCCCCAGTCTCCACTTAGGAGACCACTGGTTGGCTGCCGGTTAGACTGCTCTACTTGGATGCAAGGCCACTGGTGTAGAGGTTAGAAATAATTGACAGGCTTACTTTTCTGACATTCTTCACCCAAATCAAGAAATAAAATATGGCCACAACTTTTTACATAGTGATTTTAAACATATATATGTATATGTTTATATTGAAAGTTTTTTTTTTTAATCATATCTTTCACAAAATCAGTACCAGGCTATTTCTCAATCACTGCACTTGAAGGAGAAACAGTATTTATTACTTTATGTGGCTGGCAATTGCATGTGCACTTCAGCTAGAAAAAAAGTTGTTCTTGTGACCCAGAAATGTTCCCAAGGAATACCGTGGAATCACTTTCTTGATACGATTACAAAGCTGTTTAATGTTGGTATAAACTGAAAGTTTAAGAGGAAAGTGGTATTAGAAGATGCTAAGAGACTTTTTTTCTAAGTCCATCCATAGGTACCACGTTTCCACACATGGCAAATAAGTACTGTGTTTGTTTTCAGAGGTCTTTCTAATGCAAGGCAATGAAGATAAGCTTTGTTGCAGGCATATATATTCTTCAGCATATTGGTATCTTAGTGATTAAGAGCGTGGGCTTGATTTTTGAGGTTGTCCTTTTTTTTTTTTTGATGCGTGATCCCAGGTGTTTTAAATGAAGTCGGTATTTCACCAAACATATGTATAGCTATCTAGTTAAAAATCATATATGAATAAATAAATCAAAGATGAATAAGAAAGTGAATGATAAAGGTAATGCTGTTGTCTCTACTATCCACAGAATGTGTTAACATTATTATGATTTTTAAAAAAATTTTTCTTTCCTTTTTTTTTTTCTTTTGCAACAATACTTAGAAACTTTAGCTTGGTTTGCAAAATCAAAAGTTTATTTCTCGGATAGCTTACTCTTTAGATTGTGTGCGGAATTGATTTTCCCATTCATTCTAGGAATTTGGCCACCTGACTGAGACATACTTCCCAGTTTTTCTGGAGACCAGGTATAGACATGGAAGAAATTTTCCACCAAAGGAATGTGAACAGAACTGATTTATGTCCCAGACTTTAGAAAATCCCAGAATTCATGAAAAGTTTTCTTCTTGGACATATACCATATAGCATCATAATTAGCTGAATAGTAAGGGATGACATTTTATAATGAACCAATCAGAGAAGACAAGTTAATTACAATGCAAAGTAGATAGTGCTCAGGTAGGCTCAGGAAATGAATAATCAGAATGAATATAAGCAAGCAATGTCTTCTAAGATAAACAAGGAAGAGTTAAAATTAAAAGCAATTTATCATCTCTTGCAGTTAGCCTAGCAGTTCTTACCTTCAGGGGAGAAATGAGCAAAATACACTAGGTTCAGTATCAGTTCAGTCACTCAGTTGTGTCCAACTCTTTGCGACCCCATGGACAGCAGCATGCCAGGCTTCCCTGTCCATCACCAACTCCTGGAGCCTTCTCAAACTCATGTCCATCCAGTTGGTGATGCCATCCAACCATCTCATCTTTCCTTCTCCTCCTGCCTTCAATCTTTCCCAGCATCAGGGTCTTTTCCAATGAGTCAGTTCTTCACATCAGGTGGCTGAAGTATTGGAGCTTCATCTTCAGCATCAGTCCTTCCAATGAATAGTCAGGACTGATTTCCTTCAGGATTGACTGGTTTGATCTAGGTTAATTTTCCTTTGGTGGAAAATTACTTCCAAGTCTATAACTGGTCTCTGGAAAAACTGGGAAATATGTCTCAGTCAGGTGGCCAAATTCCCAGAATGAATGAGAAAATCAATTTGGCACTAGGTGCAGTTTTGCAATTAAAAACTGATGTTAAGTCCTTCCGTCCAAGGCCAGATAAACTTCTGGATGAAAGTTCAAAGATACTTCTTGTTCAGAAAGCATTTATTTTCTCATCTTTGCACCTCATTAAAATTAGGCCTTGAGGGATTCTCTGGTGCTCCAGTGGTTAAGAACCCACTTTCCAATGCAGGGAATATGAGTTCAATCCCTGGTCCGGGAACAAAGATCCCAGATACTGTGGGACAACTTAGTGTACCCAACTAGAGAAAGCCCACACACCCCCAGTGAAAACCCCAGAGCAGCCAAAAAAAAAAAAAAAAGTCTGGATTCAGGAATAGAGCACACAGTTTTTACAAGATCACTTGTGGAAAAATAGAAAAAGACCTTGACTCTTGCTCTTAAGGTTTATTTTGTCTCAAATCACACAAGTTTTAATTAGGAATTGTAAGGTATCCAAACACTATTATAAGCTTTGCAGACAACATGGGACATGTGTACCAGTCTGTGAGTATGTATGTGAAGTTAAGAACTTTATCTTCATTGTAAAACAAAAAAAAAAGAACTTTATCTGCATTGTGCAGACTTTTAAAAATTTACCTCTACCGAAATATATAATTTAAAATGAAAAATTTTCCTCTTTCAGTGAGAGCAGAGCAATTTCTAGAATAAGAGGGAGAGAAAGTTATTATCTGTCCTAAGCATCTGTTTCTTTCTCTCTTTTTTTTTTTTTAAGAGATTCAGAAGATTGTTATGGCTAGGTTTTAATTCTTATTTGTGATGGCAATTATTTGCCAAAATGATACTTTTAAAAAACATTCTCATGGGGAATTGACCTCCTTAAACCTGCCTGAGAAGTCAAGAGAAAGGAATTAATCCTTTCCTGGGGAAAAAAATTCCTTCTCTGAAATCAACACAGCATACAGGAATTTGACCTGGCAAAAGAAAACTCTATGAGAAATACTGCTCACCCAGTTTTCTTACTCTGGATAGTAGATGCTTGAGTGTAATTCATGTGGCATCTACCTAACGAATATTTAATGTGTATTAGCCTCTGGAAGATTTCATTATTTAGGATTTTATGAAGAAAACAGGATTAGACTGTGACTGAATTCAAGTATATAATGAACAAGGTTTAAACACTTCAGCATAACCTTTGCAGCAGATACAAATGAAGTTCCAATATTAACTTCTAGTTTTCTCTTTGCAGTTCAGTTAAGTTCAGTTAAGTAGCTCAGTTGTGTCCGACTTCTGCAACCCCATGAATCTCAGCACGCCAGGCCTCCCTGTTCATCACCAACTCCCGGAGTTCACCCAAACTCACTTCCATAGAGTCAGAGATGCCATCCAGCCATCTCATCCGCTGTCGTCCTATTCTCCTCCTGCCCCCAATCCCTCCCAGCATCAGAGTCTTTTCCAATGAGTCAACTCTTCGCATGAGGTGGCCAAAGTATTGGAGTTTCAGCTTTAGCATCAGTCTTTCCAAAGAACACTCAGGACTGATAATGGACTGGTTGGATATCCTTGCAGTCCAAGGGACTCTCATGAGCCTTCTCCAAGGCCACAGTTCAAAAGCATCAGTTCTTCAGCACTCAGCTTTCTTCACAGTCCAACTCTCTCATCCATACATGACCACTGGAAAAACCATAACCTTGACTAGACGGACCTCTGTTGGCAAAGTAATGTCTCTGCTTTTTAATATGCTATCCAGGTTGGTCTAGCTTTCCTTCCAAGAAGTAAGCGTCTTTTAATTTCATGGCTGCAGTCACCATCTGCAGTGATTTTGGAGCCCAAAAAATAAAGTCTGACACTGTTTCCACTGTTTCCCCATCTATTTCCCATGAAGTGATGGGACCAGATGCCATGATCTTCGTTTCTGAATGTTGAGTTTTAAGCCAACTTTTTCACTGTCCTCTTTCACTTTCATCAAGAGGCTTTTTAGTTCCTCTTCACTTTCTTCCATAAGGGTGGTGTCATCTGCATATCTGAGGTTATTGAGATTTCTCCCAGCAATCTTGATTCCAGCTTGTGTTTCTTCCATTCCAGCGTTTCTCATGATGTACTCTGCAAAGAAGTTAAATAAGCAGGGTGACAATATACAGCCTTGACGTACTCCTTTTCCTATTTGGAACCAGTCTGTTGTTCCCTGTCCAATTTTAACTGTTGCTTCCTGACCTGCATATAGGATTCTCAAGAGGCAGGTCAGGTGGTCTGGGATTCCCATCTCTTTCAGAATTTTCCACAGTTTATTGTGATCCACACAGTCAAAGGCTTTGGCATAGTCAATAAAGCAGAAGTAGATGTTTCTCTGGAACTCACTTGCTTTTTTGATGATCCAGCGGATGTTGGCAATTTGATCTCTGGTTCCTCTGCCTTTCTAAAACCAGCTTGAACATCTGGAAGTTCACGGTTCACATATTGCTGAAGCCGGGCTTGGAGAATTTTGAGCATTGCTTTACTAGTGTGTGAGATGAGTGCAATTGTGTGGTAGTTTGAGCATTCTTCGGCATTTTCTTTCTTTGGGATTGGAATGAAAACTGACCTTTTCCAGTCCTGTGGCCACTGCTGAGTCTTCCAGATTTGCTGGCATATTGAGTGCAGCACTTTCACAGCATCATCTTTCAGGATTTGAAATAGCTCAACTGGAATTCCATCACCTACACCAGCTTTGTTCATAGTGATGCTTTCTAAGGCCCACTTGACTTCACATTCCAGGATGTCTGGATCTAGATGAGTGATCACATCATCATGATTATCTTGGTCATGAAGATCTTTTTTGTACATTTCTTCTATGTATTCTTGCCACCTCTTCTTAATATCTTCTGCTTCTGTTAGGTCCATACCATTTCTGTCCTTTATCGAGCCCATCTTTGCATGAAATGTTCCTTTGGTATCTCTTGGTATTTATTTTCTTGAAGAGATCTCTAGTCTTTCCCATTCTGTTGTTTTCCTTTATTTCTTTGCATTGATCGCTGAGGAAGGCCTTCTTATCTCTCCTTGCTATTCTTTGGAACTCTGCATTCAGATGCTTATATCTTTCCTTTTCTCCTTTGCTTTTCACTTCTCTTCTTTTCACAGCTATCTGTAAGGCCTGCTCAGATAGCCATTTTGCTTTTTTGCATTTCTTTTCCATGGGCATGGTCTTGATCCCTGTCTCCTGTACAATGTCACGAACCTTTGTCCATAGTTCATCAGGCACTCTACCAGATCTAGTCCCTTAAATCTATTTCTCACTTCCACTATATAATCATAAGGAATTTGATTTAGGTCATATCTGAATGGTTTAGTGGTTTTCCCTACTTTCTTCAATTAAGTCTGAAATTGGCAATAAGGATTTCATGATCTGAGCCACAGTCAGCTCCCGGTCTTGTTTTTGCTGACTGTATAGAGCTTCTCCATCTTTGGCTGAAAGAATATAATCAATATGATTCTGGTGTTGACGATCTGGTGATGTCCATGTGTAGAGTCTTCTCTTGTGTTGTTGGAAGAGGGTGTTTGCTATGACCAGTGCGTTCTCTTGGCAAAACTCTATTAGCCTTTGCCCGTTGGATCATGGAAAAAGCAAGACAGTTCCAGAAAAACATCTATTTCTGCTTTGTTGACTATGCCGAAGCCTTTGACTGTGTGGATCACAATAAACTGTGGAAAATTCTGAAAGAGGTAGAAAATTCCACCTAACCTGCCTCTTGAGAAATCTGTATGCAGGTCAGGAAGCAACAGTTAAAACTCGACATGGAACAACAGACTGGTTCCAAATAGGAAAAGGAGTACGTCAAGGCTGTATATTGTCACCCTGCTTATTTAACTTACATGCAGAGTACATCATGAGAAATGCTGGACTGGAAGAAACACAAGCTGGAATCAAGATTGCCGGGAGAAATCTCAATAACCTCAGACATGCAGATGACACCACCCTTATGGCAGAAAGTGAAGAGGAGCTAAAAAGCTTCCTGATGAAAGTGAAAGAGGAGAGGGAAAAAGTTGGCTTAAAGCTCAACATTCAGAAAATGAAGATCATGGCATCCGGTCCCATTACTTCATGGGAAATAGATGGGGAAACAGTGGAAACAGTGTCAGACTTTATTTTTGGGGGCTCCAAAATCGCTGCAGATGGTGACTGCAGCCATGAAATTAAAAGACGCTTACTCTTTGGAAGAAAAGTTATGACCAACCGAGATAGCATATTCAAAATCAGAGACATTACTTTGTCGACTAAGGTCTGTCTAGTCAAGGATATGGTTTTTCCTATGGTCATGTACGGATGTGAGAGTTGGACTGTGAAGAAGGCTGAGCACCGAAGAATTCATGCTTTTGAACTGTGGTGTTGGAGAAGACTCTTGAGGGTCCCTTGGACTGCAAGGGAATCCAACTAGTCCATTCTGAAGATCAACCCTGGGATTTCCTTGGAAGGAATGATGCTAAAGCTGAAGCTCCAGTACTTTGGCCACCTCATGCAAAGAGTTGACTCATTGGAACAGCCTCTGATGCTGGGAGGGATTAGGGGCAGGAGGAGAAGGGGATGACAGAGGATGAGATGGCTGGATGGCATCACAGACTCGATGGATGTGAGTCTGTGTGAACTCCGGCAGATGGTGATGGACAGGGAGGCCTGGCGTGCTACGATTCATGGGGTCCCAAAGAGTTGGACATGACTGAGTGACTGAACTGCACTGCTTCATTCCATACTCCACAGCCAAATTTGCCTGTTATTCCAGGTGTTTCTTGACTTCCTACTTTTGCATTCCAGTCCCCGATAATGAAAAAGACATCTTTTTTGGGTGTTAGTTTTTAAAGGTCTTGTAGGTCTTCATAGAACCATTCAACTTCAGTTCTTCACCATTACTGGTTGGGGCATAGACTTGGATTACTGTGATATTGAATGGTTTGCCTTGGAAACGAACAGAGATCATTCTGTCGTTTTGAGACTGCATCCGAGTACTGCATTTCGGACTCTTTTGTTGACCATGATGGCTACTCCATTTCTTCTAAGGGATTCCTGCCCGCAGTAGTAGATATAATGGCCATCTGAGTTAAATTCACCCATTCCAGTCCATTTTAGTTCACTGATACCTAGAAATTCGACATTCACTCTTGCCATCTCCTGTTTGACCACTTCCAATTTGCCTTGATTCATGGACCTAACATTCCAGGTACTTGTGCAATATTGCTCTTTACTGCATAGGACATTGCTTCTATCACCAGTCACATCCACAACTGGGTATTGTTTTTGCTTTGGCTCCATCCCTTCATTCTTCTGGAGTTATTTCTCCTCTGATCTCCAGTAGCATATTGGGCATGTACCAACCTGGGGAGTTTCTCTTTCAGTATCCTATCATTTTGGCTTTTCATACTGTTTGTGAAGTTTTCAAGGCAAGAATACTGAAGTGGTTTGCCATTCCCTTGTCCAGTGGACCACATTCTGTCAGACCGCTGCACCATGACCTGCCTGTCTTGGGTGGCCCCACATGGCATGGCTTAGTTTCATTGAGTTAGACAAGGCTGTGGTCTGTGTGATTAGACTGACTAGTTTTCTGTCATTACGGTTTGTGTGTCTGCCCTCCGGTCCCCTCTTGCAGCACCTACTGTCCTACTTGGATTTCTCTTACCTTGGACGTGGGGTATCTCTTCAGGGCTGCTCCAGCAAAGTGCAGCTGGTGCTCCTTACCTTGAACAAGGGATATCTCCTCATAGCCACCCCTCCTGGCCTTGAACGTGGAGTAGCTCCTCTCGGCCCTCCTGCGCCCGTGCAGCCACTGAAAGCCCAGCATTAGCTAGATTCAGATGAGAGCAGAGTCTCTCATCATTTCTGAGTCTTTTTGAGATGTCCATGTGGGCTTTCCCTAATGCTTCCTAGCAATTGGTCTGTTTCATGACATTCCTATTAGAAATCACTATCTCATGTCAGGATCCTGATTATTAATAATATTTCCAAGCTTTTCATTCTGCATCTGAAAATGTTCATAGTTTAAACCTTGCGTCTCATCAATTTTTTTCTCATATATCAAAGGAGTCCATTTCTCTCCTCTACCTTGGCCACCACTTCAGTACATGCTGCCATTAACTATAACCTCTAAGCTGCCTTTCTGCTGTTGTTATTATTATTGTTGTTTAGTCACTAAATTGTGTCCAACTCTTTGCCACCCCTTGGAGTGTAGCCTGCCAGGCTTCTCTGTCCATGAAATTTTCCAGGTGAGGATACTGGAGTGGGTTGCCATTTCCTTCTCCAGGGTATTTTCCCAACCCAGGGATCAAACCCACGTCTCCAGCATTGCAGGAGGATTCTTTACCACCGAGTCACCCACCTGGGGAAGCCCTTAAACTGCCTTAGCCTTCTTTGGTGTATAATCTTATTACAATATTCTGTTAGTTTCTGAAGTACAACAAAGTGAATCAGCTGTATGTGTACATATATCCCCTCCATCTAGGACCTTCTTACTCCTCCTACCTAGGCCCCTTACATTTCTCTAGCTCTCCTCCTTGCCACAAATATACACAGTCTATTTTCCACTCAGCAGTAAAAGTGGCCATTTAAACATAAAACTATGACCATATTACTATCTTACTTTAAATGTATCATCTAATTCCATTGCATTTGGACAAATCCACCACCACCAAAACAGTCACCCTCCCCTTACAGCTCTCACCCCACCAAACCAAAAACCAAAACATCAGTTCATTCAGATTTTGCCTGGGATTCAAGTGATTTTATATTGGTAAGGCAGGTGGAGAAGAGGATGACTGAGGACGAGATAGTTGGATGGCATCACTGACTCGATGGACATGAGTTTGAACAAGCTCTGGGAGTTGGTGATGGACAGGAAAGCCTGGTGTGCTGCAGTCCATGGGTTTGCAAAGGGTCAGACACAACTGAGCGGCTGAACTGAACTTAAGGATGGATATATTTAAGATACTGTCTTTCCACCCAGAAATAGAAATTTCTCTGAAATTAGATCTTTTCATTAATAAATTTTATCAATTATAATGTTATTTTATTATAATTTATAACTAGTAACTTTATAATTTTCATCATATAAGATTTTACTTTTATTTCACCTTTTCATTTAATTTACTCATGGGTATTTTAAATTGTTTTCTTTTCTTTCTTTCTTTATTTTTATTTTAATTGGAGGGTAATTACTTTACAATATTGTAGTGGTTTTTGCCATACATTGACATGAATCAGCCATGGGTGTACACGTGTTCTGGATCCTGAATTCCCCTTCCTCTCCCTCCCCATCCCATCCCTCAGGGTCATCCCAGTGCACCAGCCCTGAGCACCCTGTCTCATGCAAGGAACCTGGACTGGCAATCTATTTCACATGTGATAATATACATGTTTCAATGCTATTCTCTCAAATCATCCCACCCTCGCCTTCTCCCACAGAGTCCAAAAGCCTGTTCTTTACATCTGTGTCTCTCTTGCTGTCTCTTATATAGGGTCATCATTACCATCCTTCTAAATTACATATATATGTGTTGCTGCTACTGCTAAGTCACTTCAGTCGTGTCCAGCTCTGTGCAACCCCATAGACGGCAGCCCACTAGGCTCCCCCATCCCTGGGATTCTCCAGGCAAGAATACTGGAGTGGGTTGCCGTTTCCTTCTCCAATATATGTGTTAATATACTGTATTGGTGTTTTTTCTTTCTGACTTACTTCACTCTGTATAATAGGCTCCAGTTTCATCCACCTCAGTAGAACTGATTCAAATGCATTCTTTTTAATAGCTGAGTAGTATTCCAATGTGTATATGTTCCACAGGTTTCTTATCCATTTGTCTGCTGATGGACATCTAGGTTGCTTCCATGTCTTGGCTATTGTAAACAGTGCTGCAATGAACACTGGGGTACACATGTCCCTTTCAGTTCTGGTTTCCTCAGTGTGTAGGCCCAGCAGTGGGATTGCTGGGTCATATGGCAGTTAGAGATACCAAGGGAACATTTCATACAAAGATGGGCTCGATAAAGGACAAAAATGGTATGGACCTAACAGAAGCAGAAGATATTAAGAAGAGGTGGCAAGAATACACAGAACTGTACAAAAAAGATCTTCACGACCAAGATAATCATGATGGTGTGATCACTCACCTAGAGCCAGACATCCTGGAATGTGAAGTCAAGTGTGCCTTAGGAAGCATCACTATGAACAAAGCTGGTGTAGGTGATGGAATTCCAGTTGAGCTATTTTAAATCCTGAAAGATGATGCTGTGAAAGTATTGCACTCAATATGCGAGCAAATTTGGAAAATTCAGCAGTGGCCACAGGACTGGAAAAGGTCAGTTTTCATTCCAATCCCAAAGAAAGAAAATGCCAAAGAATGCTCAAACGACTGCACAATTGCACTCATCTCACATGCTAGTAAAGTAATGCTCAAAATTCTCCAAGCCAGGCTTCAGCATTATGTGAACCGTGAACTTCCAGGTGTTCAAGCTGGTTTTAGAAAAGGCAGAGGAACCAGAGATCAAATTGCCAACATCCACTGGATCATGGAAAAAGCAAGAGAGTTCCAGAAAAACATCTATTTCTGCTTTATTGACTATGCCGAAGCCTTTGACTGTATGGATCACAACAAACTGTGGAAAATTCTGAAAGAGATGGGAATACCAGACCGCCTGACCTGCCTCTTGAGAAATCTGTATGCAGGTCAGGAAGCAACAGTTAGAACTGGACATGGAACAGCAGACTGGTTCCAAATAGGAAAAGGAGTCTGTCAAGGTTGTATATTGTCACTCTGCTTATTTAACTTACATGCAGAGTACATCATGAGAAAGTGTGGGCTGAATGAAGCACAAGCTGGAATCAAGATTGCTGGGAGAAATCTCAATAACCTCAGATATGCAGATGACACCACCCTTATGGAAGAAAGTGAAGAGGAACTAAAGAGCCTCTTGATGAAAGTGAAAGAGGAGAGTAAAAAAGTTGGCTTAAAACTCAACATTCAGAAAAGTAAGATCATGGAATCCAGTCCCATCACTTCATGGGAAATAGATGGGGAAACAGTGGAAACAGTGTCAGACTTTATTTTTTGGGCTCCAAAATCACTGCAGATGGTGACTGCAGCCATGAAATTAAAAGACGCTTACTCCTTGGAAGGAAAGTTATGACCAACCTAGATAGCATATTGAAAAGCAGAGACATTACTTTGCCAGCAAAGGTCCATCTAGTCAAGGCTATGGTTTTTCCAGTGGTCATGTATGGATGTGAGAGTTGGACTGTGAAGAAAGCTGAGTGCTGAAGAATTGATGCTTTTGAACTGTGGTGTTGGGGAAGACTCATGAGAGTCCCTTGAACTGCAAGGAAATCCAACCAGTCCATTCTAAAGGAGATCAGTCTGGGTGTTCTTTGGAAGGACTGATGCTAAAGCTGAAACTCCAATACTTTGGCCACCTCATGCGAAGAGTTGACTCATTGGAAAAGATCCTGATGCTAGGAGAGATTGGGGGCAGGAGGAGAAGGGGACGACAGAGGATGAGATGGCTGGATGGCATCACTGACTCGATGGACATGAGTTTGGGTGAACTCCGGGAGTTGGTGATGGAGAGGGAGGCCTGGCATGCTGCAATTCATGGGGTCGCAGGAGTCAGACACAACTGAGCGACTGAAATGAACTGAACTGAACTGATGGCTGTTCTATTTCCAATTTTTTAAGGAATCTCTACACAGTCCTCCCTAGTGGCTGTACTAGTTTGCATTCCCACCAACAATGTAAGAGGCTTCCTTTTTCTCTGCACCCTCTCCCGCATTTATTGTTTGTAGACTTTTTGATAGCAGCCATTCTAACCAGCCTGATACCTCATTGTGGTTTTAATTTGCATTTCTCTGATAATGAGTGATGTTGAGCATCCTTTCATGTGTCGTTTTAAATTCTTTATCATTAGTGTGATATATGAAATGGATTTCAAGTTTGAACTTCTAGCACAAAGAAAAGTAGTTGATGTTTACAATTTTCTTGTATCTGCCATATTACATTGTGTTATTAGCACTGATAGGTTTTTAATGGTGTTTCTTGAATATTTTTAGGAAGGCAATCATATCAAAATGGTATTTCTTTCTTAATATTTATAGCACATCTCATTTTTCTTTGATTGCAAGAGCTAGACTATACTAAGCATTGCCAAATAATCATGACAAGTGTCTATCAGTGACTCTTATGAGACTGATTTAAGTATTAATATTTTAATACAATGTTTGCTCTTCAACTGTGAAACACAGCCCTTATTGTGTTTAGTAACTTTTCCTATTTTTCTTCATTTTCTTTATCAATTTTATTTCCTTTTTAAATTTGTTAATTTCAGATATAGTGTTTTATTTAAAATAATTTCTTGTATTTGCTTAGTGCTTCCATACTAATCTTCACCCTAATCTTCACTAATCTGTTGTAACAGGGTTGTAACAGACATAACCCTGTGTCCTGCACCTCGCAAATTGCCTGACATGTTGCACACACTCGGAAGTATTTGCTAAAAGGGTTGGTGATTGTGTCAATAGCTTCCTAAGGAAGTTGTTGCTAATTCCTTCTTACCCAAAGTGATAAGGGTACCCACTTGTGATTTTTCTCTTTGATGTTCAACATTCCTCAGCGAAATCGAGTTCTATTGTTTTAAAGCACTTTTTGAAGGGAGAGTAATTTCCTCTTTGGGGTCTGAACTGAAAAAAAATCCTTCTCTTCTTGAGCACAACACAGATCATTTCTCAAAACTGTTGCCAGTTTAGAGGCTAACAATTTCATGTTCTTTTGTGATTCCTCCTAAACCAATTCAAGTTACATTTGAATGCACTGAATGTATTTCTGAGTAGCCTCCAGGGCACCTCGCTTTTCTCCCCTGACCTACTTTGTATTTAGGCTGAGAGCATCACACATTTCTAGAGCTCTGGTGTCAGCCAATGGACTAGGTGCTTTATGTCTCTTAAGTATTTAGTTCTCACAACAACCCTGGGTGGGAAGAACCAATATTTTACCCATTTTACACATGAGGAAAATGAGGCAAAGATTAATGGATTGGTTAAACACCACACAGCTAACAGGTGTTAGAACCCTGACTTACATCAGGAAGTCTGGCTCTAGAAGCTGCTCTGCTTGTTTTTCTTAAGCCCTTGTCAATGCAGCCTGGTAAATATCTCCAAAATTCTCCAGCTTCTCTATCTGCCATCACCATCCTAGTCTAAGTGAAAGTGAAATTTGCTGTCACATCCAACTCTCTGTGACCCCACGGACTATACAGCCCATGGAATTCTCCCGGCCAGAATACTGGAGTGGGTGGTCTTTCCCTTCTCCAGGGGATCTTCCCAACCCAGGGATCGGACCCAGGTCTCCCGCATTGCAGGTGGATTCTTTACCAGCTGAATCACAAGGGAAGTAAGTACTCATTTGAAATTAATGGTTAGATTCGTGAATGTATAAATCTGTTTCTGGAGGGAGGCCTAGGCTGATTTCTTCATATTTAGGCACTTTCTAGAAGCAAAATCAGGAAAGTTTCAGTTATCAAGTATGAGTGAAATGTTGAAATGGCACAATTTTAAAAATAATAGGGAAAATATAGAAGATGTGGAATGGATTAAGGGAATGAGGGAAAGAGGCGGGGAAAGGATAGTGCAGAGATGTACTCATATTTCTAAGCCACTACTGGCACACAGTATTAGTACTTGGTAAGAACCAGGAGCTCTGCCTCCCCTGGAAAATCCTTCCTTTGGAAATGATGTGTTTCTCACTTTAGTCTGGGGTCTCCATGTGTACTTGCAGTCCATTCTCAGGTTAAGGAATGGACTTTTCCTTATAAAAATACATGTAAATCAATGAATACCTTTATTTAGAGTTTAATGGATACATTATTCATAAACCCAATAAGGCCAAAAGTCCATAATTATTCAGGCTCTAAATAATGCCTATTGTGGCCCATGCATGGGTTGGAAAAAAATTTTCATACATGAGCAGAATGAGAGGATAATAGAATTTATTAGAGCAGGAGACGCCATTAAAACAGTGGGCTGGCTCAAGGGAGAACCCACACTTTTCAAGGGCTGGTAGCTAATTTTTATAGCCTCGAGACAAAGAAAATGCCTGCTGGAAGGGTGGCAGTAAGTGATTTGTTAGGGTGCTAAAGTCAGGGAACTGACCGGTTTAGATCAGGAGACTCATGGCAACGGTTGTTATGGGGCTCAATCAATGCTGGAGACTTTTGTCTTGTGACCTTGGTACAGGGCTCCACAATGTCAGCACCAGCTGTCGATGCCGTGTTTTGGGGCCACTTTTAGTAGTGGAATCTCTGTGAAATAGCCACCTTCCCTCACCTGCCCCAGCCTCACCATCTAACACGCACAACCTAGAATCTGATGCTCCAGGGCTATCAGGCTGCATTTCAAAACCCCCAGACCTGATTCTCTCCCTGGGCAGTTACTGTCCCCTTTGCCAGGAATAGTCTGAGGGCTGCTCATTCTGGGCCCCCAGCCAGCACCTCTGAGTAACCTCAAGATATCCCTTAAGGAAGAATATCTAAGGAAAACTTAGGAAAGTGAAGCTTCAGAAAGCCTTGGTCCAGCTGTTTCTTTAATGCCCTGTGTATCCCTGGCTACTTTATCATATTGTATTTTATAGCAGCTTCGTGTTTGCCTCTATTTCTTCTCTTATAAGATGGTTAAAGGTGGGATTGTGCTGTTTTCACCTTTAATTCTCAGCCCCTAGCACAATGTCTGGAACATGACAGTCAATAAAAGTCTGAAGATTTTTCTTGTTACTGTTCTTTGTGTAGTTTGACTTATTTAAAGTATACAGTTTTTAGGCATGTTTAGACATGTTTTTTAGACCTTTTTTCACATGGCTTACAGTGATCCATACAATAGTGTGAAGGTAGCACAATTCTGAAGTAGGATTGAAAAGAAAATAAGAATGAGGATAAAAGATATTCAGGACTAAAGTGAAAACTGGCTACTATCATAGACAAAATTCCTTGCAGTATAATTTAACCTTAAATATGTCCACATAAAACAAGGCATCATCTCTCATTCCATTCTTGATGCTTACAAAATAAAAAGCAAAACCAATTTCTTAGCAGATTTTTTTCTCTTTTAAATGCTTTAGAATATTCAAAGACATTATTACTATTAAAATTTTAAAGATCTGACTGTTTAAAAGATCTGACTAGTGTATGGGTTGAAACATGCTGCTGCTGCTGCTGCTAAGTCGCTTCAGTCGTGTCCAACTCTGTGCGACCCCAGAGACGGCAGCCCACCAGGCTCCCCCGTCCCTGGGATTCTCCAGGCAAGAACTCTGGAGTGGGTTGCCATTTCCTTCTTCAATGCATGAAAGTGAAAAGCAAAAGTGAAGTCGCTCAGTCGTGTCCGACTCTTAGCGACCCCATGGACTGACTGCAGCCTACCAGGCTCCTCCATCCATGGGGTTTTCCAGGCAAGAATACTGGAGTTGGGTGCCATTGCCTTCTCCGGTTGAAACATGGAGGAAACCATTTAATAGGCATCTACTTTAAAATGAGTTTGAGCAAGCTCCAGGAGTTGGTGATGGACAGGGAAACTTGACTTGCTGTAGTCCATGGGGTTGTAAAGAATCGGACTCGACTGAGCAACTGAACTGAATGGAACTGAATTTAAAGCTGAGATGTAAATATATTACTGAGTTTGCAAGGTGTCCAAAATTAACATACAGAAAAAACATACATGTCTTGTATGTATCTGTATGGAATGGACATAGATATAATATTTGTGTATAAAATAGGCCTTTTAAACTAAAAATCTGTCCTGTAAATATACAAGTGAACTAACATTCATCCTGCTTGTGTAAAGCTTTTTGCACAAATTTTTTAGCACTCCCATCTCCCCTCTCCCATCTCCCCTCCCTCACATTATTTTTAGAGCTAGAAACAAAATGCAATAAATCTTTAAATTTTAAGTAAGCTCATGATGTTTCCTTGTAAAGCCCTTGGCTAATATATGTGTGTTATTTTTGTCTACTGTTAAAAATATCCTTGCATTGTTCTAGAATTATGTAATTGATTAGAAATGACCACGTACGTCTTCAACAGGAATTGAAAGCACCAGCTGCCTGCTATCAGGTGGGTGTCATAATTGTCAGCCAGCTAGCTAGTTCCTCATGGCTAAGAGGACGTGCCCGGCAACCTTGAATGTTTGGTAAAGCAGGCGGCCAAATACCATGCCAGTAGAATAAACAAGAGATAACCTGAAAAGTGAGCTGTCATCACCTTCTGTTTGAATTTTTTTTCCCTTGGAGGGAAAACTCCCTGTGTATTTAACCCTTCTAAAAACCTCAGGATTTTCTATATTTCTTAGAAAGCTACTTTCACCCCAAACCAGATTTATCTCAGAATAACCTCATCACATGGATGTGAAGTAGAAGATCCGTGGCTTTGGAAGTGTAACATTTGAACACACATGTAGTGTTGTATGCCTTAGGCTAAACATTAAAATGTCATATCAATATACACATATATGTTTTATTTCTCTGATCTCTAAATAGTAAAATTTCTTGGTTGTTTCAAATTAAATTAAATCTGTCTTCTAAGGATGTTAGAATTCATTTTTCCTCCATATCATTCAGTTAAATCTATTAACTTAAGATGATAAAATTTGTTCTTTATTATCTGAGCGTAGATAAAGTAATACAGAATATTTAAAGAGAACAGTGGTTCTTTTAACCATTAGCTCTATTAATCTAGAAATAAGAAAACAAGGGTCTCAACGCTAGACTCTGAAAAACAGTGTCTATTCAAAATGAGCCTGTTCCATGGGCTTGAAAGGAGACACAGAATTTGTCTTATAACACTGCTTATAACTTGTCTTACAATTAAAATACCTTATGTTCTGTAGAATCTCAAAAATTTCCCAAAGAAAATTGACAGATCTAGAAAAAGCTTTGTGAACTCTGACTTCTATAAACAATAGCAAACAGCTCCTACAATCTAGTGACCTGAGTGTTATGGCTTGTTTTACTTTATGAACTAGGCAAGAACACTACGAAAAAAAAATCACTAGAGACCTCAGAATGTTTGTAAAGAACACTTAATAAAAGATCATATTGTTCTTTGAGTTTATGCTTGCTGGGGGCAGAGATAGGGGGAATGGATAGTTAGGGAGCTTGGAGGGACATGTATACACTGCTTTCTTTAAAATGGAGAACCAACAAGGACCTGCTGTATAGCCATGGAACTCTGCTCAAGTTATGCGGCAGCCTGGGTGGGAGGAGGGTTTGGGAGAGAATGGATCCATGTATCTGTATGGTTGAGTCCTTTCTCTGTTTCCCTGAAACTATCACAACATTTTTGGTTAATTGACTACATTGACATTGACATTGAAGTCGCTCAATCGTGTCCGACTGTTTTCGACCTCATGGACTGTAGCCTATCAGGCTGCTCTGTCCATGGAATTTTCCAGGCAAGAGTACTGGAGTGGGTTGCCATTTCCTTCTCCAATTGTAATTGACTACACCGTAATACAAAATTAAAAGTTTTACAAAAATATGATCTTATTCTTGCTATTTTCCCACAGTGTAGGAGGCTGGAGAAAAGACGAAAACATAAGACAACATTAATTTATAAAAATTTCTGAAGATTTTAATGTCTTTGCTGTATTTTTTTAACATTGAAACCAATTTTAACCATTTTTTATTTTAAAAACTTTAATTCACTTTAATCAACAATACATTCATCTGGTTCAAAAGCCATCAGTTGAGTTCAGTTCAGTCGCTCAGTCGTGTCTGACTCTTTGCCATGAAAGTATAAAAATTATACCATAAAATACTCTTTCATATGTCCAGGTCTTACCACAGCCCCTCTCCCCATCCCCAACCATTACCAGTTAACTGTAAAGATACATAGGATATTTTTTAATAACCTTACAGCTTTTTTAAAAATTGAAGTATAGTTAATTTACAATGTTGGGACTTCCGTAGTGGTTCAGTGGTTAAGAATCCACCTCGCAATGCAGGGGACACAGGTTCGATCCCTGGTTGGGGAACTAAGAACCCACATGCCATGGAGAAACTAAGCCTGGGAGCCCCAACTACTGAGTCTGTGCACCACAGCTAAAGAGTCCATTCACTGCTGTGAAAGAGCCCTCGTGCCACAGCCAGGACTGAAGGCAGCCAAATAAATAAACACTGAAAAATGCTGCCTTAGTTCCAACTGTACTGTAAAGTGCTTCCATTATATGTACTGTTTTCCAGATTATTTTCCAGTTTAGGTTATTGCAACATAGTGATCACAGTTCCCTGTGCTATACAGTAGGTCCTTGTGGTTTACCAATTTTATATATGGCAGTGTGTTTATGTTAATCCCACACTCCTAATTTACCTCTCTCCCTTACAGTTTCTTAATGTACATATACTCAATATCAAATATGTCCTTTTGTTCCCTCCATTTTTCTGCAAGCTATTTTCACCTATCAATCCATCTTCTTGTATTGATATGTGGAGAGGATGCTGATTCATTTGCACAGTAGAATAATATTCCGTTGAGTGGAAGGGTATACTCTAATAGTCCTCCATTGATAGATACTTCAATTGTTTCCCATCTTTTGCTAAAATAGACAATGTTGCCTGAGTAAACTAACATATACATTGTGTCCTTCTTGTGCTAACAAGCAGGATTAAGTTTAAAACCAGACCTTCTGAATCAAAGTCATTCCTTTTTACAACCTGATTGACGTTGCTCAATTGCCCTTCATAAGTGTTATATCAATTCATGCTCCTTCCAGCAGTATATGAGGTCCACTTCCCCACCCTATAGGCATGTTATTATTACAGAGTGTGAGCAAACATTGGGATTTTTCCTCATAGGTGAAAAGTGGTGTATCAGTTTACTTTTAACCCGCACTTCTTTAAAAGAAATGTTTGGCTGTTCTGGGTCTTCATTGTGGTGCACCGGCTCTCTCTAGCTAAGCCTCGTGAGGGAGCCTCACCTTGTTAGGGACACTGGCTCTAGAGTGCTCAGACTCTAGCTAAGCCTCGTGGGGAGCCTCATCTTGTTAGGGACACTGGCTCTAGAGTGTTCAGACTCTCGCTGCAGTGCTCAGGCTTAGTTGCCCTGACATGCGGGGTCTTCATTCCCTGACAAAGGCTCAAACCTGCATCCCCTGCATTGGAAGGCTGATTCTTAACCACTGGACCACCAGGGAAGTCCCTAATCTGAACTTCTTAAATGAAGCTGAGAATGTTTTCACATATTTCATAGTAATTTTTTAATTTTTTGTGTACTGTTCACGCTTATCTTTGATTCTTTTCCTATGGCATTTAACACATCAAATTCTAAGAAGTCCACATACATTAGAGATATTAACCATTTGCCTGAGACTTTAGTTGATATTTTTCCCCAGCATGTTGGTTTTTGACTTTGTTTGCATTGTATTTCCAATCAGGTTTTTCTTTCATTCTGTGGTTGAATTGGACCAATATTTTCTTAAATGACTCTAGATTTGGAGACTTAATTAGAAAGGTCCTCCCAAGCCAAGGTAATAAAGGAATGTACTATTTTCTTTTAGACCACACATGTTTTTTTCTTTCTGCATTTAAATCTTTGATTCATTTACAGATTGTCATGTTTTAGGGTGTGGGGCATGTTTATAACATTTTTTCCAGTCATGCTGTTGAGTTTTGCATCATTTTTTCCAGTTATCTAAATCTTATTATCTAAATAAAGTATCTCTTAGTCCACTGAGATTTACTTTTAAGAACTGTCACGGCACTTGGGGTTTTACCACTGTACTGTGGCTTTATCATAATAATGTACATGTGTAGGTTTTGACAATTTGGGGGACTCATTTCCTACATTTACGTCCTTATTCACTACAACTTAAATGGAAGAATATGACATTGTGATCACATGGACTTGAGTAAGAGCCAAGACTTCCTCTGCAAGTGTGACATTTGGACCCAAGTGTAATTTTCTGTGTACTATACTAAACACACAAATCATTACACTTCTGTATGTTTCATTTCCCTTAGATGTGGACTTTGTCTTTTGACTTTCACCATGACAACTAAAAGCTATGTATGCTAAATAAACACTCAATAAACATGTGTTTCTTGGCTAAGTTAGTGTTGTATGGCTTCTTCTTTTAATTTTTGCCTTAATTTTATTCACATAGACCTGTTTGTGCCAAAATAGTGCAGAATTCCTACTTTCCTTTGATCTTTCAGTTTTCTAAAGTAATCTCTAGTGTTTCTATGTGGGAGCTCCAATAAAAATAGAAACCAGGTTGAGTCAGACATTACAGTGGAAAATGTCGTAGTTTCACCTTATAAGATCTGCCATTGACCTAAAAAAAAAACAAAAACCAAACCAAAACAAAAAACCCTCACTAAGGCAGAATTCAGATATAACTGAAAGCACTTCTTACATTGGCTATTGCTGCTTCAGTCTCTCAGTCATATCCGACTATTTGTGACCCCATGGATTCTAGCACACCAGGCTCCTCTGCCCATGGAATTTTCCAGACAAGAATACAGGAGCAGGTTGCCATTTCCTCCTCCAGGAGATCTTCCCGACCCAGGGATTGAACCCATGTCTCTTACGTCTCCTGCACTGGTGATTCTTTACCACTAGTATCACCTGGGAAGCTCACGTTAGCTATTGGAGGACAGCGCTGCTGCTAAGTTGCTTCAGTCGTGTCCAGCTCTGTGCGATCCCATAGACGGCAGCCCACCAGGCTCCCCCGTCCCTGGGGTTCTCCAGGCAAGAACATTGGAGTGGGTTGCCATTTCCTTCTCCAATGCATGACAGTGAAAAGTGAAAGTGAAGTCGCTCAGTCGTGTCCAACTCTTAGCGACCCCATGGACTGCAGCCTACCAGGCTCCTCCGTCCATGGGGTTTTCCAGCAAGAGTACTGGAGCGGGGTGCCATTGCCTTCTCCAGGAGGACAGTAATACTAGGCAATAAAATAGGGTGTTGGAAAAGATCACAGATTAGGTGTTGAGATTTGACATCTATTGTTTTTATCATTTGCCATCTATTTTCCCTCAATGTCTGGTAAGAATATCTTAAATCTCTCCTCATACACTTCCCTCTATCACTCTCAGCTTTCATGGGCTTTGGTTCCAGAAAAACAAAGTCATTAGTCAGTGTGAGCACAGCATCTTCTAGGCCATGGAGATAGGCCCAGGGATGTGCATTTGACTCAGTGAGAGTAGGATACAATGAGATATTTCCTGATGTTTCTAGGAAGGCAGTAGGTAGTTTCCAACTAGATCTCATTGGAGATTACATGAGACTGAACTTTTACCACCACACAGAATCTCAAAATCAAAACACATATACTAAGGAGAGAAAAGTTAGAGGGTTGGAGAAAACCTTGAATATTCTGGAAACATTTTTTTGTTTCTGAATATAATCTTGCTTAATGTCAGTTCCACTTCTACGCTTTTCAGTTGGGTGCACCAATAAATCATCCCTCTTTTCTGTTTTGTTTTAGCTAGTTTGAAAGATCAGTAACTGATCGATCAGCTCCATAAACTAGTTTGGTCACATTTAGGTAAATCAGATTAGCACACGGGTCTCAGTGGCTTCAGAAATGCTTGAGCCAAGGTCATTTCCAATGTTAACATTATATGAGACAAAATTAGCTTTTTGGGTAAATTATCAATGTCAGTCCCAAACAGTCCATGAGTTTTACATTTTGGATACTGACCTGTGGAATCAGTTTAGGTCAGTTCAGTTGCTCAGTTGTGTCCGACTCTTTGCGACCCCATGGACTGCAGCACGCCAGGTCTCCCTGCCCATCACCAACTCTTGGAGTTTACTCAAACTCATGTCCATTGAGTCGTTGATGCTACCCAACCATCTCATCCTCTGTCGTCCCCTTCTCCTCCTGCCTTCAATCTTTCCCAGCACCAGGGTATTCCTTAGTCTATATATTAACTAGTCAGGGGCTCACTGGTGATCTACTCTATTCTTAAGGAATCTTAGCAATTCCATTTTTGTTTCCCCAGAGAAACAACCACCAAAGAGCTCTGACTGCACAAGTGAAGACTCAATTATTTTCCTTGATTTTATTGCACCTTGTTTTGCTATTTATCATTCATATCTATCTCTTCCATTAAATACAAGGTTATTTTCTGGACTTTCCTGATGGTCCAGTGATTGTGGGTCCACCTGCTGATGCAGAGGACATGGGTTTGACCTCTGCTCTGGGAAGATTCCCAATGCCTCAGGGCAGCTGGGCCCCTGCACCGCAAATACTCATGGCTGCGAGGCCTAGAGCCCATGCTCCACAACAAGAGAGGCCACAGTGATGAGAAGGCCAAGCACTGCAGCTAGAGAGTAGTCCCTGCTCGCTGCAAGTGGAGAAAGCCCACACACAGCAATGAAGACCCAGTGCTGCCAGAAATAAATAAATAGATTTTTTAAAAGTTATTTGCTAGCAGGTGCTTTGCCTTATGGTGATTTTCCCAATAAAGTCTTACAGAATATGTTACTAAATTAAATTTGGCTGCTGAGACACACACCCAAAATAACAGCAATAGGCGTTTGTTTCCTCAGGCAAAAGCAAGTTGGAAGCAGGCAGTCTGTAGCCAGAAGAGCAGCAGCTCCATGAACTCCAAAGACCCAGACTTCTTCCAGCTCTTGGCTCCTCCAAAGCAAGGGTTTTGCTTTTCTGCTCATGGTGCAGGACAGCTGATAAATTTGATTGCGATGTTTTCGTTCTTTTGGCATTAAAATATCTGTTCTTCTGTATAATGGTAAGAATACATGGTCTTTTTTCCCCTCCATGTCTTTATCTGGCCATGTTGAGGCCCTGGATCTCCCTCCACACAAAGACTCATTTCTGTCCCTGGCGAAGTTTACAAAATTTTAAACTGGTCTATGAAATGCAAGCTTGGGAACCATTGTCTTGCTGTAAATTTAGTATTCACAAATAAATTGGAACAATGAATTACAAATTAAAATAAACTTTCTCCTATATCTAGCTAGATATGATTATCATCCTGATTGTCATTTTAAAAAATTGAAGTATGGTTGATTTACAGTACTGCATTGAGCTTCATATACCATAGTAATTCAGGTATGTATTTTTCAGTTTCTTTTCTTTTATAGATTATTGCAAAATGTTGAGTATAGTATCCTGTTCTGTTCAGCAGATTGAGTCATTTAAAAATTGAATCATTTAAAAAATGTGACCTGAGAATTATACTTGGTACCTGTGGTTTAGACTCCCTTTCTGTAAAAATTCTGCTATGTTTCAAGGTTGGTATCTTGATCCAGGTACAGATACATATAACCTGTTAATTTCTTCAAATATATGTAAATTACAAGTGACATTTGATGTCCCCGCATAATAAAATGTTAATGTTGAAAGTCAAAACAAAAACAAACAAACAAACAAAAAACAAAAAAGACATTGTCAGTTGGAGTTATCCCTAGGATGCAAGAATAGTGAACACATGCAAATTGGTAAATATATTATACCAAATTAAAAAAAAAAAGGAACATCCTCATAGTATGCTGGAACATTAAATGAAACAATGATTTTGACATTATTTTATGTTAAAGATACAAAAATGTAACAAAAAGTGTTAATATTTATAACAATAGTAGCACAGGACAGATTAAGAAGCTGTGGTGCTTAGGCTGAACCTCAACTCTGCTACTGAGACAGTCAATTCCTAGGCAGGTTGATAAGAAGTCCAGGAGTCCCCAAGGAGAGAGGAGTCTGGAATTCTCAAGGAGGAGGAAAGGACAACCTTTTTTTTTTCCTCTGCATTCCTTAGGATTATATAACAATAATGTATCACTCTTGAGGACAGTTTCTGGAAAAAACCTGGCTAATCCTGTTATCTTAAAATGTAAATTATGGGAGTGGGTCTAGCACGGTCTTTACAACCTCCAAACATTCTTTTGATTCACTGTAATAAGTAATTAAGAGATCATTCTGTCGTTTTTGAGATTGCATCCAAGTACTGCATTTTGGACTCTTGTTGACCATGATGGCTACTCCATTTCTTCTAAGGGATTCCTGCCCACAGTAGCAGATTTAATGGTCATCTGAGTTAAATTCACCCATTCCAGTCCATTTTAGTTCACTGATTCCTAGAATGTTGACATTCACTCTTGCCATCTCCTGTTTGACCACTTCCAATTTGCCTTGATTCATGGACCTAACATTCCAGGTTCCTATGCAATATTGCTTTTTTACAGCATCAGATCTAGCTTATATCACCAGTCCCATTCACAGCTGGGTATTGTTTTTGCTTTGGCTCCATCCCTTCATTCTTTCTGGAGTTATTTCTCCACTGATCTCCAGTAGCATATTGGGCACCTACTGACCTGGGGAGTTCCTCTTTCAGTATCTTATCATTTTGCCTTTTCATACTGTTTATGGGGTTCTCAAGGCAAGAATACTGAAGTGGTTTGCCATTCCCTTGTCCAGGGGACCACATTCTGTCAGACCTCTCCACCATGACCCTTCCATCTTGGGTGGCCCCACATGGCATGGCTTAGTTTCATTAAGTTAGACAGGCTGTGGTCCATGTGATCAGATTGGCTAGTTTTCTGTGATTATGGTTTCAGTGTGTCTGCCCTCTGATGCCCTCTTGCAACACCAACCAGTAATGCTGAAGAAGCTGAATGGTTCTATGAAGACCTACAAGACCTTTTAGAAATAACATACCCCCAAAATGTCCTTTTCATTATAGAGAACTGGAATGCAAAAGTAGGAAGTCAAGAAACACCTGGAATAACAGGCAAATTTGGCCTTGGAATATGGAATGAAGTCAGACAAAAGCTAATAGAGTTTTGCCAAGAGAACGCACTAGTCATAGCAAAACCCTCTTCCAACAACACAAGAGATAACTCTACACATGGATATCACCAGATGGTCAACACCGAAATCAGATTGATTATATTCTTTGCAGCCAAAGACGGAGAAGCTCTATACAGTCAGCAAAAACAAGACTGGGAACTGACTGTGGCTCAGATCATGAAATCCTTATTGCCAAATTCAGACTTAAATTGAAGAAAGTGGGGAAAACCACTAGACCATTCAGGTATGACCTAAATCAAATCCCTTATGATTATACAGTGGAAGTGAGAAATAGATTTAAAGGACTAGATCTGATAGACAGAGTGCCTGATGAACTATGGACAGAGGTTCGTGACATTGTATAGCAGACAGGGATCAAGACCATCCCTATGGAAAAGAAATGCAAAAAAGCAAAATGGCTGTCTGAGGAGGCCTTTACAAATAGCTGTGAAAAGAAGAGAAGTGAAAAGCAAAGGAGAAAAGGAAAGATATAAGCATCTGAATGCAGAGTTCCAAAGAATAGCAAGAAGAGATAAGAAAGCCTTCTGCAGTGATCAATGCAAAAAAAAAAAAAAGGAAAACAACAGAATGGGAAAGATTAGAGATCTCGTCAAGAAAATTAGAGATATCAAGGGAAATTTTTATGCAAAGATGGGCTCGATAAAGGACAGAAATGGTATGGACCTAACAGAAGCAGAAGATATTCAGAAGAGGTGGCAAGAATACACAGAAGAACTGTACAAAAAAGAGCTTCATGACCAAGATAATCATGATGGTGTGATCACTCACCTAGAGCCAGACATCCTGGAATGTGAAGTCAAGGGGGCCTTAGGAAGCATCACTATGAACAAAGCTAGTGGAGGTGATGGATTTCCAGTTGAGCTATTTCAAATCCTGGAAGATGACGAAACTGCTGTACTCAATATGCCAGCAAATTTGGAAAACTCAGCAGTGGCCACAGGACTGGAAAAGGTCAGTTTTCATTCCAATCCCAAAGAAAGGCAATGTCAAAGAATGCTCAAACTACCACACAATTGCACTCATCTCACACGCTAGTAAAGTAATGCTCAAAATTCTCCAAGCCAGGCTTCAGCAATATGTGAATCGTGAACTTCCAGATGTTCAAGCTGGTTTTAGAAAAGGCAGAGGAACCAGAGATCAAATTGCCAACATCTGCTGGATCATGGAAAAAGCAAGAGAGTGCCAGAAAAACATCTATTTCTGCTTTCTTGACTATGCCGAAGCCTTTGACTGTGTGGATCACAATAAACTGTGGAAAATTCTGAAAGAGATGGGAATACCAGACCACCTGACCTGCCTCTTGAGAAATCTGTATGCAGGCCAGGAAGCAACAGTTAGAACTGGACATGGAACAACAGACTGGTTCCAAATAGGAAAAGGAGTACGTCAAGGCTGTATATTGTCACCCTGCTTATTTAACTTCTTTGCAGAGTACATCATGAGAAACGCTGGGCTAGAAGAAGCACAGCTGGAATCAAGATTGCTGGGAGAAATCTCAATAACCTCAGATATGCAGATGATACTACCCTTATGGCAGAAAGTGAAGAGGAACTAAAGAGCCTCTTGATGAAAGTGAAAGAGGAGAGTGAAAAAGTTGGCTTAAAACTCAACATTCAGAAAACAAAGATCATGGCATCTGGTCCCATCACTTCATGGCAAATAGATGGGGAAAAAGTGGAAGGAGTGTCAGACTTTATTTTTTGGGGGCTCCAAAAATCACTGCAGATGGTGATTGCAGCCATGAAATTAAAAGACGCTTACTCCTTGGAAGGAAAGTTATGACCAATGTAGATAGCATATTCAAAAGCAGAGACATTACTTTGCTGACTAAGGTCCGTCTAGTCAAGGCTATGGTTTTTCCAGTGGTCATGTATGGATGTGAGAGTTGGACTGTGAAGAAAGCTGAGCCGCTGAAGAATTGATGCTTTTGAACTGTGGTGTTGGAGAAAACTCTTGAGAGTTCTTTGGCCTGCAGGGAGCTCCAACCAGTCCATTCTAAAGATCAGTCTTGGGTGTTCATTGGAAGGACTGATGCTGAAGCTGAAACTCCAATACTTTGGCCACCTGATACGAAGGGTTGACTCATGGAAAAGACCCTGATGCTGGGAGGGATTAGGGACAGGAGGAGAAGGGGACGCCAGAGGATGAGATGGCTGGATGATATGACCGACTCGATGGATATGAGTTTGAGTAGACTCCAGGAGTTGGTGATGGATAGGGACGCCTGGTATGCTGGGATTCTTGGGGTCGCAGAGTCAGACACGACTGAGTGACTGAACTGAACTGAACTGAATAAGTAATTAAAAAGTATGTAACTCCATTGCTAACACTAGCTAGGAGGTAGTCTTTCTGCCCTTTTCTGATCTTTATGTCAGAAGCTTTCTCTATCCCTTTTATACTTTAATAAATCTCTATTACACCAAACTCTGAGCAATCAAGCCTCGTCTCTGGCCCCGGCTTGAATTCTTCTCCTCCGGAGACTAAGTATCCTGGTGTCTTTCTTGGTTCAGCAACAACTTTAACGACTTAGCAGCTGTGTGACTCTCTGTGTGTCTGTTTATCTGTAAAAGGAGGATCAAATACTTTAGAGCAGTGGTTCTCAACCAGGGGTGATTTTGCTCCCAGGAGAAATTTGACGTCTGCAGACATTTTGGGTTGACAAAACCGGGGAGAGGGGTGTGTAACTGGCATCAAGAGGGTAGATGCCACAGATGCTAGGAAACATCCTATGATGCACTGTGTGTTAGTTGCTCATTCGTGCCCAACTCTTTACAACCCATGGACTGCAGCCCACCACGCTCTCTGTCCATGGGATCTTCCAGGCAAGGATACTGGAGTGGTTTGCCCTTTCCTTTTCCAGAGGATATTCCTTACTCAGGGATGGAACCAGGTCTCCTGCACTGCAGGCAGATTCTTTACCGAATGAGCTACCAGGGAAGACTTTCCCACAATACAGAATATTCCAGCCCCAAATTATAGTGCCAAGGTGCAGAAACACTACCTTATGGCTCAGTTCAGCTGCTCAGTCATGTCTGACTCTTTATAACCTCATGGATTGCAGCACGCCATGCATCCCTGTCCATCACCAACTCCTAGAGGTTACTCAAACTCATGTCCAGCGAGTCAGTGATGTCATCCAACTATCTCATCCTCTGTCGTCCCCTTCTCCTCTTGCCTTCAATCTTTCCTAGCATCAGAGTCTTTTCAAGTGAGTCAGTTCTTCACATCAGGTGGCCAAAGTATTCGAGCTTCACCTTCAGCATCAGTCCTTCCAATGAGTATTCAGAACTGATTTCCTTTAGGATGGACTGGCTGGATCTCCTTTCAGTCCAAGGGACTCTCAAGTCTTCTCCAACACCAGAGTTCAAAAGCATCAATTCTTCTCAGCTCAGCTTTATGGTCCAATTCACATCTGTACATGACTGGAAAAGCCATAGCTTTGACTAGATGGACATTTGTTGGCAAACTAAGGTCTCTGCTTTTTAGTATGCTGCCTAGGTTTGCCATAGTTTTTCTTCCAAGGAGCAAGCATCTTTTAATTTCATGGCTGTAGTGACCATCCGTAGTGATTTTGCACCCCAAGAAGTCTGTCACTGTTCCTATTTTTCCCCCATCTATTTGCCATGAAGTGATGGGACCTGATGCCATTATCTTCATTTTTCAAATGTTGAGTTTTAAGCCAGCTTAGGATGACTTTAATGAGTTATTAATATATATGTAAATCATATATATTGTATACATGTTATATATATGTAAATCACTTTGGCTGCCTAATGCCAAGAGCTGACTCATTTGAGAAGACCCTGATGCTGGGAAAGACTGAAGGCAGAAGGGTACTACAGAGGATGAGATGGTTGGATGGCATCATCGACTCAACGGACATGAGTTTGGGTGAACTCTGGGAGTTGGACAGGGAGGCCTGGAGTGCTGTTCATAGGGTTGCAAAGAGTTGGACAGACCGAGTGACTGAACTGAACTGAACTCACTTATAACAGTAAGCACTAAAATACTATTAGACTCAAGCATTGTGCTTTAAGTTTTACATTTTCTCATTTAATTCATATATCTTATTGAAGAGGTACCATTATTACCACTACTTCATAGGTGAGAAAATTGAGGCTTAGGGGTGGTTAAGAAGATAACTTGCCCCAAACTGCAGTTAATCAATGAAATCCAGGTTTACGTGATAACAAATTCCATGCTTTTAACACTACAAAAAGTGACCCCTAGATATTACATGTAGACTATTTTTTAAAGGAAGTCTGCATTAAGGCTCCCTCCTGACCCCTCTATTAAGCTGTCTCCCAGTAGCCTGGATGTGAATAATTCAGCCCACTTTCATTTTTCATTATCAAACTGAACCAACTGTAGCAAAGTTAATCCCAATTTTAGAAAGCAGTTTTAGAGGCTTTTCCTTTGAGAAATAAAATGGGCTTCTTTGTAAATGTCATCCATTGGTTCTTTCTTCAGTGGTAAACCTAAAATGGTACCCTCAGTATTTTCAGGGCTGTGAAAATACTGGATACATGTCACTTTATGTTTGACCAGGCCCACAGAATGCATACCAAGACTGAACCGTAATGTAAATGATGGGCTTTGGATGTCACAGCAATGTTAGTTCATTGACTGTAACAAATACACCACTCTGAGCGATGCTGATAAGAGGGGCAGCTATGAATGTGTTCATATACATATATTCATAGACAGATTTCCCATAAACACAAGGACAAGTGTTAATAGGAAATCTCTGCATCAATTTTGCTGTGAAACCAAACTCCAAAAAAAAAAAAAAAAAAAAATCCTTGAGACTTCCCTGGCAGTCCAATGGTTAAGAATTTGCCTTACAATATAGGGAATGAAGGTTCAATCCCTGGTGGGGGAACTAAGATCCACATGCTACGGGGCAGTTAAACCCGTGAGCCACAACTAGAGTCTGTGTGCTGCACCAAAAGATCCGGCACGACACAATAATGACCTTGCATGTCATGGTTAAGATCTGACACAGCCAAGTAAATTTAAAATAACTGAAACAAAAAAGTGGTAACATATTCTTAGGACAACAAAATCACAGCACATGTTGTGACAAAGAATTGTAGTGCTATTTGATGGAAGAAGTACAGGATGAAATGTAGATGACAGAATTTAAGGAAAATTTATGATATGGGGGAAGAACTATTTAAAAAAGAGAAACAGATGGAAATCTTTTAGAAATTAAAGAATTCGAGAGACAGGAGCACACTACGCTAGGTGGTTTATTTTATTTGTTCAAGGACTCGTCTTGCAAGTATTAAAGCAAGCATGGGCTTTGATTCTGGGAGCCCAGATTCACAGACTTAGGAAGACAAAAGCGAACTGTGCTCCATGTACATGGACGCAAACTAAAGGCTCGTGGTTAATCAAATTGTAGTTTTAAGTTTCTACAGCCTTGCAGCCAGAAGTCACAGGTCCTTTAGGTCCTTTTGGATGCCCCAGAGGGTATCTGCACTTTTCTTGAGTTGGGCAACCTCTTCATCCTTCAGCTTCTGGTTGATAACACTGGTTAACCCTCGAGCATTCAGGATACATGGAAGGCTCAGGAAGACTTCATTCTCAATGCCATACATGCCCTGCCAGAACAAGAAAAGCACTAAGATTAAGAAATGAAACCACGGGTAAGAATGACCAATCGCAGGTCCTGGGGTTGAACAGGACAACTTGCAGGAAATTTGATAAGCATAAACTCCTTCTTTAGTTTTTATCACCAACAGGCCTATCTATCTTTAATATTTGTATTTCAAATTTGATTTTATATATAGAATATACAAATAGACACTATGAAAAAACTAGAATTTTTAAGTACTCTATCAAACTTATTGACACCTCTCTGCTTGTATGTCTTCAAATTGAATCACATTCAAATATGGTTCTTATTGAGCTTTTTTTCATGAAATTTTAAGTATCCTGAAAATTCTTTAGTTAAGTAGAAGATTTTAGGTAGTAGTTGACCTACAAGGTCCAGGAAAGTAACTGGAAGTCACACAAAGGCAAGATTCTTGGAATACTCAAGAATTGCTGTGGGGGAAAAAAAAAACACAATTCCCCAAACACTGTACTGGTTTGTATTAAGTAATTTACTCACAGGATCAATTTAATTACGCAATTATTTTAGTATGTTAATCAAGGGAGTTTTATATTTTCTTAAATTAGCTCTGAAAGTTTTTGTACATACACAAAAGTGGGGGCAATAAACAAATTTTTATATATGGACTCGGCAATTATCCAATTTTGCCATACTTGCTTTATTTTTTTTTGCTATACTATCAAAAGCCAAACAACAATAACAAAAAAAACACCTGAAAACATCTGATACCATGATTTATCCCCTAATAGTTCTGTATTTTCCTCTTCTGTTTCTTTCAGTCTACTGCATTTTCTCCCTTACTTTTTCACTCCTGCTGTTGACTTGCAGAAAATGAGTCAGTTATCTCAGTTTTATTTAAAAATAATCAATTCCTACTTAACTGTTCCATAACTTCTGAATTAAACTAAATTTGCTAAGGTATAAGTGCTACATACATCCAAGCCAAGCTATAGTTTATAATACACCAACTTGAAATGAAATTATTAAACTTATTCAAACGATCATCTAAGAATATGCTGAATAAGACTCAGAGTTAATATTTAATTTGGCACATTATACAAAGGGGAATTATAAAAACGCATCTGATGTCTCAGCTTCTATAAACTTTTGCTCTTTTGGCCTAAACTTCTGATAGAAATGAGTAAAGTTTCCATAAAATTCTGAGATGAAAAATAACTGTGGACTGAGACATTATCTCATCCTTCTTAAAATTAATCTACTTATGGAATACTCAATGAGAAACCACCTAATATTTTGTAACAGTTTACCTTCACCATTGTTGACACTGGGTGAATCCTGGATAGATTTTTCAACATGGATTCAATAAGATCGGCCACACTTAATCCAATAGCCCAGTTGGTATATCCTTTCAGCTTGATGACTTCATAGGCACTAAGAGAAAAAAAAAATCATAAAGGAGATAATTGACCAGATGCTTTGGTGGTTTGATTCCTGCTGTCTCTTAACTCTGTCATCCTGAGAACATTATTTAGACTACCTATCTCAGGGTCCACTTCTGTAAAATAAGGGTAACAATGGTATCTGCTTCATAAGTTTGTTAAATGAGTTAATATATATGTAAAATATTTAAAACTTTAAAACTACATGGTTGGTACTATGTAAATGCTTTGACAAATTTAAGTAGTTTATTGTATAAATAGCCATTTTAAAAATCATAGTGGTAGCATGTACATTTTGCAACCAATCTTATTTATAAACACAAATATTTCCAAAGATATTAATAAAATCAGGGAACAATGAAAGTAAAAGAACCTTCATATTCACATTCAAAGAACAAATTTCACCTTGATTTTCAGGTCCTTTTGAGGCCACTAATCACTGTCACCTAAAATACTATGACCAACTAAGTTATGAGCAAAGTGATGTCAAAACCTTGCAGACATCTGAGCACAAATTATATACACTCTGAACCCACAAAGGCACTTGTACTTGAGAATTAGGTAGCAGGAGTAACTGAGTACTAGAAAAATGGGATTTAATGCAATCTATCACTAATTAAAAGACCTTGGGTGAGTTACACTGGGTTTATCTTAATGAAATCCTAAGAACCCTTTCAACTTTTTAAAGATCCTTTTTCTCCATATACAGGTCAAATTCTTGGGGGAAAAAAAAGTCTTTAAAATTGAACTAAATGAAACGATTCCATATTTGAGAAAACAGTTACACTTAAAAACACCTTAAGACTTTGTAGAGGAGAAAACTGAGATTCAGCTTAAAAGTTAAATGGCTTCCCAATATTATACAGTGTCAAAAGACCCATAATTTCAATCTAATCCCACAGTCTTTACTCTGGCCCAAAATGATACTTTATTTTATGACAAATATGAGGGCCATAGAGAGAATGGTTAGTCACAAAAGGCAGTTTTAAAAAACAGGGGAAAGGGGACATCCTCGGTTGACTGTGGAGAGACACTGAATCAATGTTCGAGCTACTGATTGCTAATAGCTTGAAAACTATTGACAATCAATCAGTAATATTATTTTAGTCAATTATGACACAACAGTGCCTAGGTTTACTTTTCTAAATAAGCCACCTTTGTCATCGGTGAATTCCATGTTTCACTCCTATTACAACAGAATTTCTCTGGAAAAATATTTGTTTTCCCTAGGGGCACTAGCATAGCAAGTTTGACCAGTGTAGTCAGTCTTGCCTTTTTAAGACGATAATAGCTGCATATTTGCTATGCTGAGTCTATCTGAAAGAAAAAAATAATTAACAAATGAAAAAAAAAGGGAAAAAAACCACTCTCCCTCAAACAAAAAAAAGAGTAAATTTTTTTTAAAAAGAGGAAAACAGAATTTTGGAAAAAGTTTATCTGAATAGGCAGCCATAGAAAGTGTTCTCGATTTTGTCCAAGACGGTATTAATTGTCTTAAATCAAGCCCCCTCGCCCCGTTTACCTCTCCACCACCATCTTATGCACTTCCTTCCAATTTTCACTGTCACTGTCTGTTCCCATTTCTGGATTCAGGTCCTGGAGAGAAACGCCTGCCACATTCACTCCACTCCACACAGCCACTGTTGGGGGTGGGGGAAGGATAAGCATTTATCTCTGACATGGTTTTTAAAAAAATCTTTCCTTCTCTTGGTTCAGATTTCACCCTTGATGCAAGTTATCCACTAACTGCTCCAATGACAATTCACTCCAATACACTTCCCCCCGGAGACTAACATTTGCCTTCAAATCTGACCTTTTACCTTTCAACCATTTTGATGCAAACAGAATTGCTGTGTCAGACTTACAGGCATTATGAAATTCTTCCCTTTCTGTGGGTTTGTGAAATCGTGGGGGATTCTAGTTCGGAACTATCCTAAACTCTGGGTTTGAGGAATTCTGAACTTTCTGCCTGCTTATATTAAAAAAAAAAAAAAAGTAATAATTTTAAGACCCAATTCTTACTGTACCAAAGTTCAGTCTACCAGAATTACACTACTAATTTTCCAAAGAAAAATGTACACCTTAACCTTTAGGGAGAAAATAGCCCCTTGCATATTGGGCAGAAGTGGATTTAATAAAACCAATATTATCATTATGTCTTAGATTCTTACAGTTTTATACAATAAGCCTATTCAATGTATAATATTCAATGTTTAAGATGAAATGATAGAATTAGAATGTTTCAAACTATCACAGTAATAATCTTTAACCATTTTTAAACCATTATTATCTAAATAATATTTAACTAAGAATCATTAGTGGATACTAAACTTATGAGGCAAAAAACTGATAAGGAATCAGATATTTACCTAGCCAGTATCAAAGTATTCTCTCACAATGACTTATCTATAATGTGATGTATGTGAGAATATAAACCACAATTAAAAACAAACAAACAAGATATTCAAAATGGCAAGAACAGTATCCTAAGTTCACAGCAAACACTGTCTGTGTTTTGTTTTGTTTTTTACCGCTTGAGTCGCCATGTTCCCCCAAAATCCATCCGTGGCAGCTGCTGGGATGAATGCCAAGTTTTTCAGCCATAAGGTAGCGAAATCTAGCAGAATCCAGGTTACATCCACTCCCAATCACACGGTGCTTGGGTAATCCACTTAGTTTCCAGGTAACATATGTGAGAATATCCACTAAAATTTTTAAAAAATAATATATGTAAGTACATCAAAACTGATGTTAACTGCTATGTCAAGCAGTGGTGCCCTGGTTTTCTCCTCTCCCCTCTGCTCCATCCCCCAAATGAGATGTGGCCAGAAAAATGTGAATATTTGACTTTTCATAATTAGGGACCATTGGGGCTAGAAAGATAAGAAAAACTTTTAAGCTGTATAGTCAAGAGATTGTAAAACATGGAAAATGCAATATTGTGGTTTTAATTTACATTATCATTGAAAACAAGAATATATGAGTCTTGCAGATTAATTTACTATATATGGAAAGAAAGAGAAAAAGGGCTGAATTCGATCATCACTTAAGTTTCTTCCAGTTCTAACATTCCAGGATTGTAACAACTGTTTTCAGAAACCAAAAGCTATAGGTTACTAAACAACCAAGGCACGCTGCTCAAAGTTACCTTTGGGAACAAGACAGTACTCAGTAAATAATTATTATAATATAGGGTATTAGCACTTTCTAGTATTTAACAGAAAGAATTTAATGACAGAGTCTTTATTCTGGTGTGGCACAGAGGTAAAATCTGCCGGGCTAGAGAAGGTCAGAGCATTTATACAGGCTAAGCTGTAAAAAGTAGGAAAATGTGTACGCCAGGAAGGCAAGTCTCCACCTCCACTCTCGTATACAGACGCTGGAGGAGATATTTTAAGGTCATTCTGGCCTGGATCTTATAACCTCTTCCTTGGCAACACTGACTCAGTAGGAGTGACTCCCTGGAGACTTAAGACTTTGAAGCTATACCTGGAAAAGTTGTATAACCAGTTCATAGTGTCTGCCTTAAGCACAGGAAGTAGCAACTTCATATGTGCCTGCTGTTTGTCACTCATGCTCTGCATCTATTTGCCACTCTCTATTTACGAGAAATTTTAGATACAAGGTTGACTAGGAAACTCCAAGCCAAGATGGTCTTGCTGGCTCCCAACTCTCAATATCCCATAAATTGTAAGGATTTTCCTGGCTCTTACAATGTTTCTCTACGTGAAGTATCAGAGATAATCAGCTTTACCATTTAGCAATATATTTATCTACTGTGCTTACCAATGAAAAGTAAGTTTGGTGGCAAATTGTAGGCACAAGAAGTGTGAAACAGTGAATTTTGACTCTTTGGGCTGAAAAATACAATTCTTTCTAATCAGAAATTTTAAGTTACAACATTTGATGTTAAACATGTATTTGTCCATCAACAGGCTATTTTCCATCTTTAAACCTAATTAATGGCTTTCTTTAACTCCTTAAAAAAAAAAAATCAGTCAACTTAATTTTCAAGAATTTTAGAAATAAGACTAAAGTGCATTTTCTGGAAAACAGAAGGTCAAATATGCTAAAATATTTCTTCCAAACTGGAGCCACATTCAAATGCTTCATTTTGTATCGCAGTATAATCTTGATAGAAAACTTTAAAACCTTTTAGACTTTCCAATAGACCCAGATAAAAAAAGGAGATGAAACGGCTTTATATAAAACTCTTCTCACATTCTTCAGCATGTGGCCTGGGAATGTGCCAGGGGTTTTGCAAACATCACTCTCTGTGGCCAATTAACAGAAGACACGTGAATTGCTTAGGCCAAACACCAGAAAACACTTTTTATAAGTTAAAAAAGAAAAAAAAGAAGGAAAAGGAAAAAATTTAAAAAATCCCAAAGTACTTGAATTGAACAGAACTGAACCTTAAGGCATCACAATACCTGGGTTGGAAACCACAATGATGATGCAGTCAGGACTGTACTTGACAATCTGAGGAATGATGAACTTGAAGACGTTAACATTCCTTTGCACCAAATTCAGGCGGCTCTCCCCTTCTTGCTGGCGAACTCCTGCAGTTACCACCACGATCTTGGAATTGGCAGTGACAGAGTAATCTTGAAGGACAGGGGAGAAAAGGACTTCACATACAACTCTGCATCAAAACATGCCGTACGAGATGCTCTAGGAACCCAAACATACGTAAGCTCATGGAACGTACGTGAGAATTACGTTTTCTGTATAACGTGTTGAGTTATAACACCAGTGTTCCATAGCTTCTTCCTCCTTGAGTGATGTGGAACCATTCTGACCATAACACTGGCTCAGAAAATGAACCCAGGAAACAAAGACAGCCCTAAATTATGTTTCTTGCTAACAGAGTCAAAATTCTATTGGCTTTACAGAATACTGGATTGTTAGTAATAATACAAAGTATAAACAGGGAGTGCAAAGTTCAACTGGCCATCATCCAACAAAAAAGCAATTGGAAGGTAACTGTAGAATTGTAATGTTAATTCAATCTATGAAGGCAAAGGAAGGCACTCAAGTGTTTGTTTTTGGCTAGAATTTAATTTCTAATACTCAATATTTTAAAGAAGCTTATTGTTTTTAGCAATGAGTTTCTCTAGAGAGTATTTTATTTTTTTCCCCAAGCAAGGGAATCCTTTCTCAAATTATAGATATTTTGATTTGATGTGGTCATTAGACTCAATATTTATGGATGACTTATACAATTAAACCATGTTGCTATGTGACTTTTGACAGTTACTAATAATTTATCAGCTTCCTTTTCCATAAAACAGGGGTAATAGGACCCATTTTTCACAGGGCTGCAGTGAAGATGAGACATGCAACAAGTTTCACTACCCAGAATGCTAATAATTCAATAAGTAACAGCTATTATAAGTAGTGGACTTGTCCTGTGGCTCAGATGGTAAAGAATCTGCCCGCAACGCAGGAGACCTAAGTTCGATCCCTGGGTTGGGAAGATCCCCTGGAGAATGGAATGGCAACCCACTCCAGTATTCTTGCCTGGAAAATCCCGTGGACAGAGGAGCCTGGGGGTCTACAGAGGAGTCCAGGTGGCTGCAAAGAGTTGGACGTGACTGAGTGATTGACATACACACTATTAGCAGTAGTACTGTTAGAAATTATTTTGGAGGCTGGACATTACTATATCTGTAAGCACAGCCATATTACTGCATAAATGCATTAATCCAGAACAAAGATGGCTATAATACAAATTTATTTAGTTTCTTTGAGGCACTTAAATTATTTTGTACAAATATTCCTTCAGAGTTAAAATATCCCTGTTCTCAGGTATCTGTAAGTAAGCATTTGGATCCAATTTCCTAAAATGTTATGCACTGTGTATGTGCAAGGCACCAGGAGGAGGCTTTACAGAGATAACAATTATGATTGTCTCTGAGGATGAACTGGACCTAGAAGGAAATAAGAAACTGCTGACATTAGATTCACCAGGATGGGAAAACCTGTTTTTTCTCAGGGAGTGAGGATATCAATGTATTATTTGTTCACTTCAGGCATGAAAGGAGCCTACCTTTGTCGGCCACAATTTTTGGTGTCTGAAGGAATAAGCTCCCGTGCTGCAGGTCCATCATTTCTCCTTTGAGTTTATCTTCCAAAACATCCACAAGAGCAAGCTCATCAGTCAGAGACTATAAACACAAAAAGAGCTGTTAGGACCCCAAGCCACTCAAGGACACCTCAGTTCACAGTATTTAAGTCAAATACCCTTGAAATGGAAATGCCCAATGTCTAAAAACTTAGGGAAGAATTTTTACCATGGAATTAGGTGTGCTTTAAGCAATTTGATGATGAAATGTTTTGAATAATGAACTATCAATATTTGATACCTTTTTTTTTTTTAAAAGAATTTCACCTCTAGTACTCAATGGACATTCAATGAGCTTGATATAATTGTTTTAAGAATCTGTAAACGTGCAAGTATTGTGGTTCAACAGTGGCCTCAGGGTGCTCAAGTCTTCACATTAAAGGGGGGCGATGGTAAAAAAAAAGAGACTCACAAAGAGCTAGAAACAGTCTTGGGCATTGTGCCCATCCTGAAGGTCACTCTTAGTTTGGAGGGATTTGGAGAGGGCAGATTTCATTTAAAACAAGAGGCTGAGTTCACTTCAGAGCAGGCTTTGAAGGCCTGCTTGAAGCTAGGAACCCTCAGGTTGGCTCTGACCAACTTGAACGTCCTGCTGGTGCAAGATAAGAGTCAGGGGCACAGGGCTCCAGGGCTAGTGAATTCTCCATACATTTTCAAGGCAAGCTTGGCCAGTCTCAATGTTTTCTTTTTTTCTATTCCGACTGTCATCTTGTGCCATCATCCCAAGTAATCCCCTCGATCATCCTGTCTGCTTCTCAGCAAGTCCTTAATCTTTTCTTCTCAGGAAAAGGGAGCTGTTGATCTGTTGTTCAGTCGCTCAGCTGTGTCTGACTCTGTGACCCCAGGACTGAAGCATGTCAGGCTTTCCTGTCCTTCACCATCTCCCGCAGTTTGCCCAGATTCATGTGCATTAAGTCAGTGGTGCTATCTAACCACCTAATTCTCTACCACCGCCTTCTCCTTTTGCCTTCAATCTTTCCCAACATTAGTCTTTTCCGTTGAATCGGCTCTTCACATCAGGAGATCTAGTTATGTTTAAATAACCTTTCAGCTTTTAACATTGGTTTTAAGACTCCATGCCTCCAATGCAGAAGGCACAGGTTTGATCCCTGGTCAGGGAACTAAGACACTGCACGTTGTGCAACATGGCTCAAAAACTTAAAAAATAAATACATCAGTTGTCTTGTGAAAACTCGTAATTACAAACTCTATATTTTTTTTATAAATTATATTTTCGACCATGCCCTGTAGCACGTGGGATCTTAGTTCCCCAACCAGGGGTCAAACCCAGGCCTCCTACAGTGGGAGCATGGAGTCTTAACCATTCAACCACCAGGGAAGTCCCTATAAACTCTTTAAAACAGTAATTACCCTTCCCATTGACCTATCACCCAAATCCTGGCCTTTATTGCTTTTCAGGCTGTTAGCAAAATAATTAGTCTAATAGGTGAAGGATAGTTTGATAAGTTATGTAAAGGGGAAAAAGTACGAAGTAACTCAGGTTCAGAAAGTGCTTTGAAGGCTAAGATAGAATAATCCATGTGGAATTGGGAGGGGTCAGGAAGGCTCTGAGCAGCAGAGGGAGAGACAGAGGAAGAGAGGTGAGGGGGCCAATAAGAAAACTTGACCCAGTTAACTTGCCAGCAAAGCAGGTCCTGCTCCAGGTAGGAGCTGAGGAATAAAGACTGTCATCTGTTTCTAGAAAACCAGTGTCGGTTGGCCTGAAGCACCGAGCTGCAATAGGCTTGCTTGGGAGGGTTTCTCTGAGACTCAAACTTCCATGTGACTGAATGCATTCTTAGTTCCAAGCAGTTGACTCACTTGCCAACTTCAAAGGACCCTTTTATGAACTGGGGGTTGCTTTGTTGCTGCTCAGTCACAGAGTCATGTTCAACTCTTTCATGACCCCATGGACTGCAGCTCGCCAGGCTTCCCTGTCAAGTATTTTCTCCTTCCATGCATGTCAAATGCAGGCATTAATGTTCACCCCTTTTCACTTACACACGTTTTTAACACTTAAAATGGTTTCATTCCTCTGCAAGATCACACAAAGCCCTCGCTTGTGTTTCTGGAGCCCTAAATTCATTCCAGAGAACTTCATAACCTTTCCTTTCAGGTGCCAAGTACTGGGGATGTCACTCTTATTTTGGGGACATCACATATGCACTGTTGAAGTCAAGGGGCACAACAATTTGGGGCTTAAGTGGAAAAGGATGTCATAGGATCTCAGATCCTCTGTTTAGTTTCAGTGGGTAGAGAATTGGCGGAGAAGTGCATAGTCAGCTGGCAAGGAAGGAAGAGATCCAACACTTGGAGAAAATAATTACAGCGCTGAATTTAGCTGCATTTATGCAACTTGAATATCCTCCCAGTGGGAGGCAGGCAAACGAAGATGTGTGACTAAGTACTGACACTTGGGCTTAAATAAATCTTTCTGTATTCACATAGTGTATATTAGCCAATGAATTTACCACATGTATATTCCACTTAAGCTACATATTTTAAAATGATCAATGTATCAAGGCTTAGATTAACTGCAAAAGCACTAACTCATTGAGGAACAAGGTCAGTTAGAAGCCAGGAACAATATTTGTTGATAGCCTATTTTACATAAGACAAAAATCGTCTCTTTGGGCTTTTCCTGGTGGTTTAGTGGTTACGACTCTGTACTTCCACTATAGTGGATCCAGGTTCAAACCCTGGTCGAGAAACTAAGATCCTGAATGCTGGATGGGTTGGCCAAAAAAATTAAAATTATCTCTTAATCTAAGTCCTGTGTGGATTAGACATAGCCACAACCTACCTCTTGGTCCCTGAGCTAGCCAACTGTTGTTTTTGCTGCTGTTTAGTTGCTAAGTCACATCCAACTCTGCTACCAGTGCCTTAATATTTGATGGCTGCATTCTGCATTTTTATATTCAAGTGTTTCGTCTGTCTTCATAACATTTTGTGGGAGGAAAAGGTATAACTTTTTCCAAATAGCTAAATGGACAAGCACCACTTATTCAATAATTTGTTCTTCTTCTCTGGCATGTCACTTTGCATTAAATATTCTTTGGTTTTGTGTCTGGGTCTTGAGTCTGTTCCATTAGCCTGTCTATTATTGTATACAACACCAAATTCTAATTAAGCTTCACTTTTAGGCCAAGTCTTGCACTGCAAAAACTACTTTGCAAAAAAAAAAAAAAACTACTTTGCAGTATGTCTGTAATTACATTGCTCTGTATGTTGTGTTTGTAGAAGAATGTGATTACAGCCGACTGACAGACACTCAAACCAAAAACAGCTGGTCAGAGGCTAAGGGCAGAATAATCACATGGACACTCTATATGACCTTGACAACGTGATGGGGTCTTGGCAGCCAAAGCACATACCTTATGATTAGTAGGGGCGACAGGAGAAAACATGAAAAGGGAAAAGCTCTGATCACAATTTGACCAGACATTGTGCCATTTCTTAGTAAGAGGAATATCCATTATTTAATACATGTTCACTACTCAATGTGCCAGGCATTATTCTACTAGTGAGGAATATGCTGCTGCTGCTGCCAAGTTGTTTCAGTCGTGTCCAACTCTGTGCGACCCCATGGACTGCAGCCCACCAGGCTCCTCCGTCCATGGGATTTTACTGGAGTCGGGTGCCATTGCCTTCTCCAAAGCATCAAAGTGAAAAGTGAAAGGGAAGTTGCTCAGTCGTGTCCGACTCTTAGCGACCCCATAGACTACAGCCCACCAGGCTCCTCCGTCCATGGGATTTTCCAGGCAAGAGTACTGGAGTGGGGTGCCACTGCCTTCTCCGAGTGAGGAATACAGTAATGAACAAATCTGACAAGGTTCCTGCTCTCATGGAATGTACCAGGAAGAGGAGAGGAGTGAAGCCAACAATTTAAGATGGTTCTGATCATGGAAATGCTATAAACAGTGCAAAGCAGAGTGAAGTTAAAGAAAATGGAAGGAAGCTTACTTGGTATTGGATGATCAAGGAAGACCAGTACTCAAAGGCCTGATATGAATGACAGGAGGGAGTTAGCTCTGATGGTCCAAGGCAGTCATTCCAGAGGAAGGGAAATCAAGTTCTAAAAGGGTTTAAGGGACTTCCTTGGTAGTTAAGAATCCGCCTCCCATGCAGGGGGTGCAGGTTCGATCCCTGGTCAGGGAACTAAAATCCCACAGGCCACACAGTCACGAAGCTCAGGCACTTCAACTACTGAGCCCGTGCAATTCAGAGCCTATGTGCCCCAACTAGAGAGCCTAGGCCACAACAAAAGACCCTGCAGGCTGCAACTAAGCCCTGACACAGCCAAATAAATAAAATAATTCTAAGAATACTTTTTAAAACTGAAAGGGTTTAAGCCATAGGCTTCCCTGGTGGCTCAGACAGTAAATAATCTGCCTGCAGTGTAGCAGACCCAGGTTCGATCCCTGGGTTGGGAAGATCCCCTGGAGAGGAAATGGCAACCCACTCCAGTTTTCTCGCCTGGAGAATTCCATGGACAGAGGAGCCTGGTGGGCTACAGTCCTTGGGGTTGCAAAGAGTTGGACACGACTGAGTGGCTAATACTGAAGCCATGATGATCTGAGTGCTTTGAAGAGGGGAGAAGGTAAGAGACGAAGTCAGAGGTGGCAGCAGCCAACACACCGCACTGGAAGGAATCCACAACATTCTGAATGGTACCCCCTGGAGGTGCGCACCCTGCCTTGCTCTGTGAGACAGGCAGGGAAAGATCCTCCCTGTATTTCATTTGTGTGTGCAGTTCTAAGCAGGGGAGCTATTTTTATAAAAGCTCACTATGGTTTCCATGTTGGCAATTAGGATGTGGAAAATGGGCAAGAGAAGCAGAAAACATCAGCATCTTTGTCACGGTGGAGGTTGGACTCTGGTGCCTCCATGGGCCCAGTCAAGGTACGGACCTTCTCAACCAGTCTGATGCCCTAGCTCATCCCCTTTCTGGGCCAAAGCATTATGTATCCTCTGAAAACCACACCAGGGATGTAAGATCTCTGAGATCTTAATCAAAGCACTTAATCTTTCTGAGTTTGTGTTTTTCCACCAGTAGTATAGAGATGACAACATTCCCTAGAAATTTTGTAGAGAAATAAAGTAACATATAGATACTTAACAAAACAGAATTGGCTAGTTCCCTTTCTCTCTCTCTCTCTTTGGGTATCTTTCTTATTAAAGGAGTGGGGCTTATAATCCTTACCAAATAGTAATAACAACTTTGACTCTAATCCTTCCCCGTTACAAGAAGATTTAAACACTTCTAATTAGTAAAATGGTCTTTGAACAAGGCAGTCCTTCCTTCACAGAAGCTCAGCTGAAAGATTCCTACTGTGCTAGGGGCCTGGTTGGTTCTCAAGCACTTGAATTGGGCCAAAGTATTATATAACAGCAGTCTCAATTACATTATTTATCAAAGCGGACTTTAAATTTACAATTAAAACAATCAGAGAGGTTCTGAGAGAATCATGATATGTCAGATATATTGCTGATTTCCTAAAAAGTCCAAGCTTTGAGTTTAGCTTAAGGAATGGAAAATCCTTAATACTCTATAATGAGAAAGAACCTGGAAAAGAATATACTTATACATATATATATGTATAACTGAATCAGTTTGCTGCACATTTGAAACTAGCACAACACTGTAAACCAACTATACTTCCAAAAAAAAAAAAATTTGTCTTTAATTGCCCCAATACTAGCATAAAAAGAAATGGCAGAGTTACTGTGGTTAAGAGTTCAGAGTCCGGGCTCAAATACTGTATCTGGAAACAGGATATGAACAGTTTCCATTTATTGAGATTACTGTTTAAATAAAGCATTTTAAACAAAACACTTAAAATATGTTACATATGTAAATATTTTAAAAGGAAAGTAAGCTGGAATATTTTTTCCATTTTTATTGGTATGAATGGTAAACATTAAATTGTGATTATTTAATTTCCCTGTAATTTGGGGAGCAGCTATTCTCCTAAATTAGGGAAACCTAGTCAATTAAACTAGCCAGAAAAAATGCAAAAGAATAAAACTTTAATTGGCACACACTACACATTTTAGTTGATTTCTCCGATGATTTTTTCCTCAGTGAAAAAATTCTGAAGATTCAGAATTTGTTCCTTTAGAATTTAAATTTTGTAGACAGAAATACGTTTGGCTAGGAGTTATTCCAGCGGCCTTTGTATACAATACAAAAAGATAGTGTGTTCTACCGAATGCCCAGCAGCAGTTTCTGAGGCAGGGGTTCCCCCTAAAAAACATTTAAGACAGCCTTCAGAAAGTATATGGATCAGTTCAATGAATAAGAAGAGAGGAGACAAACTAAAAGTCTATGGAGGTATGTGGGGAAATATAATCTAGAGGAATGGAAGGTGTTAGAAGCACGTTATTAGTATTAAAGCTTTGGATGTTGATAACTGAACTGATTATGTGAGAATATGTCCTATTCCGAGGAAAAGTACTCAGAAGGAAATGAAGGGCACATCTGCATTTATTCTCAAAGGGTTCAGAAAAAAAGCCCCATACGCACATGTGCACACACATGCATACATCCATACACACAAGTACATACTTGTGTGCACACACAAACAGAAATACATTAAGAATTGGTAAATCTGGGTGAAGTGAATGTGGAAGTTTTACTTTTTAAAAGATATTCTTGCAAATTTTCTGTAAATTTGAAATTGCTTTAAAATTAAACAACTGAGTGAAGGTTTGAGGGGAATAATATAGGATATTTCCATGACCTCAAAAAGCAACCATGCCGATAACGAGGCAAGATAACATTACACACCTCCTGATGTGATGCATTGTGAAGCACAGGCCATCACCTGGTCATAATGTCACCCCCAAATATAACCTGAACTCAGTTACAAACATCAGACCAACATAAATCGAGGGGTATCCTACAAAACTGATGTCTCTACAAACTTACCAGTAACGTGAGAGATGAAGAAAGGCTAAGTTTCAGGTTAAGGAAGAATGAAGAGACATGACAAGTATATGAAAATATGATCTTGGACTAGGGGAGAAAAAGCATGATTCTGATAACTGGAGAACTATAATCTGGGTACTGTACAGTAGATAATAGTGTTCAATCAGTATTACTGAGTACAGTTTAAGTCTATTGCATCAGGTAAGAACGTCATTCTCTCAGGAAATATTTGCTAATGTGTTTAAAGATAAAGTATCACCAGGTCTACAACTTATTTTAAAATTTTCAGGAAAAAAAAAAAACAAACCACCTTTTAAAGATACAATCAAATTCTCAAAAGCCTAAAGAGATTGCATACACATGATGAAAAGTACCTTTCCCAGAATGCTGATGGCACACGCCATACCAACTTGTCCAACGCCCACTACAGTGATCTTATTGTTTGGGATCGCTCCCTCTTCTCCAGCAACTGGTGCAATCAGTTTTTCCTTAAGAGTTGCCATTGTGCCCTGAAAGAAAATCAAAATATGATACATGTATCCACCTGAGAAACAGGAAGGGGAACTTGCAATGTTACTGTTGCAAGTTTGAATTGAAACACATTTTAAAATGAGCTTAATGGTATTCGAGAACATAGAGTTTCTTTAAGAAAAAATGTGACCCACTAACAAAAATTTAAAGACAAAAATCTCCATGAAGCCCATTAGAGTTTGGGTTCTTCTCTTCGGCCTATGACTATCTAGCAGTATTTAACAAAGCTGTAATAGCCTTGTGGCTATTCATTTACTGGATAAACATTTATATTTAGATTAGCTGATTGGTTTCCATGCTCCCTACAAAATATTTAAGTTAGGGCCCAGTATTAACCCATATTTAAGCTTGGTCTAAAAGAGCTACTTATGAATATAATTTCTACTACCAATGGTTATTATCACTCTTAGAAGATAGGGACCAACTGGTTTGTCTAGCTTCTTCTACTGAGGTCTCACTTAAACTTTGTCAGTGTACTGGACATACAATGTGTGCTTCAACAGATACACTGACGACAAAATAGTGACAAATAATGTTTGCATAAAATCTGTAAAAATTATTACTCTGAACTCCTTTTAGTGTGCCTTGGAAGCTTACTGGAAGGTGGGTAGATACTCAATACATTTTTCCCCCAAGGGAACCACATAAGGAAAACACCAGCCTTTGAGTCAGTTTCTTTCTAGCCATTAAAGTAAAAAAAATAAAAATTAAAAGAGTAAAAAAAAAAAAAAGAAAACTGTTAGGAAGCATTTATACAGGTAACACCAATTGTATCTGTGTCATCCATCAGGTTATCAGGTGAGTTTTCTGGATAAATAAAACAAATGGTGAAACTTATTGTATCAACCTGCATTCTTAAAAAGGATTCAGATATTTTTTAAAAAGCCCTTTCTCCAAAATTAAGTATCATTTATAATTATAACCCATTAAAATGTCTATTATTTGTGTCTGCCTTTTACTTTTGCTGCAGACAGCCACGTGGCAGGGCAAGGTCCCTCTTTCAAATTGTACTGCTGCTTCCCAGTCTCTTTTTTTGTTTCTCATCTGTAAAGGACTAAGTAACAAAACCTGGTTGAGTAATTGTATATATTAGGCAAGAGTCAGTAAGACTCCTAGTTGGAATAAAGTTACTTGAATTTGGAGACAACTGTTTTGTTCTGTAGCTATTTTCCCCCCCAAAACGATTCCCCCCCCCACACACACAATAATTGGGGTCTATACTGGGAGATTATTTTGCCTTTCCAAAGCACATTGGCAGTTTTCTCCTGGATGCTAGAGAAAAATGAAATATACAATGGTGTGCAAATGTTTCCACAAATAGATGACCTTGTAGTGAAATTTACACGTCCTGCATTTTGAGCAGTTGAGCAGAATCTGAAGAATGAATGCTGCCTCTCCTGCCGAACTAGATACAAACGAAGTTTCTCTTCATCATGGCATTTTCACTAATTGGTTTAAGATCTTCTAGGTATAGAGAGAGGATCCAGCAAAGCAGTGTAAAATAAAAATCCAGAAAGACTGCTCTAGAAATACAGATTGGTTGATCAGACAGACCTTTTAAACTATCTGGGGAATTTCAGAAATGACATTGTAGAGGCTTAAGCCAGTACAGATTTTCTTTCAGATCTTTCTACAGAAATGTGATTTAATTTTTTTTTCTTTAACAGGGGTTCTTTAATAGGGTTGTAAGACATGACAAGAAAATGTTTTATATCATACACAGGCCTGTCTCAAGATCAGTGGAGGCTTTTAAGGGCAAAGAATGAAAAACGGTAAAAATGATCGTCTTTTTCATCCCCATGCTCCTGCCCCTTCTGTGGATATAAATCACTAGAAAAGAACCCGTGCCTTAAGTTCATAACAAAGCTCCGCTTTGCAGACTATCTCGATTCTAACCTTTTAAACAGCTAATTTTTGCCCTGCAATTCCTCCATTGAGAGCCGGCTCTCCCCTCCCCCGCTCCATCCCTCCAGCCGGCAGTGCCTGCCGGCCGCCCACGGGCCACCTCTTCCTCTTCGCGCCGCAGCGCTGAGCTCAGGTCACCAGGGGAGGCAGCCACCACGCATATCCCCAGAGGTCTCCAGCGGGGGAAAGTCTAGGCCTTTCTAAACTCTCAACACCCAAAGCCGATAAATAAACAGCATCCGAAGCATCAAGGGAAAAAAAAGGCCAGAAACGAGCCGGCCCATCGCTCTAGGAAGGGCTGGGGACAGGCCAAGGGCAGAGCCAAGATCATCCTTCACTCTCATCCCCGAAATGCCGGGCATTTCTCCAGGCCCGAGGTGGTGGGCGCCAACAACCACTCCAGCCCCAGCTTCACGGGTCGCCTGGCCCCTTCTCCCTCCCGCGGCTCCTCCCGCACGTGTTCGGGCGCCCGCCAGCAGGCACCGAGGGTGATGCGGCCGCCATGAACCCATCAAGGACACGTAGAACCGGGATGTAGCCGCAAGTGCAACGAATCCGTCCCCCAGGAGCGCACAGGCTGGCCGGGAGCTGCGATGAGCGGCCGACACAGCCGAGAGATCGGGCGCAGGCCCTTGGCTCCATCGGGTCCCCCAGCCCCGGGACAGGGCCCCCGCCCCAACCCGATCCGGATGCTCAGGGCTCCAGGCCCGCTAGCTCAGATGTCCTTCCTGGTCCTTCCCCCGCTGAGTCTTGCTGCACCAGCCCCACCAGGTCTTTTCGCAGAGCCAGGATGCAGGATCCCAGCTGAAACCTACCAGGGGAGAGAAAGTTCTCCAGAGAGTGGTAAGGGCTGCAGGAAGACAAAGTCAGCAGCGTGCGTCTCCTCCGGCGCAGGATCCGCAAGGAGGGAGGAAGAGCAGGAGGGACCCGCCCCTTGGCCGCCTCCGAGCTTCCTCTATTGTGATTGGAAACCCGAGCACCGCCCACCCCTCCCCTCGGCTCGCTCAATCCTCTTCAAGGACAAGGGCTAGGGTGCGCCCACGCCCTCCCTCGGCCTAATTGAGGAGGTCACCTTCTGGCCGCTAAGGCGGCCGCGATCACTGCTAGCCTCCGGGCTTAAAGACTCTTGCACAGAGAGGCTGCGTTCTTTCTGAAACCTGGCAGTCTTCAACCCTTTGGACTCTCACGCTCTTGATTGGATAAATTTAGTCCCGGTGGAAGTAAATTTCTCTTTGGCATTCCAGGTCAACGTTAGAGGACCGCTCTTCTAAGCTGAGATGCTGCTGGTGTGTGTATTCCTCTGGAATAATACTCCTGCTTCTGGATGTTTCTAAAAATAAAGCTACATTTTCATTTCTTCTCATCTCTGATGTAAAGTTCTTTTGATGTAAGGGTTTTTCCCACCTGAACTCAGCAAATACGCAATAACTACCTACTGGTGGCTCAGCGGTAAAGAATTCGCCTGCTAATACAGGAGACGCAAGAGAAGCAGGTTTGATCTCTGGGTTGGAAAGGTGCCTTGCAGGAGGAAATGCAAATAGCAACCCACTCCAGTATTCTTCCCTGGAAAATTCCTTGGACAGAGAAACCTGGCAGGCTACAGTCCTCGGGGTCACAAGGAGACACAACTGAGCTTGCGCACACATACACACACACACACACACAGACTTGCCTGTGAAGTCAGTGAGGCCTAGTGCCTGCATTTTAAAGTTCTCTACCAATCTGTATAGTCTCAGGGGCATATAGTTGGGCCACTAGTGAGTGAAATGCGGTTTCTCTTAGTCCCTGAGCGACTCCAAGGCTTCATGTGTTCATTCACTCTGTGTCTCCAACACCCAGCCCCGTGCCTGGTACCTCAGTACAGCGTTGGTGAATGAGTGAATGAATGAGGGAGTGAATGAATGATTAAGCAGGTGAAAGTTTCCTAGAGATTTGGATTCAGTTGTGTGTGTTTATTAACATGTTTTCAGGTACAGCTATCTCAGAAACCTCTTGCATTTGAAAGGGAGTTTTTTTTTTTCTTTTTTTGCTAGTGTTATTTATTTTTGATAGATGGCCATTAATCCTATTCTTTAATTTCATCTCAGTGGCAAGTGTGGAAAGTACAAAGACGAGTGTAACACTGTGCTCACTGAGATGCTCCCAGTTCCAAGGAGATAGGTAGGCAAACTCTTCCAATTACAATTCAATGTGATAAATGGTAATAGAGATTTGGCTAAAATACAATAAAAAATGCAAAGAAAAGAGCCCTTAAGAAAGAGTGTGTCTAGAAAAAATGATAAACCTCAAACTCCAGGATTACAGTGGCCAGTTAGTGAGGACCTTGATGCCCATGAAGACACGGTCTACACTGAAACATGATGATCAGGGATAGAAAGGATTTGGTGAAGAAAGTGAAAGTGTTAGCTGCTTAGTCATGTCTGACTCTGCCACCCCATGGACTATATTCCTTCAGGCTTCTCTGTCCATGGGATTTTCCAGGCAAGAATATTGGAATGTAGTGCCATTTCCTAACCTTCTCCAGAAGATCTTCCCGATCCAGGGATCAAACCTGGGTCTCCAGTATTGCAGGCTGGTTCTTTACTTTCTGAGCCACTGTAACCTCAAAAGTAGTATTATGTTCATCTTGAATTCAAGTTTGAAGCAAGACCAGCAACTCACTCTGACAAGAAATCTAGAAGCCACCATAGATCCTTCTCATCTGTCTTCCAAAACAGTCAGTCTACATCGCTATAGATTTCTAAGTATCTTCCTAGTTTTCCCCCTTCTTGCCAGCCCTGCTACTGCATTTCTTTGGGAAGGAGATGGGACAAGAAAAAAATGAGAGGTGGTAGCTCTTCCTCTCCATCCCCTCCCTCCACAATCATTACTAATCTGATTGATCAAACTGAGTTCTCCATCTGTAGCTCTGAGTGCTAGGAGGCGACACACCACCTGCCTCGAAGATTTTTGAGAATTGCATAACCAGACCAGTGATCTTTTTATGTATGTAGTGTGAAAGACAATTTTACATACAATGATTCATACAATAAGATCCTTTGGTATGGTTCAGGGCACACCACCCTCAAAATATGGTACCTTGGCATCTTGAATGTCTTAAACTGAAGGGGTTGAGGAAACAGTAGGATCAAGAAGTTTTATCTGACCTTCCCTCCCCCATATCACCCTTCTTCCCTGAGAGCAGGTGACAAATCTCCCCTGTGATAGGTGCCCTTCCTTTACCAGGAGGAAGGGAAATGTGTATAAACAAACTTCTGTTAAGCTAACCTTTCGCTTTCTAACCACGTTTTCACTATCCGCTACTCCTAGCCCAAATCCCTGTCTTGTCAAATTCTTTACAAATTTATTGTTCCTTGGTCCAAAAGTTATAAAACTTCTCTCCTCTGGTCAATTCTTTGGAGCTTTTTGTGAGGGTTCCCATGTATGTGTAAAAGTTTAATCAAATTTAATTAAATGCTTTTAACAAAATTCTAATGATTCAATAAATGCTTTTCTCTTGTTAACCTGTGTGTGTCAGTTTACTTTTCAGACCCAGCCAGGGAGCCTTAAGAGGGTGGAGGAAAAGTTATTTCTCCCATATGTGCGTGTGTGCTAAGGGCTTCCCTGGTGGTAAGGAATCTGCCTGCAATGTGGGAGACCCAGGTTCGATCCCTGGGTCAGGAAGATCCCCTGGAGGAGGAAATGGCAACCCACTCCAGTGTTCTTGCCTGGAGAATCCCATGGACCAAGGAGCCTGGTGGGCTACAGTCCATGGGGTCACAAAGAGTCAGACACGATTGAGCGACTAACTCTTACCCCTTTTGTGCATGTGTGCTAAGTTGCTTTAATTGTGTCCTACTCTGCAACCCTATGGACTGTAGCCTGCCAGGCTTCTCTGTCCATGGGATTCTCTGGGTAAGAATACTGTAGTACGTTGCCATTTTTTTTCTCCAGGGGATCTTCCCAACCCAGGGATTGAACCTGAGTCCTTGCATCTCCTGCATAGGCAGGCGGATTCTTTACCACTGAGCCACCTAGGAAGCTCTGTCACCAGATTATCAACTGTTTCTATAACCAAATTCATAGAATTTTAAAATGGTACAGAAACCTTAGCATCATGTCATCCAAATGAATACCCAGAGTCTGAGTGACTGGCCTCAGGTTACTCTGTGAGTTAAGAATAGAACCAGAAAGAGCTTTGGTCTTGCCACTGTCTGTGTGCCTGCCTGTGGGAATACTTTCAATTCTTTTCTTTTTCTGGTTTTGTTCTTCTGTGGTTATGAAACCAGATTAATCTTATTAGAATTATAAATTACTTGAGTTTTTTTCATCTTTTTGTATACAGATAACATAGTATCTGAAAGATACCTGTGTCTCTCATAGCTAGATACTTATTAAACTTGAAGTACAATATGAGCAAGGATTTAAGATTCAGACTTGATTCAGATCCTTTTACACACACACAAACACACACATACATTATCTGTGTGTGTGTGTGTGTGTATATATATATATATATATATATATATATATATACATACATAGAGAGACAGTCATTTTTTTTTTTAATTTCCCATCTCTTAGGCATGTTTCCAGTACTTAACCTTGAAGCTGAGTTACTAGTGGGTGGGTTGTCACTCAAGTTGAAGCTGTACTAGCAGCATCTGTTTATAAAATGAAGAACTGATGTTGCTGGTTATCTCTAACTACAAGAAACAGATGTGGCCAGGGAGAGAAATCAATGTCTGTGGGGAAAGAAGAGAAATGAAAGTTTCATTGTCTGACCATTTATTGGATAATTGTAACTTGGAGTGACTTTTCTGTGTACATATTAGCTTTTCCTTTTTAAAGAAAGGTAATGATATTCTAAGTTATACTAGTAGTCTTGAAATGACCTATTTTGGAACCTAGTTGGGTATGAACTGGTTAGTTCTAACCAGCATAAGGTCCCTTGGTGCATCTGAGTGTTAGGCGTTTAGAAGTAGTGTCGTTGGTGACAAGCTCCTGGACTCACCAAAAGTCAGGCACGCATTTTTACTTCCCTTGCCCTTGGAGGATGTTTTCTCTGGGTGTCTGAAAAACGTCACTGATACCTTTCTGACTAACCGTGTCCCACTCATGGAAAAATGTCTTTTTGCCCTTCTGCTGGGGGAAGGGGATAAATCTCTGAAAGGCGCCTCTGGTGAGTCTTGCCTTGGTAAGGGTTCACTCCGGTTAACTTGGTATTGAGAAAAAAATATTCACACAGACTGAATTATACACCACATAAGAGCTCACAACTTTTGCCTGAAGGCGAACTTTCAGGCCGGCCAGCTCCAGCACAGCCAATCAAAAAGCAGAACGTTCCTACAGCACAGCCAATCAGAAAGCAGAGCGTTCCTACTGCTTACAAGGAGATGCCCTTGAATTTGCCTGGGTGCCACTTCTGCATGCCCTTAAGAGCATTGCCAAGGTCTTCATTGTGTGAAAGTCCTCCATCCATGTTTCCCATTCCTGGAATCACGGCCTCTTACTGTTTGTGCTGCCACGGGTTTTCTTGATAGCTTCTTTTCTTATTTTAGAGACCCTGAAGAAGATGAGTAGTTTTTCTGCATTCTGGCCATTTTTTGCTTTTGTTCACTCTCTAAGTCCTGTCCGACTCTTTGTGACCCAATGAGCTGCAGCATGCCAGGCATCCTCTCCTCTACTATCTCCTGAAATTTGCTCAGACTCATATCCAATTGAGTCAATGATACCATCCAACCATCTCATCCTCGGTAGACCCCTTCTCTTCCTGCCTTTAATCTTTCCCAGCATCAGAGTCTTTTCCAATGAGTCGGCTCTTCACATCAGGTGGCCAAAGTACTGGAGCTTCAGCTTCAGCATCAGTCCTTCCAATGAATATTCAAGGTTGATTTCCATTTGAATTGACTGGTTTGATCTCCTTGCTGTCCAAGGGAGTCTCAAGAGTCTTCAGCACCATAGTTCAAAAGCATTATTCTTTGGTGCTCAGCTTTCTTTATGGTCCAACCCTCACATCTGTATATGACTACTGGAAAAAACACAGATTTGACTGCATGGACTTCTGTTGGGAAAGTGATGTCTCTGCTTTTTAATACACTGTCTAGGTTTGTCATAGCTTTCCTTTCAAGGAGCAAGTTTTTGTTAATTTCATGGCTGCAGTCACTGTGTGCAGGATTTTGGAGCCCAAGAAAATAAAAGCTGTCACTGTTTCCACTTTTCCCCCATCAATTTGCCATGAAGTGATGGTACTGGATATCATGATCTTTTAGCAAATAAAAGATAAATAATTAAACGGAATGATAATGCTTGTACTAACAATGAAATAAATGGTCTCCTGCCCCTTCTTGTCATGCCCAGTCCAGATGCAACTGTGTCGTCTTCCTAAATTCTTGAAGTCTTCCGAAGCCTACCTGCTCCTTCCCTTCTTTCTTTGCACTCATTAAAATATGAACAACAATATACTTCTTTAAAGCATATCCATTTGTAAGGTGCAAAGTGTTATCAGACTTCCCTGGTGGCTTAGAAGGTAAAAGAATCTGCCTGCAGGAGACCTGGGTTTGATTCCTGGGTTGGGAAGATCCCCTGGAGAAGGGAATGGCAACCCACTCCAGTATTCTTGCCCGGAAAATTTCATGGACAGAGGAGCCTGGTGGGCTACAGTCCATGGGGTTGCAAAGAATTGCACACAACTGAGTGACTAATACACATGCAGGAAGTGAGATATTAACCTGGGAAACCCTGGAGCCCCCGAATGTTTTCTTAGAGTTCTATAAATCAATATTCATCAAGGAGTTTGTTTTATATAATTAAAAAAACTTTCGTTTATTGTAAGAGTACTATGTGCCAGACATGTAATACATCAAAGAAGCATGCAATACATGCGATTACACAGATTAACAACAATTTAGTACTTATTTTACTAGCAGTAACAAATTTAATCCTCATTTCAAGCTTGTATTGTACTCTTATTATCCTCATTCTACAGATGAGATAACTTGAGACACAGAGAGGTTAATATTCTGACCAAGATCAGACAGATAGAAAGCAAACTGTTTTAAAATTTGAAGATCATTCTTAAATTTATAAATCTACAGATTTATATGTACTTGTTTCTTATAAAATATATTACTTTAAATATTACAAGAAATCTGGAAGATTACAAATATTCAGTCATTCAGAAATATCAAGTTCTTATTCACCTATCCCCATATTTTGAGGCATATGTTTTTTACTATGAGAGAAAAATCTTGCATAGATACCTCTTGTACATAGTCATTATGCATATTTTTAGTTCCTTCCTCACAATCACTGAAAATGAAATTAGCACAGCTTATGAATGTACTGATTTCTAGAAGCCTTGTGCCCTTTTCTGCTTCCCAGCCCTTGTACATCTTAATGTTTTGTTTTTTTTTCCAGTTTGCTGTATGAAAATAGAATATGTTGTAAGGTTACATAATTTTGATTATTGTTTAAGATATATCTTTTGAATATTTGTGGAGGATGTGCTTTTGAGGGAGTTGTTTGTTTAACTTTCTGTACCTCTGCTCATCTACTGGAGCGGACATTTGCTTTTTTCCACTTAGCAACTATTTACCTTGTAAAACCAGCCTGGAGTTCTCTGTCCTGTTCTCACCCCATCCTCTCCTAGGATCCATTTCCTGCTCAAGAGAAGAGTCTGTCTGAAACTAGAACCAACCAAGAGAAATAAAAACTGGGGGAAGATGGGCAAGAGAAAAAAACCAGATGATAGCTTTGAACACCTCATCTGGAATTTTTCAGGTAAACAAATCACTGAGCAAAGAAAGGGTCCGTACTGACACTTTCTTTTGTTCTCTTTTTTGACCACACTGACCTTATATTTGTTTCAACACCAAAATATTAAAAGTATAGCTGATTTTTTAAACCTTCTTATTTTGAAATAATTTTAGACTCATGAAATGTTGCAGAATCACTTGGAAAGCTCCCACGTCTTCATCACTCAGCTTCCTCTGATTAACATCTGATTTAACCTTTGTACATTGTTAAAACCTTTGTACATTGTTAAGACACTGAGATTGGTACAGTTCTATAAATCAAATTACAAAAATTAAACTATTCATCCAGGTTTCACTAGATTTTATATGCATTTCACTGTTTTTAAAATATATACATTTCATTACATTGAACAATTTGTGCAATGTCCACAGATAATTTCTTTAACTAGAAAATAAACATAATACATACTCTATATATACTTTAAATATATCAAGCTCTACCAAGGTTTCTAGGCAATGTTGATAGACTTGAGCAATGCCTTTCTCTTAGAGTAGAAATGTTGCCAAGAGTATGTGCTTCAGGCATTTTGGCATGGAATGTGCATTTAAGTTAGTTATTATGTGTTGTTGCTTATCTAGGGCAGGTTAAAATGCAACTTTCTGCAGTGCTCTTGTGTACCACAAAAGACTTTATCTCTACTGCTCATCCATCTGGCTATAATCGGTTCTCTTAATGGGTTTTTGAAAGCAGTTTTCCTGCAGCTGTGTTTACCTTTCACTCTAAAGCAAAAATAGGGTAAGAAATACGTTTCTCATCTGCATTTAAAATTTAAAAAGCCTTTAAAAAATATCTCATTTTCTTTTCTGTGATACTAGCTTATAGAGAAAAAAAAGAAAGAAAAATAAAAAACAAAACTGAAAAAACAAATTGCAGAAAAACAGGTACAGAGACTTGCCTGGCTGTCCAGTGATTAAGGCTGCATGCTTCCAATGCAGAGGACAAGGGTTCAATCCCTGGTTGGGGAATTAAGATCCCACATGGTGTGCCCAACAAACAAACAAAAACATCTATTTAACAAAAACAGGTGCATTAAAAGCAACACCTAAAATCCAGAAACTTGACATTGCTCATTAAATGAAAAAAAAAAGTTGGGGGGAGGGGTGCTATTTGGGAGTATAGCATAAGGGAACTAGTATTTATTAAGAATTGTGTATGTTAGATACCACACTGATTGCTTTCAATGGCCCAACATAATCTTGGCAATATCATCAATAGTGAACTGATGCTATTGACCTTGAGACAATCATCTAATAGTATTTAATGAAGAAGGGTGATGATCTAAGGAGGCAACAGAATCAGTAAAGTCAGAGGTGGAAGAAAACATCAAGCAGTTTATGGCTAATCGATAATATACTGTCAAGTCATCTTATTTCACTTGTCTTACTTTTTTATATAAATGGTGAGTAATACTAGAAAGACCTTCTAGAACTAACACTCAAAAAAGGTGTCCTTTTCATCAAAGGAGACTGGAATGCAAAAGTAGAAAGTCGAGATACCTGGACTAACAGGCAAATTTGGATTTGGCTTGGAGTACAAAATAAAACAGGGCAAATGCAAACAGAGTTTTTCCAAGAGAACTCACTGGTCATAGCAAACACTCTTTCCCAAAAGCACAAGAGACAACTCAACACATGGACATCTTTAGGTGGTCAATACTGAAATCAGTTTGACTATATTCTTTGCAGCCAAAGATGGAGAAGCTCTATACAGTCAGCAAAAACAAGACTGGGAGCTGACTGTGGCTCAGATCATGAACTCCTTATTGCCAAATTCAGACTTAAATTGAAGAAAGTAAGGAAAACCACTAGACCACTCAGGTATAACCTAAATCAAATCTCTTATGATTTATACAATGGAAGTGACAAAGAGATTCAAGGGATTAGATCTGATAGAGTACCTGAGAGCTACGGACGGAGGTTCGTGACATTGTACAGGAGGCACTAGACCATCCCCAAGAAAAAGAAATGCAAAAAGGCAAAATGGTTGTCTGAGGAGGCCTTACAAATAGCTGAGAAAAGAAGAGAAGCTAAAGGCAAAGGAGAAAAGGAAAGATATACCCACTTGAATGCAGAGTTCCAAAGAATAGCAAGGAGAGATAAGAAAGCCTTTCTCAGTGATCAGTGCAAAGAAATAAGAGGGAAACAACAGAATGGGAAAGACTAGAGATGTCTGCAAGAAAATAAAAGATACCAAGGGAACATTTCATGCAAAGATGGGCACAATAAAGGACAGAAATGGTATGGACCTAACAGAAGCAGAAGATATTAAGAAGACATGGCAAGAATAAACAGAATTATACAAAAAAGATCTTCATGACCCAGATGACCATGATGGTGTGATCACTCATCTAGAGCCAGACATCCTGGAATGCAAAGTCAAGTGGGCCTTAGGAAGCATCACTACAAACAAAGCTAGTGGAGGTGATGGAATTCCAGATGAGGTATTTCAACTCTTAAAAGAAGACGCTGTGCAAGTGCTACACTCAATATGCCAGCAAGTTTGGAAAACTCAGCAGTGGCCATTCCAATCCCAAAGAAAGGCAATGTCAAAGAATGTTCAAACTACCACACAATTGCACTAATCTCACATGCTAGCAAAGTAATGCTCAAAATCCTCCAAGCCAGGCCTCAACTGTACATGAACTGAGAACTTCCAGATGGTCAAGCTGGTTTTAGAAAAGGCAGCAGAACTAGATATCAAACTGCAAATATCCATTGGATCATAGAAAAAGCGAGAGAGTTCAAGAAAAAACATCTGCTTCATTGACTATGTTAAAGCCTTTGACTATGTGAATCACAACAAATTGTGGAGAATTCTTAAAGAGATGGAAACACCAGACCACCTTACCTGCCTCCTGAGAAATCTACGTCTAGGTCAAGAAGCAACAGTTAGAACTGGGCATGGAACAACAGACTGGTTCCAAATCAGGAAAGGAGTATGCCAAAGCTGTGTATTTTCACCTGCTTATTTAACTTATTTAATTTATATGCAGAGTACATCATGTGAAATGCCAGGCTGGAAGAAGCACAAGCTGGAATCAAGATTGCCAGGATAAATAGCAATAACCTCAGATATGCAGATGACACCAACTTTATGGCAGAAAGCAAAGAAGAACTAAAGAGTCTCTTGATGAAAGTGAAAAAGGAGAGGGAGAAAGTTGGCTTAAAACTCAACATTCAAAAAACTAAGATCATGGCATCTGGTCCCATCACTTCATGGCAAATAGATGGGGAAACAACGGAAATAGTGACAGACTTTATTTTCTTGGGCTCCAAAATCACTGCAGATGGTGACTGCAGCCATGAAATTGAAAGATGCTTGCTCCATAGAAGAAAAGCAATGACCAACCTAAATAGCATATTAAAAAGCAGAGACATTACTTTACCAACAAAGGTCCATCTAGTCCAAGCTATGGTTTTTCCATTAGGCATGTATGGATGTGAGAGTTGGATTGTAAAGAAAGCTGAGCACCAAAGAATTGATGCTTTTGAACTGTGGTGTTGGAGAAGACTCTTGAGAGTCCCTTGGACTGCAAGGAGATCCAACTCATCAATCCTAAAGGAAATCAGTCCTGAATATTCATTGGAAGGACTGATGTTGAAGCGGAAACTCCAGTACTCTGGCCACCTTATGTGAAGAACTGACTCACTGGAAAAGACCCTGATGCTGGGAGGGATTGGGGGCAGGAGGAGAAGCGGACGCCAGAGGATGAAATGGCTGGATGACATCACCAGCTTGATGCACATGAGTTTGAGTGAACTCCGGGAGTTGGTGATGGACAGGGAAGCCTGTCATGCTGCAGTCCATGGGGCTGCAAAGAGTCAGACACCACTAAAGGACTGAACTGAATATTAGAAAGGGTTAAAAATATATAAAAATGTACAAATTAGAAAGCAAAAGTCTTCAGTTTCCTCATCTTCTAATTCTTCTATTTAGAAATAATCACTATTAACATTATTGTGCATCTTTTCTGTCTCTACTTCTTACAATAAATAACAGTTAACATTTTGTTAATTACAAATAATCCTATTCCTTTTCATAAGTATATTATTTTTCATTCATAATAATAGTTCTATTTTTAACTAATTATATTTTCTAGTTTCAAATATTGAAAATACTAGATCCTAGTTAGGAATGAATAACTTACCGAGATCAATATTTTTTCTCTTCTTGTTTTGGAATTTAATAAAAATTGTTAAAATTCATTGAGTGATTACTGTCTTACCTAAATTAATGTATATAAACATGTTTCATTCCCATGAGACTCCTTTAATCCAGGTGCTATTACTACAGAGTGGTCAAATCAATTGACCACAAAGGTACTAAGCGGTGACGGTAAGAAAGAACCAAGCTCAGGAGGGCATGAAATTGTCTATGTTAGTCTGTTTGATGTAGTTCTACAGGTCAGCTTTTTTGGTTCTCTCTCTGCCTCAATTTGTAGTTATTATAGCTGCCTTTTCAAGTTTTTTGAAATTTCTTCCATAGTTTCTAATCAACTTCCAAGTCCATGCCAGTATATTTAAAATTTTGGAAATGATATTTTCACCTTTGGAAATTCCATTTGGTTCTTTTCATAGCTGCTCTCTTGTTTATATTCATATTTTCCTTTGTGTCTTTGAGTGTGTGCATGTCTGTGTAAAGTTTAACCATTTTTATCACTTCTGTTTTCTGTTTGGACTGGCTGAGTGTTTCCCTGCTTCTTCCCATAACTAGCAATTTTTCGTTGGATGCTGGACATTGTAATTGTGAATGCCACCATATTAAAGTCTCCAGACTTTGCCGTGTTCTATGGATACACAGATGAGTGTTGAAGATTGGGGCTTCCCAGGTGGTGCTAGTGGTGAAGAATCTGACAGGATTCAGGCAGGAGACATAAGAAACCCAGGTTCTATCCCTGGGTTCAGAAGATCCCCTGGAGGAGGACACAGTAACCCTCCAGTATTCTTGCCTGGAGACTCCCATGGGCAGAGGAGCCTGGTGGGCTACAGTCCACGGGGTTGCACAGAGTCGGACATGACTGAGCAACACACACACACACACACACACACACACACACACACACAGTTCTATGGTAGCTTTAGTCTGTGGTCGGATTACATGTCTTAACAAGGTGTTAGATTTCTAGGGTATGTACTGAGACCCTGGGCCTTCAGTAAGATTCCTACACAAAGGCTGATCAAAATTTGAATACCACCAAATCTCATTTGAGAGTCCCTTGGACAGCAAGAAGATAAAACCAATCAATCCTAAAGGAAATCAACACTGAATATTCACTGGAAGGACTTATTTGGAAGCTGAAGGTCCAATATTTTGGCCGCTTGATGTGAAGAACTGACTCATTGGAAAAGACCTTGATTCTGGGAAAGATTTAAGGTAAAAGGTGAAGGGGGCAGCAGAGAATGAGATGGTTAAATAGCATCACCAACTCAATGGACATGAGTTTGAGAAAACTCCAGGAGATAATGAAGGACAGAGGAGCCTGGCGTGCTGCAGTTCATGGGGTCGCAAAGAGTTGGCATGACTGAGCGACTGAACAACACATCCCATTTGGGTTCTGGGAATCACCCAGTTACACTTCTTGGCAGTTGTTCTTTGCTGACCACGAGTCTTATGTGGGTCCCACATATTTCAGTCACCTTAAGCTTTTGAATCCCTGTTCATTGAATCCAGTGAGATGTTAGTGCTTTGTGTAGATTCTTGCTAACACTGTGATCAAAAAATGTTTCCAGGAAGAAAATCAGGTCAACAATTGGCTCAATTTAAGGGTCATCTTTTTTCCTCTTTTAAAATCTGGATCATGGTCTTTTTATACCTCTATTCCAATGTCTAAAAACTGTTGCTTTTCCTATTTTGTGTATCTTTTGGTTGTTTATATTTGCAAGTCCACCCAGCATCATTTACTCTACTGGAGCTCCAAAACCTTTTTATTTTTATTTTATAAATAATCAAGCATTGAGGAAAATTCTCAATTTCCCACTATATCAGTATAAAAACAGGTAGATTATTTTTTGTGGGGGGTGTTTTTTATTTTTTTAGTTTTGTTGCTTTAATTAGTTTTTTAAATTTATCTTTTATTGAACGATAATTGCTTTACAGAATTTTGTTGTTTTCTGTAAAAAAAAATAGGTGTTTTAAATGGTTAAGATGCAAGCTTACATTCCTGGCACAATATAGTTAGAAACATTTTGGAGGATTTTGAGTTTTCCTTTAAAACTGTACCACATTCATCATTTTGAAATTATAATACTGGGATTTTTAAAAAGTATTCCAAGTGACACACTTATAACCAATGTTTTTCAAACATCCCATATGGAAAAATTCCACTTCAGTGGGCACGGGATAGAGATCAAGAGTCTGTGTATTTAGTAAATATCCAAGTGACACTGGTACAGGTTTCCAAAACATGTATTTTGTGGAAAACTCTTCTAAACATCTAAAGAGTCTCAATACTTACCTTTAATTTCCTAATCTCACCTCCTTTACTCCACTCCTGAAAGAAGGCATATATATGTGTGTATATATATATATTTAAACAGGGCACAAATGTATATTTCAATGCCAAATGCTTTGATGAAGGTGATAGGCAAACAAAGGAGTCAATGAAGGTTGTGATCGATCACAAGTATACAGACTGTCTGGGTTTGAATCCAAGCTCTGCCACTGTTAGCTGTGTCAAAGTGCATGGGCAATGTAATTTCTCTGAACATTTCTCACCTGTAAAATGGGCACAAACATGACATCGTTTTGTGGGTGAAGCCCAAATTAGATAAAATATGTGCGGCATATTCTCTAAAACTGCAACCAAGGGGAGAAGGGGATGACAGACGATGAGATGGCTGGATGGCATCACTGACTAATGGACATGAATTTGAGTAAACTCTGGGAGTTGGTGATGGACAGGGAGGCCTGGCGTGCTTCATGGGGTCGCAAAGAGTTGGACGCAGCTGAGCGACTGAACTGAACTGAACTGAAGACAGAACTAATAATTTCTGGTTTAAAATTCTGGGAAACTTTTCTTAACTCCAAAGGTGGGGGGAGTATCTCCCTTACTGCTCTCTTTGTACCTTGCACATATATCCGTGTGGCCACATCACTGGTGTACCTGAGCCGGTGAAAGGCTTTCTGAACAGGTGTGATGTTCTACAGTTACTCACCAACATGCAGAGTCTGTTAATTTATCCGTGAGCTCGAACTTCTAGAAGCCCATCTTCCATCTCTGTATTTTCAGTGCTAAAACAATGAAGACATATCATAAAAAACCATTTAATGATTCATTTCTTTTAAGTGCTTGGATGAATGATTATATGAATATATGGGAGCTTCAGGCCCTCTTGCTGTTGCTACTTTTCGCCCCCTCTTCCTCATCGTCCTTCATTTTCATCTTTGTCTTTGATGTGTTTTAGCACACTTATGCTTTTGTGGTCCTAACCTCTCTTTCTAGGCTCAGGATTAGAGCAGGCTGGGGAAAGAATGTTTACAAAGCTTTCAAAATCCTCCTGAGCTCAGGTGGATGCTTTAAGTGTAGCAGGGCAACCTGAGACTGGTATCTCTACTTTGGATGTTCCAGTAGCATGAGGAGGAAAGGTTACCTTAGGGCGTCCTCTTAGAGTTCTAGTTGCAAAGATATAAACCTGTAAGAGGACAGAACAAGAATCTGTACTGTGTGTCATTTCATTCCCCCATTCCTGGTGCACAGTAAGCATTCAGTAAATATTTGATGGATATAATTTGTTTTCATCTCTCTCTATGCTATCACTATGCTATTTTAAAATTTTATTTATTCTTAATTTGAGGATAACTGCTTTACAATTTTGCTTACAATTACACTTTTTCCATTAACTGTCTGGGTGGCCTTTAAAAAATGCTGTGTTTGCTCTAATATTTAGTTTCTTTATCTGAAAATTAGGAAAATGGGAGGACATAGCTCATAGGGTTATCAAGAAGGTTGACATAAATAAATGGAGATGAAGTACAACCACTAGTTAGATATACGTATTCTATATATATTTATGTTTCCATCTATTACAAGCATGCTGGATTATTTATGCTTCTTAAAGTTAGATGTGAATTTATGGTGGTAGAAGTCAGGCAGGATGGTTGTTAGGAAGAGTTTTGACTGCAAGATGCTGTTCACTGAAAAAAATGTGCAACCTAAAAGTTGAGATTTATTATTGTGTGGACATACTGAAGACTTAAACCCAGGAGACAGCCTCTCAAATAGCTCAGAGGGACTGTTACAAAGAGGTAAGGAGCGAGCCAGACTTTATGCCAGGTAGTCAAACTTCAAAAGATTACTGTTAATTAAGGAAAATCAGACATCTCACGTTAATGAACTTAGTGCCTTTCTGTGTGTGGAAGATGCAAGAGTCTGGGTTCATTGAAATCCTTCCTTTGATGCAGTTGAACCGTACAGGGCCAGTGTCCTGCTGTTTTCCTTCCTGAATCCCCTCGGGGTACACAGGACGGCTGGGCTGGCTGATGACTTAAAGGCCTCGTACCACGTTCTTCACTTACTGATGTGGCAGACAACATTCCTGTCCTCAAGGCCTCGATGAGACTCCTGATTCTGAGAATGCTGTCTCCAGACCTAGATTTTCCTATGCAGTATGTTTACTTTGAGAATTATCATCTCTATGTCTGTGATTTATGTATTTCTGCAGGTGTATCATACTGCAATATTAATTTGCACACAAAATAGTAAAGAAAGAAAAAAGGAAAATGTGAATATTATGCACATTTGATTCAGAGTGCCTTGCAAACATAAATTCCTCTCTTTGGAAGAAGGCCCAATTCTAAGAGGAATGTATATTCTAAAAATATTTAATATGAGAAATCGAACTGGTCACAGATGACTCTTTGGAAACATAAAAATGTCAGAATGGCTTTTTGTGTGTACTAAGTAAATGCTGATTTGAAAAATTGCAGGATAAACATATATGAAATATATAAATTATTATGGGAAAATTAGTTTCATAAGTCCTGAATGGAGATGCAAAAGAGAACAGAAAATCAGTCAAGAAAATGCCTAGACTATGTTATTTTGAAGAGAACTTTTGAAGCAAGGGAGTGTTGACTGAAGAAAAATGCATGACCTAAAAGTTGTGAGTTATGCTTTATTAGGGGGACTTCCTGAAGATTCTAACCTGGTTGACAGCCTCTCAGGTAGCTCTGAGGAACTGTTCCGAAGAGGTAAGAGAAGAACCAGGAAATACAGGAGTTTTTGCTGAAAAACAAAGCAAAAACATGCAGTTGAACTGCAGAAGACTACTGCTAATTGCAAAAGCCAGAAATCCCAAATTAATGATCTTTAGTATGCTTGCTGCTGTTGTTTAGCCGCGCAGTCATGTACGACTCTTTCTGACCTCATGGACTGTAGGCCACCAGGCTTCTCAGTTCAGTTCAGTTCAGTCACTCAGTCGTGTCTGACTCTTTGCGACCCCTGTTTCTCAGTCTTTGGGATTTCCCAGGCAAGAATACACCAGGCAAGAATCCTCCAGTGCATCTTTCCAATGCAGGGATCAAACCCACGCCTCCTACATTGGCAGGCAGATTCTTTACCACTGAGGCACCAGGGAAGCCACTTATTATGTATGGGAAGATACAAAAGTCTGCGTTCATTGAAATGATTCCTTAAATATGTATCTTAAACATTTAGCCCCAGTATCCTGCTTTTTTCCAACCCAAACCCCTCAGGGCGCTGCAGTAACTGGTAGCTTGATGGTGGACAGCATTCTTTCTTTACTGATCTGGCAGGTGAAAAAACAATTTCTTTGGTTCTCAGTGGGTACCTGAATTGAGAAAGAATGAACCAAGAGGAACTGCCCTGGTGTTCCAGTGGTTAAGAATCTGTCTTGGAATGCAGGGAATGCAGGCTTGATTCCCTGGAAGGGAAACTAAGATCCCATATGCCCAGCAACTAAGCCCAAGTACCTCAACCCCTGAGCCCTCCTGCCACAACTAGAGAGTACGCATTCCCCAAGAAAAAATCCCACGTGCCACAGCTAAGACCCAAGGCAGCCAAATAAACATGAAAAAAAAAAAAGAATGATGCAAGAATAATCATTATTATTTTGGCTGGGCCATGCAGCAGGCATGACAAGGATTGAAAATAAACCCCTGCAGATGAAGCATTGAAAATGCAACCCCTGCAGATGAAGCATGGAGTGTAAACCACTGGACCACCGGGAAAGTCCCAGCAATGAATTTTTTAAACAGGGAAAGTGTGTGCCAAGTATGGTGGTGGGAGCAACAGTGATGTGACGTCCACAGAAGGCAAACGGCTTGTTAGACTCGGTCGAGGGTCGAGTGTTGCCAAGTGATGAGAAAAGACAAATGTGGGGAAGCTTGTAAAAGACCTTAACTGTTAGGAAAAAGTTATTCTTTCCAGGCAGAGTCCTTACCAATGATTCCTGGGCCACGTCAGCATCTCCTGACCTTGTACTTCACACATGGCCCAGGCATTTAGACACCATATAGATTAACAGCCTTTTACATACCACTTTGTCGCACAACTAACAAAATTCCAGAGGAGGAATTGGTATTTGGAGCAATTTCAAGGACCTTACACAGAGTTCTCAGCATCAGGTTAACCAAATTTACTGTAATTTGTTAAAGCCAAAGTTCTACATCAGCAAGTTGAAGGGTGAAACTTTTGTTAGATAATTTTACTAGAAGCAGTAAAACTTTAGCTCCTGAATTTTTCCAAGGACAGCAAAAAAGGTTACTGGAAAAGCAAATGTGGGCCAAAGTTTAAATAATCTTGTTTGACATTCAACCTCATAGCAGCAATAGCTGCCCTCCTTGTGGTTTTCAGTAATGTTCTTAAATACTGCCACCTGGTGGAAGTTTGCTAGAACTGCTGTGGGAACACCCAACATGTTCTGTTTCAGTCTGACCTCCCTCATCGCTTATCTCTTGTTATCCCATGAAATTAATGACCAGAAGCTAAGGGAACAGTAAAACGCAGCAGTGGTGCTAACAATTTGTCTTTTTCTCTTTATTTATTTATTTTTATTTATTATTGCTTTTAATGAATGTAAAACTGTAAAGAGTTGCTAAGAGGTTGAGGTTTTTTAACTGAGGTGGATCTGGTTCAACCAGGACTCTGTCACTTGTTAATTTGGTGGTTTTAGGGGAATTGTTTAATCTTTCTAAACTTTGGATTTGTTGTTGTTCAGTCACTCAGTCGTGTTCAAGTCTTTGCAACCCTGTGGACTGCAGCACACCAGTCTTCCTTGTCCTTCACTGCCTCACAGAGTTTGCTCAAATTCATGTCCATTGAGTCAGTGATGCCATCCAACTATCTCATCCTCTGTTCTCCCCTTCTCTTCCTGCCTTCAATCTTTCCCAGCATCAGGGTCTTTTCCAGTGAGTCAGCTCTTCGCATCAGTTGGCCAAAGTATTGGAGTTTCAGCTTCAACATTAGTCCTTCCAATGAACACCCAGGACTGATCTCCTTTAGGATGGACTGGTTGGATCTCCTTGCAGTCCAAGGGACTCTCAAGAGTCTTCTCCAGCACCACAGTTCGAAAGAATCCATTCTTCTGTGCTCAGCCTTTTTTTATTGTCCAGCTCTCACATCCGTACATGACTACTGGAGAAACCATAGCTTTGACTAGACAGACCTTTGTCGGCAAAGTAATGTCTCTGCTTTTTAATACTCTGTCTAGGTTTATTCATCTATGAATTGGAAAATTCTGAAGAGTAGAGCTAATGCACTGAAAGGACAAGTAGCTGTCTGTATTAATGTGTGTGGAAAATCACACATAAATTAAGTAAGCAGAACAATTGATACAAAGTCTGCTACATTTGTAAAATAAGATTTTACACGTGCACACATACTTGTGGGAGAAGGCAACGGCACCCCACCCCAGTACTCTTGCTGGAAAATCCCATGGATGGAGAAGCCTGGTAGGCTGCAGTCCATGGGGTTGCTAAGAGTTGGACACGACTGAGCGACTTCACTTTCACTTTTCACTTTCATGCATTGGAGAAGGAAATGGCAACCCACCCCAGTGTTCTTGCCTGGAGAATCCCAGGGACGGGGGAGCCTGGTGGGCTGCCGTCTATGGGGTCGCACAGAGTCGGACACGACTGAAGCGACTTAGCAGCAGCAGCACACATACTTGTACTCAGTCGGGGATGCTGACTGACCAATCAGAATAGGTGTTGACTTTTAACAGCCAATAGAGCGGGGCTTCCCATGTAGCTCCATTGGTAAAGAGCCTGCCTGCCAAAGCTGGAGACCTAAGAGGCGTGGATTCTACCTCTGGGTCAGGAAGATCCCCTGGAGGAAGAAATGGCAACCTATTCCAGTATTCTTACCTGGAGAATCCCATGGACAGAGGAGCCTGGTTGGCTACAGTCCGTTGGGTCACAAAGAATCCAACACAACTGTAGCGACTTAGCATTGCGGTACCAGCCTTACCTGTCCAAAACCTGTCTGCACTGCTTATTTCCCTCGGACACTCAAGCATCGGGTTTCAGTGCCTGCCCCTGAAAGTGAGACAGAGGTGATACAGAGTGGGGAGGAGATCCACTTTTCTACTGTGTCCCTTTCTTTAAAGATTTTATTTATTTTTAGCTGTGTTGGTTCCCAGTTGCTGCCTGCAGGCTTTCTCGAGTTGTGGTGACGGAGCTACTCTTTATCGTGGTACGTGGACTTCTCACTGCTGTGGTTTCTCTAGTTGCAGAGCATGAGCTTCACGCATGAGCAGACAGACTTCTATCCACTGGGCCAGCAGGGAAGTTCTGTTTCCTATTTTTTTAACCAAACACATATATTACTTATTCAAAAAAATTAAAATAGTTATACAAGAAAAAATATACCAATGACTACATGGTTTTATAACAGAATTAAAATGGTGTTTTAGGTCTCTTTTCTGTTTTAGTATTTTAATTACTCATTAATTTTACAACTAGGAGAAGTTTTATATACATTCTGGTAAAATATTCTTAATCTGCTCATTTCATGGCACTTGTATATTGTGTCCTGTCTGTTAAGTGGGACCATTTTGTCTAAGTTCCTTTAATTTTGATGCCGGTTTTGTACATACTAAAGCTTTTCAGTTTTTAATCAGTCCACTTACTTTATATGCGTTAATTCTATGTATGAAATAAAGCAGACTTCATTCAGTTCATTCTTTGATGCTGCCATTTGTCATAATATGAATTATTTTCTGTACTAGACAAAAGAGAATCAGGCAAGGCCAACCTTGACTTGCCTATCTTTGAACAAAAGTGCCTGCAGTAGTGATGGTAAAGTGGATGGGACACTTTTATTGAGCTATTTTGTCCTGTTTAGACAACTAAATGTATAAGGATTTTGTTTTTTTCATTGCTGTGCATCAGAAATTCTGCAGAGTAAAGAGTTCTGGCCTCTGGAGGTATTTGTCTCCTATCGTTTGTTCCATGTACTAATCTCTTATGGATTCTGTCAACTTTAAAATAGGGCTTACAGGGGTATAGAGGGAAATATTATTGGCAAAAGAAGCTGAGAAAAGTCAGCCTAGGAAAGCCCTTTGCCGGGCTTCTCACTAAAGATCAGTGGACAACTGAATTCCTGATAGACAAGGACATAATACTCCATCTGTCCTGAAACCCCAGGCCTGCTTTCCTCAGTGATGCAATCCCTGGGTCTAGCTCAGGGCTTGGCAAACTTGTAACTGAGCAGAACCTCTTGGGGCCTTCCTGGGACAGGAAGTGAAGTGAAGTCGCTCAGTCGTGTCTGACTCTTTGCGACCCCAAGGGCTGTAGCCTACCAGGCTCCTCTGTCCATGGGATTTTCCAGGCAATAGTCCTGGAGTGGATTGCCATTTCCTTCTCCAGGGGATCTTCCCAACCCAGGGATCGAACCCTGGTCTCCCGCATTGTAGACAGATGCTTTACCGTCTGAGCCACCAGGACTTCCCCCATATTCTCTGTTTTAGCTCCTCTCTGAAGTATCTGGATAACAGTATTTGATACATATTTCATAAGTTGTTTTGCATATATGAAAACCCTTCCCACCAAATGGGAGATGTTAACTAACCTGCATAGCTCCAGGCCTCCTGGGGCCTAGGGACTGATCATGTTAAAACCCGTGCCAGCACCCTGCTGCCTCACCACCAGTCAGAGAGTTGTGTGTAAGCTGATCACCCGCTCTGTGACCCCTCCCCTCACCCGCCCTTTAAAATGCTTTGTTGAAACCCTTCAGGGCTGACGCTAGTAAAGAACCTGCCTGCCAATGCAGGAGTTGTAAGGGACATGGGTTTGATCCTTGGACTAGGGGATCCCTGGAGGAGGGGCAAGACACCCACTTGAGTGTTCTTGTCTGGAGAAACCCATGGAGAGAGGAGCCTGATGAATTAGAGTCCATGGGGTTGCACAGAGTCAGACACGACGGAAGCGGCTTAGCACGCGCTTAAGGGAGCTGGAAGCTTTTCAGAGCGTGAGCCACTTTGTCTCTTTGGAAGGCCTTGCAATAAACTTTTCTTAGCTTCATACTCTAGCGTTTCAGTTTGTTTGACCGCAGTGTGTATCAGGCACGTGAACTTGTGTTAACAGCGTATGTTCAAAGAATGTGATTTGGGGAAGTAAATGAGACAAATGGCGTATGGTGTTAACAGCCTCCAGCTTCTTTAAAAGTAGCACCATGGTGGCCATCACTGGCCTTTGAATCTCAAATCTCTTCTCTCTGAGGTTTCTGTCCTAAGTCTAGCAGGGAAAATGATTTCCTCTCTAATCACTTTTTTGGGCAAGCTCTCCCCTCATCAAGCCAGGTACAAACTCCTTCCCAATCAGTCCCGGATCACATAGGGAGATATTCTTGGATTTTTGGAACTATTAGGTAGTTAGAATAGGAAAAAGGAGTCCAGAATGGCGGTGGCTAAAAGACAAGGAAGGGAAAAGCCTGTGAAAACAGAACAAAGGAAGGTCCAAGGACTGGAGTGAGGATCTCAGGTAAAACAAACAGCACTCCTGGATTTACATAGGGCAGGCCCAGGGGGAGGAAAAAAAAGTATAAAAAGAGGAGACGAAGGGCCAGGGGTCTCCTCCACCCCTGCCCGCACGCTCGTGTTCTCTCTCTCTCTCTCTCTTCTCTTTGCATCTTTGGATCGGCATGCCCTCATGCCTAGAGTTTATATTTTCCCTATTATTTTCTAAATAAAACTGAGCTGTAACACAGAGCTGTAACACTAATCTGTCCAAGAGCTATAACACGGTCTGTCTGAGAGCTGTGACGTGCTGAGGGCTTTAATGTCCGTCGCTTCAACTTTTTGTTGAGATGAGACAGGACCAAGGAGATTACACTCCCCTGACAGAATCATCAGTTCTTGCCAAGGGGTGTGGAGCTGCTGTGAAATTACATAACCATCTGCCTCCATCCACCTTTCTACTGCAACGTGCCCTTTGTCTTCTACTGTTTATTTTATGGCCAGATTTCTACAACCTTGAACACAGAAGTAGAATTTGTTTTGTGTCATTATAAAGAAATCCTTGGGGACAAACAACATCCCACATCTGCAGTCGCTTTCTTCTTCACCCCCATTTTCTTGTCCTGTTCTGATTTAAGTGTTCTTGCTTCTTTGCCCTGAAGCATTTCACATACTGTTTCGTACCTGTTTTCTGAAGCCAGCCTCCTGCTTCAGTCTACCTTAGGTCAGTTTCCTTGCCCTAAAAACCAAGAGGGAAAACAGTGCCTTTGGAAGTCCTCAAAAATTGTATCGATAGCATTCTATTCCCTTCTCATTTCTGAATCAAATTAAACGAGAAAGAGCTATTATTTCTCCCGCACACTTATAAACCTTGGCTTTAAAGGTGTCACATAGAATCAACAATCACTGTAAGCCTCAAACCCCAGCCTTGTTAATACTGGTGTCTGGGTCACTTTGTTACAGCAGGCAGGTAGAGAAAATACAAGCAGAGAAATGAGGGCAGAGGCCAGGTGGCAGGAAATCACAGGTCTTCCACAGAGGGGAGTTCCACAGGCAGATGAATGAAAGTAGGAACCTTCCCGACTAACAGGAAACCACATCTTTTGGGTGATAAGAGTCCTGCAAGCAGACAGAGAGGCGGGGAAAGATGGGACTTTCCTACCTTGCCATGCAACTTGTTGCTCATTATGCTGTCATTCTAATAAAATTAGCCTTGCAGATAAGGAACACCTATCATTCTCTGAAGCCATGACACTTCTGATTTAAACCAAATAAGATCACAAATCCCTCCTCCCCTTGGGAAGATGGAGCTGGAATAAAAATCAGGGAATACAACCCCCCAAGCTCCTCCTTCCCCAGTGAATGCTCTGCCCTTTCATCTGTGTGCCTCTCATAACTGGCTTGGGCTTCCCTGGTCATTCAGACTACAAAGAATATGCCTGCAATGCAGAAGACCTGGGATTGTCACAGAGAAGAAATTCACAATTATTTTGAATACCATCAAGTGTTCTGTCAATGTTCAAATTTTCCCATAGTCTCGATTTGTTTCGAGTTCACTTTCGCTATCATTGGGTTCTAAATAAGGCTCGTGCACTGCAATTAGCTAGTCTGTGGTATCATTTTACATGTTTCTGTAATTTCAGAAAAGTGATAGATTTAGTCTTGATGAAACTTAGGTTTAATTTTTTGCAAGAAGAGTGGATAGTGACCTTTTAATAGGAGGCACCTATTGTCTAGTCTGTTCTCTTTTTGTGATTTTAGAAGTTCATGGCCATTGTCTAACTCTATTAACACATTAGAGCTTGCAAGAGTGATATGCATTGGAATGTCACTATGGTACAATTCCTTTTTTTATTAGCTGAAATATTAATATTTCTATACAGAGAACTCTCTGGAGAAGGGCATGGCAACCCATTCCAGTATTCTTGCCTGGAGAATCCCATGAACAGAGGAGACTGGTGGGCTACAGTCCATGGGGTCATAAAGAGTCAGAAATGACTGAAGGGACTAGCACAGAGAGATCTCTAGCCCCATTACCCGCTGAATTACTCTGAAGTATAATTTATATAGAAAAAGCAGGATGAAGTTTGGTCCTTTGCTTTTATTTTTTTATTTTTATTTTTTTTTCATCATTCAGAAGTTTTTAATAAACAACTTCATTATAAAAACTTTTTTTTGAAAATGTAATTCTGTAAAACATTGAAAAATCTACTTTAACAAAGATAGGCCCTGTGCATTTTCTAATGGCACTTATATTTTACAATTAAAAACCTTGTTTTATATAAAGCCAAAAATACTCCAAGAGGTTATTCACTGTGTTTACAAAGTGCTAAAAGGTTTTGTCTTGTGGTCCTTTGCTTTTATTTACTAGTTTTCAAAATGACCATGTTCCCTATCATTCTCCAAGGATGGTCGATGAGTTTGCCTGTTCTCTTGCTTGAATATTATCACAAACCGTGTGATATGGTTTTATGTGATTGGTTTATTACTCTTCTTGGTGTTCTAATTGTCTAACTTTGGGATGATAGGAATCTTTTCAGGTTGAACCATGAGTCTTTTGAAAATAATCTGGGCAGTGTTCTTGCTTTTTGATCCTACAAGAATGTTTATCTTGTAAATTTCTTGCTCCAGATCTGGAATCAGTCAGTTCTCTAAGAAGCCCAGGTTCCACCTAATTGGGAAAAAAAAAATTTTGGATATCATAGTCTGGACACTGAGGGTACTCTTAGTACTGACTGCAGTCCATGGGGTCACAAAGAGTCGGACACAACTTAGCGAATGAACACCACCACCACAATCCATAGAAATGCATGGAACATGGAGAAAATTCCCTTTTTTAAACTCTGAAGAGTGCTCGATCGTGTAAAGATGTATTATTTAAATAATTAGTACCATTTTGATGAGCCTCTGAATTGTTTTTAGGCTTTTCATAGAACAAATAATGTTGCAATACTTTTTTTCTTTCCTTTTTTGTTTGTTCTCTTTGCTTTTTGTTTTTGCAATGAATAATCTTGAGCAAATGTATTTTTTATCTTGGCAGTGTATTGTTGGGATTGGTTTCTAGAAGTGGATTTGCTGGATTAACAAGGAAAGGATTGGGTTTTTTTTCTAATCTTAATGCACGGTCCCTGAGGTGTGTAACTCTTATCATGATCATGGCAGAAATGGGGATCCTTAAGAGATCAGTGCCCATGGCAGTGGGGCAGTAGTTTAAGAAATGTTATCAACTTAGACTATATATATGTGATATGTATACATGATATATATATATATATATGTATAGAACTACATACAATTTTTATAAAGCTGTCACCCTTTAAACCATAATTTAAAAAAAAATTCTGTCATTTCCTAGAATGAGAGATGATTGCGCCTCTTCTTAAAAGCACTTTATTTTCCCAGGAATATTAGACTTTCCTCCCAGTGATTGTTATTTTATTTCTCTGACAAATCTAGAAAGCATAACTTTATTTCAAATATAATTTCTGGAATTTACATAGCTTAACAGTTTTTCTGCTGGAATGCCTTTTGGTATTTCTATTTTAGGGGAAAAACACTAGAAAAAACCAACATTTAGAGGAACTGAGTTAGATACTATGATTTACTAGAGATGAACAAGGGGGATGACAGTCTTTGGCAGGCCTTGAGGAGAAAACTAAAAAAGTTAGCATTTTTACATTTAGAACTTTCCATATGGCTGTTGCCAGGCTAGATTAATTCAGGAGTCTGGTACCCTCTGCTTTTCCAATATCCATCTCCCCAGACCTTACAAGATTTACAGCCTGTGCACAGAGCTTTGTCCTGTTATTCTAGTGTTACCATTTGAGTCATCAGACATTGTATAACAACTCTCCTCTTTTTCTGTTGTGAAAGAAAATGGCTGTATCACTGAAAACAGTTAATCAACCATCTGAAGGCAATAGCCAGCGTGTAGAAGAGACAGAAATAAAAACTCACCTTTAACACATGATGGGCAGGTGACAGGCACAGCGCTAGTTAAACTCTTTTCCTAGACAATCGCATCTAATTTTCAAAAGCCTTATGAACATTTCCAGGTTACCAAATTTAGGGTCTGATGTCAAGCACCTTTTTCAGTCCCATCCAGATGGTCAGATGGTGGTAGAATGTAGCATGACCTTAGAATCCACTCTCTGAATCAAAAGACCATATGACTTACTAATGTGCCCTCTCTGGAGTTGCTAAAAGAAAATGTCAGGTATTATTTCTAATTTCAAATCATTCAGATTCTGTTGAGATAAATGAATGCAATTTCAAATGCAAGTGATTTGAGAATATATATATATGGAGAAGGCAATGGCACCCCACTCAGTACTCTTGCCTGGAAAATCCAATGGATGGAGGAGCTGGTGGGCTGCACTCCATGCCGTCACTAAGAGTCAGACACAACTGAGCAACTTCACGTTCACTTTTCACTTTCGTGCATTGGAGAAGGAAATGGCAACCCACTCCAGTGTTCTTGCCTGGAGAATCCCAGGGACGGGGGAGCCTGGTGGGCTGCTGTCTAGGGGTCACACAGAGTAGGACATGACTGGTAACTTAGCATAGCATAGCATATATATATATATATACACACACACATATATGTGCTATGTTAGTGGGCTTCCCAGGTGGCTCAGTAGTGGAAAGAATCTGCCTGCCAAGCAGGAGACACATATTCGATCCTTGGGTAGGGAAGATCCCCTCAAGAAGGAAATAGCAAACCACTGCAGTATTCTTGCCTGGGAAATCCTATGGACAGAGAAGCCTGGTGGGCTACAGTCCATGGAGTCACAAAGAGCCTGACATGATTTAGTGAATAAAAAATGATAAACACTGTATGCTGCTGCTGCTGCTGCTGCTGAGTCGCTTCAGTCGTGTCCGACTCTGTGCGACCCCAGAGACGGCAGCCCACCAGGCTCCCCCGTCCCTGGGATTCTCCAGGCAAGAACACTGGAGTGGGCTGCCATTTCCTTCTCCAGTGCACTGTATGCAAATATATAATTGTATCGTTCATACCAAACTCTGTGTGTGTATGCATATTTGTGTATGTGTGTGTGTGGGATACACAGTTAGAGTTGATGGAATGATTATGAAAGAAGGAATAAGTTTAATCTTTAAACTAGACTGAACTTGCTTCCAAATCTGGTTTCTCTATTCTTTCTCTGCTCACTCTCGGTGTAGGTGTGGGTCAATTCTTAACTGCTCTTAGCCAAAGTTTTGTTGATTCTTAAACAGGAATAACAATTCCTCAAGTTTTTCTGGAATTTGTGATAATAATATATGTATAAAATGTTTAAAAGAGTGTCTAACACATCACAAGAAACATCCCCAGTGATAACTGTAACGATCAGAACCACGTGTAAATCATCTTTAAAGCATTTTCAAGGTAGTCCATTTTGAAGTTTGGCCAAGAGCCAGGTAGTTATCTAAGACAGAGTGGAAGGAAATAGAGGTGGAAAGAAAAGAAAGCCTGAAGACTTGAAGGCAAAAACAAACAAGTTATGCAAGTGTTCAGTGAGAGAAGGGTGGTTTCCTGAACAGAATTTGCATACTGTGTAGGAAGAGATGATGTTGCTTAGTGTATGATAGAGGTTTGGCCTGAAAGGATGTTTCGCTGTCCTTGGCAGTCAAATCTCCCTGCCAAGGCGTTATCAGATACTTTCAGTCTCCCCTGTTGAAACAATGGTATCCTGAATTTTACCTGATTTTTTCATGTTGACAACTGCCCAGGAAACATACCATAAGAACCTGAGATATGCGAATAAATGACAAGGTGTCCCCCTTTGAAAGCTGCACTCCCTTAATAGAATATCTATCAACTTTAAGTTCTAGATGAAAACTTTGGGGGGCAGAGTTCCACAGGAATGGGAAATGGGCGCAATGATTCTTAAATCTGTTCTGTGGTCTTTAGGTCCCAAAACACACACCTTTATGTTCCTGGATATAGAGAGAAAAAAGTGAGTTAGAACAGTTGACATTCCACCTGGTATGGGTCAAAGAAGTGACACAAAAGTATCTGGCAATTAAACATTTTCTTCACAGTCTGTACAACAATGCATTTCCCAAATGAATGAGTCCTATTTTGACCTCTCCAATGTGTTGCTGTGTTTGAGTGTCTCCTGTGGAGGTGCGGGTCAGCAGTGGACTGCTGCAGGGGCAGGGGCTCTGGGTGCAGCAGACTTGGGTATGGCATAAGCCCTCTTGAAGGAGGTCACCGTTAACCCCACCATAGAGCTGCCAGAACTTACACAGGACCGGGAAACAGACTCCTGGAGGGCAAACAGAATCTTGTGTGCACCAAGACCCAAGAGAAAGGAGCAGTGACCCCACAAGAGACTGACCCAGACATGCTTGTGAGTGTCCAGGAGTCTCTGGCAGAGGCGAAGGTTGGCGGTAGCCTGCTTCAGGGTTGGGGGCACTGAGTGTAGCAGTGTTTTCATGGGACCTTTTGAAAGAGGTTGCCATTATCTTCATTACCTCCACCATAGTTTGGCCCGAGGTAAATAGCAGGGAAGGAACACAGCTCCAGCCATCAACAGAAAATTGGATTAAAGATTTACTAAGCATGGTCCCGCCCATCAGAACACCCATTTCCCCTCTCAGTCAGTATCTCCCATCAGGAAGCTTCCATAAGCCTCTTATCCTTCTCCATCAAAGGGCAGACAGACTGAAAACCACAATCTCAGAAAACTAACCAATTTAATCACAGACACCACAGCCCTGTCTACCTCAATGAAACTATGGGTCATGCCGTATAGGGCCACCCAAGATGGATGGGTCATGGTGGAGAGGTCTGACAAAACGTGGTCCACTGGAGAAGGGAATGGCAAACCACTTCAGTATTCTTGCCTTGAGAACCCCATGAACACTATGAGAAGGCAAAAAGATAGGACAGTGAAAGATGGACTCCCCAGGTCTGTAGGTGCCCAATATTCTACTGGAGATCAGTGGAGAATTAACTACAGAAAAAATGAACAGACAGAGCCAAAGCAAAAGCAACACCCAGCTGTGGATGTGACTTGTGATGGAAGCAAGGTCCGATGCAGTAAAGAGCAATATTGCATAGGAACCTGGAATGTTAGGTCCATGAATCAAGGCAAATTGGAAGTGACCGAACAGGAGATGGCAAGAGTGAACATTGACATTTTAGGAATCCGCGAACTAAAATGGACTGGAATGGGTGAATTTAACTCAGAAGACCATTATATCTACTACTGTGAGCAAGAATCCCTTAGAAGATATGGAGTAGCCATCATGGTCAACAAAAGAGTCTGAAATGCAGTATTTGGATGCAATCTCAAAAACGACAGAGAGATCTCTGTTTCCAAGGCAAACCATTCAATATTACGGTAATCCAAGTCTATGCCCCGACCAGAAATGAAGAAGCTGAAGTTGAACGGTTGCATGAAGACCTACAAGACCTTTTAGAACTAACACCCAGGAAAGATGTCCTTTTCATTATAGGGGACTGGAATGCAAAAGTAGGAAGTCAAGAAACACCTGGAGTGACAGGCAAATTTGGCCTTGGAGTACAGAATGAAGCAGGGTAAAGACTCATAGAGTTTTGCCAAAGAACGCACTGGTCATAGCAAACACCCTCTTCCAACAAAACAAGAGAAGACTCTACACATGGACATCACCAGATGGTCAACACTGAAGTCAGATTGATTATATTCTTTGCAGCCAAAGGTGAAGAAGCTCTATACAGTCAGCAAAACAAGACCAGGAGCTGACTGTGGCGGAGATCATGAACTCCTTATTGCCAAATTCAGAGTTAAATTAAAGAAAGTAGAGAAAACCACTAGACCATTCAGGTATGACCTAAATAAAATTCCTTACAATTTATACAGTAGAAGTGAGAAATAGATTTAAGGGACTAGATTTGATAGAGTGCCTGATGAACTATGGATGGAAGTTCATGAATTGTACATGAGACAGGAATCAAGAACATCCCCAAGGAAAAAGAAATGCAAAAAGACAAAACGGCTGTCTGAGGCGGCTTACAAAAGGCTGTGAAAAGAAGAGAAGCAAAAAGCAAAGGAGAAAAGGAAAGATATACCCATCTGAATGCAGAGTTTCAAAGAATGGCAAGGAGAGATAAGAAAGCCTTTCTCAGCAATCAGTGCAAAGAAATAGAGGAAAACAATACAATGGGAAAGACTAGAGATCTTTTCAAGAAAATTAGAGATACCAAGGGAACATTTCATGCAAAGATGGGCACAATAAAGGACAGAAATGGTATGGACCTAACAGAAGCAGAAGATATTCAGAAGAGGTGGCAATAATGCACAGAAGAACTATACAAAAAAGATCTCCATGATATGTGAAAATACTCACGTTGGTGTGATCACTCACCCAGAGCCAGACATCCTGGAATGTGAAGTCAAGTGGGCCTTAGAAAGCATCACTACGAACAAAGCTAGTGGAGGTGATGGAATCCCAGTTGAGCTGTTTCAAATCCTGAAAGATGATGCTGTGACAGTGCTGCACTCAATATGCCAGCAAGTTTGGAAAACTCAGCAGTGGCCACAGGACTGGAAAAGGTCAGTTCTCATTCCAATCCCAAAGAAAGGCAATGCCAAAGAATGCTCAAACTACCGAACAATTACACTCATCTCACACGCTAGTAAAGTAATGCTCAAAATTCTCCAAGCCTGGCTTCAACAGTACGTGAACCGTGAACTTCCAGATGTTCAAACTAGTTTTAGAAAAGGCAGAGGAACCAGAGATCAAATTGCCAACATCTGTTGGATCTTCAAAAAAGCAAGCGAGTTCCAGAAAAACATCTACTTCTGCTTTATTGACTGTGCCAAAGCCTTGACTGTGTGGATCACAATAAACTGTGGAAAATTCTGAAAGAGATGGGAATACCAGACTACCTGACCTGCCTCCTGAGAAATCTGTATGCAGGTCGGGAAGCAACAGTTAGAACTGGGCATGGAACAACAGACTGGTTCCAAATAGGAAAAGGAGTACGTCAAGGCTGTATAATGTCACCCTGCTTATTTAACTTCTATGCAGAGTACATCATGTGAAATGCCAGGCTGGATGAAACACAAGCTGGAATCAAGATTGCCGGGATAAATAGCAATAACCTCAGATATGCAGATGACACCACCCTTATGGCAGAAAGCAAAGAACTAAAGAGCCTCTTGATGAAAGTGAAAGAGGAGAGTGAAAAAGTTGGCTTAAAGCTCAACATTCAGAAAACGAAGATCATGGCATCTGGTCCCATCACTTCAGGGGAAATAGATGGGGAAACAGTGGAAAAAGTGTCAGACTTTATTTTTGTGGATTCCAAAATCACTGCAGATGGTGACTGCAGCCATGAAATTAAAAGACGCTTACTCCTTAGAAGAAAAGCCATGACCAAGCTAGACAGCATAGTCAAAAGCAGAGACATTACTTTGCCAACAAGGGTCCGTCTCGCCAAGGCTTTGGTTTTTCCAGTAGTCATGTACGGATGTGAGAATTGGACTATAAAGAAAGCTGAGTGCCAAAGAATTGATGCTTTAGGTGTTGGAGAAGACTCTTGAGAGTCCTTTGGACTTCAAGGAGATCAAACCAGTCCATCTTAAAAGAAATCGGTCCTGAATATTCCTTGGAAGGACAATGATGCTGAAGCTGAAACTCCAATACTTTGGCCACCTGATCGAAGAACTGACTCACTGGAAAAGATTGAAGGCGGGAGGAGAAGGGGACAACAGAGGATGAGATGGTTGAACGGCATCACTGACTCGATGGGCATGAGTTTGAGTAAACTCCGGGAGTTGCTGATGGATAGGAGGCCTGGAGTTCTGCATCCACGGGGTCGCAAAGAATGGCACAGGACTGAGAGACTGTACTGAACTGAAAAGAACTGAAAGAGTTGCCTGTATTTTTGCATCTTTGCCACCAGATGGCAGTAATAACCCATTCATCCATTTCTCCACATCCAACCCCATCCCTTATTCTGCTTGATGTTATTCTACCAATGACTCAATCTCTAAGTTAAGATTGATGCCTAAAAATTCCTACTGTATTACCAGTGACAAGCCAGCATACTAGAGTCATAGTTTCCTGGTGTAAAAAAAGGTGCATAAATGTGCATTGGGGCATATATATATATATATATGTTAGTCGCTCAGCGTGTCCAACTCTTTGTGACCCCATGGACTGTAGCCCATCAGGTTCTTCTGTCCATGGGATTCTCCAGGCAAGAATACTGGAGTGGGTTGCCATTTCCTTCTCCAGGGGATCTTCCCAACCCAGGAATCGGACCCAGGTCTCCCGCATTTCAGGCAGATTCTTTACCATCTGAGTCAAACCTTGAAGCAAACACTGGAAATAAAGTGATCTTGTGTGGAAGTTGGAATGCCCTTCAGTAAGAAACGCCTTTAGTAAACAGTAAAAGATTATCTTGGATTCCATGCATTAAAGTGTATGTAAAACTATTAGTTGGCCGTGGGAGGAATCTCTTTTTGGAGTGTGGTTGCATATATGTGACTTGAAGCATTATCTATCATAAGCAATCCTTGTCACATCCTAGGCACAACTCCCTTAAGGATGAAAGAGCGAGGCTGTCCACAGGTGAAATGGGAACTGACATGACCCTGGGTCTCAGTTTCACTTAATTACCCTCCTACTCAATTTGCCTTAATATGGCATATTTTCTTTCTCAGCTCTTTTCTCCAAGAATAATTTTCTTGTTCAACTATCCTGTATCCACAAGTCCATGTTTCAGCTTGGGAAACAAACTTTTTCATGTAACCTTCTTTTCCCTTTTTCTTAAAAATATCTAAGAAAACCTTGTAAAGATTGAACAAAAACACCCTGTAATTGTGCTGAACCAAAACTTTGCTTGGACATTCTTCTTTAAACTTGGCTTGATGAGGATGTTTTTAAACCAAACATTTCACACTCAAAATTCAAGAGACATGGAAAAAGAGCTAGAAATGGATGGTTTTTTTTTCACTGTATTTTTAGATTGTGGGGTTTATCTGGATCATTTTCAATAGCTTGGAGTGATGAGCTGATCTGATTTTAGCTGCTGCAGAGAAGGGTAATTTTCAGGGCTCCTTCCACTACTGAGGATGTGGCAACAGACTAGGGAACACATTTTATCAGCGAGATACAGTTATCTTTACAATTACAATACATAGGCCTGGATACGATTTGGGCACTTTCTTGCATGCCAGATACATGGACATAGATATAACATGAGGATTCACTGAGACACGGGCTAGGAAGCGCCAGCACACTGTCGATACTCAGCAATGGTGAGTTCCCTTTCTCTCTTTCTCGGTCTACTCCTAGGATAAAAGCAGGCTGATTCAAACCTAACTTACAAAGGAGCAAAGCTCTATCTTCCACATTGGTTGCACTCTATAAACATTCACTTCCTTGTCTCCTTTTGGTCTGGAATTTTCCTAACGATACTCTACCGGGAAAAAGAATTTTCAATTCTCATGCTTATCGCAGCATTTGCAACACCTCCATGAAAGTGGAAAAAAAGTCAAAGTATTAGTCGATCAGTCTTGCTCAGCTCTTTGCAACCCCATGGACTGTAGCCCTCCAGGCTCCCTGGTCTGTGGAATTCTCCAGGCAAGAATACTGGAATGGGTAGTCATTCCCTTCTCCAGCGGATCTTTCTGACTCAGGGATTGAACCCAGGTCTCCTGCATTGCAGGCAGATTCCTTACCATCTGAGCTACCAGGGAACCTCCAAACACCTCCATGAGTGTCTGCCCAGCGCACTCCCAGAACTAGTCTAGAAATTAGGATTCTTTTTTTTGAACAAGAAACAATGCTCCTCATTGGAATGATTTAGTCACTACCCAACCAAATGTGGGGCCAGAAGAAGTAAAGCCAATATACTTACACCAGGTTGTGGTGAAGGAAAGTGCCGTGTTTATTGCAGGTGTCATACAAGGAGTGGGGGGCAATGAACACTCTTAAAGCCCAAACTCCCCAATAGGTTTCAGGGTAGCATTTCTAAAACAAGGTGGTGGAGGGAGTTGCAGGCTATATGATCAGTTCGTGCACAGTTCTCTGATTGGTTGACGGTGAGGAAACTGGCCAGTGTCACAGGGCTTCATGTTATCAATTCTCAGACTCCAGTAAGTCTGGGGGCTACGTGCCCATGGTCATCATGTCGTCAGCTTCTTCCATTTGGTGGAGGCTTTAGTATCTGCCTGTAACGCAGAGATTCGGGTCCGATCCCTGGGCTGTGAAGATGCCCTGGAGAAGAGAATGGCTACCCACTCCAGTATTCTTGCCTGGAGAATCTCATGGACAGAGGAGCCTGGTGAGTTACAGTGTATGGGGTCACAAAGAGTTAGACACAACTGAGCGACTTTCTCTTTAGTAGCTGTAGAACAACTCAAGAATGCGCACCAGATACCATCTCCTGTGTACTTTCAGTTCAGTTCAGTTCAGTCGCTCAGTCGTGTCCGACTCTTTGCAACCCCATGAACCGCAGCACGCCAGGCCTCCCTGTCCATCACTATGTACTTTAGGGAGGAACTAAAGATCCTGTGGCTGTCATGTGGCTGACTTACTGTTTAAATGGTTACCAGTGTTCCTGGCCTAACTTACTATTTTTTTTTTTTTATCACTACATGTTCACCTCCTTTTAATCATTAATTATGGAGCTAGGCTTTTGTGATTCAGAGGAGGACTAGTATACTAACGCTCTTCTACAAACAAGAGGCAGGCAGAGGACACAGGAGGGGGTTCTGTTCCAGGAAGGCCCCAGAGGAATCCACGTGGTTATAACTGGAATAATTTTAGTGACAATTAAATAAGGTAATTCAGTGCTTTGAAACTTTTTGTTAAAAGGACAAAGAGACTTAAGGGCATGGCTTTCATATAGAAAGAGAAAAAAAGTGAAAGCTTTAGTTGCTCAGTCATGTCTGACTTTCTGCGACTCCAAGGACTGTAGCCCATTGGACTTCTCTGTCCGTGGAATTCTCCAGGGAAGAATGCTGGAGTGGATTGCCATTTCCTTCTCCAGGGAATCTTCCTGACCCATGGACTGAACCCATGGATCTTCCTGATGCATGCATTGCAGGAGGTCACTCACGCTGCAGGCAGATTCTTTACTGACTGAGCCTAGAAGTCTGTGTCTTCAAGGGGCCTCTAATATCTGTCTCCACAGAGATTAAAACTGTATCATGTATTTCTGTGAGCTGTGAATCTGGTTACTCAGCATTGACTGATTAATACTTCCTTTTCAAATAGTTTTAAACTTTATTTTTAAAATAGAGGATAATGTTCCCATGGAATCTTGGCATTTTGAACAAATAACTCGTATGTTTAAAAATCTGCTTGGGGACACTTGAGGTATTCAGTTCAGTCGCTCAGTCATGTCCGACTCTCTGCGACTTCATGAATTGCAGCACGCCAGGCCTCCCTGTCTATCACCAACTCCAGGAGTTCACTCAGACTCACGTCCATCGAGTCAGTGATGCCATCCAGCCATCTCATCTTCTGTCGCCCCCTTCTCCTCCTGCCCCCAATCCCTCCCAACATCAGAGTTTTTCCCAATGAGTCAACTCTTCACTTCTCTTCTTCATGAGGTGGCCAAACTACTGGAGTTTCAGCTTTAGCATCACTCCTTCCAAAGAAATCCCAGGGCTGATCTCCTTCAGAATGGACTGGTTGGATCTCCTTGCAGTCCAAGGGACTCGCAAGAGTCTTCTCCAACAACACAGTTCAAAAGCATCAATTCTTCGGCGCTCAGCTTTCTTCACAGTCCAACTTTCACATCCATACATGACCACTGGAAAAACCATAGCCTTGACTAGAAGGACCTTAGTCGGCAAAGTAATGTCCCTGCTTTTGAATATACTATCTTAAGTTGGTCATAACTTTTCTTCCAAGGAGTAAGCGTCTTTTAATTTCATGGCTGCAGTCACCATCTGCAGTGATTTTGGAGCCCCAAAAAATAAAGTCTGACACTGTTTCCACTGTTTGCCCATCTATTTCCCATGAAGTGATGGGACCAGATGCCATGATCTTCGTTTTCTGAATGTTGAGCTTTAAGCCAACTTTTTCACTCTCCACTTTCACTTTCATCAAGAAGCTTTTTAGTTCCTCTTCACTTTCTGCCATAAGGGTGGTGTCATCTGTATATCTGAGGTTATTGATATTTCTCCTGGCAATCTTGATTCCAGCTTGTTTTTCTTCCAGTCCAGTGTTTCTCATGATGTACTCTGCATAGAAGTTAAATAAGCAGGGTGACAGTATACAGCCTTGACGTACTCCTTTTCCTATTTGGAACCAGTCTGTTGTTCCATGCCCAGTTCTAACTGACCTGCATACAGATTTCTCAAGAGGCAGTTCAGGTGGTCTGGTATTCCCATCTCTTTCAGAATTTTCCACAGTTTATTGTGATCCACACAGTCAAAGGTTTTGGCATAGTCAATAAAGCAGAAATAGATGTTTTTCTGGAATTCTCTTGCTTTTTCCATGATCCAGTGGATGTTGGTAATTTGATCTCTGGTTCCTCTGCTTTTTCTAAAACCAGCTTGAACATCAGGAAGTTCACGGTTCACGAACAGAGATCATTCTGTCATTTTGAGATTGCATCCGAGTACTGCATTTCGGACCCTTTTGTTGACCATGATGGCTACTCCATTTTTTCTGAGGGATTCCTGCCCGCAGTAGTAGATATAATGGTCATCTGAGTTTAATTCACCCATTCCAGTCCATTTTAGTTCACTGATTCCTAGAATGACGATGTTCACTCTTGCCATCTCTTCTTTGACCACTTCCAATTTGCCTTGATTCATGGACCTAACATTCCAGGTTCCTATGTAATATTGCTCTTTACAACATTGGACCTTGCTTTTATCACCAGTCACATCCACAGCTGGGTATTGTTTTTGCTTTGGCTCCATCCCTTCATTCTTTCTAGAGTTATTTCTCCACTGATCTCCAGTAACATATTGGGCACCTACTGACCTGGGGAGTTCCTCTTTCAGTATCCTATCATTTTGCCTTTTCATACTGTTCATGGGGTTCTCAAGGCAAGAATACTGAAGTAGTTTGCCATTCCCTTCTCCAGTGGACCACATTCTGTCGGGTATTAGGTATTAGGAGGTATTAGGAATGCACAAATCACATGGCATTTTGGCAAACCTGTGTGACCAAATTCTATTTGTTCAATAGAAGCCTTATTCTAAAATGTCGAGTGCTCCATGGCTTCTGGATTTCAGTGGGTGTTTGGAAAACTTTTCAACTGGAGAGTAGTGACTCTTGTTCATCTCTGGTGCTGATGGAGGAATTTGCCTTTGTGGAGAGCTCTTCCCAGTGCAGATATAGGAAGATCAATTGCCCGCACCCTCTTACTCTTAGTCTGTTGGTCCTAAGTTGCTTCAGTCATATATCTGACTCTTCGTAACACTATGGATCTCTTCCATGGGATTCTCTAGGCAATAATACTGGAGTGGGTTGCCATTTCCTTCTCCAGTGGTTCCTCTTAGAGAAACTCTGAAATTCAGTGAGGAAACCAAATGTGGTAACTTCAAATTGCAGTGTTAAGGTTTTTCTTTAATAATATAAATTGTTTAACTCTGTCTTTGCAAAGTTAGAATTTTTTTCTCTCTAAGTTTAGATTTAGACTGCCTCAAGCCTCACAAATGCTGTTTTATGGAGGAGTATAGATGTGTTCCCCCCTCCCCTGAAAATTTCCTTATAGGAATGGGAAACCAAGGCTGTGTGATCATAGGGTGTAGAGCCTAATTGTCACGTCATATGAGGAGATGCCTGAGCTCAGTGGTAAGGAACTCGATCCTGCACAAGGAATTAGGCACAACTAACTCTTTTGATTGTCTTGGCAGGATCATGTAGCCAGAGGACCCTTTGTAAAGAAGAGTAGAAGAGGGAGGAAATCTTTTTATATGAGTGTGAACGTTTGTGTGTGTACTCAGTCGCTTCAGCCGTGTCCGACTCTGTGACCCTATGGACTAGCCCACCAGCTTCCTCTGCTGTGGGGTCTTCAGGCAGGAATACTGGAGTGGGTTGCCATGCCCTCCTCAAGGGATCTTCCTGACCCAGGGATCGAACTGGTATCTTCTGTGTCTCCTGCATTGCAGGCAGGTTCTTTACCACTGAGCCACCGAGGAAACCCTGAGTGTATATACACATAGACATATGTGTGTGCATACACACATTTATATACACTAGTCTAGAAAATCATATCAATATATTTCCACCTGAAGTTCAGGTGTGGGAAGGTGTGTGGGTGTGGTGCTTCATTTTTGGTTTTGTTCTGGGAGGCTTAAGGAGAAGCCAAGCTAACTTTATTGCAAGTTGAATTTTTAAAAACTCTTATATAAAACTGATCTAATTCTTCACTTCAAGGGTTGGGCTATGGGTGGCAAACTGGGATTCCCTCAGATCTCTAACCAGCTTTCTCTTTTTTTCTTTCTTCTGTTTTAAATCATGTACTAGATATAGATTTTGAATTCTGGCTGAGGACCCCAGAAATTCCTCCTGGTGACCACCCTTGTTCTCTCCTCTCCAAAGCCAACCCCATTGTGTATTCTGTGCTGGTATCTCAGACATGAGATGGGACTTCAGAAATTTGATGGTCCACATGCCTGAAATAGATGCAGAGACTACTAGTTTCCCCCAAACATTCATTCTCTCTCTCTCTCTTTCTTACAGTAGAATTCCCAACTTTTAGATGGGCATGGCTATCCAGCTTGTTACATTGTTGGACTACTATACAGCTAAATTCTAGGCAGTAGGAAAACATCAGAAGTAACATGTGCTTTTTCTAGATCAATTAATCTTGACTAGGAGTAATTTTGCCTACCCCTCACTTTAGCAATGTTTGATTGTCACAACTTGGGGGTGTTACTGGCATCTAGGGGCCTTCCCAGGTGGCACTAATGGTAAAGAACCCACCTGCCAATGCAGAAGACTTAAGAGACACAGGTTGGATCCCTGGGTCAGGCAGATCCCCTGGGAGATCCCCTGGATCCCCATATTCTTGCCTGGAGGATCCCATGGACAGAGGAGTCTTGGAGGTCCACAGGGTCGCAAAGAGTCAGACAAGATTGAAGTGACTGAGCATGGATGCATGCATAAACTGGGTTATGTTTATTTGTTTTTACTTAACTGTAACCACTTTCTTCCACATCAAGTATCCCAGTTCTTATGAATACAAGAGAAAGTAAAATGAGAATTTAGCATAATCACCCTATTACTTTATCCTATGTTACAAAGAGGATAGTCTTAAAATAGCATACTAAAACCATTACGATTAAAAATTGCTAAGGATTTAAAAACTATTTTTTGAAAATGTTTTATACATTAAACCCAATTTTTTATAACTTCACTGTCTTACTTAAAAGTAAAGACATCACATATTATACTCTCTTCTTTTTTTCTCACTGTTCTACAAGTAACTACTGTATATGTTTAATACTCATCATCTGCTCTAATGCTGATAATTTTCTATTCATTTTGATTGTCTAAAGTACATTCTGTAGTAGGTTTCTAGTGAAGCAAATAGAAACAATATTCCCTGAGTTGTGCATGTTGATAAAAATTTGCTTGTGCCCTATATATTTGAATATGAGTTTTATGAGGTATAAAATCTGTAGCTCAGATATGCTTTCTTTGAGTATCTAAAATATTGCTCTGTATTTTGTATTGCAAGATTTTGTATTAAGTAATAAAACATTACTTCAAAAAGTCTGAGGTTAATCTAATTTTGTTCCCCTTATATAATTTATTCTTTTTTTATATTGATGTTTTTTGTTGACATAAACTGTATGTATTTAGAGAATATGTAGTAGACAGCCCTCTCTGATGGCTCCAAGATTCTACTTCTTAGTGTGAAAACCCTATATAATTCCCTCTGTTATGGGCTGAATGTGTCTCCACAAAATTCATATGTTGAAGTTCTAACCCCTAATGTGATGGTATTTGGAGATGGGTCCCTTGGGAGTAATTAGTATTCAATTAGGCCCTAAGGATGGGAACCGCCTGGTGGGATTAGTGGCCTTAGGAGAAGAGGAAGGAAGAGAGAGGAGAACAGCTAAGTAAAGACACAGTAAAAAGCAACCATCTGCAAGCCAGGAAGAGAGCTCTCATCAGGAACCAAATCAGCCCTGATCTTGGACTTCCCAGTCTCTGGTTCTGTGAGAAATAATTTCTGTGGTTTAAGCCATCCAGGCTATGGCATTTAGTATGGTAGCCCCGCTGACTAAAAATCCTCCCTTGAGCTTGGGCGGGACCTGTGAATGCAATGAGATCATCATGCTGAGATTATGCTACAGAAGACTCTATCAAGACAGACTGTAGAGAGATTCTCCTGATTGCTTTGAAGAAGTATCTATGTGTGAAAAGGCCATGTGACTAGAACTCTCAGTCTCTAGGAGCTAAGAGAACCCCTGGTTGACATCCAGTAAGAAAACAGAGATCTTAATCTTACAACCACAAGGCACTGAATTCTTAGACCCCAGTTTTTCAATGAGATAACAGTTATAGCTGACATCTTCATTTAAGCCTGGTGAGATCTTGACCCATTTAACCCATACTTTGACTAGGACTTCTGACCCATGGAAATGGTGAAATATTAAATTAGTGTCATGTTAAGCCACTAGGTTTGTGACAATTTGTTATGCAGCAATAGAAAACGTATACAGGGAACCTCCTCGGTGGTCCAGTGATTAAGAATCTGCCTGCCAATGCAGGGGAGGACATGGGTTTGATCCCTGGTCCAGAAACTAAGATCCCACATGCTGTGGAGAAACAGCCCATGAATTGCAACAAGGCTCCACGCAGCCAAAAGAGAAAACGAATGCAGAGTATGATTTGATAAATTTTAACATATGCACCTGTGGGAAATCATAAACAAAATCAGGATAATAAATATACTAAAACACCTTAAATTCCCTTATACTCTTCTATAATCTATCCTTTGCATCCTGTTCCAACCTCCTCTATTCCCAGGCAAGCACTGACCTTCTTGCTATACTGTAGATTATTTTGTATTTTTTAGGCTTTTAGAAAAATGGAATTGTACACCATGTATTCTTTTTTGTTTGGTTTGTTTCATTCAACGTAATTATTTTGAGATTTATCTACTGTTATGGTATATAATGAGTTCATTTTATTCTTTGGCTAAGTAAAATTCAATTGTATGTATTTACTACAAATTACTCATTCATTCAACTGTTGATGCACATTTGGGTTGTGTCTAGTTTTTAGCTATAACACATGAAGATGCTATGAACATTTGTGCATATGTTTTTGTTTTGATATATGCTTTTATTTCTCTTGGATAAATACCTAGGAATGGAATGCCTTAATCATATGATAGATACATGTTTAATTTTATTGAATTCAGTTATCACTCAGTCATGTCCAACTCTTTGTGACCTCATGGACCACAGCATGCCAGGCTTCCCTGTCCATCACCAACTCCCAGTTACTCAAACTCATGTCCATCAAGTCAGTGATGCCATCCAACCATCTCATCCTCTGTTGTCCCCTTCTCCTCCTGCCTTCAATCTTTCCCAGCATCAGGGTCTTTTCAAATGTGTCAGTTCTTTGCATCAGGTGGACAAAGTATTGGAGTTTCAGCTTCAGCATCGGTCTTTCCAATGAATATTCTGGAGTGATTTCCTTTAGAATTGACTGGTTTGATCTCCTTGCAGTCCAAGGGACTCTCAAGAGTCTTCTCCAACACCACAGTTCAAAAGCATCAACTCTTCGGTGCTCAGCTTTCTTCATAGTTCAACTCTCACATCCATACATGACTACTGGAAAAACCATAGCTTTGACTAGATGGACCTTTGTTGGCAAAGTAATGTCTCTGCTTTTTAATATGCTGTCTAGGTTTGTCATAGCTTTTCTTCCAAGGAGCAAGCGCCTTTTAATTTAAAATGTTAAATTATTTTCCAAAGTGGTTGTGTCATTTTGCATTCACAGCAGTAGTATGTGAGCATTCCAGTGGCTTTGCAGTCTTGCCAACACTTGACATGGTCAGTTTTAAGATTTTTTTTGATGTTTTAATAGATGTGTAGTGATATCTTTATGTATCTCTAATTTCCATGTCCCTAGTGGACAGCAATATTGAGCATCTTTTAATGTATCATTTGTATATCTAATTTTCTGTAATATCTGTTCAAATGTATACATTTTAAATGACATTTAAGTTTTGAGAGTTGTAAATGTCTGGAAACAAGTCTTTGGCTTACATTTTTATTCTACTCTCTTTCAAAGAATGAGTTCAGTTCAGTTCAGTTGCTCAGTCATGTCTGACTCTTTGCGACCCCGTGAATCGCAGCACGCCAGGCCTCCCTGTCCATCACCAACTCCCAGAATTTACCCAGACTTATGTCCATTGAGTCGGTGATGCCATCCAGCCATCTCATGCTCTGTCGTCCCCTTCTCCTCCCACCCTCAATCTTTCCCAGCATCAGGGTCTTTTCCAATGAGTCAACTCTTCGCATGAGGTGGCCAAAATACTGGAGTTTCAGCTTTAGCATCATTCCTTTCAAAGAAATCCCAGGGTTGATCTCCTTCAGAAGGGACTGGTTGGATATCCTTGCAGTCCAAGGTACTCTCAAGAGTCTCCTCCAACACCACAGTTCAGATATTTTTAATTTTGATGAGGTCCAGTCTATCAGTTTGTTCTATGTATTGTGTATTTGGAGTCATATTTAATAAATTATAGCCTAATCTAGGGTTCCAAAGTTTCTTTCCTACAATTTTTTTTTCTAGAAGATTTATAGATTTAGGCTTTAAATAGACATCATGAGAAATGCTGGGCTAGAAGAAGCACAAGCTGGAATCAAGATTGCTGGGAGAAATATCAATAACCTCAGATATGCAGATGACACCACCCTTATGGCAGAAAGTGAAGAGGAACTAAAAAGCCTCTTGATGAAAGTGAAAGAGAAGAGTGAAAAAATTGGCTTAATGCCCAACATTCAGAAAACTAAGATCATGGCATCTGGTTCCATCACTTCATGGGAAATAGATGGGGAAACAATGGAAACAGTGTCAGACTTTATTTTTTGGGGCTCCAAAATCACTGCAGATGGTGACTGCAGCCATGAAATTAAGAGACGCTTACTCCTTGGAAGGAAAGTTATGATCAACCTAGGTAGCATATTCAAAAGCAGAGACATTACTTTGCCAACAAAGGTCCATCTAGTCAAAGCTATGGTTTTTCCAGTAGTTATATATGGATGTGAGAGTTGGACTGTGAAGAAAGCTGAGTGCTGAAGAATTGATGCTTTTGAACTGTGGTGTTGGAGAAGACTCTTGAGAGCCCCTTGGACTGCAAGGAGATCCAACCAGTCCATCCTAAAGGAGACCAGTCCTGTGTTCATTGGAAGGACTGATGCTAAAGCTGAAACTCCAGTACTTTGGCCACCTGATGTGAAGAGCTGACTCATTGGAAAAGACCCTGATGCTGGGAAGGATTGAGGGTGGGAGGAGGAGGGGATGACCGAGGATGAGATGGCTGGATGGCATCACCGACTCGATGGACATGAGTTTGGGTAAACTCTGGGAGTTAGTGATGGACAGGGAGGCCTGGCGTGCTGTGATTCATGGGGTCACACAGAGTTGGACTCGACTGAGCGACTGAACTGAACTGAACTGATGGTCCATTTTGAGTTACTTTTTGTTTATGGCTGAAAATTAAGGATTGAAGTTCATTGTTTTTTTTTTTTTTTTTTTTAATATAGAGGTCCTATTGTTTCTGCACCCTTTGTTGAAAAGATTGTCCTTTCTTCATTAGAAGCCTTTGCAGGTTTGTCATAAATCAATTTAACATATAGATCTATGCATCCATTTGTCGACTCCGTCTTGTTCCATTGGTCTGTCTATCTTGACACAAATACAATACTCTCTCAATTATTGTAGCTTTAAGTAATAAGTCTTGAAGTCAGATAGTGTAGTCCTCTAACTTTGTTCTTTTACAAAGTGATTTTATCCATCCTTGTTATCATGACAGTAAGGAGACAAATTTATTGCCCTTAACTCTTTTATTGAAGATCTATACTTTTTCCTCTGATTATGCAATTTCATTCTCTTATAATTCATCTATATACATGAGATCTTTTGTACACTTATTATATTGTTCTACTATTCTCTTTATAAATCTGCATCAATATTCAGTCTTTGTTACCATAGCTTTATATTGTTTTATTTACAAATAAAATGAGTTTATTAATTTTATTTTATTTAAAACAAATTGGCTTATTTTTCAACCATTTCTCTGCCATGTAAATTTTAACCATCTTGTCAAATAAGAAAAAAAAATCCTGAAATGAAAAAATGAAGTCGCTCAGTCGTGTCCGACTCTTTGTGACCCCATGGACTGAAGCCTACAAGGCTCCTCCGTCCATGGGATTTTCCAGGCAAGAGTACTGGACTGGGTTGCCATTTGGTATTTTTATTAGGAAAGTACTAATTCTTCAGATCAATTTGGTGACACTTCAGATCTTTATAATACTGAATCTTCTGAACCATTTATATACCTTTCCCTTAATTTACATACTCTCTAATATCTTTCAGAAAACATTATATATTATTTTCTCCAGTAGGCTTGCTTCTCTTTTGTTAGATTTATTCCTAGGCACTTGATATTTTTGTCGCCATTAGTAAGGTTACTTTATTTCTAATTATTTTAAAATATTTATATAATAAATTTCAAAATTTGGGTGGTGCATGGTTGTCATCTGAGTTTTAATGTCTAAATTTGCTTAATCATCTCCATAATAATAATGCAGAAGTAAATCTATCACCCGTTCAGCTTCCCTCATGCTGCTTTTTTGTAGTCACACCCATTTACTTCTAACTCTTACCTATCTATTTTCCATCACTGTAGTTTTGCCTTTTCCAGAATGTCATACGAATTTAATCATAGTGTGTACCCTTTTGAGGCTGACTTCTTTTACTCAGGGTCAGGCATTAGGGATTTATCTGTGTTATTACACATGTAGATTTAAAAAAATTAATGAGGAGTGTTTCATTGTATAAATACACCAGCATTTATTTATGCACTTGCCTTTTGAGGGATATTTTGGTTGCTTCTAGTTTTGAGTGATTGTGAATAATGCTGCTATCAACATTTGTGTATAGCTTTTCATCCACATATAATTTTTTATTTCCCTAGTGTAAATACCTAGGAGTGAGATTGCTGGGCCATGTACTTTATAAGAAACTCCCAAACTGTACTATTTTGCATTCCTAACTGCAATGCATAAAAATTCCAAATGTCCCCTATCTTTATCAGCACTTGGTATGGCCAATTTTTAAAATTAGCCTGTCTAATAGGTGTAAAGAATGTTTTTTAAAAAGTATGATTTCTGATAGTTACTAGTGCATAGGAATAAAATTTATTTTTTTTAACTTTCAAAGTATAGCATATATACCAAATATGTATTTATCATGAAAGCCTGATGAATTAAACACATCCAGGTATTCAGCAACCAGTTCAAGAAACAGAACTTTACAAGAACCCTAGAAACCTCTTCTGTGCATCCATCGTTTACAAGATAACCTTCCAAGCTCTTATCTAGCCTCTATAGTGTAGATTAATTTTACTTTCTTGTACATCATGTAAATGGAATCATACTGTATATGGTCTTGAGCCCTCTGGTATTTTTTTTCCCTTTATAAAATGTTAGTCAGAAGGAAATAACCCAGAAGAGTGAAAGCATTATAATAAATCATAACTGATGGTATATTATTTAAAATATTTATTAGAAGCTATTGAGTACCCACGCTGTTTTCATATTGTATACATTCGTTAAGATAATAAAGATAATTAGATGTTATGTTACTAAAATGTCAAGAGAGGAAGCATATTTTGACTCAATATTGCTAAGGTTTTCTTTTTTTCCTTTGTTTCTCTCTCTTTTTTATTTTTTAACTTTTCATTTTATATTGGAATATAGCCAACTAACAATGTTGTAATAGTTTCAGGTGGACAAGAAAGGGACTCAGCCTTACATATTAATGTATCCGTTCTCCCCCAACTCCTTTCTCATCCAGACTGCCACATAACACTGAGCAGAGCTCCCTGTGTTATAGTTTGGTTCTTGTTGGTTACCCATTTTAAATATAGCCGTGTGTACATGTCCATCCCAAACTCCCTAGCTCTCCCTCCCTCTACTCCTTTCCTCTTGGGAACCATAAGTTCATTCTTTGAGGCTGAGAGTCTGTTTCTGTTTTGTAAATAAGTTCATTTGTATCATTTGTTTTTAGATTCCACATATAAGGAATGTCATACAATATTTCTCTTTGTCTGACTTACTTCACTCAGTATGATAATCTCTAGGTCATTGCCAAGGTTTTCTTTTTAATCTAAATGCTTTAGTTGGCAGTTATGAATGATATGATCTTGGTTTATGATTCATAATTTATTCTTTTTACATGCTTTTCCCAGTAGAAAATGTATTTGCCTTCTTTGGGAAGTGTGGCGTGAGGCACATAGCTTCTTTCATTACCATCTGAAGTTTCCCCTACTTCTACCATTCATACTTCCATTCAGCAGCAGCAGGATCATGGCCTGCCCACAATGGAGGTGGAGAAGAGATTAGGCAGCTCTTTAATTTCCACCTGTAATTTACCCCCAGAGAATGACCAGCATCGCTGTTCTTTCATAGCCCTCTGGTCCTGTATCATAATGGCAGAAGCCCACGTCTGTTGTTACAGAGTAAATTCAACATGGTTTTGACTTGCTCTGAATTAGACCTTATGAACTTGCCTCAGTAAGCACATACACGTTTTCAAACATATATAGATAGCTAAAATCTTACTAATTTATTTTCTCCTTAGGACTTGCTGATAATAGGCTAACACTTTAGCTGACGTCTACTATTTTTAGTAATTCATATTTATAAATACACACATGTACACACTAATATACTTACAGGAATGCGCACTTGCTGTCAGCACAATTTTTCTCCTTCACCTAGTCCAGATTTTATAATAGGCTTGGCCAGAACAAATAGCAATCACATTTTAAAAAACCAGTACTCGTATTTTCAAAGAATCTTCTAATGGTGTCTCTATAGGATTGAGGTAATTACGCAGCATTCATTTCTGCATGTCTTGACACAAAGAACAAATTATTTTTATATCAGCATTGCTTTTAAATCCCCAACCAGGTACATAATGTAAAAGCCAGAGAAAATACCTGAAAGATAGAGTTTGGGGATATGTATGTCACTGTCTGGGGAATGAGCTTCCCAGGTGGCTCAGTGGTAAAGAATCTGCCTGCAATGTAGGAGGTGCAGGAGACACAAGTTTGATCCCTGGTCAGGAAGATCCCCTGGGGGAGCAAATGGCAACCTACTCCAGTATTCTTGCCTGGAGAGTTCCATGCACAGAGGAGCCTGGTGGGCTACAGTCCATGGGGTCACAAGAGGTTGGATATGACTGAGCATGCATGCATGCTCTGGGGGAAAAATCAACTTTAACTTTCAAACTACTTTTCTCTACCAGAAAAAGCATTTCTCAGAAAACATGACATTCTGCATTAATGGAATCCATACCAACAGCGGGGGTGGCCAGGGGTGGGGTCTTCCCTTGTCTGGAACAGGACGGGTGTTTTGGAATTTGCTCTAGGAGAATTACAGACAGAGTGCTTCAACACATGGGGTCTGAGCCAGATGGCCTGGGTTTGAATCTCATCTACAATGCCTGGCCACTAGCTTTGCGATCACTGTGCTTTTCTTTTCTTATTTATAAAATCAGGATACTAGCAGTGCTTATCTTATGAAGATACTGGAAGGATTAAAAGTGTTTATATACATGAAGTGTTAAAGAAGTGCCTGGCTCAATACATATTGACCATCATTATTGAATAAACAAAACATTTAATGAGTGTTTATAACACAGTGCATCTTTTAGATCTCATTTTTGTCATTAGCCTGAAAACTCATAACATTTTAGAACTAAAAAGGCCTTTAGGAATTTTCTATTCCAGCTGTCTTAGTTAAATATGAAGAAAGTAAGGTTGAAGAAGTTCAAATTATTTGTGCTAAATTGTTCAGCTTGCTAGTAATAAAGTGAGGATAGAACGGAACTCAGTCTTGTAGTTTGAGAGGAATTGACTAGTCTAATTATGATTGGAATTGCAATAAAAAGAAAATGCAAATTTGAATAGGCAGTCAACAATGTCCAGGTCCATGCTTAGGCTGGAGAAGGATTTCCAGACTTGAGGCAGAATGAGAGGAGAATGAAGTTCATTAGATTGGGAGACACTGTTAGAACAGCAGGCCTGCTCAACGCAGAGCTGAATGCTTTCACAGGCTTGCAGCCAATTTTTATAGCCTCAAGACAGACAATTCCTACTGGAATGGTGACATGAAGTGATTGGTTAGGATGCTGTAGGGTGGATAGTATGGTGGGTATTTTACATAGTATGGGGTCAGGGAACTGCTGGGTTTAGATACGGAGCTCATGCAACAGTTACTATGGGTCTTGGTCAGTTCCAGAAATTTTTATCCTGTAACTTTGGTGTAGGGCTCCATAAAAAGCCTTGAAGTTAACGTATGTTCTACTAAATAGAACTTTCAATTTTCATGTCTTCCATATTTAAAAAAACAAAAACAAAAAACTGCAGTGACCCCATGGACTATAGCCTGCCAGGCTCCTCTGTCCACAGAATTCTCCAGGCAAGCATGCTGGAGTTGCCATTCCCTTCTCCAAGGGATCTTCCTGACCCAGGGCTAGACATTATGTCAGTTATTCATTATGGCGGTTATGGATGCTTTGAAATATTTAGTTTCTTTTTACGATTTTTAGTTTTGTATTGAATGCTGCCAGTGCTCAGAAGAGCAGATATCAGAGGTTGGCTCAGGGACTGTGACCTTCACTGGGACTCTGAGATGGCATCCAAGCACTTCCTCAACTTTTTTTTTTTTCCTTTTCAGAAAAATAAATGTTAGTTAAAGACATTTTGATCAGACAGGTCCATGGGACCATAGAGTGGAGTGAAATATGTATTTCATTTAATGTGATCAAAATAGGCAAAACAGATCCTTTAGACTTCAAAATATGAATTTCTTACTCATGCTCATCGAATCTAGGGTTAAAATATTCTCAACATAGCTTTAATGCTGTTCTACAAATATTACTATCCCAGGAGAATCAGTTATCCTCAAAAACGACTGAGAAAGAAAAAGAACAAAGTTGACATGCTGCACTATACTTAAAAGTCTTGATTGTGTGTGTGTGTGTCTGTGAGAGAAAGACCAAGTTTCCATTTTCTGGAAAAAAATGAATTAAGTGCTAAAAATTCAATAAACTTTTATTACCCGTTTATTAGGTGTCAGCTCCTTTTCTGGGCATTCAGGACACAGCAATGACTAAAATAACATGTCATAGCCAATAAGTCTTGGGACCATGATTCTGCTCAGCCCAGCTAACTTCAGTGTGTGCTGTCTTAATCACAATCTCTTAAAATCTTCCCCTATGCAAAACTTGTGTTTTTAAAATTGCATTTTCATTAACAGGGAGTGAACAAAATTGTGCCATTGCTTCCACATCATTTACCATAAAAGGAGCAAGCACTGATAATTTGAGGTTGCATCTTCAATTACACAAAACATCTCTGAAATTTTAAAGTGATTTTTAAAATGTGGATTTTTCTAATAAGTTGTTATTCGGTTGTGCCTCAGTTTCCATAATTTCTGATGGGAATTCAACGTACTTATTCTTTTTTTTTCCTAATGACATTGATCCTTCTGAGTGCTTATTTAGAAGGTGCTTACTTGTTCTTTTCCCCAACTGGGTTTTAGCTCCTTCAGGTTGGAGGAGGCAGAGGACAGCTTCTTAAGAGGCAGACTCCAGCGTGGGCGACTGGGTTCAGTTTCCAGCTCTGACACGTAGTTGTCTCATCTCTGACAAGTAACTTAGTTTCTTTCATGCCTGAAATTTCTTCTGTAAAATGCTATATATCTCACAGAGTTATCATTTACTTCAAATTACTATTTGCTCATCTGACTCTTTGCAGTGCCATGGACTGTAGCCCACCAGGCTCCTTTGTCCATGGGATTTTCCAGGAAAGAATACTGGAGTGGGTTGCCATGCCCTCCTCCGTGGGATCTTCCCGACCCAGGGACCGAACCCTTGTCTCCTGCATCTCCTGCAGTGCAGGTGGATTCTTTATCACTGAGTCACCTGGGAAGTCCTATAAATAAAATATTTTTTCACCTCAAGGCTTATGTGAGATTGCATTTGACCTGAGAATGGTATTATTATCAAATAAAGGGGGTTGATATTAACATTAAAAATCTGTAAAGTCAAAAAGGGAAAGAAAAGAAAAAAGGGGGCAAGCCGGGAGACTTTTGGCTCTAATAAGGCAGAATCTATGACCCCAGGAACCGATAGGCTTTTCCTGGTAGTCTATAGAGTATTTCATTGTTCAGAGTTTTATGAATTCAACTGGAATCTCCTATTTTTGAACAATCTGATTTATACAACTGAACAAGATTTTCACAGTCCGCTTAAAATTGATTGTGTTATTCTAGCTGCAATCACTGTCTTTTAAACTACAGGTTCTGCAAGTGAAAACTCAGTCAAGTCAAGTATTCGATGCCATTTCCCTATGATAGATACCAGGACAGCTAGCGTCCTGGTCACCCACCATTTACTCAGCACTCTTCCTGGCTTAATGCATCACTTCCTTATTATAAGGTCTAGCAAGAACAAGTCATTTCTTTACTACAGTCAAAACATTTATGGGAGAGGCTCCCATAAGTCTCTCTAGTGTGTAACAACAGGATAATAAAGCTTAGGGATTTGGAACTTATTTTGAATCTCATCTCTCCCAGATCGTTGTGATTTAAAGTGCATATGTTAAAATCTCAGAGAGGCTGATTCTTGGAGACCTCCTTTAATTTGGAGGTTGCCAATGACCTCTTATTTATTTGCTCCCTTTTATTTTTTTTCCAAGCTAAGATTTTTCACAAGACTTCATATAATTTTTCCAGCTTTTCTGGTATAAACCATCTGTGGTCATTCTGCAGTCTCTTTAGATCGTGGGAAAGTTTTATCTTTTCCTGCACAGCACATATACGAGTCTTGCTCTTCACAGCTACTCTTTAGTAATAGATCGTTCCATGTGTCTTTAAGGAATTTAGATAGAGTCCCAAAGCCAAAATTGTTGTCTATCTATAATTGTGAAAAAATTTTAGAATGCTCTTGCATTTAAATACCTCATTAGTCTTTTTTTTTTTTTTTTTTACTCTTTTTGATATTCTTTTCCATTACAGGGTTTCCCAGGATCTCTGTGCTATACAGTAGGACCTTGTTGTTTATCCATTCTATAAATACCAGTTTGCATCTGCTAATCCCAAACTGCCAATCCCTCCCTCCCCGTCGACCTCTCCCCGACCCCCGCCTTGGCAACTATATCTCTATATCTGTAAGTCTGTGTTTCATAGATCAATTCATTTGTGTCATATTTTAGATTCCACCTGTAAGTGATGTCATACGGTGTTTGTCTTTCTCTTTCTGTCATTGTCAATTTTTAATGTGAGTTTTGACTCTTTGTCAAAAAGGTTACTCTAGAATCTTTGTCAGAAAATGAAAGTTTTCAAATACTCCGTTTGAAAAATTAGTAACATATTTCTGTTAGTTTTCTAGATATCAGACAACTTTTAAATGACCATGGAAAATATAAAGAATATGAAGAACAGTATATTGTCAGACACATGTTGTCATCGTCCCTTGGAAAAGTCACATCCTGCCCTGAGTGTCCCCTCTCAAGTCTCTATCACCTGTCTTTTCTCATCCAACAAATTCTTATCTTCCTTCAAGACCCAGCCCTGACACTCTTCCTTGCTCACTCTAATCCACTAGCCTCTGAATTTCAAAATACAAATTATTCCCTATTTTGATATTTGAATATGTCCTCTCATTTATACTTGAATTTTCTTTTATGAATAACCTTGTGTGGAGTGAAATTGTAAGCACCTTACAGACAGGGACCGTCTCTTATGAAAGTGTTAGTCACTCAGTCGTGTCTGACTCTTTGTGATCCTATGGATCCCATAGAGCCTTTGGAGTATTCTGGGAAATACCAAGATAATAAGGCAAATCTGAAATGATAAACAAATTGTAAGTAATATATTTACCTATTTTTATATTTTTTTCCTGTGAAAATGTGTGTATTAACAAAGTGGGATCATATTGCATATGATTTTGCTACTTGTTTTTAAATAACTCATCATGAATATTTTGTTATGAAATATTATTCAAATGCACAGTCTTGCTAATGATTATGTATTTAATAATAAATGACCATTTACTTTTTGTTGGACCTTTAAGTTATTTCAGTTGTGATTTTCCTTAAATGTTTTATCTGTGTATCTTTCTTCTGGAAAATATTTACCAATTTATAATTTTAACAACTTATCAGTGTTCTTTCACTCCATTTTGCAGCTCTCAGTATTGTCATTGAGTACATAGATATTTTTAATTTTTTATAAGCAAAATTTTTCTTATTTTTAATTTCATTCTTTGCTTATTAGGGAGAATATTGATTTCTTTACTTAACAGACATTTAAATTCTTTCTTTGAACTGCCCATTTGTAATTCTTCCCCAGTTTAATTTGGCATGTGATATGTTACTGTCAAGTCCATAAGAGTTCATTATATATTAGGGATATTATTTGAACCCATACATGTAAATTTTTGACAGTACTGAATTTGTAAATAACTGAATTTAATAATTTTTTCTTTGTGAGCTTTTCCATATAAAGCATTAAAATATTTATTTACATTTTCTCAAAGCTTTGGTATTTCTGCTTTGGATTTTTAATATTTAACTTTATAATGCACTTAGAGTTATCATCAGTAATATTTGCTTTTTTCTCCCAAATAATTGATCAATTTCCATAACCATTTATTTATGTTTGTGAATATTCATAAGGGAATATTCATGATGGGTAATTAAAAAGCAAGAATCAAAAAGATAATGAAAAATCTTTTTCCCTACTAGTCATATTTTTTAAAAATTTTTTGCAGTTTTTTTTTGCTGATGACATATTTTCTTACTCATCATACGTGTATCATATACCAATTTCTTATGTATTCTTGGGCTCTCTATTGTGTTTCACTGATCTGTCCATCCTTGTTCTAACTCCTCAGATTTGATTATTATAATGAATTTTAGTAAATATAGTAAATTTATAGTAAATTTTCAGACATGCTGAGATAAATTCCTCATGTTAGTATTTTTTCTTTATGAAAATTCATTAGCTTTTGTGTGTGTGTCCATTTCAATTTTATGGAAGTTTAGAATTATTTGTCAAGTTAAAAAGATTTGTTTAGAATTTTGCATAGAATTGGGCTTCCCATACAGCTCAGTTAGTAAAGCATCTGCCTGCATTGTGGGAGACTTGGGTTCAATTTCTGAGTCAGGAAGTTCATCTGGAGAAGGAAATGGTAACCCACTCTAGTATCTTGCCTGGAGAATCCCATAAACAGAGAAGCCTGGCAGGCTACAGTTCATGGGATTGCAAGAGTCCAACATGACTTAGTGCTATCTTTCTTTCTTTCTTGTGTAGAATTGCATTAAGCTTTAGGATTATTTGAGATGCACCAAGAAAAAGTTTATAACATTCTGTATGTTCTTTATTTCAAGTTAGACTAAACTTGCTGAAAGATAGCTAATTGCCAGTCTGTACCCTAGTCCAAGGGTGCAAGTGGGCTGTCCAGCTGGTGGTGACCTACATCTGCAAAGAACATTTTGACAAGAGGCTTTCCAAAGTGGCTTTACCAGCTCTTCTTGTACATATGTGCTACCTTTCTTCAGAATACTAACATGAGCTTTTTCTCATCAATAAATCTCAAACAAAAACAAGAAACTGAAGCACATATTTTAATTCTGAGGCATTTTAACACATTGGTGGCCCTCATTAAGCCAACATTTATTAAAATAGTAAATATCTTAAATGACTCTCATATTTGACCAAAGTTTAAAAATTTATCGCTGGAAAATTGCCCCCAGAATCTAGATGTAACATTATAATATAAACAACAAAAAATAGTTTTCATTCATCTAAACCTCCTTATCTGTCTATTGTTTTTGGGCTTCATTCAGCTTTTCGTTGTCTCAAATACATGTGTATTTATTTCTGGTGGGAATTTTTGCTAAGTGATATGTGTCTTTCTCTTCCTTTGGGATTTGAAAGATCCCAGAACCATCTTTTCTCTTTTTTTTTTTTTTCCCATAAATTCTGCTCTTTGGATGACAGTGTCTGTGTTGGTTTCACAAACATCTGAATGAAATGTGTTTATTTTCCTTTAGAAATATGTATTATAAACTGAGAGAGTGGATGTTTGTTTTTAGAAAAGTATAAGATGATAATCCAAGGCCTAGATAGAGAATTTTTACGTTCAGAGACAGTGCAAGAGAAGTAGCTTTAATTTTCCAAAAGTGGCCATGGGGAACAGCACCTTGAGATGAGAAAACAATTCAATTATTTTGGATAATTCTGTGTATTTATTTTTTTTTCTTTTGTGCCACACTTTTGAAGCAAAGACAGCTTTTTATCAAGAAGGAAATCTTTTTCTTAATTCTTATTTTATGTTCTTATGAATAATGATCTAATAGCAAATAAAAACTATCTAACTGATGGCTGATGATACTTGGAAAGTATTAAATGCTGAAGTATTTTTGTGTCTTGGGAACTCACAGTCTATGAACATTTCTCACGTTTTCTATGAAATTTAAGAAAATAAGTTATCTTGACATCTCCTCATAACAGCTTCTGTCAGGATCACCAGGAAGTTCTTTTTTTTAAAAAAAAACATAATTTAGGAACACATAGGAAATAAAATCAAGTACCCACAAGAAGAAAACATTTTGCTTTAGTTTCAGGGCTAGTTACAAAATTGAAAACTTTTATGTTACTGAAAAATTCAACTTGAGTAAATTATAGGCTTTAGTCTGAACCTATCTTTGGAAGCAACCCTGACTTAAACAGTCACCATACACACAACTAGTAGGATTGGTTGCTAAGTCTCCTAAGCGTTTCCTCTGTTTCTGAGCTAACAATTTAGAATTTCATGGCAGTGGGATTCTGAGGGTGTTTGGAGCAATCTTCCACTGGAAACATCTATATCAAGACTGAGGTTGATTTCCAGGCATGATGCGTACTTGACAGGCTGAGCTCATGTGCATCTTCTACGGTTTATTAAATTAGAAATAATGACCATTTTCCTTGTTTAGAGGGAAAACAACTTTTATCAGAAAAATGGATTGCTATTGCAAATATTTAATTATAATTTTATGTTGTTCTAAAACATTAAACATAGATCAGCTTATTTTCCAATTGGATTCAGATTCAATTCAATTTTTCTTTTTTAAGAAAGTGCAATTTGAAGATGCCAAACAATAATAGTGTGCCTAACCAGAAAACATGCAAAGAATTGATTTTATACTTTTATTTAAAAAATCTATCAGTGACCACTAACTAATTTTTTTTTCAACAATACATTTCTACGGTAGAAACTGCTGAAATTTCCACCCAAAAATTCATAGTTACCTCTTGAATGATGAAAATATTGCCCTTTGGTATTGATCAACTCATGGCAGAATATCACAGAAAGAGATGCAACAATTAAAAAAAAGTATTTTTATGCCACATTCAGTATTTATTTTAAAATGTTAATTGACCATCTTGTATTAAATGGGGGCCTCCCTGGTGGCTCAAATGGTAAAGAACCTGCCTGCAATGCAGGAGATCTAGGTTTGATCCCTCAGTCAGGAAGATTCCCTGGAAAAGGAAATGACAACTCACTCCAGTATTCTTACCTGGGAAATGCCATGGACAGAAGAGCTTGGAGGGCTACAGTTCATGGGGTTGCAAAGAGTCAGACACAACTGAGTGACTAACACTTTTCACTATTAAATGGAGACGTCTTTGCCAATGAGTTTACATTCTAAAAGATGAATTTAGGAAAGAAATAAGTACTATATAAGACACATCTTAACAAATTATGGCTCATAGATCAAACCTGGCCTACCACCTATTTGTATAATTATAGTTTCATTAGCATACAGTCATGCCCATTTCTCACTACATGTCCATTCCTTAACTGTAAAGTTAAGTAGTTATGGCAGACACAAAACCTCTGGTTTCCAAAGCCTAAAATATTTCCAACCTGGCCCTTACAGAAAAATTGACTGGTGTCATGTGTTGGTATCTATAAGTAATATTTAAAAAGCAGGGTAAATTTTCATGTAGAATGATTAGGGATGTGCTTTTGAGAAAGTAACATCTGAATTGTCCTGAAGACTGTGAGGAATAAAACTAGATTTGCAAGAAAAGAATCCAGACAAAGAGAAGAGGAGTGAAATTAAATGAGAGAATGCTTATCACATCTGAGGGTGAGAAACAGCAGGAAGCGGAGGGAAGCTGAAGACTGTTGAGGGAGGGGGAGAGTGGTAAGGGAGGTGTCAGAGATCACAAAGGGGCAGATAATGGAGGATCTTGTCCATCCATACAGTGACTTTTCCTTTACTCTAAGTGAGTCTGAATCCCCGGGAAGGACACAGCTGAGGAGTGATATGGTATATCTTCTATTTTAATAAGAGTTTTCCAGCCACAGGTGGAAGTTAAACTGAAGGGTAAGAGTGGTGGGAAAGGTAAGCTCAGATAGGTTAATGGCAGCAGTCCATGGTAGCTTAGACCAGGGTGGTGGTACTTAAATTCAAGATGCATAGTAAAAGAGTAGCCAACAGAATCTGCTGATTGACTGGATGTACTGCGTGGAGAAAAAGATAGCCAAGGTTTTGGTTCCAAGCAACGTAAAGAAACAAGATGCAGGTTACTGAGATGCAACTAGAGGAAGAATAGGTGGTGTTGGAAGGAATCAAGATTTATTTATTTATATCTTTTCATAGCTTTTATTTTTAGCTTAATAAATCAGGAATATTTACCAAAAAAAAAAAGAGGAAAAAAACCCCTTTGAATAGGTGAAGACACAGAAGCAGTTCCTAGAGCAGCAGCTCATATGTTACTCTATGGTTTCTAGTCAGTTTCAACATACTTTACTTTCATTTCTGGTTCATCTTTTTTCTCCTTCATTTTAGCCTAAAGCTTCCAGTTCTTCTCTCCCTTCCCCCCTGAGTCCAGGTGCAGGAAGGTAGGCCTCATGGACATATATCCACAGCTGCCAAGACTTTGTTTTGAACATACAAATAGCCTGAGATGGCTAATACTATACAACTAGCGCCTTAGCAGCAGCAGCAGCATATCCCAGGGACAGGGGAGCCTGATGGGCTGCCATCTATGGGGTCGCACAGGGTCGGATACAACTGAAGAGACTTAGCAGCAGCAGCAGCAGCAGCAGCATGAGAGTCCAAGGGATAGTGTCGAGTCAGCAATGAGATATCTGAGTTGAGTTCAGGGAAGTAGCAAGGCTGGAGACAAAAATTTGCAAATCATTTTGCCATATTGGTTATAAGCTGAGACTGACTGAAAGGATCTGTGAATAAATGTACAAGGAGAAAAAAAGTAGTGTAGAAATCCAAGAATTCCGAAGTTTCATGTCTAAGATGGTGAGGAGGAGCCAACAGTGATACCAAGAAGGTGTAACTGGAAAGGTAGGGAAACAAAAGAATGTGCAGTTCTGGAAGCTGAGTGGAGAAGTTGGCTGCAAGTGAAAGGACAGATGTATTGTCTCAAATGCTGCTGGGGCCAAAATGAGGACTGACACTGGAACTTCAGATTTGGAAATGGACAGGTCATTGTGGACCAGGTAAAAGGCTGTTTCAGTACAGAGACAATAACCCAACTAGAGTTGGTTCAAGAGAAAAATTGGATATTCAGGGAAATAATGTAACTACAGAGCAAATGAAGAGAGTGAGAATAAGTAACTCTTGAGAAGTTTTTCAGTGAAGTCAAAGAAACAAGGCAGTTGCTAGAGGAAGACATGGAGTCAAGAGAGAATTTTCTTTTTCTTTAAATAGGACCTATCAATATTATAATATGTATGCTAATAGAAATAATCTCTTTAAAAAAGAAGAACATTACCTGAATGAGGGCCTTAAGTGAGAGGGGTAGAATTCAGTATGTGAGTGGAAGCCCCATCAATGGCACACGAATGAAGATCAAGCATATGAACACACAAAAAGATGGTGTGGTAGGTTTGGTGGTAGACCCATGTAGATATCATCTCTCAATTTGACTTATTTTTCTGCAGAACAAGTATGTCAGTCATCAGTTCAAAGTGAGAAAGTAGGAAAATGGATGAGGAAATGAATTTTAAGGAAATGAGTAGATTTCTACTGGCCACACTGAGGATGTACTTAAGGCTGATGGTCCTATTTTAAGGTAAGCCCCATCACCATGATTGAATGCTTTTAAAAAAAAAAAAAAAAGCTCTGTTTTCCTCTTTTGGTGTGTATGGAAACTAGATAGGGAGTGGTATTTAGCCAAGGATGGAAATTTGTTCCGATGTCTGTGAGTCTGTTTTTGTTTTGTAGGTAAGTTCATTTCTTTCATATTTTAGATTTCACATATAAATGATATCATATGGTATTTGTCTTTCCCTGTCTGACTTACTTCATTTGGTATGATAATTTCTAGGTCCATTCATGTTGCTGCAAATGGCATTATTTCATTCTTTTTATGGCTGAGTAGTATTCCTGTGTGTGTGTGTGTGTGTGTGTGTGTGTGTGTGTATACACACACTATCTTTATCCATTCTTCTGTTGATAGATATTTAGGTTGCTTCCACATCTCGACCTGGGAACACTGGGGTGCATGAATCTTTTGAAATTACAGTTTTGTATGAATACATACTCAGGAGTGGGATTGCTGGATCATATGGCAGCTGTATTTTTAGTTATTTGAGGAACTTCCATACTGTTTCCCATAGTGACTGTGTCAATTTACATTAAAACTTTAAAATAGGCCCTTTAAAACACCCAGATTTCCCAATCACAAATCATACTAATTAAATTAGAATGCCTGCACATGGGCACACAACATGAGTGTGTCTTTCTAGATTCCTAGGTGATTTCAATGACAGCAGAGTTTGGCACCTATTACAATAGAGTCAACCTCGTATTATATCATTTGGTGAGAATTAAAGGAGGACAAATTGATCTTGGCTAAAAGGCAGATTTATTCTGAAAATATCTCTACATAAATGGGGAGCAGGAAATGAAAACAACATCGAGAACAATAACAAAAACAGCTGTTGGAAATCAGCCGGAAATGGTGAGGTTATTACGATAAGAAAGTTGACAGTTTGAGAATGTGAGAGGGCGCTTTAATTTAGATGATTAGCTCTAATACCCATGGGACCTTGTGCCAGAGACTTCATCCTCAGGCTACTCATTTATAAAATGGAATCAAAATACATTCCTTTCAACTGCTAATGAATGCCCTTGGCAGAGTTCCCTTAATAAATATACATTCCTCCATTGAAAACATTTTTGTAACTTCTCCATAAATGCTTAGGTAATGTTCCTTCATTATAGCATTTTTTGGTATATGTTTTCATATATGTGTAATAATTTAAATGTTATATGTAGTTTATAATATATGTGTGTATTTATTTATTTATCTATCGATCTAATTCTCTATCAGATAAGAGCAAAAGGGAATAAGCAATATGCTTGGTATGTGTAAGAATTTTGCCAAGAGCTGATGTTACATTAATTACTTTCCTTCCAAAGTCACTATTTGATAAAATATGACTGTATTAAGCTCCCATCTACTCTTGCATTGTGAGAGGATTGTAAATAGCATTTCTAGAGAAGGGAAGGAGAAAAGAGGTCACTCCTTGTCTTCTAGCTTCATTTTGGGGAGGCCGAACAGTTCAATGATTTAAAATCACAATCTGGAGTGAGTCATAAATGGGGCTGAGTTTTATTGTATTTCCTTTTCCCCCAACCTTTAAAAATCTTTCAGGGTGGTTGAAGTCATATGTTCACTAATTGTACATTTAGTACCTGGCCCATAGTGCAGATTAGTATGTATTTAATAAATGGCTCAGATGGTAAAGAATCTGCCTGCAATGCAGGAGACCCAGGTTCAATGCTGAGTTGGGAAGATCCCCTGGAGAAGGAAATGGCTACCCACTCCAGTATTCTTGCCTGGAGAATTCCATGGACAGAGGAGCCTGACAGGCTACAGTCCATGGGTCTCTGAGAGTTGGACATGACTGAGTGACTGACACAACAGTCACTATCAATATCCATAATTCATAGCAACTCTAACCAGGACAATTTACTGTTTTCTAAGTCAATATTTCTTTGGGATTGGAATGAAAACTGACCTTTTCCAGTCCTGTGGCCACTGCTGAGTTTTCCAAATTTGCTGGCATATTGAGTGCAGCACTTTCACAGCATCATCTTTTAGGATTTGAAATAGCTCTACTGGAATTCCATCACCTCCACTAGCTTTGTTCGTAGTGATGCTTTCTAAGGCCCACTTGACTTCACATTCCAGGATGTCTGGCTCTAGATGAGTGATCACACCATCGTGATTATCTGAGTTGTGAAGATCTTTTCTGTGTATTCTTCTGTGTATTCTTGCCATTTCTTCTTAATATCTTCTGCTTCTGTTAGGTCCATACCATTTCTGCCCTTTATCGAGCCCATCTTTGCATGAAATGTTCCCTTGCATCTCTAATTTTCGTGAAGAGATCTCTAGTCTTTCCCATTCTGTTGTTTTCCTCTATTTCTTTGCATTGATCGCTGAAGAAGGCTTTCTTATGTCTTATTGCTATTCTTTGGAACTCTGCATTCAGATATATCTTTCCTTTTCTCCTTTGCTTTTCGCTTCTCTTCTTTTCACAGCTATCTGTAAGGCCTCCCCAGACAGCCATTTTGGTTTTTTGCATTTTTTTTTCCATGGGGATGGTCTTGATTCCTGTCTCCTGTACAATGTCACAAACTTCATTCCATAGTTCATCAGGCACTCTATCTATCAGATCTAAGCCCTTAAATCCATTTCTCACTTCCACTGTATAATCATAAGGGATTTGATTTAGGTCATACCTGAATGATGAAAGTGAAAGAGGAGAGTGAAAAAGTTGGCTTAAAGCTCAACATTCAGAAAATGAAAATCACGGCATCCAGTCCCATCACTTCATGGGAAATAGATGAGGAAACAGTGGAAACAGTGTCAGACTTTACTTTTTTGGGCTCCCAAATCACTGCAGATGGTGACTGCAGCCATGAAATTAAAAGACACTTACTTCTTGGAAGAAAAGTTATGACCAACCTAGATAGCATATTCAAAAGCAGAGATGTTACTTTGTCGACTAAGGTCCGTCTAGTCAAGGTTATGGTTTTTCCTGTGGTCATGGATGGATGTGAAAGTTGGACTATGAAGAAGGCTGAGCTCTGAAGAATTGATGCTTTCGAACTGTGGTGTTGGAGAAGACTCTTGAGAGTCCCTTGGACTGCAAGGAGATCCAACCAGTCCATTCTGAAGGAAATCAACCTTGGGATTTCTTTGGAAGGAATGATGCTAAAGCTGAAACTCCAGTACTTTGGCCACCTCATGCGAAGAGTTGACTCATTGGAAAAGACTCTGATGCTAGGAGGGATTGGGGACAGGAGGAGAAGGGAATGACAGAGGATGAGATGGCTGGATGGCATCACTGACTCAATGGATGTGAATCTGAGTGAACTCCGGAAGTTGGTGATGGACAGGGAGGCCTGGCGTGCTGTGATTCACGAGGTCACAGAGAGTCGGACACGACTGAGTGACTGAACTGAACTGAAGTCAATATTATTATTAGAAGAATTAAAAGGAATGTAAGACATAGAGAAGCAACTTGGGGTTGCCAAGAGGGAAGGTGGTTGGGGAGGAATGAACTGAGAGTTTGGGATTAGCAGTTGCAAACTCTTCTATATAGAATGGTTAAACAACAGGCTCATACTGGATAGCATGAGTGTGCAAGTGCATGTGTGCTCAGTCGTGTACTACTCTTCGCGACCCCATAGATTGCAGCCCTCCAGGCCCCTCTGTCAATGGAAAATTCCAGGCAAGAATACTGCCATTTCCTACTCCCGGGGGTCTTCCCATCCCAGTGATCAAACGTGTGTCTCTTGCCTCTCTGGCATGGGCTGGCAGATTCTTTACCATTGTGCCACTTCGGAAGTGTATATAGCGCAGGGAACTATATTCAATATCCTGTGATAAACCATAATGGAAAATAATATGAAGAAGAATGATTTAATCACTTTGCTGTACAGCAGAAATGAGCACATTATAAATCAACTATAGTTTAATTTTTTTAAAAAAACCTGAACTTCAAAAAAAAAGTCATGTGTGAAGAAGCACAAAAATTCCTAACATTGGAAAAATTGGTATTTTATGAATTTGACAATTTTCCAGACACTGTTTACTCAGGACATAAAGATTGCAAGGATAGGTATTTAATTTCCTCTGATAAAGAGTCTGGCAGGAAGTTGGAAAAAAAAAAGAGGGATTGTTCCTTAAGGGCTCAAAGTTATTTAAGACATGAACACCACTAGGATAGAGACCTATTTTTTTTATGAGCCAGTGACCTATTGTCCCTTCCTACGATTTGCTGAATGCGATCTTTGCTCAAGAGGAGTCACAGAGAGCCAGCTTTGTAGGATTCCAAGAGTAGCCTTCCAGCGGTGAGGAGCCAATGGCAACATTCTGCAATACTCGCAGGAAATCTACTGCTTTATGGGTGAAATCGGCCCTCCCAAAGTATCTTTAATGGCATGCTGTTATTTCACACGCAGCTATTAAACTGTCTACATGAGACAGAGACCTTAGCTCCAGAGGTCTCTTTGGTCCCTTTCACTTTGATTTTTCTGGCTATTACAAACAAGAATAAATTCAGTTTGAAATTGTCAAGTCTTGTAAAAGCCCAGAAAATTTCAGGTCAGTTAACAAAAACCCCGTTAAGCAGGCTCTTGGCACAATTCTCTAATACTTAACACGTTTCTCTGGGCCATAAATTAAATAAGCCCTCACAGGAGTTTAAAGAGCACATTTAGGGGATGGTCTTTGACCAAAAAAAAAAAAAAAAAAAAGCCAGAGAAGGATATGTTGATCTGGGGGAAAGTATAATTTAATACCATTTATCTTCAAGTTACCAAAACCTTGTGTTTCACAAAATTACTTGACATGTACCAACGCTAGTTTATTCTTGGTAGATAAAAGCATTGACATCCTCAAAGAGTGATTATGTTTGACTGTAAAGGTCTTATTCTGTCAAGTATGTAGATGACAAGGAGCAAGAAGAGTTCTTTTCTCTCTACATCTAACCAAGCGCTGGCAGAAGCTTCCAACGTGGCTTTGAAAGGCAAACTTAGCAACATGGTCTCCGCTTTAATCAGAGAGCATAAATCTTTTTAAAGCCTTGTATTAAGGAGTTATGCAGAAAGGAGATATTTTAGTTAGTGCTTCTTTTTTTAAGAGCTGAAAACTTGTATCCAATTACCTTTTGTAGTATTAAAAATCCTATTGTTTTTAACTAACTTATTAATGATGTGATGTTTGGTAAATTACCTTAACTCTTTGAGTGTATTAGCCTTTTTGGAGTAACCATAAAGACTGAATGAGCTAATGTGGATAATATGCCCCAAACATAACAGTTTCTCACTGAAATGCAAATCAAAATTACAATGAGGTATCACCTCACACCAGTCAGAATGGCCATCACTAAAATGTCTACAAGCAATAAATCCTGGAGAGGGTGTGAGGGAAAGGAAACACTTCTACACAGTTGATGGGAATACAAGTTGGTGCAGCCACTATGGAAAACAGTATGGAGGTCCTCAGAAAACGAAAAATAAAATTATCATATGATCCAACAATTCCACTCTTGGGCATATATACAGACAAAACTGTAATTAAAAAGATATATGTATTCCTATGTTTATAGTGGCACTATTCACAATAGCTAAAACATGGAAATAATGTCCATAAAAGTCCTAAATGTCCATAAACAGATGAATGGATAAAGCAGATGTGGTACATATATTCAATAGAATACTACTCAGCATAAAAAGGAACAAAATAATGCCATTTGTCACAACATAGATACAACTAGAGATTATCATGTAAGTGAAGTCAGTCAGAAAGACAAATACTGTATGATATCATTTATATTTGGAATCTAAAAGATGAAACAAATGAACCTGTCTATGAAACAGAAAGACTCATAACCATAGAGAATAGGTTGGTGGTTGCCAAGGGGGAGAGGTTTAGGGGAGGGGTGGAATGGGAGGTGGGGCTTAGCTGATGTAGCTTTTATATACAGAATGGATAAACATCGAAGTGCTACAATATAGCACAGAGAACTATATTCAGTATACTATGGTAAACCATGGGATTTCCTGGCAACACAGTTGATAATCCTCCTGCAGTGCGGAAGACCCCGGTTCAATTCCCAGGTCGAAAAGATCTGCTGGAGAAGGGATAGGCTACCCACTCTGGTATTCTTGGGCTTCCTTGGTAGCACAGCTGGTAAAGAATCTGCCTGCAATCTGGAAGACCTGGGTTCAATCCCTGGGTTGGGAAGATCCCCTGGAGAAGGGAACGGCTACCAACCCTAGTATTCTGGCCTGGAGAATTCCATAGATTCACATAGTTCATGGGTTCACAAAGAGTCGGACATGACTGAATGACTTTAACTTTCACATGGTAAATCATAATGGAAAAGAATATAAAAAATGTATATATATAATGATCACTTTGCTCTACAGAAGAAATTAATGCAACACTATCAATCAACAATAGTTCAGTTAAAATACTGATTATACAATTCTAGAATAGAGATACAATTCTATAAAGGATGAATAATCTGACTTTTCCAATAAATTCAGTGGTGTGAGAGGTAGGGAAACTATGTAGACTAAAATAAGTTAAGAGATAGAGCAACCGTGCAGTTTATGAACTTTTTTGATTCTTATCATCTGAATAGATTAACTGCAAGAGAAAAATCTGAGACAATTGGAAACATTTGAATATAGATTGAGTATTAGAATATTTAAGGAATTATTGTTATTTTGGGGATATAGTAATATTTAGGTGTTCATATTTCAAAAATCTTACTATGAATATAAAATATTTCATAAGGAAAAAATCATATCTCACTAAACATTTATTTTTACTCACTAAATTTAGTGATTTGAGAAGTACAAGTATGTCATGGAATCAGTTTGTTTAGTCACTGCATCTCATTCTTATTTTTTTTTTGTCCTTATTTACTTTTTATTGAACTATAGTTGATTTACAATGTTGTGTTAGTTTCAGGTATACAGATAAGTGATTCAGCTACATATATAAATCTATTCTTTTTCAGGTTCTTTTCCATTATAAGTTATTACAAAGTATCCAATATAGTTCTTTGTGCTATACAGTAGATCCTTGTTGGTTATCTATTTTATATATAGTAGTGTGTATAGGTTAGTCCCAAACTTCTAATTCTTAATTTATCCCTCTACCTCATCCCTTTTGGTAACTGTAAGTTCATTTTCTATGTCTGTGAGTCTATTTCTGCTTTGCAAATAAGTCATTTATCTCATTTTTTTAAGATTCCACCTATAAGTGATATCATAGGATAGCTATCTTTCTCTGTCTCACTAACTTCATGTAGTATGACAGTCTCTAGGTCCATTCATGTTGCTGCAAATGGCATTATTTCATTCTTTTTTATGGCTGAGGAGTATTCCATTTTGTGTGTGTGTGCTTCCATTCATCTTCCATACCTATTCATCTGTCAGTGGACAGTTAGGTTGCTTCCATTTACTTTCTTATTTAAAAAACTAAAATGAAGTTGGGAAACAGATCTTATCTGCTGTAGGTGGGCTCTCGCTCTAAATTCCTACTCCTTTAGTGGTAGGAACCTTTGCTCAACCATTATGTGTCTTGTAGGTTGAGGTCCCTGAGAAACAAAATCTTAGATGGAGATCAGGATGCAGGAAGGCTTTTATGGAGGCTCTTAGGATCAACACTTTTGAAAGAGAGAGTAAGGAAGCAGAACTTGATGGAGGAAAAAGTCAAATTTCTAGACAGTTTCAGCAAAAGCCTCAGCCAGCTCTGTGGGAAATTCTAAAGGACTTCACAGCTACCTTAGATTGAGAGGAGAAAGACAGAATTTTCTGGTCCCAGGCCAAACAGTTTTTAGATACAGGCCATCTTCAAAGAGAAATTGACTTGGGCAAGAATTGCATGGTCAAGGCAATATTTGAAGGAGGCTCACCCTAGGGGCTGTGTGCAGGCAGTACTCTTGGCAGTAGGTGTAGAAAGGCCTTCATCATAGCAAGAGAATATGAGCAGCATATCTTGATTTTTACTGGTGCCTGAGCAGAAGGGTTCTGAAAGCCTAGTATGCCTTCAAGGAACAAGCAGAGTGACCTTGACAACTGATGCCATGACTGTACTACAGTGAGCAGATGTTATTTCCATATCCTCATAGGTTTATGCTGATACAAGTGAGCACAAGTAGATATTTATCTATTTGATCAATGAATAACAAGGTTTCATATTCATGTGTAAAAGGACATCAAGCACTTGTGAGTGATGCATGGAGTACTCCCTTAGTATAGGTGCTCAACAGGACTGCTGGATGAGTAAGAAGGGGGAGTTGCTAAGACCTTGCTGTCATTGAAGGGGACACAGAGGTGTTAATTGGTCTTCTGGCCTCAGGAGGCTTTATGGAGGAAGCAGTAGTCACAGGAAAAAGTGCCAAACTTGGGTATGTTTTCAGATACAGGTTTGGCAAAGGAGTTCAAAATAAGAAGCATTTCAAGAGGACTAGATTGAATAGATCAAGGAAAAGGGAAACTGTTAGTCGCTCAGTTGTGTCCTACTCTGCATCCCCCTGGACTGCCAGGCTCCTCTGTCCCTGGGAACTCTCCTGGCAAGAATACTGGAGTGGGTAGACTTTCCCTTCTCCAGGAGATTTTTCCCAACCCAGGGATTGAGCCTGGGTCTCCCACATTGCAGGCAGATTCTTTACTGTCTGAGCCACTGGACTGAAGAAGGTCTTCTGTAAATTCAAATCATAAAAGGGAAGCCATGGGGAGTGACCTGGTGGAGTACATTGATCATAAGATTTTAAGGAATATATCTGGGTATCATAGCCCCAGTAAGGCACACAGAAGGTGTTATGGGCAGTCCTAGTCCTTCCCCATAATGATAGCATGAGGTCAGGAGTGCTGGAGGGTGAGATTTGAGGAAGGGGTTGTTTCAATAATTATGTGAAATGATTAACTTAGCTGTGGTAATTAATGAAGCAGAAATTATAAGTAGAAAGAATTTCGAGAATTTGTTGAACAGCGTAGTTAATTTTTTCTTAATTGGAAATAATGAATATAGGGCTTCAAATCACTTGAGGTTCTATACAGCTAGGACACAGTTATGAAGACTGAGTCTTTAAAAGAATATTTATTTATCTTTTTGGTTGTTCCAAGTCTTATTTGGAGCTCACAGCTTCTCTAGTTGTGGCATGAGAACTCTTAGTTGCAGCATGTGGGATCTAGCTCTCTGACCAAGGATTAAACCCAGGCTGCCTGCATTGGGATCATGGAGTCTTAGCCAGTGGGCCACCAGAGAAGACCCAATAGTGAGCTGTTTTTTCTTAAGGCCCTGAGTGGTGGACATACATATTTTTTTAATATTTATTTATTTTTTGGTTGTGCTGGGTCTTCATTGCTACCTGTGGGCTTCTCTAGGTGCAGTGAGGTGGGACTACTCTTCGTTGAGGTGCATAAGCTTCTCATTGTGGTGGCTTCTCTTGTTGCGTAGCACAGGCTCTAGGTTCACGGGCTTCAGTAGTCGCAACACCAAGGCTCAAATAGTTGTGGTGCATGGGCTTAGTTGCATGTGGAATCTTCCCAGACTAGGGATCGAACCCATGTTCCCTGCATTGGCAGGTGGACTCTCGTCCACTGTACCACCAGGGAAGCCCAAGCCTGAGTTTTGAGAAGAAACATATTCCTTTTTCCCCTAAAGATACCAGGATAAAATTTTACAGATTTGGGAATGACTCTAGAGATCGTTAACTGCAACTTTTATTTATAGGCAAGTTAGGGCTTCCCTGGTGGCTCAGAAAGAATCTGCCTGCCATGCAGGAGACCTGAGTTCGATCCCTGGGTTGGGAAGATCCCCTGGAGACAGGAATGGCTACCCACTCCACTCTCTCGCCTGGAGAATTCCTTGCACAGAGAAGCCTGGCAGGCTATAATCCACAGGGTCACAAAGAGTCAGACACGACTAAGCAACTAACACTTTCACTTTCTTACCAAGGTGCAACAGTCATGGAGTAGTACAAGTAAGGGTTCCTGATTCTCAGGATATTTCCTTCCCCATTTCTCTTGTATACAAAGACAAGAATGTGGGTTATCTACAGTGCCGGACTGCAGTATGACATTTTCAAAAGGATATAAAAAATCAAAGAGAGAAAAATATTTAATACCAGCCCTGTACCACTATAATATATCTGGGGCGCCACTCTGGGTTCCAGTTGGAACCATCTGATGGGCTTTTAGAAGTTTTTAGTATTTTGAAATATAGATTTCAAAGCACATTTTAAAAAAGTTTCATAAGTGATTCACTGCTAAAAAGAAAAGTTTAAGATGTAACTATTCTAAGAAATCAAAAAAGCAAAAGAAATACATCAAAGATATTATACCCACAGGAAAAATTGTATTATGCATGTGAATACCAAATGAAATATCTTTTACATGTGTATTTGTGCATTCTCTGAAATCCTTTACTTGTGTGAAGTTATTTGCAGGAATCCTGGCTTTATTAGAGCATTTTATAGACAGACTCAACTTGGCTCAGAGCCCCTCTTCACTGCCTCTCCAGGAGGCTAGAGAGGATGTAAGTTTCATAACTCCCCTGGTGTAAAATGTTATGTTTATGAAATATCTAAAATAGCATATTTATGCAGAAATAACATGTATTGAGAACAAGCCAGTTGTTGGAAAATATTTAAAGGTATGGAAGACTTTCCAATATTTTTATATTTGACAGTTATGTAAGTCAGTGTTCCAACAATAAACAGATGACTCATTCAGAACAGGGTAATTTGAGGATGGCTTAATAATGGGTCTATTTACAGGGATGTGGGTAAGGTGCAGAACAACCACAAAGGCTAGTCAACCTGGTTAGGGTCAGGAGAGCTACTACTATTCTTTATCCCAAAGGAATGGCAGGAAGAAGTTACTAGAATGAGGAAGAAGAGCATGGAGGATGTTACCTTGAAAGGAGCAGTGACCTTAGGTCAAGGGACAGAACCAGTTCAAGGTGGCTCCACTGGTAAGAAGGCAGCAAGGGAATACACACTCTAACCTAACCCTCTTCTTTCCCTCCAAATCTCTTGTCATGGATCTCCATTGGCCAAAGCCATCAAAGGGTCAAAGTACAAGAGAGTGGAGGGGGCGAGGGCAAGTGTCCAGTGCAGGAGTCCAGTGGGAAAAGCTGAGGCCTTGGAAAGGTTAGCATCTATTGATAACATCGTTCACTTGCTCATCAAGGATTTACTGAGGAACTTCTCAGTGGTTAAGAATCCATTCTTCCATTGCAGAGGGCTCAAGTTCGATCCCTGGTTGAAGATCCCACACACCTCACAGTGTGGCTTAAATAAATAAATGAATAACAAAATTAAAAAACCATTTACTGAGTATTTAGTATGTGTCAGGCACTGTTACTAGTTGTTGAGAACCTAAAGATGAATTAACACCAAGTCTGAGACAGAAAGAAGCTCACAGGCTAGATGGAGGGGATCACAAATCAATGCAAAAGTGAAAATTGTATCAAGGTGGAAGGTTAAAATTCCAAATAAATGACAAAACTTCCGAAGGAGGATTTCTGTAACTGTTTTCAAGAGTATATTTTCCTTCCAAGATTCCCTAAAGACAACAGGAAATCCACTTTTCAGGAAGAACCTTGACTCTGATGGGTGATCAGGGAGGAAAAACAATATCAGGATGTTACATCAGGACTTGATAGCAGGGAGTTTATAAAAGTTGATTAAAATGTCCAATTAAAGAAGTGCTGAAGCAATATGGATGTTTTCCTACATCTAGGAAGGTCTCTGTGTGTTTACGTATATAGGGCGGCGGTGCACTTATGCAGGGGTGCCAGGATAGACGGATGGGAAGGGAAGTGTTTGCAACACATGTAGCTTCTGTGTCAGATGTCACTGGGAGAACTTCTTTAGGGAATCTCCCGGTATAACTTAGATGTCAATGAGGCCTTTCCTGTCCCTTCTGTTGGATCATGCAATTTCTCCCTCCCCCTCCCACCATATCAACCTATGCCCAGAACTCGGTCCCCACCCTGACCAGATTCTACACGTACACACACATTCTATCACATCAGTTTTCCCCAAAGCCATCTATCTTTTACAGATTTTACAAAAACCTTTTGTTAAGGTGGTGTGGGGGATAATCATGAAAAGATGTCCCATAGTGATCAGCCAACACACATTGATTTTTCTCCTCACATCTCCTTTTCTCTTTCCGATTCTTCAAAGGCACTTTAATTATCTCCTTCTTTTATTGTTTAAGACTTTATTGAACTTGTTACAATACTGTTTGTTTTATGTTTTGTTTTTTTGGCCACAAGGCATGTGGGATCTTAGTTCCCTGACCAGGGACTGAATCTACATCCCCTGCATTGGAAGGCAAAGTCTTAACCACTGGACTGCCCTTCTATTGTTAATCCATTAAAAAAAAAAGAAGTAGTGGTTCTCAAACTTTAGCATTACCGCAATCACCTAGAGAACTTGTTAAAATACATATTTTTAAGGTCTGAATTTTAAATTTTAACAAGCTCCCGAGCATGCTGATGGTGCCAGTCTGGTGACCCCACTCCAATACTATGGCTTTAAGTTATAACACAACTCATTTCTGAAGACTGTTTTCACCTTTTTGTGACTTCATTTCTCTACTGATGTCCCAGCGCAGGTATAGATGGATGATTTCAGAAAGACAGTGCCAGTAATTCTGGGAAAGAATATATCTCACTAGACTGGATTTGTCCTCTGTCTTGGCCATCCTGAAAATGTTGTCAGGGCATGGTCCTCCATTGAGTTGAACCAAAGAAACTCAAAACTAAATTACAACATATTCCTTGATTCAGTTAGTTAAATGAGAATCAAGGGAAGATAGAGACTAGAGATCATTACATGATTTTAAATATTAGTCTGCTACTTGATAACACTGACAACTATTTCACGTAACTCTTACATGCAGTAGGAAAAAAAATAAAACCTCAGCCTGAAAGCAAGTTTTGAACATTAAAGAGATGATAAAATTCACCAAAAAGTGTAACAAGTGACGCTTTGATTTATTGCATTTCACTTGACAAGTATTTATCAATTCCTCATGCATGCAAAACCCTCTGTTGTCCCAGAAGAAATATAATATTTAGGGGAAGGAAACAAACATATGCACAGAAAATAAATGAGAAGTGAACAAATAAATGACAGAAAGGAAAATCATTGCATCTATGTGGAGTAAGGAAACAGCTGACCTCAACAGCTGACATAACTAAACATTGATTCTCTAGTTTGGACATCATTTAAATGTTTGGTTGGTAATGTGTGTTTGGGATGGAAGAGTAACCATGTAGAGAAGCCCTGACTTAGGGCACGCTGGTCTCTAACAGCCTGTGTTGGCTGCCAGTGTCTACCTACAAGAAACAGAACACCCAGCCAGCAACAGAGCATATAAAGAAGGTCCTATCTTTTTACAAGCTATCTTGAGGAGGTCGTCTGATGTGGGTTCCAATCTCATTGCCAAGGTCTCCATGAGTTTTTGTCTTTGCTTTGTTTTAGATCTTCCCTTATAGTTTTGAAATGGCAAATGCAAGCTCCTCCAGCCTCTTTTTTTCACATTTGAGTTTGGAAGAAAGGAGGAGGGAAGATTCTAATTAAGCTTGTCCTTTGTTTCCTTCTAGGAAAGCTTGAAAACACAACCTTTCCCAGAACAGCCTAGCAGAATTTAATTTACATATTTTTAGCCATGTGTTATGTGGCCATCTCTAGTTGCAAGGAAAGATGAAATGTATTTAGCTAGGCACATTCCCTGGTGGCTCAGAGGGTAAAGCCTCTCTCTACAATGCGGGAGACCTGGGTTCGAGCCCTGGGTTGGGAAGATACCCTGGAGAAGGAAATGGCAATCCACTCCAGTACTATTGCCTGGAAAATCCCATGGACAGAGGAGCCTGGCAGGCTGCAGTCTATGGGGTCGCAAAGAGTCGGACACGACTGAGCGACTTCACTTCACTTCAGGCACATTCCTATCCCACCTTGGGCTTCCCAGATGGCTCAGTGATGAAGGAATCTGCCTTCCAATGTAGGAGATGTCTGGTTGATCCCTGGGTAGGTAGGGAAGATCCCCTGGAGAAGGAAATGGCAACCCACTCTCCAATATTCTTGCCTGGAGAATCCCATGGACAGAGAAACCTGGCAGACTACAGTCCATGGGGTCACAAGGAGTCAGACACAACTGAGAACGTATGCTCCATCCCCACAGCTAACAACATCAGGCTTCTATGACTAGGGGAAAAAAGACAAATAACAAATATTGGCCCCAGAAAGGAAGCCATTTATTACTGTCAGGAGGACACTGCCTTCCTCTGCCTGATCTGCTCTCCTATCAGGGTTAACACTTGATAACATGGAGAATGTAGTCAAAATCTCAAGCTCTAGCGTCCTCCAGCTGTATGGTCTAATCCTGGCTTGTGTGCTTGTGTGCGTGCATGCTCAGTCATGTCATCCTCTTTGTGACCCTATGGACTAGAGCTCACCAGGTTCCTGGTTTAGGCACTCGTAAACTGTGTGACCTTGAACAAGTTACTTGCCTGATCTGAGCTTACATTTTTTTCCACCTTCTTCCCCAGGGTATTGGTGATTTTAAATGAGGCACTTTACATAGCCCCCTTCTGTTGGGGCCTAGCCTTCAGTGAGTGCTCAATAATTTAGAGACTTGGAGCTTTAGTTGCTGAGATCTGTCCCAGGGAAGCAAAAGGATGAATCTCTTCAGAATGGCTGCAGAAAAAGATTATGGTGGGATGGAGGGAGTAAATGATAGGCTAAAGCATAACTCATTACAGCTTCTCAAATCATTAGTTGTGTATATAAGCAAATTCTTTCCAGTCTACTTTTAGCCTGGTGCTGGTCACACTGCTAACTTTAACAGACCTGAGTGTTTATGTGAGCCAATGAAAATGAACTATATAACTCGGGAAACAATAGAAGAGATTTAGCGCACTATTGTAATGCATGCACTGTGAACTGTAGGCTCTTTTCTTTCTCTGAATTGTGTCCTCTTCCTTGTGAAATACAGAAGGCAAGTTTCTAGATAATTAGCAACAACTTTAACCTCCGGATTCAACTCACTTACTTGACAGTAGACTCCATGTTATGATTTTGCTTGATGTTATGAAAAAATAAATGCTGTGTGTGTCTTGGTAGTAGTCTGGTAATGTAGACTGATCTGTGCCAAGGGCCACGGTAAGATGGCAGTGTGGTTACTGTGGACTAGCTCTAGTGAAGTGGACTAGTCATGTGAAGTGATGAGAGCTAAAGTACCTGCAACAGACTGAAATGAAACGACTGGCAGGAAAGAGGAGAGTCAGGGAAGGAATAGAGTTCACTGCTGAGGCCCAGAGCTGGGTACCAAAGAGGACAAAATAAAAGCATGTTGAGTGGGCAGGATGGGACTCAGGGGATCCATCTCAAGTACATGCCACAGTGGCCTTGGGTGGCCACGATGACACCAGGTGCCGCGGAATTGCATCATGACCATAGCAGTTATGAGCTCTTTTGTCCTTTGTTGAGGGTCTCCATTGCTAAGAGGAAAAAAAAAATGACTCTCCTTCCCACATCATCCCCCCAAACTCATCTTTATGAGCCCAACCTCCTTTTCACTTTCATTGATTGCATACCAACTCCCATTTTACAGGTGAGGAAACAGAGGTCCAAAGGTGTTCTATGATAGTCAAAACCTAAATATCACCTAATTTCTACAGAAGGATAAAGACAGAAAATTTTTTTGGATCGCAGCCATTCTGACTGGTGTGAAGTGGTACCTCATTGTGGTTTTGATTTGCATTTCTCTAATAATGAGTGATGTTGAGCATCTTTTCATGTGTTTGTTAGCCATCCGTATGTCTTCTTTGGAGAAATGTCTATTTAGTTCTTTGGCCCATTTTTTGATTGGGTCGTTTATTTTTCTGGAATTGAGCTGCAGAAGTTGTTTGTATATTTTTGAGATTAGTTGTTTGTCAGTTGCTTCATTTGCTATTATTTTCTCCCATTCAGAAGGCTGTCTTTTCACCTTGCTTATATTTTCCTTTGTTGTGCAGAAGCTTTTAATTTTAATTAGATCCCATTTGTTTATTTTTGCTTTTATTTCCAGTATTCTGGGAGGTGGATCATAGAGGATCCTGCTGTGATTTATGTCTGAGAGTGTTTTGCCTATGTTCTCCTCTAGGAGTTTTATAGTTTCTGGTCTTACATTTAGATCTTTAATCCATTTTGAGTTTATTTTTGTGTGCGGTGTTAGAAAGTGATCTAGTTTCATTCTTTTACAAGTGGTTGACCAGTTTTCCCAGCACCACTTGTTAAAGAGATTGTCTTTACTCCATTGTATATTCTTGCCTCCTTTGTCAAAGATAAGGTGTCCATATGTGTGTGGATTTATCTCTGGGCTCTCTATTTTGTTCCATTGATCTATATGCCTGTCTTTGTGCCAGTACCATACTGTCTTGATGACTGTGGCTTTGTAGTAGAGCCTGAAGTCAGGCAAGTTGATTCCTCCAGTTCCATTCTTCTTTCTCAAGATTGCTTTGGCTATTCGAGGTTTTTTGTATTTCCATACAAATCTTGAAATTATTTGTTCTAGTTCTGTGAAAAATGTTGCTGGTAGCTTGATAGGGATTGCATTGAATTTGTAAATTGCTTTGGGTAGTATACTCGTTTTCACTATATTGATTCTTCCGATCCATGAACATGGTATATTTCTCCATCTATTAGTGTCCTCTTTGATTTCTTTCATCAGTGTTTTATAGTTTTCTATATATAGGTCTTTAGTTTCTTTAGGTAGATATATTCCTAAGTATTTTATTCTTTTCGTTGCAATGGTGAATGGAATTGTTTCCTTAATTTCTTTTTCTACTTTCTCATTATTCATGTATAGGAATGCAAGGGATTTCTGTGTGTTGATTTTATATCCTGCAACTTTACTATATTCATTGATTAGGTCTAGTAATTTTCTGGTGGAGTCTTTAGGGTTTTCCATGTAGAGGATCATGTCATCTGCAAACAGTGAGAGTTTTACTTCTTCTTTTCCAATTTGGATTCCTTTTATTTCTTTTTCTGCTCTAATTGCTGTGGCCAAAACTTCCAGAACTATGTTGAATAGTAGCGGTGAAAGTGGACACCCTTGTCTTGTTCCTGACTTTAGCGGAAATGCTTTCAATTTTTCACCATTGAGGATAATGTTTGCTGTGGGTTTGTCATAGATAGCTTTTATTATGTTGAGGTATGTTCCTTCTATTCCTGCTTTCTGGAGAGTTTTTATCATAAATGGATGTTGAATTTTGTCAAAGGCCTTCTCTGCATCTATTGAGATAATCATATGGTTTTTATTTTTCAATTTGTTAATGTGGTGAATTACATTGATTGATTTGCGGATATTGAAGAATCCTTGCATCCCTGGGATAAAGCCCACTTGGTCATGGTGTATGATCTTTTTAATGTGTTGTTGGATTCTGATTGCTAGAATTTTGTTGAGGATTTTTGCATCTATGTTCATCAGTGATATTGGCCTGTAGTAAGAGGGTGTGGAGAAAAGGGAACCCTCCTACACTGTTGGTGGGAATGCAAACTAGTACAGCCACTATGGAGAACAGTGTGGAGATTCCTTAAAAAATTGCAAATAGAACTACCTTATGACCCAGCAATCCCACTGCTGGGCATACACACCGAGGAAACCAGAATTGAAAGAGACACATGTACCCCAATGTTCATTGCAGCACTGTTTATAATAGCTAGGACATGGAAACAACCTAGATGTCCATCAGCAGATGAATGGATAAGAAAGCTGTGGTACATATACACAATGGAGTATTACTCAGCCATAAAAAAGAATTCATTTGAATCAGTTCTGATGAGATGGATGAAACTGGAGCCGATTATACAGAGTGAAGTAAGCCAGAAAGAAAAACACCAATACAGTATACTAACACATATATATGGAATTTAGGAAGATGGCAATGACGACCCTGTATGCAAGACAGGGAAAGAGACACAGATGTGTATAATGGACTTTCGGACTCAGAGGGAGGGAGAGGGTGGGATGATTTGGGAGAATGACATTCTAACATGTATACTATCATGTAAGAATTGAATCGCCAGTCTATGTCTGATGCAGGATACAGCATGCTTGGAGCTGGTGCATGGGGATGACCCAGAGAGATGTTATGGGGAGGGAGGTGGGAGGGGGGTTCATGTTTGGGAACGCATGTAAGAATTAAAGATTTTAAAATTTAAAAAATAAATAAATAAATAAAAATTAAAAAAAAAAGACAAAATTTGCAAATTGTATCCAAGTGTAGGTTTATAATCTCAAAGCTATTTACCAAGATTTTTGTCACTCTTTGGAAAGGTGACAACAGGGAAAATATCTGATGTTCTTGCTTTTCTTTCTTTTTAAAAATGTATATTTATTTGGCCACAGCACATAGGACCTTAGTTGCATCATGTGAGATCTTTTGTTGCAGCATGCAGACTCTCTGGTTGTGGCACTCAGGTTCCAGAGCGTGCAGGCTCAGTAGCTGTGACATGTGGGCTTAGTTGCTCTAAGGCATGTGGGATCTTAGTTTCTGGACTAGTGCTTGAACCGCATCCTCTACCTTGCAAGGTGGACTTTTAATCACTGGACCACCAGGGAAGTCCCTGGTTCTTGCTTTTCTGATGTCTTGAGCCACAGTGATATTAATATCCATATGACTGGATACAAAAATTTACCCTAAGAGAAAAAAAAAGCAGGGACAAAATTAACCTTATTGGTTTACTGCTCCCTTCTGTTTATTAAAAAAGACCACTGATCATGAAGGCAAGAAAGAACAGAAAGTGGAAACTAATGGATGTACACACAAGAAGAAGTTAAGGACCTGAAGTATAATTTGTTTTCATATCATCATGTAATAAAATGTTTTATAAGTGCTGCTGCTAAAAATATGCATTTCCATGCTTGTGTGTAAATGTCAAAAATCTGCTTTTATAATTCAGTCAGGTAGCTGATTATGGGACTGGATTAATAACATGCATTGACAATCTTTATGATGATTATTTCTGCTATCTCTTAATTTTTTATTGCCAAGAAAGTGTATCAACACCAGAATTCACGCCTGTGAAATTTATACCATTTTTTAGCTGTTGTGATTTATGATTTGATTGTTTGTGTGTCTGGCTTAAGTTGTGAGACCAATGGCTAGGATCTTGTTCTCTGGCTGTCTTGCCTCATGCTAAGCATACTGCTGGCCTGAGCAAATAATAAATTATTTCAGTTGTAAGCCCCAGCATTCTTGTCTAGACAGTCTTCCATGTGGTTGTTATAGTTTCTATATTTTCATCAATAATAGCAGAATTAATTTTGAGATTTATATGGATATTTTTGTTTAAAATCACAGCTTCTCAAAATAACCAAATGGGAACCATTCTGGGAATCATACTTTATAATAAAGAATATTTTAGAAATACTCTACTTGGTTTAAGGGTTTTGAAAGTCAATTTCACATCAACTACCTTTTAACAAAGAGTGTCTTCATCATATAGTTATCAGGGAATAAGCAGTTGCTATCTCTCCCTATTGATTTTGTTTAATGATTCATGCCTGGGATACCCTCAAGTATTGGAACTTCTGTTGTTTAAGTGAGAATCTAGTTTCGTTAAAGGTCCTGTTGATCAATTTCACACAATATTTGGAATTTAGAATTATTATACGTAAAGGTAGGATAGTCTGCTGTTAATAACTTCTTTATTCTTCCTATATGTTGAAGGATATTTAAGAACTATAGGATATAAAGGTATCATCACTAAACTGAGCTATCACGTATATCTGTGATTGTCAGACACGGCAACTTTCAATGGAACAGATGATGTGTGTCATATTAAGTGTGTTGCCAACCCACTTAAAGATGATCTAACACAGCAAAATGCAGATTATTAGAATTCAGCTGGTGTTCTCAGTCATCTTCTGGGTCCCTGCCTCATATTTTGTCATTTTTCCTTGTCTTTTTAAAATGAATTATGTGGCTTTTAAAACAGGAATATATTGAAACAATTTGAAACTAATTCTGTGAAATATATTTTAATTAGTTCAGTTCTTGAGAAAACCTGGGTAACAGTCCTCTGTAGCTCCTATTGCTTTTAGCAGTGATTTTCAATTCAGATGTTGCTGGAATCCTCAATATATAAATGACATCATTTTACTCAAAGAGGCCTGGCCTGCAGGGCCATCTACTAGGTCTCCTCTTGGACTCCACAGAGTGGAGTGGTTTGGGGAACCACTGGTTTCTTTTGAAAACAGCTGGCCCCTTGGTTGAAGTCTCAACTCTTTCAATATCCAGTCCCTGAATATCTGTGTTGTGTTGTGCTTAGTTGCTCAGTTGTGTCTGACTCTTTGTGACCCCATGGGCTATAGACTGTCAGGCCCCTCTATCCATAGGGATTCTTCAGGCAAGAATACTGGAGTGGGTTGCCATGCCCTCCTCCAGGGGATCTTCCCAGTCGATGGATCGAACTCAGGTCTCCTGCATTGCAGGCAGACTCTTTGCGGTCTGAGCCATCAGGAAAGACCGAGAATACTTGAATGGGTAGTCTATCCCTTCTCCATGGGATCTACCTGACCCAGGTCTCCTGAATTGCAGGCGGATTCTTTACTAGCTGAACTATCAGGGAAGCCCCCCAATTACCTAATTAATCTCATTTACTACTTTCCCCTTGTTGTTTTTATGCTTAAGCATTTTATGTAATTCACTTGCACAAACTATTCTTACAGACTAGAATGCTGCCCCCTTTTCCTCGCTCTCAATTTTTTGGTGGACCTCTCTGAACTCTCTGTGGATTTTGCCAAGAATACTTAGAAATCTAAGTATTCTTATGTATCTATGGTTCCATAATATCTTATGCAAAAACTGTGCATCTTAGCTATTAAACAACCCTGTAATTGTGGGTTGCATGGGTGCTGACCTCTCGAATACAATCCTTCAAGTTTGCTCTGTATCTTCTCATCTTTTCCTCTGGTCCTTGTCTTTCTGTAGTTGATGCCCAAATACATATTTGCTAAGCAAAGTAATTCAAAAATTATTTGACTCCAATTAAAGTTTATTAATTTTCTATAGTTATATTAATAGTTGTTTACTTTCCTGGTTGTCGTACTTCGTTTTTGAAAACTTGGCCCCAGCTGAAAACATTGTCATGACATCTGATGTGGAGAGAAAATTGTATCTTTCTGTAGTGAGTGCAAGCTACTACGACAGTGAAACTCTGGGTAGATGATTTGCTATTGGTTAAATAATCTCTTATTAAAGTACATATATCTATGATTTTGAAAGTAAACATCCCAGAAAAAAACAAAATGTTTGTGATGCTTTCTTCTTCGTTTGGCTCTGCAAGTCAATTTCTTTAATTAACTCAGTAAATTATCCTCCTATTTTAACATGAAAGTCTTGATTTGAATTTCAACAGAGGGCCAAAAAGATAAACAGCCAACATAGGTCATGTGAGGATAGTAAACTTGGCTGAATAATCTCTCTTCTCCTGGAGTTTGATCAACAGCTGTAGGTGAAAATAACTCTTATTAGGTCATTAAAACATTTATGAGTTTCAAGTTTTCTGCTTTCCCAACTCCCTGGCATTATAAAAGTTCAGTAATTATCTTACAGTGGTTTTTAGGAATCGGATATGTATTTTTAAAAAAGATTTATTTGGGCATCACATAAACCATGGAGTTTTCATGATCTTTATCTTCACAGGCATATAAACCAATATTGATCCCATACCACAGTCATTGAAGGACTATTGAATTTCAGGTTTTGGTTTAGTTCGCTGGTTTTCTTCCACATTCCATCCTTGATGCCAGAAAAACCACACTTGGCTCTAGTAATTCCAAATCATTCCAGCAACTTTTGAAGACTGATAAATATTATGCTCAGAAATTACAGAGGCTAGGAGGGAGAATGTGTGTGTGTGTGCTCAGTCGTGTCCGACTCTTTGCCACCCCATGGACTGCAGGCCTGCCAGGCTCCTCTGTCCATGGAGTTATCCAGGCAAGAATACTGCAGAGGGTTGCCATTTCCTCCTCCAGGGGATCTTCCTGACCTGGAATCGAATGTGTGTCTCTAGTGTCTCCTGCATTGGCAGGCAGATCCTTTACCTCTGAGCCACCTGGAACCCCAGGAGGGAGAATAGTTAATGTTAAACTCATGTATTGTAATGGGTGTTGTTACATAAGTTGAATCTGTAAGTTAGGTGGGTATGTTACCTAGTATTTTCAAGATGTATGAAATAAAAGCCTTTAAAAGATTTTTTAGCTCAGTAAATGAAAGAGTTCAGACTATTAAAATAGTCGAAATAACAGTTAACTTATTTATGATGTGCATATATGTTACCACATTTGACCATACAACAATCCTGTGAAGTGGTATTATTTCATTCTACAGATAATATTTCCAAAAGTATGCTTACATTTCACAAATTTGTCCTTGGAAGGTCGATTAATTACTTACTTCTCTGGTTGACTATGTAAGGGATTCTAGAATCTGTGGTTTTATTAATTTTGAGATGCTCCTAGCCACTATCTCCTCAAACATTGCCTTTGACCATTTTCTTCTCTCTGGAACTCCAAGCACAAGTATTATCACTTGTTTGACTCTTACTCTTTCCTCTGTCTTGCAGTTTCCTTTTCAGGTTTTCCTCCCATTTGTCTCTTCACGTTTCGTTATGGATTTGTGGATTTTGATCTCTCAGTTCACTAATTATCTCACTCTTTCCACACCTGCTGCTATACTCTTTGAGTTCTAAGTTGCTTGAGTTGTGTCTGACTCTGTGTGACCCTATGGACTGTAGCCTGCCAGACTCCTCTGTCTATGGGATTCTCCAGGCAAGAATTCTAGAGTGGGTTGCCGTGCCCTCCTCCAGGGGCTTCCCCATCCAGGGTTCGAACCCATGTCTCCTATGTCTCTTGCGTTGGCAGGTGGGTTCTTTACCACATGTGGTACCTGGGAAGCCCTAATCTATTATATAAATATGCCTAGTTTCAGTTCACCGCTAAAATTTTTAATCTCACCATTTCCTTGAATCTAGTGAGTTTTGTTTTAAAGCACCTCTCTGATAACTCCAATATCTGGAGCTTTTGTTGGTCTGTTTCTACTGTCTGTTGTTTCTGCTGGTTAACTCACATTATCTAATTTCCTGGTGTGTCATCGTGTTATCATCACCTGCATAGAATTAAAGAGTTCCTGCAGAAGAAAAGTGGTACTAGCTCACGTTTTTAAGCCTTTATCTTTCTATGGATTTTGTCTCATCATTCTTTACTAGCTTATTAACTCTCTATTGCTTTCAAACAGTTTTTAAAATACTTTCCCAATTATTTCTTGGTCTCATCAAGAAGGCAGTTCTGAACTATTTACTCTGTGATTACTGAAAAGCAGAAGAGTTGTGGTTTCCCTGCATGTGTATGATGTCCTCTCTTTTAGTCCTAATTTTAACTGTTTAGTCTCCTCTCTCTGTCTCATTCTCTGACATTAATCTAGCTGAGGGTTTATGAATTTAACAGACACAAAATTTTTATTAGCTTCATTAATTTTTTCTATTTTCTATTATCTCTGCTATAATCTTTTTAATTTTTTCCAGGGTGTTATTTTGGGGTTTAGAATGTTTTTCTCCACTCCCTGACAATGTTATTGGTGCCACAAACTACATCTTTATTTATTGTATACCAATTGACATAGTTGATTTTTTGTAGTTAGAGCTAATTTTTGTGCTTTTGTCATTTAAATTCTATGCACCAGAATGTATATTTAATTTACTAGAAAACTTTATATTTTCCTGTGGCTTTATGTAGCTGTCTACCTATATTTTGTTTCAACTAGAAAGACTCCCTTTAGCTTCTCTTGTAGAGCAGGTCTAGTGTTAAGGAATCTCTTCAGCTTTTGCTTATCTGGGAAAATCTTAGCTTGTTTATTTTTGAAGTATAGTTTTCCTAGATACAGTATTCTTGGTTGACAGATTATTTTTAATTTATCACTTTGAACACATTATCCCACTACCTCTGGCCTGCAAAAATACTGCTAACAAATCCAGTTGTAATTATATGGACATTCCCTTTTCTATAACAAGTTGCTTATGTTGCTGTTTTTAAGATTCTGCTTTTTCCTAAGTTTCTTAAATTTCTATGTTTAGTTTTTCCCCTTAGATTTGTGACGTTTTCAGTCACTATTTCTTCAGGTAAGTTCTCTGCCATTTTCCATCTTATCCTTCTAGGATTCCTATAATTCATACACTGGCCGCTTGATAGTGTCTCATGAGTCCTATAGGTGCTCTTCCCTTTTCTTGTTTTTTTCTTTTTGCTCCTGACTTGATGATTTCAATGACTTTTCTTCAAGTTCATGAATTCTTTCTTCTGGTTGGTAAGTTTGATGTTAAAACTTTCTGGTGAGCATTCCACGCCAATTGTGTGTTTTCATTTTTTTTTTCTGCTACAAAATTTCCATTTGATTCTTTTTAATAATTTATATCTCTTTATTGATATTCTTATTTTGTTTATACATAATTTCCTGATTTTTTTTCCCGCTGTGTATCTATATTCCCTTTTAGTTCATTGAACATTACTTTGACAATTATTTTAAATTCATTTACAGGCAGCTCAAAGATCTGCACCTTTTTAGATTTAGTTTATAGAGTTTTATTTTGCTCCATTCATGAAGCCAGGGTTTCCTGTTTATTTGTGTTCCTCTTAATCTTTTACTGAGATTTGAGCATTTGGGGAAAAAAACACACACACACACAAAAACCTGATTCACCTAATATTTGCATAGTGGCTTTCTAGAGCAGAAGACCTTCACCAATCACCCTGGCTGGAGGATCCAGGACCTTTCAAACATTTTCTGATCTCTTATTCTTCTTGGTATTTGCATGTGGAACTGTAGTTCTAATGTGACTAGTTTCTGGCCTGTTTTCAGCATCTTCCAAATTATGCCACCAGTCCAGTTAGCATTTGGAGTCAGGAGAGACAGAAACCAGTCTCTCAGGTAGCCCCCAGACAAGCTAGAACATTGGATGCTTGGCCTACTCTTTCGTTTCTATCCAGAGAAAGGAGAGAAGTCCCCTGATGGGAGGCTTTCTCACAGTTGCACTTCAGTAGCATTATGCCACATAGTGGGAGAGGCATGGACTGACATGCAAAACTGCCAAACTTCTCAACCTACCCATTTCCCTGAAATTCCTTCTTGGTTTTACACTTGTTTGAATGGTGTAGCTTCTCAGCTGGTCTCTAGAGTTCTCACATAAGTATGGTGGTCTGCTATCATTGTTAACTCAGTGTTTCTGTGAAGGAAGGAGGGCCTGGATCTTTTTAGTTTCTCATCTTGCTTAGGTCACTATATGGGCTTGTCTTTTGTATAACGAATTGTCATCTCAAATTAATTTGTTTTTTAAATCCCTGATATTACAAGTTTATTTTTCTTAAGATTGAATATACTACCATGGGAGTTTCATTGCCTCCTGCTGTTTGTGTCTCTCCGAAGAACCTAAACTGATATTGTTAACACTGGAGTCTTAACATGCTGTCTTCCCAGCACGTTTATCTGTTCTCTTTACATATTGGAAACCACAAGTGAAGTTGCTAGCCAGTATTTTCTATATCAAGCTATACTTTCTACCCATTTGGAAAAACCTCTCGCATAAAATTTAAGCTGTAAAGTGTTTTTAAATAACTGCTTGAATGCAAATTTTCTATTTTTCAAGCATTATGAAATTTAAAACCAAGATAGGCTGTCTTCTACTATTACTTCAAACATGGAAACAATTATGGCTTCAGCAATAGATTCCTGGTTAGGTCCTTGCCAACATTTATTTGGTATCTCAGTTACTAGTGGGCAAATCATAGGTCATTAAGTGGTTTGCCTAGACCCTGAAAAAATATGGGTAGCTTACTGAAGAAGCTATTTTTATAATGCACTATTTTTTTTATTAATGCCTTGAACTTAATAAGGTTCACACTGAATGCTGTGAATACAGAACATGAAGGAGGACAACCCTTGCTTTTGAAAATCTTTTCCACCAAGAAAACACTATCTCCTTTTCAGCATATCCCAATATTGCTGGAGAGGTAGTGCATTTTTTGTATGGGAAAATTTTTGATTATGCAAAGAAGGGACTTATACTTGTTTTTTATTCCTGATTATTATTCTAACCAAGATGTCTTGAGTAAATGTTCTGAGAGAATGGAGTACTCGAAAAAAAATTCCTATTAATATTTATATCTGGGGGGTTTGTTTGTTTGTATAGACTTTGTGTCTAGGGTATCTGAAGAGTGATTAGGGAGGTTAGTCTATGAATCTAGACACAGAGGTTTATGGGGTCACCTCTCATTTTCCATTCTCCTTTTCTGCTTCTGGCTTGTAATAGACACCACCAGAAGAAGCAGGGTTGGCCTGGCGTATTGACAGATTTTATCTTGCACAGGTTGCCGTTCACCAGCCTACATTGCTTTACCTGACACACTGAGGCATCTTGAAATTGTCACTAGGAGCCTGTTTTCACCATGTTTCTGGACAAGGTGTCTAGTCTTAATGTATCTTTGGTAAGCATCCTGGTCAAAATGATTTTTTGGTGACCTCAGATGGAGGACAAGACTGTGTGTGCAGAGGCTGTATTTGCAGAGACTGTATGTATGTGCAGAGGCTGAATGTGTAGAGGCTGTATGTACATGCAAAGGCTGTGTGTATGTGCAGAGATTATATGTATGTACAGAGGCTGTATGTATGTGCAGAGGCTGTATTGAAGAGACTACAGGAGACACAGGAGAACTGGGTTCGATCCCTGAGTTGGGAAGATTCCCCTGGGAGGAGGAAATGACAACCCACTCCAGTATTCTTGCCTGGAAAATCTGATGGACAGAGGAGCTTGGTGGGCTACAGTTCAAAGCATTGCAAAGAGTCAGACACAACTGAGTGACTGAGTATGCAGTGGAAGTCTGGCTCCAGAAATGGAGCGATTTTTGACAAGGTGTAAACTTGACAGCTTGGTGTTCTAAGTGAGATGGTGATCCAGCCTTTTCACCACTATGTTCTTATTTACTCTTTTCCCTTTTTCTTTTGTCATCTTGTTTTTCCCCTCCCTCCTCTGCCCCATCACCCTCGCTCTCCAGGCCCAAGGATTTCTGAGGATGGTGAGATCATGGCTTACATCTATGTTTGTATAGCTTTCCTATTCAACCTTTTAAAAAGGTGAAGACAGATGCTCCGGAGTCGTGCTTATGGCGTTTTACTTCCAAGTATAAAGCTCCTTTTCTGCAGTTTTCTTTCCTCAGCTGTGTGTTTAAGAAAAGTCAAAAAATTAACCAAGGCAAAGAGTTGTGTTAGTGACTGATAAAAGCTGTTATCTTCCAAGGGGCATTTACAACTTAGATGAATATGCAAGAGAGACCTGGTTCCTAACCAAAGGTAAGTGCAACAAACACCTGCTTAGCTGGTAATTTTATAGAGAGAGATGAAGAAAAAGAGGTGGGGGAGGGGAAGAAAGTGGGAAAGGGAAGGAGGCGTGGGAGGAGGAAGAAGGAGGGAGAAGATGGGGAGGAGTAACAGGTCTCACATTACACAAGATCACTCCAAACTCATTTCCTGCCCATTCTGGTCGCTGGTGTCTTTTGCAGTTAGTTTACCCGTCACATTGCTTCACACCCACCCATGGTCCATAGAAATCTTTGAGTTTGCTTTTGATTTACAGGATTGTTACCTCTGTCACTTCTGGGGCTGAAAATAAAGGTTTCTTTGACTTTACCCATAAGAGGACACTTAAAGCTGATCCTAGTCCCTCTGAGGCACTGAAAGTGAAGAGAATGCCCTAGTGTAGATGGTATTTGCGTGCAAATGTGATAAGTTACTTCAGTCATGTCTGACTCTTTGCGACTGCATGGGCTGTAGCCAGCCAGGTTCCTCTGTCCATGGGATGCTCCAGGGAAGAATCCTGGAGTGGGTTGCAATGCCCTCCTCCAGGAGATCTTCCCGACCCAAGTATGGAACCCACATGTCTTAGTCTCCTGCATTGGCAGGCTAGTTCTTTACCACTAGCACTACCTGGGAAGCCCATTTAGCAGTTCTTTAGTCTGATTTCAGACTGGAGATGGGGGCAAGGAGTAGGAAGGGTTTCAATATTATCAGTCTTCCTATTTTTACTTTTAAAAATAAAGAAACTTTGTTAATGAAGTGAACCCTATGATGCTGAGTATAAGCTATAACTTTCATCTTTCCAGACATGTTCTAGAAGAAGATTCCACAGTGTAAGAAGCTTCTCTTGGGCCTGAGATGAAAATAAGGTCATTTTCCCAGGGGAGTAACCCATAGAGCAAGCGTTTAAAATAAACAAACTGCCTGGTTCTGGCTTGAAATGAGCAGTAGTTATCGAGATTTACTGCAACTGACTTTGGACCTCATCCAAATGTTGAATTAATGCAGACTTCTTATTAACTAAAATGGAGTCTCCCTTTTGGCAGATGCAATAGAGAAGCTTCTTTTCCCAGATTCTGGGTGACTCAATTGCCCTCTCACCTTCAACTTGGGTCACCAAGCATCGAAACAGGAGAAGCAAGTACTTTCTGTAAGCATTGTTTGAGTGGGCTGATTTCAATGCTCGCTGAAACAAAGTAGCACCATTCACTTATCATACGGAAAATTGGGAAAGCCTTTCAAGCCAGTTTAAAAATACAGCAACTAACAGTTAAAATCACTTCATATATATGACATGGTTTAAATTGTGTAATATATATGATGCATGTAATTGTAATAGATATGGTGTGGATTTAATATTTCTGCCCCCTTTCCCCCAAACAACTATGTTGTACAGTGGAAGGATACTGAGAAGCAGGTAAATTGATTCAACTTTCTTTTAAGCAACACTGCCTTTCAGATGCTCACTCACAAAATGAAGAGTGTTGCCTTACATAACCTCAGAATTTCCTTGTAATCTTTTTTATTCTTGTAATCTTAACATCCTAAGAAGCTATAATTCTTCTTTTTAAGAAAATTTATGTATTTATTTTGGCTGCACAGGGTCTTTGTTGCTGCTCTCGGGCTTTCTCTAGTTGCGGTGAATGGGCACTACTTAAGAATCTATAATTCTTCATTCTTCTGTGGCATATGAGAAATAACAACATTTCTAAGCTCTCCTAGGCCTGCCCTACTAGAAAGCACTTAAAGTGTTTAAATATAAGGATGTGAAAATGATGTGATCCAGGCTCAGATTCCCGAGTCATAAAATAATTGAGGATTTGGAAGTGGATGAAGATTCCTTTGCTTTAGGGGAATGAATAGACTCAGACTAGAGAGGGCATGACCAAAAGTGCAAAGCCTACATCTCAGTAAGACCCTGGGCCAAGTGATCACCTTTAAAAAAATGTAAAAATTCAAAAAAAAAGTGAACTGAAGATGGAATACGGTAGGGTGCTAATGGGACCAGTACTTGGATCAGCTACAAGAGTCCTGGATCACGACATGGCAAAGCGATTATAACCCAATTGAAAGCGAATTTTTAAAAAATGAAAAAAAGAGTCCTGGATTACCAATCTAGGTTGATGGTGAGGAGAAGAATTTAGAAAAATGCCCACTTAGTACTCTTCTTAGGCTTCCCAGGTGGTGCTAGTGGTAAAGAACCCTCCTGCCAATGCAAGAGAAAGAAGAGACACAGGTTTGATCCCTGGATCTGGACGATCACCTGGAGGAGGTGCATGGCAACCCAGCCCAGTATTCTTGCCTGGAGAATCCCATGGACAGAGGTGCCTGGCAGGCTACAGTCCATAGGGTTGCAAAGAGTTGGACAAAACTGAACTGACACAGGGTTACCTGGAGGAGATGCATGACAACCCAGTCCAGTATTCTTGCCTGGAGAATCTGAGGTGCCTGGGCAGGCTGCAATCCATAGGGTGGCAAAGAGTTGGACAAGACTGAACTGACTTAGCAAGTAGATACTGAACAACAAAAACATAGGACAGGATAATTAATCTGTTTCATGTACATCCTGTATATCTTCACCAAGGTTAGACTCTTTGTTAAATGAGTCATGCATGACCAAAGCCAAGGAGTCTGAGGCTCTGGGAACTGGAGGATACCTTGGAACAGGACTTTTAGGGTCTGAACTGTAACAAAATGCTTCAGTGGCTGAGAAGTACCAAGAACTATCCTTGTCCTCTGATGTGCAATGAACTGATAAAATGTGGAATTCCCACATGTTTGCAAACAGTTTGTCAGCACCTATATGTAACCTCTGATGAAGCATGACTAGGATATTTCTTGACTCATATACAGCTGAATCAAGTCAGGATATTAAATCGTCTTAAAGAGAAGGGGACAACAGAGGATGAGATGGTTGGATGGCATCACCGACTCAATGGACATGGGTTTGGGTAAACTCCTGCAGTTGGTGATGGACAGGGAGGCCTGGTTTGCTGTGGTTCATGGGGTTGCAAAGAGTTGGACACAACTGAGTGACTGAAGTGAAAATAAGATTTGAAAAGTGGCCCTCACAAGAGATTTGTTTTCTCTGTCACTTTAATACTATTGATATTTCCTTTCCTTTGGAGAGTTCTCTTATTTTGGAGCTTCTGTGATAAATTTTCCAGGTTTTTCTCTTCTCTTTCTTGTATATATATTTTTTTCCCCACAGAATTTTCCCTCTTCTTGTCTCTCTGAAGTTTAGCATATATTCTTTCTCTCTCTACTTAGGCATTCTTTCTTCTCTCCTCTGGCAGGACCATACATTTCTGAGGTGTCATCTGAGTTGTCTGTACAGATGCCACACACACACACACACACACACGTTTGTCCATTATCATCCACTTTTTGGTTGATGAAAAACCCAACATAAAGAAAGCATAATTACTGTTCTTTGATCCCCTACTCATCAATAGGGGATTGTTTTCTCATCAATAAATTTCCAAATTTTAAAAATTTCCCCTCCCACAGTGTCTTGTGGATGCATGTCTGTTTTTTTGCACTCTCCTTTCTCTCATCCTAGTCAAAGCCCTCATCACCTGTGTAGCTTTCACTTTTCACTTCACACAGTTACCTCCAATTTGATCTTTATGCCTCTCTGTTCTCAGGACTGTCCAATATATCGTTAATAAAATCATTTTCATGAAGTAAAACCACAATCACATCCTTGATTTAAACTTTTTCTTTCCTTCTAAATTAAATCCATACTCCCCACCCCAACACTAAAGTCTTCATGTTGTTATTGTTCAGTCTCCCAGTCATGTCCGACTCTTTGTGACCCCATGGACTGCAGCACGCCAGGCCTTCCCGTCCCTCACCATCTCCCAGGGTTTGCCCACATTCATGTCCATTGCATCAGTGATGCCACTCAGCCATCTCATTCTCTGCTGCCCTCTTCTCCTGCCCTCAATCTTTCCCAGCTTTAGGGACTAGCTCTTCACATCAGGTGACAAACATACTGGAGTTTCAGCTTCAGCATCAGTCCTTCCAATGAGTATTCAGGGCTGATTTTCTTTAAGACTGGTTTGATTTCTTCCGGAGTCTACTCCAGCACCACAGTTCAAAGACATCAAGTCTTTGGCGCTCTGCCTTCTTTACACTCCAACTCTGTATGTGGTCACTGGGAAGACCATAGCCTTGACTATACAGACCTTTGTTGGCAGAGTGATGTCTCTGCTTTTCAACACACTGTCATAACTTTCCTGCCAAAAGAGAAATTGTCTTCTGATTTCATGGCTGCAGTCACCATCTGCGGTGATTTCAGAGCACAAGAAGAAGAAATCTGTTTAGCTTCCACCTTTCCCCTTCTGAAATAATGGGACCAGATGCCACGATCTTAGTTTTATTATTATTTTTTAATATTTAGCTTTAAGCTGGCTTTTTCACTCTTCCTTCTCCCTCATCAAGATGTTCTTAAGTTCCTTTTGGCTTTCTGTCATTAAAGTGGTATCATTTGCATATCTGCCTTGTCTTGGTGAAGGGGCTTGCATTACTCAGTGAAGCTGTGAACCATGCTGTGTAGGGCGAACAGGTCATAGTGTAGAGTTCTGACAAAATGTGATCCACCAGAAGAGGGAATGGCAAACCACCCCAGTATACTTGCCGTGAGAACCTAATGAATTGTATAGAAAATTTTACAGAATACGACCCTAATCTCTGAATTTAATTTCTGACCTTTTTCTCATTCATTTCCTCCATCAAGACTTCATCTTACTCCTTCTTGCTGTTCTCTAGCAGATCCCTTTCTTTTCCATTTTACTAGCAGCTACCACAATAAACTGTGTGTGTGTGTGTGTATATATATAACATGATGTTCCCTGCCAAGATCATTTCAATATCTCTCCATTGTTTCTAGAGTAAAAGTGGAGACCTTTAGCATTCTGACTCTTCAAATGCTCACCCCTCAAGCATATGGCCTTTGTCTTATTCCTCTGAACAAGGCCTGTCTCAGGCTTGTGTCCTTCATTGCCTTTCCTCTGGCAACTTCTTATCTGGCAGGTCTCAGCTGAAATTGGAGTTTAGGATTAACAAACATATGCTAACATTAAATAAATATGCTGCTGGTAAGTCACTTCAGTCATGTCCCACTCTGTGCGACCCCATAGATGGCAGCCCCCCAAGTTCCCCGTCCCTGGGATTCTCCAGATAAGAACACTGGAGTGGGTTGCCATTTCCTTCTCCAATGCATGAAAGTGAAAAATGAGAGTGAAATCACTCAGTCGTATCTGACTCGTAGCGACCCCATGGACTGCAGCCTACCAGGCTCCTCTGTCCATAAGATTTTCCAGGCAAGAATGCTGGAGTAGGTTGCCATTGCCTTCTCCAATATTAAGTAAATATATGTGTATATAGACTATGGTTTTTCCAGTGGTCATGTATGGATGTGCGAGTTGGACTGTGAAGAAAGCTGAGCACCAAAGAATTTATGCTTTTGAACTGTGGTGTTGGAGAAGACTCTTGAGAGTCCCTTGGACTGCGAGGCAATCCAACCAGTCCATTCTAAGGGAGATCAGCCTTGGGTGTTCCTTGGAAGGAATGATGCTAAAGCTGAAACTCCAGTACTTTGGCCACCTCATGCGAAGAGCTGACTCATTGGAAAAGACTCTGATGCTGGGAGGAACTGGGGGCAGGAGGAAAAGGGGACGACAGAGGATGAGATGGCTGGATGGCATCACTGACTCGATGGATATGAATTTGGGTGGAGTCCGGGAGTTGGTGATGGACAGGGAGGCCTGGTGTGCTGTGATTCATGGGGTCACAAAGAGTCAGACACGACTGAGCAACTGAACTGAACTGAACTGATATATATATATATATATATATATATATATATATATATATATATATAATAGATAACCAACAAAGGCCTACTGTATAGCATAGGCTGGAGCAACAGAGTGGTTCAAAATTGGGAAAGGAATGTGTCAGGGCTGTATATGGTCATCCTATATATTTAACTTATATGCAGGGTTCCAGTTCCAGTTCAGTCACTCAGTCATGTCCGACTCACTGTGACCCCATGAACCACAGCACGCCAGGCCTCCCTGTCCATCACCAACTCTCTGAGTCTACCCAAACCCATGTCCATTGAGTTGGTGATGCCATTATGCAGAGTACATCATGTGAAATGCCGGGCTAGATAAAGCTCAAGCTGAAATCGAGATTGCTGGGAGAAATATCAATAACCTCAGATATGCAGATGACACCACCCTCATGGCAGAAAGTGAAGAGGTACTAAAAAGCCTCTTGATGAATGTGAAAGAGGGGAGTGAAAAAGCTGGCTTAAAACTCAACATTCAAAAAACTAAGATCATGGCATCTGGTCCCATCACTTCACAGCAAATAGATGGGGAAACAATGGAAACAGTGACAGACTTTATTCTTTTGGGCTCCAAAATCATTGCAGATGGTGACTGCAGCCATGAAATTAAAAGACACATACTCCTTGGAAGAAAAGCTATGACAAACCTAAACAGCGTATTAAAAAGCAGAGACATTACTTTGCTGGCAAAGGTCCATCTAGTCAAAGCTATGGTTTTTCCAATAGTCATGTATGGATGTGAGAGTTGGACCATAAAGAAAGCTGAACACCAAAGAATTGATACTTTCGAACTGTGGTGCTAGAGAAGACTTGAGAGACCCTTGGACAGCACAGAGATCAAACCAGTCAATCCTATAGAAAATCAGTTCTGATTATTCATTGGAACAACTGATGCTGAAGTTCCAATACTTTGGCCACCTGATGCAAAGAGCCAACTCATTGGAAAAGACCCTGATGTTGGGAAAGATTGAAGGCAGGAGGTGAAGGGGACAACAAAGAATGAGATTGGTTGCATGGCATCACCAACTCAATGGACATGAGTTTGAGCAAGCTCCAGGAGATGGTGAAAATCAGGGAACCTGGTGTGCTGCAGTTCATGGGGTTGCAAAGAGTTATATACGACTGAGTATACACACATACACCCTCTATTAGGAGTATATGTTAAGTAAAATAAGCAGTTGTTATATTATAATTATACATAATTGTGTATATATAATACATGGTATAAAATGTTCAGTTCAATTCAGTTGCTCAGTCGTGTCTGACTCTTTGCGATCCCATGAATCGTAGCACGCCAGGCATCCCTGTCCATCACCAACTCCCGGAGTTTACTCAGACTCATGTCCATTGAGTCAGTGATGCCATCCAGCCATGTCATCCTCTGTCATCCCCTTCTCCTCCTGCCCCTAATCTCTCCTAGCATCAGGGTCTTTTCCAGTGAGTCAACTCTTTGCATGAGGTGGCCAAAGTATTGGAGTTTCAGCTTTAGCATCCGTCCTTCCAAAGAACACCCAAGGCTGATCTCCTTTAGAATGGACTGGTTGGGTCTCCTTGCAGTCCAAGGGACTCTCAAGAGTCTTCTCCAACACCACAGTTCAAAAACATCAATTCTTCGGTGCTCAGCTTTCTTCACAGTCCAACTCTCACATCCATACATGACCACAGGAAAAGCCATAGCCTTGACTAGACGGACCTTTGTTTGAAAAGTAATGTCTCTGCTTTTGAATATGCTATCTAGGTTGGTCATAACTTTCCTTCCAAGGAGTGTCTTTTAATTTCATGGCTCCAATCACAATCTGCAGTGATTTTGGAGCCCCCCAAAATAAAGTCTGACACTGTTTCCACTGTTTCCCCATATGACGTATAATAATATGTGTATACTAAACACTGTGTATAACACATATAAATGAATATGTAATACATTATATTGTTATAATATATACACTAAATATCTATTATATATAATTATATACATTTTATATTAAGTATATATGCATGTTATATATGTAATATAGCTATCAAAATAAATGTTGCATGTACAATAATACAACTGAGCCTAATCTGTTCATCTCTAGGCACCTTATGATGACTTGCTTTATAATTTGTATTCCCAGAATTTAACACAATGCCTCACACAGAATGTTTGCTAAGGCCCCCTCCCATCACTTCATGGGGAATAGATGAGGAAACAGTGGAAACAGTGTCAGACTTTACTTTTTTGGGCTCCAAAATCACTGCAGATGGTGACTGCAGCCATGAAATTAAAAGACGCTTACTCCTTGGAAGGAAAGTTATGACAAACTTACATAGCATATTCAAAAGCAGAGACATTACTTTGCCGACTAAGGTCCGTCTAGTCAAGGCTATCATTTTTCCAGTAGTCATTATGGATGTGAGAATTGGACTGTGAAGAAGGCTGAGCGCCGAAGAATTGATGCTTTTGAACTGTGGTGTTGGAGAAGACTCTTGAGAGTCCCTTGAACTGTGAGGCGATCCAACCAGTCCATTCTAAAGGAGATCAGCCCTGGGATTTCTTTGGAAGGAATGATGCTGAAGCTGAAACTCCAGTACTTTGGCCGCCTCATGCAAAGAGTTGACTCATTGGAAAAGACTCTGTTGCTGGGAGGGATAGGGGGCAGGAGGAGAAGGGGATGACAGAGGATGAGATGGCTGGATGGCATCACTGACTCGATGGACGTGAATCTGAGTGAACTCTGGGAGTTGGTGATGGACAGGGAGGCCTGGCGTGCTGCAATTCATGGGGTCGCAAAGAGTCGGACACGGCTGAGCAACTGAACTGAACTGAAAGTAGAGTTGCTGGCTCATAGAATCTGTCATATTTAGTTTTAAAGACCCCGTCTAACAGTCTTTCCAGATGATTGAGGCAATATACCCTTTCACTAGTAGTACATTTGAGTTTCTCAAGCTCCCCAACACTTGCTTTTATCCTTTTTGGATTAACCATTCTGGTGTTATTAAATGGTATTACATCACAGTTTTAATTTGCATTTGCATTAGTGACATTGAGCACTTTTTGACATGTGTTGTGGGATTTTGGACTCTTAAGACATCCTTTTTAATGCTATTTGTCAATTATTTCTATTTGGTTATCTGTACTTTTCTCATGAATTTGCTAGAGTTCCTTTTGGATTATAGATATGCATCTTTTGTAGAACACGAGAATGACAAGTGTCGTCAGCCATTCTGTGTGTTGCCTTCCCAGTTGATCTAAAGCTAAGCTGTAGTCTAGCAACAAGATGTACAAACAGCTTAGAAAGCTGACATGACAGTAACATAAAATATATATTTCTTTCTTATGTAAGTGCCTAAAAGCTAGGCAGTCCAGACTGATATATCTCCATCCCACAAAGCCATTTAGTGTCCTAGGTTATTTATTTCCATATTTTCTTCTTCTTTTTAAAATTGAAGAATAGTTGATTTGGGGCTTCCCTGGTGGCTCAGTGGCAAAGGATCTTCCTGCAATGCAGGAGCCACAGGAGACGTTGTTTCGATCTCTGGGTCAGGAAGACCCCCTGGAGAAGGAAATGACAACCCACTCTAGTATTCTTGCCTGAAGAATGCCGTGGACAGAGGAGCCTGTCAGGCTACAGTCCATAGGGTTGCAAAGAGTCAGACATGACTGACGTGCCTTAGCACGCATGCATAGTTGATTAACAATGTTGTATTATTTTCATGTGTACAGCATAATGATTCACTATTTTTATAGATTATATGCCATTAAAAGTTATTACAAACTAATGGCTATAATTCCCTGTGCTGTACAATAAATCTTTGTTGCTTATCTGTGTTATCTATTTTGTTGTTGTTTTTTAGTCTTAGTTATGTGCAACTCTTTGAGACCCCATGGACTGTAGCCTGCCAGGTTCCTCTGTCCATGGGATTTCCCAGGCAAGAATACTGGAGTAGGTTGCCATTTCCTTCTTCAGGTGATCTTCCTGACCCAGGGATCAAAGCCACACCTCTTGCATTGGCAAGCAGGTTCTTTACCACTGAGCCACCAAGGAAGCCTTATGTTACACATAGTAGTTTGTATTTCTTTTTTCTCTTTGGACTCACTACACACCTTGTGGGATTTTAGTTCCCCAACCAGGGAATCAAACTCAGGCCCTCGCAGTGAAAACATTTAGTCCTATCTACTGGACTGTCAAGAAATCCTGTGTAACTTGTATTTCTTAATCCCCTACCCCTAATTTGCACCCTCCTCCCTCACCAGCAACCCCTGGTGTGTTTTCTGTTATCTGTGAGCCTGTTTCTGTTTTGCATATAATTCATCTGTATTTCTTTCAAATCCACATGTAAGTAATATCATACAGTATGTGTCTTTCTCTAATTTATTTCACTAAGGATAATACTCTCTAGGTCCATCCACTCTGCTTATTTTTTCATTTTTGTTATAGCAAAATAATATTCCTACACACACACACCCATACACAGACTCACATATACCATAGTTTCTTACATCATCAGTCTGGTCCCTTCTGGTCTCTACCACATGTGTGTCTGGTCCATGGGAAGGGAAAGAAAGTACAGAGACGGGGTTTTTAAAATCAAGAAAGGAAAGTGGTCCATTTGACTTCCATTCATAGGCCATTGGCCCCAAATCAGGCCCTTGGCCACAGCTAACAGCGTTAGAGGCAGGAAAATGTGGTATCTCTAACTGACCAACTCTATTGCTGTGAAAGAAAGGAAGAGAGGATTTAGAGTAGATAACGATCAGGCTGTTCACCATCTATTTCAGGCAAGCACTGTGATAAATAGTCTGGGGAAAAGACAATCTGAGGAGAGGTGTATATGATATCAAAAAGTTATATATGATATACAGCCAGTTATTATGAAATAACCAATCAACAAAGGTACAAATTACAGAGATGAAGAAGTAATTTAGATGGAGGATTTGGGAAGGCTTTGTAAAAGCAATAATTTTGGTAGATAAAGCAGAGCTTCAACCTCAGAGACTTTCAGACTTGAATGGGAAACAGAATATGAATGAAATAGTGAACTTGAAGCACTTATGTTACACCTTGTAGTATTTTACACACCACACTATTTGAAGTGTTTAGGGAACAAGATTGTAAAGTGTGTTGGAATCAAACTGCAAAGACCCTGGATTATTATGCTTAAAAAATGTAGACTTGTTTCAATAGTCAATGGTGAGTAATTGAAAACTTCCAGAAAATCTGCTAATATGTAGAGTTTCAGTAAAAAGTATATTTTAACTTCAGCTTTACAGATAACTATTTTATTTTCCACTTTTTCAATATTTATTCAAAACAAACTGAAGTAGTCCAATAGTATGTGGAAATCCAGCCTTAACATTTTTGTTTTCTCAAGTGATTAAAATAAACTGTGAAAAATAAGAGTTTCAATTAAATAACCTGAGAGTATTAGAGTTGGGGGAGGGGTATCATGCAGTACAACCAACAGAATCTCCATGAGAACTGGGAACACAGCTGAAAGTGAGTACTAATGAAGATGTAAACACCCTAAAATGAAATCAGGTTCTGAGGTAGTATTTTGATCTGAGGTTGAAGGCTGATGAAGATTTTTCATGAACTTGAATCTGTGCAGGAAATTATCAAGGAGTTGTAATTAGAGTCACTTCCTTCCTAGGTCCATGGGGAATTCCCATCACCATTGATGAGAACTATGCATAAAGATCATGGGAAGAGCGCGGCCCTTGGGTTTCCTCCTAAACAGCCTGTAGGATTTGTTATGGTTATTTTAATGCATTGGTCCTTGGAGACACGATTTTCAGTTCTGCCTCTACTTGTGACATGTTGAAGATGACAAAAGTTGAGGGTGGGAATCCCAGGAGATATCTTTTCATTCTTTCTTCTTTATCTGTAATTATTTTATTATCAGTGAGGAAATTTTTTGTTCCATAAATGCCAAATCTTTGAGCAACAATAAAAAAATGATTCCAACTAAAGGAGAGGGAAAAGCTGTGCCCATGTTTACTAAGTGGATAACATCTGGCCTTCCCAGGTGGTGCTCGTGGTAAAGAACCCACTTGCCAATGCAGGAGGAGACATAAGAGAGGCGGGTTCGATCCCTGGGTTGGGAAGATTCCCTGGAGGAGGGCATGGCAACCCACTCCAGTATTCAAATCTGGAGAATTCCATAGACAGAGGAGCCTGGCAGGCTACAGTTCACAGGGTCGCAAAGAGTCAGACACAGCTGAAGCAACTTAGCACACATGCGTAACAACTTCTCTGGGAGTTAGACTTTGGGAACTGGTCATTTCTTTAAGTCACTGCTGGTTCTGAGACACTTGAGTGTCAGAACACTTGGCAAGATAGTTAGAAATCTATCTAGGGGAAGAGGATTTTTTACTCGAGAAAGTCTTGAGTCAAGTGGAAAGTGATGAAATTGAATAAAATTGTGGGATTGGGGTAAGTTAGAGCAGGAAAAAATGATAGTCCTAAGACTGAGCAGTGTTCTCTTTTCTTATCCAGCTCTCTGCAAAGCTATCTGTGGAAAGCTTTGTATCTTCCACTGTCTTTCCACGCCTGCCCAGTAACCAAGGGTAGGCCTCAGGTTTGGTTTTTCCAATTCTGACACCAAAGCCAGTTTTTCTCTCCTGATACTTTCCATTTCAGAGTACTTGGGTGCAGAATCAGCATCTACCCTGAATATATATCTCTACTCCTCCATAAAGAAAAGAAAGACAATTAGTCATTTTTGCCAGATGATGAATGTCAGACGTGGTAGAAGTTCAATATATATTAGTGATTGAACAAATGAATGATAGATACAAGAAACCAGAAATATCTTCTGTATGTAAAATGTTTGTCTTTACACGTTGTAGTATTCTGCACATAATACTGTTTGATGACAGGTAGTTGGTAAGTATCCAAGAATCAGGAAAGCAACTGAATTGGGCAGGTATAAAGTCTCTGCTGCAAAATTTTTAAGAGGTCAGATTCATGTTGCAAAGATTTTTTTTCCTCTGTCCTGAGAAAATATAATGCCTTCAATTAGTGATTTACTAAGAATCCAGATAATCTCAAGGCAGTCCTTCATTTCAAGTTTTTGTCTTTTGTGAATGAATTAAACTATTTTAAATCCTTTATGCACAGTAGCTCCCTTAGTTCTTACAACAATGTATGCAGTAGGTATTATGATCATTCTGAGTTTATATAATGGGGAAAATGAGGTGCAAAAAATTAATTTTGTCAAGACCTCATAGATGATAAGTGTTGAAATTTAAACCAAGAGAGTCTGGCTGCAAAGTCTATTTTTCTTAACCACTACACTGCACTGTCTCATGAGATGGTACTAGAGCAGAGATCCTAAATAATCACAGAGGGAGATCCAGAATGCTTTCTAGAGAAATGTTGCAGAGAAGTAAACTCGTGATATGAAAGTATGTATAGCTCTGTTTCACAGAACAGCAAGACCACTGCAGTGGAGTGGAAATGCTCCTGGGGAAGAGGTAGCAATAAGACGTAGTGGCTTATGGGTGCCGGGAAGAGTTGCTATTTTCATTTTTAGAAAAATGGAGAGCCATAGGTGGGTGTGAAGCAGAGGCATGATGTAATATGATGTAAAAGAATATTGTGGCTGCTGTAGGATGACTAGGATGCAAGCAAAGAATCTAAATATTTAATATCAAATAGTGTCTAAATTCAATACCTAAGTCAAGATTATACACACACACACACAAAGGGGGCTTCCCTGGTGGCTCAGCTGATAAAGAATCCACCTGCAATGTGAGAGACCCCAGTTCGATTCCTGGGTCAGAAAGATCTACTGGAGAAGGGATAGGCTACTCACTCCAGTATGCTTGAGCTTCCCTTATGGCTCAGCTGGTAAAGAATCCACTTGCTCTGTGGGAGACCTGGGTTTGATCCCTGGGTTGGGAAGATCCCCTGGAGAAGGGAAAGGCTACCCACTCCAGTTTTCTGCCCTGAAGAATTCCATGGACTGTATAGTCCATGGGGTCACAAAGAGTTGGACACGACTGAATGACTTTTACACACATAAAGAATCTTATTTTCTAAAACAAAGTAGTTTTGAAACTGCATAGCCAGTTAAATATATTTCAACAAAAATAGCTTCTGAAATCATTGCAATGTTCTAAAACATTTGCAGGTTTTTAGAAATTGATGTGACCTTTTGTTTGATGTGGCTATCACTAGCTAAAGGATGTCCCCGTCTGAGCCATGACTTGCTGTATGGGCCCCACCAGACTATTCCATTGACTTCCCCATGAAACTGATGGCCATGAGGTCCTTGGCCTCAGTCTTTGGTTGCAGCTGGAAGGTGGCTGGGGAAAGCATTCCTACTCCATTGCTTGATTTGCCTCTGGGTGCCAGGGCTCACCTGGCCTCAGGAATCCGCCTCTTAGCCTCAGTCAGGACATTACCTGCTCCACAGTCTGTGTCCCCTTTACAAACGTGGAGCTGCCACCGCATGGAGCAACAGGCAAGTACTTGGCATGTTCTTGCTGGTACGGCGGTTGCCTCCTGGGTCTGTTCAAACGCCCTGGGGTGGGAATGGGGGACCCATATCTAACTCAGAACTGCCAGGAGGTCTGATATTCAACTCCATAATCATTGGTGGGCTAAGTCTTATTAAGGTAGATTTTTCTTTAGCAAACTATATAGAGGTGTTTCAATATACTAGCAACTGGTACACTGATCCCTATATACTAAGTGATGAGTACCCAGACTGGACTGAAGGAGGCAATAGAGATATAGGAAACTTGTCATACTCTGGATGAAATTTTGCTAATGGAGAATATGTGAGATGTAAAAGAGAGGTGTAAAGAAGGACTCCCAGTCTTGGCCTGAGTGACTGGAAGAAAGGCTGTGGGAGAGGGGCAGGTTGCTAGTAGGAATGAAAACTTTAGTTTTAGAAATGGTAACTTTTAAATGTGTATTAGGTATCCAAGTGGAGCTTCAAGTACCTGTTTGATATACAAGTCTGGAATTCAAAGGAGTAGTTAAAATTTTTAAGAAATGATGAATTTGGTAACCTGAGAAACAATTTCCATTCATCTGGTTAGATGCATGAGTCTTTTGTTTAAGATTTGTTGTTGTTTAGGTGCTAAGTTGTGTCTGACTCTTTTGCAACCCCCCTGGACTTCTGTCCATGGGATTTTTCAAGCAAGAATAAAGTGGGTCGCCATTTCCTTCTCCAGGGGAATCTTCCCAACCCAGGGATCGAATCCAGGTTTCCTACGTTATAGGAAGATTCTTTGCCATCTGAGCCACCAGGGAAGCCCATAGAACATTCTAAAACTTGGAATGAAATGAAATCAACATGAAATTTTAAAAACATAGTTCCTTTGGAATAACAGGTCGTAAAGAGAGGACCCTCAGAGGTGAGTATCAACACTGTGTGATGTCTCTTTCATATGACTCTAAAAATGAGTATTTTTTTTCCTTGAGCTTTCATTAGGGATAATTTTGTGAAAGAGAAGCTGCAAAAGTACAGTGAATTCAAAGAAAATATTTTAATAAAATATTCACTATAATGGAGGCTCTTAAGAAGTGAGAAGCCAAAAGAAGTAGATGTCCCTTTGGGGAATTCAGTCCTAAGTGAGACAGGAATGTTCTTAGCTGTTCTCCAAAGCTCTTTGCCTGGTTCTGCCAACAGGTGGCCATGAAGGGGGCAAAGAAACCTCTGGAGGTCACTGTGAAGAACCAAGTGAGTGAACAGAATTCACGTAGAAGTGATTAGAACTAAGCAGTTTTTCTGTGGGAAATCCAAAAATAAATTAGCAAGTTTCTGTTCATGTTTTCAAGACCCTGAATGAGAAGTTAACAGGAACTTTCATTCATCAGTCATACTGTGGGGTGATTTCTAGCTTTGAAACATTAAGCCTTACACTGCAATAAGCTGATTTAACAGAATAGGAATTTTGGTTTCTAGTTAGATTCCATTATGTTCATGTAGGAATTATGTTCACGATTAGAACTGAACTCAGTTGTTGTTTTCCAATTGCGCAGATGTTCCTGCCTAACATTTTAGTGCAATTTTCCCAATACTATTTCTCCTCATAATATACAATTTGAGGAACAAATAAAATCCAATATTTAAAAATGAATCAGCAAAATAAACAAAAAAGCAAAAAAGGAACCAAGCAGTTTTTGCCTCAAGCTTTGCACCTGGTGCAGTTTTAAAAAGAGAGGGAAAGGGAGGTAGGCAAAACATAGTTTGGGGTCCTCTTGCCCATTCTATCCCTTTTCCAGGGTGAACCATAGAAACAGACATCTGTGATGTCACCCATTAAGCATTTCAAGCAGTATCATTTCTTGATCCACTTTTGTATTCAAGGTCTATTACTATTCTTGTAATTCCTGTGTTTCAAATGGACAGAAATGAGAGCATTTCCTCTGTATAACCTAAGCCTATCACTTAGGGTGATAGGGTGATATTGCAAGGGTGAAGCAAGTGTAAGACAGGAACCCTCCACCTTGTGAGTTACCATTTATTGACACAGAAAGTGCTGCTGTTGGAATATGCATATCATTTAGTGTAATAAGATAAACAAGGACAAATTATTGTGTTTCAGCTCCAGTGCAATCTGTCCATGCCCTGCAGAAACTCTTCAACAGCGGATCAAAGACTTCCTGGAGGTTGTCTTGCTGTCAGGATTCGGAAGTGTTCTGATTTCCCTCGGGAGTCATAAACTGCACCTTGGGCACCATGAGGGAAGAATTGTTCCGGCGGATGGAATTGTTCCTCCTCATGGAATTGTTTCTTCTCATGGAATTGCGCTTCCTTAGAGAATTCTGGTGGGACAATTCACTCTTCTGGAGGGTCTGGATAAGGATGGAAGGCTTCTCATCCAGCTCTCGGGCACTGCACCTTGGAGCAGCTACTTTCACGGTGTTGCCGAATTTGGAGTAATCCACAGAATACACACCTTCCTCCTCGGTCACGATGGACACGAAGCGATGGCCCCACTGGATCTCCTCAGCGATGTAGGAGGTTCTAGCTTGTGTAGTAATGCCAGTAGTTTCGACCACTCCTTCTAGAATCACGATGACCTCCAGGTCTTGGTTGGCCAGGTCAGTGGCCGAGATATCGTACAAGGGGCTGCGCTTGTCAATCACATGGCAGATGATCAGAGGGGCCACCAGGAAAATGTTATTACTCTCAAGTGGGTTGTCAACAGGAATGTCTAGTTGGTGAATAGGTACCACCTCGCCTTCTGGGGTCGTGGTTTTCTTGACCACTTGGATGCGCACAGAGGCACTGATGATCATGCTTTTCCTTAGGTCCCCCACGCGGAACATGAAACACAGTTTGCCATTTCGGACGGCGATTACAGCATGGCGGCTGAAAATCAAGGTTTCCGCCCTTCGGTGAGCTTGGGCTGTTTTCATGAAAATGCAGCCCAACATGACTGCATTGATGATCAAACCCACAATGTTCTGTAGAATCAGGACTGTGATAGCCAGAGGGCATTCCTCAGTCATCATTCTCCCTCCAAATCCAATTGTCACTTGAACTTCAATGGAGAAGAGGAAGGCAGAGGTAAAAGATCTGTAAGGAATGAGATCAGAAAAGAGTGCCATCAGTTCAGATTTTTGAATCAGGAAATAACACTGAAGCTGAATTTTTCATGTTCTCCTTTCAAAGGCTAATTTTTTTCATAAGTATTGTGGATTAACAATTTTGTGTTACTTTCTGGTACAGAGCAAAGTGATTCAGTTATATATGTTTTTTTTCAGATTCTTTTCCTTTATAGATGGCTATATAATATTGAGTATAGTTCATGTTATACAGTAGGTCCTTGTTGGTTATCTGTTGTGTATATAGTAATATGTATATTTTGATCCCAAACTCCTAATTTATTCCTCTCCCCTCCTTTCCCCTTTGGTAACCATAACCTAATTTTCTACATCTGTGAAACTAGTTCTCTTTTGTAAAGAAGTTCATTTGTATCATATTTTTAGATTCCACATATAAGCTATATCATGATATTTGTCTTTCTCTGTCTGGCTTACTTAGTATGAGAATCTCTAGGTCCATCCACATTGCTGCAAATGGCATTATTTCATTCTTTTTAATGGCCGAGTAATATTCCAGTGTGTGTGTGTGTGTGTGTGTGTGTGTACTACATCTTCTTTATCCATTCACCTGTTCATGCCCAAAGGCTATTAAATACTTTTGGAAACACTAGCCAACTTAATGTATCAAATGCCCTATTCTAAACACAAGCACTTGTTCATTTTCTCTCTTATCTGCATGTATCATTGTGAAACACTTCACTTTCACAAGTGAAAAGTGAAAGCGCAAGTCGCTCAGTCGTGTCCGACTCTTTGCAACCCCATAGACTATATAGACCATGGAATTCTCCAGGCCAGAATACTAGAAAGGGTAGCCTTTCCCTCCTCCAGGGGATCTTCTCAACCCAGGAATCGAACCCAGGTCTCCCACATTGCAGGTGGATTCTCTACCAGCTGAGCCACAAGGGAAGCCCAAGCATATGAAGTGGGTAGTCCATCCCTTCTCCAGGGGATCTTCCTAACTGAGGAGTCGAACCCAGGTCTCCTGCATTGCAGGCAGATTCTTTACCAACTGAGCTATCAGGGAAGACCTTCACTTTCACAAAGGCATAGTTTATTTTGTTAAACTCCTTCAAGCCGATGTCTATTATTTATTGCCAAGCTGTGTTTAAGTGACTCAAGTTATGTGGAACATACTGAGTCCTGAGTGAACTTTTTATTATTTACAACCTTTAAAATCATATTCATTAGTGAACACTATGTACCTTATATAGAGAAAGCACAGTGCTAAAGAGTGGTACAAAACATGTCCTTCAAAATACTAGTATTTTAAAATAAAAAAAGAATGTTGTGCTATTTGGAACCAAACGTTTTCTTATTGATTGTTTCACTTTGTTCTCTAAGTGATCTAGAGAATACTGATGCTTTTACAGGAAGGATTTGAGGTAAAGATTATTAAGTGACTGTGTCAAGATCATAAGAAGGGCACAAATCCTCTCATTTCTGGCCTAGTTTCTGAAAGAGACACAAGGAAGGGGTCAACATGTGTCAGGATTTTCTTGGGAAGATTTTTCAAACTGTGCTTCTCTTCCTGATCACAGTGTAAACACTGATTTGGTAGTTTAGGGTGGACCTGTGCAAGACTTTCGAAAAGCTGGCAGATAATTCTGATTTATCTCCCTAATTGAGAAGCACCACATTTGGTCATCTTTGTCTTTAATTTATTCACTTAAGTACATAACCCTTACTGCTGTGGCTTCTTAATAGAAACAGTCTTAGTCACGTCTGCCCTCCACTCCAATTTCAAACTTCTCTAATTTTATAGATGATAGGTCAACTGTCAAAGTATTAGCTGTTTCTTAATGTCACACACAATGAGCGAGCAAAATGTTTAAATATTTGGATTCTGAATATACACACTATATTTTGGTGGGGCACCATGAATGGTAAGCAAGCACACATAAGATGATTTTTTTTTTCTACTAGGCTCATAATCAGGGATTTGTATTTTTTATTTAATTGAAGCATAACGGATGTCGCAGATGATTCCTTTAACTTTTAAATGAAAAAGTGCCTTTCTTATCCTTTCTGTTGCTAAAAAGGTTCATGGAAAACCACGATTGCTTTTTGCACTAGCTACACACAAGATATACTGTATAAATCAAAACTATGGCAAAGAATAAGAAGAGACCCCAGAGAAGGGGCACGGATACAATACTGATTTCTGATAATGTATACATACTTCAGGCTTTCCCAGTGGCTCAGTGGTAAAGAATCTGTCTGCCAATGCAGCAGATGCAGGTTCGATCCCTGGGTCAGGAAGTAGGAAATAACAACCTGAAGTAGGAAACAGCAAGCCATTCCAGTATTCTTGCCTGGAAATCCCATGAACAGGGGAGCCTGACAGGCTGTAGTCCGTGTGGGTCACAAGAGTCAGACATGACTTAGCAACTAAGCAACATACATGCTTCAGGGAGCAGTGTAATGATGAATATGCCCAGATGTTTCATTTTATTGGCTTAAGAGACTATTCATATGTCATTTGTGTATGTTATTTATTTATGAAAGAACTTGCTTCCAAACATTATATGGTGCAAGACTCAGCCTTTTAATGAACACCTGTTGTGCTAAACAACCTCAAGAGATGAGTGTTTTTAGCTTCTGGTTTGTTCTGCTACAGAGGAAGTTAGGCTGAATAAGAAGAAGAAATATGTTGGTTTACTTTCTGACTCATGTTAGAAAGTCATCTACATGAAAGGGAAGGTGAACCAGCCTAGAAGGAGAATGTTAAATATTATTTGGATACACTAGAAAATCTTCATTATAATAAGTTATCTTCAGTTTTGATGACAAGGTGGGACATTGAACTTATGAAAGGAAAGGAAATGCAAAAAAAATTAGACATATTATTAGTCATGTATTAAATATCCTTTGGGAAAAAGATAGAAATTTTTCTGTTTCTACTTTTTTTGGTGAAAAAGTATTATGTACAGTTGGTTACGATTAAAATTTACATTGCACTGAAGTATACATAGTACCACAATGTTAAAATAAAACCAGTAAGATTTTTAACATTAAAAGATGTTCAATAATATTTTTTAGGTAAGAAGTAAAATTTAAAATGCTAAAGTTAAATCAACTATATTTCAATGAAAAGTTTAAAAATGTTTAGATAATCATCTAATGAGAAATGAATAAATAAAATGCTAAAATTGTCACACTGCTAAAATCAAGTTTGTTTCATTGTATCTGCAACACTATTTTTCACAGTGAATTGAATGTTCACACCAGCAGGAATCCATCAGAGGAATGAACATACTTCAAAACACCTCTTGTTGAACAATAAAAGCTGGCAGTAAAACAGCTTTTAATAACCAGAGTACTCTGTCAAGTTATTTTACAAAATCACTGAAACTATCTCCCTTGTAATGACATATCTTTAATCAATTGCCTAGTGACTTTTTCCACAAGGAAAGCCAATATATTCATCTTGTGAATAAATCTGTCATTTATTTTTCAAGGTTTATTATGTCTGTTTCTTTTATCTCATTTTATGTGTGTCTACTTCAAGTTTATTAAAAGTGTACCTCTATAGGAAAATGATTCACCAATAGCACTGCCAATAAATTTCTTAAAGAGGAATATTATAATCATATCTGGCCTATACATATCTGTTAAACATAGTATTTTGTTTCCTTTATATTTCATGTACTGATGATCACGTACATTGTTTTTAACCTGTATTTTCTTTGAGACAATAGTATGTGACAAGTTTAAGACAAGAAAATAATATCTAACTCGATGGTAAAGGCAATGGATCAATTCAACTTGGCTTTCTCTCCTCAAAATTTGAGCTGAAACCTGTGGTATGTGATCTCTGTGACAAATATTACATGCCCATTTTGATAAGCTGGCATCGCAACTAGTCAGAGAAGGGAAGAATGGGCAAGTTTACAGTCTGGGTTTTTGCTTCTTGCAGTAGTATGCTAATTTCACATTTCAGGATCAGTAAAGGTTTCATTCTGTCCAGTTTCCTGACAGAACGGTTCCTGTTCAAGTTCCTTTGTTTTATGAATTATGTGAATTTGGGATATTATTCAGAAAATGTCCTGGAAAAATTGCTAGTATTATTACAAATATTTCTCTTCAGGGTGAATATTTTTGCAATTGGTTATCTTTTTCCATCTTTAAACAAAAAAATTAGGAGACAAATCACCCCCAAGTAAATGTTCTTAGGCCATGTGAAAATATGAGAAGAGAATCACTGAAACCAAATTCACTTATCTTTGAAATATTTATGATATAAGAAAAAAAATTAGGGCAATCTAAGAACTGCCTTCCTATCCTACTAAAACTTTTAGAGAAAACCACAATGTTAAATCACTTCTACATAATCTCTTCTGTCAAACATTTAGACCAATTTCTATCAAAGATTAGCTTTTTTCTAGTTCTGAATGTTAACATAACTTTTAATTTTGGAATTAAAGCAAGCAATCAGCTATTCAAGATCATCTTGATAAAGAAGGGCTTAATATTTACTTCATTTCTGGTGGATTTTTTTAAAAAATTTAGATCCTCTCTTCACCAGTGTTTTTCTATTTTTTTTTTCATTATTTCTGAAAATGTCACGGGAAGAGAAGTCATGGAACATTACTAGCATTTGCACAACATTTTTTGTTGATCGGAGATATTTCCTTTTGGATACTGGAACTATGGACAGCAGCTTTTCAGACTGACAACTAAATGTGTGCTTTTTTTTTTTTTTGAGGAAGGCACTAAGTGAAATCCTTTTTAAATAACCAGTATAATATTTTCAAGGCTAGCCCACGGGATGGAAACTACATTTTCAAAGCCTCCTCATCCAAGGCTGCACCCCCCCCAAAATTTTAATACATCAGATTCGTTTTTTGTTTTGTTATGTTTTTATTTTTTTGCTTCTGAACATACTAAAATAAAGTCTTTAGTTCACTGTCAGCAAAGTAACAGAGAGAAGACAGAAAGGGCAATTTCACCTGTTTTTCTGTACTGTCTTCCACCCCGCCTCAGCCCGACGCCTTCTTACCTGACGTTAGTCACACACACGGTGGACTCCAAGCCACTTTTCTCCATCCCGCTTTTCTCCATGTAAGCATAGATGTCCCCGTGGGCAAAGGCCACCAGCCACCACATGATGGCGAAGAGCAGCCAGCTGCAGAGGAACGACATGGTAAAGATGACCAGGGTGTGGCGCCACTTCAGGTCCACCAGGGTGGTGAAGATGTCCTGGAGAAACCGTCCTTGCTCCCGGATGTTCTTGTGCGCCAGGTTGCAGGCCCCGCTCTTGGCGATGAAGCGGGCCTTGGGGAGGCGGTCCCGGATGCGCGGTTTGCGCAGGTTCTCCGCCGCGATGCGCGCCAGCACATACTCCTCGGGGATGATGCTCTTCCTGGCCAGCATCGTCCCGTCACCATAGCCAGCCTAGGCACCTGTCTGCGACCTGCCTCTCCTTCCCTCGAGACCCGTCCTGCGGGAGGGAAACCAAGATTAAGAACTACCCCTCCCCCACCTCCCCCCGCGACCATTCCTCGACTTTTCCGTCCTTGCATGGAGGGGTGTGTCTGTATCTTACAGATGGCGTGCAAAGCTAAAGGTATGATCTTACAGTGATTGAGTTCTTAGATCTCGGGAAAATTACTTGGTCTGAACCAGAACTGTTTTAATAGTCCTTATCGTTTTGAACACTTAAGGGCACAACCTTAGTTAAAGTCAGGAGCCTTCCTGTAAACAGCAGCTTTAATGATAATTCTGATATTACCCGCGTCTGTAGATTACTGCAAAAACCCAAGCGCACCACGACAGCGAGGCCAGCTGAGGCCAGCTTAGTATCACGATCTCTTTAGTAAACTATGCACGTGATGTAGCAATATTAAAAGTAGAGAGGGGGAATTCTTTTTCTGTTATTTTTAGAAGTAGGCAAAGAAAAGGCCGTGGACACTCCTGCACAGTACAGATAACAGCTCGACAAAATAATAAGCAGTGTGCTATGTAATTTTACGAAGAGGTATTTTACATTTGAAGGAAGTATGAGTTGCATTTTTTTAAAAAATTCCCATTTGAACTCATAATGTAATAACTTGAACTTCTTTAATACAATGGGATCAACCATACAAGCTGTAAGAAAAACCCGGATAACAGCCTGCCGACTGCGTAAAGAGTTCATTAAAAGAATGTGCCCCGAAAATCCCTCCGACGCTGTCAACCTTTTAAATCTTTTGCGGGTACGCGCTCAGCCTCCCTCTCCCCTCCCCCGGAGGAGTGTTGAAACTTACAGACTCGGGGCCGCTGGCTGGGCGGCCGCAAGTCCCCGCACTCGCCGGCCGGCCGCGGACAGGTCCCTTGCTGTCCCATCTCCGCGCCGGGAGCGGTAACTGCGACTGCCGGAGGGACCGATCCGGGGCCGCGTGTCCTAGGGAGAAGAGTTAAAGTAATAAAAGGTGCAATTGAATCTGCACCCACTGGGGCGGGCTGGAGGAAGGGGGATGGTTGTAGCTCTTCCCCCTCCCCCTGCTCAGCTCTAGCCCTGGGCTGCTGCCGGGGGCGGAGGAGGGGTTGCGGGGAGAGGAGCTGAGGGTGATGCTCCACAAATCAGTCTCCCAGTTCGGGCTTTGACGCGCGCCAGCCCTCTGAGGCAGCCGAAATTCCGAGATGGGGCCGGGAGGGGGTGACGGGGGGAGGCGAATCCGGGGGAGTTAGGGAACCAGCCTGGGGGGAGGGGCGGCGGGGTGGGCGGGGCTCTTTCCCCAGTAGCCGAGACCCCCTGCCGCCAGCATGAATTTGAAAGGCTCCCAGCTCAGAGGAGAGAACTTAGAGTTCGAGTGCATTGACGTAAAGAGATTTTTTTTTTTTAACCTGGGTGGGTAACTGTGCTACTTCAGAGCAAGTAAACCCAGAGATAGAGATCAGCAAATACTGTTCTATACATCTGGCAGATTCATGTTGATGTATGGCAAAACCAATACAATATTGTAAAGTAAAAATAAATAAATTAAAAAAAAGAGATCAGCAAATATTCTTCAGAGGCGTCCAGGCTATGTGTACATGTGATTATTTACATTAAATTTCCGTCTGGTAGAAGACGTTCCGAAGTAGAAGATGTTCTGAAACCCAATTTGTATATTTCTTCACCAGCCAAAGCTGGTTCTCAGGGAATCACACACACACACACACACACACACAACTGCGAGCAAAAAGAAAAAAGTAGAAGAAGAAAAAACCCACTCAAAGTCTCTTCCAATAAAAAAATTTTTATCCCGAACAGGGACTGCTGTCAACACTTTAGAACTCAAACCGTCCTCTTTAGTAATTGGTGGCTTTCTGAAATGTTGCAGCTTCTCCCTCTTGTGTAGATGCCCTGGATGATAGAACAGAGCAACTGTGCACAAGAAAGGTTATATAGTAAATGTCTTTCTATAGCTTTTTGAAAAGGAGCCAGCAAAGACAAATGTGCTTTCTCCCACAGGTCAGGCCTCCTGATTTGGCACTTGTGTTAATGGAAACTTTAATTCTTGGAAATTTCATGTATTTTCCAAGACTCAGAGCAGAAAGCAGTATGGAGCATAAACAATGTGTTCATTTAATTACCAAGAGACCTAAAATTAGTCTTTAATGAAGGCAAATGAAGAATCGTTTTTTCCTTCTCGTGGATAGACCTGCTTAACCCCTTCAAGCCTGGGGATCCTAGTCTATTAGTGGTAGCTCTGTTCTCCACTGTTGTGAATTTTTACAGTAATTTGTGTAGTAGTTTTACTACAAATGTGGGGATCCAACTGTACAGTTAATCCCCTCATTATTGCATTTTGTAATTGTTTGGTGTACAATTTATTCCCTGTTATTTTAGCTGGGATAACATTCATCAAATACCTATTTGGGCAAGGGATATATATATATATATATGATATAATCACAGTTGCTGTTCTTAAGAGATACAGTTGTAGTAAGAGACATGGGTTTGATAATAAACTCTAATACTAGTAAGGATGTAATTAGAATGCGAGTGGAAATAGAACTAATCAAGCTATATTAAGACTAGAAGACTAAGGAAATAAATCAGCATAGATTATTTGGCATCTGATCTAGTCTGAGGGGCTTCCTCAGTGACTCGGCAGTAAAGAATCTGCCAGCAGTGCAGGAAACACTGGTTTGATCCCTGGGTTGGGAAGATACCCTGGAGAAGGGCATGGCAACCCACTCCAGTATAATTGCCTGGAGAACCCCAATGGACAGGGAGCCTGGCGAGCTACAGTCCATGGGGCCGAAAAGAGTAGGACATGATCACTAGTCTTTGAAAGACCAAGATATATTTGGGTTTGGAGCAAAACTGAGAAAAGATATTCCACTTTTCTCAGGAAGGAAGAGTGTGAGGGAGCATTGACAAGAGTGAGCCATGTTTTCGGTTCAGTTCAGTTCAGTTCAGTCGCTCAGTCGTGTCCGACTCTTTGCGACCCCATGAATCGCAGCATGCCAGGCCTCCCTGTCCATCACCAACTCCGGGAGTTCACTCAGAGTTGACTCACTGGAAGAGCCATGTTTTAGTAACAAACTAATCAGCATTGATGCGGCAAGGTAGGCAAAAGAGCGGGGTTGAATGCATGGGTCCAGTGCTCCCTGAACAATCTCTCTCACCACCACTCTGAACACTTAAGGAGTTATCCCTGTCCTTGTCCCATGCCCTCTCCACTCTTCCCTGCAGTCCATGAAACTGAGGGCTGCTAGAGAGCAGGGCTGTGACTCAACCTTCAAGCACAGCTTAAATGTTAGAGGGGCTCAAAGAATAATTTTGAGTCAATGAATGGGAAAGGTAAGGTTGAAAACCATGTTGGTACCTAAAAAAACACCCCACAAAAACCAAAAAACCAGAGAGCCTTAAATGCTCAAAAAAAGAAGTCTGGACAGTCTTTAGGAGGTAGTGGTAAGCCATGGAAGGAATCTGATTAGAGAACACCAGAAGTGCCTGCTTTAGGAGGGTTGATCAGGAACAAGAGGCCAAGATGGCTTTGAAGGCTGCATTTCTAGGTAGAGTGCTTTCAGGCTCCAACATTCTGTCATCGGCAGGAGGGGACACTGGAAACTCTTGTGTTAATTAGAGAAGGAGTGAGGTCTAGGGCTAATAAGTAATGTTAGTAGACAATATACAAATGTACACAAAAGGAAAGCTACAGAGTCAATATTTGGAGGGTAAAGTCACAGAGGACTGTGACATTGTGATGAGAGAGAAATAGTAGGGAAATTGAATGGGAAATGATGAACTGTTGAGGAGAATTACAAGATTGGCCACAAATCCATATTGGAATGTTATGGAAATTCTGGTCTTTTGTGATAATAATCATATTTAGAATTCAGTTTTTTTTTCCTAGTGAGATGTAATTCTTCCAAATATGCAGTTTCAAGTTTTGACTTGTTTTGGAATGATAAACTCTGTACCCTACTTCTTAGTAGTCAGTGCTTCAAATTAATTCAATATAAGAGCACTAAGAATACACATAATAAAGATTAATTTTAAGAAACTGATAAGTAAAGTTTTGGCAATAATATGCCTAAAAACAAATAGCGGCCATCCAGATGGAGAATGTGTACTATAAAAGCATCACAGGCTTTCTTTTTCTTTTCTCTTTCCTTCCTGACATTTTTTAAACCAAAGCTTTATGTTTTTTTTCCTTTAACTAATTTTTCTGCACTGAATGGAAGCTGCATGAGGACACACAGTTTGTTGGTAATACCACAGACCCAGTGTCTGGAATTGTTCCTAGCTCCTGGAAATGGGTACTCAACAAATACTCTTCAAATGAAGGAAAGAAGGAATACAAAACACAACTCTCAACAATGTGTTCTCTCTGTCTTACACTTACTCTAACTCTCATCTTTCTTTCTTTGTATATTTACATCCATTTCTCATAGCCCATATAGGTAATCTGAAGTTTGGGGGTCTCCTTGAAGTCTTTATTGTTGTCATTGTTCAGTCACTAAGTTGAGTCTGACTCTTTTTCAACCCCATGGACTGTAGCCCGCCAGGCTCTTCTGTGCATGGGATTCTCCAGGCAAGGATATTGGAGTGGGTTGCCATATCCCTCTCTAGGGAATTTATCCCACCCAGGAATCAAACCTGCGTCTCCTGCATTGACAAGCTTATTCTTTACAATTGAGCCACCTGGGAAGCCCTCCTTGAAGTTTGGGGCCATATCTGTCTGCAAAGATTTCATTACTTATCATCTCTCCCTTCTTTCTTTATTTTTTCCTTCTCTTCCTTTCAAACCCCTCCTTCCTCAGCAACTCCTCACTTCTCCAGGTCCCCAGCACTTACATTTGTTTACATATGAAACTTGTTTAAACTTGGCATTTGCCGACTATGTTTCTCTTGACAACTTTTGAACCTAATGGAGATATATCTGTATCCCCAGAGATCTTTGTGGATACAAGTAGCTGCTAAATAAATATCTATTATTAATTGATTCTAGTTCTTCCCTCTATGATCCCCTTTTTCTCATATTATAGGCCAAATAATGAACATTTAAAGTTACTTCTGAGAAATTTGTGAAGGAAATCAATTTTTCAAGAACATATTTACTACTTCAGGCTTATTTTATTGGTCTGTTTATTTAATCACTCTTGCTGTCATCCACTTAAAATTTTCTTAACTGTTCTATAATGTCTTAATTGTTTTTTTAAGAGTGAAGACTGATTTGTGCATCACTCCCAGAGGAGACCTCTAATGAACAGAGCTAACTTTAAATTTTATGATTTTCTTGACTTTAGGAATCCAGTAAGAATCTGCTCATGGTACATCCCAGAGTAATCGGGAAACAATTTAAGGATATCTATTCACTTATAAGTAAGCATCTGTTAGATTCCTTTTAGACTTTATGTGCATTTTATTTGAAGATAAAAAGATTTCTGCAGTTCTCATTCTCCTAAGAAACAGAGTTGGTTGGGTGACTTCAAACAAGAAAGGCTGATGTTTTCCCCATTTGTCTGCTGTTTTGATTATCAAATGCAAATCAGAGAAGTCCTTGAAAGGATCCTTTTAAAAATTTTATTTATTTTTTAATTGAAGGATAATTGCTTTACAGAATTTTGTTTTCTGTCAAACCTTAGCATGAATCAGCCATTGGGGTGCCATTGCCTTCTCCAGAATCAGCCATAGATATACATATGTCCCCTCCCTCTTGAACCTCCCTCTTATCTCAGGTAAAGGGTAAAGGCCTTGCATTTGATGACTTTGCCTTTGATTTGAGTTGTGAATTTAGAACTCTTGGTTTGTCTGAGCCTTATTAGATTTTAGAATTTGGAGAGTCTTCAAAATGACAATGGAAACGATTCATGTTAGCAGCCCAAATAACAGTTCGTCTATTTGCTTGATCTGCTGCTTATTAGTGTCCTCATATAAACCACTTTGGAACATATTGCTTTGGAATCAACTTAGCAAAAACTGTTACATAAACTAGTAATCAAAACAACATGTTATACACTCACTTTTTTAGAGTTATCATGAAATGGGAATGACAATATAACCCTTGGTACTTATCTGTTCCAATGATTTCAGAGAACATTTCTTTGTGAGATATATATCTATTATGTGCAAAAGAACCTCACTCTCCAAATTAGATTACCCATTTCTTCAATGATATCGATTAGAGTCATCAGTGAAAAAAAAATTTCCATGCGGCTTGTATGTGCAACACCTCAAACTTCTGCCAGCTCACAGGTGTGAATCTGTGAGCCAGGAAGGGGGCATTCATAACAATGACTATCTTAATGTACAACCAGGTGAACAAAACAAAGCCCTGGCTCCGCTCCAATGCATTCTTCGAGAGGAAGGTGTTAGCAAACAAGTAGACAAGTAATACATTCTATAATTATCAGTGGTGTTGAAATTTATAAACAGAGTAAAGCAGGAAAAGGAACGAGAGTAACTGGGGCCAGAGATGGGCAATTTTACATAGAGTTCAGAAAAGACCTCTTTGTGTGTGTGCGTGCTAAGTCACGTCAGTCATGTCCAACTCTTTGCCATCCTATGGACTCTAGCCCTCCCGTCTCCTCTGTCTATGGGATTTCCCAGGCAAGAATACTGGAGTGGGTAGGCATTCCTTCCTCCAGGAGATCTTCCTGACCCAGGAATCAAACCCATGTCCCTTATGTCACCTGCATTGGCAGGCGGGTTCTTTACCACTGTAGCTTGCCAGGCTCCTCTGTCCATGGGATTCTCCAGGCAAGAATACCGGAGTGGGTTGTCACTTCCTTCTCCAGGGATCTTCCTGACCCAGGGATCAAACCCGGGTCTCCCACATTGCAGGCAGATTCTTTACCATCTGAGCCGCCACAGAAGCCCTAAAACATCTGCTCCATAATCCTAAACCCTTTTTCATGAACAATATCTCCAAGTGAGGATTGTTAATCTGTGATCCAACTACATGAGAGACACATGGTTACCTTATTTTAGGCTCCTCCAAGCTTTTATGAAGGAAAGATAGAATAAGATAATTTTTGGCTCCTAGATTGAAATATCTTTCATGAGATGGTATAAACACTTCTAATGAGGCACATTTAAGAATGCCCCGGGAATAATCTATTGCCCACTTAGGTTTAAGAAACTCATAGAATGATTATGAGAACGAGATGACACAATCCATACAAAGCACTTAGTGACCGATCTGTTGTAAGCACTTAATAAAGGTCAATTCGAGTATTGTTTTTGAGACCCCCACCAACCTTCAGAATCCCAACTACCCAGCACTTATACTGGCATGTCCTCAACTCTTGAATTTAATCAAGACACAGGACTGAAAGGGAGTCAGCCAAGATACTGGTAATAAAATAGAGACCCAAGAAATCAGCATGTCTGGTTTACTGTAATAGTGTCTCCAAGAGAAAAGTGGTTTCATCAGTTAAGTAGAGCTTCCCCATGGTAATTATTTTCTACTGGTAGGGTAAAAAATGCTAGTACTAAATGAAGCTGGTACTAGCATTTTCTAAGAGAAGATGGAGAATAGACGCTGTCATTGTTACTGCAAGCTGTGAAACTTTGCTGTGATATTCTCATGCCAAAGACAGGCAAGTTTGCAGAAGCCTCAGGCCTGTCTTGCTATAGGCTTTTCCGAAGCTCTTAGGGAGACAGCAGTTCCCAACAATGTCTTGATCCATTGCTAAGCTTTCACGTCAGTATGTTTTGAAAAATCAGTGACTCATGCAGTTCTTGGAAAGGGGAACCTGATATTTTCCAGAACTCTCTCAGGAGGGTACTCCTTACTGCCACCTTTCAAAAATGCCTGCTGCAGAAGGGCTTTTTAGAAGTTGAACGTTTTAAAGTGACATGTAGACTCATTGGTCCCAGTGATCATTTACCAGGATTTTTTCTGCTGTTAAATAACCTGAATTTTCCTTTAAATAAAAATGACCTATGCCAGAAAAGCTTTCACGAGGTTGTTCTTCTAAACAGGTTCAAATTAGAATGAAATATTTGGTATTTGTTGCTAATTTAAAATGTCAAATTCCCTCTTTTATTGTTAAAATAAATGGGATAATAAAATGCTCTCCTCTCTGTAAATCTACAGAAATTTATTATGCAGTTGAGTCGTCTCTTTTTCTTTAAACTGAGAAACTGTGGAAGACACATGTAATATACATGTGTACAGTGAAGACACTAATATCTGCCTCTCAAGAGTTTTATATTAAATGAGGCAAGTGTGTAAAAGGATTTAGCACAGGATAATTACACTTAAAACATAATATTTTCTAAAATATAACTTTCATGCTACTTCTTTAATTAGTATTTAATTTTTAATTTGTGTATTTTTTCTTAACCTGCATTTGTTGGTATTTTCAGATCAATAATAATAATAATAATAATGATGCTAATAGGCATGCTTTTCAGATCAATAATAATAATAATAATAATGATGCTAATAGGCATGCTTTTCTTTTTAATGATTTTGAGAAAATGCTTCCAGAATATATAGTTCACATGGTTATTATTTTGAGGTAGTGTGTTTTTTCTACCTTTCTGTGTTTCTTTTAAAGCTTTTTTTTGTTTTGGCCGCACTGGGTTTTCATTACTGTGTGCTAGCTTTCTTGAGTTGTGGTGAGTGAGGGCTACTCTTCATTGCAGTGCATGACCTTCTCATTTACAGTGGTTTCTCTTGTCGTGGAGCACAGGCTCCAGGTGTGTGGACTTCCGTAGTTGTTGCGAACGGGCTCAGTCGCTCTGTGGCATGTGGAGTCTTCCTGGACCAGGGATCGAACCCCTGTCCCCTGCATTGGCAGGAGGATTCTTATCCACTGTAGCATGAGAGAAGTCTAACTTTTCTATATTTTTAAAATAAAAAAGGAATGAAGAATTACATAAGAGGCCTTTATAGCATATACCAAAGTGACCTTTTTTTTTCTTCCTTGGCCAGTTAATAGGATGAATTAAGTTACCAGGTTAAAAAAGTCATATTATTTTTACATTCCTGTGATAAACTTCACTTTTTCATGGTAAGTTATTATTTTAATATAATACTGGGGTGTTTTCCTGATATATACTTAGGATAATTGCATTGATAGCTTTAAGTGAGTCAGTATTATTCTTTCTGTGTTATCTCTGCCTGATTTTGGATACATGTTATGAGTGTAGAAAGAATTGATGCATATCCCTTCTCTATGGATGGTAATAGTTTAAATAGAATAGGGATTAGGTACTTCCTGAAATCATCTGAGTCCAAATTTTTTAGCAATAGTTCTTGGCTCTCTGAGTCCTCTTCATGCTCAGTTTTTCCCTCTGGAATCTTTCTTTCAGACCTTCTAAATCTATCCTCCATATCATTTCAGTGTTTTTTTTTTTTAATTGACATATATTTGCTGTACAATATTATATGTTACAGGTGTACAATATAGGGGGCTTTCCAGGTGGTGCTAGTGGTAAAGAACCCACCTGCCAAAGCAGGAGACATAAGAGACATAGATTCGATCCCTGGGGGAAGATCCCCTGGAGGAGGGCATGGCAACCCACTCCAGTATTGTTGCCTGGAGAATCCCATGGACAGAGGAGCCTGGTGGGCTACAGTCCACGGGGTTGCAGAGTTGAACACGATTGGAGTGACTTAGCACGCATGCACATATAATATGTTGATTCACAATTTTTGAAGGTTATACCCTGTTTATAGTTATTGTATTTGCTATGTTCTCTGTATTGTACAATATACTGTAGCTTATTTTATACATAATAGTTGTATCTCTTCATCCCCTACCCCCTTCCCTCTTCCTACTGGTAACTAGTTTTATACATTTCAGTGTTTTTATTTTCTATCAGTTTTTTTCTGTGCTACATTCTAAATCTGTCTCCAGTGCAAAGAAGTCTCTCATAGCTTAAACTTAATTGCTGTTTAACCTCTCCATTGAATTGCTAATTTTAATAGCTTTTTTCTTTTCTAGAAGGTCCCTGTTTGATTATTTTAAATTAATTTGCTCTTTTTCTTACCTTTAAAAAACCTTTGTAGGGTTTCCTTGGTAGCTTAGTGTTAAGAAATCTGTCTGCCCATGCAGGAGGCCTGGGTTCGATCCCTGATCAGGGAAAATCCCACATGCCACAGAGCAGCAGAGCCCCTGCACCACAACTACTGAGCCTGAGCTCACGAGCCCAGAGCTGCAGCTACTGAGCCTACGTGCTGCTGAGGTCCACACACCTAGAGCCTGTGCTCCGCAACGAGAGAAGCCACTACAGTGAGAAACCCATGCAGCAACTAAAAGTAGGCCCCACTCGCCACAGCTAAGGGAAAGCCTGAGCAGCAGTGAAGACCCAGCAGAGCCAGAAATAAACAAGTAACATTACTTAAAAGATGAGAACAGAGGCGGAAAAAATGAGCGCGGCCTCAGGGATCTATAGACTAGAATAAGAAGATGTAATATTAAAAACCAAAAAACCTATGTATACAACTATGTAACTGCCACACAGATTACAGACCAACCATAAAACATATTTATCACTCTAGAAAATTTCCTTTGCCCCTTTCCAGATTGTGATTGATCCCCACCAGAGCTCACTGTGTTATGGCTTATTTTATTATCAGTTTGTTTTGCTTGTTGCTTAGCTTGGTATACATGGAATCATATAGAAGGACACTCTTGTGGAATCACATATAAAGATACTCTTCAGTACCTGCGTCCTTTCACTCAGCATTATATTTGCCAGTTTTGGCCATGTTGTTCCATATACCAGGAATAGTTATTTCCTGGTGTGGATTAGCCACCATTTATTCATCCATCTTCCCGTTGTCAGGGATTTGGGCTGTTTTTGTTTTCTTTTCACTCTTAGGAATAAAGCTGCTCTTAACATTTCTGTACAAGTCTTTTTGTGGACATAAGCACTCATTTCTCTTGGATATGTGCCCAGAAGTGGAAATGTTGAGTCCTGGCAGAGCCGCATATTTTTAGCCTTAGTAGAAACAGCCAGTTTTCCATATTGGTTTTGCCATTTATGCTCTAATAACAGCATGTGACAGTTCCACCTTCACCAACACTTGGTATTGTTAGTCTTCGTGGTTTTAATCATTTTAGTGGGTAGGTAGCTGTTCTTTTATTTGCATTTCTGATGAAAAATTATATTGAGCACATTTTCACATCTTTTTTGGAAAAACATACATGTTTTTAATATCTTATAGATCATTTTATTTTTTTCTAGTTTTTGTGCTAATATCATTATTTGTTGTGTCTCTTGATTCTTATCCTGGTGATTTTAATTTTGAATGGGAGTTAATCTGATTTTATCCATCCTTCCCAGGAGATCTAGGTTGAATCTCAGCAGACTGATTTTGCATTTGCCCTTTCCAGAATTCCAAGGGTTTCAATATTCTGGAGCCATTTTTATATAATATTTCAGCTTGAATATATGATCTGAAGATTGTAAAGCTGGAATCATATCAAAATTTTAAAAATCGTATCAAATTTTAAACTTTCAGAAAAAGTTTATTTTCTGACTTAAAAAACCCCTTATAATATTATTGTGCTTAGTTGTTCAGTCATGTCCAACTCTTTGCAACCCCATGGACTGCAGCCTGCCAGGCTCCTCTGTCCATGGGGATTCTCCAGGCAAGAATACTGGACTGGGTTGCTATGCCCTCCTCCAGAAGATCTTCCCAATCCAGGGATCAAACCCAGGTTTCCCATATTGTAGGTGAATTATTTACTGTCTGAGCCTCCAGGGAATCCCTATAATACTACTAAGATGTGATATATGTAGTGAGTCCTCAATGTTAATATTTCATATCAGAACGTGCTTTTCAAATTATACACTTTTTTCAAAATCATATAATTTGAGCTTCACAAAAACTCAGTGACGCAAGCAGGCAGTTGTTATCGTGCTTTCTTGTTTTTTTTTTTTTCCTTTTTGCAAATGAGGAAATGGAGACTCAGGCTTTCAATGAGAAGTCCAAGGCCATACATTCAATGTGTGATCAGACCAAGACTAGAACTCACGTCTTTTAATTCTTGGCCCAGTTCCTTTTTTTCTTTTCTTTTTTTTTTTTAATTTATTTTTTTATTTTTTAAATTTTAAAATCTTTAATTCTTACATGCGTTCCTTTTTTTCAATATATTCTACACAGACTGACATAATTCCTTGTTATCATAGATCACATATCATAGAAATCATTTAATCCCAAGAGAAGTGAACTCATTCACTAATTACATCAGTAGTCTAGTATAGCACATGGCTATGAGCATGAGCTTGGAAATCAGATTGCCTGAGTTTGCATCTCAATTCAGCTAAACCTTTGGCACATTGGCCAATCTGGATCTCAATTGTAAAATGGAGGTAATAATGCTTACTTCATAGAATTTTTGTCAAGATTAAATGAGAGCATACTTATAAAGCTCATATCCTCTTAGTATGTGTTAGCTATTATTATCTTTCATCAGATTTTTAATGAGATGGTTTATGCCATATGCACTCTACTGATATCTGCACTGATTTTGCATTTCTTCGCTCTCCTTTGCCCCCAGGAATTTTCTTCTCTCATGTTGTCTGATACAAGACAGTACTAGATGCTACAGTGATTATATGATATTTAAATCATAAATCATTCTGTCATCTCTATGCCTTATTGGCACATGTAACTAAGCTTTATTAAAATATTATATATGCCAAGAATTTTCCATGAAATATTAGGCTTGCTAATTTTTTCCCTACATTTTTGGCCAAAAGCCTAGATGCCTTGTGTTTCCAATATAATGTTATCCTGCATTTAATATAGCCTGGAAGTTGTCAAATGGGAACAAAGAAAAGAAGCTCCTATTTTCAGGTGAAATTTTGTTACTCCTAAATCTGCTTCTGCCACTTTCTCTCTCCTCTTTGTCAAGGACACAGCAAACTCTGTGCCTGGGCCAAGTCCTTGGCACTGCAAGTGATAGGTCACTGGGAGAAACGGGTGCCTCTATCTAAAGTATGCTTGTGATTGTCATATGTGTTGGGGATCCTGAAATGAGCAGGATGGTGCAATTCTAGATGAGTGTTACTGCTTATTTTGAATGGGTAGTGGGAGGAAATGTCTCCCAAGCTGTGTGTTATGCAGTCATTCCACAGGGAAATAAAACTTGGGCTTAAAAAGTCAATATTTGGAAGTGATTACTTATGGCAGGAGATTTTGTCTTGTTTTCTTTCTTTTTTTTTTTTTTAATATCTTTCTTTGGACTTCCCTTCTTTCTGGAGCAAAGGTAGGGAATTCAAACATAGAAGGAATGCCCAAGAGTTTACTTGAGTTTCACTCAAGTAATTGAAGAATGGCTCTCCCTCCCTTTTTCCAATTTTTCTTTTTTTTTTTCCCCCAAAGAATCAGTAGCCAGCCCAGTCCCATCACTCTTTTTTTCCTGGAACTACTGGTTGTGATTTGAATTTGTATCCTGATTTTCATGTCACTCTCCAGACTGTGAAACTCCCCTCAGCAGAAGATACTCCTTTCAATTGGCTCAGACCTTCTGGCCAGAGCTTTTTAGGCCAAAGGTTGATCCTTGACCCAAAGTGAAGTCTTGTAAATTTGTCCAGTCATATGTAAGATTAAACGATGAGCTGGACATAGGAGATTTCTTGCTTGATACTTGGAAATAGACTATCTGAGAAGGGAAGAAAGTGACTGTGGGTGCAGGTGCTCCAAGATTTCACCTGAGATAAGAATGGTCAGAAAGTCTACATGCAAGATGAGGAAGGAGTGGAGAGAAGGGTGGAGATGACAGCTCTGAAGGGAAGGATGAAGATGAGAAACTTGACAGAAATAGTATTATAGAGTAGGGAGTCTCTAGACCTGACCCTGTCCTCACTCTTACTGATGCCCAATAATTCTGCATTTCCTAGATTCTAATGCATGAATCTCTCTTCAATACACTCTGATCTTACTACTCCTCCCTTCTCTGGTGTTTGGAAGTACCATCTCTGGAACTCAATTTTTTTTTTTTTGAGCTCAATTTTAATTTTTTATTTAATTTGCCACTTTAAATATAAAATTTAGAGGATAATTATGCTTTATTAAATAGGATATAATACACTAGTTTTTCTTAGTAAAAAATATTTTCTTAATAAAAATATATACTTCCAAAAACAGAAGTGCCATCTCTGGAGTCAGACAGAGATCAATGATTAAATCAACTATTTGGGAGTAATTCATTTACCTTCTAGCCACAGTTTTCTCATCTGTAACTTAAGTATAATGAAAAAAAAAAAGATAGTTTTTTCAGAAAAATCTTTTTCAGAAAAACACTTAGGAAAATAGTTATTTCAGAAGATTTTATACTAGTTTTAACATACTAGAAAGCTTTGTATTACTCTGACAAATAATCTCTCTGAATCACATTTTATCACTCAGAAGTGACACTTAGCAGATACTAAACAAATACCATCAATCGAGATGAAATAACTGAAGTTTATTTTCATGCAACCTCCTTTAGTAGGGGGACAACCATCTTTCAAAAATGCCCAGTTCACTAGCTTTCATAAAAATTATTTTTTTTATTTATAAAAAGTTTTTGACCACATCATGTGGCATGTGGGATCTTAGTTCCCCAAACAGAGATTAAGCCCATGACCTTCTGCAGTGGAAGCCTGAAGGCTTAACCACTGGACTGCCAGAGAGGTCCCCATAACAATTATTATCATCCCTTTGTTGAACTAAAAAGAACCTGCCCACCATAACTCAGCAATGTATTGCCACTGTTATCTTAAAAACTGGTAGAAAAGGTGGGTTGAACTTCTTACCACTGAAAATACATTTTATTATCACTTCTTCTTGGCCTTTTGGCTAAGACCAAGTCTGGAAATACATCTCACAATTTATCAAAAACTTATTCTTAAAGGTGACTCTTTTGTCTAGAAGAAACACTTATAGAATATTATAATTGTAAACATCTTTCTACCATCCATTCTAAACACTTGTATTTGACTTACCTATGCATTGTGTTAATATGTGTTGTAAAAATTTATAGCAACTATACCCTTCTTTAAGGCAGTTAAGATAGATGTGAATGTACATACTCAGATGTGTGTTTGTGAAAGGGAGCACCCACATATATTGAGAGGTCAGGAGCTAGATTGTAACCTCTCAAAAAGGGGTAACAGTAAACTTCATTGGTGGATTCTATTTATGCCTGCTTTCAAAGGATTGATGAATATTTCAGGTATCTGAAAGAAAGAGATTAGGAATTTAAAAAAATTATGAAAGTCACTCAGTTGTGTCCAACTCTTTGTGACCCCATGTCTGGGGAATTCTCCAGGCAAGAATACTAGAGTGAGTTGCCATTCCCTTCTCCAGGGGACCTTCCCAACCCAGGGATCAAACCCAGGTCTCCCACATTGCAGGCAGATTCTTTACCACCTGAGCCACCAGGGAAGCCCAAGATTATTGCAATGGGTAGCCTATCCCTTCTCCAGGGGATCTTCCTGACCCAGGAATCAAACTGGGGTCTCCTGCATTGCAGGCGGATTTTTTACCAGCTGAGCTATCAAGGAAGCATGCTCTTTGCTTAAGTAGCATTGGAACAAAGCTCCAACTACTATTAGTCAAAGTGCAAATATTTAGATATGAAACTGTTGGCCTAAATCCACGTGGCCCTGATAATACTAAAGGTCAATAGTCTTTCACTTAATGAAAACTGATACTGTGTATAAATAGCACATACTGTAGCCCTGTCTGGGGAAAAACGCAAACAAAGCAGCATTAGCCAGTGTTGTACTGTTGTTTTATGGACAAGCTACTTATTTTATCCCAAAGGCAGATTAAGCGATAGAAATCAGTGTCTGAAAGCAATGCTTTTTGCCATTAATGTGTAGCATATATTTGAGATGGTCTGTGACGGTTGATGGCACTGTGATCACAGAAGGCTTTCTTCTTGGAGCCAATTAACTTATTTAGCCAGGTATGGCTCCCTTGATCTTTGTCAATTAAGAAAGGGCATTGGTGACCGTAGTGTAAATGACTCCGGGAAACGAGCTCCAGCCCACAGAAAAAGAAAAAAAATAAATCCCATGTAGTGAATATGTAGAATTAATATATCAACTTTCATACGTCAATGATGATGATACCAACAGAAAAAATGTGAAGGTGGCAAGGGGAATAATCATCACAGGTAACTTGCCATCCTTCCACATTGTGAAAATCAATAGTGAAACCTACTCAACACTACTCACATTTACACACTAGAAACATTTGAAAATATGAATTCAAACTCAGTAAGGTAACATGCAAATAATTCAACAGGGAATTCAAATGTGGGTAAGAAAAGCTTGCCTCTTTTCAAAAAAATTTCCCTTTAGATAACAAATTGTTGATTAAACTACAACACAAAGTAAAATAGTGTTCAGAATCCCTGTTTATATCTTCTCAGCTGAGATTCAATTCATTTCACGTTTTCCTTTATGACGGAACTAAGGCAGTTGATTCAATGAAACCAAGAGGTTTGCTCTGGCAATCCAGGATAGGTTAATGTCAGCAGAGCTAGGAAGCATGTGGCTATCACCTCCAGCATCTTATGGCTCCACGTTGTGGATAACAAAAAGAAATGGGAGTGGTGACCGAAGTAGACTGACAATTCCCAAACCTGGCTAATTATGAATCTCATCTGAAAGCATTTGCTGTAAATACAGATATAAATCCTTTCACTGGGGAGTTTGAGACAGAGGAGTCCTACTAATGTCTGAGCAAATCTTGAAAATGATGTGTAGTTACTTAAGAAAAAAATTAAACTCAAGTTACAGAATATACCCTCTTGGCTACACTTTCTTATTATCAAAGCCTAGGATTATAAGACTGCATTTAACTTTGGATAAGGCGTTAATTAGGGAATTATTAAAATATTATAAATCACAGATCTCCAAACAATGGAGTACAAAATAGTCATTTAACATATATTGGCAAACAACCATAGAAACTAATCAATAAACCTTGGAGAAAAGTCCAGACATCCAACTATTTAATTAGCAATGTAATAAAATTTATTGATATAGTTGTTCCACTTGATGAAAACTTCCCAAAAGCCTATATATAAAACTGACTCTGTGACAAGTGTGAAACAAAACTGTCAAAGCATGATCAGGTACTGTCTTGTCAACTGTGTTAATTTACATCTATTGATCAGTCCTGGTTGATGCCCAATGGTATTATAAGTAAAAGAATAATTGTCCTTTTAAAATAAGTAAGCAAAAAAAGTAATTTATTATATAATACCAAAGCAGCATATGTTTATAGTAGAAGAAACGCAACACAGACAGTGAAAAGTTATAGGCACATGGCTAGTGGTAAAATTAATCAATGGACCAATCAAATATACTGATTAGGGCCTGCTGTGGTTCAGGTACTTGTATTATATGCCAAGGGCACAAAGACACACAACACATGGTCCCAGACCTCAAGTGTCAGTTACTTAGAAGGATCTTCTCTTATCTATCTAATCTAGAGCGAAGTTGACTTTTAAATTGACCGAAAGGAGCACTTAAAAGTAGAGGGTGCACAGTCCTTTAAGAGAAGTATTTTTTTTCTCTTTTAATAATATCAGTAACCTTTTTGCATATAAAGCTTTAAGTATTTACTGCTTTTCACAAATATTAAGGAATTAAAATTGGTAAAAATGATTTGGTTAATTAAATGTAAAATCTGTGATATGAAATTTGATTAAGTAAAGGCTGGTCTTCTTTTGTAGATATATACCTGTTTAATAAAAAAATTATCTCAAGATTAGTTATTTCCATATTCAATAGATCATACATATAACACAATATGTGATTGAACAATTTAAGAGATCATCCTTGACTTTATTCAGTCAATTTAGTTTTGTAAACAATTAAACACTCAAGTGACTGCAAGTTATGAGGAAACCAGTGACCACTTAGTTGTAAAAATGGTAAATGTGATTTTCTGCTTAGTGTAATTAGATACGCTTCTGCTGACACTGCCTGGATAGCAGTAGAATATTTACAGATATCATGAGGGATTATTTCAGTGGGTAAATCCTCATTTCTCTTGATGAGTGTGGGTACTAAGAAGCTTTAGTCGTGTCCGACTCTTTGTGACTTGATGGATCGTGGCTCACCAGGATCCTCTATCCATGGGATTCTCCAGGTAAGAATACTGGAGTGGGTTGCCATGCCCTCCTCCAGCGGGTCTTCCCAACCCAGGGATTGAACCCGCATCTCTTAAGTCTCCTGCTTAGGCAGGTAGATTCTTTACCACTATTGCCACCTGGGAAGCCCTTTCTCTGTGACACTGAAATATATAACTTGGTAAAAAGAATGGTGTGAATTCAACCTTACAAAGCATTTGCATGCCAGAAACACTTTGAGTAAATTGGTGGAACATTTAGAAAATATTTTCAAGATCAAATCAACAGTTCTTGATTCTGTTCTGTTTAACTTTCAGGGAAGAATAAGAGGATTTTTCTCCTAATGAAGTTTTATATATATGATGAGTTGACCGTTTGCACTAAGTAACATAGAACACTTTTGTCCATCCTTGTGAAACTTATTTTAGGTAAACATCAAGACTCTAAATTCAGGGGAAGGCCCAGGCATAAGTTCTGCATGAGTAAGTATACAAATTTTCCAAGCATGAATACACAATAAACAACACAGGAACTATAGAAAGGGAACTTACATTCTCTTTTTCCATCAGTTATAATTCTTCAAAATCTTACAATGCACATGGACCTTGACATGAAAATCAATATTGATACAAATGGGTACAAAATTACAGTATAAATCTTTGGGTGCTAGCATGACAGTGAAAGTAACTTTTAGTATTTTTTCAATTTATTAATTTACATTTAAGAAAGCATGACACTAATATCCAATAAATTTTGATGCACCTTGAATATGCACATTAAACTCAGAATAAAATTTTGATACACTCTTTACATGTACATTAAAATTAGAGCAGGAACAAATATGTACCTGTGTGACACCACTGGGCATAAATGTTTAAAAGAAATATACATTCTTCCACCTAGAAATAGACACATGTTTTACATATACATGTATGTCTACCTATGTTTATGTATGTATGTATGTATATTTGTATAGATAAATCCTGTGAAAATAAGGCCACTTGCTTATGCTCTCCAGTCTTGAATAACGTGGAATTTTAGGCCTTGAGGATAATAAACACATCTAAAGTGAAAGTGAAAGTAAAGTCGCTCGGTCGTGTTCGACTCTTTGCGACCTCATGGTCTGTAGCCTACCAGGGTCCTCCGTCCATGGGGTTTTCCAGGCAAGAGTACTGGAGTGGGTTGCCATTTCCTTCTCCAGGGGATCTTCCCGACCCAGGGATCGAACCCGGGTCTTCTGCATTGCAGGTAGACATGTTACCATCTGAGCCACCAGGGAAGAACACATCTAATGATTAATTAAACTATGGAAAGCTGTAGTGACCTTCACTGAAGGGTTGAGCCTTATCATTTTTGAACTTCAGTCTGGAAAAGCACATTATGCTCGATATCTTAAAAGCTCTCCTCTTACTAGACGAGGAAAAATGGAACCTTGGGTATAATTTGTCAAATTTTCAAACTCTTACTATCATGATCATTCTAATGAAGGTTTCAGATTTACAGGGTTATTATAAATGTAATAATAACTTCTAGTCTTGGTAACCAGAAACAATTTAGATGAAAAAAAAGAGACTTTTATAAGAAACGTCAGTATTATTAATGTTAATGAATACAGAACATATTCTCAGACAGTAAATAATGAATTTGAGTGTTTCATTTTCTAACTGATTAGAAAACCTGTCCTCCTTTTAATTTCTTCCAATAATATCTAGAAACATCAACAAAAAGGAAATATATTCTTACAAATAAAAGTAAAATAATACTGAATACTAACTGTAACTTCTATGCTTGAGAGATATTTTCCAGACTTAAGCAGAGTGGTTGATTTACCACTTAAAGTAGCTTACTTGTTTTAATACAACCTTAAAGGTTATTCTTAAAGGTAATGTGGCTTAATCTTTAGAAAAACATCAGTAATGAACATAATAAGCAGCCACAGATTGGGAAACAAAGCAAAACAAACAAAACAAAGGAAGAAGAAATGTCAATATAGAAAGTGCAATATTCACTGGTACAGTGATATTGTTACTAATTACAAAGTCCACAACATAACAATTAAACTTCACAAAAGTGTGTAAAAGTTTAAGATGCCACTTTCCAAAGGCCAAGCTGATGATCCATTAAGTAGGTTATGAGAGCATTATATTAAATACAAGCATGGTGTTAAGACATTCCGTCACATGTCTGCTCGAACAAAAGAAGCGAATACTCCATCTTCCCGGGCCAAGAGGCTTTCTGGAGTGTCATATTCTAAAATATTTCCTCGCTTCATCACAATAACTAGGTCTGCCGTCAGAATAGTGTGAACCCGATGCTGTGAGTGAGAAAAGAATAAATGTATTCATTATAAATTTCAGGGAACCAGCCAAAGCAATGGAAAATGCATATTTCACTGTTTATACAAGGGCATTTCTTTATCTTGGGCACAGCCCTTCTTCTTTCTTATGTAAAGTATGATTTATTTACATACTTTTAAACACCAGCCAGTATGGCTGGGTCTTATATAGGCTGTATTAAATTGAGTGTACCTAATATAGTAGTTTCATCATTTTCACGAAATTGTGAATAGGATAACAAATGTTTGTCAAATAATTAAATGATTAGAAGAGTCACTGTGAACCGTTTTGGTTATAGTTTAGTCTAGACTAAAATTAGTTTTTTAGTAGAGTCAACTCATTCTCTGGGATAACACACAATTTGAAGAACCCCGGAAGGTGGTTTAATTCTGAGAAAACCATATGGGGAAGTCCATTCTGGCATGCAGTGTTGGAAGGTATTATCCAAGACTTTAGGTCGGCATGCTGTCTTTTTGTCTTTAGAGATCCCTGCCACCCACTCAGTCATTTTCTCTTCCCACATGGTACCTTTTGGAGAGAAGCTCTAGTGTTAGTAATTAATCATAATAAAAATTACCACTTCCTGAATGTATATTATACATTAGCTACTCCACACACATACTTGTTAATCATCAGAACATTCCACAAATGTGGGTGTTAATCTCTCTCCACTTTATGGGGGAGACCACTGGAGTTCATAATAAATAAAGCAAAATCAGATCACACAGATAGTAAGTAGCAGAATCAACATCCAAACCAGGCTTATTCGCTTCTGAGCTACTTCCACTCTGCCATAGGATGTTTTGATGGGAGGATCTGGTCCTTCAGAGGGTTGTTCACCTGTCAGTCAGAATGGATTCATGTTTTGGCTTTCCCACCTGTTAGCTGTGCAATCTTGAGCAACAAACTTAACTTTTGTATGCCTTAACTTTCACATCAGTAAAATGATGGCTGGGGAATGGTGGTGAGGATCAAATGAGATAATGCATGTAAAAATAATTCAGCACTTTGTCTTTGCAGTGAACATTTTTGCTACTCTTGCTAAGTGCTGTCCAATAGAAATATAATGTGAGCCACAAATATGCGGCACATGTAGTTTCAAATCTCTTAGGAGCCATATTTTACAAGCACAAATAAACAGGTGGAATTTGTTTTAGTAATGTATGTTGGTAACAACCCAAAGTTCAACCTAGGGCCGTCCCCAAAGCAAAAGCTTATTATCCCTTGCCCTGGACCTGCAGACGGGGTATTCTCAGTGTTCATGCTTTCAGAAAAGCAAGCAGTGCTGGTTGGAACTCATAACTAAGGGGCAAAGTAGCACATATATGGACTGTGATAAAGATGCCAGCTTAGAACATGCACCACTAGTTTCCACATCCATAGGCAAATCTATATCATTCACTAAATACTGGTAATTAATGGACTTCCCTGGTGGCTCAGATGCTAAAGAAATTTCCTACAATGCAGGAGACCTGAGTTTGATTCTTGAGTGGGGAGGATCCCCCAGAGAAGGCTACCCACTCCAGTATTCTTGCCTGGAGAATTTCATGGACAGAGGAGCCTGGTATAATCCACTGGGTTGCAAACGGTTGGACACGACTGAGTGATGAACAATGGTATATATTTAGCAATATCACACTTTAAAGGACAATTTTTGTCTTTAAGAAAGGGCCAGAGCCCCTCGCATCTCCATGCATTTAGAAAAAAATAAACTTAATGAGCTGTTTCATATCCACTGTTCATTTCCTTCAAAAAATTAGTTCTTCAAGAACCATATCATAGATATTTTAAAAAATCTGGCTTCTAAACCCATAAATAGGATACTATAAATATTGCCTTGATATTCTAAAATGATGCTTGTTTTAAAAAATGTTGAAAAACTTGGCCTATAGAAGTAAATATATCTGGTGTTTATTCCATTACTCCAAATTTATTTCTGCTTGACAAAGTGTCAGCTGCCATAGCGTTGATGAAATGTTCAAAATGCTCCAGAGAAATAAACCTCAACAGGAGTGAAGTATAGATTACTTTCATTAAAAAATGCCACTCACTATTTTGGGGCATGAGGGCTTCTTTTTAGAAACCCGAGAAAGTTATCTTTTAACGTTATTCCACAATTTTCAGTGGCAGTTAACAAAAATAACAGAACAATTTTTATCAGGGAAGGAAAAATAGTTACTCTTAATAAATTCATGTATTTATTTATTGGCTGCACCACACAGTGCGTGGGATCACAGCTCCCTGACCAGGGATCAAACCTGTGCCCCCTACATTAGAGTCAGTGTCTTAACCGACGGACCACCAGCAAAGCTCCAATTACTCTTAATAGTTGTTGCTGTTTAGCTGCTAAGTCATGACGACTATTTTGCAACCCCATTGACTGTGCCCACCAGGCTCCTCTGTCCATAGGATTTCCCACGTAAGAATACTGGAGTGGGTTCCCATTTCCTTCTCTAGGGGATCTTCCCAACCCAGGAATCAAACCCACATCTCTTGCATTGGTAGGTGGATTCTTTTCCACTGAGCCACCTGGAAAGCCCAACAGAGCTGATGAAGCTTTGAACAGAGTTGAGGAGTATTATACAAGGGATGTACCACAAGTTGGCTCTCCCTCTTATGAGTCTGGTAAAAGGAGTTGGTCCCACAGTATTTGGTCCTTTCCCACAATTTTCTGTGTCTGGGGAAAGAGCTCTTGGTATCCTGGTGGCCACCTCCACACTGGGTGATCTTGAAATGAACAATGGGTAAAAGACATACAAGTAAACAGAAAAGTATTCAATGAATGTAGAAAAGAAGAAATCAGGTGAGATAATATAATTTTTTGGTGAAAATATAAAATTATGCTCAATAAATCTTCCAGCTGTCAACTAAATGTGACCACCCATCAGTACCATGCTTCATGCAGAGCAGAGAAAAATAGTCTTCAGAGTAGGCAAGAGTCTACTTTTCCCCCTTTTAACTTGTCCTTTTAAAGGGAGCAAGAAGCTCTTTCTCCCATCTTTCCAGTGAGAAAATTCTTGAAAATGTTATAAAATCATTTTTCAAGTTAGCTGATTTTCTCAAGTCTCCCTGTAGGCAGCTCCAGGGCAGATGGAATCACAGAGTTCACTGGGAAAGTGAAAGAAAGTGCTATCTCTTTACTTAGGCCCAGTTTACAGAAGCAGAGCCTTGATGGGGAATCGTTTCCAGCTACCTTGAGAAACCTGCGCTTCAAAGGGTGCTCTTTCTTTTTTAATATATTCTTTTTTATTTATTTGTTTGGCTGCGCTGGGTCTGTGATGCAGCAGGCAAGATCTTTGACCTTCATTGCAGAACACAAAGTCTTTAGTTGTGGCATGCAAACTGTTAGTTGCAGAATATGGGATCTAGTTCCCAGACTGGAGATCGAACCTGGGTCCCCTGCATTCGGAGCATGGAGTCTTAGCCATTGGACCACCAGGGAAGTCCCAAGGATATACTTGATCCCATGCATCATTCACAAAACCAGAAGCACAAGCAAGCACTTCACACATAACTCCTATGACTCAACTGTTAAAAACTTAAGTAATTATTGAGCGAAGCTTTCTTCAGGGCAGGTAGGGGACACCATGTGTTCGGTACTTTAAGGACAGTTACAGAACATCTCCAAGGAACAGTGAAATTGGTCTTTAGGACAGAGTTAAATCTGGGTACAGGTTTTCTATCATACTTACAGCTATTGTAACAATGGTGTGGTCTGCAAAAGCTGTCAAGGCCACTTTCTGCCTGACCACTCTCTCTGGTGCATTGATACATTTTAAAATATATGCAAATGCCTCATTTGTATAGAGCACAACAGAAGAACCCAGTTGAGCTGATTTGTATAATAACACCTTGTAGGTAGTTCCCTCCCCCCATCCCTCCCCTTTAATCTGCATTCTTCTTGCCTTACTGACGGGGAGGTGGCTAAGATAACTACCAGAGAATGGGATACTTGGCAGGGTAGCTCCTGATCTTTACTTGTTGGTCATCACCAAAGTGGAAAAGAGGCCATTCTTGAGAGCAAGCAAGTTTGGAACAGTATCACACTCTACTAATATACCCTCAGATAAGACTAAAACAAGGCCTGCATCCAAAATAGAAGAGACACGGTGCTGGAGAGAAAAGAAAAATGGAAAAGAGAGAAGAGAATCAGCAAGAGGGAAATGTCCAAGCAACTCATTTTAAAAAGAGTTTTGTTAAATTGTAAGCCTGTCAGTAAGAACCCATCCATCTGCAAAGAGGCAGAGATAAAACCATGGCCTGTTTGTAGTAATTTGTAATGGGCATTACAAACACTTAAGCAAGTTTTCAGTTTGATTGGAGCTATCTAAAAATCAGAGAAAGTATTTGCTGGTATCTCACAGCCTTCTTTCTGCAAACAGCTGAGTAAACAGGAACACAGAAATTAAGTGTAAATAGTATCAGCAATCAAAACGATGAATTTTGCTTCTGAAATTGATCATCAGACAATTCAATTATTCAAAAATGAATCATCCCATATGAACTACCGTCTGTATCTGGTGAAACAGTACAGGCCATGACCTGCTGGAATTCTGAAATTTATAATGCTCTTTCATTGTAAACTAGGAGAGGAAGGTAGAGCAGACAGCTTGGGGAAAAAAAAAAACTGTAATGGCATTCAAAGCATAACTTTTTTTTTTGCACAGATACAGAAATATTAGCAGAGAAATATATGATTCAACATAAGTATACTTTTAATTGCCCCCAAATAAATAATACTGAATCTTCAAACAGCAACCAAAGGGGAGTAAATCAACACTGTCTCCTATACTTACAGCTATTGTAACAACGGTGCGATCTGCAAAAGCTGTCATGACCACTTTCTGCAAAATGTTTTCCTGCCAAAAAATAAATAGAGTCTGAATTTTCTCTGGACTCCTTTCTGTTGCCAAAGTATTTTGTCCCCAAGAACAATGCTTCAACATGCCCAATCTCTTCTGAGAATTCTCACTCCTGTCTTCTGCAGGAGGTCTAACAGGGAACAGTGCCCATCAGGGAACTCAGGCTGGGCTCTGTAGTGTCTTCAAAAAGCAAAGAAAACTCGGTTGATCAACTAGGAATGACTGATAGATCTATTGCCAGGAAAATGAAACCAAATGGGTGGGGAAATGCTCACTTAAGGTTATGCCACAAAAAAGATGTATTCAAAACCAATAAAACCCTAAAACAGTGTTAAGTTTGGGGTCAGAAAAGGAGAAAATAAAATACATGCCAAAAATTTGGATTCTGACCCATAAAAGTACATTCCTGGCAGGAACTATTTTTATTCCCACCACAAACCATTGTTGTTGTTCAGTTGCCAAGTCACATCTGACTCTGCGACCCCATGAACTGCAGCATGCCAGGCTTCCTGTCCTTCACTATCTCCCTGAGTTTGCTCAAACTCATGTCTATTGAGTCAGTGATGCCATTCAACTATCTCATATTCTGTCGTCCCCTTCTCCTCTTGCCCTCCATCTTTCCCAGCATTGGGGTCTTTTCCAGTGACTTGACTCTTCGCATCAGGTGGCCAAAATATTGAGCTTCAGCATCAGTCCTTCCAATGAATATTCAGGGGTGATTTCCTTTAGGATTGATTGATTTGATGTCCTTGTTGTCCAAGGGACTCTCAAGAATTTTCTCCAGCACCACAGTTTGAAAACATTAATTCTTCAGTGCTCAGCCTTAAATTGTTGTTATATTTTAAAAGATATCAGGGGTAAAGATTCTTCCTCTTTCCTCAATAAAAAGTCTCAATTACCTAAATCTTTATGTGAAGTTGTTATTTCTTCCGATCACACGGCTTATTGCCAATTAATTCATTCTTATTCTCCCCTTTTCTCTCTCTCTCATTTCTACTGAAGCAGTACTATCCTTATATAACTCCCAATATTATAAGAACTTAGTAATTAATACTAACTTTAATGTAGTTACATTTAGTGAAATGGCTTCATTAGAAACAACTTCATTGCTTTAAATTATCTTAACTTGGAGAAGATATATAACTTCGTACAGATATTTTAACTGATTGCACTCTATGCTCAGTCGCTCAGTCTGATTCTTTGAGACTCTATGGGCTGTAGCCCACCAATCTCCTTCTGTCCATGCGATTTTCCAGGCAAGAATACTGGAGTGGGTTGCCATTTCCTCCTCCAGGGGATCTTCTCTACCCAGGGATCAAACCCGCATGTCTTTTGTTTCTTCATTGCAGGCGGATTCTTTACCACTGAGCCACTGGGGGAAGCCCAGTTTAACTAATTAGTCTTACTTAATACAAAGAAGGACAGGGAAGCCTGGTGTGCTGCAGTTCATGGGATCACAAGAGTCGGACACAACTTAGTGACTGAACAAAAACAACAGGAATACAGAGAAATGATATCAAATTAACGTCTCCATATATAATTGGTTCTTAATAATCTTGAAGCTGTTTCACCTTTTTGGATAGTTTTATTCAATCTAAAGTATACAGCAAGAAAAGAAATGAGATTTTTTTTTGTCCTTTCTGATGCCAAACTTTTAATATCAAGTTCATTTTATAAGAACAACTTTAATAGATAGCTCATAACATTTGCAGTTCAATGTGACATTTTCCCCACTCAGTCACAACCTTCCAAACAGATCCTTCTTGGACATATTTGATACTTTAAAAAATTTTAATTTTCATTTTATATTGGAGTACAGTTGATTTGTAATGTTGTGTTAGTTTCAAGTATACAGCTAAGTGATTCAGTTATGCATATACATATATCCATTCTTTTTCAGATTTTTTTCCCTTTTTAGGTTATTACAGAATACTGAGCAGAGTTCCCTGTGCTATACAGTAGGTCCTTTTTGATTATCTGTTTTATATATAGTAGTGTGTATATGTTAATCCTAAACTCCTAATTTATCTCTCCCCTTATTTGACACTTTTAAATGCTCTCTTTCAAAAGGCAAAGTTTCTGCCTTATTACCATCAATACATTGACAGGGCCATTATTAATTCTAGCTGGTATTAATTTTAGTGAATCCCTCTTCAAATTGCATTAGAAGATGATTGGTTTTGATTATCAATAGATTCTATTAAACAGTGATTTGCATACTTCATTTTAGAACTTCCATGGCAACACACCTGAATACCTGAATACAGTACAGTCTCATCAGCTGAGCCCTGGAATTTTACTCTCATGAGGATTAATCAAAAAGTGATGGCAAATTTATATGATGCTTATTGGACAACAGGAGCTTCTTTAAAACAAGAGTCAAGTCTCCTTTATGGAAATTCTCAATGTGCTATATACCACTGGTTGATCAATGAGGGAGCTGAGAAGACACTGAAAACAATAGTCCCAAGGATATTCAGAACCCAGTCAGGAAAAATAAATTGTAATTTTTGCACGCATTTCTTCGACCCATCAATTGAAAGCAACTTAGATGATGCACTTACTGTGGCCATGTCGATGGAAGCCGTTGCTTCATCCATGATGAGAATACTGCTTTTGCGGACAAAGGCCCTGGCAAGGCAGAACAGCTGTCTCTGTCCAACACTAAAATTCTCCCCACCTTCAGTGACAACTGCATCTAAATTAAAAAAAAGCAAAGACTTCACTAAAGAAATGATATTAACATTTTCCTTAGGCAACATAGTGGAAAACACATTATGTCCTATAAAAACCTATTGATATCACTTTGTACTGGTGCAAGGATTTCATTTTGGAAAAAGCAAAGAGGAACTTGGGGAAAATGAAGATGATCCTGGGTCATCTTATGTTTGACAATAGGTGGTAAACTGTCTCCTTATAGTAGGACATAAAATACTGTTAAACATTTTAAAGACTGGAAGACCTTCAAGATGATTTAATTATCTGATGTAATTATCCAAGGCCTAGAGAAATGAAGTGATTTGCCCAGGATGACACAGCTAACTGGTACTAGAGCTTAGTGAGAAACAGAATATTCTCAATTCCAATACCTATTCTCTTTCTATTATATCGTCCCCTTGGACTCTAAGCTCCAAGTCAGTAGTTTAAGTTTAGTTTAGTCGCTCAGTCATGTCTGACTCTTTGCAACCCCACGGGCTGTAGTCTACCAGGCTCCTCTGTCCATGGGATTTTCCAGGCAAGAATACTGGAGTGGGTCACCATTTCCTTCTCCAGAGTATCTTCCCGACCAGGGATCGAACCCAGGTCTCCCACGTTGTAGGCAGACGCTTTACCGTCTGAGCCACCAGGGAAGTGACTTATTAATGAATCCCCAGTACTTATCACTGAGCATCTGACATAGTAGCTGAAAAGAAAACCTTGTTGCATGGATAAGTGGGTTATGTCCTCATTATAGTTTCCTTTTTTTGGTTTTCAACCACATTTTATAAACTACTTCTGTGAGTTTAGCTTTAATTCTGTTTCCAAAATGATCTATTTTATTAGGATTCAAACACACTGTAGTAGGGCTCTGAGGGGCAATTTCTATTGATTATTGTCTCACTGCTTCAAATTCCTATAATTTCTCATGCTTGGGGGCTATGCATCTATCCTCCAAATTTTAATGTATATAATAAATAAAAAGGAAGCAGGAAATGATGAATGTTCTTCACTAGAGCTGGTCTGAACCAGATCATTATCAAACCATTGATGAAATCTTTATTAAAACAATGAGCACAAACAACATGCAGAGTATAAATATAATTCCTTGCTGCTTACACTGTCCCATAATTCCCAAATACTATGCTCACAATTCAAAACAGGTACATGCAGGTCTCATATTGGTGAGAAAAACTATATAGATATAATTATCTTTTCAAGTACTAATGGGGGAAGGGCAGAGTCTGAAAATCACCAGGGGAAGAAGGTCTACAAGCATTATCTCAAGTAGACTTTTCAATTTTTCAAGTGCTTGCTGGATTTTCCAGAGGAGACATCAAAAATTATTACGGGAAAGTTCATCCAGACCTCTGGAATTATTCCCGTTGTCTGACACTGGCAAGGTCAGTAAAACTATCCTTGAAGACATGCTGTCTCCACTTCGTTTGTGGGGTGTCTTTTCCCTCGGACTGAATTATAATCATAAAAGGTATTGTTTCTGAGTAGGCCCCACTTCCCAAATAAGCTAATAAATAAATATAATTTATTCTGTAGGTTGATAAATTAGATGGCAACAATACAATCAATTTGGCAATGCACATTAAGCATTGAAATTAGAATATCAACCATTATCTTTCTGATGCTTTCTTAAATGAGTTTAGACTTTAAGGAAAAAGAAGTCCAAAACTACAGATGTTCACTTTAATGAATGAAAGACTATATCATGAACTCTCCCTTGTTTCATTAATCATGTTTTTCTTTCATTATTCATGTTGTTCTTTTGATTTTGTTATCAATTATTTACCAGAAATTACACTACATGGTAAATAGATGGGGAAACAGTGGAAACAGTGGCTGACTTTATTTTGGGGAGGCTCTAAAATCATTGCAGATGGTGACTGCGCCGTGAAATTAAAAGACGCTTACTCCTTGGAAGGAAAGTTATGACCATCCTAGACAGAATATTAAAAAGCAGAAACGTTACTTTGCCAACAAAGGTCCATCTAGTCAAGGCTATGCTTTTTCCAGTAGTCATGTATGGATGTGAGAGTTGGACTGTGAAGAAAGCTGAGCGCCGAAGAATTGATGCTTTTGAACTGTGGTGTTGGAGAAGACTCTTGTGAGTCCCTCGGACTGCAAGGAGATCCAACCAGTCCATCCTAAAGGAGATCAGTCCTGGGTGTTCATTGGAAGGACTGATGCTGAAGCTGAAACTCCAATACTTTGGCCACCTCATGCGAAGAGCTGACTCACTGGAAAAGACCTGGCTGCTGGGAAAGATTGAAGGCAGGAGGAGAAGGGGATGACAGAGGATGAGATGGTTGGATGGCATCACCGACTCAATAGACATGAGTTTGAGTAGACTCCAGGAGTTGGTGATGGACAGGGAGGCCTGGCCTACTGTGGTCAATGGGGTCACAAAGAGTCAGACACATCTGGGTGACTGAACTGAACTGATGCTATCTCTGGGATTGAATTCATATCAGGGATCTAGAAAGATTCCATATGCCATGGAGCAACTAAGCCCATGTGCACAGCTACTGAGTCTGTGCTCTAGAGCCTGGGAGCTGTGGCTACCAAAGTCCTCGCACTCTAAGGTCTGTACTCCACAAGAGAAGCCACTGCAATGAGAAGCTGGAGAACCACAACTAGCGAATAGCACCCACTTGCCACAACTAGAGAAAAGTCTGTGCAGAAACAGAAACTCAGCACAGCCAAAAATAAACAAAAATAAATATAAGGATTTAGTGCTAGAACTATGCGATTCTAGAATAAAATGTAGATATGTAGAATTCATTGCTGATATAAAAGATATTAATGCATCATTTAGAAAATATACCTAGACCTCCTGGTAGGGATTTGACCATGTTCTTCAACTGAGCAATTTCAAGAGCTTCCCAGAGTCTGTCATCCGTGCATTTGCATTCTGGATCTAAATTAAATCTGTAGGGGAAAAAAATCAGTTAATGAATAAATTTTAAAAATGACTGTTTAATGTATGCTTGCTTATTGCTGTTCTTCCCTAAAGACGGAAATCCTATTTGTTTTGGTTATTGCTGTATGCTCAGGATCTACAACAGTGCTTAGGATAGAACAGGTATTCACTTTATGCCTGAATATTCTTAAATTTATTTAAAAAAATTTTATTGGAGTATAGTTGCTTTACAATGTTGTTAGATTCTGCAAAGTGAATTAACTATATGTATATATTCCTTCTTTTTCAGATTAACTTCCCTTTAGGTCACCACAGAGAACTGAGTAGAGAAAAATTGTAATTCCCAAAGATACATGCACCCCAATGTTCACTGCAGGACTATTTACAATATCCAGAACATGGAAGCAATCTAAAGATCCATCAACAAAGAAATGGATAAAGAACATGTGGCACGTATACTCAATGGAATATTACTCAGTCATAAAAAGGAGTGAAATCGTGTCACTTCCAGAGACACTGATGGACCTAGAGACTTGGACAGAGTAAAGTAAGTCATATTACGTTCAGTGTAACTTGAATAGTATCTAGCTAATTATCCCTACAGAACTAATGTTAAATACATAAATCTATATGGAAATATACAGTGCTATTTCAGATGAGTTATGCTGTATCAACCACAGTCACAGTATTCATAATAAATATATTCAGAGATAGAGATTTCTATCATATTGCTAAATAATCTGGTACACTTAGAAGTTTTAACTGAAGTAATTTTACAATGTGGCTCAGATCATGAACTCCTTATTGCAAAATTCAGGCTTAAATTGAAGAAAGTCTTCCTGATAGCTCAGTTGGTAAAGAATCTGCCTGCAATGCAGGAGACGCTGGTTCGATTCCTGGGTTGGGAAGATCCCCTGGAGAAGGAAAGGCTACCACTCCAGTATTCTGGCCTGGAGAATTCCACAGACTGTGTAGTCCATGGCATTGCAAAGAGTCGGACACAACTGAGTGACTTTCACTCACTTCACTCACTTCCTCAGGGAAAAATGCTAGACCATTTAGGTATGCTGCTGCTACTGCTAAGTCACTTCAGTCGTGTCTGACTCTGTGCGACCCCATAGATGGCAGTCCACCAGGCTCCCCCATCCCTGGGGTTCTCCAGGCAAGAATACTGGAGTGGGTTGCCATTTCCTTCTCCAATGCATGAAAGTGAAAAGTCAAAGTGAAGTCGCTCAGTTGTGTCCGATTCTTAGCTACCTCATGGACTGCAGCCTACCATGCTCCTCCATCCATGGGATTTTCCAGGCAGGAGTACTGGAGTGGGGTGCCATTGCCTTTTCCATTTAGGTATGACCTAAATCAAATCCCTTATGATTTTATAGTGCAGGTGACAAAGAGATTCAAGAGATTAGATCTGGTACACAGAGTGCCTGAAGAACTACAGAACAGAGGTTTGTAACACTGTACAGGAGGCAGTGACCAAATCATCCCCAGGATAAAAATGCAAGGCAAAATGGTTGTCTGAGGAAGCCTTACAAATAGCTGAGAAATGAAGAGAAATGAAAGGAAAAGGAGAAAGGGGAAGATGCACTTAACTGAATGCTGAGTTCCAAAGAACAGCAAGCAGAGATGAAGAAGCATTTTTAAGTGAATAATGCAAATAAAGGAAAACAATAGAATGGGAAAGACTGGAGATCTCTTCAAGAAAATTAGAGATACCAAGGGAACATTTCATGCAAAGGGGGACACAATAAAGGACAGAAATGGCATGGACCCAACAGAAGCAGAAGAAATTAAGAAAAGGTGGCAAGAATATACAGAAGAACTTTATAAAAAAATTCTTAATGACTCAGATAACCACTAAGGTGTGGTCACTCACCTGGAGCCAGACATCCTGGAGTGTGAAATTAAGTGGGCCTTAGGAAGCATTACTATGAACAAAGCTAGTGGAGGTGATGGAATTCCAGCTGAGCTATTTCAAATCCTAGAAGATGATGCTGTGAAAGTGCTACACTCAATATGCTAGCAAATTTGGAAAACTCAGCGATGACCACAGGACTGGAAAAGGTCAGTTTTCAGTCCAATCCCAAAGAAAAACAATGCAAAAGAATGTTCACACTTCTATACAATTGTGCTCATTTCATATGCCAGCAAGGTAATGTTCAAAATCCTTCAAGCTAGGCTTTGACAGTACATGAACTGAGAACTTCCAGATGTACAAGCTGGATTTAGAAAAAGCAGAGGAATCAGAGATCAAATTGTAAACATCCGCTGGATTATAGAGAAAGCAAGGGAATTCAAGAAAAACATCTTCTTCTGCCGAAATCAGATTGATTATATTCTATGCAGCCAAAGATGGAGAAGCTCTATATAGTCAACAAAAACAAGACTGGGAGTTGACTGTGGCTCAGATCCGTATTACCAAATTCAGATTTAAATTGAAGAAAGTAGGGAAAACCACTAGACCATTCAGGTATGACCTAAATCAAATCCCTTACGATTATACACTGAAAGTGAGAAATAGATTTAAAGGACTAGATCTGATAGAGTGTCTGATGAACTATGGAATGAGGTTCATGACATTGTACAGGAGAAAGGGTTCAAGACCATCCCCATGGAAAAGAAATGCAAAAAAGCAAAATGGCTGTCTGAGGAGGCCTTACAAATAGCTGTGAAAAGAAGAGAAGTGAAAAGCAAAGGAGAAAAGGAAAGATGTAAGCATCTGAATGCAGAGTTCCAAAGAATAGCAAGAAGAGATAAGAAAGGCTTCCTCAGTGATCAGTGCAAAGAAATAGAGGAAAAGAACAGAATGGGAAAGACTAGAGATCTCTTCAAGAAAATTAAAGACACCAAGGGAACATTTCATGCAAAGATAGGCTCGATAAAGGACAGAAATGGTATGGACCTAACAGAAGCAGAAGATATTAAGAAGAGGTGGCAAGAATACACAGAAGAACTGTACAAAAAAGAGCTTCATGACCCAGATAATCGTGATGGTGTGATCACTCACCTAGAGCCAGACATCCTGGAATGTGAAGTCAAGTGGGCCTTAGAAAGCATCACTACGAACAAAGCTAGTGGAGGTGATGGAATTCCAGTTGAGCCGTTTCAAATCCTGAAAGATGATGCTGTGAAAGTGCTGCACTCAATATGCCAGCAGATTTGGAAAACTCAGCAGTGGCCACAGGGCTGGAAAAGGTCAGTTTTCATTCCAATTCCAAAGAAAGGCAATGCCAAAGAACGCTCAAACTACCACAGAAATGCACTCATCTCACATGCTAGTAAAGTAATGCTCAAAATTCTCCAAGCCAGGTTTCAGCAATATGTGAACTGTGAACTTCCAGATGTTCAAGCTGGTTTTAGAAAAGGCAGAGGAACCAGAGATCAAATTGCCAACATCCACTGGGTCATGGAAAAAGCAAGAGAGTTCCAGAAAAACATCTACTTTTGCTTTATTGACAATGCCAAAGCTTTTGACTGTGTGGATCACAATAAACTGTGGAAAATTCTGAAAGAAATGGGAATACCAGACCACCTAACCTGCCTCTTGAGAAATCTGTATGCAGATCAGGAAGCAACAGTTAGAACTAGACATTTGCAGAGTACATCATGAGAAACACTGGGCTGGAAGAAGCACAAGCTGGAATCAAGATTGCTGGGAGAAATATCAATAACCTCAGATATGCAGATGATACCATCCTTATGGCAGAAAGTGAAGAGGAACTAAAAAGCCTCTTGATGAAAGTGAAAGAGGAGAGTGAAAAAGTTGGCTTAAAGCTCAACATTCAGAAAAAGAAGATCATGGCATCTGGTCCCATCACTTCATGGGGAAACAGTGGAAACAGTGGAAACAGTGTCAGACTATTTTGGGGGGCTCCAAAATCACTGCAGATGGTGACTGTAGCCATGAAATTAAAAGACGCTTACTCCTTGGAAGAAAAGTTATGACCAACCTAGATAACACATTGAAAAGCAGAGACACTGCTTTGCCAACGAAGGTCCGTCTAGTCAAGGCTATGGTTTTTCCTGTGGTCATGTATGGATGTGAGAGTTGGACTGTGAAGAAGGTTGAGCACTGAAGAATTGATACTTTTGAACTGTGTTGTTGGAGAAGACTCTTGAGAGTCCCTTGGACTGCAAGGAGCTCAAACCAGTCAATCCTAAAAGAAATCAACCCTGAATATTCATTGGAAGGACTGAAGCTGAAGCTTCAATACTTTGGTCACCTGATGTGAAGGGCTGACTCAGCGGAAAAGACCCTGATGCTGGAAAGATTGCAGGCAAAAGGAGAAGAGGGCAGCAGAGGATGAAATAGTTGGATGGCATCACCAACTCAATGGACTAGAATTTGAGAAAACTCTGGGAGATAGTGGAGGACAAAGGAGCCTGGAGTGTTACAGTCCATGAGGTCGCAAAGAGTCGGACAGAATTTAGCAACTAAATTACAACAATTTTACAATTAAATATTGAACAATCTTACATACATTTTCTCTTTGAGACAAGGAATATTTAGTAAAAGGTGACACATACTTTGCAATGAAGTAGATGGATTAGGGGAACAAGAGAGAAAAGAGACTGGATGGATTGATAGACATGATCTGATGGACAGTAACAGTGGACTCTAGAGTCAGACAAACTTTATTCGGAATGGCAGTTCTACCACCAACTAAGTGTATGCACTTGGCTAAGCCACAGCTTCTCTGAGATTCAAAATCCTCATCTGTAAAATGGGGACAATAATATAAACACTAGAGCAGTGCTATGAGGACTCAGTAAAGAATAGATACCTCCATTCTCTTTCTCTCTTTTCTTTCATGAGAAACTGCAAACCAGGCATGGCGAAGAATGTGGCAGCTTCTTCAGAGCAATTTGGGTGGAAAGAAAAATTGTGAGGGGTGGAAGAGAATCAAGGTATTTACTAAACTTAGTATCTGTTGAGCCCAAGCCAGACACAGAAGAGACAGGCAGGACATCTCTAAGGTGGACACCTCAGAAATGTCTGTCAAGAATCACTGTCCCCAAGTACAGAGGGGAGGGTGGTGTTTGTGGAGTTGAACAGAAGAGATGAACTCTTGGGGGGACGCAAAAGATGGGCGTGAGTTTGAGCAAACTCCAGGAGATGGTGAAGGACAGGGAAGCCTAGCATGCTGCAGTCCATGAGGTCACAAAGAGTTAGACATGAATGAACAATGGCACCCCACTCCAGTACTTTTGCCTGGAAAATCCCATGGATGGAGGAGCCTGGTGGGCTGCAGTCCATGGGGTCGCGAAGAGTCAGACATGACTGAGCGACTTCACTTTCACTTTTCACTTTCATGCATTGGAGAAAGAAATGACAACCCACTCCAGTGTTCTTGCCTGGAGAATCCCAGGGACAGGGAAGCCTGGTGGGCTGCCGTCTATGGGGTCGCACAGAGTCGGACACGACTGAAGCGACTTAGCAGCAGCAGCAGAACAGCTGAGCAACAACAACAACAAAGGATGGGCTTCTTTAGGTTAATTCAGCCATTCTAATTGTCTCAATCCAAACTTTGATTTGACCTCATCATCCCAGTGACCACCTTTCACACCTACCTGAAAAGCAACTCTGAGTAAAACCCTCCTATGAGCCAAAGGATAAATACTGAGGTACATGAGTTTCTGTTGAAGACACCACCTACCGAATAGAACCGCTGAAGAGTATGGGATCCTGCAGAATGATTGAAAGCCTAGAACGCAGTGTGTGCAGTGGCAGTTTGGAAATGTCTATCCCGTCAATGACAATCTTTCCTGTTAAAGAAAAACAAAAATGGCAAGCCTGTAATAAAACCACAAGTAAAATAATATTTGTTTACCAATTGGAAGTGCTTTCCTAGGTCAGGATTGAAATTCAGAAGATGATGCTTTCCATGTAAGTATTAAAAACATCATGATATGCCTCTGAGAAAAACAGGCATTTTGGCGATATTTTCTTTCTTATGTATTATATTTCCTCCTAAAGGGATTTCTACTTTTTACTGTTTATGTGGTTCATAGGTACTCTTTTCCCTCAGTGGTCTTCTTTACAGTATTCCTTTATACTGTTCCCAGCTCTATTTTCCTTCATAGGACGTTCTAGTATACACATTTATTGATCTTTTGGGGGCTTCCCTGGTAGCTCAGTTGGTAAAGAATTCACCTGCAATGCAGGAGACCCAGGTTGTCTCTGGGTGGGGAAGATCCCCTGGAGAAGGAAATGGCAACCCACTCCAGTATTCTTGTCTGAAAAATCCCATGGACAGAGGAGCCTGGCAGGCTACAGTCCATGGGGTTGCAAAGAGTCCGACATGACTTAGCCACTAAACCACCACCATAGATCTTTTTAATTGCATGGTTCAGACAGTAAAGAATCCACCTGTAATGCTGGAGACCTGGGTTCGATCCCTGGGCTGGGAAGATCCTCTGGAGAAGGGCATGGCAACCCACTACAGTATTCTTGCCTGGAAAATCCCCATGGACAGAGGAGCCTGGCAGGCTATAGTCCATGGGGTCAGAAAGTGTTGGACACAACTGAGTGACTAAGCATAGCACTCTCCCCAAACTAGAATATCAGGTTATTGAAGACAGGCATTTTTGTCTGTCTCATTCACTCATTTATTTATTTACTTATATATTTCAAAAATCTTTTTACTTTGTAGTGGGGTATAGCTGATTAACAATATTGTGTTATATTTATTTCTAATATTTGTTTTCATTTATTTTTTGGGCACCCCAAGTGACATTGAGGCTCTCAGTTCCCTGACCAGGGACAGAATCTGTGCATCTGTAATGGAAGCTCAGATGCTTAACCACTGGACTGCCCATGTTGCTCGCTCAGTCGTGTCCAACTCTTTGCAACTGTAGACTACCAGCCTCCTCTGTCCATGGGATTCTCCAGGCAAGAATACTGGAGTGGGTTGCTATTCCCTTCTCCAGGGGATCTTCCTGATCCACGATCAAACCCGGGTCTCCTGTACTGCAGGCAGATTCTTTACCATCTGAGCCACCAGGAAAGCCCCAAGAGGAAAGGCTTCCCTGACCAGGAAACAAACCTGGGCCACAGCGGTGAGGGCATCTATTTCTAACCACTAGACCACCATCAGAGAAGTCTCTTTGCTCATTTATTGATTGAGGAAAGAAAATTCTGTGACATAGGTATCAACTCTTAATAAATTTCACTGTACATGAACTTGTGCAATCTTGATGACTCTTCCTCACCTTGATAGATTTATTTTATAATCTTGTTTTATGCGAAGATAATATTGCTCTATGAGATAAGCATGCTAAGAGAAGGATGGCAGTTAGAGCCCCTTTGCTGGATTTAGATTCAAGAGCAGGTAAGCTGGTTAGCTTAAACTTTCTTCTGGGTATAATATATTATCTACTAAAATCTCAATTGCCTAATGGTATTAAAAAGATAATCAGTCATCATAGTCCTCATGGGAGCTGAAATGATGTTTCTGAACTCATGAGACTATGGCTAATCTAATATGTTCCATCATAGTGACAGTTTTTTAATGAAAAGTTTCAATCAATTGTCTTGGATCCTGTAATTGGATTATAATGCAAATCCCACAGAAAATCCTTAAAGGATCTGTGTATTATTACCAGCCATGGAAAGAGCGAGCTGCTCATCTAGAGGTGGATAGCTATCTCTTTGCTAAATCTAAGTCCCAAACTCTTCAATGACCACAGTTCAACTTTGTTGTTCATAAACTGACCTCTTTATTTCACTGAATTGTTGTGTAGATTAAATAATGTAACCTGTCAAGTATAATGAAAATGTGAAGTAATATCACTATTATCACAATGATTAGAGATAATAATATTTAAGTAATTCTTGAGCTGATGGCTCCCCTTTCATTCAAGATGGTGTATGTGCTGGCCTATTTATAGGTCACTTAATAGACTAAATAATGTGACACATTTTTTCTAAAACAAATATTAGATTACTTCCATGTATTATACTATTAATAATTTTGCAGATGAATAAATATTTTTGTATATTGTCAGCATGTCCTTGGCACTTTATTAGCAATGGTCACCTCCTCCCAAAACATCCAACATCATTAAACCATGTTATTAAGAAGATGATAATAAGAGTCATGCACTAAAATTAAAATGTAGTTTATTTATCTCCCTTTTTTCCTTTAATGGAAAGAAATGTGCTTTTAGTTTGCAGGAAACTAGACAGTCTTTTTCTCTCTTCCTTCTTGAAATGCCACTTCCATCTGCTGTTCTTCATAATGAGTGGCCTTGTTTTCATTTTACTAATTTAATAAAATTCTTTAACAATGATTTCTAGAGCTGAGTTTAGGGTTAATAATTTTATTTCTCCAGTTCCTCTTTTTCTTTATTCCTAAACTGTTTATCTGGGATGTGTGCATGCTCAGTTGTGTCTAACTCTTTGTGACCCCTTAAACTATAGCCTGCCAAGCTCCTCTGTCCATGGGATTCTCCAGGCAAAAATACTGGAATGGGCTGCCATTTCCTCCTCCAGGGGATCGGGGATCAAACCCATGTCTCCTGCATCTCCTTACATTGGCAGGAAGATTCTTTACCACTGAGCCACCCAGGAAGCCCATTTATCTGGAATACCTGCCTCAAACCATGGTCTGTAGGACACAATAGTAGTTGTAGTAGTAGTAATGCGTGCTCAGTCGTGACAGACTCTTTGCAACCCCATGGATTGTAGCCCACCAGGCTCCTCTGTCCATGGGATTTTCCAGGCAAGAATACTGAAGTCATTCTAAATATATTTTATTATTGCAGGACTAGGTAAGTACATAGCATATTTAAAAGCAGAGACATTACTTTGCCAACAAAGGTCCATCTAGTCAAGGCTATGGTTTTTCCAGTGGTCACGTATGGATGTGAGAGTTGGACTGTGAAGAAAGCTGAGTGCCGAAGAATTAATGCTTTTGAACTATGGTTTTGGAGAAGACTCTTGAGAGTCCCTTGGACTGCAAGGAGATCCAACCAGTCCATTCTGGAGATCAGTCCTGGGTGTTCTTTGGAAGGAGTGATGCTAAAGCTGAAACTCCAATACTTTGGCCACCTCATGCAAAGAGTTGACTCACTGGAAAAGAGTCTGATGCTGGGAGGGATTGGGGGCAGGAGGAGAAGGGGACGACAGAGGATGAGATGGCTGGATGGCATCATCGACTCGATGGACATGAGTTTGGGTGAACTCTGGGAGTTGGTGATGGACAGGGAGGCCTGGCGTGCTGCAATTCATGGGGTCGCAAAGAGTCAGACATGACTGAGCGACTGAACTGAACTGAACTGAGATAAGTAGATGTTGCTTTTTTTTTTTTAAAGGAAGAGTATCACATGGCTAATGAAAAAGTTTAGTTAGTAACTCACCATCAAATATATCCACCATTCTGAAGAAAGCCAGAGATAATGATGACTTCCCACTGCCAGTGCGACCACATATGCCCACCTAAGAAAGCAACTGTCACTCAGAGAGAAGAGGACTCAGATAAAAGAAAAAAGTAGGCAAAGCATTTTTAACTTAGATAAGACACCATGATAAAACTGCAACTCTATTTAAACAGTTACATGGAAATTGTCATTCTCATCTCAGGTCTCCTTTCTGAGTTATCATTAAGATAACAGGATCTTCATAAAATCTTCAACGATTCCACTTGGACTCTTTTTTACTTCTATGTGGTTGTGTTTTTTACCTCTGCGGCTTCATTTTTCCAATTAGTATATCATGACCTAATAAACAAGTACTCCATTTTGTCTCAGAAGTGATGATTTTATTATATAACAAAAAGTAAAATGAGTCCATTTTTCTGCACACTTGCTCTTTTTTACAATAACTAAAATAAATAATTGTGGGGCCAGAGCTAGTACAAACACAAGGGTTCTCAAGGGGACATCTGGAATGGTCATGAGCCAAAAGCTAGAAATTTTGAAAAACACGCCTATTTTTCATTTTTCTGATCTTCATGGGAGATGAATGAATGGCAATACAGTTTAGAGAACGTATATTTCATCTGGATCCACTCTCTCCCTTTCCTCTTTTATGTACATAATTTGACCTATAAAGTGTAAGGAATATAATGGGAGCCCAGTGAGAAGATCCTTGGCTGACATGTCTAAGGAGCTCAAGTGGCAATGGGGTGGTTCCATCTGAGGTTCTGTATGAATTAAATCAAATGACAATAAACTCCATACCTTCTGCCCAGGTTTGATGTAAGCCTTCACGTGCTTAAGAACAGGCTTTAGGTTATTTTCATATCTGACACACAGATCATGAATCTTGATCTCCCCTTCCTGAGGCCAATGTTCTGGAACTTGAGAAGGATCTGGAGGGTGGAGATGGAGTAGAGGAAGAGAGGCAGAGACAGAGAGACACAGAAAGAGGTAGAAAGAAAAGCACACATACTTATATACATTTATACGTACACACATAATCACTGTTTTCTAAAGTTAAGGTCCTACTAAGCCTACTTCTGGGTTTAAAATTTCTTTAATTAAAAGATTATATTTATTTATTTGGATTTTGGCTGCATTGAGTGGCTTGCAAGATCTTAGTTCCCCAAACAAGGATTGAACCCTGGCCTTTGGCAGTGAGCGCATGGAGCTCTAACCACTGGCCCACTAGGGAATTCCCATATGGGTTTTTTTTCTTTTAATTAACATTACATTCAGAGTAAAAGTCTCTTGATTAAGAACTTTAAAAATAGTTTTTGTGTGTTTGTTTTGGAGCATTAACGGGCATCACGTCTCTCAGCACTCTATTGCTCAATTCTATTCCTGGTGGTTCATCTGTCAGTGAATTCATTTGTTCAGCCAGCTGGTCCTCAAACATTTGAGTGATTCAGATGTGAGAGGTGTTATGCAGGGAACTGAGAGGGAAGACATGCCTCAAGGTGCTCAGTGTGTCCCAGGGGACCGCATGCAAATGAGTTAGCCCCTATGGGACTGCACACAGAATCACATGATAGAGGCTGACCCAAGGTGCTCTGGGAGCAGAGATGGTGGCAGCCCAGGAGTTCCAGCAGGGTTTCAAGAGGAGAGGGTGCCCGAGATGGATCTTAAAGGATAAGAGGTAGGGGAATTTGTTTCATATAAGAAAGAGAGAGAGAGAAGAACAAAGATAAAAAGAAAGCATAGCATGTTGGTATGGCCAGAGTGAAAGGTATGTAGGTAGATGATGAAGGATGAGACTAGATAGGTGAGGAAAGATTGACTAATGAATGGTTGCATGTCCCTAAAGAGCTGAAGAGGTATTGAAAGATTTAGGCAACAGAATGCATATTAAGCATGAGATTTGCAGTTAAGGAAGATTATTCTGTCCTCAGTATTGAATTTCCTGCCAGTTTTATTCCAGCAAGGCTAAGAATCCAGGTTGTTTTAAGATCTAAGCTCCTTGGCATCTAAATCAATACGCTCTTGAGAAAAAGAATACAGTAGTTCATAGTTGAGGTTGGTAATTAATATAATAAAGCCCAAATATCTTTACGCCATTGCCTGTGTGCTCAGCCGTGCCTGACTCTCTGTGACCCCGCGGACTGCAGCCCGCCAGGCTCCTCTGTCCGTGGGATTTTCCAGGCAAGAGTACTGGAGTCGTTGCCAGTTCCTCCTCAAGGGGATCCTCCAGACTTAGGGATTGAACCCAAGCCTCCAGAGGCTTCTGCATTGGCAGGGGGATTCTTTACCACTATGCCACCTGGGAAGCAAGTATCTTTATAATTCTCTCTACATATTACTAGGTAAATCTGTCTGGACTCTGGTTGTATCTAAGATTTTTTCAGGCCTAAATAATCACATCTTTTCAGATGCAGTTGTACCCTATCAGGCAAAGTCAAGATGAAAGGGGATTCTCTGGCTATTGAAATGGAAAACAAAAGCAAAAATGACAATGTGCCTGACACACAACTAATATTCTTAAATAACTGTTTAGGTGAAACACCATAATATTCAGAACAATACCCATGGTGCCTTCATAATTCTCAGACTCCATAGTCAGGAAACTGTTCACTTTCTTCACTGCGCCCATCTGGACCTCCACATCAGCCAAGTTCCTCACGACCCAATTCAAATAATTGGTTATCTGTGTCAGGTGACAAAAACAATGAGCACATAGCAAGTAAAGTAACAGTTTTTGTGAACACTGGATATCAGGGGATAGGATGACTTGGACTGTTCATGTGGGTACAGTTCATAAACGCTATAGGTTATCAGAGATCAGAGAGGATGTCATGGGCTAACGCTGGCAAAGGAGGCTCTTCTTCAGTGGTCCTCTAATGTCATTGATTTGTGGACTATCCTGACTTCCTTGCCCAGTGGATAGTTGTATGGTTCCATTTACCTCATATATATTCACATGGGAGTTGAAGTGAAAGTGAAGTGAAAGTCACTCAGTCGTGTCCGACTCTTTGCGACCCCATGGACTATACAATCCATAGAGTTCTCTAGGCCAAAATACTGGAGTGGGTAGCCTTTCCCTTCTCCAGGGGCTCTTCCCAACCCAGGGATCAAACCCAGGTCTCCTGCATTGCAGGCGGATTCTTTACCAGCTGAGCCACAGGGGAAGCCCAAGAATACTGGAGTGGGTAGCTATCCCTTCTCCAGCGGATCTCCCCGACCCAGGAATTGAACCAGAGTCTCCTGCATTGCAGGCAGACTCTTTACCAACTGAGCTATCAGGGAAGCTCACATGGGAGTTAGTGTTCCTAAATGGGTGGTGAGCAACTCAGGACAAGAATCCCAAACAACCTTGGGAGAACTCTGACCACAGTGTTTGAGGAGTTTCTAAAAATTGATTCAAAATGTCAGAAATGAATCCATGCCATCCTAAAACACCGGGTTTAGGCCCAAATCTACTATTATCTGCAGGCTATCATCTTGTTATGAATTTCTAACTAGTCCTCTAACATCCATGAATGAGTTGATGATAACTACAGAAAGTACCTCAAGTGCGGTACAAAGAGAGAGAGAGGTTTTCATCCATACTTACCGTAAGTGCATACAGAAGACCTAAGCCCACCAAGCCGGAATTGGAAGACCCACTAATGGATGCAATAGATGCAGTGAGGACAATGCAAGCACCCAGATAATCCTAAAAGAGAGTGAGAAAAAATGTTAAAAGATTTTCCCTAAGTTCTTAAAGCCAAGGATCTCGATCAACCCAGGTGATCACTAAGAGAACAGACGTTACTCATGGCATGTCCTGTGAGGTTTCAGAACAAGGTGAGAATAATAACTCACAGTCTTAGGGCTGGAAGGGAAGTGATGCAAGGCTCTGATTATATCTGAAAGCAGATAATTCTTTCAGAGATGGTAACTACCTGGTCAGAAATTAAGCTGCAATTTTTGGCACGACCAGGATCAGATGAAATATTTTCTTTCTTTCTTTCTTTTTTTCTTATCTACTGCATTTTACCAGATAAGCAATTATTTTTAACTTAACTTTCTACCTTGAATTTCATGTGCGCTTATACCAGGGTTGGGATTAGCTCTCTTACATGTGAGAAGGCAAATGGCAACCCACTCTAGTACTCTTGCCTGGAAAATCCCATGGACAGAGGAACCTGGTAGGCTGCAGTCCATGGGGTCACTAAGAGTCGGACACGACAGAGCAACTTCACTTTCACTTTTCACTTTCATGCATTGGAGAAGGAAATGGCAACCCACTCCAGTGTTCTTGCCTGGAGAATCCCAGGGACGGGGGGAGCCTGGTGGGAGGCCATTCTATGGGGTCGCACAGAGTTGGACACAACTGAAGCGACTTAGCAGCAGCATGCTAATTCAAGGCCTTTGCAGAAATTTCTATCTAGTTAGCTAGTTGGGATTTGTATCAATACCTGAACTTTTTGTCAATATGGACTCAGTCTGGGACATTAAATCTACAGGTTGCATAGAAATAGGAGTAAGTGTAATTTTGTCCCTAAATTAGAAATATGAACATGTCTTAGCATATCTGCATTATGACTCAATGATAAACTCTTCCCAGAAAATTTAAAAATTAATTAAGGTCAACCTTAAACTGAAAGGAGATGGGGGCACCTGTCTATTTTCTACACCCTCTTCCTCCTCAATTTCCCAACATTCTTAGGCATTGTTATGTCTTATCTTTTGAAAAAGAAATTTCATGTTGTTTTTTTTAGATTTGTATATCAGGAGATTTATTTCAGTGCTGTTATATTGGAAAAAATTGAAAAAAAAAAAAAAAGGAAATTTTCCTACTACGTGAAAGTTGCTCAGTTGTGTCTCTTTTCGATCCCATGTACTATATAGCCCATGGAATTCCTTAGGCCAGAATACTGGAGTGGGTAGACTTTCCCTTCTCCAGGGGATCTTCCCAACCCAGGGATCAAACCCAGGTCTCCTGAATTGCAGGCAGATTCTTCACCAGATGAGCCACAGGGAAGCCCTAGAATACCTATACCAGAGAAGCACAGAATGAATAAATAAATCATCATACAGACATGTGATGGTATTGTATATTTTGCTGTGGTTAAAAATAATGTTTTAAACATTTTAATAATGAGAAATGCTCATCATTTTACACTGAATAAAAAATGCCAGGCATAAAACATGCAGCAGGATTTTTAAATTATAAAACATTATATAAATTTTATGTGTTTACTTTTTATTTATTTCTTAATGATAATATAAATGTTAACAAAATGTTAATGGAATTTCCCATAGTCAATAGAATCATTAAAATTTGTCAGGCTGATATGTCACACATGCCAGAAGCAGGTCAAATTTCAGGCACGAACACTTTCTAGAATTATCTCAAGTCTCATCTTACTGGTGATGATCTTCTCTAGCAAGATACACCTCTGATACCTTAAAAAAACACTAGTAATTAGGTGAGAAGACTAATGACCGTAAGAGAGTGGTTAACATGCTGAAATGAAGAATGGTTTCTCAAGTCAGCTTACACATATGCATCCCAGCATCTACTTTCTTTTATTTATTTATTTCTAGTTTCTTTAAAGATTTCTTTTTTGATGTGGACCATTTTAAAAGTCTTTATGAAACTTTTCACAATATCGCTTGCCTTTTATGTTTTGGTTTTTTAACTGTGAGTCACGTGGGATCTTAGTTCCCTGAACAGGGATCGAACCCACACCTCCTGCACTGGAAGGTGAGGTCTTAACCACTGGACAGCCAGGCGAGTCCCTCTGCAATTTTTAAATTAGCACCAAAGATCAGCTTGTTGGGGAGCAATCAGTGATCCCAGCCTTGGAATCACAGGTCTGGGTTCAAATGATGCCTTTGTCAATTACCAGCTAATATATTTAGATGAGTCAGTTTCTTCCTTAAAACTGTTTCTTCTTTGGAGAATAGAAATAGTACCTAATTTATAGGGATTTTGAAAGGAATTAAAAAAAATCAGTTAGATTTTCCCACCTCCATGTAACAGGATGTCCTTTTCCCTCCTGGATGATTTTCAAATGTTTGAAGCAAGCTTAAAAGCTTATGTGCATCATAAAACATCAAAGGTTAAAACAGGCACGAAAATTTAATTTTGTCATGATTCCCATGGTCTTTACAAATAATAAAGAAAGAAATCACGAGATTTAATCCCTCGAGGCAGTAAATTCCTTAGAGTTAGTAAACACTCCTTTGACAGCTGCTTCTGTTGTATCCAGTGTATTCATTTATTAACAGCTTGTCATGTCCCAATCAGACCGCCCTTTATTTGAAGCAACAACTATATGAATGTAGAATCTAACCAGCCTGGGCTGCTTTTTTATATTTTATAAACACCAGTGTGTTCCCCTAAATACTTCTAAAATATTTACAACAATATGAATTTTTCCTTCCCACTCTCTCGTTAAAGTTAATACTTTTAACACTATGCTATAAATTTGTTATTCCCAATATTAGCTTTCCTAAAGAGACTCATAAAGAGTTTATGTGATAAGTCTCAGAAAGTAAGTTAGCACTAGGAGATACTTCCAGCAAGATGCTCCCAGCACGATACAAAGAAATATTCCTGTCTGTGTCTGAGAAATTTCTGTGGGCACCATACAATTTAAGACAGGGGCCCCCAATCTCCAGCATTTTAAGCTTGATAATCTGAGGTGGAGCTGATGTAATAATAATAGAAATAGAGTGCACAGTAAATGTAATGCGCTTGAATCATCCCTAAACCACCCCCCATTCCCTGGTTCATGGAAAAATTGCTTTCCATGAAACTGGTCCCTGGTGTCAGAAAGGGTGGGGACCCCTGCTTTAAGGGCTTGAAACAATATATGTTTTTATTAGTTTCTGTTCTCCACTTCCTCCCAGATGACCTCAGAAGGGCCTCATTCATTCATCCATCTTTCCATTCATTCAATGGTCTTTTAAAGGTATATATAACTTCCTTGTTTAGAATATCAATGCCTTCTTATTACACTTACAATAAATTCAAACTCTGATGAATTACAAAGCCGCAGATGATGCAAAGTCTGGGTTCTAGACCTTGCCTCCTCTGACCTTATCTGAGATTCCTTTTCTGCTCCTTCACCATGCTCCAATCATGCTGGTCTTCCTGTCTTCGGTCAGATAAACTGGGACCTGGGACCCTTTACTGCAGTGCCTGAACCTGAACAAACAAATCCTCCAGCAAGAGAGTACGAAGAAACTGAAAGGGACTAAAAATAATGGCACACATGGGCCATTGGGGTCATTACTTACAATAAGATACAAAAAGGCTGTAAATCAACTGCCATTTCTAAGGTGCCAGGAACAGAAGCATGGTACTGTGTTTGATCCCTGCACACAGCACCATCAAAGGGGTAGGCAGACCACTTAAGCTACTCTTCCTCCTCAACCCACCAATTCACCCCTACATTCAACCTATTTAAGGAACCAGCACTCCCGGAAATGTTAAGGTGAAGTGTTAAACCATTGGACTGCCAGGTAAGTGCCCAAGGCATAGCTTTTTGAAGTACAATTTGAGCAGATTTTTCAGGGGATGAATCCATTGCCAAATTCCACAATCTAGTAAATTCAAATAGAAGTAAGAGTTTAAAAACCAGTATGTCTGCAGTTTGTGGCACTAGTGGTAAAGAACCTGCCTGCCAATGCAGGCGACATTAGAAACTCAGGTTCAATTCGTAGGTCAGGAAGATCCCCTGGGAGGAGGGCATGGCAACCCACTCCAGTATTCTTGCCTGGAGAATCCCTTGAACAGAGGCGTCTGGTGAGCTACGGTCCACAGGGTCATGAAGAAACGGACACGACTGAAGCAACTTAGTGCGCAGGCACAGGTCTGCAGTTTAGTATCTAAAACAAAGTTACTTTGTTTTTCATAAAAATATTTTTTATCATTTTCTTTTTTTTTTTAAAGTGCTATTTGTGTTGTCTTTCAGTTATATCAATAAGATACTTTACAGCTCATTCCTGGATTACCACCCCTGCTCAATAATATTTTTTTTTCCAAAGAATTGGAGATTTTTTTGGAGGCATTTGATCAGAATTTTACCAGATCTGAATAAGAGAGGAAGCCTGTTTGTGCATGTTTATCAAGAAATCTCACAGCAAAATAACTAAATTCCAATCACCTCCCTTCCAATAGTACTGTAAGAGTAACAGGCATGTGAAATTGCTAGGTAATATGAGCTTATGTCAGTTCCCCAATTCCACTTCCTTTACCATTAAAGTTAACTAGTTTAATGAATTATACAGTGATTCTACCTTTCCACACCTCCTTTCCTTTCCATTGCAAACATGTGAACAACAAAATGGCTTAAAAGCAGTAAGAAAGGACAAGCAGATCATCTGAATTAACTCACATGCTAGCAGCACGTGTCCTCCCATTAAGGCTTTCTACGTCCTACCCGATCAATTCATTGAAGAAAACACTTTCAGTCAAAACGATACAATGGAAAGAGAGATTCTGCTTAGGAAACAGAAGCTACTGCACATGTGAATTTCCATTCTTAAAGAGGGCCCAACCACAAGACATTTGTATTAGTGATAAATTATAACTTTCATTGAGTTTGGGAATTCAACACTACCCTCCAGAAGGGAAGCCTTTGATCCCCAGGTCAAAAGAAAGGCCTCTGGTTAGATTTCCAGTGATTTAATGACCTCTATTTCTATGTGGGATTATAGTGAAAACTATAATTTTCCATAAAAGAACCTCATAAGTAATTAATAGGAATACCATCTCTCCCTTTTTTTCATAGTCTTCAGAAATCCATGTCTAAAAACAAGAAGTCGATGTTTATGGTTCCATGGAGTGTCTGGGTCTTCACATGACAAGATCAACACACACCTGTCTATAATGGGGTTGCAAGCACTCAAAACAGCTCTGTGCTGTTTCACAGAACAGACTCTTATACAAGTTCACCCTGAAGATTATTTTCACTTTAGCCTGTTGATTCTAAAGACTTTTTTTTTTTTTTGGCTTCTTGACGTGATTTTTCTTTTATCCTTTCACCACACAGCAAGACAAAGCCTTGGAAAGACACCCTTTAGATAGAGTTACACAATTTTTGCAAATGGAAACACCAATGCCAAAGAACTGGAACTGTTTAGTGCAGAGGGATGAACAGAAAACGCTGTGCTGAACAAAAGAACGTAAGCATCATTCAAAGGTTAGGCTGCAGTGACACACTGCACATGACTGTGGTCCACTTCACTTGGCACCCAGAGGAGAAACACTCCCCTCTCCTGCCAAAGCAACCTGGGTGGTCACAGTCTGGCTACTTTTCTACCAGCCAAATTATCATTTTAGGTTCTTGTCCTTTTCTGAGTGCTGTGTGCTGTAACCTTTATTCCCCACCACCCGCCCACCCCCCTGCCCAATTCAGAGTAAGTATGAAATGAACATGGTGGGCAGGCTACATCTTCCATGGCTAACAATCTTCAGCCCAAAAAAGGGAATACTTTGTAATTGTCTTATGTGTGTTAGTCACTCAGTCGTGTCTGATTCCTAGAGACCCTATGGGCTGTAGCCCACCAGGCTCCTCTACCTATGGGGAGTCTCAAGAATACTGGAGTGGGTTGCCATGCCCTCCTTCAGGGGATCTTCCTAACCCAGGGATCGAACCAAGGTCTCCTGCATTGCAGGCAGATTCTTTACCCACTGAGCCACCAGGGAAGCCTCTGTAATTGCCTTAACACTTATCTAGCATGACCAGAAAAAGGAATGAAAGCCATATATTTAAAAAAAAAAAAAAAGATAAAATCTGGATGGGGCTCGGGAATCTTCCCAAATTCAAAAAAGGTATTTTTATCCTTTTATCCCTTACTTCTCTTGGAGATCATCTGTCCACAGAATTCAGTGGCACTGCTCCAGAAAACTAAAATTGAGAATGAAGAAAAAGGGAAAAACAGTCACGGGAAACTATGATAAGCTTTCTCCTCTTTCTCTCCATGGAGGTCATTTTGTTGTTCAGCCATCAGTTGCGTCCCACCCTTTGCAATCCCATGGACTGTAGCATGGCAGGCATCCCTGTTCCTCACTCTCAGAGGTTGCTCAAACTCATGGCCATTGAGTCAGTGATGCCATCCAAACATCTCATCTTCTGTGGCTCCCTTCTACTCCTGTCCTCAACCTTTCCTAGCACGGGGGTCTTTTCCAAAGAGCTGACTCTGCATTAAGTGGCCAAAATATTAGAGCTTCAGCTTCAACATCAGTCCTTCCAATGAATATTTAGGAATTACTTCCTTTAGGATTGACTGGCTTGATCTCCTTGCTGTCCAAGGGACTCTCAAGAATCTTCTCCAGCAGCACAGTTCAAAAGCACCACAATTCTTTAGTGCTCAGGAACTTGCACATCCATACATGACTGCTGGAAAAACCATAGCTTTGGCTAGATGGACTTTTGTCAGCAAACTGATGTCTTTGCTTTTGAATATGCTGAGTTGGTGAGCTCCTCAGATCCGCATCAGGAGACCTGCTGGCCTCTTCTGAGCTCTGCCCAAGGCTGCTCCCGTCCTGGTACTGATTGGCTGTGCTTCTGCTATGGGAGTTCCCAGATTATTTGCAATAAGCAGATATTTTTGTTAATTTGCTAGTTAACATATCAAAGAACAGGGAATGGAGGCAGCTGTGTTGATACCGTAGATAAGATCAATGCAGCATCAGTGGGCCAGATAGAGGTTTTCATTACTTATCTTGTAAATGACTTACGAAACAGAAAATATCCAGCTGTGGGGTTCAGAGAGCAGCTCACACCCCAGTCTCCAAGGTCCTATATCTGAACACTTATATTTCTCATATTTCTGAAGCAAGATCCATTTATTTCAAACTGAAATTGTGTCTCCAGTGATGCACAGTAGTAATGAGGTCATTTACATGTGTACAATTGGGAGAAAGGTTATTTCCTAATTAGAGTTATCTGTTCTATTTATTCAACACTCCTATTGTGGCACATATGTTCTTGGATTATAGCATTTCTATTCAAATAAACATTCTAATGTTCTAATATTCTAAATATTCTGGTTCTAATGAAAACTCTGTATTTTCAGTGTACAGAATAAGAGAATAAATCTGACTGGTTTCAAATTGGATTTCTGGGATTGTCTAGAAGGGTATGTGTGTATGTGAGTGTTTGTGTATGTGTGTGTGTGAGTGTTTGTGTATGTGTGTGTGTGCTAAGTTGCCTCAGCCATGTCCAGCTTTTTGCGATGCATGGACGGTATCCCACCAGGCTCCTCTGTCTATGGGAGTCTCCAGGCAAAAACACTGGAGTGGGTTGCAATGCCCTCCTCCAGAGGATCTTCCCAACCCACGGATCGTACCAGGGTCTCTTATGTCTCCTGCATTGCAGGCAGGTTCTTTATACCCACATAAACTTATTGATAAACAAATATGAGAGATAAAAGAGATAAAATCATCCACAAAAGACTCTGGACCTTGAATTCTATCAGCAGATATGCCTGGAGTGTTGCAATAAATCAACAAGTTTCTTACCAAATTTTATATTTATTTATCAGAAATAGAGCAAAGGACTCTATAACTTTTTTGTGTTGGTTTTTAAGGGACAGATCTGGTAATGAGACCAAATAGCAAGTTGTGGAAAGATTATAATACACAGAAAATAAAAAAAGACACAAAAACAGATGTATTACAAGGTAATAGAATGAATGGCAGATTCTGCCCTTCCTTTTTCAAATATCATACATATATATATACACATATATATATTTTTTAGGTTTCTACAAGTGGAACTAGAATTCATTTATATTCAAGTAGGTCCAGCCGCCTTTAATGTGGGAGTTAAGTAGCGGGGTATGAGGCAAGCTAAACTAACCCACTCTGAATCTGGCTGCTGTTTCTCTCTAATTTTTCCTGACCTCCCCTTTCTTGGCAGTCTGAACGCTCTAATATCTTGTCTTCTGGCTACAAGAGCAGAACATATGGTTTGCTTGCAGATTCTTGTTAAACGTTTGTCCATTAGCCTGACAGTGGGAAGTGCTAAAGAGGAGAAGCAGAAGCCAAGCCAGACTCACCTCAAGTCCAGAGCAAACACACTCGCCCCTAAGAAACACACTTGATCTTCAACATTAGGAATATCAAACACAAAGGAAACTACTGACATTTCACCCCTGTGATTTTAGGACATACTCTGATTAAGCTAGTTCATCACTAGTTTTGTTATTCAGCTATGATTTCTTTTCCTCAGAGAAAACAGATTTGAGCAAACAAACAGAAGCTTAAAGCAAGGATTTAGGGTCTGGGTAAGATCTAGGAATAGTAGTTTGTTTCTGTTATAAATCCTAAACACTTCGCCTGCCTTTCTGTTACTTACAGGTAATTGGAAAATCTCTGTCCTGCCCCTTGCAACCCCCACAGTGATCTGGAAGAAATTTTTTATCTATTTAAAATTTGTGAAATATAATTGTGTTATGTTGCTGGATAATTTCTACACAATAACACAACACAAAATAATATAGTTAGTGGTAGAAAATCTCTGTTATTAGTGACAAATTATGACAACTACAGCTTACAGGGGGACCCAAGATTCTCTATCAACATGTTTTCCATCCATCAACAATTCAGATTTTAATTTCGGCTCCATCCTTTCACTTTATCAAATCCCCATTCCCAGATGCCCTCTCTGATGCCCTCACTGAGTTTTGAAAAAGAGCGTTCATATGACAGGGATGCTTAATCAGTGGAAGTGAGGTTCTTAACAATAATGCAGATAAACTTCCTTTTCCTTTTCACAAACTAATAATTTTTTCTTAAGAAAAGATGACAATCAGCTCATCATTTCTGCCAAAGTTGCTTCTTCATACTGCAGATTACACAGCCCAGTCTGCAAACAACATCTCCTTCCCTCTCAAACTTGAGTCTAACCCATTCCCTCTTTCATTCATTAGGAGTGGTTGACTTATTAACCATTTACCAAGGCAGGTACCATTTCCATTCATTTATTCATTCATCCATGCATCCATCCATTCAAAAGACATTTGTTGAGTGTACCTGCCAAAAAGTGAGCTACAGGACTTATATTACTATTTTTACACCTAACACACCCATGAGGTCATACTCCTAGTTTACAAATGGCAAACTGGGACCCAAATAAATTAGTTAACTTGCTAGACCAAGTCTGTACAATGCTGAAGCTTATACCCACTCTCCTCCTTTATATAGGACAGAAGAAGGCAACAGAGAATAACTGCAATGTTTTACATTTGGGTTAACATGACCCTCCACTGGCTTAAAATAGAAAGTTGCCATCTCTTCCAGGCTGGTCCAGTTCAGTAGAAGTGAGTACATCTGTTCACTTGTCAAATTTTGAAAAACAAACAAACAAACCTGAAGCTATACAAATATTTGCTATTCCATTAACTTATGTCATCTGGCCACTAATGAACACAAAATGAATTTTTGCTTTGGGGGCTATCTGTCTTGCCATTAGCTAAAAACATCATGACAAATTTCATCCGTACCATAAACAAACCTGAGCTAAAGTCCAGAAAATGTGGAGTGAGTGCTGAATCTCAGTGGAAGCCTAGTTTTTACAACTGTCTCCCTCTTTGCATCAGGCCTCTTCTGTGTGGTTTCCATTTCGAAATCATGAAATGAACGTACCGTTCTGACCTCCAGCCATCTGTTGGCAGCTGAGAGGAATAAGTAGGCAATGTTGTTAGTGTCTGTCAGTTCCAGCATTCGTTGCTTAAATCTGGTCTCATGCCTGCAGAAAACAAAAATATTATGATGTTAGCCACACAACAGGAGAAATAATAAAAAACAGTCACACTTCCTACTACATTATTTACTCAACACGGTGACGAACTGGTGGGATGGAATGACGAGTAAACGGACTACTTGCAAATAAAGGCCAGCTGCTACTGCCCTCCTGCACCCTTCCTGAGAGATGGCATGGAGCAGTAGTTCCTTTCTCAACCTCTGCTACAGAAAGGAATGTTTCCGATGACAAAGTCCTATTAAAGATCATTTCATAACTTTCTACACAAGGATGGTAACCGTGAAAACAAGGCACGGCCTATGTCTCAAGGGCCCTACAAAACCCAGAAGAAGTTGTACAGAAATGCAACATACTTGACCTAGAGTTTACTGCATATATCTTACTTTTCCACAAGGCATGGTCAGAGTTGGGTAGCAGGAACTAGAAGAGACTCATGAAAGGCAGGAAACTATGGGTTTGTAACAGGCAAATATATACCTGAAAAATGTTCTTTTTGCTCAGTTTCTGGAAATCAAAGAAGGACAACGTGGCAAGAGGTAGAGGATGAGGGTCCTTGGGAATGGCAGATGTCCTTGTTAAGCAAGATATCTTACACCTCAAAGTTACAAATTATTTGTAAGAATGGTCATTGCATGAAAGAAACTCTTGGTGTATAGCATTTATGGGGATCTAGGGCACATACCGGAGAAGGCAATGGCACCCCACTCCAGTACTTTTGCCTGGAAAATCCCATGGATGGAGGAGCCTGGTGGGCTGCGATCCATGGGGTCGCTAGGAGTTGGGCACGACTGAGCAACTTCACTTTCACTTTTCACTTTCCTACATTGAAGAAGGAAATGGCAATCGACTCCAGTGTTCCTGCCCAGAGAATCCCAGGGACGGAGGAGCCTGGTGGGCTTCCATCTATGGGGTCGCACAGAGTCAGACATGACTGAAGTGACTTTGCAGCAGCAGCAGGACGCATACACGTTCCCTGGTGACTCAATGGTAAAGGATCTGCCTGTAACGCAGGAGACTCCTATTTCGATCCCTGGAACTACGAGAAGATCCATGGGGTTGCAAAGAGTTGGACATGACTTAGCAATTAAACAACAACTTGACTCATACAGTTTAGATACTGATGCTGGGTCAAATTAAGCTCATTCTTGGTAGTCAACATAATCAGACCAAATTCTGTGTAACCTTTGTTATAAAGGAAACTTCTAATAAAAACCTCATCCAGGGATTTCCTTGGTGGTCTGGTGGTTAAGAACCTGCCTGGGAGTGCAGGGGATGCTGGTTTGATCCCTAGGCAGTGAACTAAGATTCTGCATGCTGCGGAGTAACTAAGCCCAAATGTTGCAACTAAAACCTGATGCAGAAAAATAAATAAATATTTTTTAAAAAGAAACTTCATCCATTTGAACATGGGAGCTACTTCTCGTAGAAACTCACGTTCCATGTTGATAAATCTTTTCTACATCACAAAAATAGTCTCTTTTTATTTTTCAGTTACTTTCCCTGGGTAACAGAAACAATGGAAAGCTGGATGATATAAACAAAATAACTGATTGGAAGGTTGGACGAAGTGCCAAATTCAACTTTCTGTGGCTTCGACTTATCTTACAGAGACCTCCTGTCTATGTGTTATGTTTGCAGAGAATAACCAAATTTCATCTGACAGCCTGATGGTGATTCCTAGTAGATAAAAGACTGCTCCAAGTACCACCCCCACCCCCCCCCTACCCCCAAATCTTCAATCAATTTGCAAAAGTTTACAATAAACTATCACTATGTCAAAAATGAAGAAGTCCGGGGTGGGGTGTTCACTTGGCTGGTGAAGCCATCCATACAGGCCAATATAAAGCAGATAGTTGAGATTTATCCAGTCAATCTGATCACTCCAACATGCCAAACCAGAAAAATCAGATAACTGAGTCAGACAGCAACATCTGATCTGTGATAATCAAAGGGTTCGACAATCAGAGCCAAATAATTACCTCACTTTGAGTTATGTGGCCTTGACCCAAATGCCATGCACAGGAGGACCTGCACTGAACAGCAATACATTGGGCGGGAGGACCAGACAGAGAAACAGGACTGCCTTCATCATGACCCTCATACAGACATGTGTGCCTAGTCACTCAGTCATGTCCATGGACTGTAGCCCACCAGGCTCCTGTGTTCATGGGGATTCTCCAGGCAAGAATACTGAAGTGGGTTGCCATGCCCTCCTCCAGGGGACCTTCTCAACCCAGGGATCAAACCCAGGTCTCCCACATTGCAGGCCAATTCTTTCCCAGCTGAGCCATCAGGGACAGAGTGAATAATTAACATAGGATGACTCACAGAGTATAGGATTTACTGAGATAGTGGATTTCAACTGTGAACAGATATATCCAATTCTGCATTTGCATTATTGGGTGGATTTTCACCCACTCATTCAGGAACATTTAGCAAGCATGAACTCAAAGTGAGACATTACAACATATATGTATGAACAAGACACAACCTCTGCCCCAGAGAAGCACATTGTGTAGTCAAAGAGGTAAGCGTGGTGTTGTAGTATGAACAAGTAAAGATGGCTCAACCTAGAAGCCAATCATAATGGCCCTATGTGAAAAATGCTACGTGAATATAAAGGAAGACGAAAGTTTGCACTGGCTAGAAGACCAGAATGGCAGGGAATAGGGTGGAAGGTGGGGAGGGATGGATAAAGCTATCTCTGGGATGGACTGAATGAGGTTTTAAGCAATGGGCTGAATTTTTTTTGGTGGGGGCGGGGGGGCTTCCCTGGTGAGTCAGATGGTAAAGCATCTGCCTGCAATGTGGAAGACCTGGGTTCGATTGCTGGGTTGGGAAGATACCCTGGGGAAGGAAATGGCAACCCACTCCAGCACTCTTGCCTGAAAAACTTCATGGATGGATGAGTCTGGTAGGCTACAGTCCATGGGATTGCAAAGAGTCCGGCACGACTGAGGAACTTCACTGGTTCACAGAATTTTTCAGGTGGACAGGAAGGGACAAAAGCATTGGAAGTATTGGGAACAACATGAGCTAAGGAACAGAAATGAGAAAACAAGTTCAGGAGCTGGAGTCAGGGTCCCTCTTCCTAGAGGGCTGTGGTGACGGGGAGATGTGGGGAAGGGGAAACTTGGACCGAAGCCTATGGACTCCAGTTGAGATGAACATCCAGCACTTCGTTGCGACAAAGTGTTTTGTCTGCGGCTCTTCCTCCTCTCCCTCTAGTTTGGGGATATTGTTGCAGATACACTCTTAAAGAGCTTGTAAATGGAGCTGGCAACAGTCTGAAGCAGCAGTGAAAGGGGAGGGGTGGAAATGCAGCGAACATTCTTTCTGTGTGTTTCTATTTGGCAAGAACCCTTCTGTTTTCCTAATGGAAACTTTGACACACTCAGCCTGTATCTTTTCATCCACATCCAGCTCATCTTCTGAACATTCTTAGACCTTTATTCTGTCAGACCAAAAAAAAAGTAGGAAAGGTCACTGAAATCTCAGTCTAATTTAACTGTGATCCTCTGGTGGTAAACTACTTGAGGTTAGTTCATGCTGCCTCTGAGTACACCATGAACCCTGAACGCAGGGGAGGAAAGCAGCCTAATCAGTAAATACAAACTTTCCAGAGAGCTGACGACTCTGGGGACTCTTACTAGCCTGAAAAGAGAGGAAGAAGTAGATTAAAAAGAATGTGTTTGATTCTTAACAGTCGCTAAGTTGTGTCTGCCCCTTTGCGACCCGTGGAGGAGGTCCACTGGCCTCCTCTGTCCATGGGATTTTCTGGGCAAGAATACTGGAGTGGGTTGCCATTTCCTTCTCCAGGGAATCTTCCTGATCGAGGGATCAAACCTGCATTTCCTGCCTTGGCAGGTGGATTCCTCACCACTGAGCCACCTGGGAAGCCTCATTCCAGTCGTAGGTGACATGTAATAGTTTGTCCTTCTTAGAGCTCCTTAGAATTTTCCTGATGTAAAATTAGGAACAGTCAAGCCAAATTCTGCTCATGTGTCTAGTGAAGAACAGATGATTAAATGAAAAATCTAAGCCTTGACTTTCAGTCAAGTTTCTCTTTCATTTGAGACCAGGCTCATTTTCTTCAAGATGTTTTACATGGTCCAGTCCTCATCATTCTCAGTAAATGACCTCACTTGTTCTTCAGGGAGAAGACAGAGGCTGTTTTCTGTTCCACCTGCCAGCTTGCCTGAATCAGGTCACTGCTTCTTCCCCACCTGCCATGTTATCCCAGCTATATTCCCTATGGTGTTTATCTGGGGTAGAAATAAAAGGCCGTATCTTTGGAGTCTTTCTATATCCATTCCAAGACTAGCACTTGGCATGTGTTCAAAACTCAAATAAATTAACTCAAAAGAACTTTGGTGAAAAAATGAAATTCTTAACATGGTGTGCTTATGATTACCACTGGGCAGTGCTGGCTACTATTAGAACACAAATTATGTCTTAATCAGTTCAGTTCAGTCATTCAGTTATGTCTGACTTTTTGCGACCCCATGAACTTCAGCACACCAGGCTTCCCTGTCCATCACCAACTCCTGGAGTCCACCCAAATCCATGTCCATTGAGTCGGTGATGCCATCCAACCATCTCATTCTCTGTCATCCCGTTCTCCTCCTGCCCTCAATCTTTCCCAGAATCAGGGTCTTTTATGTCTTAATACCTACACTCAGAGTCAATCAATGATTCTGCTATCTCCAATAAAAGGTATTGCACACTCTGATGGGAAAACACATCAATGTGAAAAGTATAAATGCTCCACTATGAAATCTGTATCTTTCTATTCCACTTTTGACTCAATTATATATATATATGTATTTATGTGACTTAAATATTTTTTAGGTTAGAAAAATCTCTGATTGAAATCACTACAGGTTTGCATTTAGCACTGCAGAAAGATATAACACTTGAAGAAGTTGATTTTCTAGATTAAATATAACATTCAAGGATGCCAACTCCTTTTCTGATTTTACCTGAAAAGGGAAAATCAATTCAGTTCAGTTCAGTTGCTCAGTCATGTCCGACTTCTGCAACCCCACGAATTGCAGCACGCCAGGCCTCCCTGTCCATCGGCAACTCCTGGAGTTCACTCAAACTCACGTCCATCGAGTCAGTGATGCCATCCAGCCATCTCATCCTCTGTTGTCCCCTCTCCTCCTGCCCCCAATCCCTCCCAGCATCAGAGTCTTTTCCAATGAGTCAACTCTTTGCATGAGGTGGCCAAAGTATTGGAGTTTCAGCTTTAGCATCAGTCCTTCCAAAGAACACCCAGAACTGATCTCCTTTAATAGAGTCAGGTAATTTTTTGAGTATTAAGCAAACTCATTTGATGAAAATCTTGGGATATTACTTCAATGTTTATCAACATCGAAGAAAACTATTTAAAGTCTGAAGTAACTTTGGTGTAATAACATTCTTTTATCATTATTATTACTACATGTATTTTAGCTTCTATATTACTTCTTTGCTAATCACTGTGGTTAATGCTTTAGGTGTGTGCTCAGTTGCATCCAACTCTTTGTGACCCCACAGACTGTAGCCTGCCAGGCTCCTCTGTCCATGGGATTGTCCAGAAAGGGCTCTGGAGTGGGTAGCCATTGCCTCCTCCAGGGGATCTTCTCAATCCAGGGATCGAACCACCATCTCCTGCACTGCAGGCAGAGTTTTTACCACTGAGCCACAAGGGAAGCCAATGCTTTATATGAAAAGTGAAAGTCTCTCAGTCCTGTCCAACTCTTTGCAACCCCATGGACTATAGCCCACTAGGCTCCTCTGTCCATGGGATTCTCCAGGCAAGAATACTGGAGTGTGTTGCCGTTTCCTTCTCCAGGGGATCTTCCCAATCCAGGGATCAAAGCCAGGTCTCCTGCATTGCAGATGGATTCTTTACCATCTGAGCCACCAGGGAAGCCCAAGAATACTGGAGTGGGTAGCCTATCCTTTCTCCAGGGGATCTTCTGGACCCATGAATTGAACCAGATTCCCCTGCAATGCAGGTACATTCACTCCAGCTGAGCTACCAGGGAAGCCCTAATGCTTTACATGCATTATATCAATTAATCCAAAAACCCTAAAAAGCAAAATAGTTTTCCCTATTCTACAGATGAGGTTAGGGAATTCAAAAGCCTAGTCTAGGTCACACAGACAGTATCTACCCAACATGATGCTGAATTCTTTCTTTATTCTTGTTAAAATTTCAAATAACTAAAGTCTATGATTTGTTGTTGTTGTTGTTGAGTCACTAAATCATGTCCAACTCTTCTTGCAACTCCATAGACTGCAGTCCACCAGACTCTTCTGTCCATGGGATTTCCCAGGCAACAATACTGAAGCAGGTTGTCATTTCCTTCTCCAGGGGATCTTCCTGAACCAGGGATTGAACCCGAATCTCCTGTACTGGCAGGCAGATTCTTTATCAGTGAGCCACGTGGGAAGCCCTCTGTGATCATTTATTGTCATGTTTTTCTTACTATTAGTTTAGAACAGAGGCATACACACAGTGGGCCTCGGAAAATGGGAGCAATGATCTGTTATTTGTAGGCAAGTATTTGTTGATGATGTAACTGCTGAATCAACAAAATGAAAATATGTTTACTTACCTAAATGCCCGAATGGTGGTGAGTCCTTCAGCAGTTTCTGAGAAGTGGCAAAGCAGAGGGAGCTGGGTACTGTCATCAAGTTCCTGGAGGTCCCTAGGACAGAGACGAGTACAAAAATAAACTTTACACTCATTCAGACTCAAAGAATACTGTGTGTGTCAGTCACTCAGTAGTTTCCAACTCTGAGACACCAAGGACTGTAGCTTGCCAGGTTCCTCTGTCCCTGGAATTCTCCAGGCAAGAATACTGGAGTGGGTTCCTATTCCCTTCTCCAGGGGATCTTTCCAACCCAAGGATTGAACCCGGGTATCCTGCACTGCAGGCAGATTCTTTACTGTCTGATCTGGGGGCTTTGTTCATTCTAAATTAAGGTTATTATTTGCCAGAGTAACTACTGGGTGGGCCAAAAGGTTCATTTGGATTTCCCCATCACATCTTTTGGAAAAATCTGAACAAACTTTTTGGCCAACCCACATATTTTCCTCCAACATGCAACAAAAAAATCCAACAGCTGATAATCTAAAGAGGAAGAGAAAAATAAATATTACATAATAAACATGGGTCCAGGCTGAATGTGACGTGTTGTACAAAAAATATCAATTTTGTATCACAGTTAAAGTAAACTTTTATGGGAACACATAGGAAGGAGCAATTAATGTAGGAGATGGGAAATGTTTTCTTTGAGCAGGTGTTACTTAGGCCAAACCTCAAGCATGAGCAGTGTGCTTCAACCAAACAGACAAGAAGTGCATTCCAGCTAAGGGAACAAACCAGAGCAAGTACAGAGGACTAAAGAACTGGTGAATTCAATCTGGCTGGTGACCAGAGTCCTTTGGGGATGTTGTCATGGGAAAAGGCTGGACAAGCAATGGGGGGGAGGGGCTAGACGGTAGAAGATCCTGTATGGGCTGGGAAAAATCACTGAGGACTAGAAATAAAATGACCCGAGGTTGCTGAAAGCTGCATAATTTGGAGACAGTGTAAAGGATGGAAGAGAATGAGTAAGGACAGTTTATCAGAACTTTTCAAAAATTCTGAATTAGGTGTGATGCTGGTACAATTTAATATAGGGGGAGATTGGGAGATAGCTTATTAGAAGCAGCCTTCTAAACTGCTACACTCAACTCATCGTAGCAGAATGAATAAGAGAGAAGAGCCACACAGACACAGAAAACAAACTTATGGCTACCAAAGGCGATTGGGAAGAGAGAAGTTAGGAATCTGGGATTAGCTTATACACATTACTATATAGATTGGTAAACAGCAAGGACCTACTGTATAGCACAGGGAACTATGCTGTGTCATAATAACCTATAGTGGAAAAGAATCTGGAAAAGTATATGTATATACATGGACACGCATGGGCTTCCCAGGTGGTACTAGCTAAAGAATCTGCCTGCCAATGCAGGAGACATAAGAGACGTGGGTTCTGTCCCTGGGTGAGGAAGATCCCTTGGAGGAGGGCATGGCAACCTACTCCAGAGTTCTTGCCTGGAGAATCCCATGGACAGAGAAGCCTGGTAGGCTTCAGTCCATAGGGCCACAAAGAGTCTGACACGACTTTGCTGTATACTTGAAACCAACACAATATTGTAAATTATACTTCAATTAGAAATAAAATAAATTTTAAAAGAGAGGGGAGTCAAGTATGCTTTGTTTGTTTGTTTGTTACTTAGCAGACTTGGAAGATGGGAGACAGAGAATAAAGATATCAGAAGAGAAAGATAATGAGTTTGGCTTCAGCCACAATGAGATTGAGTTCCTCCCTAAATAGAACTGGCATTCACTGGTCCTCCAAGTGTCAATATATATTTTTAGGTAAATAAAGTGCTCAGTGAATGGCTGGTGGGCAAATGCCTGAATCAGACCCTTTCTATAAAGATGCACACTCTAGACAACTTTGTAAATCACACAAGCTAGCCTTTCTAGAAGGCTAACAGTTCTATCACACGTTTCAAAACATGATTTTATTTTTCTTTTCAGCTTTCTTTTCTGTCTTTCTTAGGTTTTTGGGGTGGAGGGAATCAAGAGCAGCAGCGCTGATATTCACCTGTCAGTCAATGGAACTGATTACTTTGTTACATAATCTTCAACTGTTAAATAATCTTAGATCTTTGGGGACTGCCTGGGTTCTCCCATGACCAAAGGCAAAGTCCTTTTGTGAGTTTCTAAAATGAATTTCTCACTTCAGAAACTCAATGAGGGGAGGGAAGGAGAGGGGTGAAGAGGAGGATGAATATGAAGGAATGTAAAGTCTGTGATTGTTAAACAGAAAACTCAGTGGCTATTTGTAAATTTGACACAAGCAACAGGTGGTCACTACATTGAGGTCTGACATGAAGGGGAAAAGATGAGGAAAGAGGAACCTCTTTTTACAGGGCTGTGTTTTATGAAACCAGAAAGGTGAGGGTACAGTTTGACCTTATTCTCCTATAAATAGGAAAGCTTATTTACAGAGCTAGCTACACATGGGCCTTTGATGTTAGATATTCGAAATTCAATGGCATTTCCTGTCTGATGCTAGGAAAGATTGAGGGCAGGAGAAGAGTGGGGTGGCAGAGTATGAGATGGTTAGATGGCATCATCGACTCAATGGACATGAATCTGAGCAAACTCCGGGAGACAGTGAAGGACAGGGAAGACTGGTGTGCAGCAGTCCATGGGGTGGCAGAGAGTCAGACATGACTGAGTGACTGAACAACAATAAGTCCCCCACTTTAATTCCCTTCGGTGTTTACAAAATAGTGTGTTAAATTGCTCAAGATTTTCAATATGAGTGTTTTCTTTAGAACCTCAATCTAGAGGTTTCTTTTTATGGATGAGATTTAATATGATGTGGTCCTATTTGCAAATGACCAGAGAATTTCAAATAAAAATGGTTTATAATCCATTATCAAAGTTCATTCTTTAAAAATGACCATCCCTTCCATATTTTAATAATCTACAATAATGAAAAGACTTAGCAATTAAAATCTGTAAAGAACTAGGATTATTTGCTTGGCCTCTGTACTCAACTTCTATCGCCCAGGGATGAAAACAGGTCCACGTGAGCATGAGTCTGAAGTAAAACATGACTGTTGAATATCAGTGGTGAGAAGGCAAAAAGAGATTTGGAAACAGCCAGCAGAAAGGAAGTGACTGAACTTTTCTGCCCCTCCAGCAAGCAACATCAACAGTAATACCAGAAGAAATGAAAGAGCAAATGTAATGGCTAGCCTCTTCCTTCTGGTCTGAATTTTCTATGAGCAAAGAGAAGAGGCTAGAGATCAAAAAGCACTTTAGGTTTAACATATGTTCCTAACATTTGAGGGATCCTAATTCATAGCCCCAAGGGAGAAACATTTTTTTTTCAGAAATATTGCAAATAAACAACTATTTTGGAAGACAATTTTTCAGTTTTTCATAAAACTAAACAGTTTTACTATACTATCAAGTAATCATGCTCCCATGTATTTACCCAACTAATTTTAAAACCTATGTCCACACAAAAATCTCCATACAAATATTTACAGTAGTTTTACTCATAATAATAATGGCTTCCCTGGTGGCTCAGTGCTAAAGAATCCACTTGCCAATGCAGGAGACTCTGGAGATGTGGGTTTGATCCCTGGGTGGAGAAAATAACCTCGAGGTGGAAATGGCAACCCACTCCAGCATTCCTGCCTGGAAAATTCAATGGGCAGAAAGCCTGGAGGGCTACAATCCAAGGGGTTGCAAAGAGTCAGACACAACTGAGCATGTATGCACACACACATTCATAATATTTATAACCCCAAACTAGAAGCAACTAAGATGTCCTTCAACATGTAAATGGATAAGCAAAATATGGCAATTCATAAAATAGAATATTATTCAATGATAAATTATTTTTATAATATTCTATTTTATGAATATTTTTATAATATTCTATTTTATGAATGTGCTTTGAAGCCGTGAAAGACACAGATGAATCTTAAGTGCTTATTTCTAAGAGAAAGTAGCTAATCTGACCACATACTATATGATTCCAATCATGTAACATTCTGGAAAAGACAAGACTACAGAGATTAATGGTAAATCAGCCTGTCTCTAAATTGAATAAATAATGAAATGTAGCAAGAAAAAAAATTTTGCAGGTATAATCCAGAGATTCCCAATCTTAATCCTGCTTTTTCCTGTTAACTGATTTTATATATATATATATATATATATATATATATATATATATATATATATATATAATTTTTTCATCCTCCCTGCCCTCAAGTCCTATTAAATCTTTTCAATTTACTGAATAAACTCTATGTCTGGCTTCCTATTCCAGCACTTAATCCACATATAAGGGTTACCTTATTTATGTTTTATCTTCCCAAGAAACTGTAATTTCTTGGGAACTGCTTCTTGCCATGTTGATCTCTTCCTCTGCCACATGGCTTGTGCAGTTATTTACAGCACACTAAATGCCTAATAAGTGTTTGTTGAAATAAAGAGATTGCTGCAATGATATAAAATTTACAGTACTATTAAGGCAGAACTTCAAAGTTAAACTGGAAATTTCAAAACAGCTAGTACTATATTTCACTTAATTATTCAACATCTCAGCAAATGATAAATCTTATATAAGCAGAAGAATTTAAAATTCACGGCTATCTTTCATTTGGCTGGATATTCAAGGGCATGTTAAATAACCCAATCTGGAAATTTCCAATTAAAGTTGGAAATTTTCCTCTTAAAGTTACAGTACTCTTACCAGACATTCAAGATTCTCTGCTTTTATAGTTATCATTCTGATTTATCCCTTTAACTTTTTTTTACTTCTACTAATCTTTTACAGAGTTCATTTTACTCATTTGAAAATATTTTTATTTCCCCACTTGCAGAATATAATATTAAATTACTTATCCTTTGGGACTATCTTTGGTTTCATAAATTTTCTGTCATTGCCACGTTCAGAGAAAGGGCCATGGAATGAAAAATAGTCTATGGACTTAAAACTCAACCAGATCAATCAACTTGTTCACAGGAGTCTAGTACTATGTAAAGGCTCAGACAACCAATTACAGAAGCAAAATGAAAGGGACAGTTGCTCAGTCGTGTTTGACTGTTTGTGACCCCATGGACTATACAGTCCATGGAACTCTCTAGGCTAGAATACTGGAGTGGGTAGCCTTTTCCCTTCTCCAGGGGATCTTCCCAACCCAGGGATTGAACCCAGGTTTCCCACATCGCAGGCGGATTCTTTACCAGCTGAGCCACAAGGGAAGCCATGGAAACAAAATATCTCGCTAAATGAAACATAGTATCAGGATAGGTTTCATTAAGTTAAATTGTTTCTTTTCCAAATTCCATACCTTATCTGGAGAAAAGTGAAAGTGTTAGTCACTCAGCCATGCCCGATCCCATGGACTGTAGCCTGCCAGGCTCCTCTGTCTGTGGGAGTCTCCAGGCAAGAATACTGGAGTGGGTAGCCATGCCCTTCTCCAGGGGATCTTCCTGACCTAGGGATCGAACCCAGGTCTCCTGCATTGCAGGCAGATTCTTTACCATCTGAGCCACCAAAACATTATAGCAAATCTGAATCACAGTCAATCAAATATACAGGCTTTTGAAGATGAACAGAGCAGTGCTTTACTTACTTAGAGGCCACTCGGAAGTATTTCTGGATAAAATAAAAGGCGACCCCAAGAGGCACAAGTGCAACCAGGAACACAGGGGTAGCGTAAGAAATCATGCCAATTGCAGACACGCAGAGCAGTGTTGACCGAGTTAGAGATTCCAAAGTTGGAGGGATATGCTGTTAAGAAGGTAGTTTGAAGGGAAAATGTTTTAGCTCAAATAAAACATTGGTAATAAGGCAACAACACATTGATTTTATATTGTTACATAATTAGTTCCAAAATTAATATATAAACATTTTCATTGTAAGCAATTCATCACTCCTTCAATTTCACTCACTTCCAATTGTTTAGCATATTTATCCATCTTTCTACCTATCTGCTTAACCAGTGGTCAGTTATTTACCTATCTATTAATATCTTATGGGGTTTTTAAACAAATAGCATAAACTATTTAATATAAATAGCATAAACATAAACTCTAAACCTCATTTGTCCATTTGCTTGCTTTGTTTTACTGAATAATATGGATTGTAAATCTTCCCATGCCACTCTATACAAATCTATTTCTTTTTAAAGGCTGAATAGTATTTAAAAACTCTTTAGCTATCCCTCTAATAATTTTAATTGCTTCCTTATATTCTTTGCATGCTTTTCAACTGGATTGTTTATCTTCCTTATTGATTTTTAGATGCTCTTTACATATCATTGATGTTTATCCTCTTTCTTTACATGAGTTGCCAGTTTTTCTCCCAAAGAATATATTTTATTTTATTTTTTATTTTTTTTTCAGGCAAGAACAGCAAAGGAGACACAGATGTGTATAATGGACTTTTGGACTCAGAGGGAGAGGGAGAGGGTGGGATGATTTGGGAGAATGGCATTGTAACAGGTATACTATCATGTAAGAATCGAATCGCCAGTCTATGTCCAACGCAGGATACAGCATGCTTGGGGCTGCTGCACTGGGATGACCCAAAGAATATATTTTAAATATGATGCTTTAACCTCAATAGAAATTAAAAATTTTAAAGCCATTTCTGTTGGCTTTTTTTCTTATTGTTTTTGAGTTCTATGTCTTATAAAGACATTCCCCATGGTTTCTAAAATTACTCTTCTACATTTTATTTTATAGTTTTATGTTATTAGATGGCCTCCTTTATTACAAGTGAATTTGCTGTGTATTTTATAAATAGTTAATTGCCCCAATGCCCTTTACTGAAAAAACATTCCCATTATTACTGAGTCAAGATAAACTAGTGTTTTTGAGTTCTCAGTTTCATTCTTTTCATCAACTTGTTTTCTGTAATCATTAGAGTGTTTTGTTGTTGTTTTTTTTTTTTTTTGAGTGTTTTAATTTCATAGTATTTCTTAGGTATCTGATAAGGAAAGTATATAGACACACAGACACACACACAGGATTTTTATGATTTCCAGGATAGTTGAATCACTTTTCTTCATACTAGGTTTATTTCTGTCTTAATAGTTTTTGCTGTTATTATAGGCTAAATGTATTTTTAACATAATATTTTAATTGGTGGAGAGAAAGTTGGCTTTTGTATCACATGTCTAATGTAAATGCTCTGCTGAACTTCCTAGTTGATTCTTTCATATCAACTGCCTGAACTTTCTAGATAGCAATAGTGTCATCTTCCAAATAAGGAGTGTTCTGCCTCTTCTTTTCTGATATGTACTCCTTAGGAAGTGTTTTAGGTGCAGCATAATCTGACGCCCATACTGTGAAAACATAAAAATTTTCCAACATATATTTTAGTCAGCTGCATGCATCATTCTTTACCTTAATTGATAGTAATTTAGGTGTTCCTGAGGCCATTTTGGAAAATCAAAAAAGGAAAGGACTGAATTTGCTAAATCTTCACTCAATCACCCTAAGGAGTCTGTTCATAGAGAGATCCAGTTTCAGACTCTGAAGTCTTTAATTTCAGGACAAACTTCTGGAGGCCTAAGTACCTAAGACTAAACCAGGTATCCTTGAAATATTCCCTAATATATCAGTTCAATTCAGTTCAGTCACTCAGTTGTGTCCAACTCTTTGTGACCTCATGAACTGTAGCATGCCCCAGGCCTCCCTGTCCATCATCAACTCCCAGAGTTCACTCAAACTCATGTTCATCGAGTCGGTGATGCCATCCAGCCATCTCATCCTCGGTCATTCCCTTCTCCTCCTGCCCCAAATCCCTCCCAGCATCAGGGTCTTTTCTAATGAGTCAGCTCTTCGAATGAGGTGGCCAAAGTACTGGAGCTTCAGCTTTAGCATCATTCCTTCCAAAGAAATCACGGGGCTGATCTCCTTCAGAATGGACTGGTTGGATCTCCTTGCAGTCCAGGGGACTCTCAAGAGTCTTCTGCAACACCACAGTTCAAAAGCATCAATTCTTCAGTGCTCAGCTTTCTTCTCAGTCCAACTCTCACATTCACTGGAAAAGCCATAGCCTTGACTAGACAGACCTTTGTTGGCAAAGAAATGTCTCTACTTTTGAATATGCTATCGAGGTTGGTCATAACTTTTCTTCCAAGGAGTAAGTGTCTTTTAATTTCATGGCTACAGTCACCATCTGCAGTGATTTTGGAGCCCCCCAAAAAAGGTCTGACACTGTTTCCACTGTTTCCCCATCTATTTCTCATGAAGTGATGGGACCAGATGCCACGATCTTCGTTTTCTGAATGTTGAGCTTTAAGCCAACTTTTCCACTCTCCTCTTTCACTTTCATCAAGAGGCTTTTTAGCTCCTCCTCACTTTCTGCCACAAGGGTGGTGTCATCTGCATATCTGAGGTTATTGAGATTTCTCCCAGCAATCTTGACTTCAGCTTCTGTTTCCTCCAACCCAGCGTTTCTCATGATATACTCTGCATATAAGTTAATAAGCAGGGTGACAATATACAGCCTTGGCGTACTCCTTTTCCTATTTGGAACCAGTCTGTTGTTCCATGTCAAGTTCTAACTGGTGCTTCCTGACCTGCATATAGGTTTCTCAAGAGGCAGGTCAGGTGGTCTGCTATTCCCATCTCTTTCAGAATTTTCCACAGTTTGTTGTGATCCACACAGTCAAAGGCTTTGGCCTAGTCAATAAAGCAGAAATAGATGTTTTTCTGGAACTCTCTCGCTTTTTCGATGATCCAGTGGGTGTTGACAATTTGATCTCTGGTTCCTCGGCCTTTTCTAAAATCAGCTTGAACACCTGGAACTTCACGGTTCATGTATTGCTGAAGCCTGGCTTGGACAATTTTGAGCATTACTTCACTAGCCTGTGAGATGAGTGCAATTGTGAGGTAGTTTGAGCATTCTTTGGCATTGCCTTTCTTTGGGATTGGAATGAAAACTGACCCTTTCCAGTCCTGTGGCCTCTGCTGAATTTTCCAAATTTGCTGGCATATTGAGTGCAGCCCTTTCACAGCATCATCTTTCAGGATTTGAAACAGCTCAACTGGAATTCCATCACCTCCACTAGCTTTGTTCGTAGTGATGCTTTCTAAGGCCCACTTGACTTCACATTCCAGGATGTCTGGCTCTAGGTGAGTGATCACATCATCATGATTATCTGGGTCATGAAAATCTTTTTTGTACAGTTCTGTGTATTCTTGCCATCTCTTATTCTGCTTCTGTTAGGTCCAGACCATTTCTGTCCTTTATCGAGCCCATCTTTGCATGAAATGTTGCCTTTGTATCTCTAATTTTCTTGAAGAGATCTCTAGTCTTTCCCATTCTTTTGTTTTCTTTTATTTCTTTGCATTGATCGCTGAAGAAGGCGTTCTTATCTCTCCTTGCTATTCTTTGGAACTCTCCATTCAGATACTTATATCTTTCCTTTTCTCCTTTGGTTTCACTTCTCCTTCTCACAGCTATTTGTAAGGCCTCCTCAGACAGCTATTTTGCTTGTTTGCATTTCTTTTCCTTGGGGATGGTCTTGATCCCTGCCTCCTGTACAGTGTCACGAACCTCTGTCCATAGTTCATCAGGCACTCCGTCTATCAGATCTAGTCCCTTGAATCTGTTTCTCACTTCCACTGTATAATCATAAGGGATTTGATTTAGGTCATACCTGAATGGCCTAGTGGTTTTCCCTACTTTCTTCATTTAAGTCTGAATTTGGTAATAAGGAGTTCATGATCTGAGCCACAGTCAGCTCCTGGTCTTGTTTTTGCTGACTGTATAGAGCTTCTCCATCTTTGGCTGCAAAGAATAATCAATCTGATTTTGGTGCTGACCATCTGGTGATGTCCATGTGTAGAGTCTTCTCCTGTGTTGTTGGAAGAGGGTGTTTTTTATGACCAGTGTGTTCTCTTGGCAAAACTCTATTAGTCTTTGCCCTGCTTCATTCTGTACTCCAAGGCCAAATTTGCCTGTTATTCCAGGTGTTTCTTGACTTCCTACTTTTGAATTTCAGCCCCCTATAATGAAAAGGACATCTTTTTTGGGGTGTTAGTTCTAGAAGGTCTTGTAGGTCTTCATAGAACTGTTCAACTTCAGCTTCTTCAGCGTTGCTGGTTGGGGCATAGATTGGATTACTATGGTAACTGAATGGTTTGACTTGGAAACGAATAGAAATCATTCTGTCGTTTTTGAGATCCAAATACTGCATTTAGGACTCTTTTGTTGACCATGATGGCTACTCCATTTCTTCTAAGGGATTCCTGCCGTTAGTAGTAGATATAATGGTCATATGAGTTAAATTCACCCATTCCAGTCCATTTTAGTTCGCTGATTCCTAGAATGTCAACGTTCACTCTTGCTATCTCCTGTTTGACCACTTCCAATTTGCCTTGTATCATGGGCCTAACATTCCAGGTTCCTATGCAATATTGCTCTTCCTAAATTATCACACCATCTAATATCACTTCAACATAATAAAAGTAAAAGACATCTAAAACAACTTGGTATTCCATTCTTTACTTCTGGGAGACACTCTGCATTAATTCTAAACTTTAAGATCGTTACTATGAATGGAGATACAACACATTAAAATCACTTCTTTTTACAATAAAAAAGTTTAATGTTCATTCTTTTCTATTTCTCTTTATTTCATGCTGATTCTCTAAGTATCCTCTTCCATGTGGATTAGTTATTTTGAATTGATCTATTTCCTTTAAGATTTCATTCTAAAAATCTATGCATATTTCATATATTGCATAGTCTAGAAATTTATGTATATATGTAATATTGATATGAATGCAAATAGGCTTTTATTTAGGTTTTAGAAATCCTCTACTGTTAACAGGAATCATGATTTATCTTATTTTTTTAATTCCTTTTTATTTATTTATTTATTTTTACTTTACAATATTGTATTGGTTTTGCCATATATTGACATGAATCTGCCACGGGGGTACATGTCTTCCCCATTCTGAACCCCCCTCTCCATCCTCCCTCCCCATTCCATCCATGATTTATCTTAAAATGTTGTTTAGCGTATACTGAGAAATTTATTTTTGAACTTGGAAGTAATTCAGGCACTCACCTGATCAATGATATTTGTATCAGCTGAAAAGCGATTGAGAATCAGTCCCAGTGGTGTGGTATCAAAGAATCTAGGCAATAAACAGATTGGATGTATGATAATTCTAAATGATCTGGAGCCTAAACATTGCTAATAGACATCTTGGTGTCATAAAAATGAGAAGACCCCTATTCTTCTACTGTAAGACTGAATAAATTATTTAAAATTTCACACTTCACAAAATGCATAGTTTTATCATATTGTAAAATAAATAACTATGTTTTTTACCTTATTGGTCCAAGAATTATCTTATTAAGGAGATTATGGTGAAGATTTTTAGCAGCTGTGAGACCCATCCATTCCACAGTGAGCGATGTAACAAGGCAGAGGAAAATACCTGCTCCACAAAGGATGCTAAATCCAGCGACATAGTAGGTCTAAAAAGCAACCAATACAAAAAAGCAGAGATTACATTATCAACCGAGTTTCTTCTTGCTAGGGCACCAAATGTCAAAGTCTGGCAATATTGTCAATTTCTATTATCTCACATTAATTTACACAGTGGAAGGAGGGCAGTTCTCCTGGGGATACTCCTGGAGATACTCAGGGCAGTATCCCCACCATAATCCCATGGCCGAGTCCCCAGTTGCTCCCTTCACTCTCTTTCAGGGTTTGCCAAAGGGTAGATGAAACATTAGAGTTAGTTTTACGGTTTGAAATATTCTTGACTTTTTATATCATAAAGTTCATTTTTTCTATCTCTATAATCTCAGAATGACCAGCTAATTCATTGGTATAGCAGTTAAAATCAGATACCATCAGAACAAGAACAAAAGTCCCGTGTGTATATTATACACACAAACACACACATATCATGTATATAACTCCCTTGAATCTAAATCCAAGCATTATCACTAAATATTTCTTATGATATTTCAGGTCTTGCCCTAATTAACCTAGTGAATCATTACAAAAGTACTGTGACAAGTCACAGAAAACAGACCTGTGGCTGCCAAGGGACAGCCAGGTAGGGTAGGGATGGATTGGGACTTTGGGATTAGCAGCTGTAAAGTGTTATACATAGATTGGATGAACAACAAGGTCTACTCTATCACACAGGAAACTATATTCAGTATCTTATAATAAGCCACAATGGAAAAGAATATGAAAAAGAATGCATGGTATATATACCTGAATCACTTTGCTGTACAGCAGAAACGAAGACAATATTGTAAATCAACTATACTCCAATAAAATAAACTAAAAACAAACAGAAAAAATCTCACAAAATTCCTGTGACATCTGGACTATTTGTATCTAACTAGATAAGAGTAAAATTTCAGCATTTCTTAGATAATGTAAAAACAAAACCCACTGTACCTGGTCAGCTTTTCCGGTACTGTTTATACTATACTCTGAGGTCCATGTGGCCAGCCAGTAGTCTATCGCCACAATGACGGAATGTTTCAGAAGCTTCGAGAAAATCATCAGGAAGAGCAAGAAGAATCCTCCAGAAGTGAGGTACCGCCAACAGGTCTTCCATGGCATTTTAGTCCTCAGCCTCATCACCGTGGACATGTTATCATCCTCATCTTCCTCCTCTTCTTCCTCTGCATAAGAAGCACTTGTTTAATCTTCTGACAGGCAACAGGTAGATATAGAATTTGTATTATTCCCACCTACCAACAAACCTTCATCAAATTTTAGAAATACAAGTCTTAGAAATTTAAATGTTTTCAGCAGAGAAAAGCATCATTAAAAAAAAAAAAAACAAAAACAGGTGAGGGACCTCCCTGGTGGTCCAGTAGTTAAGGATCTGCCTTTCAATGCAGGGGATGCAGGTTCAATCCCTGGTCAGGGAACTAAGATCACACATACCATGGGGCAATTAAGCCCATGCACCACCACTACTCAGCCAACATGCTCCAGAGCACATGCACCATGACTACAGAGCAGCCCATGTGTGCTGTATCTAAACACCCTGCATGCTTCAGCAAAGATCCCATGTGACACCACTAAGATGACACAGCCAAACAAATAAATAAACATTTAAAAAAATAGGTGAGTGCCCATTAACAGATGAATGGATAAAGAGGCTGTGGTATATATATGCAATGAAATAATACTCAGCCATAAAAAAGACCAAAATCTTGCCATATGCGACAACAGGGATGGATCTTGATAAGAGCATTATGCTAAGTGAAACAAGTCAGACGAACAAACACAAAATACTGTCCCATTTCACTCATATGTATAATTTAAAAAACAACCAAAGAAAAAGAAACAAAGTAAGTGAACAGTTCAAACCACATAAAAACACACATGGATATACAGAGAACAGAGTAGCGGTTACCAAAAGGAAAGAGGTGGAGGGGAAGATGAAATGGATAAAGGGGATCTACTGTATAGTGGATGCTCTGATGCTGGGAGGGACTGGGGGCAGGAGGAGAAGGGGAAGACAGAGGATGACATGGCTGGATGGCATCACCGACTCGATGGACGTGAGTCTGAGTGAACTCCGGGAGTTGGTGATGGACAGGGAGGCCTGGCGTGTTGTGATTCATGGGGTTTCAAAGAGTTGGACACGACTGAGCGACTGAACTGAACTGAACTGTATAGTGGCAGACTTGAAATACATTTTTGGTGATGAGCATACTGTTGGTTCTACAGAAGTAGAAATACAATGTTGTGCATATGAAACTTACATAATGTTATAAACCAATGTCACCTCAATACAAAAGAAATGTAAAAATATGTGAAAATGAATAAATGAATGAGTAAATGAAAAAATAAAGTATATGTTTGGATGAGAAAGCTTGTTAATTTATTACAATAAACTAACTAGAATTACGGACTAGAAGTTTATTATGTTATTGAAGGAAATGTGTGTCAATAAAACCACATGCCAGACTTGCAAACATTTATAATATTTTGAACTTTATATTTCTGAATCTGTAAGACTGCACCAGGAGGAAATAGGTTTTGAAATTTGTGCATAGCTCCAGAGGGCATAATCCATAATCTCTGTGGCTCATTTTAAATGTGGTCATGGAGATGCATGAGCAAAATGGAACCTTCCTGAAGGCAAAGCCAGGGGTCAGAGGACAATGGGTAGGGAGCTCCTCTCAGCTGTTTAAACCATCTGGAAACTTCTAGACAGCTATTTTAAGAACATATTCCATTGCAAGGACAGGGAACTATGGTATTTCCTGAGCAGTAAAATTTGATCATTTGTATGGTTTAGTGAGGGCGTCCCTGGTGGCTCAGTGGTAAAGAATCTGTCTGCAATGCAGGACACATGGGTTTAATCCCTGGATCAGAAGATCCCTTAGAGAAGGAAACTGCAACCCACTCCAGTATTCTTGCCTGGAGAATCCCATGGACAGAGGAGTCTGGTGGGCTACAGTCCGTGGGGTTGCAAAGCGCTGGACACAACTGAGCAACTAAACAACAACAAATGGTTTAGTGACTGTGGTATTTCCCACCCTTTCTTTTCCCAAAGACAGTTTTCACTGTAGTCATCTTGTATGTACTTCACTACTGTAGAATGAGCAGGCTGTGAGTAGGAAAGACAGATAATTTGGATTATCAATTATCAGACAACAGAGATCTAAGTATGGATATGATAGGAAGACTGATCTGTCATCAAAGATCTTCATATTTGAGCTAGATACAAAAGAGGAACAAATCTCAGCATTAGAACTGAGAAATGCTGTACTTAGATGCTCAGTCATGTCCGACTCTTTGGGATCCCATGGACGGTAGCCTGCCAGGCTCCTCTGTCCATGGGGATTCTCCAGGCAAGAATACTGGAGTGGGTTGCCATGCCCTTCTCCAGGAGATCTTCTCAGTGCAGGGATCAAACCCAGGTCTCCCGCATTGCTGGCAGGTTCTTTACCATCTGAGCCACCAGGGAAGACCAGGACTGAAAAGGGGAAATGAAAAAGATCCGCAGCTGCACATCCTTTTGCGATTTCAGAGCATAAAGGACAAAGAGAAGACTGTAAACACTTCCAGAGAGAAAAGACATGTCATCAACAAAGAGTCATGCAATCACTATTTTCAGATAGGAGGTATCAATCAACACTGGAAGGCAGTAGAGCCTTCAAATGTCTGAGGGAAAACAGTTTTTACCTAGAATTCTGTACCAAATAAAGACATTTTCAAATATTCAAGGAAAAAAAACCAAACCCACAAATCAGGTGTCAGATAATCTACCCTTTGGTGAGGGGGTGGTCTGTGAGTGAAACAGTTAGAAATTTGCATGATCAAAGAGGTAGACACTTGCAGATTGCTACCTTTCTCCTCAATATCCATTTTCTGTTTCCAAATTAATTGAAATTTTACCTTGCCTATGGCTAAAAGTCAGCATTTCTTCACTTCCTCAGAACTTAGTCTGTCCGCATGATGATCTAGCCAATGGTTAGTAGCAGAAACAATATGGATAACTACTTTTCTTTCCCTTCCTGGTGGATTCAACAGACATAGGATAATACCAGCAACCTTGAAGGTAATATGTACTGTACTGGGATCTTGTACATTTCCTCTTTTACTCTGAAACAAAAGTATCACTATCTTATTTTACACATGAACAACTGAATAAACACAGCAAGCCCAGGACAGAGTCAGCTCTGCAAATGCTGCGTTTACCACTGACATACTGGAGAGAGTAACTGCAGTTCTAAAGGCTATCTGTTTACAGTACCAAACAGTCTCTTTTTTTGGCTGCCCCGTGGGGCTTACAGGATCTTAGTTCCCTGACCAGAGATTGAACCTGGGGCCACAGCAGTGAAAACACTAACTACTGGACCACCAGGGAAGTCCCCAAATATTCTTTTAAAACATTTTAAAATCTAAGAAATGGGAGTGAAAAATTCATTCATTCATTCATTCCTTTACTCAATGAGTATTTACTGAAACCCTGAATAATTATCATCTGAAACGTAAAGATAGCCCGTTTTGGTGTCCTTCTGCTCGAAATGATAATCTTCTCTTAACTGGCCCGTGGAAATGTGGTCCTAGGCCAATATCCATGTAGGAAGACTGAAGTACAGTACACTTACTCTATGGACTTTTATGGTTTATCTTACAAATGTTTTGGCAACAAATGTCAAAGCAATGTAACTATTTAATTTTATTCCTCAAATTTCCAGGAAACCTTTTTTCACCCACTATATTTTATTAAATCCAGAAAATTGAAACACAACAAATAGCTTTCTAACTCTCTTATTCTTCATTGCTATATTATCATGAGACCCCTGTAAAAACTTACAGACTCAAGTATAAATCTTTCAAAGCAGTATTTTTGCTGTATTCCCCATGTATTGTTTATTTCCCAAGGACTGACATTTTATTTGGAGAAGACCTTTCCAGTTTAGCTGAACAAGGGTCTAGACCCATTGTCCTGTCAGCTCTCTCACACACAGCACAAAAGAACTCAAACACACTGTGGGGAACCCCTCAAGATGCCTCGTTTGACAACACACACCTATTTACATACATCTATATATGCATATTGATTTCACTCCTATTCTGTCCATTTTCAGTGTTATGTATTTGATCTTGCCTTCACCACTCTGCAAAGTGGCTAGTCATTCTGCACTGACATAGACACACATCAATTGCCAAAGAAGACTTCCATATCCTATTATCCATGTGAATATTTTTTTAAAAAGACCTACCTTCGTCTTCATCCTCCAGTTGGGCTTTGGCCTCTCTTGAATACATGGCTCTTCGGAGTGTTTTCCTCTCTAAGGTTGTTTGGTCAGCTTCCATATCCTACAGGAAACATGGAGCTGTCATGCAAGGAGTGCACAGCCTCAGGCAAGTTCTACTTACAGGCAGTGACCCACATGTAGCAAATACCAACCGTTAGCTACCTTTCTGGGTCTGGAGCTCTCTGCTCAAGATGGATGGACAACTGCAGACATACGGACAACTCCTATCATAGGAGAAGGTGTGAAGTAACACTTGAGGCTGTGGGAAACGTATCAGCACTCAGAGGCATTAGGGCAGTAAGCCAGGAAAGGTAGTAACAATGTGACAGAGCTGACCCCAGGGGCAGGGGGACACCTCTTCTAGCCTTAAGCCTGGTCCCACCATTGCTCCTTATTTTGTTTTCATATCATCTTCATACACTCTTATAATTTTTCTGTAGACAAAACATGGTCCACTGGAGAAGGGAATGGCAAACCACTTCAGTATTCTTGCCTTGACAACTCCATGAATAGTATGAAAAGGAAAAAACATAGGACACTGAAAGATGAACTGCCCAGGTCGGTAGGTGCCCAATATGCTCCTGGAGATCAGTGGAAAAAATAACTCCAGAAAGAATCAAGAGATGGAGCCAAACCAAAAACAACACCCAGTTGTGGATGTGACTGGTGATGGAAGCAAGGTCTGATGCTGTAAAGAGCAATATTGCATAGGAACCTGGAATGTTAGGTCCATGAATCAAGGCAAATTGGAAGTGGTCAAACAGTTGGAGGTGGCAAGAGTAAACATCAACATTTTAGGAATCAGCGAACTAAGGACTGGAATGGGTGAATTTAACTCAGATGACTATTATATCTACTACTGTGGGCAGGAATCCCTTAGAAGAAATGGAGTAGCCATCATGGTCAACAAAAGAGTCTGAAATGCAGTACTTGGATGCAATCTCAAAAACAACAGAATGATCTCTGTTCGTTTCCAAGGCAAATCATTCAATATCACAGAAATCCAAGTCTATCAGTTCAGTTCAGTTGAGTTCAGTCGCTCAGTCGTGTCCAACTCTTTGCGACCCCATGAATCGCAGCACACCAGGCCTCCCTGTCCATCACCATCTCCCGGAGTTCACTCAGGCTCACGTCCATCGAGTCCGTGATGTCATCCAGCCATCTCATCCTCGGTCGTCCCCTTCTCCTCCTGCCCCCAATCCCTCCCAGCATCAGAGTCTTTTCCAATGAGTCAACTCTTCGCATGAGGTGACCAAAGTACTGGAGCTTCAGCTTTAGCATCATTCCTTCCAAAGAAATCCCAGGACTGATCTCCTTCAGAATGGACTGGTTGGATCTCCTTGCAGTCCAAGGGACTCTCAAGAGTCTTCTCCAACACCACAGTTCAAAAGCATCAATTCTTCGGTGCTCAGCCTTCTTCACAGTCCAACTCTCACATCCATACATGACCACAGGAAAAACCATAGCCTTGACTAGACGGACCTTAGTCAGCAAAGTAATGTCTCTGCTTTTGAATATATCTAGGTTGGTCATAACTTTTCTTCCAAGGAGTAAGCGTCTTTTAATTTCATGGCTGCAGTCATCATCTGCAGTGATTTTGGAGCCCCCCAAAATAAAGTCTGACACTGTTTCTACTGTTTCCCCATCTATTTCCCATGAAGTGATGGGACCAGATGCCATGATCTTCGTTTTCTGAATGTTGAGTTTTAAGCCAACTTTTTCACTCTGCTCTTTCACTTTCATCAAGAGGCTTTTTAGTTCCTCTTCACTTTCTGCCATAAGGGTGGTGTCATCTGCATATCTGAGGTTATTGATATTTCTCCTGGCAATCTTGATTCCAGCTTGTGTTTCTTCCAACCCAGTGTTTCTCATGATGTACTCTGCATATAAGTTAAATAAGCAGAGTGATAATATACAGAGTTGATGTATTCCCTTCCCTATTTGGAACCAGTCTGTTGTTCCATGTCCAGTTCTAGCAGTTGCTTCCTGACCTATATACAGATTTCTCAAGAGGCAGGTTAGGTGGTCTGGTATTCCCATCTCTTTCAGAATTTTCCACAGTTTCTTGTGATCCACACAGTCAAAGGCTTTGGCATAGTCAATAAAGCAGAAATAGGTGTTTTTCTGGAACTCTCTTGCTTTTTCCATGATCCAGTGCATGTTGGCAATTTGATCTCTGGTTCCTCTGCCTTTTCTAAAACCAGCTTGAACATCAGGGAGTTCACGGTTCACATATCGCTGAAGCCTGGCTTGGAGAATTTTGAGCATTACTTGAGTAGCATGTGAGATGACTGCAATTGTGCAGTAGTTTGAGCATTCTTTGGCATTGCCTTTATTTGGAATTGGAATGAAAACTGACCTTTTCCAGTCCTGTGGCCACTACTGAGTTTTCCAAATTTGCTGGCATATTGAGTGCAGCAATTTCACAGCATCATCTTTCAGGATTTGAAACAGCTAAACTGGAATTCCATCACCTCCACTAGCTTTGTTCGTAGTGATGCTTTCTAAGGCCCACTTGACTTCACATTCCAAGATGTCTGGCTCTAGATGAGTGATCACATCATCATGATTATCTGGGTCGTGAAGATCTTTTTTGTACAGTTCTTCCATGTATTCTTGCCACCTCTTCTTGATATCTTCTGCTTCTGTTAGGTCCAGACCATTTCTGTCCTTTATCGAGCCCATCTTTGCATGAAATATTCCCCTGGTATCTCTAATTTTCTTGAAGAGATCTCTAGTCTTTCCCATTCTGTTCTTTTCCTCTATTTCTTTGCATTGATCACTGAAGAAGGCTTTCTTATCTCTTCTTGCTATTCTTTGGAACTCTGCATTCAGATGCTTCCACCTTTCCTTTTTTCCTTTGCTTTTCACCTCTTTTCTTTTCACAGCTATTTGTAAGGCCTACCCAGACAGCCATTTTGCTTGTTTGCATTTCTTTTCCATGGGGATGGTCTTGATCCCTGTCTCCTGTACAATGTCACGAACCTCCTTCCATAGTTCATCAGGCACTCTATGTATCAGATCTAGGCTCTTAAATCTATTTCTCACTTCCACTGTATAATCATAAGGGATTTGATTTAGGTTATACTTGAATGGTCTAGCAGTTTCCCCTACTTTCTTCAATTTAAGTCTGAATTTGTCAATAAGGATCTGAGCCACAGTCAGCTCCCAGTCTTGTTTTTGTTGACTGTATAGAGCTTCTCCATCTTTGGCTGCAAAGAACATAATCAATCTGATTTCGGTGTTGACCATCTGGTGATGTCCATGTGTAGAATCTTCTCTTGTGTTGTTGGAAGAGGGTGTTTGCTATGACCAGTGCATTTTCTTGGCAAAACTCTATTAGTCTTTGCCAAGTCTATACCCAGACCAATAATGCCGAAGAAGCTGAAGTTGAATGGTTCTATGAAGACCTACAAGACCTTCTAGAACTAACACCCAAAAAGATGTCCTTTTCATTATAGGGGACTGGAATGCAAAAGCAGGAAGTCAAGAAACACCTGGAGTAACAGGCAAATTTGGGCTTGGAGTAAAGAATGAAGCAGGGCAAAGGCTAACAGAGTTTTGCCAAGAGAACGCACAGGTCATAGAAAACACCCTCTTCCAACACACAAGAGAAGACTACACATGTTTATCACCAGATGGTCAACACTGAAATTAGATTGATTATATTATTTGCACCCAAAGATGGAGAATCTCTATACAGTCAGTAAGACAAGACTGGGAGCTGACTGTGGCTCAGATCATGAACTCCTTATTTTCAAATTCAGACTTGAATTGCAGAAAGTAGGGAAAACCAGTAGACCATTCAGGTATGACGTAAATCAGATCCCTTACAACTATACAGTGGAAGTGAGAAACAGATTCAAGGGACTAGATCTGATAGACGGAGTGCCTGATAAACTATCGACAGAGGTTTGTGACACTGTACAGGAGGCAGGGATCAAGATTATCCCTAAGAAAAAAAAAAGCAAAAAGACAAAATGGTTGTCTGAGGAGGCCTTATAAATAGCTTAAAAAAGAAGAGAAGCTAAAAGCAAAGGAGAAAAGGAAAGATATACCCATCTGAATGGAGAGCTCCAAAGAATAGCAAGGAGAGATAAGAAAGCCTTGCTCAGTGATCAGTGCAAAAAAATAGAGGAAGACAATAGAATAGGAAAGACTAGAGATCTCTTCAAGAAAATTAGAGGCACCAAGGGAACATTCCATGCAAAGATGGGCACAATAAAGGACAGAAATGGTATGGACCTAACAGAAGCAGTGGAGAAGGCGATGGCACCCCACTCCAGTACTCTTGCCTGGAAAATCCCATGGGTGGAGGAGCCTGGTAGGCTGCAGTCCATGGAGTCGCTGAGGGTTGGACACGACTGAGAGACTTCACTTTCACTTTTATGTATTAGAGAAGGAAATGGCAACCCACTCCAGTGTTCTTGCCTGGAGAATCCCAGGTACAGGGGAGCCTGGTGGGATGCTGTCTATGGGGTCGCACAGAGTTGGACACGACTGAAGTAACTTAGCAGCAGCAGCAGCAATGGAAGCAGAAGATATTAAGAACTGGCAAGAATACATGGAAGAACTGTACAAAAAAGATCTTCACGACCCAGATAATCATGATGGTGTGATCACTCACCTAGAGCCAGACATCCTGGAATGTGAAGTCAAGTGGGCCTTGGAAAGCATCACTATGAACAAAGCTAGTGGAGGTGATGGAATTCCAGTTGAGCTGTTTCAAATCCTGAAAGATGATGCTGTGACAGTGCTTCACTCAATATGCCAGCAAATTTGGAAAACTCAGCAGTGGCCACAGGACTGGAAAGGGTCAGTTTTCATTCCAATCCCAAAGAAAGGCAATGCCAAAGAATGCTCAAACTACTGCACAATTGTACTCATCTCACATGCTAGCAAAGTAATGCTCAAAATTCTCCAAGCCAGACTTCAACAGTACGTGAACCATGAACTTCCATATGTTCAAGCTGGATTTAGAAAAGGCAGAGGAACCAGAGGTCAAATTGCCAACATCCGTTGGATCATCGAAAAAGCAAGAAAGTTCCAGAAAAACATCTACTTTTCCTTTATTGACTATGCCAAAGCCTTTGACTGTGTACATTACAACAAACTGTGAAATTCTGAAAGAAATGGGAATACCAGACCACCTGACATGCCTCTTGAGAAATCTGTATGCAGGCCAGGAAGCAACTGTTAGAACTCGGCATGGAACAACAGACTGGTTCCAAATAGGGAAGGGAATACATCAAGGCTGTATATTATCACTCTGCTTATTTAACTTATATGCAGAGTACATCATGAGAAACGCTGAGCTAGATGAAGCACAAGCTGGAATCAAGATTGCTGGGAGAAATAACAATAACCTCAGAAATTCAGATGACACCATCTGTATGGCAGAAATTGAAAAGGAGCTAAAGAGCCTCTTGATGAAAGTGAAAGAGAAGAATGAAAAAGTTGGCTTAAAACTCAACATTTAGAAATCTAAGATCATGGCCTCTGGTCCTATCACTTCATGGCAAATAGACAGGGAAGCAATGGAAACAGTGACAGAGTTTATTTTTGGGGGCTCCAAAATCCCTGCAGATGATGACTGCAGCCATGAAACTAAAAGACATTTGCTCCTTAGAAGAAAAGTTATGATCAACTAGTCAGCATACTAAAAAGCAGAGACCTTCCTTTGCCAGCAAAAGTCCATTTAGTCAAAGCTGTTATTTTTCCAGTAGTCATGTATGTCTGTGAGAGTTGGACTGTAAAGAAAGCTGAGTGCCAAAAAATTGATGCTTTTGAACTGTGTTGTTGGAGAAGACTCTTGAGAGTCCCTTGGACTGCAAGGACATCCAACCAGTCCATCCTAAAGGAGATCAGTCCTGAATATTCATTGGAAGGACTGATGCTAAAGCTGAAACTCCAATACTTTGGCCACCTCATGCGAAGAGTTGACTCATTGGAAACGACTCTGATGCTGGGAGGGATTGGGGGTAGGAGGAGAAGGGGACGACCGAGGATGAGATGGCTGGATGGCATCACTGACTCGATGGACATGAGTTTGGGTAAACTCTGGGAGTTGGTGATAGACAGGGAGGCCTGGCGTGCTATGGTGTATGGGGTCTAGAAGAGTCGGACACAATTGAGCAACTGAACTGAACTGAACTGTCTGAATTGCTTAACGATTCATCAATGTTAACAAACATCTTCTTTTAAAACTGCATGTAGTTCTGGATTGGTTAAAGCACTATCGGTCATACAATATTATGAATCATCAAATCAAATGTATTTCTGATGGAGGATCTCACTCAGGGGATTCAAGAAAGAGACTTCAATAGAAACAAAAGGAAGGCGGGTTATTTTTAAGTAAATGGGAAAGGCGAGAAGGGGAGATGTCAAATACAAACTGCAAAATTTTAAGGGTTGCTCCAGACTCATCCTGTGCTAAGAAACGGAAAAGCGTTTTGTTTTCTCCAGTTCTCTGCTTCCAACACTCCTCCGTCTTGGCTTTGGAACTTCACAAGTAGCATCAGTTCAGTTACACTGTGGGTTAAATCAGCTTCCGCAGGACAGTCTGGGAAACTACCCGTATCTCTGCTCCTGTGGGGAAATCTCTGCATTCTGAATTCCAAATAACTGACCCACTGACTTCTGGAACTGACAGTAATTTAAGGGCTTCCTGTACATGCTAATACATATATATAAATCTGCTTGTTACAGGGATAAACCAATAATTCCTTGATGATCAGTCTCTAGATAGTGGTCCTGTTTTGTTTTTGTTTGTTTGGCCTCATACAATGTATGATTTAGGAGACTTGCTATTCTAGAAAGCTCTGTTGCTTCCAAGTTCTTGCTTTACAAAAAAAAGTAAAAGCAAAAGTGTCTCTAGAATAGCATTTTTCGGAGATAATTTCACATTAGCTTTTAATTGTGCCTAATGATATGAAAAGCAATATTTGTACACTGTAAAGTATTTTTTGAGAGTAAACAAAACAACATTTAAAAAGAACTGATCTAAAAAAATAAAAATAAATAAAAATAAAAAGAACTGATCTTTTGTGGATAGTGTAATGAAATGAAATAAACCTGTACATGGGAAAACAGAAGATTTGGTTCTTTTTCAAACTGCCAATCTGTGTGAGCCAAAGAGTTATCATCTTGGGGACTTTAATCTTAGTCATTTTCCTTATGAGTAAAATGCTCATACTAAGCTCCGATATTAAATATTTTAAATTGTTTTGATATATGGATTAAGTAAATACAAATTTAGTTTCACTTATCTAATACATAAGGCTTCCCAGGTGGCTCAGTGGTAAGGAAGCTGTCTGCCAAGCAGGAAATGTGGGTTTGATCCCGGGGAGGAGAAGATCCTCTGGAGAAGAAATGGCAGCTCACTCCAGTATTCTTGCCTGGAGAATCCCATGGACAGAGGAGCCTCGCAGGCTACAGTCCATGGCGTTGCAAAAGAATCAGACACAAGTAAGCGACTAAATGACAACAACAACAGTCAAATACCTATTTACTGAATGCCTGAGAAGAGTTGAATCAAAGTGAGGGTTGAAGGCTGAGGGAAGAAACATCCAAAAATGCTACTTTATTTTTCTTAATAATACTATGAAGATAATGGGTGATGCCATCCAAGGCAGAATTTTTAACATTTAAATCAGCTAAAAGTATTATCAACTTCTACTCTAACTTGTAACTTGTCATTACTATCCTCTTTTTAGCATACTTTCCCATTATTTCTGAACCTTTAAACTGACAGATCTGTCTAAAGACCAAAGATGGGAAGTTTTGTGAATCCTTTAGTTTCACCTCCTTCTCCACTTGCTTGATCTGCTCTGGTGCTAAGCCAGCTTTTCTCAACCTCGGCACTATTGACATTTTGGGTCAGAAAATCCTCTACTGTGGGGGCTGTTCTGTACACTGTAGTATGTTTAACAGCATCCCTGTCCTCTACCCACTAGATGCCAGTAGCCCTTGCTCCCCTGTTGTGGGTAGCCATTCCCCTCTCCAAGGGATCTTCCAGACCCAGGGATCAAACCCTGGTCTCTCACATTGCAGGCAGATTCTTTACTGTCTGAGCCACCAGGGAAGCCCTATAACCCTGTGCCGTGTCTTTAATTATAGAGCTATGGTATCTTGAGTGATCACTTCCATTTCTAAACACAATGTAACAGACTTTCTTCTTGGCTTGCTCAGTAGTCAGTATTACTTAAAAATCAAGCCAAAAGCACCCCCCTTTCTTTCTTGTGGTTTTTCCAGATTTTCTTTTCAAAGTAAACCATAAATGGTTCACTCCTTAAGCTTACATCATATTCTTTTGTCCCTGGCACCCAGACCACTGAAAAAAATGTCATTTGGAGTCATCCCAGTAAGTTTATTATCAAGCATCTCACTGGATAATTTCTAAGTGAGCTCTTGCCAATTGTACACTGTAATGTTTTGATGAATATCCCCCTTTCAAAGGTTCTATGATTTGTCCTACTCTACTAAGACATTGACATACGGCTTTTCTTCCTTATTTTGAGACATTTGTAATTGGCTTTTGATATCTTTGGCAAGCTCACAGAAGGCAGAGCAATCCAATGGTTTGTCTGACTTTTCATCTTTCTTCTGCTATTGAAACAAGATTATTTTTTTTTCTTTAAGAAATAATATATTTTAACTTCTTGACATGTTCAGAAATTTGCTGATATAAACATTTTCATTTTATAATGATCATTCCTGACCAGGACTATTGAATTCTGGACCCTTTCTAGTCCCACAGCTCAAGAGAAAACATTTTGAAAATTTACTAGTTCAATTTACAATTTACCTGTCATTCGTGAGTGGTTTTTCTTTCATCACACTCAACTGGTTTACAACTCTGTTATCATTTCACTCAATATTATATTTACATCATATAAATACATTACATTGGTATGAATCTGGGTTTAAATCCAATTGGTACAAAATATTATATATACTGTACAAGTTTAGGCAAGTTACGTAGCCTCTCTGAGCCTCAATTTTCCCATCTGTAAAAGTGATACCATATTTTCTTTGCTTATTTCTCCTATTTTTTGCTTATTTTGTGACAATTAAAAGAGATCATGTAAAAAGGTTTTGTGGACTTTAAAAACTATCTAAATATAAAGTTTTATTATTATTTCTTTCTGATTACCTTCCTTCACCTCCCCCAACTCTATCCTAGGCCTACTTTGCACTATACCCAGAGCTAACAGCTCTTCTTTCTTTCAAAATCATCTCAGATTTTGCTTTGCCCACAACCCTCCATTTGTAAGTGATGAATGAACAATTCATATTGAAGGTGGGTAAAATAGGACATACATAAGGGAAAACAAGATAAAATGAGGAAAGAGCATGCTTGAGCAAGTTTTAAATGCATATAAGACTGTTTTAAACACACATATAATTATAATCTGCCTCCAATTCAAGTAAAAATAATAAAAGATATCATTAGAATTTTATTAGTTTCAAAGTAGTTTATCAATCAATGGTATATAAACATACAATTATTTCATATTTCAGATGAGATTATTATGTAATCAAAAATTAAATGTAATACTTCTTTAAAAGTATTTTTAGTAATTTTGCACTGTATTTTGACTCTTCTTAACTGAACTCTGAACTCTTCTAATCTGAGCAATTACCTTTTCTAGTTCTTGATCCTGCCGATTCATTAGTGTTTTCCAATGTTCATAAAGCTCTACATCTTTGGTCTGAATATCCTTCAAAGTCCCTTCTCTTAGAACACTTCCATCTTTCATGGCTATGATCTAAGGAAAGCATATATTAGAATTATGACAAAAATCCATAATTGGTCAAGTGAATTATATTTATCTCAGGAAGCATTTATATAGCTGTAGTATAAAAATTCTTTTGTCTTTTAAACTCTTACCCAGTCAGCATGTGTTAGATATTGTAATTTGTGAGTCACAAGAACAAGTGTCCTCTTGTCATCTTGGAGAAATTTCAAAATTCCTTCCTGCATTAGGTGATCACTCAAGTGAATATCCAAGGCAGAAAATGGATCATCCTACAACAAGTAAAATGAAGAGATAATGAAAAATTTTCATATTTTCTTTGTAATGCAATTCCTCCAGAAAACAGAAATACAAAAAACTAAAGGCAAATTATCCCACAAAATTTGATTTATAATAAACAGACTCTGAATAGCTTTAAGTGACAAAAAGTTACTAAATTAAAAATGAAGACTTTCTTTTCTCTTTCATGTTAAAAGTAAATAACAATATTTGGAGTGGGTTGAATTCTTATATATAGAATCTCCAAGTTCAAAAGCCAACATTACTTGACAACCTATAACAATAAACCAAAACAAAGAATACGATAGTAGTTTAAATTGACATCGATTCACTTTGGACATGAATAAAAATAGGCACAGACTCTGGACCAAGATTACAACATTGGAGGCTCCTGAATTTTCCTCCTGCCATGGACACACTGAATATATAGCTGCACACAGAGCAATTCCCATTGGAAGAGATCCAGAAACTGAGTGATTTCTACATTTTAAGTGACAAAAAAATAAATCAAAACAGGTAGGAAAGTTTGAGACACATTCTCATCATAAACCCCACCTTTGGAAAATTCACAAATACATGGAGATAAAACAAGATGCTCTGAACAACCAATGGAGAAACTGAAAGAGCAAATCAAATAATATCTTGAAACAAATGAAAATGAGACACAATGCATCAAAACTTACGGGATGCAGCAAAACCAGTTCTAAGAGAATTTTATAGCACTGAATTCCTACATTAAGAAAAAAGAAAGACCTCAAATAAACAACCTAACTTTACATCTCAGGAAACTAGAAAAACAAAGAATAAATTAAGCCCATAGTTCATGGAAGGAAGAAAATAACAAAGACCAGAATAGAAATATATAAAATACAGACTAAAGAGACAATAGGGAAGATTGATGAAACTAAATAAGTAAAATATACAAACACTTCACAAGACTCATTAGGTACAGGGTGGCTCAGATGGTAAACAACCTGCTTGCAAAGCAGGAGACCTGGGTTCAATCCTTGGGTTGGGAAGAGCCCCTGGAGAAAGGAATGGCAACCCACTCCAGTATTCTTGCCTGGAGAATTCCATGGACAGAGGAGCCTAGAAGGCTACAGTCCATGGGGTCACAAAGAGTCAGACACAACTGAGCAATTAACACTTCCACTTTCACTAATAAGACTCACCAAAGAAAGTGGGGGGATTCAAATAAAACTATAAATGAAAGGGGCAACATTACAGTTGTGACCACACAAATACAAAGTCTCATGAGAATATTATGAACACCAACAAACTGGACACCTAAAAGACATGGATAAATTCCTAGAAAAAACAATCTAGAAAAACTGAACCATGAAAAAATAGAAAATCTGAATAGACCAACTACTGGTAAGGGGATTGAATTAGTAATCAAAAACACCCCAACAAACAAAAGCCCAGACCAGATGGTTTCACTGGTGAATTCAATCAAACATTTAAACTGGGATTTAAACCAATCCTTCTCAAACTTTTTCAAAAAATAGAAGAGGAAAGTATACTTCCAAACATTTTACAAAGCTAGTATTACCCTGATATTAAAACCAATGATTCCCTGATATCAAAGACACCACACGCACACAAAAAGAAAATTACAGACCAGTGTTTCTGATGAACACAGATGCAAACATCCTTGACGAAATATTAACAAGCCATATTCACCAGTCATTAGAGATTCATACACCATGAATAAGTTGGATTTATTCCAAGGATGCAAGGATAGTTCAACATCTGCAAATCAATCAATATGACACACCACAATAATAAAATAAAGGATAAAAATCATATGATCAACTCAATAGAAGCACAAAATACATTTGCCAAATTCAACATTCAATCATGATAAAAACTTTGAATAAAATGGGTATAGAGAAAACACACCTCAACATAATAAAGATCATATATGACAAGCCCATAGCTAACACCACACTCAATGGTGAAAAGTTGAAACCTTTCTCCCTAGGATCAGAAATAAGACAAGGATACCCAGTCTCACCACTTTTATTCAACACAGTACTGAAAAAAATACTATGGGGCTTACCAGGTGGCTTAGTGATAAAGAACCTACCTGCCAGTGAAGGAGATGTGGGTTTGATTCCTGGGTCAGAAAGATCCCCTGGAGGAAGAAATGGCAACCCACTCCAGTATTCTTGCCTGGGAAATCCCGTGGACAAATGAGCCTGGTGGGCTATAGTCCACAGGGTCCGAAGAATTGGACACCACTGAGTGACTGGATCACAACAAACTGCGAAAAATTCCTAAAGAGATGGGAATATCCGACCACCTTACCTGCCTCCTGAGAAATCTGTATGCAGGTCAAGAAACAACAGTTAGAACTGAACATGGAACAACAGACTGGTTTCAGATAGGGAAAGGAGTATGTCAAGTTTGTATACTGTCACTATGCTTATTTAACTTATGTGCAGAGTATATCATGCAAAATGCCAGGCTGGATGAAACACAAACTGGAATCAAGATTGCCGGGAGAAATATCAATAACCTCAGAAATGCAGATGATGCCATCCTTAAGGTGGAAAGTGAAGAAGAACTAAAGAGCCTCTTGACGAAAGTGAAAGAGAGTGAAAAAGTTGGCTTAAAGCTCAACATTCAGAAAACGAAGATCATGGCATCTGGTCCCATCACTTCATGCAAATAGATGGGGAAACAATGGAAACAGTGACAGACTTTATTTTTGGGGCTCCAAAATCACTGCAGATGGTGACTGCAGTCATGAAATTAAAAGACACTTGCTCCTTGGAAGGAAAGCTATGACCAACCTAGAGAGCATATTAAAAAGAGACATTACTTTACCAACAAAGGTCCATCTGTCAAAGCTATGGTTTTTCCAGTAGTCATATATGGATTTGAGAGTCAGACATCCACAAAGAAAGCTGAGCACCGAAGAATTGATGTTTTTGAACTGTGGTGTTGGAGAAGACTCTTGAGAGTCCCTTGGACTGCAAGGAGATCCAACCAGTCCTTCCTAAAGGAAACCAGTCCTGAATGTTCATTGGAAGGACTGATGTTGAAGCTGAAACTCCAATACTTTGGCCACCTGATGGGAAGAACTGACTCATTTGAAAAGACCCTGATGCTGGGAAAGATCGAAGGCAGGAGGAGAAGGGGATGACAGAGGATGAGATGGTTGGATGACATCACTGACTCAACAGACATGAGTTTGAGCAAACTTCGGGAGCTTGTGATGCACAGGGAAGCCTGGCATGCTGCAGTCCATGGGTTCACAAAGAGTCAGACATGAGTAAGAGACTGAACTGAACTGAACTGCAATGACTGGGCTGAAGTGACGGCACACATACACTGGAAGCACTACGTCAGATCAATTAGTCAAGAAAAAGAAATGGCATCCAAATAGGAAAGGAAGAAGTTAAACTATCTCTATGTACAGATACAATGTGGAAAGAGTAGTTTCTTCAATAAATGATATTGGGGAAAGTAGACAGCAGTATGCAAACAAAACAAAACAAAACAAAAAAAACCCTGGGCCACTATTTTACATCATACACAAAAATGAACTCAAGTGGATTAAAGACTCGAACCTAAGATCTGAAACCATAAAACTGTTAGAAGAAAACATAGTGGATAAGCTCTTTGATGTTGGTCTTGGCAACGCTTTTAAAATTTTAATACCAAAAACAAAGGCAACAAGAGCAAAAATAAATAAACAGAACTACATCAAACTAAAACATTTCTGTCCATTAAAGAAAATCATCAACAAAATGAAAGGGCAACTTATGGAATGGGATGAAATGTTTGCAAATCATGTATCTTATAAGTAGTAATGCCCCCAAAATATAAAAACCTCATACAAATCAATAACAAAATATCCAAACAATCCAATTAAAAAATGGTCAAAGGATCTGAATAGATATTTTTTCCCAAAAAGTGAAAAAATGGCCAAAAGTTACATAAATAGTACTCAACATCATTAAATATCATTAATATTATTAATTATCTGGAAAATACAAATCAAAACCACAATGAGATATCACTTTATACCTGTTAGATTGGCTATTATCAAAAAGACAAGAAATAACTAATGTTGGTGAGAATGTGGAGAAAAAGGAATCTTTGCATTATAGTTGCAAATATAAATTGTTGCAGCCACCATGGAAAAAAGTATGGAGGTGTAAAGGCTAATTTGATAAAGTTTAATTAGAGTTTACAGCAAAATCTAAAGCCTTTCAACTAATTATTTATATGATCTTTATAGATAGGTCTTTTTAAGATAGATGTAAGATCTTTATAGATAACAATAATGTCTCTTTCTCCTTTGTTCCCTTTGTACCCAGCGCAGAAGATGACTCTGAAGACACTCATTAAACACTGGTGGATAGAAAGGAAGGAAGGGAGGGAAGGAGGAGGGTAGGGAGGGAAGGAGGAAGGGAGACAAAAGAAGGCAAAAGACAACACAGTAACTTGAGAGTAATAATTAAAAGAAGAAAAAAAAGAAACTCAGCTGATCACAAAAACAGAAAAAAAGGAAAAGTACTCAGAAGATATGAAGTTCCAGCTCATACTCTATCACTTACTAGCCTTTAGTTCTCAGGTAAGGCATTCCACCTTTCTATGTATAAGCTTCCTTTCTTCCCATGAGGAAACCACCTACCCTAGCAGCATAGTCATAAGAATCAAATGAGATAATACTGCGATTCAAAGTGCTTTGTGCATTTTTAAACAATCGAAGGGTAACATATTTTTATCTAAGAGAAATTATTCAAACACATGAATCTGAGTAAACTCTGGGAGTTGGTGATGGACAGGGAGGCCTGGCGTGCTGCAGTCCATGGGGTTGCAAAGGGTCGGACACGACTGAGCGACTGAACTGAACTGATTGATCAACATATTCTGTTGCTGCGAAAACATTATTCAATTTTGGGCTGCTATGAAGAAAGTATAGTATTCAGATCATAAGCTCCATTAGTTTAAGACTATCTGAGTTGATCAGAGTGCATCTAGAACATGTTTTTTCGAAGGGACCCTAACAAACACTATTATATCCAGAATTAAGAGAAGTTATAAGGATAACATTACTGTTGAAGAATTAAAAATATTAACTTTCTCAGCCTAGAGAAAAGTAAATTATGGCAAGTTACGACAATAATATTAAAATATTGAGTTATGGCCTTATAAAAGAAATATATTTGCTGTTGCAGAAGCAGAATGGAAGCCAATTAATGGCAAATACACAGAAGCAGATTTTAATCCCATAATAACTTTCCAATAATAAAAGCTATCTGAGGCAGGCAGAATAATGGTCCCCAAAGATGCTGATGTTCTAATTACCAGAACCTGTGACAATGATATCTGAATGGCAGATGAGATTTTGCAGATATAGGCATATCTCATCTTATTGTGCTTCCCAGAAATTGCTTTTTTTTTTTTTTCAAATTGAAGGTTTGTGGCAACCCTGTGTCCAGCAAGTCTATTGCGCCATTTCTCCAACATTTGCTCACTTCATGTCTCTGTGTCATGTTTCGGTTGTTGATGCTGTTCAGTCGCTAAGTTGTGTTCAGCTCTTTGCAACCCCACGGACTGCAGCATGTCAGGCTTCCCTGTCCTTCACTATCTCCCAGAGTTTGCTCAAACTCATGTCCATTGAGTCAATGATGCCATCCAGCCATCTCATCCTCTGTTGTCCCCTTCTCCTCCTGCCTTCAATCTTTCCCAGTATCAAGGTTTTCTTCCGAGTTGGTTCTTTGCATCAGGTGGCCCAAGTATTGGAGCTTCAGTTTTAGCATCAGTCCTTCCAATGCATATTCAGAGTTGATTTTCTTCAGGATTGACTGGCTTAATCTCGTTGCAGTCTAAGGGACTCTCAAGAGTCTTCTCCAACACCACAGTTCAAAGCATCACTTCTTCGGCATCCAGCCTTCTTTATAGTCCAACGCTCACATCCATACATGACTACTGGAAAAACCATATCTTTGATTAGACAGACCTTTGTTGGCAAAGTAATGTGTCTGCTTTTTAATATGATGTCTAGGTTTATCATAGCTTTTTCTTTCCCCCAAGGAGCAAGTGCCTTTTAATTTCATGGATGCAGTCACCATTCACAGTGATTTTTGGAGCCCAAGAAAATAAAATCTGCCACTGTTTCATTGTTTCCCCATTTATTTGCCATGAAGTGATGTGACTGGATGTGATGATCTTAGTCTTTATAATGCTGAGTTTTAACAGGTTACTGCTAGATCTTGCTATGTCTTTTATAGTGTTGTTTTCTGGAATATTTGGGGCAGGAATTCTTAGAGACATTAACCTGAAGTGCATGTCCAGTACTATGCCCAAATTCTACTTTCATACCCTGTAATGTATCCAAAATTTTGGAGTGGGAAACTCTAAAATCAAGCCACTTTCTGAAGATGGTCATTAGATGGAGTGAAAAGTTTAAAGGTCTGAGAACCAGATTTATACTGGAATGGGTGAATTCAATTCAGATGACCATTATATCTACTACTGTGGGCAGGAATCCCTCAGAAGCAATGGAGTACCCATCATGGTCAACAAAACAGTCTGAAATGCAGTACTTGGATGCAATCTCAAAAACGACAGAATGGTCTCTGTTCATCTCCAAGGCAAACCATTCAATATCATGGCAATCCAAGTCTATGCCCCAACCAGTAACACTGAAGAAGCTGAAGTTGAACGGTTCTATGAAGACCTACAAGACCTTTTAGAACTAACACCCAAAAAATATGTCCTTTTCATTACAGGGGACTGGAATGCAAAAGTAGGAAGTTAAGAAACACCTGGAGTAACTGGCAAATTTGGCCTCGGAATGTGGAATGAAGCAGGGCAAAGACTAATAGAGTTTTGCCAAGAAAATGCACTGGTCATAGCAAACACCCTCTTCCAACAACACAAGAGAAGACTCTACATATGGGCATCACCAGACGGTCAACAGCAAAATCAGATTGATTATATTCTTCGCAGCCAAAGATGGAGAAGCTTTATACAGTCAACAAAAACAAGACCAGGAGCTGACTGTGGCTCCGATCATGAACTCCTTATTACCAAATTCAGACTCAAATTGAAAGTAGGGAAAAGTGCTAGACCATTCAGGTATGACTTAAATCAAATCCCTTATGATTATACAGTGGAAGTGAGAAATAGATTTAAGGGACTAGATCTGATAGATAGAGTGCCTGATGAACTATGGAATGAGGTTCGTGACATTGTACAGGAGACAGGGATCAAGACCATCCTCATGGAAAAGAAATGCAAAAAAGCAAAATGGCTGTCTGGGGAGGCCTTACAAATAGCTGTGAAAAGAAGAGAGGCGAAAAGCAAAGGAGAAAAAGAAAGATATAAGCATCTGAATGCAGAGATCCAAAGAATAGCAAGAAGAGATAAGAAAGCCTTCTTCAGTGATCAATGCAAAGAAATAGAGGAAAAGAACAGAATGGGAAAGACTAGAGATCTCTTCAAGAAAATTAAAGACACCAAGGGAACATTTCATGCAAAGATGGGCTCAATAAAGGACAGAAATGGTCTGGACCTAACAGAAGCAGAAGATATTAAGAAGAGGTGGCAAGAATACATGGAAGAACTGTACAAAAAAGATCTTCATGACCCAGATAGTCACAATGGTGTGATCACTCATCTAGAGCCAGACATCCTGGAATGTGAAGTCAAGTGGGCCTTAGAAAGCATCACTACGAACAAAGCTGGTGGAGGTGATGGAATTCCAGTTGAGCTGTTTCAAATCCTGAAAGATGATGCTGTGAAAATGCTGCACTCAATATGCCAGCAAATTTGGAAAACTCAGCAGTGGCCACAGGACTGGAAAGGGTCAGTTTTCATTCCAATCACTAAGAAAGGCAATGCAAAAGAATGCTCAAACTACCACACAATTGCACTCATCTCACATGCTAGTCAAGTAATGCTCAAAATTGTCCAAGCCAGGCTTCAGCAATACATGAACTATGAAGTTCCAGGTGTTCAAGCTGGTTTTAGAAAAGGCAGAGGAACCAGAGATCAAATTGCCAACATCCGCTGGATCATCAAAAAAGCAAGAGAGTTCCAGAAAAACATCTATTTCTCCTTTATTGACTATGCCAAAGCCTTTGACTGTGTGGATCACAAGAAACTGTGGAAGAATCTGAGAGAGATCAGAATACCAGACCACCTAACCTGCCTCTTGAGAAATCTGTATGCAGGTCAGGAAGCAACAGTTAGAACTGGACATGGAAAAACAGACTGGCTGCAAATAGGAAAAGGAGTACGTCAAGGCTGTATATTGTCACCCTGCTTATTTAACTTATATGCAGAGTACATCATGAGAAACGCTGGTCTGGGTGAAGCACAAGCTGGAATCAAGATTGCCAGGAGAAATATCAATAACCTCAGATATGCAGATGACACCACCCTTATGGCAGAAAGTGAAGAGGAACTAAAAAGCCTGTAGATGAAAGTGAAAGTGGAGAGTGAAAAACTTGGCTTAAAGCTCAACATTCAGAAAACAAAGATCATGGCATCTGGTCCCATCACTTCATGGGAAATAGATGGGGAAACAGTGGAAACAGTGGCTGACTTTATTTTTGGGGGCTCCAAAATCACTGCAGATGATGACTGCAGCCAGGAAATTAAAAGATGCTTACTCCTTGGAAGAAAAGTTATGATCAACCTAGATAGCATATTAAAAAGCAGGGACATTACTTTGCCAACAAAGGTCCATCTAGTCAAGGCTATGGTTTTTCCTGTGGTCATGTATGGATGTGAGAGTTGGGCTGTGAAGAAAGCTGAGCACCGAAGAATTGATGCTTTTGAACTGTGGTGTTGGAGAAGACTCTTGAGAGTCCCTTGGCCCGCAAGGATATCCACCCAGTCCATTCTGAAGGAGATCAGCCTGGGATTTCTTTGGAAGGAATGATGCTAAAGCTGAAACTCCAGTACTTTGGTCACCTCATGTGAAGAGTTGACTCATTGGAAAAGACTGTTATTCTGGGAGGTATTGGGGGCAGGAGAAGGGGATGACAGAGGATGACATGGTTGGATGGCATCACTGACTCTATGGACGTGAATCTGAGTGAGTTCCAGGAGTTGGTGATGGACAGGGAGGCCTGGTTTGTGTGATTCATGGGATTGCAAGAGTCGGACATGACTGAGTGAGTGAACTGAACTGAATACGTGCCCAGAAGGAGAAGGCAGGGGAGGATAGGTTTGCATAGCCTGCTTGTCTCTAGGCATTGTCCAGTTTGTACACTAAGTGATTTTTGCTACAATCTGCTGGAGGAATAAAACTAGAGCAAATTCATAATCAATGTAATCATCCGTTTTTGTTTGTATGTCCAGAGGTTATCAACCAAGGATATACTAGAAAATCATCTACAGAGCTTTTTTAAGACACAGATTCTAGACTCTGCCTTTATAGATTATGATTTAGTAGATCTAGGCTGGTATCAATTTTTCTAAGAATAATTCCAGGAAACTTTACAGATAAACCTTAACCACAGCCTGAGTTGCATCCTTACTAACCCTTATGCCCACCAAGAGTATATTTTCCAGCCCCTCTTCCTACCAGCAAATATAAATGAGAAGACTTATAATCCTGTCCAGTTCACCCAGCACCATCCATACCCTTTCATCAGTGATCCTCATGGTTCAAGAACTCATATAAGCAATCATTTGGAAACCTCAGTCCCTTGGGGACCTTCACTCACATCTTACATGTTGATCTGACATGTACTCTGAGGATTTGTTTTGCCTTAATTCTCTGTGATTTCACAAGTTAAACAATCTTTCCTTGAGTTACTTATCTCCTTACAGACTCATTTGTCCAGAGAGAAAGATGAAGTAGCAAGAAAGGGAAGACCATATATTCTTACCAAGAAGACAATGTTGGTATTTTGATAGAGAGCTCGGGCCACACAGATTCTTTGCCTCTGACCTCCACTCAGGTTGATGCCCTAGAGAAGAAACACCTAGTAACATCCACCATTTTTACAGTAGTAAATAATCTGCTGGTAAAAAAAAAAATTTTCCTAAAAATACAGACTTATCTTTAAAACCCTTAAATTAATGGTAGTGTATTAATTAAATGGTGATAACATCGGGAAGATAAAAACACAAGCTTTCTAGTGGTCAACATTTGAATTATATTAAGATCACCTTTGACTGATAACATTAATCTTCTTTTCACTCTGATAGAGGGCTCCGCTGTGCAAAAATATTAATAAAGAAAAACCAAAATGAGTGCTGAAGACTGGAAGTAATCTCGGAATTGTTTCTAGTTTCATGAATTGTGTCTGTAGTATGCTTAATACATGTCTCCTAAATTCAATATTACAAGTTGTGTTCAAGTGAACTATACAGCAGTATGCTTTTATAATCAAGTGTTAATTATACAAATGTGAAAAACTGCTATTTACTGAGCACTTAGTATGTGATGAGCTTCCCTGGTGGCTCAGATGGTAAAGAATCTGCCTGCAATGTGGGAGACCCGGGTTCAATCCTGGGTCGGGACGATCCCCTAGAAAAGGCAATGGCTATCCACTCCAGTATTGACTGGAAAATTCCTTGCACAGATGAGCTACAGGCCATGGAGTTGCAGAGTCAGACATGATTGAGCAACTAACACTTTAGTAAAATATGTCAGGCTGCTGTGTATGGCTTTCCATTCCTTATTTCTCTTATCATAGCAATTTCAATGTATTGCTCTCCACATGGAAACTAAGGCTTAGAGAAGTTCAGGTCATGTTCTTAAACACTATACCATGCTGCAATAAAAAACAGAAGTGAATAACACAGATGACAGAGTCAATCTCAACTGTTCCAGTGGCTCTGACCAGGCAAGTTCTTTAACCTTTCTCTGCCCTGGTTTTCTCAGCTGCAATATGCAGATAACAAAACACCTATGTAACAGATTTGTTGTAAAAGCAAATAATGCATATAAACTCTTTTGCTTGGTACTTGACCCCATAAGAGTCAAACACTTCAGCCAACATTGTTATAAAGATTATATACAGGTATAAATATTTTTCGGCTAGTTGGAACAGTATGACGCCAATGTAAAATCTGTTAATACAAAGCAAAAAGAACACTTTAACAAGAATAAATGGATGTTGACAAGAGTGGAAAAAGTTGTCAGAAGCAATCTCGGTTTCCAAACCAATTTAAAGTAAACTCCAAGTTAAGTAAAAATACATTTGATCAAAGGCAGGGACTGGTTCCTTTCCCTTGAGAACTCCTGAGTGGCTAGCAAAATGTGAAGTTCATGATAGTTACTCAATGCATCCTTAAGAGAGTGGCATCAAGAACTTCTATGCTTCTGTTTCTAGAACTTGTCACTAGGAAAACGTAATTCCAGTGCTCTCGGATTTTTAAAATTTTCCATTAAAGGTTAAAGATAGTTGGAAGGCTTTTCTGGATGTGTGTTCATTGTGTAATTACACTATACATAGCTCACCCTCTCTCCAATTTCAGTTTGGTCTCCAAATGGTAGTAAGTCAATATCTGGTTGAAGAGAACAGGCATCTGTGACTGCTTTGTACCTGTGGGAGAGGTGGTTTTGAGTTTTTAAATCACAATTAATATACTGCCCATAAACCAAGTCCCAGGTTCAATGTCTCAGAAGCTGAAATAAAACACTTATTGAACAATTTAGTATATTCTGGCCTCTACATTAGGCTTGTAGATACAAAGACAAATAGATATTGGTTCCCACTTTTGTAAAATTATTGTATAGCACAGGGAACTATATCCAATTTCTTGTAATAACCTATAATGGAAAATAATCTGAAAAAGAATAGATATACGTACAACCAAATCACTTTGCTGTACACTTGAAACTAACATGACATTGTTAATTAATTATACTTCAATGGAAAATGGTTAAAAATTAAAAAAAAACAGCTTATTAAATGTGGCAGAAAATTGACACAGAAACATATGATACAAATGTACCTTGTTAGGTACCACAGATGGGTAGTTACAAAGTGCTCCTAGAATATGCAGGAAGGAATGACTGAGAAATCAGTGACATCTTTGCAGAGGAGGTGATTTGTGAGGTGGCTGCAGAAAGATGAACTGCAATCTGCCAGGAATGACAATGAGGGGAGAGAGAAAGGAACTGTATGACAGTGGACAAGTTCATGGTATGTGTGAAGGATAAGAGGAGCCTCACCGGGGCTAGAGCGTGGGTTATGGGGTGGGGGGAAGTGGGGACAGAGGAGAGGAATCTGTGCCCACAGTCACGACGCTGAAGAGAGAAGAAAACAGAAACCGATAAGGACCGACATAAAGTTGACCTAAGGCTGGATCTGGAAACTGGGGTCGACTGGAAATTCAAGGAAGCATGGAGACTGGGCGTTCTGGGGAAAATATCAATGGTTTCATTTTCTCAATCACCTGGTCTTAAAATATTTGAGTGATTTTGTTTTTAAATTGGGGTATAGGTGGTGTACACTGTTGTGTTAATTTCTGTTGTACTACAAAGTGAACCAGCTATGTGTATGCACGTATCTTCTCCCTCTTGGTCCTGCATCCCATCCCACCTCCATCCCACCCATCTAGGTCATCACAGAGCACCAAGCTGAGCTTCCTGAGCTATACAGCAGCTTCCCATTAGCTATCTGCTCTACACATGGTAGTGTATATGTCACTGTTCCTCTTTCAATTCATCCCCAGCTCCCTGCCATATGTCCACACATCTCATCTCTAAATCTGAGTCTTTATTCCTGCCCTGCAAATAGGTTCATCTGTACCACTTTTCCAGATTCCATGTGACTCTTCCATTTTCTTCTCCCATTCTTATTCCAGAATGTTCTGTCAACCATCTCTTTTTCTTCCATTTCTACAGTCACTGCCAAGTATAGACAACAAACACAGCATGCCCAGATCATTTGCCAACAACCTTCTAAATGTCTTTTTGCTCCTAATTCAGATTCACCTTATATAAATCTGTCATGATATGAGCAGAGTATATTTACTTTGTGAGTCCTCTTTCTAACACTTTGCTGGGCCTCCAGAAAATTCAGAGTTATATTGGTTGGCTTTTAAGGTACTTTACTGCCCATCTTAGCCTTCCTTCACAATGGAGTTTGCCACCATCAATGTACACAGATCCCTTTCTGTCTGGTTTACTTCCAGGCCCACAATCCTGTGTAATTTGATTTTTCCTCCCACACTTTGCTCTCTCCTCCCCCTTCCTCATGCCTCTCCCCAGATCTAATTCTCCTTAACTCTCAGGACCCTGCTTTGAGTCTTAGGACACTCCCTTCCCCTCGTGAAGGTGGCTTCAGGAAAGGGTCTTGCCTTTGTACACTCCAGTGGATGTTTGGAAGTGAAAGTGAAAGTGTCAGTCACTCAGTTGTGCCCAGTTCTTTGAGACCCATGGACTGTAGCCCACCAAGCTCCTCTGTCCATGGAATTCTCCAGGCAGGAATACTGGAGTGGGTAGTCATTCTCTTCTCCAATGGGTGTTTAGAAGATGACTGAACGTAGACATACTCTGGCTGCTCTGAGTAATCAGGCCCCTCAGATCCCATATTCCTTCTCTTCTTTTTCCATGGTTGATCCTCCTTCTGCAACGTACTGGGATTTTTCTTCTGTTTACCAACAACCTCAGCACCACCCTCACCCTGCACCCCCTGCCCCCCATACACACACAACTTCTGTTTCGGCTGGTTATTTTTGCTGTACAAATTGTTCTCAGTAAGTGCGTATGATGGGCTGAATCCCAGTGAGGCTTCTCTTACAAAAGTTGACTTAATAGACCTGGTGATGAGGAAAGAAGCAGGGCAAACAGAGAAGAAAGGAAGTCCTGACATAAAGATTTCAGAACCAGGGGATGGGTGGGAGGGATACACTGGGATATTGGGATTGGTATATATGTACTACTATACATAAAATAGATATCAAGCATCTGCTGTATAGTACAGTGAACTCTACTCAATACCCTGTAATGGCCTATACGGGAAAGGAATCTTTAAAAAAGTGGCTATGTGTATACTAAAACTGGTTCACTTTGCTGTATACCTGAAACTAACATAACACTGTAAATCAACTATACTCCAATAAATTTTTTTTAGAAAAGACTCCAGAAACTGCGAACCAAACATAGGGATTAGAAATAGTTGTTCTTTTTAGTTCTAAATTTTACATTCAAAATTACCTCTGCTTGTTGAAAGGACTTCCAAAGGTAATATTTTCTTCTACCGTAGCATTTAATAGCCAAGGCTTTTGAGCTGCATAAGCCACAGAATACCTGTTCCTACTGGAAAATGGAAAAGAAAAACAAAATACCAAAATTACCCAAGAGTGCTGTGCTGTGCCTGTGCTTTTGTATAACTAAGAAAAATGAAAGTTGATAAAATAACTCAAAGACAGAAATGAAGAATCTCTAAAAGAATATTTTAACGACCATCAACCTTATTGATTGGTAGTTAAATATCCCACTAAATTAAAGGGATTGGAACTTAATTAAAACAACACACAGCGTGCAAATTTGATTTGCTATTCTAAAGAAATATTTTGAGGCATGAACTCTTAATTAAAATTTTATTTTTTAAATGACAATTTTTACAATAATTTAAATAACAGTTAACTCTAATAACCACAGATATTTTACTTCATATTAAAAGCACTTTACGTTAATTATGAATTTTACAGGAATACCTTTTAAAATGATGTGAACTGATACTGTAATTATGTGTTTGTGGCTTACTCACATGAACACATTTTAAGATAATAGATAATGTAACTATTTCAAAGCAAAGAATAATTTTGAGGAGTCCATTTCAACAATGAAATAACTACACATTTAAAAACCATGTATTTCAATACCTATTGAAACAGTTTATTTTTAAAAAGTGATAGCCTCCTCCCTGTGCCCCACTTTTTGGCTTGCAAACCCTACCAGATGTCCATACATCATATTTTAATTTGCAGTAATTAGGAAAATGCATGTGAGTTGAAGATAAAGAGGATGATGAGCTTGGGGTAGGGAAGGGGTCAGCTTAAAATTCACACTTTCATAGTTAGTTATGGTCTGTAAGTACTAATTTAGGAATTAAGGTTAAAAGAGAATAAAGTGTAGAAAAAAGGTAGTTAGAAGTAACCAGTGATCATCCTGAAACATAATGTCTTAGGAGTTTAGAGGACGTGATAATATATAGTATGCTAGTAGTATCTTAGATAACCATCTGCGCATTAAAACAGTGGTTCCCAACCTCTGGTATGTCTGCTCCCCTCCTGCCCCCACCCCCATTCTTTAAGGGTTTCTTTTCTTTTTTAAATAAATGAAGTACTTGGTTCTCCAGTTCTAGCTTACAGGCAGATTTCATCACTGTTTAACTCATAAATAATATACATAATAATTCTTTCATCTTTATTTCATGAAATCCCAAATCCAATTTGCTAAGAACTGTTGAGTTTTAGTCAAAGTTGAGATATGTGTGACTCATGGAGAAGACAACAATTGACATGTTGGGCCATTTAGTTCAGCAAATTAATTCTTTTAACAGCTTCCAGATGTTGGGAACTACTGCGATCAGAAATCTACTAGTCCATTTTAATAAACAACTTTGTACATTATCAGAATGAATAAAATGATTAGGAGTAAGAAATGGAATATCAGGAAAAGTCTGAGGAAGGTAGTTATTCTTATTAAACACAGATTAAAATAGAAATAATACCTTCTGGTCGCTTCAAAAGAAGGTTCAGATTCATTTACACTGCAAGTATGGCAAACAATGTTCATTAATTATGAAATATAAATATAGGATGAATGCGTGTACATATCAGGTAAGAGATAAACATTGTATATATTAAATAGCTACACTTAAAAATGGTTGTTGATACTAATCCCAAAGACAAACCAGATAAATGACAGTCTTCTTTTATATCCTCATCAACTAGGAAATAATTAAGCTTCCAAAAGATAGCACTGTTCTCCTTCATACAAAATGTGGGTTCACACAATAGCCATATTCTAGCCCCAACTTTGCTCCAAATAGCTGTATAAATTTGGATAACCTTTATGGAATATTTTCCTAGTCTATATTAGAATTTGATATCTCCAGGCACTCCCTACCATTAAAATTCAAATTTAATCTATTTAAATTCCTTATTAGTTACCCTAAGGCAAGAGAGGAAGAAATACTTTTTATACTCTAAACTTGAAGGGTTGAGACACAGCCTGGCCCTTAAGGAACTGGAAAGAAAGACCTGCATCACATTGTAACATTTGGGTATAATTAATTACTGATTTATATGATTAACGTAAAATGAGGCATTTGACTAATTAAATTTAGTTATACCTATACCAAGGGGAAAAATACACCTAAGGACTTGTTGATTTTATTATTCTAAATTGTAATATATTAGGTGAACTCCATCATTTCTGAAACACCTGAATTTAAAACACATCAGGTGGAAAATCCCCTCCTGGAAAATAGCATCCAATTTCACTTTTGCATGCAGGATTTGTGTGTATTTTCCTTCAACAGTAAAAGTTAAAACTTGGTATTCTACCATCTTCCAAGTTCATGGTTGGTATCTTATGGAATGGGAACGAGTGACTTCTGCAGGCTGAAATCCGGAACAATATTTGGAAGAAGGGAAGCTAGATGTGGGCACAAACATGCTATGTTATGTCTGATCCAGGAAAGCTGACTCATTGTGTTATTCTCCCTTCATGCCTGGCAAAGTCTTAGAGTAACTGAGCCACTGCTATAAAGGCAGTTACACTAAGACATCAGAAAATAGAACATCACAACAGATGGGGTCTGACAGGATGGCTGATGGCATGGGCAAGGTGGAGGAAAAGTAAGGGAAGCCAGAGATAAATGATGGTTATGTCTTATATAATTACTGGGATTATTACATATTCTGGACTCCCTCCCTGGACCATTCAACAGGTGAGGCGTTTTATTTAGTTCTAGTTCCTCGGATATCAGTAGGAATGATTATTTATCATGACAACTAGGAAAGGACAACTTCAATCAGGCAGAACATTTGCTTTTCAACAAATACAGAGCACACCAGATGCAGGAGCAAGAACCCTGGCCTTCTGACAAGCTTGGGGAATTTTTCAGTCCCTCCCTCATCTCTCTCTTCTTTCTCTTCTGGGGCTACTGCATGTCAGACTACACTAAAGGTAGCAATTGCCGAGGAAGCATCTATATTTAGATGAATTTCATGTACCAAGTTCTACCCATGTAGGTCTGTCTTGCATGAGGACCAGTGCCTTCTCTCCCGTCCAAAGTAAATATTTCTTCCTGCAACAGGACAGAGTACTTTACAGCACTTTGTTCCTGCCAACCATGAGGGCACATTTAAAAATAAAATTCATGCAACCAGAGATACAGGCAATGATGAAAGAATGACAGCAAGGTGCCTGGTACTTTACCATACCATTTACTGTTTCACTTCATTTTGTCTTGAGCTTTAAAACACAGCAAACAATTCAGTCCAAGGTAAAGTACTTCTCAGCATTTACACAAAATCAACCTATCAATATGGATAATCTCTAAATTAGCTTTATTCTAATAACATTTATATAACTTTCCTTATTGGAATAGGTGCAACAGTTATTTTTCCCAGAATAAAGAGTTATTGCAAATAACTCCTTAAAAAAGGTCAGCATCCTCTAAGCATTCTTGATTTGAAAATATATTTTATCAGATAATCATGGATTTCATGGAAAAAAATTAAGTAGTTCTTGTAAACAAAGAAAAATAGAATTTTTTTATTAGCTTATCCAATCTTTTAGGAGTTAGTTTTTATTATGTGTGTGTCAGAGCCAACCCAAATATTTTTTGAAGAAAAGTTTAGCCCTTTCTGCTATGAAGAGATGGGATATTCTTAAGGCAAGTATTCATAAAGAGATGATTTTTAAGTTATAGTGATTTTATAAATACTTAGAATTTTCTTAAATCCTTTCTCATATTTTCATTTTATTGACTCTGACTTTAAGACATAACCTTTTCTTACCTTTTTTAAAATTAGGATTTATGGGAGATATTTCTTTTCTATTTCTTAAAAAAAAAACTTAACTTTTATTAAGTATATGTCTGTTTTTATCTCATACTTCTCTCTTTGACTAGCTTCCATGGAACTCAGAGTAGAATTTGTGGCCTATGTTTTATAAATATGCAGGACTCCAATACATGCATTTTTACCTATTAATTGCTCAGATTATTATTTAAACCTTATTTTCTTTCTTGATGTTTTTGTTTTTCAAGCTTTATTATATACGTTTTATTAAATAAAATACAACCTTTAAGAAATCAGGCTATAAATGGTATAAATTTGTCTAAAATATATATATGTATACTTATATACATGTATGTAGCTTGTTTAGAAAACTCAATAAACAGACTGTGTAAAATGCTTTCTTAATTCCAAAATCATTTATTTATCTATTAACAAAATGATAATAATTCTTAATGATAATACTGGGAGTGAATTTGGCCCAGAGGAGTAATACTAGAGCAGACTAGACCGTAAGAACATTCTAGAGGTATGAAAATAAAATCTCAAGCTTTTTCTGTCATGGTCTCTAATTCTTTCTGGTTTAATGCTAATGAAACCGGGTAAAAACAAAACCCAAATAACTTCATTATGGCCATACATGACACATGACATAATTTAATTCAGTAAAACCTGCTCCTCAAAACCTGCATCCATTCAAGATGGAAGGTGATGGTCGTAGGGCACACGTCACATAGCATCTGGCTTTAGCGATCAACAGGACCCCCTCGTGAATGAAACTGCAAGGGGCAGTTATTCACCGAGCTCACTGCTGGATACACGCTAAACAGTTTCATGTCTACAACTGCAACAGGAATAAACTGTACCCTCCACATTTCTCAGCTTTCTTCTTTCACCAACGATACCAAAAATAGGATTTACAGTTCAGCTGTTTCCAGCTCAAATTTCACATCCAAGCATTTCCGTCTCTTAATTGGAGTTTAAAATAGAACCTATTCTCAAAATGCCTGTAAATAGTTTTGACTCATTCTGAAGAGATGTCTGTGTATGTTAACAGTAGATTAAGCCACAACGGAACTTACAATAAGAAGTAAATGGACTTGTGCAAGTCTAGGGCAAGGTCTCCCCAGCACAACTAACATTTGGAGCCAGATAATTCCCTGATGTGGAGGGCTGTCCTGTGTGTTGGAGGATGTGTGTGTTAGTTGCTCAGTTGTGCCTAATTCTTTGCGACCCCATGGAGTGTAGCTTGCCATGTTCCTCTGTCTATGGAATTCTCCAGACAAGAATACTGGAGTGGATTGCCAATTCCTTCTCCAGGGAATCTTCCTAACCAGGGATAGAACCCAGGTCTCCTGCATTGCAGGCGGATTCTTGTGGAGGGCTGTCCTGTGTTGGAGGATATATAGTAGCATTTCTGGCCACTATAAAGAAAGCTGAGTGCCGAAGAATTGATGTTTTTGAACTTGGTGTTGGAGAAGACTCTTGAGAGTCCCTTGGACTACAAGGAGATCCAACCAGTCCATCCTAAAGGAGATCAGTCCTGGGTGTTCATTGGAAGGACTGATGTTGAAGCTGAAACTCCAATACTTTGGCCACCTCATGCAAAGAGCTGACCCATTGGAAAAGATCCTGATGCTGGGAAAGATTGAGGGCAGGAGGAGAAGGGGACGACAGAGGATGAGATGGTTGGATGGCATCACTGACTCAATGGACATGGGTTTGGGTGGACTCCAGGAGTTGGTGATAGACAGGGAGGCCTGGCGTGCTGTGGTTCATGGAGTTGCAAAGAGTCAGACATGACTGAGCGACTGAACTGAACTGAATTGGCCACCACCAACTAGATCAGTAAGCAGACCAATTCCCTTAGTATGACAACCAAAAAATCTTTCTAGACATTGTCCAGTGTTCTCTGGGGATAACCTGGATGAAATTCACTGCAGTGATTGGACTGAAAGTCTACAGTCCAATATCATCAATAAGCTGTTAGCAATTTCTCCATAATGACTGTGGGAGTTGGGGTGGTCTACTAGGTGTGTGTGTGCATGTTAAGTCGCTCAGTCACGTCCTACCCTTTGTGACCCCATGGACTGTGGCCCACCAGGCTCCTCTGTCCATGGGATTCTCTAGGCAACAATACTAGAGTGGGTTGCCATGCCCTCCTCCAGGGAACTTCCCGACCCAGGGATCGAACCCAAGTCTCTTTTGTCTCTTGCACTGGCAGGTGGGTCCTTTATCACTAGTACCACCTGGGAAGCCTGTCTACCAGGTAGATCAAACTAACTAACTAAATATGACTTATTCATTATTACACAATTATGTAATAGTATGTTCCTGAGTCACCTTATTACTACAATATTTTTTAAGAACCCAAAGCAACCATTGAAACATTCAGAAGAAGCACAACATCTTTTGGATGCACAGCACACTAGTCTGACCTAGCCACATCCCTAACTAGACACTTCAAGTGTCTAGTTTAAGTTGGCTGTGAAGAGAAATGGATGATTTCTCAGTCTCTTAGGAAGAGTTTCAAAAAGATTATTTGATATTTCTTCTCTGAACCCTGGACCACTAAAGCTCTGTGTGCATTTAAACTTTATAAATAATGCAAATTTTCTTTGACTAAAGCATAAATTTTTAAACTTTATTTATCTGTGTTGTCCATTTAACTTTTAAAATTTACCTTTACAATCCCAATCTTGCTGAAAGCAATATATCAGTTTATAAATAATATAAACCTCTATCGTGAATTGTTTTATGTTTTTTAATTTATAACATTTAAAGTTTCCACTAACTTGTTTTTTAAAAGCTGTGCTTTTTCCAAGGGCCCATCAGACCTCGAACATGGGAATCTACTGTTCTCATTCCTTCCCTTGGGAGATCATCGGACGTGTGACACCAACAGAAACTGATTAAAAATACACATACTTGCTCCAGTGAACTTTCCCTTCCAAGGTCTGCATCTCTCCGAGGATGGCAAGGAGAAGAGACGACTTCCCACATCCCACTTGGCCCACAATCATGGTTAACTGACCTAGAGAAAAGAAACAAAGGATAATAACAGGATGAGAAGGAATTCACTTATAAAATAAAATCAAAACACATTTAGAAAAGGCTGATGTTTCATAATCTATGGCCCAGTCTTGGTCCCCAGTAATAGTATTCTAAACAGCTCCTTTTCCTGATACATAAGGCTTCTGGAAAAGGGAAGGAAAATTAAAATCTATAGGTCTTGATATGCTATTTTAAAAAATATTTATTTGGCTGTTCCAGGTCTTAGCTGTGGTATGGGGGATTTAGTTCCCTGACCAGTGATCAAACTCAGCCCTTGAAGTCTTAGCCATTGGACCACCAGGGAAGTCCCTTGATGGACTATTTTTAAATTATGAGAATAACTGACTCTAGTAAAAGCAGCAGTGAAATACTTGCCTAAGTCACCTAGATTAGTATTATCTTTATTATTCAATTCATTCTGGAGAAAAAGTAATTTTGGCTAAAACAGATAATTAAGATAATTAAGTGATAATAACAGATAATAACAGATAATTAAGTGATTAATCACTTTAATCAGTTCTTACTTTGATTTGCATGTTTAATAGAAAAATTACAAGTTATTGACCATGAGGCCAAGTCAAAAAATATTTATATTCAATTATCCAAATATTTTAGTAAAAACTATAGGGTATTTGAGTCTTAAATATTTGAAAACTTCATCAGTTTTCTTTGGGGATAGAAAACTATTTTCTCAAACACTATTTCTTTAAAATCTTTCTTGAACAAAATGAGAAATCAACTACTCCACTATTTAAATGCCACAAATCAGCAAATAAACTAAGAGCAGGTCCTTTGGATGATAAATAATTTGTTCAAGGTCCCCACTGTGTAGTGATAGGCAGGTCTTATAACTCCCAGTCATTCTCTCAGAGATACAGGGATTCATGAGTTCCATAGTGCAAACAGATAACTATCAGTAATGTTTGTCTTTAAAAAGTCTTTCCTTTTGTTAGGCTCAGTTATCTTGGAAAACCATCGTCATGATAATGAATAGCTACAAACTTGATGCTAGTTCACAATGTGGCTTTATATTATTTCTTGATGAATTACTCAAATGAAAGAATTAATGCTTTGGAGGTGACAAATGTTTTCCCCCTGAATTCACAAAAATAAATTTGTTCCTTAAAAAAACAGTTACAAACTAGTAATAAATGATTCTTACCTGTTGGAATTCGAATATCGATATTGGATAAGGTTGCTAAACCACTGCCCCATGAAAAGTACCCATTTGTGACCTAGAAAATAAGAGTACAGAAATTTAATTATAACACTACATAAATATGTGGTGTCACAGGATAAGTCCAATTAAAATAAATTTTCTTTATAAAGCGCTGGAAGACTTTCAACACAGTAGAATACACAGTGGTAAAATTCTAATTTAGAGTTACGACTATTTAGAGACATAGATGAAAAACAAAAAGAATGGAAGGGAGAAGGTCTTTAAATCAGTGATATTATGAAGAATGCTAAAAATTACAATAATTTTCCCTGAAAGTGTGCGATAACTGGATCGTTTATATGCGAACATTCTTTAAAAAGCAATCATTCTTTAAAAAGCAATCATTCTAATATTATCCAATGTAACTCTGATATGGATTATTCTCTCACTGCTGCAATTGCCAGAAACCTGGTGATGTAAAGTCAAGAAGAGAAATAACTACAAATTATTGCAACAAATGACTTGTTAGCTAAGGACGAAGGCTTTGTAACGAATGAATTTCCTGAACTATGTGGACTTACTGCTATTCATTGATCTTGAAAGAGGAGAGGAGAGGAAGAAAAAAAGTACAGAAATGAAGCAATAGTAGTTGGTGGTTCAGTTAGTTCAGTCCCTCAGTCATGGCCAACTCTTTGCGACCCCATGCACTGCTGCACACCAGGCCTCCTTGTCCATCACCAACTCCCAGAACTAGCTCAGACTCGTCCATTGAGTCACTGATGCCATCCAACCATCTCAATCTCTGTTGTCCTCTTTTCCTCCCAGCTTCAATCTTTCCCAGCATCAGGGTCTTTTCAAATGAGTCAGTTCTTCCCATCAGGTGGCCAAAGAATTGGAGTTTCAGCTTCAGCATCAGTCCTTCCAATGAATATTCAGGATTGATTTCCTTTACAAAGGACTGGTTGGATCTCCTTGCAGTCCAAGGGACTCTCAAGAGTCTTCTCCCACACCATAGTTCAAAAGAATCAATTCTTTGGCATTCAACTTTCTTTATAGTACAACTCTCACATTCATACATGACTACTGAAAAACCATAGCTTTGACTAAATGGACCTTTGTTGGCAAAGTAATGTCTCTGCTTTTTAATCTGCTGTCTAAGTTGGTCATAGCTTTTTTCCCAAGGAGCAAGCGTCTTTTAATTTCATGGCTGCAGTCACTATCTACAGTGATTTTGGAGCCCATGAAAATAAAGTCAGGCACTGTTTCCACTGTTTCCCCATCTATTTGCCATGAAATGATGGGACCTGATGCCATGATCTTAGTTTTTTGAATGTTGAGTTTTAAGCCAGCTTTTTCACTCTCTTCTTTCACCTTCATCAAGAGGCTCTTTAGTTCCTCTTCACTTTTTGCCATAAAGGTGGTGTCATCTGCATATCTGAGGTTATTGATATTTCTCCCGGCAATCTTGATTCCAACTTGTGCTTCATCCAGCCCAGCGTTTCTCATGATATACTCTGCATATAAGTTAAATAAGCAGGATGACAATATACAGCCTTGACGTAATCCTTTCCCTATTTTGAACCAGTTTGTTTTTCCATGTCCAGATCTAACTATTGCCTCCTGACCTGCATACAGATTTCTTAAGAGGCAGGTAGGGTGGTTTGGTATTCCCATCTCTTGAAGAATTTTCCACAGTTTGTTGTGATCTACACAGTCAAAGGCTTTGGTATAATCAATAAAGCAGAAGTAGATTTTTTTTCTGAAATTCTCTTGTTTTTTCTATGATCCAACAGGTGTTGGCAGTTTGATCTTTGGTTCCTCTGCCTTTTCTAAATTCAGTTTGAACATCTGGAAGTTCATAGTTCATGTACATTTGAAGCCTGAATTGGAGAATTTTGAGCATTACTTTGCTAGCCCGTGAAAGTGAAGCATTCAGTCATGTCCAACTCTTTGTGATCCCGTGGACTGTATCCTATCAGGCTTCTCCGTCTGTGGGATTTTCCAGGCAAGAGTACTGGAGTGGGTTGCCACTTCCTTCTCCGGGGGATCTTCCCAATCCAGGCATTGAACCCAGGTCTCCTACACTGCAGGCAGATGCTCTACCCTCTGAGCCACTGGGGAAGTATTTGAGATGAATGCAATTGTGTGGTAGTTTGAGCATTCTTTGGCTTTGCCCTTCTTTGGTACTGGAATGAAAACTGACCTTTTCCAGTCCCGTGGCCACTGCAGTTTTCCAAACTTTCTGGCATATTGAGTACAGCACTGTCACAGAATCATCTTTCAGGATTTGAAATAGCTCAACTGGAATTCCATCGCCTCCACTTGCTTTGTTCGTAGTGACGCTTCCTAAGGCCCACTTGACTTTGCATTCCAGGATGTCTGGCTGTGGGTGAATGGTCACACCATCATGGTTATCTGGGTCATGAAGATCTTTTTGGTACAGTTCTTCTGTGTATTCTTGCTGCCTCTTCTTAATATCTTCTGCTTCTGTTAAGGCCATACAATTTTTGTCCTTTATCGTGCCCATCTTTACATGAAATATTCCCTTGGTATCTCTTATTTTCTTGAGATCTCTAGTCTTTCCCATTCTATTGTTTCCCTCTATTTCTTTGCACTGATCACTGAAGAAGGCTTTCTTATCTCTCCTTGCTATTCTTTGGAACTCTCCATTCAGATGGAGTTATCTTTCCTTTCCTCCTTTGCCTTTAGCTTCTCTTCTTTTCTCAGCTATTTGTAAGGCCTCCTCAGACAACCCTTTTGCATTTCATTTTCTTGAAGATGGTCTTGATTACTGCCTCCTGTACAATGTCACGAACCTCCATCCATAGTTCTTCAGACACTGTCTATCAGATCTAATTCCTTGCATCTTTTTGTCACTTCCACTGTATAATTGCAAGGGATTTGATTTAGATCATACCTGAATGGTCTAGTGGTTTTCCCTACTTTCTTCAATTTAAGTTTGAATTTAGCACTTAGGAGTACACCTCAACAATCAGTAAGACAGCAAAGCCAACTTTTTCACTCTCCTCTTTCACTTTCATCAAGAGGCTCTTTAGTTTTTCTTCGTTTTCTGCCATAAGGGTGATGTCATCTGTGTATCTGAGGTTATTGATATTTCTCCCAGCAATCTTGATTCCAACTTGTGTTTCCTCCAGCCCAGCATTTCTCAAGATGTACTCTGCAAAAAGTTAAATAAGCAGGGTGACAATATACAGCCTTGACGTACTCCTTTCCCTATTTAGAACCAGCCTGTTGTTCTGTGTCCAGTTCTAACTGCTTCCCAACCTGCATACAGATTTCTCAAGAGGCAGGTCAGGTGGTCTGGTATTCCCATCTCTTTCAGAACTTTCCACAGTTTACTGTGATCCACACAGTCAAAGGCTTCGGCATAGTCAACAAAGCAGAAATAGATGTTTTTCTGGAACTCTCTTGCTTTTTCGATGATCCAGGGGATGTTGGCAATTTGATCTCTGGTTCCTCTGCCTTTTCTAAAACCAGCTTGAACATCAGGGAGTTCATGGTTCACATATTGCTGAAGCCTGGCTTGGAGAGTGAAAAGCTTGGCTTAAAGCTCAATATTCAGAAAACAAAGATCATGGCATCTGGTACCATCACTTCATGGCAAATAGATGGGGAAACAGTGGAAACAGTGGCTGACTTTATTTTTTTGGGCTCCAAAATCACTGCAGATGGTGACTGCAGCCATGAAATTAAAAGATGCTTACTCCTTGGAAGGAAAGTTATGACCAACCTAGATAGCATATTGGAAAGCAGAGACATTACTTTGCCAACAAAGGTCTGTCTAGTCAAGGCTGTGGTTTTTCCAGTGGTCATGTATGGGTGTGAGAGTTCGACTGTGAAGAAGGCTGAGCGCCGAAGAATTGATGCTTTTGAACTGTGGTGTTGGAGAAGACTCTTGAGAGTCCCTTGGACTGCAAGGAGATCCAACCAGTCTATTCTAAAGGAGATCAGTCCTGGGTGTTCTTTGGAAGGACTGATACTAAAGCTGAAACTCCAGTTCTTTGGCCACCTCATGTGAAGAGTTGACTCATTGGAAAAGTTTCTGATGCTGGGAGGAATTGGAGGCAGGAGGAAAAGAGGACAACAGAGGATGAGATGGCTGGATGGCATCACCGACTTGATGGACATGAGTTTGAGTGAACTCCGGGAGTTGGTGATGGACAGGGAGGCCTGGTGTGCTGCGATTTATGGTGTCGCAAAGAGTCGGACACGACTGAGTTACTGAACTGAACTGAGGCAGTCAATTGTTTTAATAAGCATCAAGAAAACTTGACAGTTTTATTAGTTACAAAAACGGGAAACAAAAGAAGTATAACAGAACCCAAGAACTGGAAAGGTTAATAGTGACAGATGAGAGGAGAGAGAGTGCCTGAAAAATTAGAGGAAACTACAGTAAGGCTACACTTTGCTCATAAATTAATATTTTGTCTCCAAGCCCCAAGGAATGAAATTTCTAAGCACATTTCTGTTTAGGAATTTTGCAGAATAAATTGGTAATGTCTAAATTATAACTAAAAAGTCCTTTAAAAGCTCTTAAAATGAATAACCTAAGAATGCAAAAGTTACCTGAAAAGATTAGGCCATGTTTTTCCATGATTGTTTTCTTTAGCTTGGAAAATGCATGGCATTTAATAATATATAATCTATATCTTAATAATAATGTTAGTAATATTAAATTAATTAATATCTACATCAATACACACGAAATTAGTTCTGGAAGGAGCATAGCCTGGAAGGACTGAATTAGTGATCACTTTATAAATATCTGCTGAGCACTCAGTCTATGTGAAGCTCTGCATTAGGACTGATGTGGGCGACAAAGAAGGTATAACGTATTCTCCCTGCTTTCCTGGAGCTTATAGTCAATTGGGTAGTTAAACCAAGACATGAGAATGTGCGCTAGGCAACGATAGAGAGGCATGCCGTGGGAGCACGCTGGGGCCAAAACTCAGGGGTCAGTGGATCATGATCATCCTGTCTAAGAACAGGTTCCTTGGGGATTCCTTCATGGCTCAGACAGTAAAGAATCTGCCTGCAATGCAGGAGACATAGGTTTGATCTCTGGGTCATTAAGATCCCCTGGAGAAAGGAATGGTTACCCACTCCAGCATTTTTGCCTGGAAGACATCCACGGACAAAGGAATCTGGCAGGCTACAGTCCATGGGGTTGCAAAGAGTTGGACATGACTGAGCAATTAACATGAATGAACAGACAAAAGTGTAATAGCAGTTCATAAGGAAAATCACTGACATCAGAGATTAAAAAAAAAAAAAGGAAACATTTTGGAAAAGAAGGTCACTTAGCTAGTTTTAGAAAACATGCTGAAATTCAACACAGGTGAAGAGCTCAATGAGAACAGGCTCATGATCAGAAAACCATAAAATATGTTGTGGGAAATAATGAATAGATCTGGCTGGGGCAGAGGTTTAAGATACAGCGTGCACGCATACTAGGTTGCTTCAGTCATGTCTGACTCTTTGCAAACCTAGGGACTGTAGCTCAGCAGGTGTGAGTGACTAAGTGACAAAGGATGCTTAAAGAAAATCTGGTCTCCAAAGCTGAGAATCCCTCTTTCTCGGGGAGAGTCAAAAGTGGCCTAAACATGGTGCAAATACAAACTAGCTGGTGAGAGGGCCAGCATGGAACTGAGAGACCCTCCATGACAGCTTTTATGACTTCAGTGGATTGGGAGGGAAGTTATCTTCAGAAAGAGGAGGCGGAAGGAGAGGGAAGGAGATGAGAGGAGACTGGTGACAGACGAAGAGCTACTGTAGCGGATGAAGAATCACTGAGGGAAGGCATGGGAAAGGATTGCCAAGGACCACAGAGGGTCAGCCGAGGGTGGAGGTAACGAGGCTGTGGCCATGCCAACTTGCACCACTGAGTCATTTCCTCCACAGAGCACAGCAGCCTGGGTATAGGAGCACAGAAGACCCAAAGTCGGATAGTTCCAGGAGGATGTGAAAGTGCTGGGAGAAAAGGCGGGGCTCAAATTACTGTAGGTTTCAAGGAGCTTAAAAGCCAACGCCAGTGAAGGGGAAGGTCTGGGAGAGCTGGAGGATAGGACTGTGCTGCCAGTGACTGCTGGTATAACAAAGGTTAAAAGATCCCACAGGGGCTGCACATCCAAGTGGTGGCCAAGTGAACACAGGTGAGGTTGTGGAAGAGGAGTGATGGTTGATTAAGGGATTTGGGGGCTGGGATGCTAAATGCAGGGAGCTTCCCAGGTGACTCGGGGGTAAAGCTCCTGCCTGCCAGTGCACGAGACGTAGGTTTGACCCCTGGGTCAGGAAGATCTTCTAGAGAAGGAAACGGCAACCCACTCTAGTATTCTTGTGTGGAAAATTCCATGGACAGAGGAGCCTGATGGGCTACTGTCCATGCGAGCGCAGAATCGGACACCACTGAGCGACTACAACAACAACAATTTGAGCAAACTCTGGGAGATGGTGAGGGGCAAGGGAGCCTGGCAGGCAGCCCACAGGGTGGCAAAGAGTTGGACATGACTAAGCACACACACACATACTATTAATAGATGGGTTGTGAATCTAGAAGTTTAAATCACACCCAGCTGTGGCATTTATTAAGGCAGAAAGCTGGACTCAGAAACAAGCACCCAAATCTTCAGTGAAGGTGGGGGAGTGATTAAGTCCTCTACTCATAGACATGAGAAAGGTAGAGCACACTATACCTTCACAGGAGTGTGAAAGAGGAAAGACGTGGTTGGAAAACAGCAGGGAAGAATCAGAAGAATACAGTGTCATCTCCTGCTTGGGTCCCCAGCAGAAGTATAAGGTAGAACAGCATCCACTCGAGGAGAAGGAGGAGGGTCAAAGGGAATTTGTCTGGCTGTGATTGGCTGTTCCATCCTCTCTTGCCTTTTACAAAATCATTCTCACTTCTCTACCAGCAGGGTTAAAATTCTGGTTTCCCCAGCTAGCTGTTTGACCCTGGAAAATCAGCTAATATATAAATTACCACAATGTTTCCTAAAAGGGTAGGTGCAAAGATGGTCATCACAGCATGGTCTGTGATGGAGGGGGATGGAGGCCAACCCAGCAGCCATCATTAGGAAACAAATTAATGGCAGGAATGTGCACAGCAGAATGCAGTGGTGGAGCTAGAAGGAGCAAACAATTTCAGGAAACTGAAAGTACAAATGCTCATGACAATACTACAAATTTTACAAAGATCTAAGTATAGTAAAGTGCATATATGGAGCACATTATGCTGGCACCATAGTGTTAGGAGGGATGAAGGGATACAGGCATGAGGAACAGGATAAAGGGAAAGAATGAATTAAAATGTAAAGGCAGGAACCCCCCGCTGGTCCAGTGTTAAGAATCCCCCTTCCAAGGCAGGGGACATGGGTTTGATCCCAAGTAGGGGAAGTAAGATCCCACATGCTCCAGGGCAACTAAGCCTGTGTGCTGCAAGAGAAGCCTGCTCATCATAACTAGAGAGAGTCCAGGCACCACAACAAAGAGCTCACATACAGCCAAAATTTAAAAGAAAAGAAAAAAATGTAAAGACAGAAACAAACACGACACAAAAAGTCACCAAGTCACCTACTCTTTGATTCCATTTATATGAAATATCAAGAATGGGTAACTCTGCAGAGACAGAAAGCAGATTGGAGGTTGGTAGGGGCACAAGAGAGGGGGATGTGGGGAATGACTGATTAATAGGTATGAGGTTTCCTCTTGAGGTGATAAATATTTTGTAACCAGATAGAGGGGATGGTTGCACAGCACTGTAAATCTAAATGCAACTGAATTGTTAACTTGAAAATGGTTAATTCAATGCTATGTGAATTTCACCTCAGTTGAAATAATTGTTTTCTTTTTGAAGTGTATTTGATTTACAATGTTGTGCTAGTTTCTGGTGTATCAGCAAAATCATTCAGTTATATATATTATATGCTTATTCTTTCTGATATTCCTTTCAATATTCTTATGGTTTTATTTACAGGATATTGAATATGAAATAATTGTTTAAAAATTTAAAGGTGGGACCTTACATACACCATTTCCATTTCCTCCCACTGAAAAGAAGCAAAAATGCGGAATAAAATGGTTTGTAAAAAAATCTCATTAAATCAAGGAGTAAGGAAATGTCTAGGGAAAGTATTAAGAGAAGTACAAAAAGAAATGTAAGCTCGGGAGGATCTAAGTTTCTTTCCCCTCCAAAGGGCCAAGAATAGCTAAGACATTTTAGAAGAAAAAAGGTGTAAGAACTTGCCCTAAAAAAATGTCAATATTTATTAGAAAGCTGTAATAATCACAGCAGTGGAATATTGAACAGACAAATAAATCAGAGAAAAATAAACAAGGAAATGTATGTGACAAGAAGGTACTAAAAGTCAGTTGGGACAGTGATTGATACATGGTATCATTGATATATGATACATTGATACAGGACAACCCAACATCACATAAAAAATGAAGTCTGACCTTACTGACTTACTACTGAGTATAGTAAAATTACTACCAGGAAGTTTACTACTGCTAAACTTATGGCTAAAATTATTTATCATTGATTTCCATGCTAAATCTCAACCTGACTTCTTACCAACACAAAACTCAATTCTAAATCAGTTAAAGTAACACAAGCAAAAGGTTGAGCTTCAAAGATTTTTTAAGAACCAATATAGAACATCTTTATAACTTTTGGTAGAGAAAGTTTTCTTAAAAGAGGCAAAAAGCAAAGCATTAGCCATAAAGGAAAAGCTCTATAAACTAGTCTACATTAAAATTAAGAATTTCTAATACCATAGAGTGGAAAGCCAAGTTGCAAAGTGGGAAAAGAATTTTGCAACGTATACAACTGCCAAAGAAGTATTAATAGTACTCAGAAATTTTTTTAAAAAGAGGAACAAATAACCTGGCAATTCACAAAAGGAGCTCCAAACACAAATGGCCAATATATACATCGAAAAGGTGCTCAACCTCATTAGAAATCAGAAAAATGCATATAAAAACCACAGCAAGATACAACAGCACTATCTCCCAATATAAAACATGCATTTTTGCAACATATTGGAAGCACTGGGGAAGATGGAGACCAGCTGGAATTCTCAGTCACTGTTAATGGAAGTGTAAACTGGCACAATCACTTTGGAGACAAGTTGGCCATTATGAAGCAAAGTTGAGGATGTACAGATCCTACGACTCAGCAATTCTTCACAATGGCTTCAAAATAAAAATTAACCAAAAGCCCATAAAAAGTAGAATGGATCAATAAATTCTGGGATATTCATACAATGAAACACTACACAATGATGAGAATAAATAAATTATAGCTTCACACAGTAAAATGGATGAATTATATCCACATAATGCTGAGCAGCAGAAGAAAAACACACACATATACATGCACATATTCAAACTTGAAAAAAGCTGAAGTACATCTTTAGGGAGGCATGCACTATGCTTGTGCTGTGATTAGTCGCTCAGTCTTGCCTGGCTCTTTTTGACCACATGGACTGTAGCCCGCCAGGCTCCTCTGTCCATGGGGATTCTCGAGGCACAAATACTTGAGTGGGTTGCCATGCCTTCCTCCAGGGGATCTTCCCAATCCAGGGATGGAACCCAGGTCTCCAGCAATGCAGGCGGATTCTTTACTGTCAGAGCCACCAGGGAAGCCCAAGAATACTGGAGGCATATGTAGCAAAAATGTTCAAGGAAATGATGACTATAAAAGTCAAAGTGGTAATCATATTTTGAGGAATAAAGAGAGTGAAGTTCAAGGTGTGTTGGAGGGTCTTTGGAGGAAGTTGGTGATGTTCTTTACCTGGTGATAGTTGCACAAATGTTTACTTTTTCATTTAACAGTACATATATGTTTTATTTACTTTTGTATTTTGCAACAAAAAAGATTCAAAAAGACAAATGAGTTAATTACCATTTAGCTATTTCCACCATGAATAAACAATGAATTCAAGGTTGAAATTATCGTGCCCATTCAAGGGACTCTAGGCCATTGATATGCAGGGGGTTTTTTTTTGTTTTTTTTTTGGAGGGGGGGAGTTGGTGCATTGAGGGTCAATTCTGCAGGAAAAAAATCATGATAGCCTCCTTTTTTCCTATTCAAAACAAAAATAAACTGAATAAGGCACATGGAAAAATATGTATGTTTCAGGTTCCCACAATATTGCATAGAAAATGTCAATTAAAAATGATTTTTTAGTTACTAATATAAGTTGTTTTCTGGGCATATTTGTGAATTGGCAGGATAGAGGATCCTTTCTATTCTCTCATTACTTACTTTTTCATAGTTTAGTTCAAATCCTATTGGTAAGTTATAATTGTCTAGGGAACAACTAGAGCTGTCTTCAAAAATGATGCCCAGGTTTTACATATATAAAGACTTCTAGGTGATTCTAACATACAGCCAAGGTTAAGAATCACTACAGCTCTTTGAAATTCACAGGTGATATATTTTGTCCTCAAAGTAATCATACTTGAGGTAGGTATGGCATCCCCACCTCAACGGGGCAAACCATGGCTTAGACAAGCACTTTGCCCAAAAGTCACATCAAATTAATGACAAAGTGGAAGCCAGCATTAGCTTATTCCATCCAATAACGCATTTACTCCAATTGTTAAGTGCCTATTGTGGGACAGGTATGGCATCAGGCAATGAGGAGAGAGAGAAGAATTCTATGTGGCTCTTGGCTTAACTGTACCCATCCCTGAGCATCTCTCACTCTGCCTGCGCTGGGCAATATAGAGCTATATAGTACAGGGAACTGAATTCAATATTCTGTAACAAACTATAATGGAAAAGAATGTGAAAAAGAATGTGAATATATGTGTGTGTTTGTATAAAACTGAATCATTTTGCTGTACAGCAAAAATCAATACAACTTTCTAAATCTACCATGGGTGTGCGTGCATGCTAAATGGCTTCAGTCGTGTCCGACTCTGTGTGGCCCTATGGACAGTAGCCTACCAGGTTTCTCTGTCCATGGGATTCTCCAGGCAAGAATACTGGAGTGGGTTGCCAAGCCCTCCTCCAGGGGATCTTCCCAACCCAGGGATCGAACCCACATCCTGCATTGGCAGGTGAATTCTTTACCACCAGATCCACCTGGGAAGCCTAAATTAACTATATCTCGATAAAATAAAATTTTTTTTAAAGTTTGAGATGAGTCAAAGGCCCTATTAGGAAGCTGGGTGGACACACACAGCCCTGGTCTAAGGCTTTCCTGGTTGAAGATAATTGGTATGTGATCTACCTCCTTAAAAACTGGACCTATAATATCAGCATTCTCTATAAATTTATTTAATTTATGAAGATGAACGTAGAGTAGATGAAGTAAGAGTATGAGAGGAAATACACTGGATACTAGGTGTATCCTGTGTTCCACAGATTCAGAAGAAAGATTCATCTTCTAGTTATTTAAACATACTCCTGGAGCAAAGCTGTGGTTGGGAGGCTAGGCAGCATTGGGAATCATAAACTCAGCAGAATATTTTCTGAAAATGTTATGAGGATGAGTGACCACCCTAGAGAGACTTTAAAGACACAACGTGGGACACTTGGCAGAACTTCACCATAAAATGGTAACCCCAACGTTTCTATTCATATAAAAATTCAGGAAATAAAATAACCTTTATTGCAACATCTTCCGTCTCCATGGGACGCAGACGTCGTGTTGATTGCTCGTAGTTGTCCAGGTGATATCTTCCAGGCTGCTTCCTGTTTATAGTTTTTGGCTGCTGCATTCCAAATGGAAAAGAACACAAGTTGAAGCGCTACGAAAAAAACTGAGGTTTTACTGAACATTAACTCACAAGGTTGCTGCAGCATTTAGAGTCTAAGAAAAAGAAGTAAAGTAAATGTCATGTTTTAATTATTTCTATGGCATCCCCCCCACTCCCCCCAAAAGCAAGCAATAATCAAAAAGTGTTATGCATTCATTTTAAACCTAATTCACAAACTTTATTAAGAAAAATGAAAAATGAAGATGTGATATTTGTAAATGATGGAAGTTAAAGTGCTGAGCACCAAACTAAGCTCTGGCTAGTCATTCTCTACTTTTCTGGATGAATAGACCCAGGCGATTAAAAAAAGTGTGTGTCACGGCAAAAGACAAGCAGGCTACTTTAGGTTAAACTAGAGTCTACTTGTTAGGCCATCAGGCTTGTAGATGTTCCAACAGTACATTTTTGGTCACCCTCTGAATTACGAGGATTTTGAGTCTGATACACTCACATAAATCAGGCAAGTCTACATGTCACCCGAAGATCCTTGGTGGAATGAGAAGCAGCATAAAGATCTAGGATTTCTTTGCTCAGACATGTATATTATTTTATGTGTGCTCAGCCACTCAGTCATGTCCAACTCTTTGCGACCCCATGGGCTGTTACCCACCGGACTCCTCTGTCCATGGGGTTTTCCAGGCAAGAATACTGGAGTGGGGTGCCATTTCCTCCTCCAGGGGACCTCCCCAATTCAGGGATTGCACCCACGTCACTTTCATCTCTTGCACTGGTTGTGCTATGCTTAGTTGCTCAGTCATGACTGACTCTTTGGGACCTCATGGACTGTAGTCCACCAGGCTCCTCTGTCCATGGGGATTCTCCAGGCAAGAATACTGGAGTGGGTTGCCATGCCCTCCTCCAGGCTATCTTTCCAACCCAGGGATTGAACCCAGGTCTCCCACATTCCAGATTATTTCCCATATGAGCCACCAGGGAAGCCCGAAAGACACAGATGGAGGAGCTGGGGGATGAACCCAGGGCCTTGTACATGTGAAGTATGAGCTCTACCCCTGAGCTACACCCCCTTGCACTGGCAGGCAGATTCTTTACCACTGCACCACCTGGGAAGCCCATATTATTTCATAAGGAGATCTACAAGCACTATAGAATGATCTGCTGCTGCTGCTGCTAAGTCGCTTCAGTCGTGTCCGACTCTGTGTGACCCCATAGACGGCAGCACGCCAGGCTCCCCCATCCCTGGGATTCTCCAGGCAAGAACACTGGAGTGGGGTGCCATTGCCTCCTCCAATGCGTGAAAGTGAAAAGTGAAAGTGAAGTCGCTGAGTTGCCTCTGACTCTTAGCGGACCCCATGGACTGCAGTCTGCCAGGCTCCTCCGTCCATGGGATTTTCCAGGCAAGAGTACTGGAGTGGGGTGCCATTGCCTTCTCCGATAGAATGATCTAGTCTTTCTCAAATATTATAGCATTATTGTTCTGAGCCAAAGTACTAAAGCACCCATAATATGGAGGATGTCAGCTAAGGCTAGACAATCTTCCTATACTTAAACTCAAATTAGGTCATGATTAGAAGCTTTCGTTATTCTCTCATTTTGAATTTAATTTCACACAGATAGAGGCAAATGGTTGAAGAGAAGGTAGGAAATTCAGCTCTGTTAACCTCTAAGTCATAAATTATATAAGCTCAAAATTTGTCCCAGAAATCTTATAAGCAACTATTTTAACATAAATAACTATCTGTAGTACTTATGGAGACTATCAAAGCTAAATAGTAACACACTTCAAAACTATCAACCTATAAAACAAAAGATTCTATAATTGAAAAACTATTCTTTTGGCTTTGGAACATTAAGTTTAGCTTCTTTGATAAATCTGTCAAGTTCTATTATGAGAATCACGCATGACCTCAAATAATCAGCAGTTTAATCCCAACAAGATAATGCTGTCCAGTTTACATCCATTAATGTATCAACTGCATTACCCTGGTAGCTCAGATGGTAAAGAATCTGACTGCAATGCAGGAGGCCTGGGTTCAATCTCTGGGTCAGGAAGATCCCCTGGAGAAGGGGATGGCTACTCACTCCAGTATTTTTGCCTGGAGAATCCTATGGACAGAGGAGCCTGGAGGGCTACAGTCCACAGGGTTGCAAAGAGTTGGACACGACTGAGTGGTTAACACTTTCACTTTAGGGTGTCACTGGTGGCTCAGACCATAATCAAACTAATTAAATAGCACATGTTAGGCTACCTGCCAATCAATATACAGACTAAAAAGCCACTGAGAAGAACTAGCAACGGTTCTGTCACACAGAAACTGTTGAATGCATTTTAAACTTAAAAAAGAAAGAGAGAAAAAAAGAGAATGTTCACGACATTTTTAGTTTTGTTTTTCTTCTCAGAGTCCTCGCAGATAACCTCACAGGGGATGGGGTAGAGAGTCACTAACTATCCTTTCAGCTGAGTATTTTCCCCACACTAGACCTGTCTACATCTGTACATAAATTCACTGTCTTCTAGAGTCTTAACTTCTATAGTAGTATCACCCCCAGAGGTCCAAAGGGATGACTTCATGTTCTTCACAAAGCTAAGGAGAGGGGTGGGAGGAAGAGACGTGTTGACAGAGATTTGAGTCCGAATCTCACAGATGTAATTTGAAGAGGCTCTGGCACTAGAAAGTCACTAATTCTCCATGGAGATTCGGCAGCCAAAACCACTTAGCTCTAAGCTTTTACAGAATACATAGCTTCTTAAGCACTCTCAAGAAGGAGTTTCCATTCGTGTTCTTTTCAAACACATAGTTTTTTTTCTCTCCATTTCTAAAAGTTTGTCATTTGTGGTTTGGCGCATCGGCAGTTGATGAATGGCCCCAAAAGACATCAGAAGTCCGGTCTGGTTTCAATAACCCCAAAGATATTGGAGGCATCTAACGGGGATCCTTTTTTCCATCCAACCTTCACTCAGTTCAACTTTTCATGCATCCCTCCTCTCATGCAAACGATTCTTCAGAATCCCCTCACTCTACACACTTGACTTCCTCTGTCCCTTCTCCTGAGGTCACCTCCCTGCACTCATCCCCATGTCTCTGAAAGATGATCTAATAATTTCTTTGGGAACCTATCACCCAAAAGGTGACAAGGTTGGTTCTCATCAACTGCATGAGTTTCCTATTGCCTCAAAGTGTAGACGCTCTGTGACGTGTTCCCATCTTGGGGTCCATGTCCACACAAGAGCACACAAGCATCTCAGACCTTGTCACTCCAGTATCTACAAGCATGAGTGGCAGTTCCTTCTCAGACCAAAAAAAATCACACCTGCTTAACAAAATAACTCAACAGAGAGTAAAAAAATAACTCCAGGAAAGCAGAAGAAATCGCCAAGTCTAAGACAGCCCAGTGCTTGTCTTGAGTATTTTTAGCAGTTTTAAACACACTGTGAAGAAAAATTTAATGCAGAATGACTTCCTGTGAAGGCTTTCCAAGCCTCAACTCCTTCCTGTCGGGAGACTGCATGTCCATTTTTGTTTGGTTACACAAATGGTAGATATATTCATATATTCTCTAATAGTAAATGAATAATTATTAACTTGTGACTAATTTTAGACAAACTCCTTTCTACATTACTCCTATGAAAGAGGCATATTAATTTTAAAGACTTCAGAATTTTTCAGACACAGATTTCAAGAAAGTAGTATAATCTAGTCCCATTATTTTAAGTATTATTTAATGACCAATGGCTCTTAAATTTACATCTCCAAGGGTGACTTCTCTTCTTGGATGTCAATAAATATCTCAAAATTATCATGTGCAAAATATACCTCTTGATTCCACCTCAGCAGCAACCTACTTGTTTCTCAGCTTCCCTGTTTCAGTTATTGACTCTGCCATCTACTCAGTAGTCAAGCCAATAACCTAGGATTCATCCTTGAGTCTTCTTTCTCCCTCCTCATCTCCATTCAGTCCATCAGCAAGCCTCCATCAGCTCCACCCAAAAAAATGTACGCTGAATTTGATAACTTCTCACAAGGTCCACTGCAACCAAAACACATTCTAACCATGCCCATTTCTTGCTGTGCCATTATAATGCCTCTTTACTGACCCATCTGTTCTACTCTCATCCCCAGTGACAACTCTCTGCTCAGTAGTTAGAGTGAGCCTTTAAACATATACACAAAATTATATGTGTCCCTACTTTAAACACTCCAATGGTTTCCTATTGCTTGTCAATAGAATCCAAACTCTCTCCCTGGTTTCAAGGGCCTGCAATCCTTGTTCTTTACCCATCTGCCAATGCAGGGGTTGTAAGAGACACAGGTTCGGTCCTTGGATTGGGAAGATTCCCTGGAGGAGGAAATGGCAACCCCCTCTGGTATTCTTGCCTGGAGAATCCGATGGATAGAGGAGACTGGCAGGTTACAATCCATACGGTTGCAGGGAGTCAGACACAACCAAAGCAACTTTTAGCACTTAATCCTTGCTCCTAGTTCATTTTATCTCTCTCTTCCTTACCAGGCATCAGCCATAGTGCCCTTCTGTTCTGTGAACATACCAAATTAATTCCCACGTCAGTGTCACGCCATCTGCTAGTTCTCCCCCAGAAATGATCTGGTCCCTTTCCTAGGCCTCTGCAGAAGAGGCACCAACTCTTCAATTAGGTCTCAGCTCCAATGCCAGCTCTTCAGAGGGACCTTCTGGAGAATGACTACCCTGCTCTGAGGACATCAGTCACTCTCTAACACCTTCTTTAATTTTCTTCCCACAGGAAAATGATTTCACCTTTTTACTTTTTATCATCTGACTCCTGCCTCAAAAAAGCAAACTCTGTGACAAGAAAGACCCTGCCTGCCTTGCTCAGAGCTACATCGACAGGTCTTGACAAAGTGCATAGGGCAGTTTCTAAGTCTGGAAACACAAGCTAATATATAGTACTTGTAATATTCCATGTAAAACATGAAAAATAATATCAACAGTGGTTCCAGGCTTTACAGGGATATGAGTAAATATTTGTGTAATGGATGAACAAACTGGTTCAGGAGTCACAGACTCAGGTTTTAATTCTGACTACTGTTGTTTAGTCACTAAGTTGTGTCCAACTCTTTTGCAACCCCATGGACTGGAGCACACCAGGCTCCTCTGACCATGGAATTTCCTAGGCAAGAATATAAGAGTGGGTTGCCATTTCCTTTTCCAGGGGATCAGTTGGACCCAGGGATCGAACCCACATCTCCTGCATTGCAGGCGGATCCTTTACCACTGAGGCACCAGGGAAGACCCAATTCTGGCCCTGTCACTCACCAATCTTATGACTCTAAAACAACATGCAAATAAAACTATTCATCCAGAAAATAATGCAGGTAATGTAAAGTAATATATTAAATAAATCAAAAGACATAATGCATCAAAAAGCAAGTTTTAAACTAAAACGTATAATACAGTTAAAGGTCTTATAAGAATATGATACATGAGTTTTATTTTATATTATTTTTATATAAAGCTTGGGGTAGACAACCTCTCTGTTTCCTTTTGAATTGAACATGAGCTGTCCTTCTTGGGATAATCTTTTGATGATTTATAAAGATAAGCCTTATACATTTCTTTATTGATTCTAAACCTATAAGGTTTGTTGTAGAAGCAGGTAGTAATTTTTCTTCACGTGTGTGTTCACTCAGTCATGTCTGACCCTTTGCGACCCCCCCGGACTGTAGCCCACCAGGCTCTTCTGTCCATGGGATTACCCAGGCAAGAATACTGGAGTGGGTTGCCATGCCCTCCTCCAGGGAATCTTCCCAATCCTGGGATTGCACCCACATCTCAAGCCTCCTGTACTGACAGGTGTGTTCTTTACCATAGCGCCACCTGGAAAGCCTCTTTTCTTCACATAGGTTACAAGTAAAGCTGACAATTTCTTCTAATTGCATCCATTTAAAATTATCCATCCTCAGGATGGCCCCTTCTTCACAGCTCCCGTAACAAGCGAAACACTTACGACTCCAGTGTGCTTCTTACAGGATTCAAATGGAAGAGAACTTTCGCCAGTTCGCCAGCTGTCCTCACCAATCTCATCACTCAGGAGAAATTCATTCAGCTTTTGAACACTACAAAAGGCAAACAAGCACAGGATAAGGGTTAAAAATAAAGCCACCACCAAAGAAGTTCTACCTAAGTAAACAAACTTTTCCCCCAACCATTTCCATGGTAATCAAGTCAGCTCTAAGAATCATTTTTCAAGACCAACTGGGAATTCAGCTAGGGAATGCCAGGGACTGATGGCCTCGTGGGACTTGAGCCTTTCAGTGCTTAAAATGGAAGAATCTTAGAAAAACCAGAACCTAAATTCAACCAAATCACTCTTGCACTTTTTTTTTTTTTTTTTGCAACTGTATTTCTTGTCAAAGACAACAGAATTGCAGAGGAACTTGAAACAAGGTGGTTAAAAATAATAATACTAACAAAGGAAGTATCATTATTCTAATTTTAAAAGTGAGGGTAAAAAAGGTACAGAGAAGTAAATAAAAGCATGTAGCATATAACACAGAGATCAAGGGTCCACACCTACTATATAGCCTTGCATAAGCACTACTTATATGTTGCCCATATTCCAACAACCTGCATAGAGAGGGCCCTCTCCTCAAAATGTCAGCCAAGATCAGTGGTGTCAACATCATCTGGGAGCTTCCTCAATACAGAGAATCTCAGCCCCCTACCCCTCAAGACCTCCTGAAGCAAAATTTGTATTTTAATCTGATCCAGAGATGCTTCATAAGCATGATACAGTTTAAGAAGCCCTGCTCTAGAAGAGGAGTTCACAAACATCCTTTACTGTGTTCTCCAAAGGCTGGACACAAGACCCCTTGCCACATCGACCCCACCCACTCTACATTTCTCAAACCAGCAACACAGCATCAGAGTAAAAAGAAAGAATCAAAGAAAACAATAACATAATTTGAAAACACCCCTCCATCAATAAAATGATACACTAAAGAAAAGTAGGTGAACTTGAAAGATGAGAAATGCTCCTGTTAACACATTAGGATGCTAATAGTAGATAAACCGGCTTGGTACAGGCAGCATCACCTATAGAGGAAAAACCACCATTGGTAGGAAACTAGAAAATATATACTTGAAACGAAAGATTTCTTTTCTATTTTTCATTTGAGCTGGTAGTCAAGTGCCCCCAGGTAGGTCTCAGTAGTTTGTTCTTGTGACAGACTAATAAAATAAGGAAAAGAATCTGTACATATAACTGAATTACTTTGCTGTACAGCAGTTATTAATAAAGGGTGATGCCCTGGTGGCTCAGATGATAAAGAATCTGCCTGCAATGCAGGAGACACAAGGAACAATACAAAATTTAAAAAGACAATATAATACAAAATTTAAAAAGACAGATAATAAAAAAGAGAAGAAAAGTACATTTAATTCAGTTTGTTGCCCATGAACTTTAAGCCCTATAGCCTTGTATTCCATAGAAACTGCTTACTTTCTTCTGAAACATGAAGGTAAATAAAACCCACTAGGGCAGTCTATCTGTTAACTTCTAAATTTCATTTACAGAAAACAAATCATTAAATTTTGTGGGTTTTTTTTTTTTTTAACTGAAGTAGGGGCTTCCCTGGTAGCTCAGCTGGTTAAGAATCTGCTTGCAATGCAGGAGACCTTGGTTCAATTCCTGGGTCGGGAAGATCCCCTGGAGAAGGGATAGGCTACCCACTCCAGTATTCTTGGGCTTCCCTGGTGGCTCAGACAGTAAAGAATCAACCTGCAATGTGGGAGACCTGGATTTGATTCCTGGGTCAGGAAGATCCCCTGGAGAAGGCAACGACAACCCACTCCCGTATTCTTGCCTGGGAAATCCCAGGACAGAGGAGCCTGGCAGGCTATAGTCCATGGGGTTGCAGAGTGGGACACAACTTAGCAACTAAGCAACAACAACAATAGTTGATTTACAACATCTTGTTAGTGTCAGGTGTATAGCACAGGAATCGAGATATATATATCTGCATCTATCTATCTGTCTATATATACACATATACTTCTTTTTAGATTCTTTTCCCTTGTAGTTTACTACAAAATATTATGTATAGTTCCCTGTGCTATACAGTAGGTCCTTATTGGTTATCTATTTTATATATATCAGTAGTGGTGTGCATATGTTAATTTCATACGAGAAATAATTTTTAATGGAAGTTTAGTTGATACAATATTATATAAGTTATAGGTGTACAGTAAAGTGGCTCACAGTTTTTAAAGGTTATACTCCATTTATAGTTACAAAACACTGGCTATATTACCTGTGTTATACATTATATCTTTTGTAGCTTGTCTTATACACAAGAGTTTAGACCTCTTAATGCCTTATGCCTTTGTAGCGCCTCCCTCCTTCCCTTTCCCCAATGGTAATTTCAATACTATAGAGAACCACTAGTTCTCTATATCTCGGTGAATTTCTTTTTTGTTATATTCATGAGTTTGTTGTATTGGGTTGTCCAAAACATTTGTTCAGGCTTTTCCAGAACATCTTGAGGAAAAACTTGAACTAATGTTTTGGCTAACCCAATATTTTTTAGATTTCACTAAAAAGAAATGTTTAAGGAAAGCTTTGGCTGAATAATATTTCATTGTATGTATACGCTGTATTTAGTTTATTCATCTGTTGATGGACATTTGGGTTGTTTCACTTTTTGGCTATTGTGATTAATGCTGCTATGAAGATGAGTGTACAGACATCTATTCAAGTCCCTGCTTTCAATTCTTTTGGGTATACACCCAAAACTGGAATTGCTAGATCATATGGTAATTCTATGTTTAATTTTTTGAGCATCTGCCATACTTTTTTTCCATGGTTCTGGAATTCCTGACTCTAATATATTTGAATTATGACAACATGGATAATAAACCTTGAAAACATTATGCTAAATAAGATAAGCCAGGCACACACACACACACACACACACACACACAACAAAAATTGCTTAATTCCACTTATATGAGATAGCCAGAATACACAGATTCATAGAGGCAGAAAGTCAGTGGTGGTCACCAGGGCCTGGGAAGAGAGGTACAAGGGGAGTTACTGTTTAGTGATTGTAGAGTTTCAGTTTGAGAAAATGAAAAAGTTCTGGAGATGGACTGTGGTAACGTTTACAGGACAGTACTGAAAGCCACTGAACTGTACACTTAAAGTGGTTTAAATGATAAACTGTATGTTGTATATATATTACTGATATTTAAAAAATAATTTCAGAACCAAAAGAAAAAAAAGAGAGTTTGGGGTTTTGCACTCTCTTTAAGTCTTTGACAGCAAAGCCTGATCATACAGACTTGAAAGATGGTGTAGAAATGCCTTATGAAATGGCGTTCCTTTCTTTACTTTTGCAGACATTGTCATTCTGTTCTAATGTCTTGAAGAGACTGGATTTTAAGGAGCACAGCTTTATCAATCAGAGGAATACCTTTTAAACAACCTCACACTATGTCTCTGTGTACAAAGTACATGGCCGGGTTCGTGTGTCTTTGGAACTCTAAGTCCAGGAGCCCCTGGCACACATTACTCAATGAATGCTTGTTGAATCAGTCAAAGAGGTATAAACCAATGATTCAGACATTCAAGTAAGCTCAGCTGACTCAATTTTCCATTTCTAGCACACATACAAATCTCACTGAAGCTTATATGAAATTAACGATCCCCATTCTGGCTGAAGGTCTTTGCAGGTGGCTCAGTGGTAGTCTGCCTCCAATGCAGGAGACAGGGGTTGGATCTCTGGATTGGGAAGATCCCCTGGAGAAGGAAATGACAATCCACTCCAGTATTCTTGCCTGGGAAATCCCATGGACAGAAGAACCTGGCAGGCTACAGTCCATGGGGTAGTGAAAGCGTCGGACACGACTTAGAGACTAAACAACAACAATTCTTGCTGAACATAAGGAAGCAATGCTCCAGTGACTGGAGCATGGGTGGAACTTTCTTTCCTTTTCATAAGGTCCCACTTTGGATCTCCAATTAGTGAACCTCAGAGGACCCAATACTAGCACTTTTCTGAACCTCCCCCTCCATTTCCCCTCCCTTGTCCCCATTATTCCAGGCTCTCTGGCTAAGGGTCCCCTGAACTGCTATTTTATTTGTTTTGTTACTGTCTATCTCTCCCACTAGACTGTGAGGTCTTTAAAACAAGATTTTCATCTTCAGAATCTAGCCCAGTGCCAAAAATATAACATAGCAATTCCTCAAGAAATGTCTGCTGAATGAATAAATAGGTAATACAAAAAGCATTTCCTGTTCATACGAGGGCCTTTTAGATCTCACAGAGGCAAAACAATTATGGAAAATGCATGAATCCTGACCAAGGGTGAAGTAACTGCCACCATGCTGCCAGGGTCCTATTTTTACAATGCAAATCTGTTCAAACATTCCTCGCCTTAAAATAACAAATGGCCACCCTGCATTTTTCAGCATCATTGGCATCCTCTGTCTGCTCACTCTCCAGCTTTATCCCCTATTGCTTGCCACATCAGGACCTTTCTCCCACTACATGCAATTTAGTCCTAGAAGGTACTGACTAGACTGTCTCCCTCCTTTCTCGATAAGCTTCAATGAGCCTTATATATGGCCCATGGCATTCTGTGTAGTGCTCTATCACAGCATTATGCACCATGGTATAACTAGCTTCCCTGCCCAGTTTCTCCAGCTAGACTGTGGACTCCTATGGACCTCACCCCATCTCTCATTGCTGCCATCCCCAGTGTTCAGCAAGATACCTAAACCACTTAATAATTGAATGTGGACCCACTGGAATACACTTCTCTGAAGCACGGAATGGAATTTAGTAAAATAGAGGCACATTAATAAAATGGAGATTTGTTCAATATTTAATATATTTAGGCAATGTGCTGGACATTTTCCATGTAATTCTCCCAACTTCCATAAGCAGGAGGCCTTATGATGCTCATCTGATAAGTGAGGAAGCTGACCCATAAAGGCACCAAATAACACGCCTGTAGTTGAACAGTGCTTGCGGTTGAATAGTTGCTGTGCAGGCATTGCAAGCAGGTACGTTTGATCCCAACCAATTTCCTATCCTGCCTCCATCCCCTTTATTGTTCAGTGTTTTACTAATTTCTAATTTGACTAGGTAATTCATAAAAGTATTTCATATTTTAAAAACTTTTTTAATGTGAATCATTTCTAAAGTCTTCACTGAATTTGCTACAATATTGCTTCTGTTGTTTATGCTCTGGTTTTTTGGCCACTTGGCATGTGGGATCTTAGCTCTCCAACCACAGATTTAATTTCCAACTGTTAGGAAAGTGGAAGGTGAAGTCTTAATCACTGGACCACCAGGGAAGTCCCAGTATTTAAATTTATGTTCAGTTCAGTCGCTCAGTCGTGTCCGACTCTTTGCAACCCCATGAATCGCAGCACGCCAGGCCTCCCTGTTCATCACCAACTCCCGGAGTTCACTCAAACTCACATCCATTGAGTCCGTGATGCCATCCAGCCATCTCATCCTCGGTCATCCCCTTCTCCTCCTGCCCTCAATCCCTCCCAGCATCAGAGTCTTTTCCAATGAGTCAACTCTTCGCATGAGGTGACCAAAGTACTGGAGCTTCAGCTTTAGCATCATTCCTTCCAAAGAAATCCCAGGGCTGATCTCCTTCAGAATGGACTGGGTGGATCTCCTCGCAGTCCAAGGGACTCTCAAGAGTCTTCTCCAACACCACAGTTCAAAAGCATCAATTCTTCGGCGCTCAGCCTTCTTCAAAGTCCAACTCTCACATCCATACATGACCACAGGAAAAACCATAGCCTTGACTAGATGGACCTTAGTCGGCAAAGTAATGTCTCTGCTTTTGAATATGCTATCTAGGTTGGTCATAACTTTTCTTCCAAGGAGTAAGCGTCTTTTAATTTCATGGCTACTGTCACCATCTGCAGTGATTTTGGAGCCCCAAAAAATAAAGTCTACTGTTTCCCCATCTATTTCCCATGACGTGATGGGACCAGATGCCATGATCTTCGTTTTCTGAATGTTGAGATTTAAGCCAACTTTTTATCCATGGTATTTTTTCACTTTTCAAATTTGAGTGGTTAGCTACAGTTTAAGTACCTTGGGGCTTCCCAGGTGGCACTCCTGGTAAAGAATCCACCTGCCAATGCAAGAAACTCAAGAGATGTGGGTTCAATCTCCTGGAGGAGAAAATGGCAACCCACTCCAGTATTCTTGTCTGAGAAATCCCATGGACAGAGGATGGTGGACTACAGTCTGTGAGGTCATGGAGTCAGACATGACTGAGCATACACACACACATGAGTATCTCAGACAAGTACTTTGTTTTGGGGCATTTGAAAGTTTTGTAAATGCAGACCAGGTCAACCTGTGAGCACGCTCTATGATAAATATCAGTAACAATTTATTTGATTGAAGATAATCAGAGTAGACTGGCCAAATATACTTTCCCCTGGGAGGTACACGAGAGAAAGGACACAAAAGTATCTTCCAACAAAGCAAGGCATTCGTTTTACACATTTTTTCCTTGGCAAATGACATCTTTGGACATAGATACTGCATTATACTTCAAATACCAGAAACCTAAACTCAAATTATTTATAAAGGATACAACATAGCAACTGACATTTTCCTCCAGAAAAGCAATTTACATTAACTATTTTCTTACAAAGAAACTAAAGGGGACAAGAAAAGCAAGCATCCAGAAAAAGACTACTCTTATTCAAGTATTTTAATATTTAAGAAATTAGTGACTTTCCTACTTTTTCCTCACTTCTTTCCTTCCGTTTTGCAAATGCAGACTGGAACATATCATCGTAAAAGGTCGAAAGAACTCAAATGGTGTGGAATGCTGGAGTTAAGAAGGAATAACCTGAATCTTTAATTGACTCTTTCTTCCATTTTATTATGTATGTATAAGGTCCCACCCACTGAGCACCGCAAACAATTGTATCTAACAAGCTAAACATTTTTAAAAGAAAGCATAGAATTGTCTTGAGGCAACATATTTCTCATGGCACGGAATTTCCCTATAGCAGAGAAGTTCACACGTCTCTCGCACGCATATGAAGCACACGTGGGGGTATATGTTGCACCCCATTCTAACCCCCCAAATTTCAGAATGCATCTGAATGTAGCAAATAACTTGGACTTCTACAGTCCTGAGAAGCAGTTTCAAAATCAGCTAACCAAAGTCTCCAATTATAAACAGGCTGCTTCAACTCGCTGAGGCCAACTGGCATTCAAGACTGGTCATGGGATCTCAGGCGCAGAGGAAAATGCCGAGCCCAGTCCACACTGGGAAAAATGCTCATTTAGTTTCCAAGAACCAGCACACAGTGGGAAAAAGCACTGGCCTCTTCTGTTGACTGGTCATTTCCCTAGGACCCACAAATCAACCACTGAAATTCACTTTAGAGAAGCAAGCTTTTATAAGCTGATTCCATTTGGCCTATGGCTTGGGAAATCTGGAGCTGAGCCCTGAAAACGGACTGGTCTTTATCAAACTGGCAAATGCCTGTTCCCTGGAACATACAGAAGAGAGAGTGCAATGCACAAATACACAGGGATCATGATCCACTCTCAGTTTCACTAGGATGCACTACAGCAGGATTATATACTGTGGACTTGGGGAAACACATATCCCTAGATTAATTAGTTTTTTTTTTTTTTTCATAGTGACATAGTTAAAGTCCTTTCACTGCTTGGCAACCTCCTGATTTCAGAGGAGTGATCTATTATTAGTTATCAACTGTTTTCTATCTCTACTTGTGGCACAAAGTCAAATTCGATTAAGAAGGCAGCAATGAGAGGGGCAACTATTAAATGGAGAAAATGAAAATAAGAACTAAAATAGCAGACTCTGGCCATTTATCAGTTTTATTGTTTGAAGTGGCTTCTCTTCCAGGGCACTGCCTAATTTGGAAGTGGTGCTACAGAAACCGGTCAGTGATCCGTATGAGTGTTTCAGAAGGCAGAACAATGAATAAACAAAATGAGGGCAGGTGAGTCCAGAGGGCCTGAGCTTTAAATGCTGAACAGCTCCAGAGTCTGTTACTAATGACCTATCTTACAGAATAGGATTGTAATGATCATGATATGAATTAGTGTAAGCAAGCACAATTTGATTTATAATAAGATAAGGTGTGGCAGTATAGCTGTATCCAAGCAGATGTCTAGTTCAGTTCAGTCACTCCGTCATGTCCAATTCCTTGCGACCCCATGGACTGCAGCACACCAGGTCTCGTTGTCCAATACCAACTCCTGGACTTTACTCAAACTCATGTCAATCAAGTCGGTGATGCCATCCAACCATCTCATCCTCTGTCATCCCTTTCTCCTTCCTTCAATCTTTCCCAGCATCCAGATCTTTTCCAATGAGTCAGTTCTTCACATGAGGTGGCCAAACAAAGTATGGGAGTTTCAGCTTTAGCATCAGTCCTTCCAGCGAATATTCAGGATTGATTTCCTTTACAGTGGACTGGTTGGATCTCCTTGCAGCCCAAGGGACTTCTCCAACACCACAGTTCAAAAGCATCAATTCTTCAGCGCTCAGCTTTCTTTATAGTGCAACTCTCACATCCATACATGACCACAGGAAAAAACGTAGCCTTCACTAGACAGACCGTTGTTGGCAAAGTAATGTCTCTGCTTTCTGCTGTCTAAGTTGGTCATAACTTTTCTTTCAAGGAGCAAGCATCTTTTAATTTCATGGCTGCAGTCACCATCTGCAGTGATTTTGGAGCCCAAAAAAATAAAGTCTGACACTGTTTCCACAGTTTTCTCGTATATTTCCATGAAGTGATGGGACTGGATGCCATGATCTTCGTTTTCTGAATGTTGAGTTTTAAGCCAACTTTTTCACTCTCCTCTTTCACTTTCATCAGGAGGCTCTTTAGTTTTTCTTCGTTTTCTGCCATAAGGGTGATGTCATCTGTGTATCTGAGGTTATTGATATTTCTCCCAGCAATCTTGATTCCAACTTGTGTTTCCTCCAGCCCAGCATTTCTCAAGATGTACTCTGCATATAAGTTAAATAAGCAGGGTGACAATATACAGCCTTGACGTACTCCTTTCCCTATTTAGAACCACTCTGTTGTTCTGTGTCCAGTTCTAACTGCTTCCCAACCTGCATACAGATTTCTCAAGAGGCAGGTCAGGTGGTCTGGTATTCCCATCTCTTTCAGAACTTTCCACAGTTTATTGTGATCCACACGTCAAAGGCTTCGGCATAGTCAACAAAGCAGAAATAGATGTTTTTCTGGAACTCTCTTGCTTTTTCGATGATCCAGGGGATGTTGGCAATTTGATCTCTGGTTCCTCTGCCTTTTCTAAATCCAGCTTGAATATCTGGAAGTTCATGGTTCACATACTTTTGAAACCTGGCTTGGAGAATTTTGAGCATTACTTTGATAGTGTGTGAGATGGGTACAATTGTGTGGTAGTTTGAGCATTCTTTGGCATTGCCTTTCTTAGGGATTGGAATGAAAACTGACCTTTGCCAGTCCTGTGGCCACTGCTGAGTTTTCCAAATTTGCTGGCATATTGAGTGCAGCACTGTTACAGCATCATCTTTTAGGATTTGAAAGAGCTCAACTGGAATTCCATCACCTCCACTTGCTTTGTTTGTAGTGATGCTTCCTAAGGCCCACTTGACTTCGCATTCCAGATGTCTGGCTCTAGGTGAGTGATCATACCATCGTGTTTATCTGAGTTGTGAAGATCTTTTTTCTATAGTTCTGTGTATTCTTGCCACCTCTTCTTAATATCTTCTGCTTCTGTTACATCCATACCATTTCTGTCCTTTATTGTGCCCATCTTTGCATGAAATGTTCCCTTGGTATCTCTAATTTTCTTGAAGAGATCTCTAGTCTTTCCCATTCTATTGTTTTCCTCTATTTCTTTGCACTGATCACTGAAGAAGGCTTTCTTATCTCTCCTTGCTATTCTTTGGAACTCTCCATTCAAATGGGTGTATCTTTCCTTTCTCCCTTGCCTTTAGCTTCTCTTCTTCTCTCAGCTATTTGTAAGGCCTCCTCAGACAACCCTTTTGCATTTCATTTTCTTGGAGACGGTCTTGATCCCTGCCTCCTGTACAATGTCACGAACCTCCATCCATAGTTCTTCAGACACTCTGTCTATCAGATCTAATTCCTTGAATCTTTTTTTCACTTCCACTGTATAATTGCAAGGGATTTGATTTAGATCATACCTGAATGGTCTAGTGGTTTTCCCTACTTTCTTCAATGTAAGTCTGGATTTGGCAATAAGGAGTTCATGATCTGAGCCACAGTCAGCTCCCAGGCTTGATTTTGCTGACTGTATAGAGCTTCTCCATCTTTGGCTGCAAAGACTATAATCAATCTGATTTTGGTATTGTCCATCTGGTGATGTCCAAGGGTAGTCTTCTCTTGTGTTGTTGGAAGAGGGTGTTTGCTATGACCAGTGCGTTTTCTTGGCAAAACTCTGTTAGCCTTTGCCCTGCTTCATTCTTTACTCCAAGGCCAAATTTGCCTGTTACTCCAGGTATTTCTTGACTTCCTACTTTTGCAGTCTAGTCCCCTATAATGAAAAGGACATCTTTTCTGTGTTTAGTTTTAGAAAGTCTTGTAGGTCTTCATAGAACTGTTCAAGTTCAGCTTCTTCAGCATTACTGGTTGGGGCATAGACTTTGATTGCTGTGATATTGAATGGCTTGCCTTGGAAACAGAGATCGTTCTGTCATTTTTGAGATTGCTAAGGACTGCATTTTGGACTCTTTTGTTGACTACGATGGCTACTCCATTTTCTAAGGGATTCTTGCTCACAGTAGTAGATATAATGGTCATCTTAGTTAAATTCACCCTTCTACCCACGCAGTTGACCTGGGTTCATTTCCTGGACAACGCAGTGAGCTAACCTTTGGGGCTTCCTAGTGGCTCAGATGGTAAAAGAATCTGTCTGCAATACAGGAGACCTGGGTCAATCCCTGGGTCAGGAAGATTCCCTGGAGAAGGAATGGCTATCTACTCCAGTATTCTTACCTGGAGCATTCCATGAACAGTATGGACAGAGGAGTCTGGCAGGTCCATGGGGTCACAAAGAGTCAGACACGGCTGAGCAACTAACACAAGTTATACACATCATAATGATATTTTGTATTAAGTCATGAAGTCACCATATACTATTGCCTAAAACTGGAGCTTCTTTTATTTTGAATATTAAATACCAGTTTTTTCAATAATGCATAAACATTGGGAAAGTTACCTCATTTTTAAAGGTCTTATGATAGATGCTCCACGTTACTAGCAATGGCAACACTACACTTAGTAGAGTTAAGGCTTCAATTTTCCAGTTTTCTTTCTGTATTGCAACATCTTGGTTTTTTTTTTTTTTTCCAAACGCCAGATATAAATATGATAAATACTGTTTATGAAACATGCTGAGGTTTTATAAGGTTTATAAAACTTCATAGCAAAAAGCAAAATACTATCTTAAGAATACCTATCAAAGATAGTAGACTAAAGCACAAATGGTGCAGTATAATATAGTTTTCTAACATATGTATTATATAATACAAGTCAAAATAGTGGGGAAATGATTACTATCAGATCACATCTTTTTATAGCTGTGTACTATGGGACATTGTGAGTCGAAGGTGAGGTCCACACTGATTAGAAACACTATAAAAATATACTTAAAGTGAACAAAACACTGCACTCAGTTCTGCAAAGTCTTCCCATTTGCAGAGACTGTGAGTCTGGAATTTTATTTATTTTTTCTTTGCCAAACTAAACTAAAATAAAACAGAAAATATGTGTTGATGTGAACATTATCACTGTCGGTAAAAATATAAACTGGCCCAGCTTTGCTGGAAAACATTATGGCTATCCTCATTAAAAAAATCTTAAAAACTTGTTACACCTTTTGACCTATATCTCCTTTAATGGAAAACCACATGGCCATACTCATTAAGGGCCTTAAGAAGATGCACACTTATCAGAATGAATGTTGACACTTCCAGAAATCGGACTTTAGAAAATAATCAGAGAAAAGTTTGAAGATAAAGAGATGCTTCTCTCAGACATTATTTATGTTAGGGTGAAAACAGAAATATTCTAAATGTCCAATAAAGAGGTAGCCGTTAGGTAAATTCAAATACTTCCAAACAATGGAATATCATGTAGCCAGTAAATATCATGCATATGGTCTTAATGAGGGAAAAAATAACCAAAAAATTCAAAATTTTTATTTTAGAATAATTATTTTTACATGAAATAAGGGACTGAAAGGTCTCATAGCAAAGTTTTAACAAGTTATCTCTGATACCAAGTGATCTCTGGGCACTGATTAAGATGTTCTTTTTATACATTTTCTAACTTACTATCATGAGCATGTGGGCTTTCAAGGTGTTGCTAGTGGTAAAGAACCTGCCTACTAATGCAGGAGACGTAAGAGATGCAGGTTCAATCCCTGGATCAGGAAGATTCCCTGGAGGAAAGCATGGCAACCCACTTCAGTATTCTTGCCCAGTAAATCCTGTGGTCAAAGGAGCCTGCTGGGCTACAGTCTGTGGGGTCGCAAAGAGTTGGACACAACAGAAATGCCTAAACCAGTCCCAACATGAGCAAGTAGTATTTCTATAATCAAGCAAAAAACACCAGACATTCCAGCACATACCTGACGATGGCTTTGACTGCAAACCTGACCACGGTGGAGAGCAGGAAGAGAGGGGTGACCAGGATGTGGAAGAGTGACAGCGAAGCAAAGGCCTCTGCAGGTTTGAGGTTGTTCCCGCTGGCATATGCGTGGGTCACAAACGTCTGTGCAAAGAAAGGGTTTTAGAGAAAGCTGGAGAAAGTTTCACAAATACTTACATTAAATTTTATAAACCGAACACCATCTTCTATGCCAGCATGCCCACTGCAACTCTGAAAAATACTATTACTTCATCCAAATTACTCCCTAAGAAAAACAACACATGAGTACTTAAGCACTAAAATACTAGAGAACTTAATGGTCTACAGTAGGTCTAGCAGTAAACTTGTGAAAAGGGAAAAACAGATTCTAAAGATCTGAAAACTGACTTCTGTCAAATTACTGCAAAGGGGGAATAACTATGAGAGAATCCAGAGTTCTTAACACCTAGTCAGGCTCTTTCCAACCGGTACTAAACTTTTTGAGAAAGAAAAAAGAAAATTCCATTGTTTGGGGGTCCCTATTGTGGCTCTTTCTTAAAATCGCCAACACTGGTATCCAAGTCAAACTTACATTTCTAAATGTAATACCAGTTCCTGGGTTTGTCCTTTTCTTTTGAAATGTCATCATTTAACATTTTTGGGTTGTTGATCTAGTACTATCCTGTTGTAAGAGTGTCCGGGAACCAGGTCATGGATGTTAGAACAGTAAGTTCTCAGCCTCTGTTAATTTTTCTCTCTGGGCACATTTGGCAGTATCTGGGGATATTTTTGATGGTACTAATGACATTTAACAAATGGAAGCCAGAGACGCTGCTAGACATCCTAATGCAGAGCACACAAAGAATTAATTATTGAGCCCAAAGTTCCACAGTGCCATGGATGAGAAACCCCAGATTAGAACCATCACAGTGGAGACAGCAAAGAGAAAACTGGAGACAGCCAAAAGGTGGTAATACATGTTGTCACCCACACATGCTTATTCCTAAGTCATTTCTAAACACTGATTTGGTTCCATTTCTAAAGGTAAGAAAACACGTCTTACAGCAAGAACAGCTGCTATGGGAATTGCCGCGTTCATGAAGACTGTGGAAAGAAAGCAAAGACATTAGCGTCATTGAGCTGTGAAACCTCTTCAGGAACTTTAATTATTCATTATTATTTTAACTTTCCTTGAAGACATCAAGGACTGAGTGCATTAAATAACATTTTGTCTTTGAGTCCACAAACATTTCCCAGTTGGTATTTCTTGGTTCACAGTTGTGAACTCCCACACATGAGTCTTAACCAGAAAATGTTCTAGTTTATTGAAAAATTATTTTTGAGCATCGATTTCTTTTTTTGGCAGAGCCACACAGCAAGTTGGATCTTAGTTCCCCAGCAAGGAACCCCTTGCATTGGAATGCATTGCAAGTGTGGAGTCTTAAGCACTGGACCACCAGGGAAGTCCCCCCAAGTTATATTTTTATGAAACATTACAAACAGCAAAATTTAAATAAAATAATCCTGTAATGACTTAAGTTATTAGAACTTAACAAATACACATTCTTCAGCGTATTTACAGTCTACATTTTTTTCCCACTAAACTAACTTAAAAATATGAAAACTGGGATATTACACAAATAAACGGGGCTTCCCTGGTGGTTCAGATGGTGAAGAATCGGCCTCTAATGCAGGAGACCTGGGTTTGATTCCTGGGTCAGGAAGATCCCTTGAAGAAGGGAATGGCAATCCACTCCAGTGTTCTTGTCTGGAGAATCCCATGGACAGAGAAGCCTGGTGAGCTGCAGTCCATGAGTTTGCAAAGAGACACAACTGAGCGGTTAACACTTTCATTTTCACACAAAAAAAGCAAGAATTTGACATTATGTGAAAAATCTCCTTCCCGAAGTGATATTGATTTTCACTTAGAGACCTTTTGTTTGATAAAATAACTCCATATCCTAGGCCCTCTGCTTGTTTAAATCTCTCTCCAGGACTATACTGCATTATCATTTGATAAGTACGATACACAGAACTGAAATAAGAAAAACTCAGATTTAGGCTAAAATACTTGCATTTGGAAGTAATAGGAGAAAAAAATCAAAAGCCAAGTTGATGATTTGTAGTTATTTTGTCATAAAACATATAGTTTTAGACAGAGGACCAAAAAGCAACTGCATTGTTGGTAACAGAGCCAGGCAACAGCAGAGTAAGAACTAGAATCTAATTTTCTCAACACTCAGAAGAGTCCATCTATACAGAGTAAAGTCAGAAAAAGAAAAACAAATATAGTATATTAATGCAGATATGTGGAATCTAGAAAAATGGTATAGAAGACTTAATTTGCAAACCAGAAAAAGAGACACAGACGTAGAGAACAAATGTATAGATACCAAGGGGGAAAGGTGTGGGGTGGGAGGAACTGGGAAATTGGGACTGATACATATACGCTACTGATACTGTGTGTAAAATAGATAATTAACAAGAACCTCTAGTGTAGCACAGGGAACTTGACTTCATGTACCCTGGTGTCCTAAACAGGAGGGAAACCCAAAAAGGAGGGGACATAGGTATGTATACATGGCTGACTGTACAGTGGAAACTGACACAGCACTGTAAAGCAACTACACTCCAATGAAAATTGATTAATAAAAAAGAGAATCCATCCAAAGTCACCACCAGCTCTCATGATCTGCTTTCACGAACTGTCCTTACCACCATGTACGGACTCAGCCTGTGCTTTTAAAGGTCCAGAAGAGGCTTAGCTACCAAATCTGAATTCTTGTACGGTACCAGCAATCCAAACACAGCTCTGAGAGTCATAATAGTCCAGACGAAGAGCCGTGTTTCCATCATCTTTCTCTGGCTAGTGTTACCTTATTTTTTTCTAAGTGTATTTCTTTCTTTTCCTCCATATCATTATTTGTAACTCATTCTGCTGCTGCTGCTAAGTTGCTTCAGTCGTGTCTGACTCTGCGTGACCCCATAGATGGCAGCCCACCAGGATCCTCCATCCCTGGGATTCTCCAGGCAAGAATACTGGAGAGGGTGGCCATTCCCTTCTCCAATAACTCATTCTAAATATCTTTAAATAAGTAATCTCTTGATAAGGAAGAGCAAGAACAGCTGCTGTTTTATTAAAAACTACTTATCTGGCACTCTGCACCCAATGCAGGAAGCGGGACCATTTCTACCTCAGCATAAAGATGAGAATGAGACGCACGAGGTCACACAGCTGGGCTTCTCAGACCGTGCTCACCACCACTTTGCTCTGCCACTACCCAGCAGCTCACATTACTCACACATGATAGGAGCACCTTCATGTGCATTCTCCTATTTAATGATTACAACTACCCCCGTGCAATAAAGAAAACAGCAAGGATGAGTAACAGGCAAGGTTCTAAACTAAGAGATGACACAACTTGGATTAAAACCCACACTTTTCTGGTCAAAAGCTTCATGTTCTTCCCACTCCTTCATGTAAAACTCTATCAAAGTGAAGAGAGAAAAAATAAAAGTGTCGTTCATTCTTTTTTCTGCCAATAAATTAAATCCATAAACAGCACATATCCGTTTGGAAGTGGAGATTAGGAAATGATTCAACAGAATTTCTTTTGCCCCCAGATATCATCTCCAGTGGCAAGAACATTGATTCATAGAGATGGATCTTCTGTTCTATTAGCATTTGTCCCATTTAACTTTATTTTTCAATATTTTCCAGTACCATGGATTGAGCATTTTTATGTACATTATCTTACTTAATTCCCCCAGGTATGCTTAATACAGCCCAACTTCCTGATGAGGAAACCAAGATGCCACCAAACGCTGACCAAGGTTGCAGAGTGGATAAGGCACTGAGGCAGGATTTCATTTCAGGTCATCCTGCACTCCAAGACCCAACAATAACCACTATGTTGTATGCCTGACATTTTCCTTTCATTTTTTTTCTTATGGTTTTCTGCAAATACCACTTACAAAATATTTTTAACAGTTACAGAACAGTGCCATATTCACTGTTTCATTTGATTCTCACACTAGACCTGTGAGAAGGCATCCTCTCCCTCTTTTTTTTTTTAAAGATTTTTTGATGTGAACCATCTTTGAAGAATTTTACTGAATTTGTTAGAACACTGCTTCTGTTTTATGTTTTGGTGTTTTGGCTGCGAGGCATGTAGGATCTTAGCTCCCTGACCAGGGGCTGAACCTGCACCCTCTGCATTGGAAGGTGAAGTCTTAAAACACTGGACCATCAGGAAAGTCCCGAGAAAGGCATTATTTTTGTTATACCAATTTTTGGAGGAGGAACCTGAGGGAGTGAGGTTACTGAACACTAGCCCACTTGCCAGGTGCTTTATACACAATGAGTACAAAGCCCTTGACATACTGCCTGGAATACAGTCAACCAACAAGTCAGTCAACATCTGCAGCATTCTTTAATCTATTATCATCTTTACCACAATGCTACATGATAGAGATTTTTATCATCCAATGTTACGGATGAAAAAATTGAGGCTTGGAGAACAGAAGTAGTGATTTGGTCAAAGCCAACCTGCTATGAAGTGGCAGAGGTGAGATTTACAGCCAGTTGTATTCAACTCACATAGTGGAAGCGCTTCCCTCCCACCAACACTCTTAAGTAATCAAATGATAAAACTTGGACATGGTGTAAGTGGAACTTCACATCATTGCATCAAGAATTCCTGCTGCGTATAATCATAAAAATGTGACTATGCTCTTTGATCTTCATGATTTCTTTGCTTTCTGTTTCTAGAATGGTCTCCTCTGTCCTCTCCTCCTTTGTCTCTGCCTTTTAAGAGCTAACTCAAATCTTATGTAACTGGGTTGAGTTCAACAACCCACCTCTATTATTTAGCTGCTGAATGATCTGGGGAAATTCAAGTTATTTAAGCTCTAACCTCAATCTTCTAATTTGCAAAATGAAGTTAATAATGGAATCAAGATCACTGGGCTGCTGTGAGGACTAATTAGGATGAAAAATGTAAAGTCACTTATGGCAAAATTGGCTGAGTATCTCAAAATGTTTTTGTTATTATTATCATAATTACTATTACTATCATCATCACCATTTCTGGCCACATCCATTTACCCCATGAGAACTTTAGTATGCTGCAGACAGCAATAGATTTTAGGAGCCAGCAGCCTACAGTTCTATCATATAAGCAAGTAGATATCAATCATTTCATCTTCTAGCATTTTGACACTGTATGAGTCGTGGTGCAGAGCTGGAATATAAATCTTCTTCTCGTTTCCTTTCTAATGTATCCAGCACTAGGGCTAAAATAAATGAGCTATATAAACCAAACACTTTCCTTATATCCATTTCACAAAAGAAGTGTTTATAATATCTAAGGACTCAAGTAGTTCAGAATTCAAGAGGAAACCATCTATAAATCTCCAAACTTAAAGTTGTTGAAAATCTTGAGAACAATAGAAACGAGCAAAACTGACATACAAACTAAATCAAACATTGGTGGGAGTAGTTTGGCTAAGTTCATAAGAATTCTGCTAATATGAACTCACTCTTCTTACAAGTACTCAGTGTCACCCTTTGAGGAAAACAACAACAATATTTTTGAAACAATCATGTTTTTAAAATTAGAGTTGTGGAGGAAAAGCTTTGTATTTAAAAAGTCTTCAGCATGTACTGGAAAAAGAGGGTTTTATATAAATGTAGTTTGGCTTTTTTTTCACCTGGAAATGTTGACTTTTTTCCTCCTCAGTTTCCAAAACTGGCATTTCAAGTGTAATCTTCAAGGAAATATAATATCATAAGCTCCCCAAGAGACAAGGAAGACAACCGCAGATAATTTTTAAGGAGGTTAGGGGATAAGATCAATAGTAATATAGCCAAATCAATTTATTTATTTATATTTTTACAATGGATATTTTTAAATTTACATTTTTAAAAAATTGGAGGATAATTGCTTTACAATACTGTGTTGGTTTCTGCCATATAGCAACATGAATCGTCCATATGTATACATATGCCCCCTCCCTCTTGAACCACCCTCCCACCTTCCACCTTCCTCTAGAGTGACGATCTCACTCCTCTAGATTGTCACAAAGTACTGGATTTGAGCTCCTTGTGTCATACGGCAAATTTCCACCGCCACCTAAGTTTACATACGGTAATGCATATGTTTCAATGCTATCCTCTCAATTCATTCCACCCTCTCCTTCCTCCTCCTGGGTCTGCAAGTCTATTCTCCATAAGCAAATTTTTACTGAAAACCCACTATGCATCCCAACTGCAACTGAAACGAGGGTTTCAACGATCAGACCATCCCCAGTTTACAGATGAAGAAACCAAGGATTTCAGACGTCAAGTAACACGGCAAAGATACAAACTTGCAAGGAATCAAATTCAGTTCTACTTGACTTTAAGCTTATTCTGACTTTGCTCTTTAATTTAAATTTAAATAGGAACTTCCCTGGCTGTCCAATCACTAAGACTTTGCCTTTCAATGCAGAAGATGTGGGTTTGATCCCTGGTCTGGGAGCTAATATCCCACATGTCTCACAGCCAAAAAACCAAAATGTAAAATAGAAGCTATACTGTAACAAATTCAAAAAGACTTTAAAAATGGTCCACATCAAAAAAAAAATTAAATTTAAATAAACTTGTTTAGCTACTGGCTACAGGACCTCACAAACAGAGAAAATAAATGTACTTCCTCTGATGTCTAAAATGTCTCAATGATTGTAAGTTACACCGAATAGACCACATGTTTTTGGTGATCCTCAGAGCGATAGCAACTTACTGGAGAGTGATGTATAAAGAGCAAAAGTTTTGAGACTGGAGAGTTCTTTCATTCTTGTCTCTTCCACACTCTTGCAAAAGATGTGCTCCCAGGCGTACAGCTTTAGAAGTTTGATGCCTTTCAGTATTTCATTTGTTTTCTTCAGTCTCTCAGTGGAATAATCCTATAAAAGGAAGAAATAAAAAACAATGCAAGCTGCATCCAAGTGAATCAGAGAGGCAAGGCCATTACTGGATACGGATTGAGAAGAACTTGATTTCTGCCTGGTTTGGCCTCTAATGATGGCTGTGAGATTCCTAGGAGAAATAGTGAAACTCTCTGTGCTCTGCCTCCAATGTGAAAATGAAGAGTTGAGTGAGACAGCCTCCAATTTCTTTCCACCTAAAAACTGTTCATGCCTCTTTTGCTTTGGTTTAAATAAAAGCAGTGTCTGAAGTTTCATACGATTTCCTTGAATGATGTTTGCAGAAAACACATACAGACATGTAAGGAGTTGATAAAGAGACTTCCAAGGGTGCCTTCTCGTACCTAAATCAATTCTCCCCTCAGCTCCATTACTCATGCTTAGGAGATGAAAAACAATGAATGTAAAAAAAGTTAGGTCACTATTGATTTGGGAATGTGAGTGTACACTGTTGCGTGTATTCGCAGTGAGTCTTCATAAAACACTTAGTGAAACCAAGCCTATAATCTTTAACTTCAAGAGATTCCTACCTCCTTCTTCATAAGCTCTGTCACAGAGCCTAAATTAGATTTTGTTGTTATTGTGTTGTGTTAGTTGCTCAGTTGTGTCCAATTCTTTGCAACCCCATGGACTGTAGCCCACCAGGCTCCTCTGTCCCAGGGATTCTCCGAGCAAGACTACCGGAATGGGTTGCCATTCCCTTTTCCAGGGGATCTTCCCAACCCAGGGATCAGACCTGGTCTCACATATTGCTAAACTGGATTTACTGATTGCTAATGACACCACCCTTATGGCAGAAAGTGAAGAGGAACTAAAAAGCCTCTTGATGAAAGTGAAAGAGCAGAGTGAAAAAGTTGGCTTAAAGCTCAACATTCAGAAAACGAAGATCAAGGCATCTGGTCCCATCACTTCATGGGAAATAGATGGGGAAACAGTGGAAACAGTGTCAGACTTTATTTTGGGGGGCTCCAAAATCACTGCAGATGGTGACTGCAGCCATGAAATTAAAAGATCCTTACTCCTTGGAAGAAGACTTATGACCAACCTAGATAGCATATTGAAAAGCAGAGACGTTACTTTGCCGACTAAGGTCCGTCTAGTCAAGGCTATGGTTTTTCCAGCAGTCATGTATGGCTGTGAGAGTTTGACTGTGAAGAAGGCTGAGTGCTGAAGAATTGATGCTTTTGTACTGTGGTGTTGGAGAAGACTCTTGAGAGTCCCTTGGACTGCAAGGAGATCCAACCAGTCCATTCTGAAGGAGATCAGCCCTGGGATTTCTTTGGAAGGAATGATGCTAAAGCTGAAACTCTAGTACTTTGGCCACCTCATGCGAAGAGTTGACTCATTGGAAAAGACTCTGATGCTGGGAGGGACTGGGGGCAGGAGGAGAAGGGGCCGACAGAGGATGAGATGGTTGGATGGCATCACTGACTCCATGGACGTGAATCTGAGTGAACTCTGGGAGTTGGTGATGGACAGGGAGGCCTGGCGTGCTGCGATTCATGGGGTCACAAAGAGTCGGACACAACTGAGCGACTGAACTGAACTGAACTGAACAACCTGGATTAACTGTAGAGAGATGGCTGATACAAAAGCCTCTCTTTAGTCAACTCTATCAGCTTCCTCCAAATTCTATTAGATTTACTAGGAAAGTACAGTATCATCTGTGAACTCTTAAAAGGAGCTGCAGAGTGGCAAAAGGTAGATAGGAAGAAGCAAAAGCAGCAAATGATCTGAGTTTTTTGAAGTACAGTTGAGTTTTAGTATTGTGTTAATTACTGCCATACAACAAAGTGACTCAATTATATACACACACATATACATACATACACATTCTTTTTTAAATGTTCTTCTCCATTATGGTTTATCATAGGATATTGAATACAGTTCCCTGTGCGATACAGGAGGACCTTGTTGCTTATCCGTTTTGTATATAAAACCTTGTATCTGCTGACCGCAGCCTCCCACTCCATCTCTTTCCCAAGCCCTTCCCTTTGCGAACCACCTGTGTTCTCTGTGTCCCTGATTCTGTTTCTGTTTCATAGATAGGTTCATTTGTGTCATATTTCGGATTCCACACATTAGTGTTGTCATATAATATTTTTCTGTCTCTTTTTGACTTACTTCATTTAGTATGATGATAATCTCGTCACATCCCTCTTGCTGCAAATGGCATTAGCAAATGATCTGATTTTATTCATCTTTTTGTCTCTTGAGGTTCTTAACTGCCTATCCATGATTGCTGGTGAGTGAATGACTATAGTATGAATGGCAAAATGAGAATCAGATGTTAGATTGTCATGTCCCCTCTTTGAGTCTCTCTTCCACACCTTTCTGTATTCATGTCCTAGAGTAACGAGGAAACTCACCAGAAGCAGCAGAAAAAACAAGTGATAAAAACCATTTGCATGACAAGGGACTTGCTTGTCACAGTGGAAACACCAGGTTGGAAAACGGTTCACCAGTGGCAGCATCTCTACATTTCATGCCTGATTTGTAGACAAACTGGCTCATATTTAATCAAACTTTGTTTCTAAACATGATGTCAATAATTTTATTATTGGCAAATACTTTTTTAAAAGAAGCCAATTCTTGCTCAAATAAAATGATTTCATGGCAAACTGAAGCCAGAGTGTGTGTGTGTGTGTGTGTGTGTGTGTGTGTGTGTGTGCTCAGTTGTGTCCAACTCTTTGCGACCTCATGGACTGCAGCCCACCAGGCTCCTCTGTCCATGGAATTTTCCAGGCAAGAACACTGGAGTGGGTTGCCATTTCCTACTCCAGGGGATCTTCCTGACCCAGAGATCACCTTTTGCATCTCCTGCATTGGCAGGCAGATTCTTTACCACTGTGCCACCTGGGAAGCCCAACTGAAGCCAGAAAGGGTCAATAACTGAGCTTTTCCCTATGTGCCAGGTTGACCGTAAACATACTCAGGCAGAGCAGCTGCTACTGAAACATTTCAGTGTAACTCCATAGCTCATCACGTGGTCTGACTCAACCCTCAGAACATTTAATCTCAGAAGCACTAAGTCTGACCCTTTATTTATTCCTTGATCCATTTGTCCCACGTCAATAATTGACATCCAATATATATGTATTCAAATGCACAAGTAAGTGTATTCTGTAGTATATGCTAAGTGTAAGTAAGTGATCTACAAGAGCTAAAGCCTCATCATCACATCATGACTTGTAAAAACATCAGGCTTTGTGGTGGTATTTAGCGTTTAAGGTCATTAAATCTTAGATGTCAAATCCACTTTTAAAAACTGTTGTGCAACCCAGAAAATGCACATTCACTGCCCAAGAACGGAAAAGAAATATTGGTATTTCTGTTCAATATAATGATTTCCAAAGAACCCTGAGTGGTATTAATTTCCTATATATTTAAAAATGAAACCACATTACTAGATTTTCCTAATAAGGTTTCCAAGAGACGTTACTTACAAGAGTGCTCTTCTGAGCTTCTGCCAACTTTGTAGCAATGAAGTATTGAATTGGCGCGAGGAGCACAATGACTGCAGCACCAACCAAAGCGCTGGACCCAAGCAAATTGTAGAGCAGGATCACTCCCATGATGATCTAAAGGGAAACACAAGGCGAGGGCTGAAAGAGCAGGCATGTGGGGACCCCTGCATAAAAGGACATATGTTTTAGTGAAATTGTAGTAGTTCTTAATTATTAAGTTTAAAAATTTGAGCACGCTCTGGGAGACAGTGAAGGACAGGGGAGCCTGGTGTGCTGCCGTCCATGGGGTCGCCAAGAGTTGGACACGACTTAGCAACTGAACAACTATTAAGTTTGTTTGGAAGTCAACTCAGCTGTGACTGTAGGATTTCACGATGATTTATCTGGGGAAGGCTAAGTAGTAGGAATTTATTTTTAGCAACATGATGTGTACAACTGGTGTCGAACCGATTTACTACATGAAGTTGCAGAGGGGTCCCAAGACGCTTTTGACCAGAAACAGTCATCAAACTTTTAAAAGGACACAAACTTTTTCTGGAAAACGTTGTCATCCACCATAAATCAGCATTCCTTATTTTCTTGGAATTACATTAGCTTTTCAAATGAAAAAGCAAACGAATTTAAAAACTGATAATTTCTCATTATTTCCTCAGCAAATAAGAATCTTACTCATATTGATCTACCTGAACAGGCATGGCCCATAGATTGGGACACAGGAACAAGAACCACATGAGCTGATTGGTTTCAATGGCGACCAAGTTATTGATTTGACCCAGGGTCATCTCACCCATGGATAAATTAGAAGTAGAAAGCCGAAGGATTTTATTATATATCATGGCCTGCAAAAAAGGGAAAAAAACATATTTGAAGTTCAAATTTAAAAAATCAACACCATGCTTATTTATTTGCATTAAAAATCTAAGATTTTTAAATTTTCTGAAAAAAAAGGAGAAAACCCTATAATGCCATCTTAAGTCAGCTATTATTTTTATTTCAGCATTGTTACTTTTAATCCTCAACTAAATACAAACTTATTTTTCCTGATGATATAATCTCAACATATATTCAAATTTAAACAGTAACAGAAGTAAATAAATGCAAGATTTCAAAATATGTTACTATATTATTAGAAGTATTTTTAATTCAGTGGGTTTATTAATTAACTTTATGGGTTTTTTTATTAGGTAGATCCTGAAAGTATTGATGTCATAATATCAAACTGAAAATGGAAGGAGAAAAACAAAACTGAATTCTCAACTATTCCTATCACTGAATGGTTTGTGGTCAGGATCCTTCAGAGCTTGTACGTACCAGCAAGGCTCCACGCAGGTTAATGCCAGTCTCAATGGTCACATAGTAGGAAGCCTGCAAAAATGTCCTTTGCAGAATAAGAGCCAAGAACAGAAGAACTGCTAGAACATAAGCATTTTCAAGAAATTCCTTTGATGAGAGGGTTTCTAAAGCCTTATCCCAAAACAAACAAACAAAAAGATGTAAATTAAAACTATTCATATACCAGCATACAGTTTGCATTTATCAAATAATGCATGGTTGCTTAATATAAAAATTCAATGTTTTTATAATATAGCAGTAGAATGAGTCAGAGCAAGGCGATTTTGGCTTTTCCTCATAATGTCAACAGATACAAACACAAACCAGTTGAACATGAAAAATTTCCAACGGATCATTAAGATTGTTGGAAATGCCTGATTGTAGAAAAAAAGGTACATTTAAATTTTTTAAAGTTAATACATTTTCTACAAAGATATAGTCTACCTTGGTTAACTGGAAAATATTAGTAGTAAACCAAGACAGAAGTTAGTTTACATTGTATGTAACTTAGAAGTAGAACCTACAACGTCAGCAAGACCAGTGGGACAAATATACAATTTCCATACCCTTATTAATTTAAAATAATAAAGTCTACACAGTTGACTTTCTGATCTTCATCTTAATTCATATAATGAAAACATAATTATAAATGGTAAAAAACATAAATTGGCTATTTTGCCCAAAAGACAATTTCAGTGACAAAGCATAACTTTAAAAACTATTTCATTCAGATTATAACTGAAGACATAAGAATATACAAATTGATAGCTTTTTGTTTGTAACAGTAGCATATGGCCACTTATTTGTTAGAAATGAGGGAAAAATAACACTCAGATAAACACAACATGTCAATTGAGCCACTTTTTTTTTATGGTTTCGAACAGTTAAATTCTAAATATTTCTGGTCCCTTCCTTGTCTTTCTGGGGATACACACAAATGTGTAAATTTTCTTCTTTCTCAGAAAAATACATGGTTAATACATGTAAGTACAGGGATGATTGGATACAATGTGGAATTTCAATATCTGTATATGATCAGGCTAGTAGGGATAAAACATCACAAACATGTATTCAATGTTAAAGTAGCTGGTTCACACTAGTAATAATTGAGCACTAATATATGCAAGGAACTGGGTTTTGAGGGCAAAAATGGGAACTTCATAGTCACTCTGTTTAGAGAGCTCGCAATCTAGAAAGATAAGCATATCCATAGATAACATGCTCATTATAAATAGCATTTATGGCAAGTGCCAATGTAAAGTGAGAATCAAATTCCACCAACAAGGACAATCAGAAAAAGCTTCAAGGAGAAGGCAACATTTACTGAAGGCTTTAGAAATATGTACAATTCCAATAGGTAAAAAAAGAGGACTGGAAATCAGATTGAGACCATAAAAAAGGAAAACTGACTCATCTGGACTAGAGTTTCTACACGTGAAACTAGGGAAATCAATTCTTATTTTAGAAGGAAATTGGGAAGCTCATGACACAGACTTTCTTAAGAACAGAAAATATAAGGTTGTAAATTTATAACAGCAAATATTTTACACTATATAGTCCCCAGTAGTAACATAATGCCTAATAAAAATATAATGTGACTTGACCTGATCATTATGAAACAAGGCGATGGCTTTCACTATATAGGAAACCAAATCAAGTCAAATTGCCCACTTCACTGGTCACTGAAAGTGAAGTCGCTCAGTCATGTCCGACTCTTTGCAACCCCATGGACTGTAGCCTACCAGGCTCCTCTGTCCATGGGATTTTCCAGGCAAGGGTACTGGAGTGGGGTGCTATTTCCTTCTCCAGGGGATCTTCCTAACCCAGGGATTGAACCCAGGTCTCCCACATTGCAGACAGACTCTTTACCATCTGAGCCATCCAGGGAAAAAGTGACTCAGCCCCAAGGACTCATGCATGAAAATTCTTTACAGGATTGCTAAAAAGATCTAATAAAATAACCAATGTGAAATTTCTGAGCATCATTTGCAGAACACAGTAAATGCTATTAAATATTTATAGCCTCTGAATCTGAGAAATAATTTCATTGGCCAAATCCATTCAATGAATACATAATGTTTTTCTCTACAAGGAAAATTACAGTTTTCATTCTTTTAAAAAGCATTCAATTCTCTGTTAATAAGACTGTCTGCACTGCTCATAAAACTGCATTTTTAAAAAGTTAACGATTAAAAGAAATTTGTCAATAATATATTTCCATTCAAAGGCACCACAAACTTACTCTTGTTGGGTTATTTGTTTCATTCTGGGTTTCATTTACACGCTGAACTATTCCAGAAATACAGAGAGGTCCGGCAAAACCCAGTAAGTCAGCAAGATAACGAAATGTGCTACTAAGTAGAATTGGTCGCCCGAAAGCTCTGTACATTGCCAGCCATATAGATGGAGTCCGATTTGGGTCATCTGCCACTTTTTTCTGAAATAAAAAAAAAATTTGATGAACCAAAATAAAATGATAAAGTGGCAATTAATCTTAGCCACTATGGAAATCTCTTCTAGTATTTCTGATATTTTAAAAGATAAAAATAAATGTTACTGAGTCACTTTCAATATACTACATATAGTTTGGTATTCCTGCATTCTTGCAACCAATAGATAATTAATTTTTAAGTATATATTTCCATTTATTTAGCTAATTATTTTAATTTTGAACACATTCCAAAACTTTATATGTATGTAATATATATATTTAGTTCTTAGTGGCTTAACAATGTGTTGGTTTCTGCTGCACAACGTCAGCAGAATGTATGTAAGTATACATACATCCCCTGCCTCTTCAGCCTGCCTCTCATCCATCCCCATCCCACCCCCTAAGTTATCACAGAGCACCAGACTGAACTCCCTGTGTTACACAGCAACTTCCCACTAGCTTTCTATTTCCCACATGGTAATGTATATATTTTAATGTTACTTTCTCAATTCATCCCACCCTCTCCTTTCTCCACTCTGTCCACAAATCCATTCTCTATGTCTGCATCTCTATTCTTGCTCTTGCAAACAGGTTCATCACCATTTTTCTAGATTCCATATATATGCATTACTGAATGCATTTTAATGAAAGAAAGAGAATGAAGAGTAACCAGGCAAATTTTTCAAACATTTTGTATTATTTTTCGTTGTCAAAGGATGACCCCAAATTTCCAAAGTCCAAATTAAGCTTAATTCCCTTTGATTTAGAAAGTGACTATATCAGTTATGAATATTATCAAATGATACTGTATGGAAAATAGTGAAATACAAAGTACAGGTTATTGACAGTCTAGTTAAGATTTCTGAAGTTTAGTTAAGATCTAAGATATTAGGTCACAAGAGATTAACTTATCAAATTATTACAAGCTAAACAAAAGAGATCATCCTGAGGTAGGAGACAATGTGCCTCTGGGCCAGACACCTGGTGTTTGTCAGGTGGAGTAAAACTGAGCTTTTGTTCTCACCCAGACCCTCCAAAGACAAAGCTAGTGGCAAAAGCTGAGCTCTGCTAAAGCAAAGAGATGAAAGTACTCGCTCTTGAGGTCAAGGAAGACTTCCTGTTTGCACATGTGCCAGAAGGCTTCTTGGGGGTTGAAAAGGGAGGGGAACCCACTCCATAAGTGTGGACATGCACCATAGACCTCTGAGGTGGGATCCACCTTAGAGAACAGTTGCTCACACATCTTGAGGAGGGTCCATGGACCAGTCAAGGGTGAAGAAAGAAACAAAGTAATTGGCCAAAGGTAAACAGAGACTGTCTTATATAAGTGATTTACATCACCTCTGTACTGAGCTCCTCCTCACTCAGGATGCTCCAACTCCTCTCCGCATGTGTCTCTCTGCCTAGCTTCTGACATACTGCCCTCCTCCTCACTAGAGAGGATGCCCATACCCCTTTCCTCTGGGTGTGTATCTCTGCCCTGGTTCTGAGTTAGATAAACAAACTGTTTTCCTGTATGCTTTCCCACACATTGTGCTATGTCTCTAACAATAAACTTTGTACCTGTTATTACAGTTTTTCCCTCCTTGAAACATTCTTGCTTTCAAATAGGGGCAAGAGCCAGGGCCACTATGCTTCTGCCTCTAGCTCCTGGTGGTCTAGTGGCTAGGACTCTTGGTTTTCATCCAGGTTACCCAGGTTTAAACCAGGCAGGGAACCCCACCCTTCAGCACCACTCATGTCTCTTCAGGCTCTCCCTCTGAGATTAATCCTAGTTTCAAACTGTTTCTTCTCCAGGAATGTCCTGTCTCCATTTAATGGGGTCAATACTTTTTAAAGTTACGTTAGACTTGTGCCTCCTAGTTATTACTTAAAGAGATGCAAAATGAAGAACGGTATATCTACTTATGCCAACTTGTGGCTTCACACTTCTATAATCATTTGTTGAAAAGATTTCAAGACCTGAACAATCATAATTACATTTTGGCAAAGAAGCTAACTCAATGCAGTGGAGTTCAATTGTGTTTCATATTCAACTCCTTGTGAGATGAATAATTTTAAAGCTTACTGATATTTAAGCAAATCTGTGTTATAAAGAGCATTCAGAAAACTAAAGCTATGCTTAGACTATATTATTAATCTTTATTTAGAAGTTGTTTAAAAACTATGCAATACTTTTCCCAGAGGTGAAACCAGAGAGATGACTCAGGTTGATCTGTAGTAACCATTTCCTGGATTAATAATTTCATAACACACATTTTGACACAAAACAGAGGTCATTTTCATCATTTACCATAAATGCTTTGTTGATCTAGATTTAGAACAGCCAAAAACTCTTTAACTGATCCACCATACAGTATTTCCTTCCAATGTTGGTATAAATATTCATATTTTAATTACAATAATATTTGTAGGTGACAGCAATATAAAATACATCCTCCACTGTGAATAGCACACAAGACTACTGAGAATGATAAAAAGACAAATTGAAAATATCCAGAGTCTCATATTTAAATCTTTGAAGGCAGTTATAAATACCCACAGAAAATACCAGCAGAAATCAATTTTGCCAGACATATAGAGTGATACTTGGAATAGGCAGACGATGCCCCTTTATTTAATTTAGTTTCCCAATTTTGAAATGCAGAGTCCAAGTTTTAATTAATATTTAATTTAAGGATTTTCATTTCTCAAAAGTTATTCCTGGATATGATCTATTTTCCCTTTAAATAATAAAATTGTCAAGATACTTGAAACAAAACAATGAAAAATCCGTGGATTATTAATATTAAGCACTCTCTGTCCCTCCTCATGTAGTGACTGGGCAACTAACATAACATATTTCATTGGCTTTTCCAGTATATTTCCAGCAGCCCAGTTAACATGACTCAAAACTACTGGGAAAGACAGATGGAGAAAATCCGCTCTCCCTAAATATTATTTACTATTATTTAAGAGAATCCACCGGCAATGCAGGAGAGGGCTTTGATCCTTGGGTCAGGAAGATCCCCTGGAGAAAAGAAATGGCAACCCACTCCAGTATTCTCTGCCTGGGAGATCCCATGGAGAGGGGAGCCTGGCAGGCTACAGCCCATGGGATCACAAAGTCAGACATGATTGAGCAACTAAACAACAAAAGCTTAACATTATTTAAGCTTAGTGCCTTTGTATTAAGAAGCCCATTCTCTACAATCATGGACATGAAAAACGGTTACTGACTTACCTTTTGTTCTTCATATGCATCTTTCAAACAAACATAGTTTGTTACTGCTCTCATTGCTATTGGTAATTTTCCAATCGCCTTCAGATCAATAGGCTTTTTATGAGCAGATATGATGAGCGTGTTCATCCACCAGTACGTTGCTTTTGACAATAAATTCACGAACGGTTGGAGAAACCTCACACCTAGATCCTGGAGGTCTTCAGGGGGCTTTACTTTCTGCGGATTCACGAAGAACACATATCTCTGTGATAAGAAAAATTCCAGAGTAACAATTAACCTAATTCTTTTTCCACACATTAAAAATAAATTTTTAACCATTTTTACAAATTTAATTTCATGAGGCTAATCTTTATATTTTCATACTTCTTTCCATCCCTTTCTGAAATATTCTTTTGAGAAAAAAATTCCCTTTTATTGTGACTAGATTCTAGTTAAATTCCAGAATTTCATATTTAATACACTTAGGTGAATGTTAAAATATCAATTATTTCTTTAAAAGAGTTATCACTAAAAATCAGCCTTTCATGATATCCTTTCCTGATATTTCATGATATTTAGTCAACTAAATGAAGATTTTTACACTGTGCAGATTGCTTAAATGTTTTATCAACAACATTGTTGAGTCACTCTCTATTAATTTGTGGTCTGGCTGATGTTTGCTGTTTCCACTATCCGTTGCAACATGTATCTTGCTATTCATAGCAAATTCAGAGTGCTCTGACAGAAAATGAACATTGAAAAACAGGTCACTGGTATGTCACACAATGTAACAGGCAGTGTTACGTGAACAGGTTTGTAATCACAGACCGGGTATGAGATTTGATCATGTTACTTTGTTTATAAAGCTAGAGTTCTATCTACAGACGTTTCTTCATCAATGAAATGAAGAAAGTGGATTAAGTTATCTTCTTATCAGCTTGACATTTCTGAGAATACACTAGTTTGATTGAGCCAGGTTTGCTTTGGACCAATTACAGGTGGTGGAACTTCCTGATGAAAACAGTTTAATCTATAATATGGACTAAGCATAATTGTTTAGCACATCCTAGGCACTCAGTCAATATTTGCAAATGAATCAATAGGTTCCAGGGTTATATTGAGATTTCTGGAAAATTAATGGTCTGAACTTAATAATTGCTCAACTTTATATTTGTGCACATAACTGACATATCAATGTATAGGCTCTTGAATACTAGTGATGCCAAGCTGACCATGATCTTTAATACTTGCTTCTGAACTCCAGTAACTAAACAAAAATTATTAGATACCCACTCTGACCCGAATGACATTGATCTCCACAGCCATCAAGAGTCCATTCAAAATGACCATTATGCCTGTGATGCAGAAACGCAGGTTTGATATTCCCCAACCAGACTGCCAATATTTGACCAGCTTTATGGTTTTTGTGATAAAGGCCATTACCCAGTACAGGAATAAGGCTGGAAAATTAAACAGAAAAAGAAAAGATACAACCCGTCACTGCTATTTTTAAAGATTTTACTGAAATCTCAATATAAATACAATACTTTTTAATAACAAAGACAATTTAAGATATTCTATTTTCAGATAATTTTGTTTGAATTAATCCAGATATGAACAAAGGCTGCAATCCCAACAGATGTGATATCTTAATCATTGCCAAAACTTATTGGCTAGAAGGAAGTCACAGGTCCACTCACACTCAAGGAGAGAGGATTATATAGTATGAACACCAGGCAGAGATAATGGAAGGGGTATTTTCACACCCTAAGATGTCTAGACATCTCCAAACATTTGGAAACTAAACAATACATTTCTAATTAACCATATGTTAAAAAAGAAATTACCGAGGAAGTTAGAAAATATTTTAACTAAATTATAATGAAAATACTGCAGATTAAAATTTTAGGAATTGTAACTTAAACAATACTGAGATGAAAATTTATAGTTTTAGGTATTTATTTTAGAAAAAAAAAAAAAAGACAGATCCAAAATCAATGACCTAAAGTTTCCACCTTGAAAAGGTAGGGAAAGAACAACGAACAAAATGAAAAAATGAGAGATAATAGTAAAAAGCAATAAAACAGAAAAAGAATAATTGAGAAAATAAACCAATAAGGCTGACTTTTTTAAAAGATCAAGAAAACTGATAAGTCCCCAGCTAGACTGATCAAGAAAACAACACAAATGACCAATATTAGGAATATAGGAAAAATTATCCCTATATCTCCTACGTACTTAAAATGAATAATCAGGGAGTATCTTGAACAACTTTATGACAATAAATCAAAAAAATTTAGATGAAACAGAAATTTTCTCAAAAACTGTAATTATCAAAACTGACGTAAATAGAAACAGATACTCTGAAGAGTCTATAATAAAGAAATAAATTTATAATTTAAAATCCCTCCTTAGTTAAAACTCCAGGCCCAGATAACTTCACTGATGAATTTTACTGAATTTTTAAGAAATAAAATTAATCTCACACAATGCCCTTCATTAAAGAGAAATAGCGAGTATTTTCCAATTCATTTATGTATCCCAACATATAAAAACCTGGCAAAACTATTTGAGAAAAAAAAAAAATCCCTCATGATCGATGTGAAAACCCTAACAAATAAACTCTAGCAACATATAGCATGGATAACAAACCATGACCATGTGTGGCTTAGCCCAGTGTGCATGGCTACTTAATCATTTGAAAAATCAATCAGTGAACACCAGCAGAAGCACCTTAACAGAAATATAACAGTTACAACTGATGCAGAAAAAAGTCTGTCAATAAAATACAATAGCTACTCATGATTTTTTAAAAAAGAAACCTCTGAGAAAGCAAAGCTTTGCATAGCAGCAAACTTACTCACTTGATAAAGTCTTATATATAAAAAGTCTATATCAATCCTGTAATTAAGTACAAAAGATTACTTTTCCCCTAAAATCAGGAGCTAGATAAGGATTTCCTCTCACCACATTTATTCTGCATTTTACTCGAGACTCTCCCGAGTGCAATACAGCAAGAAAAATAAAAAAGAAAGCATAAAGTTTGAAAAGAAACAAATATAACTGCCTCTGTTTTCAGATGGCATGTTTCTTTATGTAGAAAATCCCAAAAAACTTACAGAGAAATAAGTTAAAGTAATTTTAATTGCATTTCCAAGGTAGCAAGATGCAAGGTCAATATTCAAACCCAATTGCATTTATACAATGGCAGAACAATTGGAAAATAAAAATTTTAATACAATTCCATTTATAATAGCAATGATAAAACAAAAAACCTAGTAATAATTCTTAGCAAGACATAAAAGACCTTTACATTAAAATGTAAACAATATTGCTACAAGAAATGAAAGATCTATAAAAGTAGATAATACACTGCAAGACTCGACATTTTTAAGATGCCCTTTCGTCCCCCAAATTGTTCTGTTCATTCAGTGCAATCCCTATCAAAACTCCACCAGGGATTGTTTTTTCAGTAGAAACCGATAACCTGATTCTAACCTGCACATGGTAATGAAAAAGAATTAAACTATCTAAAGTAGTCTTGGGAGAAAAACAAAGAAAACAAGCTATATAATCATAACACATGACTTTTCAAGACCTCCAAAGTTATGGTAATCAAGACAGAATAGTGATGACATAAGAGCCCATGAATGGATTAAAGGAATGGAAAACATAAAGGCAAGAAATAGATTATATTTAAACAGGCACTTGCTTTAATCTTTTACCAAGGTCCCAAAGCAATCCAATGAGAAATGGAAAGTCTAGTATGCAGATGGTGCTCAAACACATAGAGGTACATTTGGAAAAAAAGTAACTTGCCACCAACCTTATATACCATCCACACAAATAACTTCAAATGGGTCACAGTCCTAAAAATAAAAACTGAAACTATAAAGAGTCTTTAAAAAAAAAACAAACAAGAATATATGTGGGAAATATATTTTGAGGGAAGGCAAAGATTTCTTAAGAGACAGAGCAGTAATTTTACATGAAAAGATAATAAATTATACCACATTAAAATTAAAATCTTCTGCTCATCAAAAGACCCTATTAAGTAAATGAGCTTGCAAGCCACAGACTGGGAGGGAAATATTCTTAAAACATGTGTCTAATGACACAAAATACTGCTACAGCTGAATAATAAAAATACAATCCCATAAAAAGTGGCAGGAGATATGAACAGGCACTTCACAAAGATAACAAATGGCCAATAAACTCATCAAAAGTGCTCAAGATCATTAGTCAGCAGGGAAATGCAGATTAAAACCACAATGTGTTTTCAGTAAACACCAGCATGGCTAAATTAGAAAATCAAGATCTTCAAATGGATGTGAAACCACTGGAATTCTCGTACGCTGTTAGTGTGTGTAAAATAAACCACTGAGAAATGATCTAGTAGTTTCTCACAAATATAAACATTTATGTATTTACCCTCTGACCCGGCAATTCCACTCCTAGGTATTTACCCAAGAGAAATAAAACATATATTCACATACAAACACAAACCAAAAAAACCCCTTGCACATGAATGTTTATAGCAGCTTGCTTTTTTTTTCATGATAGGCAAAATCTGGAGACAGTCCAGGAGACTATTAACAAGAGAATGGAAAAACTGTAGTATATTTATGGAATATTTGTGGTATATAATGGAATATGACCCCAAAATCACAAGAACAAAATACAACTGAAACTATGTTATGGATGAACCTCCAAAAATTCTGCTGAGAGAAAGCAATCTTAGAAGAGTTTATACTGTATGATTCAATCCATGTGAAGTTCAACAACAGGCAAATCGAATCTACAGTGAGGAAAAATCAGATTAGATGTTCCGCTACAGAGATGAAAAAAGGACTGATTAGCAAGGGGCACAAGAGAATTTTCAAGAATGATGGCAACACTTTAGATCATTACAGAGTTAAACAGGTGTGTGCATTTAGTAGACTGAGATTTCTATACGTTGGTATATAAATTTTATCTCACAAAAAGAACTGCAAATATTTAACTTTAGCTAATAATGTGCATGCTGAAATAATTAGGAAGTGATGAATATCAATTCCTGCAACATACTTTAAAATGCATCAAAAAATTAGGATGAATTGATAGATGGATAGAAGAAAGCAGATATTTGTTAAAATAAATAGAAGAAAATAACAGAATTTAGGTGGTAGGAAAATGAGTATTCATATAATTCTTTCAATTTTCTGTATGTTTGGTGATGTTTATAATGTAATGTTGGGACAAAATTACTAGTTCTGTATTCTAAAAATGTGTGACTCTTCTAGATCCAAATATTCCTCCCTCATGCAAAGAATTGACTCATTGGAAAAGACCCTGATGCTGGAAGGGATTGGGGGCAGGAGGAGAAGGGGACAACAGAGGATGAGATGGCTGGATGGCATCACCAACTAGATGGACATGAGTTTGAGTGAACTCCGGGAGTTGGTGATGGACAGGGAGGCCTGGCATGCTGTGATTCATGGGGTCGCAAAGAGTTGGACAGGACTAAGCGACTGAACTGAACTGAAAGTAAGGAAAAAGTTAGATGAGCTTTCAATTCTATAAGTCCTTTCATAAATATGATCAGATTATGCCCTCTGCCTTGTATCTACATGAAAATTTAGAGCAGGATTCTGACTGCATTTCTCTCAAAATTTTATTAAAATACACATCTCCTTTCTAATCACATCTTAAAACTCTTATATCCTCATCAGTTTTTCAGAAACATTGTCCAGACTATTGAATTCTCAATGTTACATTTATTTTTGCTGTTGCCTTTCTGGGCATCCACATCAAAAGATTTCTCTGATAATGTCTGCTTACCACGTTGAACCAAACAGCTTTCTATTAAGATAATTAGGATTTGGACAAGCCTTTTAAATTAATATTTAATTCTGACAACTTGTCTTTGTTTGATTACCTTTACCAAATCATATAACGTGATGCAACACAGAATTAAATAAACAGCACTTATCACTTATTCACATCAAATTTTGATGCCTGCTGGATATGCAAATAAAATATTTGCACGGTTTAATTATTCCTTTTCCTAATTGCAGTAGTCAATGTCATTGTCATCAAATAGCAATCAAACCAAATCCATAAACCTTAGAAAACTAAACATTCACACAAACACATACAATCTTGCCTACCATTTTAGAGGACACAGAGGCCCCTGCAGCCCTCGCATAATCCATGTTCTGTAATCTTCATCTCAGCTTTCTGTATAAAAGTGTCCATGAAGGAATGCAAGGATGGATCAGAGTATTGTATTTATAACTATTGGGGATGAGTTCAATCATTTCAGCATAAAGCAGAATATGAAAGTGGGAAAACTTTAGACAGTCTCTGATTTCCACAGGACAAGAAGGCAAGAGAGGCTTAGAAAAAATAATGCTAAGCAGGATGCCAAGGTGAGGGGCTGTGCTCTGGGGGCAGCTGTTGCTCAGGACAGTATTGTTGTTAGCATACAATGGAGCACGCTCTGCTGCAAAGAGCCTCCCCCTGTGCCCCTATATCTGTCTCGACAGAAATCCCAAGAAGAGTGTGACATGCCCACAGTATCCATTATGAAAGACTTGGGTCTTTGGAAATGCCTCAAGACTTCCAAGCCAGAGTCAGAAATACGCAGAAATAGCCGAGGTGACTTGCTCTTTAGGTGTCCTGAGGGGATGGAGTTTTCACAGCCTAGAGCAATAAACAACTGACGAATGGGAGACTAAAGAGAATTAATTATTATGGTTTTCCCATGCCTTCCAGTCCAGCTGGTGCTGAAAGCATTTACTCTGAGGAAAAAGAAAACCAAATAGTTGTTTGGGAAAAAACAACAACAGCACTTGATCATACTCACCTAAAAGTAACTTAGGAAAATTTGATGTTTCAATATTATGATAATATACTATGGATGTGGTGGTAGCAACAAATCCCATCACCGCAGGCATGAAGAGGTGGAGATGCCTCGACTCCCGCCGTCTACAGAGAGTGGTACAGCATCAGTGTCTACAGCTGAAGGTTCCAGACAGTTTCTCATTTTTGCTTCCAGTTTTTTCATTAAAATGCTCCCTTACCAATATTTAAAATGCAGAATGAGGTATTTCATATACAGAATGCTAAGAGCACAAATAAGGAAGACTACCTTGAGTGCTCAGTCACTAAGTTGTATCTAACTCTTTGTGGCCCCATGGACTGTTGCCCGCCAGGCTCCTCTGTCCATGGGATTTCCCAGGCACTGGAAAATGGTTTGCCATTTCCAAGGGATCTACCTGACTTAGGGATCGAACCTATGCCTCCTACATTGGAAGGCAGACTTTTTACCAATGAGCTACCAGGGAAGCCCAAGGAAATATAATTCTGCTGAAAGGGTTTATCCTATCATGGAGGGTTAGATAAATACAGCTAAACAAAACATTACAATGCTTACAACAAAAGCAAATAGATAGCTATTCCTATATTGAAGGACAGAACTGCTGAAATAATTTAACCTAAAGCGAGTAAAAACAATAAACTAAATATGAACTCTACTGTATGTGAAAGTACATTTATTCTTTAGATAGTTTTCCCAAATGTTATGGTCTTCAATGGGTTTCCCTTATGGCTCAGCTGGTAAAGAATACTCCTGCAATGTGGGAGACCTGGGTTCGATCCCTGGGTTGGGAAGAACCCCTGGAGAAGGGAAAGGCTGCCCACTCCAATATTCTGGCCTGGAGAATTCTAAGGACTGTGTTAGTCCATGGGGTCGCAAAGAGTCGGACACGACTGACCGACTTTCACTCACTCACTCACTCCTGCATGGTCTTCAACGATGTCTCCATGTTCACTAATTCATTCAACACATGTATATGTTTGTTGGTCCAGACACTGCATTAGACTGTGGGATACAACAATGAACAAGGTAAGATATAGTGTCTGTGGTCACAAAGTCTAGAGTGCTCTAAGAAGAACAACTAGAAACAAGAAATTATAACTTAGGTGAAGGGACCGGGAATTGATGCAGAACTAGTGCCTGAGACAGAGAAAGCCCTGAAAGAAGTGACTTCTACGCTGAGACTTTAAGAATGAGGAACTGCTACTCAGAGGAAGGATGGGAAGACTGCTCCAAGTGGAGAGTCTAGATATGTTCAAGGGCTGTGGTGCTGTTGTTTAGTTGCTCAGTTGTGTCCGTCTCCTTTGCAACCACAGGGACTGTAGCCCACCAGACTCCTCTGTCCATGGGACTCTCCAGACAAGAATACTGGAGTGGGGTTGCCATTTCCTCCTCCACTGGATCTTCCCGACCCAGGGATCAAACCCACGTCTCCTACATTGGTAGGCAGATTCTTCACCACTGAGCCACCTGGGGAGCCCATACATTCAAGGGTACTTGGAGCAATTCAGTGTGACTGCAAGGACATGACACTTCATTCTGAGGGCAACAGAGAGCTTCAGTTAGATCAGAAATATGCCAGGCCAATGTGCAGATAGCCCTCAATTCCATTTGTATTAAAAATGCCATACATGTACATTTTCTCAAATGATTTAAATGTATTAGCATACAAGTGATATCAAGAAGAAAGTAAGTAGTCTGAGAATGCGGGAAAGAGAAACAATTTAGGAAGGTCATAGAAGAGGTACAGCTGACAATGGGAACTGAAATATAAAAAGGGAGCCACTCATCAGGAAACTGGTGGAAGAGCACGTAATAAGCAGGGAAAAGAATGGGCAAAATTCCAAGCAGTTTAATGTCCCTTAAATAGAAAGTCTGAGTTTGGATATATTATGAAAGGTATGGTAAGAAGCTGAAACCTAATCTTGCAGAAAACACAAATGCTTTAACAAGGAAGTGGTACCATCAGATTAGGGTTTTAGAAACAGATCAGTCTGGTAGTAGTACGGATAATGGAGTTGACAGGTAATATGTGTCTGAGGTGAGAGGAGAGACACAAAGGAAGGAAAGTAGTTAGGAAACTATGGGGAGAGGCCTGATGAGAGATGATGAAAGCCCAAGTTAAGCTTTGGCAGCAGTAACATGGAGGAAATAATACCTTCGGAAAAGACTCTCAACATGGATAGTACTTTTAACAGTGTTGGAGTATGAGTGTGATGGTGATGGCTATGGGGAGAATAATCCCCAGGGTGCTTGAGTCGATGATGGTACAACCAAATAAGATTTTGAGAGGAAAAGCCCATTGGAGAGAGGAAGCTAATATGTTTCAACAGGAATGTGTGGATTGTGAAGGTTTCTAATAAATCTGCAAAAGAAGCTGTCTTAACAGGCAAGTGTATGCAGAGATTTGAAGTCACGAATACTGAGAGGATAATGAATATGTGATAATATTATGATCATGTAAGAGTTGGCTTACAAAACACCAACCACCTCCCAGAAATAGTTCAAATAATCAAAGAGAAAAAATAGGAAACAAATATTTCATCAGTAAAAAATTTAAAATGCTTCTGCTGCTGCTGCTGCTGCTAAGTCACTTTAGTCATGTCTGACTCTGTGTGACCCCATAGATGGCAGCCCACCAGGCTCCCCCATCCCTGGGATTCTAATACTCTTTAATTATTAAAGAAAATAAAGAATAAAAAAAATAATATTTAGAAAATTTTAAAATAAGTATATTACCTATGATGGCCTATATAATGCAGTTTAAAACCATACCCAGAAGAAAGTTTGTAATCTTAAACAAATTCAATAAGAAATTATTATAATAAATAAATTAAGTGGTCAATTCAAGTTATCTTGAAAAAGAATGACAATCATCAGTAAGGAAGGCAGCAATGAAGGATTAATAAAGACAGCAGAAGCTACAGTAAGGTTTATGTTTATAGTATTTCTTTTTTAGTGATTTTTAACCATACTAGTACTTTTAGTAAGATTCCTTTCATAGCGTTACTGCTCTCCTTACAAAATAGTATAGGTTTTGAGGGTTCCCCAAACTCTATTCTTTCCTTTAACTTCTACTATTTTTTGGAGAAGGGAATGGCAATCCAGTCCAGTGTTCTTGCCTGGAGAATCTCATGGACAGAGGAGTCTGGGGGGCCACAGTCTACGGGGTTGCAGAGGGTCAGACACAACTGAATGACTAATACTACACTACACTACTATTTCTAGAGAATAATTAGCAGACTTCACTATTCTGGTATATATAATCAAATGGTAGATACATAGTATTGAAGCATATACATCCCATCATGGTAGAAAATCTTTAGTCAGGAAAGTTCAAGAGAAAACCAAAAACTATATATCACAGAAAACAAACAATTTCAAAAAAGAGAAAATGATGGAAAATAAAAACCAAAATGAAAACACAGTAATAGTGATTTTAATGCACATTTTTATAATTTGAAGAAAAGTAAAAAATAATCAACACAAGGACTTGAGTAATCCAATCAGTAAATTCTTAGTGCTTATTAATTATATTAATTAACCAAATATTTGACTATCTTGAAAAATGCTGATAAATTCCCAAAGGCATCCATTTAATGAATGACATGCTTTAGTAATAAACTAATCAAATTATACTGAAGAGCAAACTAAAAATGATTCCTAGGCCTAGAAGGGTTTCTCCACCAGAATCACAAATTATTTAGACAGAAGTAAAAAAGAGAACACTTCTTATGAAAACCTGTGTAAAACAGGATGTTTCAAAAGAAAAATCAATAGCTTTAATATTTATATTACTATTAATTTTAAAAATCCAATATTCAATTAGGAAAGTCTTTGCATTATTTCACTCATAGTGAAACTACAGTGAACATCTGTGGTATTTTAAGTAAAAAATAGTTCATAAAGTTTTGTTTTAAAAAAAAGAAAGAAGGAAAGAAGGAAGGCATAATCAGCAGGGTCTTAATATAATAAGTGTGTTAAAGAGGAAAGATACCCATGAAAGTGTCATTAATGTTTTTTGGCATTCTTGCAGAAGAAGCTTCCAGACTAGGACAAGGTAAGAGAGAAACCAAACCAAATCTTCCAGTTATTTAGAAATACTGGAAGATGTCTTTTTCTTTCCCCCTTGTCTTGCCTTAAAGCTTGCAGGGTTCTTAGTTCCCTGACCAGGGATCGAACCCATGCCCCCGGCATTGGAATGTGAAGTCTTAACCACTGGACCGCCAGAGGAGTCCCTGAAAGACGTCTTTTTAGGAGTTCTGGATGAAAAGGGCAAGGATAAGAGTCTGTAGCTAAAGAATGGGAGAGGGTACACAAGATCAAGAGTGTATTTCTACTTGTTTTAAGCACAGGTTCTTGTATCACTACCACTATGAAACAGGTTTCCCCCATAAGTATATGTCCTCATTATTAGCACAGCCTCTGTCCTAAAGTCTCTGAACCTACACATCAACCATGAGTCTGGAAAGGAGGAGCCATCTCTCCCTACTTGATGTCAAGTTTTTAGGACTCATGGGACTTCTACTATCTTCCACTTTATACAAACAGATAACCACATGGAGAGTCAGCCCATATGGTAAGGGAATTAAAAAATGAGACTAAAATTGGCTATGCTAATACAGCATAATATAAATATGCCAAAGAGTTGTAAGCAATTCTCAATAAAATAATGGCTGATAAGCTTCCAAATGCTTGGAGAGGAGACTTAGGGTCTTTAATTTTCCTTTTCATCAGAAACCAAGATGTGCACATAAATGCAAAGAACTGTCATAAAACATTACAAAATAGATGGCTCCATGACAAAAGTCTCCAAGTTTCACCCCTTGTTAATTGCAACAGAAAAACATAAACAGATGTCAGGCGAGGTTCTTATTAGATTAGAAGAAAACGAGTTTTGAAGCTTTTATTTCATAGACTTTAGAGATCTTTTCCTGTCAATTCTTCAATGAAATATACACCATTTAGCATAATTTCATAATTGAAGTTTTCCTGTTACTTGAGTTTATTTTCTATTATTATGTAGTAAAAATATTATCATGCATTATGTTCAGCTTTATAAATAGAATTCATTACATTCTGCTTGATATAAACATCTTTTATAAAAAAGACAAAATTCCTTTAAAAATAAGGGTTTTATAACAAATCATGATTTTGAAATAATTATGTACTCTGCCTCAATTTGTAGCTGTACCTTCATTGATTCTCAGATTCTTTTAATGCCTGCCTCATCTATCTCTGCAGTTTTACAAAATAAACAGAAATATCTGAGAACTGGTTATATATTTATACATAAATACATTAGACTTGGATGGCAAGGAGATCAAAACAGTCAATCCTAAAGAAAATCAACCCTGAACATTCATTGGAAGGACTGATGCTGAAGCTGAAGCTGAAGCTCCAATACTTTGGCCACCTGATGCAAAGAGCCAACTCATTGGAAAGGACCCTGATGCTCTTAAAGATTAAGGGCAGGAGGAGAAAGGGGCAACAGAGGATGAGAAGGTTAGATAACATCACTAACTCATTGGATATGATTCTGAGAGATAATGAAGGACAGGGGAGCCTGGCATGCTGCAGTCCATGGGGTCGCAAGGAGTAGGACACAACTTAGCGACTGAACATCAACAACAAATATGCCAGTATACAGACAGTCATTCTTACCATTTATATTTGTTTTGAAAAATAAGATTATCATTGAGGTGTTTAAATGGAGAAAACTTTCTGCTAGCGCTATGTAGATAAAAAACAGAAAGCATAGCAATGAGCACAAACCCCAGAGATCTGAACTTGTGTTAGCAGAGAAAGAATACAGCACAGAAAACACGGGACAATACGCATGTTTATCCTGTAAAATGGGTGACTGCTGTGGCGCCTGATAAGTTATAACCAAAAAGTTAAGGCTGACTTGGTATGCTCTTAGCTACTATCCATATCAACATGTCCACTAGGATAGCGTAATCCCATTGGAGTCACTCACGAATCTGAAACAATGCCTTCCGCTATTTCACAAACGTGCACAAACAGTAGGGCAAATGTCAGGATCCATCTCAGGTTGTGTCCAGGAAAATGAAGCCATGTGTTGTGATGAATTTGTACCTTCGAGCTTTGACTCCCCCACCCTGAAAAAAGGAGGAAAAGGTAAAGAAATAAAGAATTAATTATAATCATGGAAATAATTTACATTGTGATATGCTTTGCAGATCGGGAAGAGGGGGTCCTAAAACCTTATTCCTTTCTAGAGTAGCAACAGAAATCTTTCTCTATTTTCATTATGTTAAAAAAAAAAAAAAAAGGAATAATTTCAAAGGATTTTTCCAAGCTTGCCTAAGCTAACACATCAACTTTGCTGTCTAGCTCAGGAATAACAAACTCTGGGTGACAACCTGGGTATTTCATGCTCATCACAATTCTTACTGACAGATCTCATTCATTCAAAAGAAAAATAAATTAATGATGATGTTAATAAAAGCAATTCAAAGTCTCAAATCTTTCAAAAGATGGGATCTGTGGGAGGCCTAACCAAAAAAATAAAATGGCCATACTTGGTGACAAGATTCAGGGCCCACTGGTTGTGTCAACTCTTACTCACATGCATGTCATGGAGTAAAAATGATAACCCATGACTCAGCCAGCACCATTCAATAATGCTACTGACATTTTCTGAAAGAAAGCTAAAGCTTTGTTCATTGATGAGATTTTAAGGAGGCTCAAGAACATTACCGGTTCACTCTTAGCTCTTCATTGAAGAAAAAAATTAAGTTACCAGATTATATGTTAGAAAATTTTGATGGTTTTCCCTCAAAAACAGCGCAATGCCAACTCATACATGACATGCTAAGACCCTACTTCTGTCTCTTGTCTCCGCTGTTTTTTTTTTTCTTCCTCTCAATTTTTCAACTATAGAGAAGTCCCATAAACTTCAAGAATGAACAGGGTTGGGAGGGGTATGAGTGCTAAAAGTACTGAAGGAAGAAATTTCTGTTTCTGGACAAAACGGACCCCTGAAGCAGTCTTTGAAAAGAATACTGATTCATCTCTAAATTGTTCCCAAAAGAACTTCATTATTTGAAAATTGGTTACACTTAACATATTCTACTATAATTTATGTTATTGAACTCTTCCAGGCAGGTTCTGGCTTTCTTTGCATCACTATAATTTTCCTTATACCTGATACTTCTTTGAGATTTATTTGTGATTTCTCACTAACCCAAATAGCCAACATTATGAAAAGTCGGCCTTGTTAGCCATTTCTCTCTGACAATGTTAATTTCAATTCCACTTGATTCAAATACCCTTTTGCCAAGCTTCTGTGTCCCATTGCAGAGATGCGAACAACACTGCCATAACAATTGCTCTCCATAAGCTAACTGGATGTCAGAAAGGAATTATTCACTGTAGAAATACAATAAAAAAGAATGTTCTACTTTGGGAAGTAGGTTACTTACCAATGAACAATATTGGGAAAGTGATAAACAGCAGGAAGACATGAGGAACCAGGTTAAGGGCATCCACAAAGCAGGGATTTTGTAACACACCATCGTAGATATTATAGGAAGAAATGTTGTTACCGCAGAATGAAAGGCTCATTTCTTCTTATATAGTTCACTCTAAAAGGGAGAGAAAGGAAGAAAAGCCTCTTACTACAAAATTCTCCTGCATTAAATTATAGCCTTGGTGGTGGTGGTTTAGTTGCTAAGTCGTGTCAGACTCTTATGACGCCGTGGACTGTGGCCCGCCAGGCTCCTCTGTCCACGGGATTTTCCAGGCAAGAATACTGGAATGGGTTGCCATTTCCTTCTCCAGAGGATCTTCTGGATCCAGGAATCAAACCCGGGCAGACTCCTGCATTGCAGGCAGATTCTTTATCAACTGAGCTATGAGGGATATAGCCTTAAAGAGGTATTATTTCATAAAATTAACCCCCTCTATCTTTGTAGCTGAAGAAATAGGAAATCTCTGTGGTCAAAGTTATTTGAGAGTTACTTAGAAAGTCTTTATACATCCTATAAGGTCCACTTGTCAGTAGTTTTTTCCTGATTAAAATATTCCATTTTAATTTGGAAAATACATTATAATTGATATCTACCAATAGCGCTACCTTCAAGGAGTGTTTGTCTAAATAAATTATCAAAAACCAAAAATGGCTGTTTATCCAGAAAAAGGAGGGGGAAGATGAAACTGACTGAAAAGTCAAAATGCTGTAATATCAAATCCTTTCCCATGGTAATTCACTGAAAACGGTTTCACAAACAACTTCAGCGGGACACAATTTACTGTAGCATTTCATTCACTGCAGGAAATAGTAATACCAAGACAGCACTGTGGAGTCCACCAGCATGCAGCCTTTCTCTGAACAACAGTAAAATCAAGTGTTAAAGACCAATTAAATGTAATTCAAGTGACAAGATAATGAAACTACACAGGTCCCAGAATCAGACAATATTTTTACATGAAATGCACTCTACTCGAGTTTTGGAACAAAGGATGCCTTTTTATTGGAGAGCTGCATTCTATCAGAGGAGACATGGACAAGCTGGGAGAAGAGACAGAGGACAAGATTACACACGGTCTTCTTAGCCACTGTGGGAGACGGAGCTTCTGCTCTGGCTTCTATTCTGAATGCAGTGGAGCCACTGAGAGGGTGCAGACGAAAGGAGTGACAAGCTCTGACTTACATTTTAAATGAATTCTTACTACCGTGAAATGCCACCAAGAGTTTTAGGGTTCGGAAAACTTTACAATGCCTACCATTTAGTCGCTCAGTCGATTCTGACTCTGCGACCCCATGCACTGCAGCACACCATGGGCTGAGCAGTCCCCCTCATGGACTGCAGCACTATTTATTTAGCACCTACTAAACTCTGCGAACTTTGCATATACCATTTAAGCTCTCAGAACAATGAAGCAATATCTGTGGAGCTCTTCAAATTTTACAGATGATGATATGGGTGTTCAGATGGGTTCAGTAACTTCCCAACCAGCAGAGTAGCTGGAATCCACACCCACATGTGTCTGACTATAAACCATGTTCATTCCACTTCATCATATAGCTCTTGACTTATATTTTTTAAAGAAATTTCTTCTTATCTATCATATCAAAATAAGTAGTATTTTATGATTTCGACCCCCTGGACTTTGCTTCTTTTCCATATTTATGTCACCCTGGATTCTGAATTAGATTATTCAAGGTTGGCAACTATTTGGATAACTAAAGTGGTACCTCTTTCTCTCTTCCCTTTCATTCATAATTGATTTAGCAATGGTCATGAATCATATAGTTTCCTAGAAAGAAACAAAGTATGTTATACAGAAAAGATAGGCAGCAGTAGGCAAACTACTGGAGAAACCAAATTTTAAACAAAATTTTTATAAAACATATGAATAGAAGGACCAGTTAGAAAGTCTGTGTGTTGACAATCTGTCAATGGTCATATGGAATTCTTCTCATACATTATTTCTGGTAATACTTTTTTATATGCTCTCTAGTTAAGACCTTTTATCATCTTTTTTAAAAAAATGTTGTATTTTAAAAAAACCTCAAGATCAGCTTATACACTTGCCAAATCCTTACCGACTGTTAAGATTCTAAGCTTAATAAGAGAATCAAAAGGACTTGAGCTTTTTAAACTATCAATAAAATGGAAATTCTGAATTTTATAATTATATGTTAGATATTTCTGATAAAAATAGAGGGAACAGAAACTGAAAAAAAAAATGGCTTGTAATGGAATTTTTAAGACTATTTCCTTTACTTAATAGAAATGATAAAAGGAAACTTTAAGCTCACTTAATTGAAAGGCACGCATAAACTGTTTCCTAGAACTAACTGGGAAATTCTTTTTGCCTTTTTTTTTTCTTTGCTTACTTTTTTTTTTCTCATTGCATGTGCATGCATGCTCAGTCTTGTCTGACTCTTGTGGCCCCATGAACTGTAGCCCGCCAGGCTCCTCTACTCACGGGATTTCCCAGGCGAGAATACCAGAATAGGTTGCCATTTCCTTCTCCAGGGGATCTTCCTAACCCAAGAACTGAATCTCCTGCATCTCCTGCACTGCAAGTGGATTCTTCACCTCTTGAGCCATTGGGGTTTCCCAGTTTTCTTAAACTAGTTTTAAAATGTTATTGAAAGTTATAGTATTTCAGTGCTATATTCAATGCTAAAACTTGATATTTCATCATGATCATTAAGGCAGCTGCTAAAATATAATTTGATTTGCAAAAAACATATATATATGTATACATATATACTTAATTAGCTATAAGTACTGCCTGCCAGTTATCTAATCAATCCTGAAACCTACCAATTAAGTGACCTTTGGGTAAATCTGTGTAACTGTGGAAAGAAAATATCAGAGAAGCACAATAACCTGAAAAAGTCCAAGAACATTTTTAGCCATGCACTTGATGTCTGGGACTTCAGGCATTAATTAAGTATAAAAATATTTATTGATGCTGACCATGCAACTTGGGCACCAGGAATTCAACAGCGCACATGGCAGAAACAGTCCCTATGGTCTTAGGCTGTATAAATCAGACTAGACAAAACCCAGTATAATGTAAAAGTTATGATTCAAAAAAACCTGGGAAATACATAATGACATAATCTCACTAAAGTGCATATGGGTAGAGTGAAAACTTTAGAATGCTGTTTTCCTTCTGCCACAATCTTAAACCTCACATTTCCCCTTGGCTCCCAATCTGCTCACTGTCTCTCACTGCATCTCTCCTTTTGCTTTTTCTTCTGCCTCTTCTTTCATCCTCTTCCCCTTGCCCCTTAGTCCCCTCCTCCAGACACCTAGCCTGCATGTAGCACACTTTTAACAGCCAACTCTTCTTACAACTCAACATGAATAAAGACAGGGAAAAAGTAAACTTATTGTAGACCTGTTGACGTTATTTGTGTTCACCTGAGGCATTTTATTAAATCAGGATTTTTAAACTAATCTTTGTATCTCAAACTATCATTCAGGGTTTCCTTCCTGGAACCCAGGTTAAGTTGGGGATACTTTGGGAAGGTATAAATTGCTGCTCTCCCCAGATAAATGCCCTGACGTGACACTCGACAGCCCCGCCCCTTCCAGCTTTCTAGTTCAGCCAACACTGACAGGCCCCAGCATCAAAGAGGAGAGAGAGGGAAGCAGGCCAGAGAAGACGACAGGCCATTTTTCTCCCCATAAACATAAATCCACAGAAAGACGTTCAAGTGTTTATGACAGTCGATAGGGTTGGAGAATTTGACCCAGCAAACTTGAAACACAAACACCAAAAGTGAAACTCTGGTTACAGGAATGGTCTGTAGAACAGATCTTTCTACAGGTCTTGGTGACCAAACTCATGATTTCATGGAGACTACCCTCAGGGTTCTTGTGCCTTGAAATGCACCTTATAAAGTTCCACACCCTCAGGACTGAAAACATTTGGATTCAGTCGATGAATATAAAATAAAGTGAAAACTAGCACTCTTCACTGTTCACCCAGCAAACAGTATCAGCTCTGATGGAAGAGTAATCACAGAGAATTTAACAAGCTAGTGACCCCTGAAGAAAGCACACTAAATGCAATATAAAAGCTTTCATTCTCACACACAAAAAACTCACCCTTTTCTTATTCAGAGATTAACCAAATTACACTGTGAGACAGAAACTCGATATTTTAAAGAACTTATTCAGGGCTATATCATCATCTCCGGTATGCTCAGGATCGGATCACTCAGGAAAACCAATGTATTTAATAATAAGTTATTTGAAGTTATTCAGTCCATGGTTTATAAAACATGAATTAAAAGATATTGGTCTATTTATCTATGAACTACAGAACCAAGCAGGAAATCATCAGCAAAAAAGGACAGACATCCGATTTAGTGTCTGATCTCAACGCACCCATCAAAGTTCTGTTGCACAGCAAAGGAAATGTTGGAACTACTTAAGCAGATAAGATTCCTTACACAGACACTCCAGTGGCCTTTATTAAAAAAAAATCCCAATCTGTAGAAATAAAGCAACAAATAGATACCTTGGGTAATCGCTTGACGCTGCTTCAAACCCCCACTGGTGCACTTGCTTTACCTTCAAAATACCAGCTTCCTACTCTGTCTCTAAGTATAAATTTCAAAGCCGGACGCAGAACTCCTACAAAGCAAAGAGGGACAGAAATGAAGCAGAAAGTTACTTCGTGAACAAGACGGGAAATATCTAAAAGGGAAAACAAAACACAATTGTATTAACTCTTTGCACTTTATCCACTTGGTTTAAACAGGAGCCGGCCAGAGTTTTCAAAGTACAGCTGGAAACCTGATCCCCACGCCCTTTCTTCCCCAGGGCTGGGGCCGGGTCCCTTCAATCCTAGAAATAGAGACGGCGAAGCGCTGTGAGAGCGCGCGGGAGCCTTCCGCTTGCTGTTAGATCAAAATCGACTACTGAGGGGTTATCCTTGAAACTCTTGAAATGAGATTTATGAAAAAGACACGGACTCACTCACCCCGAAGCCAGCGCTTTCCTTCCCCTGGCCGAAGCGCGCCGGGCGCCGAGCAGATTATTTTTAGGGCGGTGGGTGATCAGCTGCTGCCTCCTATCGAGTTTCTGGATTGCACACACTGCTCTGGGCTGGGGCGGACGCGGCCACTCCGAGGCAGGAAACTGAGCAGAAGCCCCGAGCGCAATGCCTGGGACTGGAGACCCTCCCCACCCCCGCTCGGCCCAGCCGTCCGCGCCCGAGCTACAAACTTGGGGCGCGCCTGACAAGGACTTTAAGAGTGATGTGCGCCCCTCTGCAACTCATTAGACACCGAAACTTACAATCTACGATTCCGTTATCCCCAGATAACGGGGGTGGGGGGAATGACTAACCTTAGTATACCCAAAGTCATTTGCACTTGTAATTTCCCCACCCCCTAGGCTCTGCTTGCGCCCTTTTAGCAACCACGTAAGGAAGCGGATTTGGGGGTTTCACTACTTCGCCTCCTGAGCTGATCGGGAAAATGAAGGGCTCACTTCACCCGGAGCAGCCGGCTGCCAGGCTGGATTCGTGCTGTGCGAATGTCTCACCTTGCTAAGCGGGCTCCGGCTGAATAATTAGGCAAACAGTGTTCTGTGCCCGGCATCGCGCTCCCAAAAGGGAAACCTTAACCCTCGCCCCCCGAAACTGGGGCTTTTTCTTCCTACTACTGTTTTACAGACAGTCACTCTCACTCTTGCCCTCCCCCCCTCACTCAGAGAGATCGCAAAGTCTCAAGGCGATCGCGTGTTTAAAATACACTCACCCCACAAGATCTAACACCTCCCCCACCCGCTTCTTGATGCAAGCGGTAAACTTCGTCCCAGGCAACCGTTGTAATTAACACTCGCTCTTATCAGGGGTCATCGCGCTATCAACTTAAAATAACCATTGTTTTTGTCAACTGTTTCGATCTGATAAAGGATGGTCAGCCCGGGGTGGGAGGTGGCGGGGGAAGGGGGATCGGGTGCGGGGGAGGGAGCTGAGGCCTCCAGGGCTCGGTGCGAGACCACCGAGGGGCAAAGCTCCAGGGCTGCGGGCAGCCGGAGCTGGTCCCCAGACCCGAACCCCAAAACCTGGCGACCGCTCCGACTCAGGAGCAGACCGTCCTCTTTCCTGCCAGCCCCGGGCTTTCCCCCCGGGCGCCTCCCGCTCGGAAGGTCCTTGCGTCCCCTAGTGAGGCCTGGCCTCCGCCAGAGATTGAATCTGGAAGCCGCGGCCGCTATGGGTTTGCGAGGACTCGAGGGGCGGCGCCCGGGAGGGTTCCAGAGACTCCGGGCCCGCGGACTTTGAAAGCTCGGCTAGCACAGCCTGAAGCTGTTAGCCCAGACGCAGGCGCAGGGAGAGAGCGTGATTCCAGGATGGGATCCGGGGAGTGTGGCTGGAACCCAGGGACCCGGTGAACAAGCCGCTAGGGGAACCAGAGGCTCCCAGCGCATCTAGGGAGAGAGAATTGGAATTGAGGGGGTGCAGATAGTCCCAAGAGACAGACTCTGAGTGTGACCACACAAAATCAAGTTGACTATATATATATAGAGAGAGATAGCAAGGAGATCAAACAAGTCAATCCTAAAGGAAATCAACCCTGAATAGTCATTGAAGGGACTGATGCTGAAGCTCCAGTACTTTGGCCACTTGAAGCAAAGAGCCAACCCATTAGAAAAGATCCTGATGCTGGGAAAGATTGAAGGCAAAAGAAGAGGGAGACAGAGAATGAGTTGTTGGATAACATTACTGATTCAATGCACATGAAGATGGACAAATTTCAGAAGTTAGCGAAGGACAGGGAGGTCTGGCGTGCTGTAGTCCAGTGGGATTGCAAAGTTTCGGACATGACTTAGGGACTAAACAACAAATATATATTTATATATGCATGCTAACGCTAAGATACTTCAGTCATGTCCAACTCTTTTGGGACTCCATGGACTGTAGACCACCAGGTTCCTCTGTCCATGGGATTCTCCCAGTAAGAATATTGGAGTGGGTTGCCATGCCCTCCTTCAGGGGATTTTCCCCACCCAGGGATCGAACCCACATCTCTTATGTCTCCTGTGTTAGCAGGTAAGTTCTTTGGAGAAGGAAATAGCAACCCACTCCAGTATTCTTGCCTGGAAAATCCCATGGACAGAGGAGCCTGGTAGGCTACAATCCATGGGGTCTCAAAGAGTTGGACACGACTAAGCGACTTCACTTTCTTTCTTTCTTTACTGAACTGTGAAGAAGGCTGAGCACCGAAGAATTGATGCTTTTGAACTGTGGTGTTGGAGAAGACTCTTGAGAGTCTCTTGGACTGCAAGGAGATCCAATCAGTCCATTCTAAAAGAGATCAGCCCTGGGTGTTCTTTGGAAGGAATGATGCTAAAGCTGAAACTCCAGTACTTTAGCCACCTCATGAGAAGAGTTGACTCATTGGAAAAGACTCTGAGGCTGGGAGGGATTGGGGACAGGAGGAAAAGGGGACGACAGAGGATGAGATGGCTGGATGGCATCACCGGCTCAATGGATGTGAGTGTGAGTGAACTCCAGGAGTTGGTGATGGACAGGAAGGCCCGGTGTGCTGTGATTCATGGGGTCGCAGAATCGGACACAACTGAGCGACTGAACTGAACTAAACTGAGTGCCACCTGGGAAGCTCTTCCCCATCTCGCTGCTGCTGCCACCTTAATTCATGATCTTCATGTCTCTCTAAGACTATTTTGATACTGCAAACTGGTGGTTCTGTGGCTGAACTGTCCTCCTCCCCCTTTCTACCACATTTTCCAGACTTATCTTTGTAAAGATCTAAACATGGCCTTCCTTCCCAATCTCTCAAAGTGTGGTCCACTAATGACCTGCACCAGAAGTCAAAAGCATCAGTTCTTTGGTGCTCAGGCTTCTTTATGGTCCAGCTCTCACATCCATACATGACTACTAGAAAACCCATAGCTTTGACTATACAGGCCTTTGTCACCAAAGTGATGTCTCTGCTTTTTAATACTCTGTCTAGGTTTCTAAATCAAAAGCCATAAGAAAAGTGAATTCTTTGGGTCAGAAACTTTATCACTAGTTTCAGTGAAAATATTATTTTCAGAAGGCTGCTGGCTTCTCACAGTTTTGGAAGCCTACAACTCAGCAGGGAACTTATACTGCTGTGTCTGCTTCAGTAACACTTACCAGGGCTTGTTTCTTATGCTTTTCCAGCTTTCCATACTTACTATCCAAGCTTTTCCTTAGAGTCATCCTCGAAATTTAAGGGAAGTGAATGTATACCTTCATAGACCTGGCAGTTTAATCCAAAGAGGTCCCCCACAAAGTCAAAATTTCTTGTTGTCTTATATTGCAACTTAAAAATGTATACAAATTTTGCATTTTATCCTGTAATCCCCACCACCACCAAGAGCCATATCCATTTTCTAAATCAGTTGTTATTGTTCAGTCACAAAGCGTTGTCCAATTCTTTGCAGTCCCATGGAGTGCAGCACAGCAGGCTTCTCTGTCCTACACTATCTCCCAGAGTTTGCTCAAACATATGTCCATTGAGACAATGATGCTATCCGACTGTCTAATCCTCTGTTGCTCCCTTCTCCTCCTGCCTTCAGTCTTTCCCAGCATCAGGGTCTTTTCCAGAGTCAGCTCTTCTCGTCAGGTGGCCAAAGTACTGGAGCTTTAGCTTCAGGATTAGTCCTTCAGAATATTCAGGACTGATTTCCTTTAGGATTGACTGGTTTGATTTCCTTGCAGTCCGAGGGACTCTGAAGAGTCTTCTCCAGTACCACAATTCAAAGGCATCAATTCTTTGACACAGCCTTCTTTATGGTCCAACTCTCACATCCATGCATGACTACTGGAAAAACCAAAGAACTTTGTATACAAGCTGATGTCTCTGCTTTCTAAATCAGTATTGCCCAGCAAACAACATTCTGCCTGAATGCAAATACTTATTGAATGACTAAGTAATATATCCAAAGTGACATTAATGGGGTGGTGGGTAGAGGGGAGTAAGTGTATCTTCAAGCAAAATCCATGCCTTAAGAATATGTTCCATGATTGCTCTGTGGTGTCAAGTGTTGAACGCGCACATCTCCATTTCAGAAACAAGGTGGTAAAATGGCCTCACAGCTAATTGTTTACCAGGATAACTTCCAGAAAGTATTTCTAGTAATTTTTTTTTTTTTTTTGGCCATGCTGCATGGTGCATGTAGGATATTAGCTCCCCCAGCTAGGGATGAAACCCATGCCCCCTATAGGGGAAGTTCGGAGTTTTAACCAGTAGATCGCCCAGGACATCCCCAGAAAATACTTCTAAAAACATAACAATGCTGAGTCATCATACCAAAATACCACTTTTGGGCTATAGTAATTACAATTTAACTTTCGTTTTCATTTCCTTATTCAGTTCACCATGGAATAATGAAATTACTATTTAAACTGTCAAATCCACTCTTTCCATTGCCCAGGTGGTTTGTTAGTGCCTCTCTTTTTTCTGCCAATTGTCAGCGCTTTACCTGTCCAGTCTTTTCAAAGTAGAAAGCTGAAAAAAATCATCTTCATAACTTAGAGAAGAGTAGAAAGTATTGGGAAATAATAAAATTATACAGATAATTTGACTAGAGAAGGAGCCTGAGGGGGACAATAGAAAATCTCTCTGAGCTGCCTTGGAAGGCACAAAAATTCACTCCTTTATTCATGAGAAGTAACAACAGCACAGGTAATTTGAGCAATTGCTATGTGTCAGGCAATATGCTAAGCACCTTATTCTTAGCTTGAGGTTGAGTAGTAAGCAACCTCACTACTATTGTATCAGCTGAGTATTTCACAATCCCTTCTCTATTGAAGAAATGAATGAAAAGATAATAAATGTATTTCTTGCCACTCCCACCAGCAACTTATTGGTACTAGGAATATAGCTAGGATTTGACTAGCACAGAGAACACTGCAGAGTAGAAATAAGTAAATAAGCAAATGTAACATGCTCACATCACAGTTCCATAAGGGTAAGACTTAATTTTGGAGGGCTGTAGGGGAAACCAAGATACTAGACAGAAAACTTGTCTCCATATCTTTAGGACTTGATAAAATCTAAACTTTTTTCTATTAGAGTGAACTACAGGCATAATCAAAATGTAAACTCTGGTGACTCAGGCAGTAAAGAATCCACCTGCAATGTGGGAGACCTGGGTTCAGTCCCTGGGTTGGAAAGATCCCTTGGAGGAGGGCATGGCAAGCCACTCCAGGATTCTGGCCTGGAAAATCTCATGGACAGAGGAGGCTGGTGGGCTATAGTCCATGAGGTCGCAAAGAGTCAGACATGACTGAGTGACTAAGCACAGTAGGCACAATCAAAACGTAAACTTTCTGTAGTATATTCCTTCTCTTTCCCCAAACTCGCCCCACCTCCCAATTCTCTCTCAAATTACTCCAATAACTCAGATTTAAAGCACTGGTGGGATCTTGTATCCTCATAAAGTTATTAAATCACTTGAGTTGTGCTTAGCAATGACTTTCCTGACTTTTTCCCTTTCTTTCTGCCTCCTTTGTGTCTTAGAGTTTCATTAGTTACTATATCAACCACTCAAGGCTTAAGATTTAATTATGGTCTCTCTCACCCTGAAGCATTTTACACATGCATGGTATATTAATCTTCCTACAGGGCATCTTCAATTGTAGAATAACCACACTCCCAAATCTCTCATGACTCGCTCTGTCATTTAAGGTCCTTACAAAGCTTGCCTCATCCTCCCTGACCCCTTGTTTTCCAACCAAACTCTACTACACATAGCTCCAGTACACCCCCTGCTCTGACCACCTCAATACCCTTACATTTGTTTATCCAACTGCCAGATGATCTCTTTGATCCTTTTCCCTCTTTAAATTCTAACCTGTTTTCCAAACGCCTTTTTATTTTGGATCACTCCACTGTGGATCAAGCACAGTGACTGTCGCATCAGTTCAGTTCAGTTTAGTGGCTCAGTCGTGTCCTACTCTTTGCGACCCCATGAATCGCAGCACGCCAGGCCTCGCTGTCCATCACCAACTCCCGGAGTTCACTCAGACTCACGTCCATCGAGTCAGTGATCCCATCCAGCCATCTCATCCTCTGTCGTCCTCTTCTCCTCCTGCCCCCAATCCCTCCCAGCATCAAAGCCTTTTCCAATGAGTCAACTCTTCGCATCAGGTGGCCAAAGTATTGGAGTTTCAGCTTTAGCATCATTCCTTCCAAAGAAATCCCAGGGCTGATCTCCTTCAGAATGGACTGGTTGGATCTCCTTGCAGTCCAAGGGACTCTCAAGAGTCTTCTCCAACACCACAGTTCAAAAGCATCAATTCTTCGGTGCTCAGCCTTCTTCACAGTCCAACTCTCACATCCATACATGACCACAGGAAAAACCATAGCCTTGACTAGACAGACCTTAGTCGGCAAAGTAATGTCTCTGGTTTTGAATATGCTATCTAGGTTGGTCATAACTTTTCTTCCAAGGAGTAAGTGTCTTTTAATTTCATGGCTGCAGTCATCATCTGCAGTGATTTTGGAGCCCCAAAAAATAAAGTCTGACACTGTTTCCACTGTTTCCCCATCTATTTCCCATGAAGTGATGGGACCGGATGCCATGATCTTCTTTTTCTGAATGTTGAGCTTTAAGCCACGTTTTTCACTCTCCACTTTCACTTTCATCAAGAGGCTTTTTGGTTCCTCTTCACTTTCTGCCATAACGGTGGTGTCATCTGCATATCTGAGGTTATTGATATTTCTCCCGGCAATCTTAATTCCAGCTTGTGTTTCTTCCAGCCCAGCATTTCTCATGATGTACTCTGCATAGAAGTTAAATAAGCAGGGTGACAATATACAGCCTTGATGTACTCCTTTTCCTATTTGGAACCAGTCTGTTGTTCCATATCCAGTTCTAACTGTTGCTTCCTGGCCTGCATACAGATTTCTCAAGAGGCAGGTCAAGTGGTCTGGTATTCCCATCTCTTTTAGAATTTTCCACAGTTTATTGTGATCCACACAGTCAAAGGCTTTGGCATAGTCAATAAAGCAGAAATAGATGTTTTTCTGGAACTCTCTTGCTTTTTCCATGATCCAACGAATGTTGGCAATTTGATCTCTCGTTCCTCTGCCTTTTCTAAAACCAACTTGAACATCAGGAAGTTCACGGTTCATGTATTGCTGAAGCCTGGCTTGGGGAATTTTGAGCATTACTTTACTAGCATGTGAGATGAGCGCAATTGTGAGGTAGTTGGAGCATTCTTTGGCATTGCCTTTCTTTGGGATTGGAATGAAAACTGACCTTTTCCAGTCCTGTGGCCACTGGTGAGTTTTCCAAATTTGCTGGCATATTGAGTGCAGCACTTTCACAGCATCATCTTTCAGGATTTGAAAGAGCTCAACTGGAATTCCATCACCTCCACTAGCTTTGTTCATAGTGATGCTTTCTAAGGCCCACTTGACTTCACATTCCAGGATATCTGGCTCTAGATGAGTCATCACACCATCGTGATTATCTGGATCATGAAGATAGTAGATGTGAAATTGATTGCTACAGCCCTTTCTCTCTATAACTGCAGTCATGACACCACTTCAATGTGGCTTTTGCAGTGTCCTCCCAAGCCTCTCCACACACACACAGCATGGGCTCTGCTATCAGTTAGATCACTCCTCCCCAGATCAAGCTGGCCTCAAGGCAGCAGTCTTTGTGTTCCCTGCTACTTCCCTTCTCCCTTCAATTGCAAAGTGTAAATGATCCAGAAGACAAATGAGAAAAGGCCAATGGACTCTAATCAAACATTTGTTTTTTATAGGCACACCTGGTTTTATTGTGCTTTGCCTTATTGCACTTCGCAGGTGTTATGTTTTTTTACGAATTGACGGTTTGTGGCAACCCTGCACTGTAGGATGATGGTTAGCATTTTTCCCCCGTTTTAATCCATATTTGATTTTTCCCTATTCCCATCACATCTATAGGTACCAAAAGCAGTCAACTGTACAAGATTAATTTAATGGGAAACAAACTTTTGTTTACAAAAGAACGTGCTGATTCACAGAAGGAAACATTGCTCTTACTTGGGTCTCAATCTAGAATCCTCAAATTCTAGTAAGTCAGCTTTTTAATGTGTTAATTTGGATGGTTAGCATTTTTTAACAATAAAGTATCTTTAAAATTTTTTGAAGTATAGTTTATTTACAATGTTGTGCTATCAACAAGTGTATATCATGTGTGTGTATACATATATGTATATACATATGTGTACGTGTGTGTATATGTGTGTGTGCATGTGTGTGTGTTTAGATTCTCAGATTCTTTTCCCTATGTGCATTTATGCTCAGTCACTCAGTTGTGTCTGATTCTTTGTGACCCCATGAGTCTAGTTCCCTATACTGTACAGCAGGTCCTTGTTGGTTATCTATCTTATAGATAGTTTGTACATGTCAATTGCAACCTCCTAATTTATCCTTTCTCCTTTGGTAACCATAAGCTTATTTTCTATGTCTGTGACTCCATTTATGTTTTGTAAATAAGTTAATTTGTATCTTTTTTTTTTTTTGCTCCCACTACCTCATAGCAAGCTTCATGGACACCTTGATACTCTCTTGTCCTAAAGTCTTTTTAAAATGAGAGCAGAGATTTAAGAGGGAAGAATTATAGAGGTTAAGAGCTGTGTTCTCAGAGAGTTATCAGTGAGGACTCTTGCAGGTAAGAGCCCAACAGAATTTTGAACCCAGTGTGTTGTTTATAAAACGATGAGCTTTGTTCTGAATCATGCTATAGTTGTAAGAGCTGAGCAGTAGAAACCAGAGAACCATCTTCCCAGAGATGGTTTGTAGAAATAAAGGCTATTCATAATGTTTATACAAAAGTAAAAGCATGAGTAAGACCTATATCTCCATAACTATGTCTTGCAAATCTGGAAATACAGACTCAGACGTGTGCATGTAATACTGAATATTCACAAACTCCTACTGAGGATGCAAATACAGATGAACTTCCTTAGGAAATACTATAAAAGGATACAAGGTTAGAGTCCAAAAAAAAAAAAAAAAATCAAATGTTGTTCCTGGAATAGCAGATCACAGAGGCTAATCTGGGAAACAGATCCTGAGGGCATTTAATAAAGTCAGATAAGCACTAAAATTACGTTGGCCCAGTCACGTAATAAAGATTTTGTATTCTTTTGCAAACGTGAATCATTTAGAGAGTGCATTTCCCTTTTTAAATGATTCATTTAGGGGGAGCAAAGAAGATATCTGTCTTAAGCCAAAAGAACAGTCCAATTCATTAGAGCTTGATGAAAATGAAGCTCTGAAAATCCACAGTTGATGTGCTTGGTTCCACCAGCACTCAGACCATTCACTTCTTGAAATGAAGAGAATTAAGACTTAGATTAATTTATTCTGTCAATAAATATTTACTGATGGTCTACTATGTGTCTCACATGTGGCAGGAGAAAATGTCATTACATAAGATAGACATGCCTTTTGTCTTTCTGGAAGTTTAAGTCTAGCAAGGAAGAATGGAGACGGCAATGGCACCCCACTCCAGTACTCTTGCCTGAAAAATCCCATGGATGGAAGAGCCTAGTGGGCTGCGGTCCATGGGGTCGCTCAGAGTCGGACACAACTGAGCGATTTCACTTTCACTTTTCACTTTCATGCATTGGAGAAGGAAATGGCAACCCACTCCAGTGTTCTTGCCTGAAGAATCCCAGGGACGGGGGAGCCTGGTGAGCTGCCATCTATGGGGTCGCACAGAGTTGGACATAACTGAAGAGACTTAGCAGCAGCAGCAGCAGCAGCAGCAAGGAAGAAAGCCATTAAATAAGAAGAAACATTGTTAAAGATAAAATTGTCATAAGTGCTGCAAACGCAACATACAAAGTATGATGACAGCTTGTTATTGCCAGACCAGACCTAGCCAGGGGAGTTTTCCCATGGAAACGACATTTCAGCTGCAGCATGGAAAATGAGAAGGAGTAAGTCAGGCACAGTGTAACAGAGGAAGAGAGGTCAGGGAGGATAATCATGTTGTAAGTCAGGAGAATATGTGCAACTGCTATATTTAAAATGGATAACCAACAAGGACCTACTTTATAGCAGTGGGAACTCTGCTCAATATTCTGTAAAAACTTAAACAGGGAAAGAATTTAAAAACAGAATAGATGTATATGTATAGTTGAACTACTTTGTCGTATACCTGAAGCTAACACAACGTTGTCAATCAAATATACTCCAATATAAAATAATTTAAAAAAAAACAAAAACAAAAACAAACCTGGAGAATATGTGCAAAGTCCCTGTGGTGGAAGGGACTGCATGCCTTTGAGGCACTAACAGAAGGCCAGTGGCTAAAGTGTGGTAAGGGCAAAGAAGGGTCAGAGATGACAGAAGGGCAAGGCCTGGGAAGGTCATAAGAAAGATCTTGAATTTTATTCTGATCTCCGTAGGAAATCAACCAGCAGATGAACATTTAAATGATTTCTTCTTTTTTTTTCCTATTTTTATATAAACCCATATAGAGATCTTTTGTGCTCATCTACTTTCTTGTGTTGAATTATTTTTTCTATACATTACTAAGAATAAGCTTACTGATTTAAGTGGTAGAAATATCTTCATTTCTTATGCTATATTTTCATATATTTAATATAGCATATATATTTAATATATATATAGTTGTTGTTGTTTAGTCATGTCCAGCTCTTTGTGACTCCATGAATTGTAGTCCACGATGGTCCTTTGGAGTGCAAGGAGATCCAACCAATCCATCCTAAAGGAGATCAGTCCTGGGTGTTCATTGGAAGGACTGATGTTGAAGCTGAAACTCCAATACTTTGGCCACCTGATGTGGAGAGCTGACTCATTTGGAAAGACCCTGATGCTGGGAAAGATTGAGGGCAGGAGGAGAAGCGGACGACAGAGGATGAAACGGTTGGATGGCATCACCAATTCAATGGACATGGGTTTGGGTGGACTCCGGGAGTTGGTGATGGACAGGGAGACCTGGCATGCTGTAGTTCATGGGGTCGCAAAGAGTCGGACACGACTGAGCGACTGGGCTGAACTGAACTGAGGCTCCTCTGTCCATGGGCTTTTCCAGGCAAGAATACTGGAGTGAATTGCCATTTCCTTCTCCAGGGTATTTTCTCAGAGATCGAACTCGTGTCTCCTGCATTGGCAGGTGCGTTCTTTACTACTGAGCCATCACAGAAGTTTTATATATATTTTCTTTGGGGGAGAACTGTCCCAAGTATGTCTGGAGTCTCTAGGCTCTGTGGTCTTAGATCTTAAGCAAGACTTTCATTTTAATGTTCTATTATACATTTTCCGTCTTCTTAGTGTTGTATAAAGAAGACTGGAAAGTCTAGAAGGAACAGTTCAACCTTTTGGGGTATTTTTACACAAGATTAAAATAAGATAAAGTAAAAGTCCTTGGCAAAGTGTAAAACACCATAAAACCATGTTAGTATTATTTAGTGTTTATTTATTATAAATATTCATTACATTGAAAAGATCCCTTCTCAAAACATTATATAGGAATACGTAAACATACTTAAACCACGTTCAGTTTGTTTGGGACTTTTCTGTATTTAGTATCTAGTCAAGACTTCATGGTTTTAAACTTGGTAAGGAAAGTGAAAAGCAAAAAAGAAAAACTAACTTCACTTGAAACATTTTCCATATTTCTCCTCTCTCTATCTCTCTCTCAATTTTTTGTTGCTATGGAAAAACATCAGGGAAAATATTTCAATTAATTATTTTAAAAGACAAAGAAGAAGCTAAATGGAGTGAGAGCTTTCTTTTGAAATGCAATAAATAACCCAAAGGGCAAAATTCACATCTGAAATCCAGCCTATTAATTATGAAGACTAAGAGCTAATTCCTCTCCACATTGGAAAACAAAACAATAACTTAGTCAAAGGATAGGAGGACAGTGAGAGCTACCCTTCCAGCTTTCTATAAAGCTGATACTGAGATGAATTGTGTGTGTGAATAATTTATTAACAAGTATAATACCTTTAAAGGAAACAGAAGGAAGTAGGATTTTGCCCTGGGGTGCTGTCAGGTCCTGTCACAGATATGGCAAAACTCTGCCCGACCATTGAGGCTCTCTGGAGCAATGACTGTCCAAAGCTAAGACCTTATACCACCTTGTAGCATCACTTTGCTCCATCACTGGCTGGAGGAGCACTCTGAGAACCTGACCTCTGTTCAAACACTAAGGTACATCCCAAGGGAGCCAATTGCTGGAGACCATCAGCTCCTACACTCCTTGTGGCTAGGCAGCAGGCCATTTGGAAGGGAGACTTGAGCAGCACACTTCAGCGTCTACACAGATGCACAGAAGAGCAACAGAGCTTGGAAGACTAGCAAAGAGAAAGCAGAGATCATTCTTAAGATCATCACCTGTATTTCCTGAATCACAGCAATCTGGATCCAAGAACAAGATTACAAAAACAAACTTCTTTTTAAAGAAAGAGCTGTCTGTAATCCTACTCAGCATTGATGACGCTCAGACACTCATGTCCGACTCTTTGTGACCCCATGGACTGTAGCCCGTTAGGCTCCTCTGTCCATGGGATTCTCCAGGCAAGAATACTGGAGTGGGTGGCCATTTCCTCCTCCAGGGGGTCTTCGCCAGCCAAGGATCAAACCCTCATCTCTTACGTCTCCTGCATGGGCAGGTGGGTTCTTTACCACTAGCACCAGCTGGGAAGCCCGTCTGTAACCCTACTACCCTTCAAGAAATCCATTCTCCAGAAGATCTTCCTAAATAAATCTAAGAATATCCAGTGGTGTCTTGGTGCTAAGCTGCTGCTAAGTCGCTTCAGTCGTGTCCAACTCTGTGTAACCCCATAGACGGCAGCCCACCAGGCTCCCCCATCCCTGAGATTCTCCAGGCAAGAACACTGGAGTGGGTTGCCATTTCCTTTTCCAATTCATGAAAGTGAACATGAGCCCTAATGACATTCTGTTGACTGCCATGCTGGAACCTACTATTTTTCTTAACTTCCAGTACAGGTCCAAGAGAATGTGTCTAATTACACCTAAGTTAAGAAGGGCAGCTATGCCATTTTTACCCATGGACAGCATGACTATCCAGATACTGCTCCACAGGAAGTACCCCTGATGATGCCAAGTTGCCCAAGACCAAGAATTCTGATCTCGAGCCAGGGATTCTGATGTCTTATGTGCAGGAGTGTGTGCGTGCTGAGTTCCTTCAGTCGTGTCTGACTCTTTTGCAACTCCATGGACTGTAGCCCACCAGGTTCCTCTGTCCATGGGATTCTCCCAGCAAGAATACTGGAGTGGGTTACCATACCCTCCTCCAGGGGATTTTCCTGACCCAGGGATCAAACCTGTGTCTCCTGCGGCTCCTGCATTGCATGCAGGTCCTTTATGCTGAGTCACCAGAAGCTATATGCAGGAGCAGAGGGCACTAAAACCAGCCCCTTCACCATCATCCATATCATCACTGCAGCCATTGCTAACTCTGCTAACATTCTATCATGGTGCCACCAGCGTCTCCACTTCCAGTACAGCTTTTTGAGACCTTGCTTCCTTTTTCATTGCAGCTCCCTTGCTCTGAGGCTGAGGAAGACTGGGCTGATTGATCATCTAAGTGCCAAATGCAAACACACTCCCTTCTGATAGTGACATTAGATTTTGACCAGAGTCTGTGTTCATTTTCACTCTTATGTTAGGAGGTTTTTGTGTTTTTTTGTTTTTGTTTTTTTTTTCTTAGTACGAAAAACAACTCCTGGTTATGCGGTGCACACCTAATCTCCCAGCCTTATGCAGCTATGCTTACACGTTAGGATGCAAGCTGAGATTCTCAGGGCATTTGCTTAAGAGTTTTCTCTAGTTATTAGAGAATGAAAAATTGCTAAAGCATACTTTGCCAACAAAGGTCCGTCTAGTCAAGGCTATGGTTTTTGCAGTGGTCATGTATGGATGTGAGAGTTGGACTATAAAGAAAGCTGAGCGCTCAAGAATTGATGCTTTTGAGCTGTGGTGTTGGAGAAGACTCTTGAGAGTCCCTTGGTCTGCAAGAAGATCCAACCAGTCCACCCTAAAGGAGGTCAGTCCTGTGTTCTTTGGAAGGAATGATGCTGAAGCTGAAACTCCAATACTTTGGTCACCTCATGCGGAGACCTGACTCATTTGAAAAGACCCTGATGTTGGGAAAGATTGAGGGCAGGAGGAGCAGGGAACGACAGAAGATGAGATGGTTGGATGGCATTACCGACTCGATGGACATGGGTTTGGGTGGACTCTGGGAGTTGGTGATGGACAGGGAGGCCTGGCGTGCTGTGGTTCATGGGGTCGCAGAGAGTCAGACACAACTGTGTGACTGAACTGAACTGAATTTCTGTAAGGGGGTTTCCCTGGTGGTTCAGACAGTAAAGAATATGTCTGCAATCCAGGAGACACAGATTTGTCCCCGGGTCAGGAAGATCCCCTGGAGGAGGGCATGGCAACCCACTCCAGTAATTTTGCCTGGAGAATCCCGTGGAGAGAGGAGCCTGGCGGGCTACAGTCCATGGGGTTGCAAAAGAGCTGGACGGGACAGAACATGCATGCAATCACTGTAAGAAATTGAAGACAACTATCATCTATGGCGTAAACAGAATTACTCTCAACAAATCCTTTTTCAGTCTTTAGAAAAAGTCAAAAAAACTCTTCCAGCCAGAATGATAGGTCCATACAGCCAGGACAGTGACAAGTCTGTTTGCCAAGCTGGGCAGAATCATGAGTAACCCTCCTCATAAATAGTCTTAAGCTTCTATTTGACTTTTCTATGTGTTACACTAATACAAGCTGGAATGTTTTCAGCCCAACTACTTGCATTTGAGGAAATCAAAATAATGCTTAATACTTTGAAACCATAGCTGAAGAGGTCAGGTGCACTTGAATCATTTGTTAAAATATTTTCTTTCTGGAAACCTAAACGCTTCTCACACAGCTTTCCCTGGACTGTTACCTTATAAGACAATGTTAGGAGGGGCAAAACTAGAAGAGATAATATTATGTCAGTACTTTTAAGAAAGTGCTAAAGGAAAAAAAATCAGAATTCAAGACTTCAGTCTCATTTCCTGTCATACAGTCAACAAATGGGGATTTTTCAGTTTCTTTGAGATAAAATGAAAGTTAAGAAAAGTTGCATTTCAGTTGTTTCTCCAGCCAGCTTGGAAACATATTATTTTTTAGGAAAAAAGAGTATAAAAGAGAGACTTTTAAAACCAATTGTTTTCATGCTTCAGAAATAGGCCATAGAGCACGCAAATGCATTCACCTCCCCTTCTGGTTGTAGTGGTGACGTGTCCTTCCTGTTTATCCTTCTCAGGAATATCAACTTTTCCACATTTCAGTTCCTGGAACTCTTTGGTCTCTATTTCCTCTCTCCAGCTTTTCTCCATCACTGAAGTTAACAGTTAGGACCCATTTAGGGTTCGTTCAGGACTCCTAGCGTCCATACTGAGACTAGCAGGGCAAGAATCTTACTGCCAGTTTGAATTTGAAGTTCTTTCCAAATAAAATTTGTCTGAAAGAAAAGAGACAGAAGATCCAAAATTGAAGGATTAAATAAGCTGAAAAACCAAAGGAGACATGAAAAGAGCCCTTTCATGGACACAGCCCCAAGTCTCTATCCAAACTAGAGAGCAAACATGTTTGGCCATTGACACTCAATTTCCTTTACTCCATAGAGAGAAAAACAGGAGCTCATTACTATGGTGCTAATGGCATTTAATGTTCTTTGGTTACAGTGACTCCCAGCCAAATGAATATTAAAAAACCCTTGGAGCTCCAGTGACATCCACTATCATTTAAATACAGGGCAAATTAGCCAAAGGATCATACACACTTCAGGACTTGGCGCTTAATTCAAAGAACAGTTAATGCCACAAGTATGTGTTCATTAAAACGCTGAGTATAACTGAAACTTTTGGTTAAGCCAAGAACATTCAATCAAAAGGACTAAACTCAGAAAAGAGAAAGGATCTGTAATCAAAACAGTAACAGATTCAGTTTGATCAGAGTGCAGGTTGGGGATGGTGTGGGGAATGAAAAGAGGAAGAAAAGATGAAAAATAAATGAGTTAGATCCAAATCCAGGAGAACTTTCAATGGCAGATTAGAAAATACATTGTTTCATCATGAAATGATTAGAGATTTTTTTCTTTTTTTTAGTTTATCATGTTCTTTATTTAGGAGTCAGTGTTTCATTAAAAAAATCATGATACTGACTTACATTCTAGGGACTGTGATGTTTCTGTATTCTTTGGATAAAAGAGATTCTTAAACAATTAAAAGACATGATTAAAATGATGTTTTAGGTAGATTAAACAGATAGTACCAGCATGTTGCTGCTGCTGCTGTTGCTAAGTCGCTTCAGTCGTGTCCGACTCTGTGCAACCCCATAGATGGCAGCCCACCAGGCTCCCCTGTCCCTGGGATTCTCCAGGCAAGAACACTGGAGTGGGTTGCCATTTCCTTCTCCAATGCATGAAAATGAAAAGTCAAAGCGAAGTCGCTCAGTTGTGTCCGACTCTTAGCGACCTCATGGACTGCAGCCTACCAGGCTCCTCCGTCCATGGGATTTTCCAGGCAATAGTACTGGAATGGGGTGCCATTGCCTTCCCCGATCTGCATGTTAGACGATGGAAAAGAGACCTGTTAGAGGCACAGACATCTACCAGCTGTGAGACTGGCTTGGTTTCCACAGACCAGAAATAAGAATAAGATGGGCTGAGAGGGAAGGACTCAGAAGGGTAGACTTGACATACTTGGGAGCTAAGTGAGAAAAAAGTAAAAGCCGTCTCAGGTTTTAGACCTAAATTTCTGAGATAGAGCTATTAACGGAACAATTTTCAAAGAATCCAATTACTCTGAGTTAATGAGAAAGTGAAGCTATTTAGTAACAGATGTAGAGAAGAAAGTACCAAGACACTTTTATCTTCAACTCATTTTTAACCTAGTGACTGAAAAATAATAGCACTGAGTTCTTTTTCTGTGCAAGGATCTATGCCTTTACTGCTAGTACACACCTAGTGTTATCCTTTCACATGTGTGCGTGCCTGCTCAGTCATTCAGTTGTGTCCAGCTCTTTGTGACCCCATGGACTACAACCTGCCAGGCTCCTGTGTCCATGGGATTTCTCAGGCAAGAATACTGGAGTGGGTTGCCATTTCCTGCTCTAGGGATCTTCCCCACCCAGGGATTAAATTTGTTTCCCCTGCATTGGCAGGCAAATTCTTTACCAATGAGCCACCTGAGAAGCCCTATCCTTTCACAGATACATATTTAAATGTTTCTTGTGGCCTCAAATGTGGACTATTAACCAAATAGTGTTTGTTTCCTTAAAGTAGATGTTTTCTGAGCCACTTAGTCATTTTTGGGAAAATATTTATCAAAGACTGTTTATTTGGTCCAGGTTATAGAGATAAAAAAATGCAGTATAGACCCTCAAGGAGGGTATAATATAGTCTTTTACTTATTTATTTAAATGGAAATGTAATTGACTTACAGTGCTGTGTTAGTTCTAAATGTACAGCAAAGTGATTCAGCTTTATATATGTGTGTATTATTTCCCTTATAGATTATTACAAAATATTGAGTATAGTTCCCTACATTTTATTCTTATAATGATAAGAGGCAAACGTTACAGTGAGACTTCTCAGTTCTATAAGATGGTAGACAAATTTTACATGAAAAATATTCCACACCACAGTCTGCTAGAAACTCTAGACTTAAAAGATTGATGCATAGCTAAGCTCTACCAAAAGAAAAGGAAGTATCTGAATGTCAAAATCAAAGACTTGTAAGTGTACAGACTTCCCTGGTGGTCCAGTGGCTAAGACTCCATGCTGCCAATGTGGGGCTCTTGGGGGTTCAATCCCTGGTTAGGGGACTGATCCCATTGCAACAACTAATAGTTTGCATGTTGCAATTAGAGATTCTGTGTGCCGCAACTAAGACCTGGTACAGTCAAGTAGATAAATAAAAATAAATATGTAAACCAGTAATTCAGGTGTCCAGATGTAATTTTTTTAAAAAGTGGTGTAGGAGTTGACAGTTTATATTGAGTTTATACCTAAGAGTGATATGGGAGGAATGTTGGAAAGAGTGTGGTTAGACCAGCTAACACCTGGATTGAATTGTAATCCTTGCAGAGAGTAGAAGATTAGGGTTTGGAACTGAAATCTTGCTTAAAAGCCTTTCCTGCAGATGTGCCCTTAATGTAAAGAAGGAAGAAAAACATGGCTCAGCTGCCCAGGGAACTGACTTTGCAAACTCAGCTTGGCTGGTACTCAGGGCAAAAACAAGACTTAAATGATAATTCAGTTTCCTGAGCCTTCACTTTTCAGAATAGAAACCTACATGATATCCCCAAGCTGAGAAGCGAACATAAATATTGGTCCTCAGCTAGTCATGCTCTCAAGTGCCTGGCAGAATCTAATGCAAAATTACTCCATGGAGACACCGCAGTGGACTATGTCAATGTGTGTGCTTCACCCAGATCCCCCAGACCCAATTTTGACTGTTCCTTGGGGTGGGGGACTCCCTCTTTGGTGCGCTTTCCCATCCAGCCCCTTCTGGATCTCCTTTTTCAAAGACCTGCCCTCCAATACACATCCCCACCCTATGTTTTTCACAGTATCTCACCTCAGTTGGTACACCTCTGTGGTGTAAGCTTTAAACTCCAGAGTCCCTTGCAGGATCATCCTGAGATCACACCCTTGTTCCCATTCCTCCTCTTCTCTGTCCTGTTTTCCCCCGCATGCCCTTGCCAGTTTCCCTGGAACACTTCCTTAATAAGCATGGCCACTGGATTCTCATCTCAAGTGTCTGGTTTGAGAGAATGTGACTCCCGTGGAATTCTGTCAAAAAAACAAACAAGCACCTCTAAAGACAAGCACTCTAGAAAAAGAATGATAAAATATGCAAGGCAAAAACTCTGAGACAGTCTGCAAAAACATAACAGAAGTATTAGTGCTACTCAGGACTTTGTGTAATAGAAAAACAAGTTGACAGACTATATAAATTATCCAGGATACAGATGGAGAGAACTAAAAATGGAAAGGATGACAGAGTTTAAGAAAGACAGAGGAATGATGAGAATGTTTGCCACAGGGATAGTAGCAGCTCCTCAGACAAGAAGAGAGGGCTGTGGAGGGGCAGGATCTATTGAAAGAAATATTGTCAGAGTGGCTTACAGAACATGGGAGATCGGAAACAACCCAATTCCTCCATAGGATGAATAAAAAGTCAATGGGCCTCAAAGAGACATTTCACAACACAAGAGCAGAGAGAACATCTTAAAAGTAACCAGATGGGAAAGACAGATTATCCAAAGATAAACAATAATTAGACCACCAGAGCATATAATCCACAGCTGTGAGAGAGGCCAGAAGACAGCAGTAGAATGCCTTCAAAGTGGAAACTAAACTAAACTGAGTTGAATTATCACTAAAGAAGGAGAAAATAAAGACATTTCAGCCAATGACTGCGAGTTCTTCTAAGTGTACTCCAGACCAGGATCTCCAAAGCCTTGTCTCCCTGTCTGACCCCACTTCCTACTGTTCTTCCTCTGGCTCCCTGGGCTTCTTTGTCTCCCTCAAACATGCTAAGCTCCTTCTTCCTGGAGGACTTTTGCACTCCCTCTTTCCTCTGTCTGGAACACTTTGCCCTTGCATTCCCAAAGTATCCATTACATACATGTTTGCATCAAACAAACGTTTACTGAGACTCAGTTATGCTTCTGCAACTGTCCTAGGCACTGGGGATACAGCAGTGAGCAGAGGAGGCAAAAAGTCTTTGCTGCCACTGAGTGTTTGTCCCAGCAGCTGGCATCTTTGATCTTTCAGGAAGTCTCTTCTGATCGCCAATCTAAAGTTCAAAGTTATTCAGTGTTTTGTCTTCCTATTTATTGTCTCTTCCCACGTATGTGCCACTTTTTGAGATGAGGGACCTTGTCTGTCTTGTTCATCACTCTACTTCAAGGGCAGAATGCTGCCTGAAGCAATTATGTGTTGAGGAAATAGTTGTTAAAAGAACGAATGTAAAGAGTGAAAATGAATGTTGAATGAAAATGGATGCGTGGACACAGCAGTTGGGTGGGATGAATTGGGAGGGTGGGATTCACATTCATGCTCTGCCATGTGTAAAACCGATGGCTGGTGAGAGCCCGCTGTGTAGCACAGCGAGCTCAGCTTGGTGCTCTGGGGTGACCTGGATGGATGGGATGGGGGTCGGGTTGGGGGGGAAGTCCAAGAGGCAGGCGATGTATGTATATGTCTAGCTGATTCACTTGGCTAAAGAGGAGAAACTGACACAACATAGTAAAGTGACTATACCCCACAGTAAAAAATGAATGATGAAGAAATGAATTCATTGATGGTTACAGTTATATTTGAAGGAACAAAAGAAGTTGTCTACAGCAAAGGGGTGTGTGTGTGTGTGTGTGTGTGTGTGTGTGTGTGTGTGTGTGTGTGTATCTGTCTGTGTTTGTGTCTGTAAACAGGAAAAAAAACCATATAAAGATAAGAGAATGAATTTTATGGTAGAAGAATAAGTGGTTAGACAGGCAGGGCGGGATCAGAGCTAGTCTGTGTGCCACACAAAGGAATTAACATTTCATCTTGTAAATCTTGTGTGTGATTGGCCATTTGTTTCAACACAAGATGGTGATTTTAAATCCATGCTTTGAGATTTGATTATAGAAAGTAAAGAATGTTTCTCTTTTGTTTAAACAAACAAGCTCTTTGGTTACAATTTATTTTTATGAACTAGACTTTAATTAACATAATGTTTTACGACTGCATAACTATATAATTGCTAAAAGAGCATTTTATTAGCAACAACTTTAAAGCATGTTTCATTTAAACATAAACATTAAAAGAGGTGTACATCAAGCACTGATAACTCAGTTATGTACAAACTTGGAATTTATTTTCTCCTGACGGGGGTCAACTTCATGAGCCCACTTGTGTCTGGGTGGTGAACTTGTTTGAAGCCCATGAACCCACTGCTCCATGCTGACTCTGTCCTTCCTGATGAATTCAACTCTGCCCACTGAGCTTCGTCGTCTGATGTTGGGAAACGTGTCCCGTAGGGCTATACATCACCTTCTCATGACTGCCTTCTCTACCTCCCTGATTTTCTCTCCCCATCTCCCATCCTGTTTCTCTCCTTGGACTTCGGCTGCTGATGTCATACTCTGGTTTGGCCCCAGGAATTGGAGCTCCTGAGCAAAGACAAAGTCACAGTGAGGTCATTTCAGAGGAAGGAGAGACAGTCAATCAGATTAGGTCAGATGTCAGTTGTCTCCACTGGTATGGGGCCTCCATAGAAGTGGCATCTGGGATTTTCTTAGCCAATGTGCATCTCTCCAAGGCCCTCACCAGTGGTGCACAAGCTCTTCTGCTGAACCACAGTCTAAGTGGCTCCTGTCCCTCCGCTCAGGTTTGGGCTCCTGCAGGTGGAACCCTGAGCACTGGCTTCCATGCTGTCTGGGAACAGGGATAAGGTGGCCCCCACACCTCCCTTTCATGGCACCTTATGACACTCGACACTCTCCTGCCCTGCCAGCCTCCTACTCCAGTGAACCCTTCATCAGTGTGTTTCCTGTCTTCAGAAATCTCCAGATGAAAAGTGAACAACATCCCCCAGTTTTTAGAAGCCTCCAAATACAGCTTCACCTTTTGGCTGCCAGGTGCAGTGGCCAGTTGGTAAAGCATTGGTCCGGTAAACCAGCGACTGTGGGTTTCAACCCTGTCCATGCCTGTTCTTGAGGTTGGGTTTGGTAATGCGGGCCTTGGCATCTCCATGTGTACTACCTGTTTCCTCTGCAATGAGGCATTTGACCTTCCCTGGTGGCTCAAACGGTAAAGAATCCACCTGTAATGCAGGAGACCTGGGTTTGATACCTGGGTCAGGAAGATCCTCTAAAGAAGGGCATGGCAATCCACTCCAGTATTATGGCCTGGAGAATTCCAAGGACAGAGGAACCTGGTGGGCTACAGCCCATGAGGGCAAACTAGTTGGACATGACTAACTGACACTTTCACTTTTTTTCAACTTTCAGAATATGCAAGTCTAGTGCCTCTTCCAATTTGGGGATTGGGATTAGCTTTATGCTTCAGGAACTATGTTCTTCAGGAGGGTGGTCACTTTTCTATCCCCTCACCCAAGGTTCTGTGAGAACCCACCACTTTGCAAACCCAATGGTAGAATAATATGGGATTATGGAGTAGGGGACATTCTTTGTGCTCAAGATGTGAGCTCATAATATCTTTTGATCTCCATTATGAGTTTAGGAAGTCCCACATACCAGTCAGTAATGCCACAGGATTACTGGAAAGGATCTAAGTTAGTACATCATATCCTCATGTCCGTGTTAGCACATTCATAAGACAAAAGCACCAAAAGAAAGTGACATCAACACCACTGGAATGGTCATAAGGAATTACAGAGACTTTACAGGGTATTAGTGACTGCTGATTATAAACACATCCCATTACACGCTCAGATCAAATAAGTTAGCATTAAAACCACCACATTTAAAAGTCAAGAACAATATGAGTTGAGCTTTTCTTTTTGTAATAAATTGTACAATTTACTTTTGAAGGATTAATTTTTCTACCAAATGTCAAACACCAACAATTAGCTTTTCTTAGACAATATACAGTTTTAGTGTTTTTACAGAATTTCAAAATAAAGTTAACCATGTTTTATATCGATTCTGATCATATTTATTATGTAAATGTAGTGTGATGATCACATAGTTAAGTATAAACATAATGCTTGCTTTGTGTGAAGCATTATACAAAGCATTTCAAATTAGCATTTTTCTAATTTGAAAAACGTGGTTGGCACTGCCTGTCTCATCAGGGTCACGCATGTGCATGCATGTTGTATTGCATTCAACTCTTTATGACCCATGGACTGTAGCCCCCGAGGCTTCTCTGTCCATGGGATTCTCCAGGCAAGAATACTGGAGTGGATTGCCGTTTCCTCCCCAAATCTTCCTGACCCAGGGATCAAACCAGTGTCTTCTGCTTCATAGTCAGATTCTTTACCACTGAGCCCCCTGGGAAGCCCCCATTAGGATCATAGAGAAACCTAGAGGATAACATATAAAACACAAGACAGACACTTAGGACATGATAGTTACTATTTTGTCTTCAATATTGCAATATTTTACCCATAATTCTTTGTCCTTGATTCAAACACTTTCAGTTTTTTAAAAAAAAATGTTGTTAATCAAGAGCAACATAGTATGTTCTCTGTGTAATATAAGTAGAATTATCACTCATTTTAAAAATTCTTAGCGTTCAGGGGCCTACTTATTATGACCAAGTCATATTTGTATTAATGAACCAGATTACTACAATGGAGCATCCCAGGTGGCATTAGTGGTAAAGAACCCGCCCGCCAATGGAGGAGACATAAGAGGCACAGATTCGAGTCCTAGGTCAGAAAGAGCCCCTGGAGAAGGAAATGGAAGCCCAGCCTAGAATTCTTGCCTGGAGAATCCCATGGACAGAGAAGCCTGGTGGGCTACAGTCCACAGGGTCACAAAGAGTCAGACATGACTGAAGCGACTTAGCATGCACGCACGCTCTAGGATGGTGCGGTCAGTCACACAGAGCCAGACATTCTGGAGTGTGAAGTCAAGCGGGCCTTACTGCTGCTAATAAAGCTAGTGGATACGATGGGACTTCTAGTAGAGCTATTCAAAACCCTCAAGGAGGATGCCCTCAAGGTGTTGCATTCCATATGTCAGCAAATCTAGAAGACTCAGCAGTGGCCGCAGGACTGGAAAAGGTCAATCCTCATCCCAGTTCCCAAGAAGGGTAATACTAAAGAATGTGCTAACCATCACACAATTACACTCATCTCCCATGCTAGTAAAGTCATATTTAAAATCTTGCACGCTAAGCTGAAGCACTATGTGAACCAAGAACATCTAGATGTCCAAGCTCAGTTTAGAAAAGGAAGAGGAACCAGAGATCAAATTGCCAACATTCTCTGAATCATAGAGAAAGCAAGGGAATTCCAGAAAAACATCTACCTCTGTTTCATCAACTGCACTAAAGCCTTTGACTGTATGGACCATAACAAACTGTTGAAAGTTCTTAAAGAGATGGGACTACCAGACCATTTTACCTATCTCCTGAGAAACCACTTTGCAGGTCAAAAAGCAACAGTTAGACCCCTGTATGGAACAACTGATTTGTTCAAGATTGAGAAAGGAGTACGACAGGGCTGTCTGCTGTCACCCTGTTTGTTTAAACTATGCACTGAGCACATCATGAGAAATGCTGGGCTGGATGAGTTACAAGCAGGAATCAAGACAGGCAGGAGAAACATAAACAACCTCAGATATGTGGATGATACCACTCTAATGTCAGAAGGTGAAGAGGAATGAAAAAGCCTCTTAATGAGGGTGAGGGTGGAGAGTAAAAGAGCCAGCTTAAAACTAAATATTAAAAAAAATAATAATAAGTTCATGGCATCCTGCCCCATTACTTCATGTCAAATAGAAGGGGAACAGGTGAAAGTAGTGACAGATTTCCTCTTCTTGGGCTCTAAAATCACTGTAGATGGTGACAGCAGCCGTGAAATCAGGAGACCATTGCTACTTGGCAGGAAAGCTATGACAAACCTAGACAGTGTGTTGAAAAGCAGAGACATTACCCTGTGGGCAAAGGTCCGTATAGTCAAAGCTATGGTCTTCCCAGTGGTCATCTATAGTTGTGAGTGCTGGACCATAAAGAAGGCAAATGCCGAAGACTTGATGCTTTGAAATGTAGTGCTGGAGAAGACTCCTGAAAGTCCCTTGGACAACAAGGAGATCAAACCAGTCAGTCTTAAGGAAAATCAATCCTGCATACTCATTAGAAGGACTGATGCCGAAGCTGAAGCTCCAGTATTTTGGTTATCTGATGCGAACAGCCGACTCATTAAAAAAAGTCCCTACTGCTGGGAAAGATTGAGGGCAGAAGAAGAAGGCATCAGAGGATGAGATGGCTGGATGGCATCACTGATGCAATGGATATGAACTTGAGCAAACTTCAGGAGATGGTGAGGGACAGGGAGGCCTGGTATGCTATAGTCCATGGGGTTGCAAAGAGTCAGACACAACTGGGCAATTGAACAACAACAACAACAATATATTTGTATTGCTCTCAACCAAACACTTTTGTACCTAATTATTCTTGCCTTATCCCTGTGAACTAGCAAAACTGGACAGCAGAATCTTTAAGAGTGGTGTCCTCATTTCCTGGATACTATTTGATGTATGGACTTGAAAAGTCTCAGTCTTTGGGAAAAAATTTCCTGAAAAAGATTTTAAATATCCAGAGCAGGAACCCCAATTTTCACTACCTAATTTCACTTAGAAAGTGCCTTCCTGTCTGGTTACAGAATTTGCTCACCACACAGATTGTTAGACTTTCTACCACTTCTCAGCCATTTGTTTCTGAAACTGGGTAAATTTTTTTAGTCCTATAGTGATTGGGAGGAGAAGGCAATGGCAACCCACTCTCTTGCCAGGAGAATCCCATGGATGGAGGAGCCTCATAGTCTGCAGTCCACGGGGTTGTGAAGAGTCGGACACGACTGAGCGACTTCACTTTCACTTTTCATGTTCATGCATTGAAGAAGGAAATGGCAACCCACTCCAGTGTTCCTGCCTGGAGAATCCCAGGGACGGGGGAGCCTGGTAGGCTGCCATCTATGGGGTCGCACAGAGTCGGACACGACTGAAGCGACTTAGCAGCAGAATAGTGATTGGAAAGCTCCAAGATTTGTAGTTTTTCTTCTGCAGTGTTGCTCCCTCTAGTGCTGAGTTAAAGGACTGAGTATTCCTGAGACAACGTAAGCATTTTGCTTATTTAACGAATCAAAATGAGAGTTGGACCATAAAGAAGGCTGAGTGTTGAAGAACTGATGCTTTTGAACTGTGGTATTGGAGAAGACTCTTGAGAGTCCCTTGGACTGCAAGGAGATCAAGCCAGTCAATTCTAAAGGAAATCACTCCTGAATATTCATTAGAAGGACTGATGCTGAAGCTGAAGCTCCTGTCTTTGACCACCTGATACAAAAAAACCAACTCATTGGAAAAGACCCTGATGCTGGGAACGATTGAAGGCAAAAGGAGAAGGAAGCAACAGAGAATGAGCTGGTTAGATAGGATTGCTGACTCAGTAGACATGAATTTGAGCAAACTCAAGGAGATAGTGAAGGACAGGGAAGTCTGGCGTGCTGTAGTTCATGGGATTGATAAGAATCAGACCCAACTTAGCAGCTTAGCATCAGTAATGAACAAAAAAGATAATTGCAGAAAGAATGATAGTATTTACACACTGAAAGTATTTCTACAAGGCAGGGGTATGGTCCTATTCATCACTGTAACTCTAGCAACTAATACAATATAGCCTTTGAACAAGTAGCCTTTGAACCAAACTCCAGGGAGAACATATTCACAAAATAGAAAAATATGAAGACTGCCTCTATCTTAAATTTTTATTTTTTCACCTTAAATTTAAGATATGTCTTTTATGGTGGCACATTTTTAGAAACATCTTATCATAAAATGACATTATCTAACTAGCTATGAAAAAAGGAATAATTAATTCTTTAAAAATTGTTTTATATTTTCAAAGGATGAGAAACAGGATTCAGATACATTTGGAAAGAAGCAATGTAGCAGTTTTCAACCTCGAAGTGACTCTGACCATTGGATATTGTGCCCACAGACTTTTTATTTTATTTTGGCCAAGAGATATCTGTGACTCTAGTTTCCCAACCAGGGATGGAACCCCTTTCCCTTGCGCTGGAAGTGAAGTCTTAACCACTGTACTGCCAAGGGAGTCCCCAGACTTTTGAGGAATCTGTTCGCCTGTAATAGGCTAAGAGCTACGGAATAGCCAGGAATCACATGATCCTTTAGAGCTGGGGATAGCTTCTAACAAAGCCCTGTAAGAGTTATCCTGCACTCTGTACTCAACAGTCCACCATATGTTTCCAGTCTTACTTTTCACTCTCCTCCCTAGCTTTCCTACATCTATGCAGCTCCATCCCCCAGTCAACTACCCTTCACTCTTTGACTTTTGGGTTGTTAGCTGGGATCCATGCATCTCTCACTTCAGACTGGGAGCAAGTCCTTTCCATTGAAGTAACGGCAACAGTAAGCTCAGTTCAATCACACAGTCCTGCCTGGCTCTTTGAGACCCCATGGACTGCAGCACTCCAGGCCTCCTTGTGCAATACCAACTCCTAGAGCCTGCTCAAACTCATGTGCATCGAGTCAGTGATGCCATCCAACCATCTCATTCTCTGTCGTCCCCTTCTCCGCCTACCTTCAATCTTTCCCAGCATCAATCAGGATCTTTTCCAATGAGTCAGTTCTTTGCATCAGATGGCCAAAGTATTGGAGTTTCAGATTCAGCATTAGTCCTTCCAATGAATATTCAGGACTGATTTCCATTGGAATGGACTAGTTGGAACTCATTGCAGTCCAAAGGACTCTCAAGAGTCTTCTACAACACCACAGTTCAAAAGAATCAGCACTCCGGTGCTCAGCTTTCTCTATAGTCCAACTCTCATATCCATGCGTGACTACTGGAAAAACCATAGCTTTGACTAGACGGACCTTTGTCGGCAAAGTAATGTCTCTGCTTTTTAATATGTTGTCTAGGTTGGTCATAACTTTCCTTCCATGGAGCAAGTGTCTTTTAATTTCATGGCTGCAGTCACCATCTGCAGTGATTTTGAAGCCGAAGAAAATAAAGTCTGTCACTATTTCCATTCCTTCTCCAGCTATTTGCCATGAAGTGATGGGATTGGATACCATGATCTTAGTTTTCTGAATGTTAAGTTTTAAGCCAGCTTTTTCACTCTCCTCTCTCACTTTCATCAATAGGCTCTTTAGTTCCTCTCAGTTTCTGCCATAAGGGTGATGTCATCTGTGTGTCTGAGATTATTGATATTTCCCCAGGCAATCTTGATTCCAGCTTGTGCTTCACTCAGCCTGGCATTTCACATAATGTACTCTGCATATAAGTTAAATAAACAGAGTGAAAATATACAGCCTTGCATACTCCTTTCCCTATTTGGAACCAGTCTGTTTTTCAATGTCCAGTTCCAACTGTTGCTTCCTGACCTGCATACAGATTTCTCAGGAGGCAGGTATGGTGGTTTGGTATTCCCATCTCTTGAAGAATTTTCCACAGTTTGTTGTGATCCACACAGTCAAAGACTTTGGTTTACACAATAAAACAGAAGTAGATGTTTTTCTGAAACTCTCTTTGCTTTATTGATGATCCAGTGGATATTGGCAATTTGATCTCTGGTTCCTCTGCCTTTTTTAAACCCAGTTTGAACATTTGGAAGTTCACAGTTCACATACTGTTGAAGCCTGCCTTGGAGAATTTTGAGCATTACTTTGCTAGCATGAGATGAGTGCAATTGTGCAGTAGTTTGAACATTCTTTGGCATTGCCCTTCTTTAGGAGTGAAATGAAAACTGACCTTTTCTAGTCCTGTGGCCACTGTTGAGTTTTCCATATTTGCTGGCACTTGAGTGCAGCACTTTCACAGCATCATCTTTTAGGATTTGAAACAGCTCAACTGGAATTCTATCACCTCCACTAGCTTTTTTCATAATAATGCTTCCTAAGGCCCACTTGACTTTGCTTTCCAAGATGTCTGTTTCTAGATGAGTGATCACACCATTGTGGTTATCTGGGTCAAGATCTTTTTTGTGTATTCTTCTGTGTATTCTTATCACCTCCTCTTAATATCTCTTGCTTCTGTTAGGTCCATATTATTTCTGTCCTTTATTGAGGCCATTTTTGCATGAAATGTTCCCTTGGTATCTCTAATTTTCTTGAAGAGATCTCTAGATTTTACCTTTCTATTGTTTTCGACTACTTCTTTGCACTGATCACTGAGGAAGGCTCTCTTATCTCTCCTTGCTATTCTTTGGAACTCTGCATTCAGATGAGTTTATCTTTCCTTTTCTCCTTTGCCTTTAGCTTCTCTTCTTTTCTCAGCTATTTATAAAGCCTCCTCAGACAGCCATTTTGCCTTTTTACATTTCTTTTTCTTGGGGATGGTCTTGATCATAAGGGATATATCCAGTTTTGGCATGAGAGGTCATACATCACTTGACATTTTAACAGGATACTTATATTCTTTAAAAAGCACCTATTGTTTTCATAATTCAATCTACAGAAAATAAATCTTGACAAGTTTGCCTTGGTAGATACCTGGTGACTTTCAACTATGCCTTAGGGGGGTCATGTCAGCATCCCTGCAGTAAGGTAGCAGTGTAAGTTCCACATGTATCTAAAAAAGCATGGGTTTTCAACAGTTGACAAATATGGCTCTAGATTAGGGCTTAAAGTCCATTACCTTATTAAAGTCTCAGAGCAATAGTTCAAAATTACACAATCCATATACAAAAATAGTAATCTCAAAATGACTCCATGTTTTTGCTTTTTTTCCACAAACACTATAAGGTAAACACTGTGTACCTGACCCTTCTATTTTTTCCATCTTTGCTTAATTCTATAATCTTTCATAGTATTTGTCCTGTGCCTCTCATTTTCTTCCTTATTTCTGAGGGTAACCCAGCTAGGAAAGGTAAAACTTTCCTCAGAGATAGAGGAGGACAGGCAATGTGGTAGAAGAAGTTAGTGCCACTGAAGTGGGTACTAGTAAAAGAGAGGTTAAGAATATGCATGTATTTAAATTGTTTTAATTCATGTCATCAATGTTTTTATTAGGTTTGGAGAACAGAAATTGTATAAAAATATTTTAGCCTCTTACAACCCTGAGGGAACAAGATATCTCTGGTAATTTCTACTCTGCCCATTCTCTGAATGTTTACATAAGGTTTAAAGTCACTCTCAATGCCTCTTTTAAACTATGGAAGTAATAGCTAATTCTTAGCTTTCCCGTCAATATTTACAAACCCTCATTTGACAGCAAGCCTCCTCATTGGCAGCAACTGGCTTGCATGGCCTACTGGTTTAAAGTCAGGTAATATTATATCAGGTTAGTCACAAGAGTATACAAAAAAGCAAGGTGGCACTATACTGAGGATTTCTACCTTTCAGATTAGTAGTCAACCAAAAAGAATTGGATAAGCCTATTTCTCTGTATTTGGTTGTTGGACAAGATTATTTCTTTTCTTTTCTTTTTTTTTTTTTTTTGGGCAAATAATAATAACAAAATACATTTTATTTTTATTTTTTTTATTTTAAATTTATTTATTGAGTACAGTTGGTTTACAATGCTGTGTTAGTTTCTTCTATACAACAGTGATTCTGTTATACATATATACATTCTTTTTCATATTATTTTCCATTATGGTTTAGCACAGGATGTTGAATATAGTTTCCTGTGATCTACAGTAGAACCTTGTTTGTTATCCATTCTATATATAATAGCTTGCATCTGCTAATCCCAAACTCACAATCCATCCTTCTCTACCCCTCACCCCTTGCTAACCACAAGTCTGTTCTCTATGTCTGTGAGCCTGCTTCTATTTCTTGGATAAGTATTTTTGTGTCATATTTTATTTTATTTTATTTTTTTGGTTTTTCTTTGTCTTGTTTGTTTTTTATTTTTAATTTTTTTATTTTTTATTTTATTTTTATTTTATTTTTTTATTTTTTAAATTTTAAAATCTTTAATTCTTACATGCGTTCCCAAACATGAACCCCCCTCCCACCTCCCTCCCCATAACATCTCTCTTGGTCATTGTGTTAATCAGCAAACATTTAAAAATATTGCTGATGTGCAGATATTTAGGAATGGCATACTTCCCTGGGACTGAGTATTATATAGATAATTTACACTTCATCAAACATGCTTTCTAGCCTGCAGATTTAATTTTGATTAATGAATATTAGTTAATTCCAGAGAATTTTTGTTTACTAATATTCCATTTTATATTTGTAAATACAAATCTTGTCTCCACATTGAAAGTATAAGGAGCTCTTAAGATGGAAGAGACTGCTTTGGAAGAGGTAATTTTCCTGTTTGTAAGAATATAACAGTAAAAATTCCAATCTCAAAAAAGGCAATGCCAAAGAATGCTCAAACTACTGCACAATTGCAGTCATCTCACATGCTAGCAAAGTAATACTCAAAATTCTCCAAGCCAGGCTTCAGCAGTACGTGAACCATGAAATTCCAGATGTTCAAGCTGGATTTAGAAAAGGCAGAGGAACCAGAGAGCAAATTGCCAATATCTATTAGATCATTGAAAAAGCAAGAGAGTTTCAGAAAAGCATCTACTCCTGATTTATTAACTGTACCAAAGCCATTGACTGTGTGGATCACAACAAACTGTAGAAAATTCTGAAAAAGATGTGAATACCAGACCACCTTACCTGTCTCCTGAGAAATCTGTATGCAGGTCAAGAAGCAACATTTAGAACTGGATGTAGAACAACAGACTGGCTCCAAATAGGGAGAGGAATATCTCAAGGCTGTATATTGTCACCTTGCTTAATTAACTTATATGCAGAGTACATCATGTGAAACGCTGGGCTGGATGAAGCACAAGCTGGAATCAAGATTGCTGGGAGAAACATCAATAACCTCAGATATGCAGATGACACCACCCTTATGGCAGAAATTGAAGAGGAACTAAAGAGCCTCTTGATGAAAGTGAAAGAAGAGTGTGAAAAAATTGGCTTAAAGCTCAACATTCAGAAAACAAAGATCATGGCACCTGGTCTCATCACTTCATGGCAAATAGATGGGGAAACAATGGAAACAGTGGCAGACTTTATTTTGGGGGGTTCCAAAATCATTGCAGTTGGTGACTGCAGCCATGAAATTAAAAGATGCTTGCTCCTTGGAAGGAAAGCTATGACCAACTTAGACAGCATATTAAAAAGCAGAGACATTACTTTGCCGACAAAGGCCTGTCCAGTCAAAGCTATGGTTTTTCCAGTAGTCATATATGGATGTGAGAGTTGGACTATAAAGAAAGCTGAGTGCTGAAGAATTGATTCTTTTGAACTGTGGGACTCTTGAGAGTCCCTTGGACAGCAAGGAGATCCAACCAGTCCATCCTAAAGGAAATCAGTCCTGAATATTCTTTGGAAGGACTGATGCTGAAGCTGAAACTCCAATACTTTGGCCACCTGATGCAAAGAAATAACTCATTGGAAAAGACCCTGATGCTGGGAAAGATTGAAGGCAGGAGGAGAAGGGGATGACAGAAGATGAGACAGTTGGATGGCATCCCCGAGTCAATGGACATGAGTTTGAGTAAGCTTTGGGAGTTGGTGATGGACAGGGAAGCCTGGTGTGCTGCAGTGCACAGGGTCACAAAGAGTCGGATATGACTGAGCGACTGAACTGAACTGAGCTGAACAGTAAAATGTAATGTATGTGTATCTTAGAGGATGTCTTCTCCAATGCACAGGAGAAAGAATCTTTTCCATCACTGTCTTTAAGATCCTGCTTCACAATATAGATTCTGCTTAGCATTCTACTGCTGGCTTCCTGTGATTCTTAAAATTGCTTGACATATAACCAAGAAAGGGGTTTCCCAGGTGGCTCAGTGGGTAAAGAATCCACGTGCAATGCAGGAGCCGCAGGAAACTCAGATTTGATCTGAGGGTTGGGAAGATCCCCTGGAGGAGGGCATGGCAACCCATTCCAGTATTCTTGCCTGGAGAATCCCATAGGCAGAGGAGCCTGGTGGGCTACAGTCCATAGTGTCACAAAGAGTCTGACATGACTGAGCAACTGAGCATGCAAGCAAATAACCAAGAGAAGGTAACTGTGTCAGTTAGGATTGGATTCAGTTACGTATAACAGAGACCTGACTAAGGAAATTGAAAAGCATGAGTTTTTGCTCTGGTGTTGGAGGAAGTTCAGTGAGTGCAGCCGGAGCCTGATACAGGGGTTCTGTGGAATCACAGACTTCATGCTTCAGTCACGCATGGAGCTCACAAATGCATCATTTCTGCATTTTAGGCAGGAGGAGAGAAGAAACAGTAGAAAGGCCAAAAGGAACATGCTTTTCAGAAAATTTCCTAGAAGCTACACGCTTTCACTTCCACACCACTAATGGTTCTGAATAAGATCAAGGCAGAAAGAGAGGATGAATTTTGGGCTAAGTAACCAAGAGTCTTTGTAGAAGGTGATGAGGATACAGCATTAAAAAAAAAAAAAAAAAAAGACCTTGAAATACTTAGATGAGTCATGGCAGAATGAAGTAGAATGACTACAGCAAGGAGCACCTTTCTTTGGTGCAGAAAGATGAACAATGAATTCCTTTCCATTACTCCCAATAAAATACACACAAGATGTCACCCATGAATTTATGACAGTGGGGGTCTATGACTAGGATCTGGTTATTCTTCCAAGAAGCAAAGTGCTTAGCTAAAATAATGTGCTCAGAGTATTAAAATTTTGACAGTGCAAATTTTTTTTCTTTCTTCTCTTTTCCCATTGTTTTCTTGGCTTTCTCATCCATGTATACTCTAAATCAAATTTTAAAAATTCAAATTTGAAAATTGCACCTTTTTAAAAAATGTATGAATAACAAAACCTTGGCTCATGACACACTCTTATTGTTCGCTTACGTGGGGTCTGCTTCTATTTATTGTTACTAGTAGTTTTTTTCTTAGGTTTTTTTTTTTGTAATAAATCTGGCTTTATTTTTCTATTTTAATCTGTTTTGTTACTTTTGGCTGCGCCAGGCCTTTATTGCTGTGTATGGGCTTTCTCTAGTTGCAGCAATCGGAGGCTGCTCCCCACTTGCAGTGTGCATCTTTCTCGTTACAGGGGCTTCTCTCGTGGTGGAGCGTGGCCTCTGGGGAATGCAGGGCCTCAGCAGTCGCAGCATGTGAGCTCGGTAGTTGTGGGGCACGGGCTTAGTTGTCCCGGGGCATGTGGAATCTTCCTCGACCAGGGATTGAAACTGCGTCCTCTGCATTGACAGGTGGATTCTTAACCACTGGATGGCCAGGGAAGCTCAGTAATTTTTAATAATGAAATAAGCACTTGCAAACGCCACCCTGAACAAAAGCTAGAACCTTGACAGTAAGCCATTTCATCCTCAGGTCTCTCCCACCCAAAGCTGCCCTTGCACTTCTAATTACACTCAGATATTTTTCAACTTCGTTGAAATATGGTTTATTCAAATCTTATTTTACATGCCCAAGAACAGATCTTCCATAATTCTAAACATCATGCACTTTCAAATGGTTCTTATGGCAGAGATGGCTACTTGCCAAAACTAATGTCCATTTTCCTTTTCTCCTTTAATAAAATTATCTTGGTTTGATTTGAAGTGGTAAAGTGCTCAGTTAAAAGATTGTTACTGTTCAGTAGCTCAGTGTTGTCCAACTCTTTGTGACCCCATGGACTGCAGCATTCCAAGCTTCGCTGTCCTTCACTATCTCCTGGAGCTTGCTCAAATTTGTGTCCACTGAGTCAGTGATGCCATCCAACCATCTCATCCTCTGTTGTTCCCATTCTCCTCCTGTTTTCAACCTTTCCAAGCATCAGGGTCTTCTCTAATGAATCAGCTCTTAGCAACAGGTGGCCAAAGTATTGGACTTCAGCTTTAGCATCAATCCCTCTATTGAATATTCAGGATTGATTTCCTTTAGGATTGACTGGTTTGATCTCCTTGCAATCCAAGGGACTCTTAAGAGTCTTCTCCAACACCACAGTCCAAAAGTGTCAATTATTCAGCACTCATCCTTCTTTATGGTCCAACTTTCACATCCATACATGACTACTGGAAAAAACATAGTTTTGGTTCGCAAAGTAATATCTCTGCTTTTTAACATGCTGTCTAGGTTTGTCATAGATTTTCTTTCAAGGAGCAAGTGTCTTTTAATTTTATGGCTGCGGTCATCATCTGCAGTGATCTTGAAGCCCAAGAAAATGAAGTCTGTCACTGTTTCCATTGTTTCCCCTTCTATTTGCCATGAAGTGATGGGACCAGATGCCATGATCTTCATTTTTTGAATGTTGAATTTAAAGCCATCTTTTTTCACTATCCTCTTTCACCTTCAAGAGGCTCTTTAGTTCTTCTTCGCTTTCTGCCATAAGGGTGGTGTCATCTGCATGTCTGAGGTTACTGATATTTCTCCAGGCAATCTTGATTCCAGCTTGTACTTCATCCAGCCTGGCATTTCGCATGATGCACTCTGCATATAAGTGAAATCAGCAGGGTGACAATATACAGCCTTGGCGTACTCCTTTCCCAATTTGGAATCAGTCTGTTGTTTCATGTCCAACTCTAACTGTTGCTTCTTGATTTGCACATAGGGTTATTAGGAGGCAGGTAAGGTGGTCTGGTATTCCCATCTCTTGAAAAAATTCTCACAAAGATTACTTTCCCCCATCTCCCTTATGGATTTGTGGCTTAGCTGGTAAAGGATCTGCCTGCAATGGGGGTAGGCCTGGGTTCTATCCCTGGGTTGGGAAGATCACCTGGAGAAGGGAAAGGCTACCCACTCCAGTATTCTGGCCTGGAGAATTTCATGGACTGTATAGCCCATGGGGTCACAAAGAGTCCAACACAACTGAGTGACTTTCACTTTCATTTTCTCCCTTATAGCTAGCCTGTGGCTAATTTCTGGCCAATGGGACATAAGTGAATGTTTTCAGATGACACTCCTAGAAAGATTTATTCAAATGAGAACAGACAACTAGAGTAAGTGTACAATTTAACCTTCACCTTCCTGCTGTTGGGACTATGGACATGCTGGCTGGAGTTCCAGCAGTCATTATAAACATGGGGCAAACTTAATGATAGAAAGCCATTTTCCAAGGATGACAAAACAGAAAGAGATAAGAAGCCTGAAATTTTAGAGCCATGCTAGCCCTGGACTATCTATCTCTAGACTTTTTTTAGTGAAAAGCAAAGGGACTTCCATTTTGTTTACACAGCTTTTATATTTCAGTCCCCATCCCAAGCAGCAGAGTGCATTTCATAAATTGATACACTATTGTAAATGGAATTTCTTGAAGTTGTGTATTATAGCTTGTGATTCTTTTATATAGAAAAATTATTTTAGTTTTCATTTAAATGCTAGACATCTTACCACATTCTGTAATTAGCAACAAAATGCAACACAAATACATAATTGATATATTGGTATGAATAGAATGTCTTAACATTGTATTTTATAACTTCTGCTTTTTAAATTTGGGAAATTGGTGGCTTCATTTGTACTGAATGAATGTTTATTTGTATTGAATTTTTTTGTTTACTTAAACATATTTTATTGATATTATAATTTCTTAAAATTTTCTTGATGGTACAGAGTCCAAAAAGAAAAAAAAATTTCCAGAGTTCTTGTTTTTTTTTTTTCTTTTATTCTTCTTGTTAAAAGGGTACACAGTAATTTTTAACTAAACTATGTTTAGTTAAATAATTATTTGGAGACTTAATTCTGATCAGAATTACACAGTAATTTTTAACTAAACATAGTTTAGCCAATAATTACACAGTAATTTTTAACTAAACATAGTTTAGATAATAATTACACAGTAATAGTTTAGTTAATAATGATTTGGAGACTTAATTCTAATCAGACCATGATACTGGCCCCACTGCATTACAAAAAAGAGAACACCTTGGTAAGTTACTGAGATTATTGTTGTTCTAATAGCTTTGCTGCTGAATCGTTGGACCTTTTAAAGTTAGTCATTTTATTCCTTAGAAAACTAAAAATAAAACTGCCATCTGACTCAGGAATCCCACCTCTGGGCATATACCCTGAGAAAGCCATAATTCAAAAGAAAACACATGTACCTAGGTGTGCCCTGTGGCACTCTTTGCAATCACCAGGACATAGACGAAACCTAGATATCCATCAACCTAAATGGATAGAGAAGCTGTGGTACATATATAAAATGAAATATTACTCAGTCATAAAAAAGAATGAATGAGTCAGTTCTAGTGAGGTGGATGAACTTAGAGCCTGCTATACAGAGTGAAGTAAGTCAGGAAGAGAAAAACAAATATCGTATATTGACGCATATATATGGAATCTAGGAAAATGGTTCCTCCAAATATTTGCAGGGCAGGAATAGAGAGGCAGACATAAAGAACACATGTATGGACCCAGCGAGGGAAGGAGAGGGTGGGACGAGTAACATAGAGACACATACATTACCACTCGTAAAATAGCTAGCTGGAAATTGTGTACAAACTAAGAGCTCAACCCAGGGCTCTGTGACAATCTCGAGGAGTGGGATGGGTTGGAGGGTGGGAGGGAGGTTCAACAGGAGGTTCAATCATAGTTATAATAGGGACCCTCTCTATTTGTACTTATGGCTGATTCACGTTGTTGTGTGACAGAAACCAATAGAACATTGTAAAGCAATTATCCTCCAATTAAAAATAAATATTAAAAAAGTCATTTCATCACCTGGAAATAAAATTAATGTTGTCTCTTCTTTTTAATTATTGTGCCTCACTCATTCTCAGGTTTCTAAAGTATTTTCCACGGGTCCAGTTTTCTACAGAGCCAGCTCTGCCTTTTACTGATTTTTGGTGCCATCTTTGGTTTTGCTTGGTCTACTCAACATACATTATGAACTCTCACTTTTTGTGGATGATAGGAAAAAAATTAATTCTGCACTTAAAGTAATGCAATTATATATGCTTTATAAAGTGAACCATTCAGTATTTAAAATCAGTTGCTCAAAATTTTCCCTCTGACCTTTTTTCTTCTTCCTTTCCTTTAGTGCAAACTTATATTTCCAGAGAACACTTTACATATTACATACATATTACTTATATAATTATTACTTACATGATACTTACACATTATTCTGCAACAAGAATAGGGTCTGTGGGCTTTGCTATATCACATATCCCAGGTGGTGCTAGGAGTAAAAGAACCTACCTGCCAATGCAGGAAACATAAGATGTGGATTTGATCCGTGGGTCGGGAAGATCCCCTGGAGGAGGGCATGGCAACCCCTGCCTGAAGAACCCCATGGGCAGAGGAGACCAGTGGGATACAGTTTATAGCGTTGCACAGAGTTGGACACGACTGAAGTAACTTAGCACTTATGCATATCACATGTAGGCTTTTTGGTGCCATTGAAGACAGGAATTACTGCCCAAATCCACATACGCTAATCCTCTACATTCTAACCTTGAGTTTGTTAGTAGTAGTAGTTTGTCGTTCAGTCATGTCCGACTCTGCGATTCCATGGACTGTAGCCCACCAGGCTCCTCCCTCCACCAGTTTCTCCAGGCAAGAGTACCGGAGCGGGTTGCCGTTTCCTTCTCCAAGGGATCTTCCTGACCCAGAGATTGAACCTGGGTCTCCCGCATTCCAGGCAGACGCTCTAACCTCTGAGCCACCAGGGAAGCCCTGAGTTTGTTGTTAAGGCCCTCTGAATTCTCTCCATTTGGGACTTTGAGAATTTTCATCTATTTACCTATTGATAGGATACAAAAGAAAGAAGGAGAGGAAGAAAGAAAACTAATCCCAAATATCAGTGACTGAGCATGCAAAAGTTTGTTTCTAACTAATGCTGCATGCCTGGTGAGGTTTTCTGGAGGACTCTGCTCCATAGAGTCTCTCAGAGACCATGCTGAAGATTTCACTAACCATGTTGTAGCCATATTATCTAGACAACATGATTCTCTGTCACTGTGATAGGTAAGAGAGGAACTAGAGAATCAACTTGGGATTTTTCAGTAGCTCAGCTTCTAACTTGACACATCACTTCTAATTACATTTTATTGGCCAAATTAGGATCATGGTCCCATCTGACTGCAAGAGGACTGGGAAATGTTCCTTTCACATGCAAGCAGGGAGACAGAGAAGGAGAAAGGGTATTGGATAAAAGTATAATGTCTGCTTCTTGAGCTACAAGTGGCTTTCTAAGACCACCCCAAGCCCATCAGCCTAGTCATCCCCCTCAGTCACTGCTGATCTATCCCTAAGGTACAGTAAAGTTACACATGAAACTTCTCTGTGAAGTTTGTGGTCTCATATGTCACTTTCAGGAGTCCAGAAGATGGTGACTATGTGTTTCCCAATACTTCTAAACCCATCTAGAATTTCAGTTCTCCTACACAAAAAATAGGTAGGAAAGAACTTTTTCTTAAAAATCAACTTTTCTAAGCTCTTGTCAATAATGCATCACCTCGATTTCCTTCTTTCATCTTATTAAGTTCCTATATCTTTCCTGGGGGTAGTTTAATTTATACTTTGGTATCAAGATAACCCAACATCTGTTGGATCATCAAAAAAGCAAGAGAGTTCCAGAAAAACATCTACTTCTGCTTTATTGACTATGCCAAAGCCTTTGACTGTGTGGATCACAACAAACTATGGAAAATTCTGAAAGAGATGTGAATACCAGACCACCTGACCTGCTTCTTGAGAAATCTCTATGCAGGTCAGGAAGCAACAGTTGGAACTGGACATGGAACAACAGACTGGTTCCAACAAATTGGGAAAGGAGTATGTCAAGGCTGTATATTATCACCCTGCTTATGTAACTTATATGCAGAGTACATCATGTGAAATGCCAGGCTGGATGAAGCAAAAGCTGGAATCAAGATTGCTGGGAGAAATATAAATAACCTCAGATACACAGATGACACCACCCAAATGGCAGAAAGCGAAGAACTAAAGAGCCTCTTGATGAAAGTAAAAGAGGAGAGTGAAAAAGCTGACTTAAAGCTCAACATTCAGAAAACTAAGATCATGGCATCTGGTCTCATCACTTCATGGCAAATAGATGGGGAAACAATGGAAACAGTGGCAGACTCTTTTTTTTTTTTTCACTCCAAAATCACTGCAGATGGTGACTGCAGCCATAAAATTCAAAGACACTTGCTCTTTGAAAGAAAATCTATGACAAACCTAGACAGCATATAAAAAGCAGAGACATTACTTTGCCAACAAATGTCCATCTAGTCAAAGCCATGGTTTTTCCAGTGGTCATGTATGGATGTGAAAGTTGGACCATAAAGAAGGATGAGCGCTGAAGAATTGATGCTTTTGAACTGTGGTGTTGCAGAAGACTCTTGAGAGTCCCTTGGACTGCAAGGAGATCCAACCAGTTCATCCTAAAGGAAATCAGTCCCGAATATTCATTGGAAGGACTGATGCTGAAGCTGAAACTCCAATACTTTGGCTACCTGATGCTAAGAACTGACTCATTTGAAAAGACTCTGATGCTGGGAAAGACTGAAGGCGGGAGGAGAAATGGATGACAGAAGATGAGATGGTTGGATGGCATCAGTGACTCAATGGAGTAAGCTCTGGGATTTGGTGATGGACAGGGAGGCCTGGCATGCTGCAGTCCATGGGTTTGCAAAGAGTCAGACATGACTGAGTGACTGAACTGAACTGAACTGAATCAAGATAACCCACTCCAGTGTTCTTACCTGGAAAATCCCATGGTTAGAGGAGCGTGACAGGCTACAGTTCATGGAGTTCAGAGTCAGACATAACTGAATGACTGAGCATGCAGGTCACATCTTGTATTCTTTGAATCTGCTTCAAGTTATACTGGCTCAGAGAAGTCAGCATTCACTTATCCAAGTTATACTGGCTCAGAGAAGTCAAAATTCATTTATCCTTTTTTTTTTTTCAATAGAGCCTTGCTGTTGCCGATTTTAGCTTTGTTTTCAAGATTATTTGTTTCTGCTGTAGATTTACAAATCCTATTAAGCATTTAATTGGCTTATTTGTTGTATCAGCCCAATCTTCAGGAAAGTACATACAGAAAGTTCTTTCTACCACTTGAATGGAGTTTACCAATGGATACAAAAACAGGGATGAGATGCAAATAATTTTTAAATTTTAAATGTATTATGCCAATATATATGTAAAGTATGAACACTACTGTATAATAACTAGAGTTTGGGAAAACTTTAGACACAGCTATATTCATTTCAATTAGTGATTCTTTAAAACTCTCCATCCTTTGAAACATTGACTTTAGGAGAACCATAAATTCCCTAGTCAACTATTATTGCCAAATAAATTTTTATTATTTATTTATTTTTAAATTTATTTTTTTCTTATATGGAAGAGGACTGAAGATCTGCATTCAGAGCTGCTATGAAGTTTCTTTGGTCATCATGGAATTTATTTTGTTTACTTGTTTCGCTTTTCTTTTTTGGGCCACATGGCATATGGGATCTTAGTTCCCTGGCCAGGAATTGAACCCATGCCCGCACTCCAACCTCTGCATTGAAACTACGGAGCCTTAGTCACTGGACAGCCAGGGAAGTCCCCCGAATTAATTTTTAAATTTCTACTATCTAGAGAGTTTAATTTGAAAGCCAGAATTGATAAAGAGAAAAGGAATTCCTGATTTCCAAAACTGCATTTATAAATCACAATGCAAGTCTGGCAAACAGACAGTGGAATGATTTTTACAGTATATCTATAACTCACAGTAAAGATTATTTAGAGAATGCAGCATAAGGAATACTATCAACTAGAAAAACCAGAGTGGGGAAAGGGAAAACATTCAGATTCAAAGATTCCTACACCCTTTCTCAGTACTTAAAAAAAAATCTGTTTTCTTAAGATGCTATAAAGCTCAGATAGGTTAATGAGAGAAATAAAACAGGTTCTCTTTGATATTTTGAAAAGAGACTATTTCGTGGATACAGATGCACTTTTGTATCATGAGTCAATTAGTCCAGAGGAGAATGGGGGTGCTGCTGTGTTTAGTCGCTAAATCACGACTCTTTGTGATCCCATGAACTGTAGCCCGCCAGGCTTCTCTGTCCATGGGGATTCTTCAGGCAGCGATATAGGAGTGGGTTGCCACGCCCCCCTCCAGGGGATTGTCCCAACCCAAGGAAAGAACCCAGGTCTCCGACATTGCAGGCGGATTCTTTACCACCTGAGACAGCAGGGAAGCCCAGAATGGGGATGAAGCATATTTAAACAGAAAATACTAGAGAGAGCTCCAGCCACTTTACTGACTTTGAAATTCAGAAGTCCTCTCATTTTCTCCTTAATAGGTATGATATATGCATGTTCAGTGGCTCAGTTGTGTCTGACTCTTTGTGACCTCATGGACTGTAGCCTGCCAAGCTCCTCTGTCCATGGGATTCTCCAGGCAAGAATACTGGAATGGGTTGCCATTTGTTTCTCCAAGGGATCTTCCTGACCCAGGAATCGAACTCACATCTCCTGCATTAGCAGGTGGATTCTTTACCACTAGTGCCACCTGGGAAGCCCAATAGATACGATGCACCACCTTCATAAATGAAAGATTTATTTCTCAAGCTGCTGGAGGAATGCCCAGCAGACAGCCTCAGCTCTCTCTTTGGTGAGTGTTTCTACCATCTCACCAAAGGTCATGGTGCCTTCCTAGGGTGGTCTGTATTTACTGATGGGTTGACTTAGGAGTATAAAATTCTAGCCACCTTGTCCCAAGTTTGAACAACCCTAAAGAATATCCCAGTTTCAAAACTTCCCTCAGGATGAGTTGAGGCCTTTGTTGAGACTATGGCAAGGCCAGTATATCTTTATGCAGTCCCATCTCCCTTCTTCCTTTTCTGTTCCACAGAAGTACATCCTAAATTCAGTTCAATTCAGTCACTCAGTCATGTCTAACTCTTTGCGACCTCATGGACGGCAGCACGTGAGGCTTCCCTGTCCATCACCAACTCCAGGAGTTTACTCAAACTCCCGTCCATTGAGTCAGTGATGCCATTCAACCATCTCATCCTCTGTCGTCCCCTTCTCCTCCTGCCTTCAATCTTTCCCAGCACCAGGGTCTTGTCTAGTGAGTCAGTTCTTCGCATCAGGTGGCCAAGTACTGGAGTTTCAGCTTCAGCATCCATCCTTCCAATGAATACTCAGGACTGATTTCCTTTAAGATGGACTGATTGGATCTCCTTGCAGTCCACAGAACTCTCAAGAGTCTTCTCCAACACCACAGTCCAAAAGCATCAATTCTTCAGCGCTCAGCTTTCTCTATAGTCCAACTCTTATATCCATACATGACTACTGGAAAAACCATAGCTTTGACTAGACAGACCTTTGTTGGCAAAGTAGTGTCTCTGATTTTTAATATGCTGTCTAGGTTCATCATAGCTTTCCTTCAAGGAGCAAGTGTCTTTTAATTTCATGGCTGCAGTCACCATCCTAAGAGCACACCTTAATAAACTCCTCTCTCTCTCATTTCTGTCTAGGAGTCTGCTTCCTAGGGGACTAATATTGCAATGTGTGTGTTAAGTTGCTTCAGTCGTGTCCAACTCTTTGCAACCCCATGGACTGTAGCCCACCAGGCTCCTCTGTCCATGGGATTCTCCAGGCAAGAATACTGAAGTGGGTTGCCATGCCTTCCTCCAGGAAATCTTCCTGACCCAGGCATTGAACCCATGTCTCTCATGCCTCCTGCATAGGCAGGCAGATTCTTTACCTCTGGCACCACCTGGGAAACCCAATGGTGCAACAATCAGTACCAAACAGAGTCTAAGAAGGCAGATGCTAAAGTGGGATTTGGGGATTAGATTGTGTGCCACCCAACTGGTAATGAGGACTCTAGCACTCACAGAAGTTGAAACACAGTCCCTGCAGAAGTTCACTGGGCTACGGCTGAAACTTTCACTGATGGTGACCTGAAATGGGATTCTGGTGAAAGAAACTTCACATGCATGAGTGATGTTTCTGGCATTTGAGAAATAGAGGTAAACATAACTATAAAGATGGAAAAGTTGAGTGCTAAGCTTGATTGACAAATTGGAAAAGATCAAAGGCAGAAAGTTATTAATTGGCAATGAAAAGTTGAGTGTGTAACCCGAGGGCGTCCTCTGTATCAATAACATATGAAAGATTCTAATGTTCTATAGCTAGTGGGCAATGAAAGCAGAGGACCAGGCCCAGCACTGATTAAGAGGAGAAGAACTCAAAATTCTTCTCAGTCTGCTGGGCCAAGATCAGGCTTTATGTGACAAAGAATGAGATGCTGACATACGGATGAGGTCATCTGAAATTCTTGAATCTCTAGATTCCCCTGCCTTGTGAGCCCAGAATGGCCTACTCCTTCCCATTAAGGGACTGAACTTCCCCCTTTACTTTTGCAGAAGTCCTCCTGCGAAATAGTCTAAATCATAGTCAGGATCTGCCCCCACTTCCCCCACTGGCCACGAAGACAACAATAACCCAGCTGGAATGTGTTAGACCTGATAAGGAAGAAAAGAGACTCCACTCTGACAGAGCTGTAGCATCCAGCCAACATGTACTAGCAGAAGTTGGGAGAATTCCCAGGGAGCTGGATCCTTTAACTTTTTATTTTGTATTGGGGGATAGCCGATTATATACAGCCAGATGAGATGGTTAGATAGCATCACTGACTCAGTGGACACGAACATGAGTAAACTCCAGGAGAGAGCAGAGGACAGAGAAGTCTGGCATGCCGCAGTCCATGGGGTTGCAGAGTCAGATATGACCTAGCGATTGAACAACAACAATAGCCGATTAACAGTGTGGTGGTAGTTTCAGGGGCACAGCAGAGCGACTCAGCCATACATACACATGTCTCCATTCTCCCTGAAACTCCCCTTCCCTCCAGGCTGCAGCATAATAGTGAGCAGAGTTCCCTGGGCTATACAGTAGGACCTTGTTGAGTATCCATTCTCTTTTTTTGTTTTTAATTCATTTGCTTCTTTGTGGCTGTGCTGGGTCTTTGTTTCTGCACAGACTTTTCTCTAGTTGTGGTGAGCAGGAACTACTCTCTAGTTGTGGTTCACGGGTTTCTCACTGAGGTGGTTTCTCTTATTTCAGAGCACAGGCTCTAGGGCGAGTAGGCTTCAGTAGCTGGGGTGCAGCGGCTCAGTAGCTGTGGTTCCTGGGCTCTAGAGTACAAGCTCAACAGGTGCGGTGCATGGGCTTAGTTTCTTTGCAGCATGTGGGATCTTCTTGAACCAGGGACCAAACCCACGTCTCCCACATTTACCACTGAGCCACCAAAGAAGCCCATATCTGTTCTTCTTTTTTTTTTTTTTCAGGCTTAAAAACTTTTTATTTGCATATTAAAAAAAATTGTGCATTCCAATAATTAAAATCATTTGAACAACAAAAAAAATGGCACTCTGATTAAACTGCATTTTACAGCCCGCAGAACACCTTGGACCAGCTTTTTACTCTAGATTTCACTGTCGTCCCACCCAGCTTCCTCCTTCACCAACATGCAAGTTCTTTTCCTTTCCTGCCAGCCACACAGGCAGATGGGAGAGGCAGGCGCGGCCTACGTTGTCAGTAGCTCTCTATTCTTTGATGTGAAAAGGGGTAGCACAGTCATTTAAACTCGATTCAACCTCTTTGCATCTTACAAAGTTGAACAGCTAAAAGAAGTAAAATAAGAAGGCAATGCTTGTGGAATGTACAGTGCGTACTGGCGGCACACGCTTCATTACGACTCGCCTGCTTGCTTCTCCTGTTCAATCGTTTCTTTCGAAGGCAGTGGATTTTTCTCTCGCGTTTCCGTTTTCTTCAATTTCGACTTATCGAACTTCTCAATCTCAGCCATATCGGGGTTTGTCAGACATGGTTGCAGAGAGCGCGGAGCGAACTGCGAGCGAGTGAAGTCGGGTCTGCGCTGTGGCCGCTGCCGAGTCCGTATCTGTTCTTAATATAGCGGCTTGTACATGTCAGTCCCAAACTCCCTAACTATCCCTTCTCCCCATCCTTCCCCCAGGCAACCTTAAGTTTGCTCTCTAAGTCTGTGAGTCTGTTTTTGTTTTGTAAATAACTTCATTTATACCATTTCTTTTTAGATTTCCAGTTTAAGGGAAGTCAATATGACATTTTTCCTTCTCTGTCTGATGTATCTTTACTCAGTATGGCAATCTCTAGGCCCATCCATGTTAATACAAATGGAATTATTTCATTCTTTTTAATGGCTGGATCATATTCCATCGTCCATATGTACCGCATCTGCTTGATCTATTCCCCTGTCAGTGGACATTTAGATTGCTTCCATGCCTTGCCTATTGTAAACAGTGCTGCAATGAACACTGGAGAGCGTGTATTCTTTCGGACCAAGTTTTCTATTTGGAGCTGGATTCTGAGTGTGCTCAATCAACAAGGGTAGGACATGAACTCAACTAAGAAATACCCTCCTGATTTAAAACCCTGGCAACGACTGAAGAAGATGGTGCAAACATGATGTTACGCAGGTTCCTCAAAGCATGTAAAAATGATGGCCTGAGTTACAGGATATAGAAATATATTTAAAATAACTTTCTCAGTCAGTACTATATAAATAGAACAGCTACCTATAAAAATAATAAATCCTGTACAGCTGGAGCAACCAAAAGTTGTCAAATTGGGATTATAGAGTTATTTGCATAATGATTTGATTTTGTCTTTCTCAGAAGAATTGAAACTCCATAAGATCAGAGACTATGTTTTGCTCAGCCCTCTATACCCAGTACCTAGCAGAGATTGACAAAGATTAATCAATACCTATGCCTTCCCTGGAGACTCAGGGGTAGAGAATCCACCTGCAATGCAGGAGACATGGGTCCAATCCCTGGGTCAGGAAGATCCCCTGGGGAAGGAAATGGCAACCCACTCCAGTGTTCTTGCCTGGGAAATCCCATGGACAGAGGCGCCTGGGGGGCTACTTCACTATGAGTCAGACACCACCTAGCGACTAAATCACCACCGCCAATAAATACCTGTAGAACAGATAAATGAAGAAAGATTATTAAGAAAAATTACATACCAAACAAGAGTATACTAGAGAGAGAGAGAAACTAGATATCTTAAATATTTTTTCCAGCTCTAAGATTCTAATCTGTTTAATTTTGATTCTGTAAAGAATTTTCTAGAATTTTAGTCAACCTCTCTGGGCACTTATGTAGAATGCTTTTGCTAAACAATTCTTCCTTTGCCTTTTTTGAAGCAAACTTGTTTTGGATACAATACTCAAGTATGGTGTTTAAAACAAGCCAGGAGCCTTGCAGTAAATTTTGATGAGCTTAAGAAGACTGTTGTTCGTGGAAAGTAATCAAGAACTTGTTCTAAAAAGAACAAATGAGCAAAGTTAGTTCTGGGATACCTGCCCTCTTTCAGTACTTCTCTTGGTGATGGAAACGGGTAAATGGGTAAAAGTTTATGCCAGTGGGGATGAGAGTTAGAGACAGTTTTAGCCATCAAATGGCTATAATAACAAAGACAAGTGCCCCACTAGTTATTTGATGGTTTTGTTTTTGTTTCTGGCTATGCTGCAAGTCCTGCAAGATCTGTTCCCAGCCCAAGGATCGTATCCCAGCTTAAAAGCATGGAATCCTAACCCCTGGACCACCAGGGAATTTCCTTATCCAACAGCTTTTGACACATTGGTTTACCTTGTACTATTAATGAAAAAGTTTTCGACTTGCCTCATTGCTCATGACAATAAAGACCCACTAATAACAACAGAGACTAAGTTTGAAAGGCCCCTTTCATCTTGGGAAAGTCCTCAGGAAGGGCAGTAAGAGAGAAGAGTTAGTTGAGTCTTGTCCCAGGAAAACCAAAATGCTGCTACTACTGATTGGTCCTCTGCAAGCTCTTAGACAAAAAAAAAAAAAAAAAAACCTACTATGAGTAATGTATCCTTCTCATAATCTTCCCCACAGAATAAAATTTATATTCAACTTATATTTCAATCAAATTTTTTCCTTCATCCCATGATTTTTTCAGTTGTTAGTTTGTTTTCCTCGATTCACGCATTTCCATTACATTCTCCATATGAAAAAATCATCATAGCTTTGCTACCGTGGGAAAGTCTTGCTGCCTGAAACAGACGTTAATGACAATTTGATTAAAAGGAAACGTCAGAAAAGTCAAAATGACTGTGGGAAAGCGTGTTAATACACTTTGGGGTTAGAAAAAAAAAATAACTATGGGTTACTTGGAGAATTAACATCCAAACTTAAAAAGCTAGTATCAAAATTCTCCCGTTGGTTGGTTGTCCATGTGAAACTAACTTGTAAGCCAATTCCAGAACTTTCTGCACTAGAAAGACATTTTCATAAATTCAAAATTTTTCTAGAAAGGGATAGAAAAATATTCTTCCCAGTTATTCCGGGCTATTCCTGCACCTCCTTATACTTTATACTTAAAGTGCTCAATAGTCTGTACACTGGCTATAGTCTTGGTGTGTGGAGGAAGGAAGTGGGAAAACCCAGTTGAGACTGAATGAAAGAACTGAATGAAAGGATTCTGTTTAATATTCTAAGATCCTCCTTAATTATTCTGTATCAGAGACTGCTCTGTCCACACAGGAGGTGATCCCTTTGAGCTGTGACTCATTTCCTCTGCTCAACTCAGTGGCGTGGAGCTTATACTGAGGTCTTCTGATGGCATTCAAGGTCACTACTCTTGAGAGACTTTGCTTGACCTGTGCATGGGTTCTTGCCTTGCACTGTCTTCTCAGCCCCTTAGTCAGCCTCTTTCCAAGTTGAAGAATCTAAGAGGTTTTTCTCAGGATCTTGTTGGTTCCCCTTTTGCTTCTTGGTTGAGGCTGCTCAGAAAGAAGCCTGGCCACCTTAGATTCTTTGGCTTCTGTTATTAGAAAATAAACTGTTTGAAAGGTGGAAATGTTTGCCCCAATCTTGTCCTTTAGTTGGTTTCTTCTGGTGAATCCTTAGCTTTGCTTATCATTTTTATTTTTGCCTACTCGCATGTGGGTATTAGGGGAGTGAGGTTTTAGGCTTCCACATCACTACACTATCAACTTGAAAATGTTCCCTCTTTATCCTTCACATGCAGGAACCATCAATGGAAAGTTTAGGTTCTGTGAAGAGGGTTTAAGTAGAGGATACAGGAGAGAACCACGAACCAGTGATATCCTGCCTGGACCATAGCTCTTCTTGAATAAGATGATAAATTGAAATACCTAATTAAGCCTCTGTCTTGATTATCATTGCTTCTCACACTGAAAGGGAAGAGCAAAAGCAAGTTTGGATGCTAAAATGGGTAGGATTCTCCCTACCAGCAACATATTTTGGTACATTTGGGTCAAACATGCAATATTTAAACACGGAAAAATAAAGTTATGAGCAATCATCAGTTGAGTTAGGCAATGATTTTAGGATAAGCAATGAGTTTAGGATAATTATTAGCTAATTATCAGCCTGAGTTATTTCCTTTGACTAAATTCATTGAAAATTGCCCAACACACTCCTCAACCTAGCTTGCCATGGATTTCTAAAGAATTAGGAAGTGACTTATACATTAAAAGTCTGAGGTTATACACAGACAGAGAGAGAAGCTGGAACTAGGAAGAAAAGTGAACCTTTATATAATTCTTTTACTTCTTTAGAAATTTTATCCTGATTCCTTGCTTAATGACGTACAAGATATAGAAATAACTCAACCCATAAAACTATTAAATTAGGAGATTATTAGCATGATAAAAGGACTTCCTGAATTTATGAAAGGATTCTAAAGATCTTTTCAGCATGTAATTTTTAAATTACACGTCACTAAAAGGAGAGGATTGATAGAAGAAAGTTCAAAAAATTAGCATTGTATTTTGAAGACTTATTAAAAGGTTAGATTTTTATTGAACTCTTTGAGGCAAATCTAATAAATTGAATTATAGCACTACTTGTGGACAAAATACCACCCAAAAAGATCCTGAAATGGTAGCCCTGTACAGAAAAGGATTCCTGAATTTAACCTGGAGTTAGGCCAATTGCTATTGTGTTATTCTTTAAACTTGCCAGTAACCATTGCAAAATAATCTGTACCAGCAAAAGAAACTACTGCAGTTATATTTAGGATCTAGGTAGTGAAATCTCTAAGCTTGCAAGTTTTAATGACTTCAGCGTTGTCATTGCACAAGTTGATGAAAGGACCAGCAAGCTTTGAAATTGCTGAAGAGTGCAGTGGCCCTTGAAAGATATTAAACATCTAGCTAAGTGACCTGTAGAAGGTCCTTATTTGATCCATAAGTATTTATTAAACATCTATAACATAACAGGTGGGCTTCCCTGGAGGCTGCTCAGTGGTAAAGAATCTGCCCGCCAATGCAGGAGACACAGCTTCTATCCCTGGGTGAGGAAGATCCTCTGGAAAAAGAAATGGCAACCAACTTTAATATTTTTGCCTGAGAAATCCCATGGACAGAGGAGTCTGGTGGGCTACCATCCACGGGGTTGCAAGGAGTTGAAAACGACTTAGCATGCACACACACACACACACACACACACACACACACACACACACAGCCTACGATTTCCTCCAGTTCACTTTAACCCTGGTACCCTAACCTGTGGCCTGGCAGCTTCCTGCTTCTTGCACAATGGTGTGGCCCAGGACATAACTGGTAAATCCTTTAAGTGGTTGATGAGGGCAGTAAGTGCATATTTCTCAATCACCCCTGGAGACTGGCAATAGTTTGCTGTTTTAGATGCATCTTTAATCACGTTGCATTCTGCCATTTCAAGAGACATGTGAGTCACATTGCATGTGGGTAGATTAGGAGAAGAGAGTAAGGCTGTTGCTGGAGGACTGTCATCCTCATCACATGTTAAAAAGCATCTTCATCACACACGTCTCACATACTACCTGATGAGGCAGGTATTGCAGAAGCTAGAAATGAAAAATGGCCGCACTCTAACAAACCAATGTTGGACAATTTTAATGGAACTATCGATAACAATGCTTAATTTAGAAAATCAAATCTCTGAGACTAATGCTAAACCAGACAGGAGACCAAGACAACTCGTATAAACTTGGACTTCCCAGGAAAACCACAATGTATAGCTTTACCTCCTATTTAGCCCTATTATCATGGACTTTATTCAGCATGATTTTACCATGGACTCTTCTAGGCCTTTTGATGTTCAGCCCCTGAAGACAATTTCATTGGCTGGGGGCAACAGCCTATGTGATCCTTTGCTTCTTGGTCACAGAACCTCTGGAGTTCAGATCATACTTCAGCCCATGAGATGAAAACGTTCCTCTGTGTATCAGGACATCCGGTTGCAGGTGACAGACACACAACTTGAGCTAGCTTACACAAGATTCACAATAAAAACAGCAGTAGCAATAACAAAGCAAATGATACTTACTAGAAAGCTATTGGTGCCACTTGCAGAATTAAAGCTGAAAAGCCAGGTGTCAGGAAACCGGAAGTCAAAGCAGATCCGCCTGTCAGGGGCTGGAAACAAGAATCCAGAGCCACCAAGAAAGTGTATATGCCTCTCTCTTCCTTCTCTCTTCCTCTCATTCTTGCATCTTTCTGTGTCGTGTTCTTTTCCCCCAACGTGAACCAGCTCCTTGCACATGGCTGGGGTTCTGGCCTGCGGCAGCTGCAGGTTCACATCCTCCCAGCTTTACTACCAAAGGAAAGAACCTTCTTCTCAGCTTAAATATCACAACTCAATCTCTGTTAAAGGTAAAACACCTAATTATATTAAAAGTCAATGTTACCATTATCACGCAGATGCTCATTGCTATAAGACTTCAAAGGAAGTTGTTTTCTTCAGATGTTATGGAAGCAGTGAAATGAGATAATGAACTAGAAAGAAAGAAAGTGATAGTCCCTCAGTGGTGTCTGACTTTTTGTGACCCCATGGACTGTAGCCTGACAGGCTCCTCTGCCCATGGAATTTCCAAGGCAGGAATACTGGAGTGGGTAGCCATTTCCTTCTCCTGGGGATCTTCCCTACTCAGGGATTGAAACTGGATCTTCTGCATTACAGGCAGATTCTTTACCAACTGAGCCATTGGTACAACTAAATTGATCTCCAGAGCCAGTGTTCAGAGACTGAGCTGGTTTCCAGCCACCCTCATTCCAGCCTGAGTGGGTACTGAAAGCAGAAAAAATAATGATGTAGGACAGACATGAAGCTGATTTGTTTTTATATTATCTGTCTTTCTAAGAATTGTGCATTTTTTATGAATTTTGTGCTCTGTGGGATTTCACTGCTGTATTAAAATTAAATCCTCACCTATACTTTTACCAAACAAATACTTTCTTCACAGGGCCAAAAGCAGTTTATGCACTGGAAAAAGAATGAGGAAAGCTATTAAGACCGCAAAAGAGAAAGCATATTTTAGGCTTTGAGGCCAATTGAATCACATACTCTACTCTATTTTTAAGCCTAGTTTCCTGTTTCCCATTCAAACGTGCTTAGTCGCTTAGTTGTGATTAAATTACTCCCTTTCCTTATCTGTTTTATAAAGCATATGTATTCTAGATATACGGTATTTTTAACAATCAAGGCAGAAATTATGTCAACAGGAAAGCAGTGGTTGATTTCCTAGTAAAGATTAGAAAACATACGCACAGCTTTTTCTTAAATTTGCAGTCTTCCCCAAATCATTTGTTTGAGAAAAGTATTTGACCTTAATTTGTTACAAGGATAAAACTGCTCTTTCCAGCTGAATTAAAGCTCTGTGAAGTTCAAAGCTACTCTGGAAAATGCACAGATATTCTCAAAGAGCAATTACATATATAGCAAAAGGGCTATTTAATGACAAATTGTATTTGTAATGAATTTTTAAAAAAAATCTGAGCATAATTTCTTTATTATGCCATATTCACAATTAAGTTTCACTATTTATGACACCTTGGCTCTGAATCCTGATGCCACCCCTTAGTTGATTAGTATTTTTGGGCAAATTAGTTAATCTCTAACAATTTCTTTGAATAAGACAAGCAATATTAGCTTCTTTGGCGAGTTTTTACAAAGAGGAAATAAGATGATGTATGGGCAAACAATTAACTTAGAGCCTGGTGTAAAGTAACGTTCAAGAAATTGCTGTGTTTTTAGGCTTTGCTGTAGGTTGAAGTCTGTAGCTCAAATGGGAGCTATCAAGATTTTATGTAAAGTAAGTCTTCATAGCATAAAAGAAATCAGATCCCTTTCATTCTTAGAGATAAGAGGATTGTAGCCCTACATAGCTCTGAAAGTATAATGATTAAAACAATAACAACAAAGGTTATTAAGAAAAAAAACCTGGAATATCTCCCTAAACCTTTTCAATTTTATCCCTACTCCAAATCTTTTTCTGTTTAGAAGGGAGCTTAATTTGAATTTTATAAGAATATAATAGACTTATGCAACGATATAAATTATCTCCTGAAACTACATAGCTTGCTTCTCATAATACATACATATGATTTTATTTATTTATGACTGTGCTGGGCCTCCATTGCTGTGCAGGCTTTTCTCTAGTTGCTACAAGTGAGGGCTACTCTCTAGCTGCAGTGTGAGAGCTTCTCGTTGCGGTGGCTTCTCTTGTTGTGGAGCACAGGATCCCAAAATAAAAATGCAGCTTCAGTAGTTGCAGTATGTGAGCTTCATAGTTACAGCTCCTGGGCGAGCACTGGCTCAGTAGTGTGGCCCACGTGTTTATTTCCTCCGAGGCATGTGGGACATTCCTGGATTAGGGATCAAACCTGTGTCTCCTATAGTGCAGGTGGATTCTTTACCACTGAGCCACCAGGGAAGTCCAACTTTTCATTTTCAATGTACCTTGGATGGTTCATTCATCTAGTTAGTTCATTAGCTGAAACTGTTTTCATCCCTCTGATGGACAGTAGCCACAAGGGTACTATCATTGGGTCAAAAGGAATTGTAAGGTAATGAATCATATCTACCTGCTCTAGGTATGATCCTTTCTTGTGGTTTGTGAGATACCATGTTTAAATTCTAGCCCATTCTTTCCATGTATGTGCTGGAGGAGGAAATGTCAACCCACTCCAGTATTCTTGCCTGAGAAATTCCATGGACAGAGGAGCCTGGCAGGCTATAGTCCATGGGGTCGCAGAGTCGGACATGACTGAGCTTCCTTTGATTCTTTGCATTTGGATGGTAAAGCTCATGGCAAGGACTGAATGTAATTCATCTTTGACTCTTCAGCAAATAGATTAATTCCTAGAATATGGATCTAGATGTGTGGGGTTTTTTATCTGAACTGAATTACAGCATGTCTGAGTCCTCTTTATCTTTTATCTTATGTCACCAGGCTTATGTGTTGGTGCAGTCAAGCATAACATGAAGACAACTAAATTCAATATCATGGAGGATGATTTTTAATCAGCTTACAGAGATTTGGCATTTATCATTCTTCCCTTCCCTTCCCCCACCTAATGGCACATAAGGATGTCTACGGTTAAAATAAAACCCTAAATTGGCCCCTCATCCACCAGAGAATTGAACTGAATCTCTTACAAGCAAGGAAGCTGTCCTTGTGGAAAGTATCACTCCCCTGGGATGTTTGTACGACTGTTCACATTTAAACAATATATCTGGGGAAAAGAAAGAATGTGGGAAAAATATAATACGATTTTCTTCCATGTTTGTATAATTTCTATTTTTTTGGCCAAAAGGAATAATATGTAACAATGGTCTCACGTTTTTCAGTGCTTGGTCCCAAGCCAAGTTGAAAAATAGCTTCTCTCCCACTGAGGACCATCTGAGGCTCTTGTGTCTCCTTTGTGTTGTGAGAACCACATCTCAGGATGTTTCCCTTGTTCTGAAATGAGGAGCGTGGACGTGCAGACCTGAGCACTGTGGCCCGGTCATTAACACTCACCAGCTGTCTCCAGACATGGGATCCCAAAATAAAAGTGACGTGAAACATCCTCAGGCCTAAGAGTCACTACTAACACCGGGGCATGAGAGAGGAGAGCTCTCTGTGACTCCCAACTTTAGCTTACGTGTCAGGGGAAGAACACTTTCCCTGGTGCTATTGCTGCGAAATGGGGAGAACGTGGGCTCTGCCTGACCATCAGCAGTCTCCCGAGACCCAGGTGTGGGGAGCAGCTGGGAGTGTTGGACGACCTTGCTGCACTTCTAAACAGCTTGTGATCTTTGCAAGCACTTTGTCTGTGCTTTGCCCTTTGACTCATTATCATCCAGAGTCTGGGACCGGAAGGAGAATCTACTTCAGACAAAACTATTTGGTTCTATTATTATTTTCCCACCCAAATTTAGGTCAAGACCTAGGTTAATGTTTTATGGGAATCAAAACAAATCTAGATTGCTTGTTAGAATGGTCAGAGTAACCAGGGGAACTGTATCCTTGTTAGGATCATTTTACTGTGTGGACTGCTTCATTTTTTAGGAAAACACCGAAGTATTCAATGAGCAACATGATTTGAAATATTCTACCTCCATTTGTCCAAATCTAGAATACATATTTATGTATATATATGTGTGTTTGTATACACATCTGTGTACTTTTTAAATCTATATCTAAATTAAAATAAAATCAAGTTGGGCTTCCCCAGTGACTCAGACAGTAAAGAGTCTACCTGCAGTGCAAGACACCTGGGTTCAATCCCTATGTCAGGAAGATCTCCTAGAGAAAAGAATGGCAATCCACTCCAGTTTTCTTGCCTGGAGAATCCCATGGACAGAGGAACCAAGCAGGCTATAGTCCATGAGGTCACAGAAAGTCAGATACAAAAAAGATCTTAATGACCCGGATAACCACAATGATGGGATCAGTCAGCTAGAGCCAGATATCCTGGAGTGTGAAGTCAAGTGACCTTAGGAAGCGTCACTATGAACAAAGTTAGTGGGGGTGATGGAATTCCAGTTGAGCTATTTCAAATCCTAAAAGATGATGCTGTGAAAGCGCTGCACTCAATATGGCAGCAAATTTGGAAAACTCAGCAGTGGCCACAGGCCTGGAAAAGGTCAATTTTCATTCCAGTCCCAAAGAAAGGCAATGCCAAAGGATGTTCAGACTACTGGACCATTGCACTTATTTCAAATGCTAGCAAGGTAATTCTCAAAACCCTTCAAGCCAGGCTTCAACAGTATGTGAAACAAGAACTTTCAGATGTACAAACTGGATTTAGAAAAAGCAGAGGAACCAGAGATCAAATTGTCAACATCCATTGGATCATAGAAAAAGCAAAAGAGTTCCAGAAAAACATCTACTTATGCTTTATTGACTCTGCCAAAGCCTTTGACTGTGTGGATCACAAAAAAACAAACTGGAAAGTTCTTAAAAAGATGGGAATACCAGACCACCTGGCCTGCCTCCTGTGAAACCTGTATGCAGATCAAGAAGCAACAATTAGAACAGGACATGAACCAATGGACTGGTTCAAAACTGGGAAAGGAGTATATCAAGGTTATATATTGTCACCCTGCTTATTTAATTTATATGCAGATTACATGAAGCAAAATGCCAGGCTGGATGAAGCACAGCTGGAGTCAAGACTGCTGGGAGAAATATCAATAACCTCAGATATGCAGGTGACACCACCCTTATGATAGAAATTGAAGAGGAACTAAAGAGCCTCCTGATGAAGGTGAAAGAGCAGAGTGAAAAAACTGACTTCAGACTCAACATTCAAAAAACTAGGATCTCAGCATCCAGTACCATCACTTCACAGCAAATAGAAGGGGAAACAATGGAAACAGTGACAGATTTTATTTTCTTAGGCTCCAAAATCACTGCAGATGGTGACTGCAGCCATAAAATTAAAAGACACTTGCTCCTTGGAAGAAAAGCTGTGCCAAACCTAGACAACATATGGAAAAGCAGAGACATTACTTTGCTGACAAATGTCTGTCTAGTCAAAGTGATGGTCTTTCCAGTAGTTATGTATGGATGTGAGTGTTGGACCTTAAAGAAGGCTGAGCACCAAAGAATTGATGCTTTTGAACTGTGGTGTTGGAGAAGACTCTTGAGAGTCCCTTGGACTGCAAGGAGATCCAAACAGTCAATCCTAAAGGAAATCAATCCCAAATATTCATTGGAAGGACTGATGCTGAAGCTGAAACTCCAATACTTTGGCCACCTGATGGGAAGAACTGACTCACTAGACAAGACCCTGATGCTGGGAAAGATTGAAGGCAGGAGTAGGAGGGGACAACAGAGGATGAGATGCTTGGATGGCATCAGTGACTCAGTAGACATGAGTGTGAGCAAATTCTGGGAGGCTGTGAAGGACGGAAGCCTGGCATGCTTGTCCATGGAGTCATGAACAATCGGACATGACTAAGTGAACAACAATAACAGAAAATCAAGCTCCTCTGGACCAGGTTGGAATTAGAGGTGAGTCCAGAAGCTGAGGCACCTCTGAGATATACATTGTCAAGAATCATTATACTATTTGATTTTTAACATGCCTGATTTTATATTATTTGATTTATACCATGTCTTGTTATAACACACTCATGCGTGCTCAGTAGCTACATTCGTGTCCAGCTCTGCAACCCCAAGGACTGAAGCCCACCAGGATCCTCTGTCCACAGGAGTCTTCAGGCAAGATTACTGGAATTGGTTGCCATTTCCTTCTACAGGGAGTCTTCCCAACCCAGGGACTGAAGCTGCATCTCTTAGACCTCCTGCATTCGCAGGCAGATTCTTTACCACTAGTGCCACCTGGGAGCTCTGGTATAATACAATGTGAATATATTTCCCCTTAAAAAATTAAGGGAGGTATGGTAGTCAATGTCATGAAAAGATCGTGAGCTTAGGAATCAAAACTGGGTTTGAATCCCAGCTCTGCTACTAGCTACCATATGTGATGTTTGTCAAGTAATTTTATTCTTTTCCACCCACTCTAGATCTCAGTCAAAACCTCCAAGTCAGCAGAATTATGCCTATACCTCCCTCACTGATTTGCAAAGAATAAATGACAATGTATATGTGAAAAGCCTATTATGTCATATATATTATGTTATGTATTATATGTATATATATCAGCAGTCCAATTAATGTCAATTTCTTTCCTTACTAGGACATCTAGATTTTTAAGATAGTAAATATTCCTGAGAATATTTACTTGATATAAATATTAAGTAATACCTACTTAATATACCTTAAATTGTGTGAATTACATTTTTCACTAGGCAGCTGTCTAATATTTTGGAATTTCATTTTAGTGAGTCCACTATTGCTTCACTCAGATACAAAAAAGAGGAGAAAGTTGCTCAGTCTTGTCCGACTCTTTGCGACCCCATGGACTACACAATCCATGGAATTCTCCAGGCCAGAATACTGGAGTGGATAGCCTTTCCCTTCTCCAGGAAATCAAACCCATGTCTCACACATTGCAGGCGGGTTCTTTACCAGCTGAGCCACCAGAGAAGCCCAGAAGAAAGCCTATTCTCGCAGAAGCTTGCCTTTGAAATAAGTGATACTTTCTAAGTGAAAAGCAAGTGATATTTGTTGTTTGTTGTTTAGTTGCTCAGTCATGTCCAACTCTTTTGTGAACCCCCTGGACTGTAGCCTGGCAGGCTCCTCTGTCTATGGGATTTCCCAGGCAAGAATACTGGCGTGGGTTGCCATATCCTCCTCCATAGGATCTTCCCCATCTATGATAGAATTCATGTAACCAGTGTCTCCTGCTTTGGCAGGCAGATTCTTTGCCACTGAGCCACCTGGGAAGACAAGACCCTAAATATTGCAAAGATTATGGTGCCTTATCCTCCTTATCATGCATTTGTTTGTTCATTTGCCATTTAACACATACTTATTGATTACCTACAATATGTCAAGCACTGTTCTAGGCACTGACAGGAAAGCGATCCCCAAAGACAATAACCTCTGCCCATGTAAAGTTTATATATTAGCCTAGGAAATAATATAATAAATACTGTATCAAAAGTGCTATGTTCTTTGGAGAAAAATAGAGACTAAGCTAAGAGAGATGGGATGCTGGGGCAAGGGATAAGGTTCAGCATTGTAAAGAGGACCTTCCATATGCTTATCAATGTGAAAAGCAAAGAAAACAAGCCATGTAAACACAGAGGGAAGAGACTTTCAGGCAAAGGGAGTAACTAGTGTAAAGGCTCTGAGGTAGGGGTGGATCTGCTGTGCTTGAGGAAAAAAAGGGGGTCAGCTTGGCTGGAGTGGAGCAAGGGAGAGAAGGAGTAGTAAGAGACGAACACAAAGATGTGAATGAGGGCCAGATTGCACTTGACCTTGTAGTTCAATGTAAGGATTTGCATTTTGCTGTGAGTGAAATGTGGAAACTTTGCAGGGTTTTGAGCAGAAAAGTCACATAAGCAGGACCACACTAGCTGCTGTGCTGAAAATAGGTTGTGAAGTAGTCAAAGGGACTTCCCTGGTGGTCCAGTGGCTGACTCCATGCTCCCAATGTAGAAGGCCTGAGTTTGATCCCTGATCAGGAAAATAGATCCCACATGCCACAGCTAAAGATCCCACATGAGGCAACTAAGACCCAGCACAGCCAAATAAATAAATATAAAGCAACTTGGCAATTGTGTCTTCAAATGCTTTTGCCCAGAACATGCAAGAGTTTTTAAAAAATAATGCAATGAGAGTGGAGGCTAAGAGATGGGTTGGAAGGCTATTGTAGCAATTCTTGTGAGAGATGAGAATGGATCAAACCAATTCAGTAACAGCAGAAATGGGTGAGAGAAGGTCAGTTTCTGGGCATATGTTGAAGTTAGAGGAGTCAACAGGACTTCCTGACAGGTTGGAATTGACAAGAATTATTTTCAATGTTTTAGCCTGATCAACTGAAAGGGTATGGAGCTGCCATCAACAGATAAATCAGACTATGGTGGAGGAGATTTGGAGATGGGAAAAAAAATTGGGCACATTTGAGATTTTTATTTGACATCAAAGTAGAATTTCCAGATGGACAGTTGAATATAGAATTCAGAGAGGAGGTCCAGGCTGGAGATGTTAATTTGAACATTGTCACCAAAGAGATGGTCACCAGATTTGGATGACCCACAACAACACATTCCATGATTTTTTGGAATTTAATTATAACTTGATTAACAGCCACTTCTCTGTTACCTACTTGCCCCCGGGCAGGTTCAGGCACGTTTGACTCTTTGCAACCCCATCAACTGCAACCTGCCAGGCTCCTTTGTTCATGGAATTTTTCAGGCAAGAATACTGGAGTGAGTTGCCATGTCCTCCTCCAGGGGATCTTCCCAATGTAGGGACCAAACTCGCATCTCTTGCATCTCCTGCATTGCAGGGGGATTAATTACCACTAGCGCCACCCACTTGGTTGATTCAGTTAGCCTTAAACTGATGATGTGATTTTTTTTACACAATGGAATCTTTTGAACTCCATTTGAAATGTGGACATTTTTCTTGTATTTAAAACTGTAAACCTAGATGACATCAGTGAGCAAGTGAGTGTAGATAAGGAAGTGAGTATAATCTTATCTATATCAACTTTGTTGTTCAGTTGCCTAGTTCTGTCCGACTCTTTGTGACCTCATGGACTGCAGTGCACAGAGCTCCCTGTCCTTCACCACCTCCCAGAGTTTGCCCAAGTTTATGTCCATTGCATCAGTGATGCCATCCAGCCATCTCATCCTCTGACACCCTCTTCTGCCCTCGATCTTTCCCAGCATCAAGGACTTTTCCAATGAGTTGGCTGTTCTCATCAGATGACCAAAATACTGGAGCTTCAGCTTCAGCATCAGTCTTTCCAGCGAATATTCAGGGTTGGTCTCTTCTAAGATGGACTGGTTTGATCTCCTTGCTGTCCAAGAGACTTTTAGGAATTTTGGAATCAATTCTTATGGCACTCTGCCTTCTGTACAGTCCAGCTCTCACCATCATATGTGACCACTGGGAAGACCATAGCCTTGACCATATAGATGACATCACTCTAATGGCAGAAAACAAAGAGGAACTAAAGAGCCTCTTGATGAGGGTGAAGGAAGAGAGTTAAAGAGCCAGCTTAAGACTAAATATTAAAAACAAAACTAAGATCATGGCATCCAGTCCCATTACTGGATGGTAAATAGAAGGGGAAAAGGTAGAGATAGTGACAAATTTCCTCTTATTGGTGGATGGTGGATGGTGACTGCAGTTGTGAAAGCAGAAGACAGTTGCTTCTTGGCAGGAAAGCAGTGAGAAAGCTAGACAGTGTATTGAAAAGCAGACACATTATTGTGCCAACAAAGGTCCCTATGTCAGCTTTATCTACACAAAATAAGGAATAGCTTTATCTACACAAAATAAGGAATAGCTTTATCTACACAAAATAAGGATGTGAGTGTAGTCTTATCTACATCAATTTTATCTACACAAAAGCCCTGAGTAGTTACAACTGATAGTATTTCAAATAAATTTTTAGTAAAAATTCTGAATATATGAGAAATATATTTCTAGACCTCAGGCAACAGTCCATTCCTTTTTGAATGTTAGGTAAACAACCTCAAATATTACAATATAAATTGTAAATTGGCAGAAATTGATTTGGTTTCTAATGAGTACATACTTATGGGGTTCCCGGGTTGGTGCCAGTGCTAAAGAACCCACCTGGCAATGCAGCAGACCAGGTTTGATCCCTAGGTGGGGAAGAGCCCCTGGAGAAGGGAATGGCAACCCACTCCAATATTCTTGTCTGGAGAATCCCATGGACAGAGGAGCCTGGCAGGCTATGTATGGTCCATACGGTGGCAGAGTTGGACTTGATTAAGGAAACAGTGTCAGACTTTATTTGGGGGGGCTCCAAAATCACTGCAAATGGTGACTGCAGCCATGAAATTAAAAGACACTTACTCCTTGGAAGAAAAGTTATGACCAACCTAGATAGCATATTAAAAAGCAGAGACATTACTTTGCCAACAAAGGTCCGTATAGTCAAGGCTATGGTTTTTCCTGTGGTCATGTATGGATGAGAGAGTTGGACTGTGAAGAAAGCTGAGTGCCGAAGAATTGATACTTTTGAACTGTGGTGTTGGAGAAGACTCTTGAGAGTCTCTTGGACTGCAAGGAGATCCAACCAGTCCATTCTAAAGGAGATCAGCCCTGGGTGTTCTTTGGAAGGAATGATGCTAAAGCTGAAGCTCGAGTACTTTGGCCACCTCATGAGAAGAGTTGACTCATTGGAAAAGACTGATGCTGGGAGGGATTGGGGGCAGGAGAAGGGAACGACGGAGGATGAGATGGCTGGATGGCATCACTGACTCGATGGACGTGAGTCTGAGTGAACTCTGGGTGTTGGTGATGGACAGGGAGGCCTGGCGGGCTGCGATTCATGGGGCTGCAAAGAGTCGGACACGACTGAGCGACTGAACTGAACTGAAAGTGACTTAGCACAAACGAACAAGTGCATTCTTAGAGTGCCATCTACTGTTTGGTAGTAAGATCATAACATACTAGTAAATTAAGATAAAGAAATAAAATACAGGTATCAGTAATCCCTTTCTGAAAATTAGACATTCTGTGTGATAATAGTAATCTGAAAAAGATGTCTGAGGAAAAATTACAACTAATGCATTACACATCAAGGCAAAATTCTTACCAATTTTATAAAATATAACAAAAGCTCACCAAAGCAAATGTGTGTATGTATGAATGCATACACAGGTATGAAACAAACTATGTTAGGCTATTAATGCTTAAAACATTACTTTCTGATTACCAAACAAATGATTTGGTTATTTAATAAACAACTGCTTTGTATCCAGTAACATTAGTTGCCATACTTTTCTTTTTTTTTTTTTAATTTTATTTTTTTTTATTTTTATTTTTTTTAAATTTTTTATTTTTTTTAAATTTTAAAATCTTTAATTCTTACATGCGTTCCTCCAGTTTTCTTTGATTGGCTTTTCCTCTAATCATTTGTTTAATGTGCTATATTTACTATAGAATTATCACTAGAGTGTAACATTAAATGAAAAAGTAGAGAAAATTGTGTATAAGCTATAACTTATCTAAGAATGGGGATAAGACATTATGTATTGTTATGTTTATAATATGTATTGTAAACATATTCTATACATTTATAATGTGTATTATAGACACATATGTATGTACTATTTTAAAAACAAGCACATAAACTATTTTTAAAGATTTAAATGCAGTATCCTGTAGAAGGAAGAAGAGATTAGAGCAGAGGAAACAGGAGTCGAAGCAAAGCTTCATTAAATATATTTGTTTAGCAGATTCACCAATGTAACTATACACACTATTATATATGAAAAGGAATTCCAATAAATAAGGTGAATGGAGTGAAAATTATGTTGAGTTTTAGTAGTATAAATTAAAAATATTCTTATAAACACATTCTAAGGAGAGATAAATACTTTCTATGGAGCTGAAGTATAAAAAGCCAAAGTCATTTTTCACTGGAAAATGTTTAAAAGGGGAGGATTTTGAGGGGTTCTATCTGTAAATGTTGACACACTGAGAAGACTAAGGAACACATTTCTGTTGTTAATGTGTGTGACACACACTCTTCTCATCTTTAATAGACAATGACCTGAGTTCTAGTATTATCGTTTAATTTCAAATATCTACGGAACTTAGCAAAATCTAATTTTTAAATTTGTGTTTTAATTGGAGGAAAATGGCTTTAAAATTTTGTGTTGGTTTCTGCTATACAATACAATTCAGTCATTAAAAAAAAAAAAAAAAAGTGAAGTCGCTCAGTCGTGTCTGACTCTTTGCGACCCGTGGACTATAGCCCACCAAGCTCCTCCGTCCATGGGATTCTCCAGGCAAGAAAACTGGAGTGGGTTGCCATTTCCTCCTCCAGGGGATCTTCCCGACCCAGGGATCGAACCCAGATCTCCTGCATTGCAGGCAGATGCTTTTAATCTCTGCACACTAGAGAAGCCCTTGAGTATAGCAATACACATATACCCTCCCTCTTGAGCCTCTCTCCCCTTCGCCCATTCAACCCTTCTAGGTCGTCACAGGGCACCGGGCTGGGCTGCCTGTTGCATGTAGCAACTTCCCAGCAGCTATGTCTTACACGGGATAGCGTACAGATGTCGATGCTCCTCTCTCCATTCGTCCCGCTCTCTTTTCCCCACTGAGTCCGCAAGTCTGTTCTCTACATCTGCGTCTCCATTCCTTCCCTGAAAATAGTTTCATCAATACTGTTTTTTCAAATTCCATATGTATGCATTCGGAGAAGGCAATGGCACCCCACTCCAGTACTCTTGCCTGGAAAATCCCATGGATGGAGGAGCCTGGGGGGCTGCAGTCCATGAGGTCGCAGAGTCGGACACGACTGAGCGACTTCACTTTCACTCTTCACTTTCATGCATTGGAGAAGGAAATGGCAACCCACTCCAGTGTTCTTGCCTGGAGAATCCCAGGAACAGGGGAGCCTGGTGGGCTGCCATCTATGGGGTCGCACAGAGTCGGACACGACTGAAGCGACTTAGCAGCAGCAGCAGCATGTATGTATTAATATACAATATTTGCTTTTCTCTTTCTGACTTACTTCACTCTATATAACAGGCACTAGGTTCTTCCATCTCACTAGAACTGACTCAAATTTGTTCTTTTTTGTGTTGAGTAATAGTCCATTGAATACATGTACCCCATCTTCTCTGTCTGTTCATCTGCAGATGGACACCTACGTTGCATCCATGTCCTGGCTATTGTAAATAGTGTTGCCATAAACATTGGGGTACGTGTGTCTTTTAGAATTGTTTTCTCGGGGTATATGTGCAGTAGTGGGATTGCTGGGTCATATGGTAGACTTATTTCTAGTTTTTTAAAGAATCTCCATACTGTTTTCCATTGTGGTTGGATCAGTTTACATTCCCACCAACAGTGTAGAAAGGTTCCCTTTTCTTCACATCCTCTCTAGCATTTATTGTTTGTAAACTTTTTGAAGATGGCCATTCGGACTGGTTTGAGGTGATACCTCATTGTAGTTTTGATTTGCATTTCTCTAATAATTAGTAATGCTGAGCATCTTTTCATGCATTTATTGGCCATCTGTGTGTCTTCATTGCGGAAATATCCATTTACATCTTCTTCCCACTTTGGGGGGAGGCTGTTTTTCTGATATTGGGCTGTATGAGCTGCTTATAAGTTTTGGAGACTAATCCTTTGTCAGTTGTTCTGTTTGCAATTATTTTCTCTCATTCTGAAGATAGTCTTTTAATTGTGTTTATTGTTTCCTTTGCTGTGCAAAAACTTTTAAATTTCATTAGGTCCCATTTGTTTATTTTTGTTTTTGTTTCTGTTACTCTAGGAGGTGGATCAAAGAGGATCTTGCTGTGATTTATGTCAAAGAGTGTACTGCCTCTGTTTTTCTCTAAGAGTTTTGTAGTTTCTGGTCTTACATTTAAGTTTTTAATCTGTTTTGAGTGTATTTTATACTCAACATCTTCTCTCCATATTCTTTCCTTATTTTTTCTCCCTTTGGAATCAACAGAAAAATATTTTATTCATTCGATAAGATCAATTTGTAGACTCCCCTAGAATATAGGTCATTGTGTTTTTATGATAGTAGAAGATCATTGTTTACTGATTTCTCTGTGATTTATGCACCCCTCATCTACAAGGAAATCATTCACCATCTTCACTTGCCAACACTTTATTTTACAAATCATTTACAGAACGGTAAATAGTAAACTTTAAAGGTAAGTCAAACTTTAGCAAAGTCAAATGAAGAAATTACAGTGCTTCCTCCCTTCCTTTCCTCCATCTTTCTATTTGTTCAGTCACTCAGCAAATATTTACTGTATTCCTGCTACATGCAGGCTCTGGGTTTACAGTGGTGAGCAAACTATGGCGAATGGAACTAAGAATGAATCATAGGAACAGGAACAGCAAAGAGAAGACAGAGACAGAATTACAAGTTGAAGATCCTGGTCGTTTTTATTTCTACTCCAACCAGCTCATCTTCAGCCCACATTAATACTCTATTGTGTTCAAGAAACAAGAGGTCTCAAACTCACCTGTGTCCTCTTAGTAGGTAAAGAGAAAGAAGCCTGGGAGGAAGACCAGGGGAAAAGAAGTGTAGTCGTGACAGTGAAATGAGAACATGTGCTATATCGCATCTGTCCCCTCCCGTCCTCTGTAGGGCTCGTTCCAAAAGGCCATGTCCTCCTGGAAGTCTCCCGATGCTCTAACTGGAGGGAGTTTTCCCTTTGGGCTTCCCTGGTGGTTCAGATGGGAGGTCTCCCATGTGGGAGACCTGGGTTCAATCCCTGGGACAGGAAGATCTCCTGGAGAAGGAAATGGCAACCCACTCCAGTACTCTTGCCTGGAAAATTCCAGGGATGGAGGAACCTGATAGGCTATAGCCCATGGGGTCGCAAAGACTTGGAAAGGACTGAACAATTTCCCCTTCCTTTCCCCTTTAAATACTAAACTCTATTATTTATTCTTTGGTACTCACGTTTCTCCACCTACCTTCTGTTAACTCTACTTACACAATGCCCTTCAATAACTCCTTGAAGATAAAAACTGTCTCTTACTCATTCTAGTATCTTCTACATAATGAAATCAATAAATGTTGATTACTTGAATCTTTTTTTAACTCTAGTCTTAAAAGTTTTTTTATTTATTTTCTTTTTGATTGAAGTATAGTTGATTTACAATGTGTTAATTTCTGCTGAACAGCAAAGTAATTCAGTTATATTAATACATATATATACATTCTTTTTTTAAAGATTGAATCTTTAAAATCATAATTAATCTGCCTACAACCAAATGTTACACAAATCAAACTGACTTGTTTAGCATCTATTGTCCTTTAAAAGCTTACAATATAAGTGCACTCAATTCAAAATTCTGTGTGCATGTATATACATACACAAAATGCAATCATTTATATTTTATACAAGTATATATATTTCATATGATGAAAGGTTCTAGTCTATAAACCACTCTATCATAGTACCCAAGGGATCATTTCAAATATAAAAAGTCACTTCATGAGTGCTCTCAAACAGATCCCATTGAATGAAATAAAATCCTTTTCCAGGTTACTAAGCTGGCTTTCATCTTCAATTCATAACCTTTTATGAGAAAAATAAAAGTTGTGATTAAAAATTATTTGGCTATTTGAAATCTAGTAGGAGATAACTACCCTCCACCTCCCCAAAGAGTATGAGGCATACAAAATAGTACCTGTATTTGAAATATCAAATCAAAAGCAGACAAAAAGATACAAGATTTGCACAACTTAGTTCACTGAGTGAAAATTGAACAATATTAGAAAATATCAGTTTTCACTGAGTGAAAACTGAACAATATTAGAAAATCTGTTGAACCATCCAGAAGCTAAATATACACCATAGTCACATTTTGTAATCATCTCTGAGGAAGGCTTCTTAGTAACTTCTCTGCCAACAAGGTCTGTGAATTAAGGTTAGCAAAACTCAAAAGAAAGTGGCAGGTTGCAATGTAGACTGTCAAAGAAACAGTGCAAACTATGAGAAACACCATAAAAGTGTTTAGTACTGGAACCCAAAGGGTTCAAAATGGGTTTAGATTGCAACTACGGTGACTCAGATCCTGGCCATGTGAAACAGGTCCCAAGTAAATGTTCCCTATAATGATACTCCTTTGACATATATCTTTAGCAAGGCAGTAAACAGCTAGTCAAGCACAACTTCTGGTTAGGATTTTTCATTTTCATTAATAAAAGATTGCCACAAAGAACTTATAACAGTAGGTTAGGATTTAGGGAATAAGTTAAGGCAAAACAGAAGTTTATTTCATTCAGAGAAAAGGAATCATAAAGACATCCGAGTGTCCAAGATGAGATTTTTAGTATTTTCTGAGTCTGGTGGAAGGAAAAGTCCTGGGTTAAGATTTTCAGGACATTATTCTTAAGTAAACTAACTGACTTTTTTCTCTCATTTCACTCAATTTTGATTTCTTTATGAAAGAATGCATGCTATTATTGTTTCTTAGGAATTCAAGGCAATCTACTGAACAGTTTTTAAATGTCAAATCCTTAGTTATCTTTGTATCATTTGAATTTTTCAGTGTTAATCCAGCTCTCTAGTAGCAAGTAAAAATAAGTCGATAGTAAACTACCTTCCATGATGGAGGTAGGATATGATATAATAAAACATAGCTTTTATACACAAGTATATTTACATATACTTTATAAATATAAGTAGCTTTGCAATTTGATTTAGGTAACATGTGAATTAAAATATTTTGTATCAGCATGTTAATCAGGCTCTGAGTACTTTCTCATCTTTATACTGCTTAGATAGCCTGTATATATTCTCAGCAGGTACCCACTGAGTTAAATTGATTTCTATTTAAAAGTTAAGCAAACGAGACTCTAAATTTGTTACCCTTTCTTATAGCTGATGATCAGATAATTCACACATATTTTTCCCAGGGGTTTTAAGTAAAGTGTGATCTGGCTACGGGATTAAATTCTATATTTCTCCAAGTTTATGTTACTCCATGAATAATATAGGGAATTTGGTCAACTTGCTTTTAATTTTGTATCCCATAAAATTGTTATTGTCAATGACATGAGAATTTTATGATATTCAAGACTTTGAGATTATGTCAAAAAAAAAAAAGTATACAGATATGGTCATTAAACCCAAATCTTTGGCGTCTTGACCTTTATCATAGTATTTTATAAAGCCAACACATGCATATACAGCAACACAAAATACCTTCTGAAAATACTTCTTTGATACTAAAATATTTTAACTTCAAAAATTTGACAGTAAAGATTGGTTTTGATGCAACTTTCTGGTATAGTGATGAGCAATTATTAAAGTTATTAGCATTATTCACTAGTTACTTGCATATTCAATTAAAGAAGATATTTCATTATCATGGATCTAAGTAAGTCAAGATTAAATAGACCAGAGAGAACAAACTTTTTCCAAGTAATTCAGTGCTTTTTTATGACCCACTGGGTTTTTTGTTGTTCAGTTGCTCAGTCATGTCCAACTCTTTGCAACCACCGGACTGCAGCAAGCCAGGCTTCCCTGTCCTTCACTGTCTCCTGGAGTTTGCTCAAACCCATGTCCACTGAGACCATGATGCCATCTAACCATCTCATCCTCCATCGCCCCCTTTTCTTCCTACCCTCAATATTTCCCAGCATCAGGATCTCCACAAGCTTTAGAGAGTCTTAAAACTTGAAACAAGTAGTTTTGTATCTACCTAAACACATGAGGCAACTTTCCTTCAAATAGATTAAGAGACTTGATCAAGTCATCAACACTGAGTGAGCTAAGAGCAAGAACAATGTATTGAATTGACATTAAGGTGATGAAGTAAACAATAAGGCCCCAAATATATAGATATTATGCCTCTCATTAACATCTTGGAAAACTCAAGAGAAGTTAAAAATCTAAAAATTATAATAGAACAAAACATGTCATTTAATAATTAATTGCTACACTTTGAGCTGATGAACCTCCAAAGAAGGCAGACTTCCTCACAAAACAAAATAAGCAACAAAACCTGGACTTTGGTTTAGAGAAAATACTGCAAAATGTCGGTGTGATCATAAAGGTGAGTTTACTTCATCAAACTTTTAAGGCAGAAAGAAAATTAAAGACTTAGCTCCCCTGCTCTGTTCCCCTTTCCCCACCATTGTCTTCTCAGCCATAAGAAACCTCTCCCTGTCAGCAGCCAAGAAGCCACAGTTCACCCCTGTGGAAATGGAGATTTTCTACTACTAAGACCAGTTCAGAGGAGACCTGGGGATGGGCTGAAGTTGAAATATTTTCTCCCTAGATTTTTACCAGTTTCACATAATTCCAGCTATCACCTCGGACCACCAAACTTGGATTGGTGTTGTCAATTGTCCTCCTTTCAGGAAGGGACTTTGCAGCTTTTTGGCTCAATGCAAGCGTCATGGAAGCCGTGTGTGTGTGTGTGTGTGTGTGTGTGTGTGAGAGAGAGAGATCTCCATCCATTAGGCACATATCTGTTAGCATATCTTGTGTGCATGTGTGCGTGTGCTCAGTAACTTCAGTTGTGTCTAACTCTTTGCGACCTTATAGACTGTAGCCATCCAGGCTCCTCTGTCCATGAGATTCTCCATGCAAGAATACTGGAGTGGGTTGTCATGCCCTTCTCCAGGGGATCTTCCCAACCCAGGGACTGAACCTGCGTCTCTTATGTCTCTTGCATTGGCGGGTGGGTTCTTTACCACTAGCACCACCTGGGAAGCCCATTAACATACATTGCTTAAATTCATATCAAGGAACAATGTCCATTAGGCATCACCTATGTTATATGTGAATAATATAAGCTGAGAAGGCATGGCTCCTGTACTTCGGGAGCTCAGAGTAATGCGAAAGGCAAATATAGGCATAGCATAAAATGATATGTGTAACAAATAGGTTAAAAAATTTTATGAGAGTGTGGGAAAGGAGAGATTATCTGCAAATGGATATTTTGAAAGGGCTTTATTAAGCATAATGTCTTGGAAAACAGCCAAAACATTAGCAAATTAAGATAAAAAAGTTACTTACCAGGTAAAGGAACAAAGATAAACAGAGTTATGATAATAATGAAGAATGGTCTTAAGAAACAGCAACTAATTTTATGTTGGTAGAGAGTTCAGATGTCAATTTACAGAAGGTTAAAGAGATTATTCCATTTATATTGGTGAACCATGGAGAGTTTTGAGGAAAGGAATAACATAACAGGATGTATTTAAGGATGTTAACTTTGGCACAGTAAGTAGTTGAACTGACAATGGATAAGACAATCAAGGGGCTTCCCAGGTGGTGCTAGTGCAAAGAACCCACCTACCAATGCAAGTAGATGTAAGAGACATGGGTTTGATCCCTGGGTCAGAAAGATTTTCCTTAGAGGAGAGCATGGAAACACACTCCAGTATTCTTCTGGACAATTCCATGGACAGAAGTGCCTGGCAATCTACAGTTCATGGGTCGCAGAGTTGGACATGACAGAAGTGACTAAACATGCACCCAAGACAGCCAAGAATAACAGTCCGCAGAATCCAGGTGTAGGGTCCAAAGCAGTGATATCAGCAGAAGTAAAAAGAAGGTTAGACTGGAGATACTTTGACCACAGGATGGACAAAATAAAGTACAAATATGATTCTAAAATTTTCAGCTAAATTACTTGAGAGAAAGAACTCTGATGCCATTGACCAAGATCAAGAACATCAAAGTATGAAAGTGGAAGAAAGTGAAAGTGAAAGTTGCTCAGTCGTGTCTGACTCTTTGGGACCCCATGGACTATACAGTCCATGGAATTCTCCAGGCCAGAATACTGGAGTGGGTAGCCTTTCCCTTCTCCAGGGGATCTTCCCAACCCAGGGATTGAACTCAGGTCCCCCGCATTGCAGGAAGATTCTTTACCAGCTGAGCCACCAGGGAAGCCCCATCCAAGTATAGAGAAGGACAATGATAATAGGAGTTCCTGAGGAATACCCATGTGAAGTTAACAATAGGCAAAGGAGATGATAATCAGAAGGACAGAAACCAGGGTAGAGATGAAAATTTAATTGTAATTCATTCAGATGAAACTGCGCACAGATAAACTACAAAAGAAGAATGTAACATATATACAAAAAAACATTACTCAGCCATTAAAAAGAATGAAATAAGGCCATTTGTAGCAACATGAATGGACCTAGAGATTGTCACACAGGGTGAAGTAGGCCAGACAGAGAAAGAGAAATATCATATGAAATCCCTTATATGTGAAACCTATAAGGAAATGAAATAAATGAGCTTGTTTACAAAACAGACCCACAGACTTGGAGAACAAATCTACAGTTACCACGGGGGAAAGATGGGAGGAAAGGATATTTAGGGAGTTTGAGATCGACATACACACTGCTTTGTTTTAAATGGGTGTCCAACAAGGACTACTGTGTAGCACAGGGAACTCTATTCAATGTTATGCGATAGCCTGGATGAGAGGAGAATTTGGGGGAGAATGGATATGCGTATATGTATGGCTGAGTCCCTTTACTGTCCACCTGAAACTATCACAACACTGTCAATTGGCTACACTCCAATATAAAATAAGAAGTTATAAAAAGAACAATGTAAAGAGAAGACAAGAGTGAAAAAAAAAAAAGGGATAAAAAAGTTTTCAAATTTAAGCTAGACCTCTCTTTTTTCCAAAGCTGGCATTTCTGCCTTCTCTTTATGGAAATCATCCAAGAGCAGTAAGGAAAAAGAGAAATATAAACACTGAAGTTGCTTTTGGCAAAATTAGAAGAGAGTTGAAACTCCAAACCAGAAAATAGGTGAAAGAGCTTTGAAAAGCAATAAGGGTCAAGCAGAAAAATGCTCACAAAAAAGTGCGGGTTGGGGGGGGGGGGCTGCTGCAACTGTATAACTTGAAAGATCCAGAGTAAAAGTACATATGCCAAAGCAGAAGTGTGCACACTAAGGACAAAATCTTATATCCCGGTCTACAACAGTAGGAGGAAGGTTGTGTGTGTGTGTGCTCGGCCGTGTCCAACTCATTGCGACCCCATGGATTGTAGATCGCCAGGCTTTTTTGCCTACAGGATTTCCCAGGCAAGAATACTGGAGTGGGTTGCCATTTCCCCCTCCAAGGTATCCTCCCAATCCAGGGATCGAACCAGTGTCTCTTACATCTCCTGCACTAGCAGGCAGGCGCTTTACCACTAGTGCTGCCTGGGGGAGCAATGCATCAACTGTAGGAACTTAGTTTGGTTCTTGATGAAACAGTTTGTCTCCATGATAGTGGAAGAGATTCTCCCTTGCTAAACAGTTGAACTTTGTGGTGGTCTATCCAGCTATTCTGCCACAAAGCCCAGGTCCTTCCACAAAGCCTAGGTTCTTCCACAAAGTGTAGGTTCTTCTGCGCTCTCCCAAATTCCTGCAAATAGCTAGAGGAAATGACCTGTTTCATAAATGACATGCCTGATACATTTTAAAAAGGAAATCTGTTCAGGATCCACATAAAGATATTAGAAGGAGAAGGAGGGGAAAGAGAAGAAGACAAAAACGGGAAAAAAAATCAACTGACAAGTTAGGGACATTCACTAAAATTATGTCACCAAGGAAGAAATTTAGATTATCACCAGATAATATAAATAAGAAAAGTCTAAGTTAGTGGTTGCCTTTATGGATTAAGAATAAGGAGCACAGATCAAGCAATTCAACAAAGATTTTGTGAGGAGCTAGAAATAAAATATAAGCAGGGAGAAATAAGAAGAGGAAATATTAAAGCATTCACAGAACAAAAGTGAGTTGGAAGTGGACCTTCCCTGGAGGTGCAGTGGTTAAGACTCCACTCTGCCACTGCAGGGGGTGCAGGTTCGATCTCTGGTCAGGGAACTAAGATCGCATATCCCTCACAGTGTGGACGAAAAAAATAAAGTGAGTTGGAAGAAGCACAAAGGAGAATAGGTACTGCTGAAAGTAAGGAGCGTGCGTGTGTGCTCAGATGCTCAGTTGTCTGACTCTTTGCTACCCCATGGACGGTAGCCAACCAGTCTTCTCAGTCCTTGGGATTCTCCAGGCAAGAATAATGGAGTGAGTTGCCATTTCCTTCTCCAGGGGATCTTCCCAATGATACAATGAACTGCTGCCTCCTGCAGTGGCAGGCAGATTCTTCTACCTAGGAAGCCCAGAAGATAAAAAATAAGGTGAGCCCACAAAATGAAATAAAATGAAGAGTTAAAATGATGAGAGAAAAATAAAGAGAAAGGACAATAGTCAGGCAACACACATATCATTGAAATTTCCATCTAAAATAAAACTTCAAGAACACAATATGTATTTGAAGCTATATTATTCAAGAAAGCTGTCCTAAAATAATAGACATGCATCTTTTCAGGAAAATTTGATCCAGAGCAGTCAACATCATGAAACAGACAGATAAAGTTTCTGGATTTCAAATAAGCTTTAGGAATGCAGATATATGTAAAAACAGAATTAAAACTATTCCTGCAAAAATGTTGCAAAAAAGTAGCAAAGGAGGGACCATTTCCCAACTTATTCTATGCAGCCAGTTTCACTCTGATACCAAAGCCAAAGATATCACAAGGAAACTAGAGATCAGTATTCCTCATGAATAGTCAGGCAACAGTCTTAACAGAATACTGGTATGTTGGTTTCCTCTTGCTACTGTAACAAATTACCCACATTTGGGGCTTTAAAACAACAGAAATTTATTCTTTTGGAGTGCTGAAAGCCAAGGAATGTGGCCATCGTCGCTCCAATCTCTTTATCCACGGTCACACTGCCTTCTCTTATTCTATCTTTAACTTCCTTCTGCCACCCTCTTAAAGCGGCTTCCCAAGGTGGCTCAGGGGTAAAGAAGCTGCCTACCAAGCAGGAGATGCAGGTTTGATCCCTCAGTCAGGAAGATCTCTGGAGGAGGAAATGGCACCCCATTCCAGTATTCTTGCCTGGGAAATCCCATGGAGAGAGGAGCCTGGTGGGCTACAGTCCACGGAGTTGTAAAGAGTTGGACATGGCTCATCAACTAAATGACAACAGCCACCTTAAAGGACACCTGTGGTTGCATATAGGGCCTGTCTAGATAGTCCAGGATAATCTCCTCTTAATTTAATCACATTTTCAAAATCTTTGCCATGTAAGGTAACAGTCACAGATTCCACCCAGGAATTATGATATGTGTATCTTCTCAATTCAGTTCAGTTCAGTTCAGTCACTTAGTCGTGTGACTCTTTGTGACCCCATGGACTGCAGCACGCCGTGTATCTTTTGGAAAGCCATTATATATAGCCTACCACAAGCAAGACCTCAAGTCTAGCAATATAAAAAAGGATTATATACCAACACTAGTGAGAGCTATCTTAGAAATGCAAGGTGATTCAACATTCTCTCCTAAAATCAATCGACGTAATACACTGTATTAATTGATGCAGAAATGGTATTTGAGGAAAATCCAGCACCTTTTCATGATAAAAACACACAAGATATTAGGAATAGGAGTAGACTTCCCTAACCTGAGGGAAGGAAGGAATCAAATGGACATCTATGAAAAAGACACAGGTAACACCATAGTTGATGGTGAAAGAGTAATATCTTTCCCACTAAGATGACACAAGAGTGTTCACTCTTACCACTTCTATTCAATCTGAAGGTTCTAGCCAGGGCAGTTAGTCAGGTAAAGGGAAGAAAAGTCACCGTACTGGAAAAAAGAAATAGTAAAACTATTAGCAGATGACAAAATCGTGTATTTTAGAAAATCCAAAAGAATCCATTAAAAAACTATTATGGCTAATAAGTTCAATAAAGTTGCTTGAGGATTAAGATTTTGACTTTACTCAGCAAAGAGTCGGGCAGGACTGAGCGACTTCTTTCTTTCACTTTCTTTACTCTGAAGTTTACGTATAATTTCTTCTTTCAGGTGCTATAACCCTGTGCTATTCTTTAAAAGAGTGAGCTCAGATGCAATTCAAGGAAATTTTCTTCTACTTGTTCTATCACACATGATTTCACAGCTGCTCACAGACCGTCTCCTACAGTTACAAAATCTAAAGCAGAAAACCTCAGTCCATTGCGTGGCCTCCTCCACTTGTGACGTAAATGCCAACAGTCTAGGGTGTTTACGTAATGTCAAAAAATAAGGGTGAAACATCTGGTCCTGGTCATTATTGTCCGTCTATTTTAGCAGCTGCTGCCAAGGTCTGCATTTTAATCAGGTGGTGGGTCTATGCAGTCACCACTGTACTCTCTTTTTCATGACTATATGAGCGATGGGTTAGAAGCCTGGCTAGATCTGATACATATAATTTCTCTTTGCTATTTCTATTCTTCTCTGGAGACACAAAAGACTTGGTGAGATCAAAGCCCTTCCTCTCCAGGTTACTGACCAGTACACTGAAAACCAATGGCTGTACCCCGTGTTATGCTAGGAGTGAAATATGCTGGTGTCTCAGGGTGCTGTGTCTACATGTGCCTTCTGTAGAGGCTGTCTGCCCCTCCTACACCATGCAACAGCAGGGCCCAGCTGAGGGTCTTACATTTTTACCAGTCTCTGGTAAAGGAAGAGGGCACTGATCCTTTCTGTTTTATTTATTTATTTTTAATTGAGATATAATGGACAGAAAACACTGTGTAGGCTTAAGGCATACGCTTGTTGACTTGATACATTTTTGTATATCATCATAGCTTAGTCAGCGCCTCTATCATGTCACATGATTATCATTTCCTTTTTTAAGTAAAATAGCAACACTTCCTTTTTTAATATATTAATTTTTAATTAATGAATTTGGTTGCATCACATCATAGTTGTGACACGTGGGATCTTCACTGCAGTGTGTTGACTTTCTAGTTGTAACACATGGGCTTAGTTGCCTGGCAGCATATGGGATCTCAGTTCCCTGACCAGGGATTGAACTCGAGTCCCCTACACTGGAAGGCAGATTCTTAACCACTGGACCATCAGGAAGCCTCAATCATTTCTTTTTTATGATGAGGATATTTAAGATCTAGTATTTTTGAATATAATCTGTGGGCAGTGCATTAGATTTCTAGAACCTATTCATTTTCTACTTGCGAATTTGTACAAATACATATCATCTCCCCGATTCCCCATCCAATCTTTCTGCTTTTTAGAGTCTTCAAGTTTATCCAGTGATTTTTCTTCCCTCTCTCTACTGGTAGAGCCATTCTGAACAAAATTGTCTAGGTGAAGAAATAACAAATTCTTTCACATAAGACATTTAAAATAGATACACAAAGCAAAGCTACATTCACACACGCATACGTAGCTGAGGACACGGATGAAACACATTAGAATAAGTGTAACGGTAAAGGAGAGAGTAAATGGAGATCAGGAATAAAAGGAGACAAAGTAGAAGACAGGCCTCTCATAGATGGACAGTAATAGAAAATAATGAAGATTGTAATCTCAAATATCAGCACGTAAATTTAGGAAACAAAACACCTTCTGCCCAAAGACTGTAAGGACAATCAACTTATACAGAGAACAGTTCAGTTCAGTTCAGTTCAGTTCAGTCGCTCAGTCGTGTCCGACTCTTTGCGACCCCATGCACCGCAGCACACCAGGCCTCCCTGTCCATCACCAACTCCCGGACATGAGTTTACCCATTGAGCCAGTGATGCCATCTAACCATCTCATCCTCTGTTGTCCCCTTCTCCTCCTGCCTTCAATCTTTCCCAACATCACACATCAGTGTTTTTCAAATATGAACAATATATTAAAAATAGTGAAGTGAAGTCACTCAGTCTTGTCCGACTTTTTGCTATCCCGTGGAGTATAGTCCACCAGGCTCCTCTGTCCGTGGGATTTTCCAGGCAAGAATACTGGAGTGGGTTGCCATTTCCTTCTCCAGGGGTTCTTCCCAACCCAGGGATCGAACCCAGGTCTCCTGCATTGCAGGCAGATGCTTTAACCTCTGAGCCACCAGGGATACTATTAAAAATAGTGTCCTACTACAAATATTTATTTACACATATTTTTATCTGGGCCTTCAGAGGACAGTGTAAGTTTCCCCATTTCCCCCATTTCCTGGACTTTCAAATGTATTTCAGATCAATCTTATACAGATACTTGTCATTCCTCTTTATGTTTGAAGATGCGAAGGTTGAATTTAAAATGACTGCTTCAATATTTCATTTTTTCCTTTGTTAGACCTCAAACACATTTTCTTAGTATGATAATATTATAAATGCAAGGAAAGGAAGCAGCAAGGCACTGCATGTGAAAATAAATGCATGGACATGATGACTAAATACAAGAAGCTAGATGAATTTCCTATTCTACACTTTATTCCCCATAGGTCATATTTAATAATTTACCTCTCCATTCTCCTCCATAGAATGTTAAGGTTTTCTTCTGTTGGAGCTCTGTGGGCTTTTTAAAAGTTATATAACCCACTGCAATGATTAGGAAATTGTTTCTGCTCAGAACGCACCCTCAGCAAATATTTGTTGGGTGCAGAGATGAATCGTTCATGAATATGGTGCCGCCAACAACACATATAGTGAGAAACTGAGTTAAGTCCTTGTATATTCTGTTCTCCCATCTAAAGGAGACAGTTAAATCTTCAAAAAATGAATTTCAATATCATTCCCCTTTTCTTGTCCACATCTCAACCTTACTGGGTAACACAGAGCTATTTGATCTCATAGACAAGAAAGTCGAGTTCGTGGTACAGGTGACATTTGAAAGTAAAAAGGAGAATGAAAAAAGGAGCTCCTGTATTTATATAACTCTGTAAACAAAAAAGAAAAAGTAGCCAGAGTCTATAGTAACCAGGTTCATGCTTGTGCTCTGTCTTAAGTCGTGTCCGACTCTTTGCGACCCCGTGGACTGTAGCCCGCCAGGCTCCTCTGTCCAAGGGATTCTCCAGGCAACAATATTGGAGTGAGTTTCCATTTCCTTCTCCAGAGGATCTTCCTGGCTCAGGTTACTGAAAAGGCAAATCATTTTGATGTGTTTCAAGCCCTTGTGTTTTTAGAGGTCACGGAACAAATTCTCCAGCCCATGGGGATGGGGCCACCTAGTGGTCAAGAACTTTAATTTTTGTGGGTTTTGAATGCATTCCACCTTTAAAATGCCTGCTACAAGAATCCTGCATTCATCCCTGGAAACCCTACAGATAAGCCTTGGAAATTAGTTGGACTATATGTATCAGGAGTCCTCAGAGAAGGCAATGGCACCCCACTCCAGTACTCTTGCCTGGAAAATCCCATGGACGGAGGAGCCTGGTAGGCTGCAGTCCATGGGGTCGCTAAGAGTTGGGCACGACTGAGAGACTTCACTTTCACTTTTCACTTTCATGCATTGGAGAAGGAAATGGCAACCCACTCCAGTGTTCTTGCCTGGAGAATCCCAGGGACGGGGGAGCCTGGTGGGCTGCCGTCTATGGGGTCACACAGAGTCGGACACGACTGAAGCGACTTAGCAGCAGCAGCAGCAGCATCAGGAGTCCTAAAACTGATGTTGTCCGAGTTTCTCCAGGCCATATAGATGAAGTAACAGAAATGGTAATAATTCAAAGTGTCTGGCTTTCCCTGCACATTTAAGAGCTCATCCTTCCATCAGTGTCCATCAAGTCTTTCAAGGAGTCTTCAGGGATGTCTATAATTTCTTCAAACAAGTTGTACCCTGTCAGTGACACTGCTGGTTCTCCTGGCACGGTCTCCTCCAGCCCTTACTCCCCGCCCCCCAGTCATGGACTCCGAGGCTTCTCTCTGTCTGCCGGTAGCACCCTCTTAGCCTAAGAGCAGTGCTAGCCCTCACTTGCCCTGCTCTGTGTCATACTCTCTCAGCCAGAGCCCTAAGCATGACTGCTTTTGCCCTCATCCGTCAAATTCTCTTCATGAGGACAGCTCCTTCATCTTCTACCCACAACTCTTTCTCAGAGGCCGACCCAGAGGACTTGGCACAGGACAGACACCACACTGTCCTCTGCTTTTCCACTGTTGCCCAATACTCTGTATTAGTCTCCTATGGGTACTGAAACAAATTTGGCTTCCCTGGTGGCTCAGATGGTAAAAAATCTGCCTGTAATACAGGCGACCCAGATTTGATCCCTGGGTTGGGAAAATCCCCTGGAGAAGGGAATGTCAACCCACTCCAGTATTCTTGCCTGAACGATCCCATGGACAGAGGAGCCTGGTGGGCTATAGTCTGTGGGGTCACAGTCAGTCACAACTGAGGGACCAACATACACACACGCACTGTAACAAATTACTTTAAATTTAGTGCCTTCAAACCGCTAAAATTTATTGGCTTACTGTTCTAGAGGTCAAAAGTCCAAAATCCGTTTCCCTGGGCTAAGGTCAGGGCATCTACAAGTCTTCAGTCCTTCTGAAGCTTCTATGGGAGAACTTTTGCCTCTTCCAGGTTTTAGAAGCTGCTTGCTTTGCTCGGCTCCTGGTCCCTTCCTTTGTCTTCCAAGACACCAGTGCAGGATCTTCTCTCCTCTCTGGCTTCTGCTTCTGTTCTCACATCTTCTCACTCTGACTTTGACACGCCTGTCTTCTTGTAAGAACTCTCCTAAGTTGTTGGAGATTAATCCAGGATAGCCTCCTCATCTCAAAATCCTTAACTGAATTTCATGTGCAAGTCCCTTTTTACCGTGTATCTCATTCACAGGTCCTGGGGGATAGGATTTGGACATCTTTGGGAAGCTGCTATTCAGCCTCCTTTATCTTCCTTCACTGAAACACATGTGCTTTAATGAGAACAAAGATAACTGAGCCCTTCATGACTCATCATTATTTTTGCCAGCCATTCACCAAGATGACTAAGTTTGGAATCAAACTAACAATAATTGTAATATAAGTATCATTTGTTGCTTCTTAGCCTTTTGGTAAGATCAAATGAAGAAACACTTGTTTATAGATCCTCAAAGTCCTTGTACTTCAAGATTTGAATAAAATTTTCTCATACTCCCATACTATGTATAGCTGGATATCCATTATCCCTGTGTATTTCTCGGCAGACTTCTGGGATTCTTCCACTTCTACTCGTCTCTACTTCATTGTTTTCCCTGAAGTACAGTTGGTTTGCAGTGTTGCATTAGTTTTAGGTGTATAGCATGGTGACTCAGTTGTGTGTGTATTCAGTCACTCAGTCACGTCCGACTCTGTGACCCCATGGACTACAGGCTCTTCAGTCCATGGAATTTTCCAGGCAAGAATACTGGAGTGGGTTGCCATTCCCTTCTCCAGAGGATCTTTTCAACCCAGGGATAGAAGCTGGGTTGCCCACATTGCAGATTCTTTACCATGTAAGCCACCAGGGAAGCCCACAGCATAGCAAACATCTTAAAATTGCTCTAATCCCAGCTCATCCACACCATGTGCTTCACTTTTCCACCCCAAATCTCACCTTTTAAACCCAAAGAGCTTCTCAAGGCATTAAAAAATAAAAAGTTCAGTTGTCCTCTGATGAAATACGAAATATTGTACCAACTCATAAACTAACATTTTTTTTCTCTGATACATAACTATTTCATTAATTCCACTCATTGGTCCCTTATATGATGTGTTATTCATTGCGCTAAATGCTTTTTATGCATTGTTCCTTAATTTTCAAAACGATCTGGTGATGTGGCCATTATGAGATAGATGAGAAAATTCAGACTCACAGAGGCTAAGCTATTTGTCAAAGTCAATCAACTAAAAAGTGATAAAGGGAAAATCTGAACACAGAGACTATTGAGCACAAGGCACGCATAGGAGACACTGCGTCTTCTTTCAACCCAGTGCAAAAATCTTTGTATCACTTTGTGGCAGCTGGAGAAATGGGCAGAATGTTAACTAGGCTACTCTGATACTTCTGGCTTCCTCCAGGGTCACAGACTCCCAAATGCTTAAAAAGAGCTGTGCTGGCCAGACCCATGCCCACACTGGGCAGGAGCAGTGCATGTGATCAGGACACTGGTCAACTTGGTGACATCCTCTGTAGTTGACTCATCTCATTCTACAGCCTCTTTTTTTCCCACCGCAGGCTCCTTCAGGAATGGGGCTGGACCTCCAAGTTGGGCCCTGTTTCTCCTGGGACTAGGAGCTGTCTTCTGCTTAAGGCAACATCCAGGGACAAAGGTGATCAGATCATCTGATCATCCAGGTGATCAGATGATTCCCCTTTTTTATCCTCTGATCAAGGGACCACCCTGTGTTTCTACTCACTATGTGGCTCCTTTTAAGATATCTTCTTCCCACCCTTTTCCAGCTGTAGGGCCCCTGTACCAAGGGAACAGTGGAATTTTCTACCAGCTCCCTTTCAGGAAGTAGTTTATGAGGGCACCTGATGATATCAGCACTGCTCACTCCTAAGATCTCATGGTTTCCATAGGTTTTCCACAATCTTAGCCAAGAATTCCATTTGTGTAAAAGACTAGGTACACTGCAAAAACATCTCTCACCAGATGCTATTTATTCTGGACCTGGATGCCCTCTCTGTGCTTCCCTCTCCCCATCAAGTCAAACTTTAACTACTAAATCATTCAAAATGGGTTCTCATCACATAAGGGTTCAGAACCCAGATTCTAGAGTTCAAGATTATACTTTCAACCTTTAGACCATGAAATTTTTGATCCTTGCTTTATATCCTTGGATATGCTCCAGTGTCTCCTGGTTTATAGTCTATAGGAACTTGAATAGAATTTGTATCCTGCTGGTGTGTGAAAATTATATAAATTTTAATTATGTTGGAATGGTTCATAGTGCTTTTCAAGTCTACTATATCCTTCTATTCTCCCATCTATTCCGTCCATTAATTATTGAGAGTTTGACATAGAAACTCCAACTAAAAATCTTAATTTATCTACTTAAAAATAATTTTAATATACAGTGAAACTATATGTAACTTTGTTCCTTATTTTCCAAGTCTTTTGTAAATGTGTTATCATACTTTCATAATTTAAAAAGTAAAAAGGAAAGAAGAAAAAAAAAGATTCTGCATTCAAATCTCATCCTGAGCACTTGCTGGTACTGGGGTTTTGAAGAGCACTTAAAGTTCCTTAAAAAGCCAAACAGGGCTCAGTTTTCTTATCTACCATTGGGGACGATGTTAAGAGTTGGGGGTACAGGTTAAAAATAATAATAATAAAAAATAAAAGAGTTAGGGTTGTCAAAGATCTTCCCTAGTGGCTCAGAGGTTAAAGTGTCTGCCTCCAATGCAGGAGACCTGGGTTCGATCCCTGGGTCAGGAAGATTCCCCTGGAGAAGGAAATGGCAACCCACTCCAGTATTCCTGCCTGGAGAATCCCATGGATGGAGAAGCCTGGTAGGCTACAGTCCACGGGGTCGCAAAGAGTCAGACACGACTGAGCGACTTCACTTCACACTTTAGAGTTGTCATGACCATACCAGACCACCTTACCTGTCTCCTGAGAAATCTGTATGCAGGTCAAGAAGCAACGTTAGAACCGGACATGGAACAACAGACTGATTCCAAATTGAGAAAGTAGTACATCAAGGCTGTATATAGTCACCCCACTTATTTAACTTATATGCAGAGTACATCATGTGAAATGCCGGGCTGGATGAAGCACAAGCTGGAATCAAGATTGCCAGGAGAAATATCAATAACCTCAGATATACAGATGACACCACCCTTGTGGCAGAAAGTGAAGAGAAACTGAAGCCTCTTGATGAAAGTGAAAGAAGAGAGTGAAAAAGCTGGCTTAAACCTCAACATTCAAAAAACTAAGATCATAGCATTCGGTCCCACCACTTCATGGCTAATAGATAGGAAAACAATGGAAACAGTGATAGACTATTTTCTTGAGCTCCAAAATCACTGCAGATGGTGACCGCAGCCATGAAATTAAAAGACACTTGCTCCTTGGAAGGAAAGCTATGACCAACTTAGACAGCATATTAAAAAGCAGAGACATTACTTTGCTGGCAAAATTCCCTCTAGTCAAAGCTATGGTTTTTCCAGTACTTATGTATGGATGTGAGAGTTGGACTATAAAGAAAGCTGAGCACCTAAGAATTGATGCTTTTGAACTGTGGTGTTGGAGAAGACTCTTGAGAGTCCCTTGGACTGCAAAGAGATCCAACCAGTCCATCCTAAAGGAGATCAGTCCTGAATATTCGTTGGAAGGACTGATGCTGAAGCTGAAACTCCAATACTTTGGCCACCTGATGGGAAGAACTGACTCACTAGAAAAGACACTGATGCTGGGAAAGATTGAAGGCAGGAGGAGAAGGGGACAACAGAGGATGAGATGGTTGGATTGCATGAGTTTGAGTAAGCTCAAACTAACTCAATGGACATGAGTTTGAGTAAGCTCTGGGAGTTGGTGATGGACAGGGAAGCCTAGCGTGCTGCAGTGCATGGGGTCTCAAAGAGTCGGACACGACTGAGCGACTGAACTGAACTGAAGGGTTGTCAAGAACCTGAATGAGATAACACATGTAAGGACTCAGCAGTCTGCATGGCACCAAGTTCTCTGAAAATAACTATACTTATTAATAACTGTGCTGTGCTAAGTCGCCTCAGCTGTGTCTGATTCTTTGTGACTCCATGGACTCTACCCACCAGGCTCCTCTGTCCACAGAATTCTCCATGCAGGAATACTGGAGTGAGTTGTCATGCCCTCCTTCAGGGGATCTTCCCAACCCAGGGATTGAACCCACATCTCTTATGTCTCCTGCACTGGCAGGCTGGTTCTTTACCACTGTCCTTCTAAAAAGTGGTCATTCTCTATTAACATCAAAAAAGTGGTGGGAATTTTTCATTCACCACATTGCACAGTATTGTTCCAGAAACATTATCTGTTCAGGATTTTCTCTGGTTGCTGTTGTCGTTCTTGCCTTAAATCTAGTCTTTGAGGGGTTGGGTCCACAGCTTAATGGAATATAAAATCTTGGTGTCTTTCCGACCCTTCTCAAGCCCCTGCCTTGGCATCCTCAGTAACAGTAGATGGCTCCCTTGGCAGTTACAATTTACCTGCTTCCCTCCAAACAAGTCACAGAACCATGGTTTTGTTTGCCTGTAAAAAGCTGATACATTGTCTAGCAGACAGTTCTGATCAGATGTTTTCAATACCACAGGCAACTCCCCCACCCTCTGGCCTCACTCTTATCGACTTCTTCCTCCCATAGAGTTCAAAGTCTCTAATAGCTGGAGGCCTGACTGGTTCTGAGATCAGGTGTTCTAAGGCACCTGTTTTTCCTTCTCCTAAAATTCTTAACAGATAAGGATCCAGGAAGTCCTTCAAGTCCACTAAATAATCTGAGCTTCCACAGTAACATTTCTTTATAGATGAACGCTTCTTTTACTTGTTTCATGAACGTTTTCAAGTTTATTTTCTACAGCTTCTTTCCAACCTGCTTTTTGAGATCGTTTCCTTAGCATTAATATATGCATGTTTTTAAAAAACATTTGTCTTGATATAGATTGAAAAATTCATCTGTTCATTCCACGTGTTACATGCCAGTTCAAATCTAAAGAAATATAAGGTCTCAAACACCAAACCATGAGCAATTTTGTGGCAGTGGAAGTCTTGTTGGTCAGGATTTTAAACTCCGTTTATTACTTACTACTTCTGCTTGACAGATGTGTATCTTGGCTCGTTGTTCAGTCGCTCAGCCGTGTCCGACCCTTTGTGACCCCATGGAGTGCAGCCCGCCAGGCTTCCCTGTCCTTTACCATCTCCTGGAGCTTGCTCAAACTCATGTCCATTGAGTCAGTTTTGCCATCCAACAATTTCATCCTCTGTCGCTCTCTTCTCCTCCTGCCCTCAATCTTTCCCAGCATCAGGTGCTTTTGCAATGTGTCAGCTCTTCGCATCAGGTGGCCAAAGTATTGGAGCTTCAGCTTCAACATCAGTCCTGCAGCATCTTGGGTTACATCCCAGCAAAGAGTCTGGGCAAGTTGAAATTTCTCCCCCACAGGTACTGTCGTCACATCTTCCTGGAAAACCTATGATTTGGTGACCATGTAGGACTCTCTCATGGGCTGTAAAAAAAATTCTACCAGATCTATTGTCTATTTGGGGTTATCAATCTAGTGTTTGGGCTTCCCTGGGATCTCAATTGGTAAAGAAGCTGCCTGCAATGCAAGAGACCTGGGTTCGATCCCTGGGTCGGGAAGATCCCCTGGAGAAGGAAATGGCAACCCACCCCGGTATTCTTGCCCGGAGAATTCCACGGACAGAGTATTCGGGAATCCTAGGTGGCGCTAATGGTAAAGAACCTGCCTGCCAATGCAGGAGACATAAAGGATGCGGGTGTGGTCCCTGGGTGGGAAGATCCCCAGAGGAGGGCATGGCAACTGACTCCAATATTCTTGCCTGGAGAATCCCATGGACAGAGGAGCTTGCTGGGACACAGTCCATAGGGTCCCAACCCAGGAATCGAACCAGCCTCTCTTATGTCTCGCTTATGCCTCCCGCATTGGCAGGTGGGTTCTTCACCCCTGGTGTCACCTGGGATGCCCTTGATTGTGCTGTTTTTCACTCCGTCTTGAACCACTTGCTCTGGGAATGCAGCTGCTATTCTGTGAGCTGCCCTGCGGAGGGGCCCCTGCGGTTAGGAGCTGAGCAAGGCCTTTGGACACACAGCCAGCCAGCAAGGAACAGAGGCCTGCCAACAGCCAGGTGGATGAGCCACATTACAAGTGGATGCTCTAGCTCGGTCAGGCCCTGAGATAATCGTGGTCCCAGTTGAGAACTTGATTGAAACCTCATGAAAAACCTGTAGCTAGAACTACACATTTAAATCCCTCTCTGAGCCTCAGAAACTGTGAAATTGAAATGTCTGTTCATTTAAGCTGCTAAGTTTTAAGGTAATTTATTGTGTGGCAAGAGATAACTTATACATGAATGGTAATGTGGCCAACCTACCCAGATAAAGCACTGAATCTTAATTTGGATCCAAACGAAGATGCATTTTAATTGGGTAATTTCATTTATAGAAATCTATTCCAGAAACTATTGCCTACATCATTACAAATTTATACACAATGTTATTGGGGATTATTACCCTACATAAAAGTGTCCAGCAATAAGGAATTGCTAAATAAAGTATGGTCTGTCCATTGAAAGTAATTTAAAATAACTTCTAACAGAAAGTTTAAGGACTTTATACTGTAAAGATAGAAACAAAAGAATATAAAATTTTATATACAATACAATTTTATATTGTTATATTTATGTCCCAGCTTCCCTGGTAGCCCAGCAGTAAGGAATCTGCCTGCTAATGCAGAAGATGCAGCTTCAATCCCTGGGTCGGGAAGATGCCCTAGAGCAGGAAATGGCAGCCCACTCCAGTACTCTTGTCTGCATAATCCCATGGACAGAGGAGCCCAGCGGGCTTCGGTACCTAGGGTCACCAAGAGTTGGACCGAGCAACCAAACAACAACATACACATACACAAAGACATATAGCACTTACAACTCAAAAAAAAAAAAAATCCATGTGTTAAAAAACCAGTAAGAAAGTCTTAGCTGTAGCTCCAGAGAGAGAAGTAAGTCTGTGGGTCTCCAGCAACGGCATTCACTGTAAGTCGCAGCCATGACTTTCACTTCCATGGGCACATGTAAGACACTCATGAGGACTCCCAGAAATACTAAGAGCAGGGCACTTTCTGCAGAGTTGGGACTCTTCCATCACCAGAGACTGACTGACCTCTAGATTCAGACGCTGGTGTGGCTTCATTCCTACCCATTTGATGGTGAGATTCACCAGCATTAAAGAATTCTAATGGTCTGAGGCCAAAGACCCTGCTACCACTTTTGTCTTCCTTCTTCTCTCACACCCCTCATTTGACCTGTCAGCAAATCCTATTCACTATACTTGGAAATGGGGCACTTTCCAGCACCTTCCATCTATTTCCAGGGCCTGGTGAATTACCTGGTACACAGTAGTTATGCAGTAATGATTTGTTGAAAGAATGGAGTGAGTCTTACACTCTTCATAATGTCCACAAGGTCTGGCCCCTAGCAGCTTTATGTGCTGTTATCTGGCCCATGATCCCCTCTCTTATCATCTTTTATCACAAACCCACCCATGTCATATGCTCGAATTATAGTGAACTACTTCTAGTTTCCCAGTTTCTCTTTGGGAAGCTGTTTCATTCTTCTGTGACCTCTCCAATGCTATTCCCTCAGCCTAGAAGAAATTCTTACACTTTAACAGTATTGCACAAGTCATCTTAGCCAACTAAAACTCACTCTAGTCTAAATACTTCTCCTTTGTTCTTTGCTTACCCCAGCACATGCATTTCTATCAAAGCACAAACTGCACTCTACTGAGGTCTGCCTATCTCCCCATCAGAACGCTAAGTTCTGTGTCTTGGCCATCTTGCTTTGGCATTCCTGAAGTGTCGCACGAGGCCTGGCTTGTGGAATGCAATAAATGCCAGCAAATCAATGAATTAAAGGACTTCTCTGTGTGTTGAGTTTGCTCACATACAGAATCACAAAACAAGAGGCACTACAAAGATACGTTCTTTCACTATAAATACAAATGAATTATTCTTTGGCAGCAATATACTTCACACTCATCTTTAAAGGAAGGATGAGTGTGAATATTTGCTTTGAGAGCAGTTTATTTTTAACTCCTTCAGAGTAACCCAAAGACAAGCTAACATTTCCTCTTCTTGGCACAATCATTATCCTTCTCTTTTCTCAAAATTCCATTTATTGTATTATGAATATATCTGCCATCTTAAATTTTAAGTGTGCAATACATAATTGTTGACTACAAGTTATTCAACATTGTACAGCAGATTGCTAGAATTTATCAATCTTGTTTGTGTGCACTCTCAGTCTTAATTGACTCTGTGATACCACAAACTGTAGCCCACCAGGCTCCTCCAACCATGGAATTTTCCAGGCAAGAATACTGGAGAGAGTTGCCATTTCCTTCTCCAGGGGATCCTGAAACTTTATGCCCATTGACCATATATAGGAAAAATATATTAAATGAGTATGGTCTTAATTTTCTTGAAAAAATATTATCAAACTGTCATATATTGAACTAGATAATCACTTTCCACTTTGACTATCCCCTCCCGCATTTCTCTCTTTCTTTCTCAAGATTGGGACTCAACCAGCTGTCAGGTCTAACCAAAACTGCCCTGTAAAAATGCAAAGAATACAAGGTGCTTTATTATCATAAGACTGCAATGGGATACAAAAGTATGTGTGGGCAAAGACTGGAAAAGTAACATGAGACAGAGTTCTGCCTATTACCAAGCAGATACTGCAACCCACATGCTGTTCCAGATGCAATTACAAAGAAGGAATGGTCCCTTTCCTGGAGGAGTCCACAGTCTCATAGCTTTAACGCAAATTGCTGTAATCTCCTTTGATAAGAAACAATGGTGCCACTGTGTGGAGGACACCAGTGTGCCAGAGGAGTTAAACTACTCAGATGTCAGTGGTCCACTAGGGTTTGCAGGCCTCTAGGGAATGATCATGGAGCATGGCAACTTTCTTATCAGTGGGAACTAAGGTAATTATTAGAGTGGAGAAGGAAAAAGAGCTTTTGTGTGTCAGAAGCAGTAGTAACCTCACATGGTAATCTCACATGGTTGCCAAAAATAATCAGTGTTGCTGTTTCTCAGCATAATAACTGGGAAGGTCCCATTCAAAGAGCCAGTGCATTGAGGGCAAAATGACCATGTGGCCTGTAGTGCTAGGATGGTTCCTGGGGCCTGGCCCCTTCTCCAGGCCCTGCATTGATATCTGTTTATAGTCATCCTTCCCCATATCCAGCACCTTCTCCCAGAACCAGACCCTAGAAGGGCTTTCACAGGGAAAACCATGAGATGTGAAGTTTCCAGTGACTGGGACTCAAAACACTACAGGCTTACTCTGTCTCCTTCAGAAAGGGCCAAGACCTGGGAACCACGGAGACCTTCTGTCACTCCTGGAGAAGGAAAGGCAATACTACCACCTTTCATTCATTTTGGGTGGACTAGCCTCCACCTAGGACAGACAAGCAGACTCTCTACTTCCAGATACAAGCTTGAAAAAGTGGTAAAATGCAAAGTGTATGTTAGGTAGGAGATTTCTTTCTAAAAAATCACACAAAAAAGATATGTGTGTGTGTGTACATGAGTGTGTGTGTGTGTGTGTGTGTGTGTGTATGCACCTTTGAATCTTTTGGCTGGATCAAGAGCTTTTCCCTTCTCCCTGTGCGGCTTAACCCTCCTTTCTTCCATGTGAACACAAGCCTCCCAGTCAATTTCAGAACAGAAACTCTCCTCATCCCCCTTCCCTCATCCTGCCCTGAGGATTCAGGTTTAGAGGGTCCTTAGCACCCAAATATTCAGCAAGGAAAAGATCCTTTCTTTCCCAGAGTCTCTGGAAAGGAGAGGGGATCCGCTTGATCATATTCCTGTCTCCCGGCCACAACCGTTCTCAGGAAGATGAGGTACTTTGATCAGCCTGGGTCATACATTCACTGCAACACTGCTGAAGATTTGTGTGAAATGCCCACCAAGTAAGAGAGCTAACAATTCCCAAAAGGAAAAGATTTCAGTAGTCCAAAAACAAACAAACAAACAAAGCCAAACAGATGTCTGTTGCACTGAGAAGGGACTAAGCAAGGCTGACTTCCAAGTTTTTCCACCTAGGTGGATGGCGATGTTGGTAGAATATGCACACAGACATATTCACATTGTAGTGATCATATCTCACTATACACAAACACAGAATCACTACATTGGGCACCTGAAACGAACACGTTACATGTCAATTATATCTCAATTAAAAAAAAAAAAGAAAAAGAAAATGCAAAGATAGAAGTAATTTGAGCCCATAGGGATAGCTGTTTTTAAAATGTTGAATTTAAAGGGCCTGGAGGACATTCGAATGAGGTCATCTCTTAGAAACAAGAAGTAGATAGCATAGCAGAAAAACGGACACTTAAATTTTTAAATGAAAATTGTTTCGAGTTAGGATGCATCAGGGTGTGATGTGGGAAACCCACTACAGTTTCTAATGGGGAAATTCTTCAGCAAAAAACTACTTGTTGCCCGTGTTTCTTATTTTATTAATCTCCATTCAATATCAAGCTCCGCAGAATCTGCACTTCCTTCCAGTCAGGACGGGTGCCCGACTTTGGCTTGGGGGTCGCGCAGTCGGAGCCTACTGGCCCTGCGAGCAACCCGCGGACTACAACTCCCGGCGTGCCCCGCGAGGGTGCGGGATCGGAGGTGGGCGGGGCCGGGAACAGCCACCCCCGTGGGCAGTCGGGCGGGGAGATCGGGCGGCGCCGAGCTGAGGTGGCGAGACAAGAGCTCCCGGATGTGGAGAAGCTGGGGAGAAGGCGTGGGAGGAAGATGGACTCGGTGGAGAAGGGGGCCGCCACCTCCGTCTCCAACCCGCGGGGGCGACCCTCGCGGGGCCGGCCGCCGAAGCTACAGCGCAACTCCCGCGGCGGCCAGGGCCGAGGGGTGGAGAAGCCCCCGCACATGGCGGCCCTCATCCTGGCCCGGGGCGGCAGCAAGGGCATCCCCCTGAAGAACATTAAGCACCTGGCGGGGGTCCCGCTCATTGGCTGGGTCCTGCGTGCGGCCCTGGACTCGGGGGTCTTCCAGAGGTGCGCATGTGCGAGAGTGGGCGGCGCGGCCTGGGCGGGGGTCGAGAGGGGGAGCCGGGCCGCCGGAGGGGCCAGGGCCCCGGGGTAGCGGCCCCCGGAAGGGGTGCACAAGATCCGGGGTGCCTGGGCCCCGGCCGCCTGCGGGGGAGGCAGGGCTCCAGTTTCTTCCTTGTTCCGTAACTGTTAATAGCCATGAACTTGGGACTGTTCCTGCCCCAGCCCTTGAGAATGACACCCATAAAAGGGGAGATTTCCTCTTTTCAAAAGTCTGCGCTGCCCAGGTTGACCTCACAGGGTAAAGGCAAGGAGGCCACCCTTGTGAAACATCTGCGATAATACCTCCTTTAGACGAAGGCCACTAGCTTTCCCCTGTTGCTCAGCGTCTGCTACCCACCTGGTGCTGATCGATTAAGGAGGCGTCAGGTTCATGAATGGAGTGGGGTGTCAAGGCTTTTCTCATTTCCAGCTCAGCTTGGAGATCCTTTCCTGACCTTTGGAAAACACTCTAAGCTATCTGCCTGTTGTGAGTCAGCACAATCTAGAAAGCTGCCCACATTTGTACCTGGGTGCGAGACAGTGGAACAGCGTACCGTGGGGCTGTTTGATGAAATGCTTCTAAATGATTTGATCATACCTTTGGAACCTCGTTTGCCCTAAGGACGGTTTTAATTGTGCATCATTTAAGAGACATGGCCATATGCCATGTTAGTCAGGAGTTATGTCATTCATAAAAGGGAGGAGGCATTCTGTGCCAAGAATGAATTTACACATGGTAATTTCAGCCTAATAGTGCTTGAATTTGTTCCCCGTGAAAAGTAAATTATCTTCACCTTTTGATTGTCGAGTTTTGTTTTTAAAGAGATGGCTGTCTCTGGAGCATATTAATTACATACATTAATATGTGAATAAATGATTTTCATTTAACCGAACGTGTTTACAAAGGAGATCCCAAAATAGTATAAATTTACTAATTTTCTTGATGTTTTTATCCAAAGGAAGTCTTGGGTGGTGCTGGGTGAATAGAAGCCTGCACACAGAAGATATTAACAACAGTAATGTAACAGGAAGTGTGCAGAGGAGAGATAGGGAAAGACTTGGGGATTTGGTTCAATACGGTAAACACTGAGTCTGAGTTTCTGCCATACACATCCAAGGGGATTACAAGATGAATGTGACATGACTCACAGACTTTGGGACATTTTTACCTCCTCACAAAAGGTACACACTGGAAAACAAAAAAGGACCGAGAGAAGGTGTATCCAAGTTAGTAGTGATGTAGTAAAACCCTATTTCTGTGACATAAACCAGAGATCAAAATCACATTCTTAATAGATTGAGAACAGAACTCCTTTACAACTCCTACTGCATATGTCAGGAAACCCTTTTCAAACTGGCTTAACCTAAAAGAAGGTAGGACGTCTTTGAGATACAAATTCAAGAGGAAAAATGATTCATTTAGTCTGCAAATATTTATTGACTACCTACTATGTGACAGGCACTGTTATGTGTCCTTAGCCAGGAGTTTAGCAGTAGGGTCCATCCATAGATGGAGCTGGCATTGTAACAGGGAGAAGATAGTTAATATATAGTGTACTGTATCAGGTAGTAATTCATATTTTTTTAAAAAAAGAAAGTAAGGGGATGGTGCATGTGATCACCATAATCCTGTTTCTTGGTTCCTCTAAGGCTCTCCCTTTTATGGTATGGGGGTGGTTTTGCTGAAAACTGCAAAACTTTATACACATAACAACTCTGTCCAAGCCTCTGTGGTCAACCAAACTCCATCATGGTTTCTAACGGCTTAAAGGCTTTGTTCTTAGGATGATTCCAGCCCCATAAAAGGAGTTCTCAATGCTGCCAGGAGGATTTACCTTCTTTCTGGCAGATAGCTGCTATACACCCTCCTTCAGCAGTTAATTTAGGAAACTTGTAATTATCCATTCATTCTCTTCCCTTTGAGGTCTAATCTACCACCCCAAAGGGGTAAGTTTGAATTTAATTGACTTATTCTGAACCTGCAGTCAGTTTGGAGCAGCCTTCCTGCTTCTCACCTTCTACTTTCTTAAAAAAAAAAAAATCTACCCTGTGAAGGAATTGGAGAAAACTGTAGCTCACCCTGTTTGTTTTTCAGGCCTGGAGATTACTTTGTCCAAAATCATTTTGACTTAATTGAGTTTCTAGCCTGCTTAGAATCAAAGCTAACAATACTTTCAAGGTTGCTAACTTTGCCCATTAACTTACATAGTTAACAGTCAAGAAAAAAAGCTGTGATATTTTCATTTAGTAAAAAGTCATTGTGAGAGCTGAGTTTGTAAGAGCTTGGTTTTCAACAGTGGTTGAATGCTGTGTAAGTAAATCTTAGAGTGCATCGATTTTTTTACATGTTGCCTAATATATTTGTGAAAAATAAACATAAGTGTTGGTTTCACTTTTAGGGTGTGGATTTATGATTAATGAAAGGCTTGGGCTGTGTTGTCCTTGAAATGGCAGTTTATGATTTGAAGTTTCTGTTACAGGGACCATGGTTGATGCTCCTGTTCCTCCTCTTAGATGTAGTATGACTTCACTTGAGGCTAAAGCCATCATCATTCCACTTTGATGTTTACTTTATACTTGATTTTAAATTTTATTAAAAAAGCCTGTTTGTTCATTTGCTCATCCTTTTCTCTTGCATTTGCTAATGTAATGGTGCCCCTTAGCTGAGTGGAAATGATTGACTTCCTTATGATGATGTAATAAATGATAATCACTGTATTTTAAGTGTACAGGTAGGATGCTGTTTTCATATTCATAGTGCCATTGCCTTACATAGTACAAATAAATTAAACGTTTGGACTTTTGAAGGTGTGAAAGCAAAACTCCAGTTTTCCTTCAAACAGAGCTAGTGTGAGGATTAAATGAGACTGTCAGCTGTTCCTTTATCACCATTGCTATTATTTTCAATAGCTATTACTTACTAAACATTTATTCTATATTGTGGTTTATATTGATTTGTCGTAACAACCATATTTGATAATGGCTGTCATTGTCACCTCTGTTTTAGTGAAAATTTAGGCTTAGGGAGATTTGGCCTTGGGTCATATAACTAGCTTGTGGTAGAACCAAGACTTGAGGTCCTTCCTTCAGAGCCCATGCTCTTAACCATTAACTGTTCCATTCATTCAGCAAGTGTATATTGAGCACCTGTTATGTTGCAGGCACTATAAAAATACTTTGTAAAAAGTAAAGCATTATAGAAAGGTCAGTTATTGCTTCCTGGCCATTCTCTATTTCTACTAATAGGTTAAGAATTTTTCATGTCAGTGAATTTTGTATCCCTGGTGTCCAGAGAAGGGCCTGAAACAGACTACACAGTCAAGAGGCATTTCCATTTCATGAAAAAAGGAATGAAAGAAGAAACATAGGCAAACCTCTGGTTTTATTTACCATTTAAGCATTTCCTAAAGATCACTGAATCTTGAGGTGTTGAATGTTTATCATAGTAAAGATCAGGATATTAAAGTAAATGGCTTCAGTAATTTATTTCAGTTAGTGAGTTAACTAGATGTCAAAAGACTGGTCTCTTTTACTGTTTACTTCTTACTTTATACCATCACCACCCTTCTTTTATCCTCTCTTTAAAAAATTTACTGAGTTTTCATTGGTACTTCAGTTTGTTGTATACCTCTGTGACATTTTCCAGTAAAAAACTTATACCAAAACTATTTCATATTTTGCAGTGGAGGGAAATGAGGGCTTCTGTGTTCTGCCTTTTGCAAAATGACACTCGTAGATATGACACACTTGACCTCTAACCAGTGGCTCATCTTGCTTCCTCTGAAAAAAATTAAGGGGCTCATCTTGCTTCCTCTGAAAAAAATTAAGGGGCAAGGTAGGGGTTTATTGACTTTATCTCTAGATTTAAATCTTCCTTCTGCCAATAGTAAAGGGAATTTGTTAAATCTAGAGCTGTTAGAAATTTTTCTTTAGTTTCTTTCTTTTCACTCTTGATAGTTGAGCATAGATGTATGAAACATGCAGTTTCTCTTTCTTTCAGTAGATGTTGAATGAAAGGGGTTAAGAAATACTGTTGACTCTTGAACAATATGAGGATTGAGATACCAACTCCCCTCAGCCAGGGCAGTCAGAAGTCCCAGATCAGCTTTTGATCTCCCATAACTTAACTACTAGTTGCCTACTGTTGACCAAAGCCTTCCTAATATCGTAAACACTTTTTTTTTTTTTTGATTTAGGGCTTTCCTGGTGGCTCAGATGATAAAGAATCTGCCAGCAATGCAGGAGACCTGGGAAGATCCCTGGGTCTTCCCAGGGTTGGGAAGATCCCCTGGAGAAGGGAATATCCCCTGGAGAAGGGAATGGCTACCCACTCCAGTATTCTTGCTGGAGAATTCCACGGATAGAGGAGCCTGGCGGGCTACAGTTCATGGGGTTGTAAAGAGTCAGACACAACTGAGCATCTGACTTTTTAAATTAATTAATTAATTTTTAATTAAAGGAAAAATTCTTTAAATTCTGTGGTGCTTTACAGTTTTCAGAAGTTTTACGCACATGATTTCATGTAATCTCATTTTTTCTCCCTGCCCCTGTATTGGCCTTCCTCCCCCTTTCCCTCTCCCCACTGGTAACCACTAGTTCTCTATATCTGAGACACATTATGCTTTATTTAGTTTTATTTATTTTCATTATTTATTAACACATTTTATATATTTATTATATAGTATGTTACAGTAAAGTAAGCTAGAGAAAAGAAAATGTTAGCAAGGAAATCATAAGAAAGACAAAATACATTTACAGTACTTAGCTATAATGATATCAGAATTGTACTTTGTTTACAAGATGGATCATCTATCAGTACCTACATCAATATTGTCTTATATAAAACACTGTAGATATTATATATATTACTAACACAACATCAAAAATGAAAAGATACTGTAAAAAAGAAATTCATATTTATCTACAAGTATAATGATTCAGGCATTGATAACAAAGAAGCAGTTATATGATTGCTTTGTGGTAGTCTAGGGCTTCCCTGGTGGCTCAGTGGCAAAGAACCCAGCTGCTAATGCTGGAGACTAGGGTTTGGTCCCTGGGTCTGAAAGATCCCTTGGAGAAGGAAATGGCAACCCACTCCAATATTCTTGCCTGGGAAATCCCATGGACAGAATTGTCTGGCAGGCGACAGTCCATGGGGTCACAAAGAGTTGGACAGGACTAAGCAACTAAACAACAATAATGGTGGTCTATTTTAATCAGTATGATTGCTTCATGGTAGCCTGGCCCACACACACTAATGAATGAATCATAAAAATTTTATGGTATATAGTATTATAGTCATATTCATAATACAGTGTCAGGAACATTGTTCTATTTTTTAAAAGCCAAAAGTGCAACATTATTAACTTTATATTAAGTATCATTCATCTTATACTACGTGAGGGTAGATTATTATCTACATGAAAGTAAAGTGAAAGTGTTGTATTATCATGTATTATCTACATGAAAGTAAAGTAAAGTGAAAGACTCAGTCATGTCTACTGTTTGTGACCCCATGGACTGTAGCCTGCCAGGCTCCTCTGTCCACAGAATTGTCCAGTCAAGCATACTAGAGTGGGTTGCCATTTCCTACTTCAGGGGATCTTCCTGACCCAGGGATCAAACCCAGGTCTCCTGCGTTGTGGGCACATTCTTTGCTATCTGAGCCACCAGGGAAACCCACTATCTACGTATGTTTTATGTATTCATGGCATACCTAACTTTATTTTTTCTGATAGTACTAGGCTGCACAGTTTACAGTTTTGTTCATACTGTTGCAGATCTCCTTAAATTTTTCCCATACATTTATTGAAACAAATTCACACAGTTCAAACCTGTGTTGGTTAAGGATCAACTGTATGCACGTATACCAAAGAAGTCATTCAGATGTCTTTGTGGAATGTCAGTCTAAAAGCATTGTGGCTAGAGTAAAACAGTCTGTTTCTAGCAATGGAAATTTATAAAGGTTGAGAAAACTTCAGTAGAGACTAGTATGCATCCCCCAAATAATGTTTTGTATTTTACTGTGAGTCATCATCTTATAAAGTGCAAAAGGTCAGCTATGTAAGGTGTGGTTAATAGAGCTGTTACACTAAGCTCTCCTGAGCCAGTCAAGTCATGTTCTCCACGACTTTGATTGTTATTGGTGGCTTCACCCTGTTGATTCTGTGTTCAGATATTTATGTACCCATTGTTAGTTGCCCCCATCCCACCCAAAAAAGAGTTGGCTTGTCTGACTGTTTGGGGCATATAAGTCTTTACTAAGCTTGAAACTCAGCCTTGTGATTTGGCTAAGCCACATCCATTTTGTTTCTCAGTAGGCATAGTAACTATACAATGCTTTGGATTTTGATGGGAAAAAAGAAATAGTATCTTCTTTATTTCCTTTAGATTTGAACTTCCAGGTTTACTAGTATTTTTAATAAACCATTAACCTTAAAATATCAATTTTTTCTAATTTTATAAACTGATATCTAGGGATGTGTAAACAATATGTATATAAATGTTATATATAATATAAATATTATATCTGGGACCACATTTATAATTCAAGCATTTTAAAATGTGGTTTCCATAGAAAATTCTTTATTTTTCTTTAAGTTTTATATTGCTTTGAATCTGTAACATTATTTTGATGGGACAAAAACTATTCTAACATTATGTAAGCTGTATTTTAGGGGTTGCAGAGCTCCTGTTTATCTTTAAATTTTTTTTTTTTAATATCTGTACAGTGTATGGGTTTCAACAGACCATGATGAAATTGAGAATGTGGCCAAACAGTTTGGTGCACAAGTTCATCGAAGAAGTTCTGAAGCTTCAAAAGACAGTTCTACCTCACTAGATGCCATCATAGAATTTCTTAATTACCACAATGGTATGAATTTGGCTAATAGTTTATTCAAAATGTTATGTAATTTCCAACTTGTTACTTATTTCACAAGACTTGTTTAACATTTGAATTTAGATCTTAGTATTACTTGCTTGCAAAGAACTTCATTTTGATGTTCTTTTCATTTGTCTTGTCTTTTTAAGAGGTTGACATTGTAGGAAATATTCAAGCTACTTCTCCATGTTTACATCCTACTGATCTTCAAAAAGTTGCAGAAATGATTCGAGAAGAAGGATACGATTCTGTTTTCTCTGTTGTGAGACGGCATCAGTTTCGATGGGGTGAAATTCAGAAAGGAGGTAATCTGTTGTATTGATTTTTATTTTAGCTCATCTTATGGAGAATTTTTCTTATGTAAATATTCTTTAGGAGTGGGAGGGTTAAAAAGGGAGCAGTAAAATAGAACGTGGGATTTATATCACTATAGTAGATAATAACATTTATAATCAGTTCTAAATCTTGTGATTGTTGAGATAAAACAATGGAAACTAAATTCATTCTTTATCTTTCTTTTTACAAAGGATTATTTTAACCCTCTATTTGTATTTTGAGGCAAATATGCCATTTTTCCAGAGCAGATACTTTTTTGTGTTGTTCTACCTATGAATCATATAGAATGGTGGGAAAAGAAGTCTTCCACCAAAAAGTTCTGGAGAAACTCAAGAATGAATCTGTAGAATTGCTTCTCAAAGTTCACAACTTCTTTTACCAAAAGAGTACCATAACATTTAGTTGGAGCCTTATTTCTCTCCAGACAAACTACTAAAATATATCACAAAGAATAGAATTACCAACAAATAGGTAAATGAAACATACCTGAAGAAAGGCAGTATGATTTCTGTTCAGTCCTGACATTTGTTGAGTGTAGGAAAACTGGGCCAATTGTCTCTAACCTATGTTTGCTTTAAAGGAGATAGTAAGGAAGATGCAGTAAAAATGGAGAAGGTCCACAAAAGAGCGATTAAGATAAGAAGATAAAGTTATAGGCAGAAAATGATTTTTAGTCTCTAAATGTGAATGTCATAAAATGTATCAATGACTAGTTTATTGATTTCATTCAATAAACAATTATTGAGTATCTTCTCTGCAAATTTGTTGTTTTATATATACAATATTTTGAACTTATTTACTAATATCAAGGGGCTTCCTTTGTAGCTCAATCAGTAAAGAATCTGCCTGCAATGCAGGACACCCAGGTTCAATTCCTGCGTCAGGAAGATCCCCTGGAGAAGGCAAATGGCAACCCACTCCAGTATTCTTGCCTGGAGAATCCCATGGACAGAGGAGCCTGGCAGGCTGCAGTCCATGGGGTCGCAAGAGTCAGACACGACTTAGCGACTAAACCAGCACCACTAAATATCAAAAATAAAATATAGGAAGAATTAAAGCTTGAAAAGCACACTTTTGAATAAGTTAAGGAAACCCATTGTTAAACTGAATGTTGAGCTTTATATGATAAAGTTTTATATGATTAAAGTTAAAATGAGTTAGAAAATATCTATACATATCAACAAATACAAATTTGCAAAAAGTTTAGTGCAAAGGCAAGGGAATTCCGATATGTACTATACTATGCTATTAATGTACATAGGTTTGACCCCGCCACCCCCACCAGGTTGCATTTATAGGAAAGAAATTATAGAGAAATATACCAATAATGGAGAGAAAAAATCCACTTAAATACCTTGCAAAACTAGATTATCCATAAAATCAAATATTTTACAACCATTGAGAATAGTACTGTAATATATACTCTCGGACATAGTCAGATGTCACAAGTTTTCCACTTTAGAATTAAGCAAGTGTTAATGTATTTGTCAAGTGTCTCCTCTATGCATGCTTGGATCTGGCTGCTGGGACTTATTTCTTCCAGAGTGTGTGGTCTAATGATGTCAGGATTTTAAATATCAGTAATGAAATGTTATTAAACACATAATAACTATAAACCATGTATGAGATACATATTTACTAGGACAGTTCGGGCCTAAAAAGAAAAGTATAAGGATACTATGGGAACGTGTGATCTGGGGACTTCAGGAGCAGCCTTTGAATCACATGTGAAGATTCAGTGGAGAAAAATACTATAGGACCTTTAATAGAAAGGCTTCATTTATTATATCATGGTGTAATTAATGTTGGTATTGTTCGGCCTTCATTATTACTAATGATAATAAACATAATTTATTCTTAAGTATATTTTATATTAGTATTTTTAAAATTACTGGTAAGAATGTATCATACGTTATATAAACATTTCCCATCAATATGTAAGGTTGAATAATTTAATGAGGAAATAGTCATTTTTCAGTAATTCCATAAATGTAGTTTCTCAACCACATTAGATAAATAACACACACATTGTATTTCTATAGAAGCACATAGTGTGCAATAGATTTAAAGGTCTCAAATATTGAATATAGTATTTTATGACAAGTTCAGTTCTTTGGCAGTTAAGGTTGCTTTTATGTCCTCCCAAAGCATTATATTTGTAGGAATCCCTTAAAACCTTAATTATTCAGAATTTCTCCATAAGATACTTTATTTTCCTCTTATTATTATTATTGAAGAGCAAAGATAAATCATCAAAATTATTTATCAGAATTGTTATCAGATACATCATCTGAGAGTTGTTATCAGAGGTTTTGTTCCTTTAAAAAAATCTTGTAAATTGCTTATTTAAAAAAAGAAATATTCTATATTCTGAGTTTATTTTTGTTTGCTTTTTTAAAAAAATTACTGAATGAACTATTTTGGTGTTCAGAGCACCTGGGACTTATTGTAGCTTTTTGCCTTTAGTTCGTGAAATGACTGAGCCTCTGAATTTGAATCCAGCTAAACGACCTCGCAGACAAGACTGGGATGGAGAATTATATGAAAATGGCTCGTTTTATTTTGCTAAAAGACATTTGATAGAGATGGGTTACTTACAGGTTTGTGCCCTTGTTTTGCAAAAAGTCTTTTAAACCCTTTTGTTTATGTACTTTGTTCTAAGAAAAAAGTACGGCACAGTTCATAAAGGAAAGTGTCAACCCCTAGAGGAAAAGGATTAACTGACAAGATTTATCATCCAGTGTATTTATTTGGCACACTTAAACCCGAACTGATTTGGGATACATTCAGTGAATATGTGAGGGACTCTGCTACAATTCTAACATTAAGATAAGAAATCAACTATTGAGTATTCTACATATGTTGTGGTATTCATATTATTTCATTCAAAACTCTAATCCATGGTTGTTGTATTGTCAAGTTGTGGTTGTACAGTTGAATAATCTTTACTGCTTTTAAAAGAGACCAAAAAAAAAAAAAAAAAAAAAGGCAGCAGTATAGTAGAGGTAAAAGAGCAACCAAGCTAAGCATCAGGAAAACCAGATTCTAGTAATCTCTATCTGTAACTGTTTAACCTTGAATATATAATTTTATCTGTTCTGCATCTTGGTGCTCTCCTTTTACAGTAAGTGGGTTGGATGTCTCTCTCAGCTTTAGAGCTTACATGGTTATATCATATACTATCTGTTCATTTTAGTTATAGTTATTGTTGATTCAACGCCTACTGTTAATTTATGAAATACTACATAGGTTATGTCATATAATGAAATAAAGTGGATGTTCCTAGTTTTGTTTTAGAGGAGGACATGGTAGCTCTGAAAAATGAAGTCATTGGCTCAAAGCAAAAACAAGTTGTAAATGGCATTGTTAGGATTTTAATTCAGATCCTTATGTTACTCAAAAAATAGCATTTTAAAACTCCAAAACTCTACTGTTTTTAGTAAGAATTCTCATATGACTCATTCTCTAAGGGGAAGAAATTTTCCAGTCTTCTGGTCAGTAGGCATACTGTAGGCTAGCTGTTCAGTTAAGTTTGAGTATTCAGGAAAATTAGATGTGACATCTATAGGTACAGCTTTCCCTATGCTCTTTGCTAAGGGGGACTGTAATTTGACCCTTTCCTAAGTGTGGAGAAAAATAGAAGTTCCTCATTGTAACAAGATTTGTAAAGAGACTGACAACTGTGAAAAATGTAAATTTCCAGTAATTGATCTTGACCTTGCAATGATTATAATCATAAGTGCCTCAACCCTCTTGCCCTGTGCATACCCCAGGATCATGATGCTCCTTGTTCTTTCTTTTGCCCACATGTGATCCATTTAGTTATTGTTGACTCCTGTCTGTACCTCAGAGATCAGTTCTGCGCAATAGATATTACAGTTCCTTTTCTTCCCCAGTCTGACCCCTATTGCAAATAGGAACAGAAGTTCCAAAAATACTTACACTACTGCTTTTGGATGATGAAGGGAGAAACTACCAGAACAAAGGGAGGAATACAACTAGGGATTCTCAGAAAATTCCTTGTGGTCAGAACCCTGGAAGATATGTATTATTTCTACTCTTGTTCAGTGTTAAAATAGAATTCTGAAAAAATGGGAACTTGCACTGTGTAGGTAGAATTTGAAAGGGTTAATTTACTTGTTTTACATGATTGAAATGTATGAAGCTCTCCCCTCCAAAAGAAATTACTTGTTGTGTGTCTGAATTTGCTGGGTTGTTCATTTTTCTTAGTACTGTAGCGGTGAATTTTAATAAATTTGTTGATAAGCGTGAATGCATGTTGACAACAGTCCTCATGGTACTCGTCATATGTTTAGGGTGGGAAGATGGCATACTACGAGATGAGAGCCGAGCACAGTGTGGACATCGATGTGGACATTGATTGGCCTATTGCAGAACAAAGAGTATTAAGGTGAAAACAAGACCTCAGAGCCTTTGCACTAGATCATAACAAATTATCTTTAGTAGATCCATTTAAATTCACTTTTAGACACAGATTTCTGACCCTCCAAACATCTTAGAATCTTTTGTAATATTTTGCTTATGTGAGGAAGACATATACATAAAATATGCCTCTAAATGGCTTATTCAGTAACTTCAGAACCACGTAGTTTGGTTGGACCACACTTAAAGTTCTTGCACTATAAGCTGAAGTGTGTGTGAAGTAACTTGAAAAGGTAATGTTTGAATAATTGGATGGGAATGGATTATCAAGTTTATTGGCGTTAGCCAGATGAGAGGGAGTGATTAGTTTCACACTTGGATTCAAAGGTCTGTTTTGGTTTCTTTTAGATACGGTTATTTTGGCAAAGAGAAACTGAAGGAGATAAAACTTTTTGTTTGCAATATTGATGGATGTCTCACCAATGGCCACATTTATGTATCAGGAGACCAAAAAGAAATAATATCTTATGATGTAAAAGATGCTATTGGGATAAGTTTATTAAAGAAAAGTGGTATTGAGGTATGTGCCCCCTGAACATAGCGGTGTTTTTCAAGATTGTGATATAGGGTCAAGGTACATGTGACTGAAATAAGAGATTTACATTTTTAGTATTATCAATTAAAGTGTCTCAAATTTAGCCTTAACATGCCTAGAAAATTATGCTGTTTTACTTTTAGGTGAGTAGAATTAGGAATCTATCAACAAAGAGATTTCTGGTTTATTTAATGAATGTGAATATATTATTTTAAATAGTTGCTACCTGATGTTTCCTATAGGATCTTGCAATCAGAAAGATTTCATAGAAAATAGGTGTCAGCATTTGGAAGAAAGCAAATGTCAGATAGATTTTTTTTTGAATGTAGCTTATTCTTGGCGATCCCTTGGACTTCAAGGAGATCTAACCAGTCCATCCTAAAGGAAATCAGTCCTGACTATTCATTGGAAGGACTAATGCTGAAGCTGAAACTCCAATACTTTGGCTACCTGATGTGAAGAGCTGACTCACTGGAAAAGACCCTGATAGGAGAAGGGGATGACAGAGGATAAGATGTTTGGATGGCATCACCGACTCAATGGACATGAGCTTGAGTAAATTCAGGAATTTGGTGATGGACAGGAAGGCCTGGCGTGCTGCAGTCCATGGGGTCGTAAAGAGTCAGACATGACTGAGTGACTGAACTGAACTGAACTGATTCTTACGATTGAATATTTTAATTCAAAGTAACAATACTTATTTATATTTTCAAAAATGAAGTTTAAGATGATTTATTATGATTCATTAGAGATCTTAAATACGTGTTCCTGAGCAGGTCGAAAGACAAGTTATAGACTCTCCTCTGAATAAAATGAATTATAGGGGAATCTTAGATTGCTAACAGACAATGTATGTTTTATTTTTTTACCTGTAGATAGATTACTTTTCACTGTGGAAAACAGTCTTTCACCTTTATTGGACTACTAGAAATAAAATCTGCTAAAGCTTCGTCATTTTAAAATAAGTTAGTTGATTTTTCTAAATTAGTCCTTCAAAGGACTACTCACTTGTGATTTGTATTATTTAAAAGGTATTATTTTATTGTGAGCGATATCTGTTTTCTCACTTTGCCCTTTTATTTTTTAGGTGAGGTTAATCTCAGAAAGGGCCTGTTCAAAGCAGACCCTCTCCTCCCTAAAACTGGACTGCAAAATGGAAGTCAATGTGCCAGATAAGCTTGCAGTTGTAGATGAATGGAGAAAAGAAATGGGTCTCTGCTGGAAAGAAGTGGCATATCTTGGTTGGTATCCTTCTTTTCAGCCATAATAATGGAAAGCCATAATTATGCAAAGAGATACTTTAATATTTATTGTCTTTCACTGAAAACAATTCAAATTTCCATATATTTAATAACTAAAATTTTCAGTAGATACATGTAGAACAAATTTAAAATAAACACTCTTTACCAACATTTTATTAGTAGTATTTGGTCTATATTATAGTAATAGTTGTATTCAGAATGGTGAATGTTAGGTCCTGGGAGTTTCTGAAATTTATCCAATCAAAGGAAAGATAAGAGAGGGAGGGAGAGAGAGTAAAAGCAAGGCAGGGAGAGAGGTATAGTTAGGTCAGTGTGATGATAATTATTTATCAAGCAGCATACAAATCAGAACTGTTAAAGGGAGACTTAAGATGTATATCAACAAAATGCAATATGTGGACCTTTTTTGATTTCTGACTCAAATCAATTATAAACAATTTTGAGACAGCTGAGGATATTTGAGCATGTACTAGGTTATTAGATGATAGTAAGGAATTACTGTTGATTTTGTTAGTTGGATGATATTGTGTCACTTTCTTAAAAATGTATTTATTATAGGGAAATGGTGAAGTGTTTACGGCTTAAGTATGTTGTCTGGGAATTCCTTCTTCCTTTCCTTCAAAAAACTTGGCAGGGAATGGATAAAAATATTGATAAATAAGGCGAAACATTAATAATTATTCCATATAAGTTTGGGGTTCTTCCTTATTAGAAATTTTCCTTCATAAAAAAGTTTAAATAATTATAATTTATGTGTAGAATTTCTAGTACCTGTAATAGGCATGGCACACAGAGGATACTCCATTCTCCTCTAATTGATAAGCATTTATTTGAATTGCTTAAGAAAAAACACTAGACCTCAAGTATTTACTATACATAGAAATACTTTAACTCATTTTGTTCCATCTAATCTGTAGCATTCTTATAGGCAGTGTCTGAAGTTGCCAGAACTGTTTATTGACTGCTCTTTGCATTATTTAGAAAGAATATTCCTCATCTTTAAATATTTAACTAGTGTTTCTTCAACTTGATAGGAAATGAAGTGTCTGATGAGGAGTGCCTGAAGAAAGCGGGCCTCAGCGGCGTTCCTGCTGACGCCTGTGCCGCTGCCCAGAAGGCTGTTGGATATATTTGCAAAAGCAGTGGAGGCCGTGGTGCCCTCCGAGAGTTTGCAGAGCACATTTTCCTACTCATGGAAAAGGTTATCAATTCATGCCAAAAATAGAAAGTAGTGTTAATGTTGGAAAAGAACATATGCAGCCTTCGTCAACCGTTTTAACTTTTATTTTTGATTAACTAAAATTCCATGCTCTAATGTTAACAGTGTGATTTAATTTGTGATCTATCTGATATCTTTTAAAGCACTCAAACTCTCACTCTGAAACCTTCTATGAAATAACCGTGCTCTACTTTTCCTCTTTATGCGGAATCATTAATTAGAGGTTGATTACAGTCTTTCTCGGATTTTTAGTCAATGCAAGTAAGAACATCATCAAAATTGACTTTGTATTGTACTCTGTAAAGTTGTGCGTTTGTGTGCTTTTAATGATGCTGAAACTTTATTTATTTGGGGATAGTTTGTCTGATAAGACATGCTCTTCTATTAATAAAATTACATTTCACAAACTTGATGAAAACTGCCTTGTTGTTTTAGAAGAGATTTACCAAACATTGCCCAATTTCCTTTAAACACTGACAGTGCAATTGGCATAAGAAACAAGCCACGAAATACCAGCTGTAGAGCATCCTGTTGTACTTTATATATGGATACATATAGCACATAAATACAAATAGAGATGTCTGAATAAATTTGTGTATTGTGAAGGTTCTATATTGATTTGTAGTATGTCACTTGCAATTACCTGTGAGGTCATGGTGATTTTGTATACTATATTTGGCTGTTATTACAATTTTACAACCACCACAAATCACTCTCCTACCTGCTTAGATTCCAAGAATGGGGCATTAGCTCATAAATGTGGACCCTTACCTAATAAACACTAACCATTTCCTGTGGAACATTTTCATCTATTTCCCCTATAGAAAGAGTTCATGTAAAACTCTAGCAAGAAGCAGGCCACTCATACTGTGCTATATAGGAAGCTGTTTTTCTGTCAGGGCTGAGTGAATCTTCAGTTCAACGGCTGCCCCTATAGGCCAGACATAAGGTAGAAGAAAAAAGGATCCTCTTCTACATTAATTTCCTTTACAGTTTGTCCTGGCTTTACTCCCAACTTTCTTGCTTTCCCACAGCAACTTCTTTTCACCAGTCCCCTTAAATTTACACATTCCCAAAGGTTCTCACCCCTATTCTTGTTCTTCCCAAAGACGACATCTCTATTCAAAATTTCAGCTATAGACTTGATGCAGATGACTCCAAAATCTAATGACTCTAAAATCTAATGTCCGTTGTGAGTTCTGGTTGCATTTCAAATTCTTATAGGCCAGACACTTGTACCTCATCTCCCAAAGGTCTCATTTTATCATTGGGACATCACAGCCTTCCTCAGTTTCTCCATTTCTAGTCAGACACTAGATCTTGAGCTTGACACTAGAGCCCAATGTCCTTTCAGTTTATCTAATACGATTGCTAGTTTGATTATATATTTGCTGTTATCCTTTACAAAATGGATACCACAGATTGTGATCACACATGTCCTGGTCCAAATGTGCTCTGGACATGTAATATTTCCAGCTTTGGTTCCTACTAATCCTTGTGGGTCCCTCCACCCCAGTCAAGCTATTCTGTGCAATTCTCCAATAATGCCTCTATTAGCCTATTCCCAAACCCTACCTTCTAATCACCAAATGAGTTACTCATTCCTACAAAAACTGCCAAAATATCTCCCATAAATACCATATGTGAGTATAGATTATACTGGAGTCCTTGCTTCATTTCCATTACCCAAAGGCAAATACCAGGAGACCTTCAGTCCTCACTGTGACTGCTACTTTCTGTGTGCCCGGTAGTAGGGAATCTTAGTCAAGAAAATATACGTTCAGCGCTGACATGTTAAAAAACTTAGAAGTTGCCAACCCCTTCCTTATAAGATGGGCTTCCCTGGTGGCTCAGATGGTAAAGAATCTGCCTGCAGTGCGGGTGCCCTGGGTTCAATCCTTGGGTCAGGAAGATCCCCTGGAGAAGGAAATGGCTATCCACTCCAGTATTCTTGCCTGGAGAATTCCATGGACAGAGGAGCCTGGTGGGCTATAGCCCATGGGGACTCAAAGAGTCAGACACGACTGATCCACTAACACTTTGACTTTCCTTATAAGACAAACAGGCCAAACAAAATCAATGCCCTTTCTTTGGCCTCTCAAGAGAACTGCCGTCTATGGGGTCGCACAGAGTCGGACACGACTGAAGTGACTTAGCAGTAGCAAGAGAACTGAGATAGGACAAACATCCAGAATCTGAAGAGATACACACCTGATAGTGGTTTGCCTAGAGCAAAAGCTGCTGGGTGCCATAAATGAACAGTTAACTACTAATTTGAAAGCTGTTGGAGGTTGTGTGAACCAAAGTGAGGCAGTAGTCATGGAGATTGTAGTCATGACGGGTGGAAGTGTAGGGCACACCTTCCCTGCAGAAATCACAGACTGGGTCTGAGGATTCAGGAAGAATCCCCATGTGGCCCTGATAGGAGAATAGCCATCATGAAACCCTTTCTCCCTAGGAAAGGGCCATTCCAGTAGGAAGGGCTTCTTCCCCAGAGGGCAATACTAAATGACAACCCAGCAGGGAGAAGGGAACTCTGCTCCACTCCAACTTTTCTGTCTCACCTAAGGTGGGTAAACTCTCCCTTAGTCAACAGGGGAGATAACATCAGGGAAACAGAGTGAATGCCGCAGGCAGAAAGAAAAGCTGGAGGAAGAAAGCTATATACCTTGTAGGAGAGACAAACACTTGTGAAGACCAAGAGAGAGAGCCAGTATTCCCAAGAGCCAACTAAAAGATTAAGACTTTGAAGATTTTAGAATGTTCTCTGTCTTTCATACCCTATGCCACACACTGACATATTGCTAGCATTACAGTGGATTATACCTTTAAAAGGTACAAGACACAGATGTCCTCTGAGGAGCAATACAAAAGGAAGTCCCCAAACTAAAAACAAGGACATTGGATAAATTTGAGGTCTCTGGTACATCTTGCTACAAGAAACAGCCCAAATCCTAGCAAGATTAATGTGAATCTTCACATTAAAAACCTGTATGTATCAGCACCTATTACTCAATAACATATCTAGCTTTACAAGGCATACCAAAAGATGAGAAAAAGCAGAATCTGAAGAGACAAAGTAATCATCAGATACAGACTCAGATATGACACAGATGTTAGTATTATCAGACATGCAATTTAAATAGCTATGATTAATATGAAAGGCTACAATGGGCAAAGTACACAACATGAAAGACTAGCTAGGTAATATCAGTAGAAAAATGGAAACGATAAGGGAATCAGAAAGAAATGCTAGCAATCAGACTCAGTAACAGAAATGAAGAACGTCTTTGAGAGTGGGTGAGTATGCTTGAAACAGCTCAGGAAAGAATGGATGAACTCTCTAATATTTGCCAATTTTATTTTTCTCTATACACCTGAATTACATGTTTATTTTATTATGTTTTATGATTTTCCAGCTTTATTGAGATTTCCTTGTTGATGTTCAGTCACTCAGTTCTGTCCCACTCTTTGCAACCCCATGGACTATAGCACGCTAGGCTTCCCTGTCCACCATCTCCCAGAGCTTGCTCAAACTCATGCCCATTGAGTCAGTGATGCCATCCAACCATCTCATCCTCTGTTATCCCCTTCTCCTCCTGCCTCAATCTTTCCCAGCATCAGGGTATTTTCCAATGAGTCGGCTCTTCACATCAGGTGACCAAATTATTGGAGCTTCAGTTACAGCATCAGTTCTTCCAATGGATACTCAGGACTGATTTCCTTTAGGATAGACTGGTTTGCTCTCCTTGCAGTTCAAGGGACTCTCAAGAGTCTTCTCCAACACCACAGTTCAAAAGCATCAATTTTTCAGTGCTCGGCCTTCTTTATGCTCCAGCTCTCACATCTGAACACGACTACCAGAAAAACCATAGCTTTGACCTGAGCTGTACTTGACATATAACATTGTGTATGTTTAAGGTATTCAACATGATGATTTGAAATACTTATATATTGCATGATTATCACAATAATGTTAATCAACACATCCATTACCTTATACAGTTACCATCCCGTGTGTGTGTGTGTGTGTGTGTGAATGTGTGTGTGGTAAGAACATTTAAGACTTACTCTTTTAGCAACTTTCAAGTTTCAATACAATTTCAACACAATACAGTATTGCTAACTACAGTCACCATGTTATACACTAGTTCCCAGAAACTTACGCATATTATAACTGAAAGTTTGGACCCTTTGACCAACATCATCTATTTGCCTTACTCCCTAGCCCCTGGCAACCATCAATACACTCTCTATTAATCCTTTTTTGTTGGTTTTATTTTATTTTATTTTAAGATTCCACATGTAAGTGAAATCATGTGGTATTTGTCTTTTTCTCTTGAGTGTATTTCACTTAGCATAATGCCCTTAAGTTTCATTCATGTGGTTGCAAATGGCAGGACTTCTTCCTACTTATGGCTGAATAATATTTCACTGTATGTATCTATGTAAGACTTCCCTAGGGGCTCAGTGGTAAAGAACCTGCCTGCATTGTACGAGACACAGTAGGAGCCATGGGTTTGATTCCTGGGTCAGGAAGATCCCTTGCAGAAGGAATTACAACCCACTCCAGTATTCTTGCCTGGAAAATCCCATGGACAGCCCATAGGGTAGAAAAAGAATCAGATACAACTTAGTGACACAAACACACACATATATGTATTCAACATTTTCTTCATTCATCATTGACAGACAGGTTGTTGACATGAGTTATGAATTTGTCAAGTTAACATTTATAAAGTGGATTACATAGATATGCGTGTGCATGCTTAGTCCTGTCCAACTCTTTGCAGCCCCATGGACTGTACCTCACCAGGTTCTTCTGTCTATGGGATTTTCCAAGCAAGAATAGTGGAGTGGGTTGTCACTTCCTCCTCCAGGGCATCTTCTCAACGCAGTAATCAAACCTGCATCTCCAGTGTCTCCTGCATTGTAGGTGGATTCTTTACCACTGAGCCACCAGGGAAGCCCATCACATAAGGTATGGAATCAACCAATATGGTAACACAAGATACTGCTGAATTCCACACAGACACAGCAGATACACAGCAATTTTCTTTAAAAGAAATTCAAAAACTAGCTGAGTGATTCCTGAACATCAGACACGTGGGAAAAGACCCATGCTGAAACTGGTAGGAAAGGCTGAGACACACTCTCCCTATAAACTCCGCCTCCATCACAGTACCAAAAAACCAAGAGGAAACTCCCAAATACCAGCTTCTTCCTGAAGAGTGAAAGGTTTGGACTTCACATTTAGCACCCCCTGTTTTAAGAGTCCCGCCCAAGAAATGGGCCCCCAAAACACCCAACTCTGAGAGCCAGTCAGGCTTGCATATCTCAGACCCAGACTGTAGCAAACAGGGAAGAAATTGTTGATGGGCAGGTGAGCACTTGCCAACTCTATTCCCTCAGGACTCAGTGCAGAGGAAGCTGGCAAAACACCCTTCTCACAGTTTCTCCCTGGAAGCAGCTAAACTACTTTCTTTACCAGCTGCTGCTTTAGAGTCCAATCTTGGTAAGATATATGTTTCTAGGAATTTACCCACTTACAGGCTATTCTATTCATTGGACTATAACTTTTCATAGCAGCTTCTTACAGTCCTTCATATTTTTGTGGTGTCAGTTGTAATGCCTCCTCTTTCATTCATAATTTTATTTGAGTCCTCTCTTTTTTTCTTGGTTAGTCAACAGTTTTCCAGTTTTGCTTATTTTTTAAAAAATCAACTCTTAGTTTCACTGATATTTTTCCTGCTGTCTTTCTAGTCTCTGTTTCATTTATTTCTGTTTTACTCTTTATTATTTCATTCTTTCTGTTAACTTGGGGCTTAGTTTGTTCTTTTTCTAATTCTTTGAAGTTAGGTTGTTTGAGATCTTTCTCTTAATATATATGTTTATCACTATAAAATTCCCTCTTAGAACTGCTTTTGCTATGTTCCATAAGTTTCAGTAAGTTGTGTTTCCATTTTCATTTGTCTTGATATATTTTTTATGTCCAGGGGGATGTTAATTTCCACATATGTGTGAATTTTCCCATTTTCCTCCTGCTATTAACTTCTAGTTTTATACCACTGTGGACAGAACAAATTATTGACATGATTTCAATATTCTTAAATTTGTTAAGGCTTGCTTTGTGACCCAACATATGATCTTTGCTAGAGAATGTTCCATGTGTGCTTGAAAGGAATGTGTATTTTGGTGGTCTTGGGTGGAATATTCTATATTGTGTTAGGTCCATTTGGTCTATAGTGTTATTCAGGTCTGCTCTTTCCTTATTGATTTTCTGTCTGGTTAATCTGTCTGGGGTGATTATGACATATGAATAAATTAAATGACTGATAGCATTATCACAAGGGATAGGAAGGCTGACTTGAGAACATACTCTTATAAAGTGGAGCAGTATAGTATTATTTGAAGGTGGACTTAGCTTATTTTAAAATATATATTATAACTCCTAGGGCAACAACTGAAAATGTGCTTTTTAAATATTAAGATCAAGAGGAAATAAAATAGAATCAATCAAAATTCTCAAACTCATGAAAATCAGAAAAAGATAGGTGGGATAACAATGAACAAATCTAATGAAGAGAAAACAGTTACAAAGATGGTATATTTTAATCCAACTATAGCAATAATCACTTTAAATATGAGTGGTCTACACACTAGTTCTGGAGGAGAAAATGGCAACCCACTTCAGTATTCTTTCCTGGGAATCCCATGGACAAAGAGGCCGGGCGGGTTACAGTCCATGGGGTTGCAAAGAGTCGGCCATGATCAAGCATGCCTGTTCACGTGCTAGTTAAAAGACAGAGACTTTCAGACTGGATTAAAGAAAACTAGGCCTAACTTCATGCTGTCTACCACAAACATAGTTTATTTTTTTTATTTTTTTATTTTTTTAAATTTTAAAATCTTTAATTCTTACATGCGTTCCCAAACATGAACCCCCCTCCCACCTCCCTCCCCATAACATCTCTCTGGGTCATCCCCATGCACCAGCTCCAAGCATGCTGTATCCTGCATCAGACATAGACTGGCGATTCAATTCTTACATGATAGTATACATGTTAGAATGTCATTCTCCCAAATCATCCCACCCTCTCCCTCTCCCTCTGAGTCCAAAAGTCCATTATACACATCTGTGTCTCTTTCCCTGTCTTGCATACAGGGTCGTCATTGCCATCTTCCTAAATTCCATATATATGTGTTAGTATACTGTATTGGTGTTTTTCTTTCTGGCTTACTTCAATCTGTATAATCGGCTCCAGTTTCATCCATCTCATCAGAACTGATTCAAATGAATTCTTTTTAACGGCTGAGTAATACTCCATTGTGTATATGTACCACAGCTTTCTTATCCATTCATCTGCTGATGGACATCTAGGTTGTTTCCATGTCCTAGCTATTATAAACAGTGCTGCGATGAACATTGGGGTACATGTGTCTCTTTCAATTCTGGTTTCCTCGGTGTGTATGCCCAGCAGTGGGATTGCTGGGTCATAAGGTAGTTCTATTTGCAATTTTTTAAGGAATCTCCACACTGTTCTCCATAGTGGCTGTACTAGTTTGCATTCCCACCAACAGTGTAGGAGGGTTCCCTTTTCTCCACACCCTCTCCAGCATTTATTGCTTGCAGATTTTTGGATCGCTGCCATTCTGACCGGTGTGAAGTGGTACCTCATTGTGGTTTTGATTTGCATTTCTCTAATAATGAGTGATGTTGAGCATCTTTTCATGTGTTTGTTAGCCATCCGTATGTCTTCTTTGGAGAAATGTCTGTTTAGTTCTTTGGCCCATTTTTTGATTGGGTCGTTTATTTTTCTGGAATTGAGCTGCAGAAGTTGTTTGTATATTTTTGAGATTAGTTGTTTGTCAGTTGCTTCATTTGCTATTATTTTCTCCCATTCCGAAGGCTGTCTTTTCACCTTGCTTATATTTTCCTTTGTTGTGCAGAAGCTTTTAATTTTAATTAGATCCGATTTGTTTATTTTTGCTTTTATTTCCAGAATTCTGGGAGGTGGATCATAGAGGATCCTGCTGTGATTTATGTCTGAGAGTGTTTTGCCTATGTTCTCCTCTAGGAGTTTTATAGTTTCTGGTCTTACATTTAGATCTTTAATCCATTTTGAGCTTATTTTTGTGTGGGGTGTTAGAAAGTGTTCTAGTTTCATTCTTTTACAAGTGGTTGACCAGTTTTCCCAGCACCACTTGTTAAAGAGATTGTCTTTACTCCATTGTACATTCTTGCCTCCTTTGTCAAAGATAAGGTGTCCATATGTGTGTGGATTTATCTCTGGGCTTTCTATTTTGTTCCATTGGTCTATATTTCTGTCTTTGTGCCAGTACCATACTGTCTTGATGACTGTGGCTTTGTAGTAGAGCCTGAAGTCAGGCAAGTTGATTCCTCCAGTTCCATTCTTCTTTCTCAAGATTGCTTTGGCTATTCGAGGTTTTTTGTATTTCCATACAAATCTTGAAATTATTTGTTCTAGTTCTGTGAAAAATGTTGCTGGTAGCTTGATAGGGATTGCATTGAATTTGTAAATTGCTTTGGGTAGTATCCTCATTTTCACTATATTGATTCTTCAGATCCATGAACATGGTATATTTCTCCATCTATTAGTGTCCTCTTTGATTTCTTTCATCAGTGTTTTATAGTTTTCTATATATAGGTCTTTAGTTTCTTTAGGTAGATATATTCCTAAGTATTTTATTCTTTTCGTTGCAATGGTGAATGGATGGAACCTTCTCCAGGATAGATCACATCCTGGGCCATAAATCTAAACTTGATAAATTCAAAAAAATCGAAATCATTCCAAGCATCTTTTCTGACCATAATGCATTAAGATTCGATCTCAATTACAGGAGAAAAACTATTAAAAATTCCAACATATGGAGGTTGAACAACACACTTCTGAATAACCAACAAATCACAGAAGAAATCAAAATATGCATAGAAACTAATGAAAATGAAAACACAACAACCCAAAACCTGTGGGACACTATAAAAGCAGTGCTAAGAGGAAAGTTCATAGCAATACAGGCATACCTCAAGAAACAAGAAAAAAGTCAAATAAATAACCTAACTCTACAACTAAAGCAACTAGAAAAGGAAGAGTTGGAGAACTCCAGAGTTAGTAGAAGGAAAGAAATCTTAAAAATTAGGGCAGAAATAAATGCAAAAGAAACAAAAGAGACCATAGCAAAAATCAACAAAGCCAAAAGCTGGTTCTTTGAAAGGATAAATAAAATTGACAAACCATTAGCCAGACTCATCAAGAAGCAAAGAGAGAAAAATCAAATCAATAAAATTACAAACGAAAATGGAGAGATCACAACAGACAACACAGAAATACAAAGGATCATAAGAGACTACTATCAGCAATTGTATGCCAATAAAATGGACAACGTGGAAGAAATGGACAAATTCTTAGAAAAGTACAATTTTCCAAAACTGAACCAGGAAGAAATAGAAAATCTTAACAGACCCATCACAAGCACGGAAATTGAAACTGTAATCAGAAATCTTCCAGCAAACAAAAGCCCAGGTCCAGACGGCTTCACAGCTGAATTCTACCAAAAATTTCGAGAGGAGCTAACACCTATCCTCCTCAAACTCTTCCAGAAAATTGCAGAGGAAGGTAAACTTCCAAACTCATTCTATGAGGCCACCATCACCCTAATACCAAAACCTGACAAAGATGTCACAAAACAAGAAAACTACAGGCCAATATCACTGATGAACATAGATGCAAAAATCCTCAACAAAATTCTAGCAATCAGAATCCAACAACACATTAAAAAGATCATACACCATGACCAAGTGGACTTTATCCCAGGGATGCAAGGATTCTTCAATATCCGCAAATCAATCAATGTAATTCACCATATTAACAAACTGAAAAATAAAAACCATATGATTATCTCAATAGATGCAGAGAAGGCCTTTGACAAAATTCAACATCCATTTATGATAAAAACTCTCCAGAAAGCAGGAATAGAAGGAACATACGTCAACATAATAAAAGCTATCTATGACAAACCCACAGCAAACATTATCCTCAATGGTGAAAAATTGAAAGCATTTCCGCTAAAGTCAGGAACAAGACAAGGGTGTCCACTTTCACCGCTACTATTCAACATAGTTCTGGAAGTTTTGGCCACAGCAATTAGAGCAGAAAAAGAAATAAAAGGAATCCAAATTGGAAAAGAAGAAGTAAAACTCTCACTGTTTGCAGATGACATGATCCTCTACATGGAAAACCCTAAAGACTCCACCAGAAAATTACTAGAGCTAATCAATGAATATAGTAAAGTTGCAGGATATAAAATCAAAACATAGTTTAAATATGTGGTTTTTAGCGGCTAAGCCACGTCCAACACTTGTGACCCCATAGACTATAGCCCTCCAAGCTCCTCTGTCCATGGGATTTCCCAGGCAAGAAGACCGGAGTGGGTTGCCATTTCTCCAGGGGATCTTCGCAACCCAGGAATTGTATCCAGGTCTCCCGCATTGTAGGCGGACTCCTGCACCGTAGGCAGATTCTTTACCAACTGAGCTACAAGGGAAGCCCCCATTTAAAATATAATGACTCAGAAAAACCGAAAGTAATGAGATGGAAAAGAAACACCATGCTAACACTAATCGAATGATAATATCATATACTGTACCACTTGTCTATTGCTGTATTATGAACTACTTCAAACTGTATTTGCTTAAAACAGCCACCATTTAATTTCTCACAGTTCTTTGGGTCAGCAGCTAACACAGAACGCAGCATGATTGTGCTTCTGGTCTCTCCTGGGCTCACTCTCGTGGTTGCAACCACCTGATGGCTAGAATGACTGAATGATCCAAGCTAGTTTTACTCACATGATGGCTGTTGCCTAGGTCTTTCTCTTTCTGTAATCTTTCAGCTTCAAAGAGAATAACCTAGGCTTTTTAACATGGCAATCCAAGAGCAGCAAGGTGAAATAGAAAGCCACAGCACCTCTCAAGGGCTCCCTTAGAAGTCATCCAATATCACTTCAGTCCCAGTTCTACAGGAGAAAAAGAGGCAAGTTGCTGACTACCCAGTCCAGATCAAGAAGTCAGGAGGAGGGAGTCTGTTTCCTAATGGAAGAAGTTTTATTTTTAGCCCACTATCTATGCTGATATGTTCAGGTTTGGGGAATTAAAGAAGCTGGAAAAAGAGATATGCTTAAGGGTTTTTATTATAATTATTGGGTTGGTCAAAAAGTTAAGAAAAAACCCAAATGATCATTTTGTCCAATTTAGTCAATTTCTATGTGCCCTACCTTCCACATTAGCATAGTATCACCTCATAACATTGTGAAGATTAAATGAGATAGTATATTAGTAGCATCTTTACAGAAGTACCTGGTTCATGCAGGGCCCCTAAACATTGATGGTAATAATGATGATGATGGTGAGTGATGAAATGATTTAGCAATTGTGACTTCTGGATTCTAGATTCAACTTTGTTACTAACTAGCTAGGTGGCATTTTTTAAATCATTGACACTCTTAAGTTAGTTTGACTATGAATTGATAGGCTTATATAATAGACTACTTCTACAATCCCTTCTCATTCTATAATTGGAAATGTTCAGTTCAGTTCAGTTGTGTCTGACTCTGCAATCCAATGAACTGCAATGTGCCAGGCCTCCCTGTCCATCACCAACTCCCGGAGTCCACCCAAACCCATGTCCATTGAATCAGTGATGCCATCCAACCATCTCATCCTCTGTTGCCCCCTTCTCCTCCTGCCCTCAATCTTTCCCAGAATCAGGGTCTTTTCAGATGAATCAGCTCTTCGTATTAGGTGGCCAAAGTACTGGAGTTTCAGCTTTAGCATCATTCCTTCCAAAGAAATCCAAGGGCTGATCTCCTTCAGAATGGACTGGTTGGATCTCTTTGCAGTCCAAGGGACTCTCAAGAGTCTTCTCCAACAACACAATTCAAAAGCATCAATTCTTCTGCACTCAGCTTTCTTTATTGTCCAACTCTCACATCCATACATGACTACTGGAAAAATCATAGTCTTGACTAGATGGACCTTTGTTGGAAAATTAATGTCTCTGCTCTTTAATATGCTGTCTAGGTTGGTCATAACTTTTCTTCGAAGGAGTAAGTGTCTTTTAATTTCATGGCTGCAGTCACCATCTGCGGTGATTTTGGAGCCCAGGAAAATAAAGTCAGCCACTGTTTCCACTGTTTCCCCATCTATTTCCCATGAAGTGATGGGACCAGATGCAATAATCTTAGTTTTATGAATGTTGAGCTTTAAGCCAACTTTTTCACTTTCCTCTTTCACTTTCATCAAGAGGCCCTTTAGTCCTTCTTCACTTTCTGCCATAAGGGTGGTGTCATCTGCATATCTGAGGTTATTGATATTTCTCCCGGCAATCTTGATTCCAGCTTGTGCTTAATCCAGCCATGCGTTTCTCATGATGTACTCTGCATATAAGCTAAATAAACCGGGTGACAATATACAGCCTTGACGTACTACTTTTCCTCTTTGGAATCAGTCTGGTGTTCCATGTCCAATTCTGACTGTTGCTTCCTGACCTGCATACAGGTTTCTCATGAGGCAGGTCAGGTGGTCTGGTATTCAGAATTTTCCACAGTTTATTGTGATCCACGCAGTGAAAGGCTTTGGTATAGTCAATAAAGCAGAAGTAGATGTTTTTATTGAACTCTCTTGCTTTTTCAAATTGCAAATATACTGATGTTTTACTGAGAAGAAATGTTTTACATGGAAGAAATATATGCCAAAGTACTTTGGTCACCTCATGTGAAGAGTTGACTCATTGGAAAAGACTTTGATGCTGGGAGGGATTAGGGGCAGGAGGAGAAGGGGATGACAGAGGATGAGATGGCTGGATGGCATCACTGACTTGATGGACGTGAATCTGAGTGAACTCCGGGGGTTGGTGATGGACAGGGAGGCCTGGCATGCTGCGATTCATGGGGTCGCAAAGAGTCGGACACGACTGAGTGACTGAACTGAACTGATGGTAGGTATTTATGGCTCTTGGATGACTGGACACAGAATTGCAGTGCAGAAGTCTTTTAAGTTTCTTTTTACAAAAATGAACTTGGAAAGAAATACTCTTCATTAGATTCTGTGGTTCTTTGAGGGAGAGCAACTGTCAGCAAAGTAACTTAATCCATTAGGACTATTTACTTTTCTTCAATTCAACAATGGAGCATTTAGCCTATTAAAAATATTGCTATAGTTCCTGAAGATAAAAAGATAAATAAGACACCAGTTCACCACCTAGGCTGATTGATAGATACAGTGGAATGAGATGAAAGATGAGTCTGGAGTGGTAAATAAAGAGAACTAAATCATACATGGTCTTGTTAGTTACATTAAGGAATTTCTATTTTTATTCTAAGACTAAGGGTGGAGAGATGTCCTTAAAGATCTTGAAGTAGGAAAAGCTTTTCAGGTGAAGGTGCAATTAGTCCTGGGCCTTAAAGACTATGGAAATTTATTAGATGTCAAAGGATAACATGAGAGAAATAGGATTAACATATTTAAAGAATAGAAGAGGCCCACTGTGTACATGACCTAGAGGATCTAGAAGGAAATGGTGAGAAATGAGACCAGAAATCTAGGATCAAATTGGGGGTGACCTTTAAAAGAAAATAGTCAAGACTTGTGTTGACTTGGAAATGCCCAAAGTTCTTCCAAGGCAATCTATTGTACTTGTTTGTCTAATTAGCACTTGCAGTTCTCTTTGTAAAAACTTACAGTGACTCCATGGACTTCCCTGGTGGCCCAGTGGTTAGGAATACACCTGCCAATGCAGGGGACACAGGTTTTATCTCCAGTCAGGGAAGATTCCACATGCTAAGGGGCAACTAAGCCCATTTGCCGCAATTGCTGAGCCCATGAGCTGCACATCCTGAGCCCATGCATCCTAGAGCTTGTGCTTTGCAATAAGTGAAGCCACCAATATGAGAAGCCCACACACCGCACCTAGAGAGTATCCCCACTTGCAGCAACTAGAGAACACCTGCACAACAAAGAATACATAGCACAGCCAAAAATAAAAATAAAAAGACTTACAGTGAGTCAAAACTGCCCAAAGGAACACTTCCCAGTCCAAGTGTAATAGTTCTCTATATCCTTCCTGCTCTTCTACTCTGATGCATAAATTGGCAGAGAGCCAAAATTAACCTTCCTCTCCTTACTCCACCTGTGCCCATTATTCTCTTAAAGTTCCTTCTTCCTTCATAGTCCTGAGTATTTATTTGGGTGATCAGGGTTTCCCTGGTGGCTCAGATAGTAAAGAATCTGCCTACAATGCGGGAGACTCAGGTTTGATTCCTGGATCAGAAAGATTCCCCGGAGGAGGAAATGGCTACCCATTCCAGTATTTTTGCCTGGAGAATTCCATGAACAGAGGAGCCTGGTGGGCTACAGTCCATGGGGTCACAAAGAGACAGGACTGAGCAACTAACAGTTTTGTTTAAGGTCAGAAGGCCAATCTGTTCTGTGGGCATTGCATGGTATCAGCATGGTAATTCAGAGGGTGTGGAGATGGGCCAAGCAGATCATCTTGAGAATGAAGGACTTATTGCTGGGAGTATTGTCAGCAGGTGAGCCTCAGCTATCAGCCCTCTTAAGTGCTGCTTCAGCTAAAAGAGAGTTGCTTCACCCAAGGTCACCTCTTCTAAAGGGTAGTCCATATCCAATTACTGGATGGACACAGAGGATAAAATTTCTCCCCTGCCACCTTTCTTCAACAAGAGACAGCACTAATGGGCCATGCTAGCTTCAGAGCTACCTGTGGGGAAAGCGGAAGTCTTTGTTGAGACTGCATAGCAGTCCATCTTCTCCCTCTGCCCAATCCTTTCAAGATCACTTCCCTGTAAGCCTCCTGGACACTCCTCTCCCTCTCAGAGCCTGCTCCTCAACTGGAACATTGGGAAATACTTCCTGAATGAGCAAATGAGTGAATACACAGAAGGATAAATCCTATACCAATTTGGGAGGGGAACTAGATAGAGGGATTCCTAAATATTTCCTAATTATTTAAAGGGCTAGATGTGAATTTGATGGACCAGAACTTGGGCAAACTCTGGGAGATAATGAGGCACAGAGAGGCCTGGTGTCCTGCAGTCCACAGAGTCACAAAGAGTCAGACACGACTGAGCGACTGAACAACAACAGCAACAACAACAATATGAAGTCTTAATAATGCCTGTTACAACTCTCCGGTGCCTGGTCTTTTGTTTATTTTCTACATACTGACCCAAATTGCTTTCTCCAAGTGGATAAGTTTTTGTTAGGAATGTCACCTTTGATAACCTGCTGCTCTTGTTTGCCTGAATAGGTTAGAAAAGTTCTACTGCTAAAAATACATGAAAGAATTTTGGTTTGTGCTCATTTCATTGATATTATTCTTTTTTTTAATTGGGTAAATTTTTATTTTTAAAAAAATTTTATTGGAGTATAGTTGATTGATAATGTTGTTTTAGTTTCCGGTGTACAGTAAAGTGAACCATTTATACATACACGTGTGTGTGTGTGTTCAGTCACTCAGTGGTATTCGACTCTTCGCAACCCTATGAACTGTAGTCCACCAGGCTCCTCTGTCCATGGGATTTTCCAGGCAAGAACACTGGAGGGGGTTGCCGTTTCCTCCTCCAGGGGATATTCCAGACCCAGGGATCAAATCTGCACCTACTGCATTGCCGATGGATTCTTTACTGCTGAGCCACTGGGAAAGACATACGTAAACAGATATCCACTCTTTTTAAGATTCTTTCCCCATATAGGTCATTACAGAGTATTGAGCAGAGTTCCTTGTGCTATACAGTAGGTCCTTATTAGTGATCTCTTTTATATATAGCAGTGTGTATATGTCAATTCCAATCTTCCAATTTATACTTCCCTCTACCCCGTGCCCCTGGTAACTATAAGATTGCTTTCTATATCTGTAACTCTATTTCTGTTTCATAAATAAGTTAATTTGCACCACTTTTCTTTAGATTCCACATACAAGTGTTATTATTGATGATATACTTAATTCAGGATTATTTCATGCTGTATTACTAAATTTCTCCCAAAATATAAACACTAAGTAGATTCAATATTAAGTATTTGTATGCTGAGGAAACTCAACATTCAGAAAACTAAGATCATGGAATCTGGTCCTGTCACTTCATGGCAAATAGATGGAGAAACAATGGAAACAGTGACAGACTTTATTTTCTTGGGCTCCAAAACACTGCAGATGGTGACTGCAGCCATGAAATTAAAAGACGCTTGCTCCTTGGGAGAAAAGTTATGACTAACTTAGACAGCATATTAAAAAGCAGAGACTGTACTTTGCCAACAAAGGTCCATCTAGTCAAGGCTATGGTTTTTCCTGTGGTCATGTATGGATGTGAGAGTTGGACTGTGAAGAAGGCTGAGTGCCGAAGAATTGATGCTTTTGAACTGTGGTGTTGGAGAAGACTCTTCAGAGTCCCTTGGACTGCAAGGAGATCCAACCAGTCCATTCTGAAGGAGATCAGTTCTGAATATTTATTGGAAGGACTGATGCTAAAACTGAAACTCCAATACTTTGGTCACCTGATGTGAAGGACTGACTCATTGGGAAAGACCCTGATGCTGGGAATGATTGAAGGTGGGAGGAGAAGGGAACAACAATGGATGAGATGGTTGGATGGCATCACCGACTCTATAAACATGAGTTTGAGCAAGCTCCGGGAGTTGTTGATGGGCAGGGAAGCCTGGTGTGCTGCAGTGCATGGGATCTCAAAGAGTTAGACACAACTGAGTGACTGAATCGAACTGATGCTGAGGAAAATGTACATATTTTAAAAATTTCAGTGATAGCTCAGTTGATAAAGAATCTGCCTGTAGGCGGTCCTAAAAAGGCAGAGCAATAGGACAGGGAGACCACTTTTCCCCCCACAAATTCATCAAAAGAACATTTGAACGCTGAGTAAATTCCACAAAACAACTTCTGAATGCCGGCAGAGGACATCAGGCACCCAGAAAAGCAGCCCATTGTCTTCGAAAGGAGGTAGGAAAAAATATAAAAGATGAAGAGAGAGACAAAAGAGGTAGAGACGGAGATCTGTCCCGGGAAGGGAGTCTTAAAAAAGAGAGGTTTCCAAACTCCAGGAAACACTCTCACTGGCGAGTCTGTGGTGAGCCTTGGAACCACAGAGGGCAACATAATGGGGAGGAAAAATAAATAAATAATTAAAACCCACAGATTACGTGCCCAACGGTAACTCCCAGCAGAGAAGCAGCGCAAACGCATGTAAGAATTAAAGATTTTAAAATTTAAAAAATAAAAAAATAAATAAAATTTAAAAAAAAAAAAAAAAAAGAGAAGCAGCGCAGACGCCTGCAGCCGCCACGAGCAAGCGGGGCTGGGCAGGGAGGTGCGGGTTGCATTGCTTAGAGTAAGGACCCGGCCTGAATGCCCCGAGGGCAACCTGAGGGAACTAACTTGAGATAGCAAACCAGACTGTGGGATAGCTACCCTGCAAAAAGCTCTAACCTAAGACACCACCTAGCCCACTCACAGAACAAAGGATTGACTGCTACTGCTAAGTCGCTTCAGTCGTGTCCGACTCTGTGCAACCCCATAGATGGCAGCCCACCAGGCTCCCCCGTCCTAAAGGACTGACTAGAGCTACACAAAAAGCCCTAATCTAAGACACCGCCAGGCCTGCTCACAGAACAAAGGACTGAGCAGAGCTAACCGGCTGTGGACCAGCCCATCCCCCTCCAGAGACAGGCAGGCGAGGACAGCCAGAGCTGGAAGGGGGCAATTGCAGCCCCAGAGAGGCATTATCTACCAAACTGCAAGCAGGCTTCATTGCTAATCAAGCCTTCTTGGGATTCTGAACGGTCAACATCCGCCTGAGAAGGTGCACGGGTTGCACACCCAGAAAACCGAGGAGCAGGCACAGGGGAGGTGATAAGTCGCAGGGACTGTGCTCACCAAACACCTGGTCACCTGAGCTGCTTAGACCTGGGAAGGGCACAAAACGCAGGCCCAACTGAGTCTGCGCCTCTGAGGACTACCCGAGTACCTGAACCTGGGCGGCTTAGACTTGGGAAGTGCGTACAACCCAGGGCTGGCCTCAGACAGTTCCCACCAGAGCAACCTAGAGCCTGAGCAGTGTGGGCAGGGAGGGCACACGTGCTGTGAACAGGGGCAAGCCCAGTGTGGCTGAGACACTGCGAACACACGCCAGTGTTATTTGTTTGCAGCGTCCCTCTCCCCCACAGTGCGATGGAACAAGTGAGCCTAAAAATGTGTCCACCACCACCCCCTTGTGTCAGGGCAGAAATTAGACACTGAAGAGACCAGCAAACAGAAACAGCTAAAACAGAGGGAACTGCCTTGGAAGCGACAGGTGCAATAGATTAAAACCCTGTATTTAGCACCGACTACATAGGAAGCGGCCTATAGATCTTGAGAAGAATAAGCCAGATCAAGGAACTATCTGAAAATGAACTGACCCCACACTGTCCACAACACCAGAGAAAGTCCTGGATATATTTTTACTATTATCACTTTTTAAATTAAAAAAAAATTTTTTTAGTTTTAAGTCCTCTATTACTCCTTCAATTTTCATTTTTATAACCTACTATTACTTTGCAAAAAAACAAAAAGACCCATTTTTTTAAAGCAAGCTTCATATATATATTTTATAATTTTTGAGACTTTAAAAGAAAATATTGTATGGTTGAAAGATTTTTAATCTTTGCTTTTTGGTATTTGTTATCAATCCTGTACATTTAAGGACCCAATCTTCAGTACCCATTTTTACTTGGGAACGAGATTATTGGCTTGACTGCTCTCTCCCCCTTTGGACTCTCCTTTTTCTCCACCAGGTCGCCTCTGTCTCCTCCCTCCCCCTTCTCTTCTCTACCCAACTCTATGAATCTCTGTGTGTTCCAGACAGTGGAGAACACTCAGGGAATTGGTTACTGGCTGGATCTGTCTCTTTCCTTTTCATTCCCCCCTTTTATCCTCCTGGCCACCTCTGTCTCCTTCCTCCCTCTTCTCTTCTCTGTATAACTCCATGAACATCTCTGAGTGGTCCAGACTGTGGAGCGCACATAAGGAAGTGATTACTGGCTAGCTTGCTCTCTCCTCTTTTGATTCCACCTCACCTCAGTCGGGTCACCTCTAACTCCCTCCTCCCTCTTCTCTTCTCCATGTAACTCTGTGAACCTCTCTGGATGTCCCTCACTGTGGAGAAACTTTTCATCTTTAACCTAGATGTTTTATCAATGGTGCCGTATAGATGGAGAAGTCTTGAAGTTACTGTAAAAATAAGACTGAAAACCAGAGGCAGGAGGCTTAAGTCCAAATCCTGAGAACACCAGAGAACTCCTGATTCCAGGGAACATTAATCGACAAGAGCTCATCAAATGCCTCCATACCTACACTGAAACCAAGCACCACCCAAGGGCCAACAAGTTCCAGAGCAAGACGTACCTCGCAAATTCTCCAGCAACACAGGAACATAGCCCTTAGCTTCAATATACAGGCTGCCCAAAGTCACTCCAAACCCACTGACATGTCATAACTCATTACTGGACACTTCATTGCACTCCAGAGAGAAGAATCCAGTTCAACCCACCAGAACACCGACACAAGCTTCCCTAACCAGGAAACCTTGACAAGCCACCCATCCAACCCCACCCACAGCGAGGAAACTCCACAATAAAGAGAACTCCACAAACTGCCAGAATATGAAAAGGCCACCCCAAACACAGCAATATAAACAAGATGAAGAGGCAAAGGAATACCCACCATGTAAAGGGACAGAATAAATGCCCACCAAACCAAACAAAAGAGGAAGAGATAGGGAATCTACCAGAGAAAGAATACCAAATAATGATAGTGAAAATGATCCAAAATCTTGAAATTAAAATGGAGTCACAGATAAATAGCCTGGAGACAAGGATTGAGAAGATGCAAGGAAGGTTTAACAAGGACCTAGAAGAAATAAAAGAGAGTCAATATATAATGAATAATGCAATAAATGAGATCAAAAACACTCTGGAGGGAAACAACAGTAGAATAACTGAGGCAGAAGATAGAATAAGTGAGGTAGAAGATAGAATGGTAGAAATAAATGAAACAGAAAGGAAAAAAGAAAAAAGAATTAGAAGAAATGAGGACAATCTCAGAGACCTCTGGGACAATGTGAAATGCTCCAACATTTGAGTCATAGGAGTCCCAGAAGAAGAAGACAAAAAGAAAGACCATGAGAAAATACTTGAAGAGATAATAGTCGAAAACTTCCCTAAAATGGGGAAGGAAATAATCACCCAAGTCCAAGAAACCCAGAGAGTCCCAAACAGGATAAACCCAAGGCGAAACACCCCAAGACACATATTAATCAAATTAACAAAAATCAAACACAAAGAACAAGTATTAAAAGCAGCAAGGGAAAAACAACAAATAACGCACAAGGGGATTCTCATAAGGATAACAGCTGATCTTTCAATAGGGACTCTTCAGGCCAGGAAGGAATGGCAGGACATACTTAAAGTGATGAAAGAAAATAACCTACAGCCCAGATTACTGTACCCAGTAAGGATCTCATTCAAATATGAAGGAGAAATCAAAAGCTTTACAGACAAGCAAAAGCTGAGAGAATTCAGCACCACCAAATCAGCTCTCCAACAAATGCTAAAGGATCTTCTCTAAACAGGAAACACAGAAAGGGTGTATAAACTCAAACCCAAAACAATAAAGTAAATGGCAACAGGATCATACTTATCAATAATTACCTTAAATGTAAATGGGTTGAATGCCCCAACCAAAAGACAAAGTTTGGCTGAATGGATACAAAAACAAGACTCCTATATATGTTGCCTACAAGAGACCCACCTCAAAACGAGGGACACATGCAAACTGAAAGTGAAGGGCTGGCAAAAGATATTCCATGCAAATACAGACCAAAAGAAAGCAGGAGTAGCAATACTCATATCAGATAAAATAGACTTTAAAACAAAGGCTGTGAAAAGAGACAAAGACACTTCATAATGATCAAAGGATCAATCCAAGAAGAAGATATAACAATTATAAATATATATGCACCCAACATAGGAGCACCACAATATGCAAGACAAATGCTAACAAGTATGAAAGGGGAAATTAACAATAACGCAATAATAGTGGGAGACTTTAATACCCCACTCACACCTATGGACAGATCAACTAAACAGAAAACTAACAAGGAAACACAAACTTTAAATGATACAATAGATCAGTTAGACCTAATTGATATCTATAGGACATTTCACCCCAAAACGATGAATTTCACCTTTTTCTCAAGCGCACATGGAACCTTCTCCAGGATAGATCACATCCTGGGCCATAAATCTAGACTTGGTTAAATCAAAAAAATTGAAATCATTCCAAGCATCTTTTCTGACCACAAAGCAGTAAGATTAGATGGACTCCCCTGGTGGCTCAGACGGTAAAGCCTCTGTCTACAATGCAGGAGAGCCGGGTTTGATCCCTGGGTTGGGAAGATGCCCTGGAGAAGGAAATGGCAATCCACTTCAGTACTATTGCCTGGAAAATCCCATGGACAGAGGAGCCTTGTAGGTTACAGTCCGTAGGGTCACAAAGAGTCGGACAGGACGGAGCGACTTCAATTCACTTCACTTCACAGGAGAAAAACTATTAAAAATTTCAACATATGGAGGCTGAACAACACACTGCTGAATAACAAACAAATCACAGAAGAAATCAGAAAAGAAATCAAAATATGCATAGAAACGAATGAAAATGAAAACATAACAACCCCAAACCTGTGGGACACTGTAAAAGCAGCGCTAAGGGGAAGGTTCACAGCAATACAGGCATACCTCAAGAAACAAGAAAAAGTCAAATAAATAACCTAACTCTACACCTAAAGCAACTAGAAAAGGAAGAAATGAAGAACCCCAGTGTTAGTAGAAGGAAAGAAATCTTAAAAACTAGGGCAGAAATAAATGCAAAAGAAACAAAAGAGACCATAGCAAAAATCAACAAAGCCAAAAGCTGGTTCTTTGAGAGGATAAATAAAATTGACAAACCATTGGCCAGACTCATCAAGAAACAAAGGGAGAAAAATCAAATCAATAAAATTAGAAATGAAAACAAAGAGATCACAACAGACAACACAGAAATACAAAGGATCATAAGAGACTACTATCAGCAATTATATGCCAATAAAATGGACAACTTGGGAGAAATGGACAAATTCTTAGAAAAGTACAACTTTGCAAAACTGAACCAGGAAGAAATAGAAAATCTCAACAGACCCATCACAAGCATGGAAATTGAAACTGTAATCAGCCAATATTGTAAAGTAATTAGCCTCCAATTAAAAAAATTTTATATTTAAAAAAATAAATCTTCCAGCAAACAAAAGTCCAGGTCCAGACAGCTTCACAGCTGAAATCTACCAAAAATTTAGAGACGAGCTAACACCTATCCTACTCAAACTCTTCCAGAAAGTTGCAGAGGAAGGTAAACTTCCAAACTCATTCTATGAGGCCATCATCACCCTAATACCAAAACCTGACAAAGATGCCACACACACACACACACAAAAGAAAGCTACAGGTCAATATCACTGATGAACATAGATGCAAAAATCCTTAACAAAATTCTAGCAGTCAGAATCTAACAACACAGTAAAAAGATCATACATCATGACCAAGTGGGTTTTATCCCAGGGATGCAAGGATTCTTCAATATCTGCAAATCAATCAATGTAATACACCACATTAACAAATTGAAAAATAAAAGCCGTATGATTATCTCAATAGATGCAGAGAAAGACTTCGACAAAATTCAACATCCATCTATGATAAAAACTCTCATAAAGCAGGAATAGAGAAACATACCTCAACATAATAAAAGCTATAGATGACAAACCCATAGCAAACATTATCCTCAATGGTGAAAAATTGAAAGCATTTTCCCTAAAGTCAGGAACAGGACAAGGGTGTGACTATTCAACACAGTTTTGGAAGTTTGGGCCACAGCAATCAGACCACAAAAAGAAATAAAAGGAATCCAAATTGGAAAAGAAGAAGTAAAACTCTCACTGTTTGCAGATGACATGATCCTCTACATAGAAAACCCTAAAGACTCCACCAGAAAATTACTAGAGCTCATCAATGAATATAGTAAAGTTGCAGGATATAAAATCAACATACAGAAATCCCTTGCATTCCTATACACTAATAATGAGAAGATAGAAAGAGAAATTAAGGAAACAATTCCATTCACCATTGCAATGAAAAGAAGAAAATACTTAGGAATATATCTACCTAAAGAAACTAAAGACCTATATACAGAAAACTATAAAATACTGGTGAAAAAAAAATCAAAGAGGACACTAATAGATGGAGAAATATACCGTGTTCATGGATAAGAAGAATTAATATGGTGAAAATGACTATACTACCCAAAGCAATCTATAGATTCAATGCACTCCCTATCAAGCTACCAATGGTATTTTTCACAGAGCTAGAACAAATAATTTCACAATTTATATGGAAATACAAAAAACCTCGAATAGCCAAAGCAATCTTGAGAAAGAAGAATGGAACTGGAGGAATCAACCTGCCTGACTTCAGGCTCTACTACAAAGCCACAGTCATCAAGACAGTATGGTACTGACACAAAGACAGAAATATAGATCAATGGAACAAAATAGAAAGCTCAGAGATAAACCCATGCACCTATGGACACCTTATCTTTGACAAAGGAGGCAAGAATATACAATGGAGAAAAGACGATCTGTTTAACAAGTGGTGCTGGGAAAACTGGTCAACCACTTATAAAAGAATGAAACTAGAACACTTTCTAACACCATACACAAAAATAAACTCAAAATGGATTAAAGATCTAAACGTAAGACCAGAAACTATAAAACGCCTAGAGGAGAACATAGGCAAAACACTCTCTGACATAAATCACAGCAGGATCCTCTATGATCCACCTCCCAGAATACTGGAAATAAAAGCAAAAATAAACAAATGGGATCTAATTAAAATTAAAAGCTTCTGCACAACAAAGGAAACTATAAGCAAGGTGAAAAGACAGCCTTCAGAATGGGAGAAAATAATAGCAAATGAAGCAACTGACAAATAATTAATCTCAAAAATATACAAGCAACTCCTGCAGCTCAATTCCAGAAAAATAGACATCCCAATCAAAAAATGGGCCAAAGAAGTAAACAGACATTTTTCCAAAGAAGACATACAGATGGCTAACAAACACGAAAAGATGCTCAACCTCACTCATTATCAGAGAAATGCAAATCAAAACCACAATGAGGTACCATTTCACACCAGTCAGAATGGCTGTGATGCCAAAGTCTACAAGCAATAAATGCTGGAGAGGGTGTGGAGAAAAGGGAACCCTCTTACACTGTTGGTGGGAATGCAAACTAGTACAGCCACAATGGAGAACAGTGTGGAGAGTCCTTAAAAAACTGGAAATAGAACTGCCATATGACCCAGCAATCTCAGTACTGGGCATACACAGCGAGCAAACCAGAATTGAAAGAGACACGTGTACCCCAATGTTCATCGCAGCACTGTTTATAATAGCCAGGACATGAAAGCAACCTAGATGTCCATTAGCAGATGAATGGATAAGAAAGCTGTGGTACATACACACAATGGAGTATTCAGTTCAGTTCAGTTCAGTTCAGTTGCTCAGTCATGTCCGACTCTTCATGACCCCATGAATTGCAACATGCCAGGCCTCCCTGTCCATCACCAACTCCCGGAGTTCACTCAAACTCACATCCATTGAGTCGGTGATGCCATCCAGCCATCTCATCCTCTGTCGTCCCCTTTTCCTCCTGCCCCCAATCCCTCCCAGCATCACAGTCTTTTCCAGTGAGTCAACTCTTCACATGAGGTGGCCAAAGTACTGGAGTTTCAGCTTTAGCATCATTCCTTCCAAAGGAGATCACCCAGGACTGATCTTCAAAATGGACTGGTTGGATCTCCTTGCAGTCCAAGGAACTCTCAAGAGTCTTCTCCAACACCACAGTTCAAAAGCATCAATTCTTCGGTGCTCAGCTTTCTTCATAGTCCAACTCTCACATCCATGCATGACCACTGGAGAAACCATAGCCTTGACTAGACAGACCTTTGTTGGCAAAGTAATGTCTCAGCTTTTGAATATGCTATCTAGGTTGGTCATAACTTTCCTTCCAAGAAGTAAGTGGAGAATTACTCAGCCATTAAAAAGAATACATTTGAATCAGTTCTAATGAGGTGGATTAAACTGGAGCCTATTATACAGAGTGAAGTAAGCCAGAAAGAAAAACACCAATACATTATATGCTGCTGCTGCTGCTACTGCTAAGTCGCTTCAGTCGTGTCCGACTCTGTGCGACCCCATAGACGGCAGCCCACCAGGCTTCCCCATCCCCAGTATTCTCCAGGCAAGAACACTGGAGTGGGTTGCCATTTCCTTCTCCAATGCATGAAAGTAAAAAGTGAAAGTGAAGTCGCTCAGTCGTGCCTCACTCTTAGCGACCCCATGGACTGCAGCCTTACCAGGCTCCTCCGTCCATGGATTTTCCAGGCAAGAGTACTGGAGTGGGGTGCCATTGCCTTCTCCGAATACAGTATACTAATGCATATATATGGAATTTAGAAAGATGGTAAGGATAACTCTGTATGCAGGACAGCAAAAGAGACACAGATGTATAGAAGTCTTTTGAACTCTGTGGGAGAGGGTGAGGGTGGGATGATTTGGGAGAATGGCATTGAAACATGTATATTATCATATGTGAAACAAATCGCCAGTCCAGGCTCGATGCGTAATACAGGATGCTTGGGGCTGGTGCACTGGGATGACCCAGAGGGATGGTATGGGGAAAGAGGTGGGAGGGGGGTTCAAGATGGGGAACACGTGTACACCAGTGGCAGATTCGTGTCGATGTATGGCAAAACCAATACAATATTGTAAAGTAATTAGCCTTCAATTAAAATAAATAAATTTATATTAAAAAAAAGAATTTACCTGTGATGCAGGAGACCTCGGTTCGATTCCTGCGTTGGGAAGATCCCCTGGAGAAGGGAGAAGTTGCCCACTCCAGTATGCTGGCATGGAGAATTCCATGGACTGTATAGTCCCCGGAGTCGCAGAGCGACTTTCACTCACTAGTCAACATTTGGCCACTAGGTGTCATCACAGTTCTAGCTTTAAAAATATATATGTATATATCATATATAAAAATTATTATCTCCTTAATTTCTCTTTATGATCATTCATTTTTAGTGTATAGAAATGCAAGAAATTCTGTGTTAATTTCATATTCTGCAACTTTATCAGGTTCATTAATGAGTTCCAGTAGGTTTCTGGTAGCATCTTTAGGATTTTCTATGTATAGTATCACGTCATCTGCAAACAGTGATAGTTTTTGTTTTTTGGGTTTTTTCCCAACGTGGATTCCTTTTATTTATTTTTCTTCTCTGATTGTTGTGGCTAGGACTTCCAAAACTATGTTGAATAAAAATCATGAGACTGACATCTTTGCCTTGTTCCTGATCTTAAAGGAGATGCTTTCAGCTTTTCACTGTTGAGTGTCATGTTAGCTATAGGTTTGTCATATATGGCCTTTATTAAGATTAAGGTAGTTTTCTTTCATGTTCACTTTCTGGAGAGTTTCTTTTTTAATCCTAAATGAATGTTGAATTTTGTCAAGAGCTTTCTTCTGCATTTATTGAAAGGATCATATGGTTTTTAATCTTCAGTTTGTCAATGTGGTTATCACACTGATTGATTTGTGGATATTGAAAAATCCTTGCATGCTTGGGGTAAATCCTACTTGATCATTGTGTATGATCTTTTTAATGTATTTTTTGGATTCAAGGTGCTAATGTTCATCACTTATACTGGACTGTAATCGTCTTCTTTTTGTGGTATCTTTGACTGGTTTTTGTATCAGGGTGATGGTAGCTTCATAGAATGAGTATTCCTTCCTCTGAAATTTTTTGGAATAGTTTCAGAAGAATAGGTATTAACTCTTCTCTGAATGTTTGATAGACTCCACCTGTGAAACCAACTCTTTCTGGACTTTTTCTGCATGGGATTTTTAAATCAAAGTTTCAATTTCAGCGGTTCATATTTTCTATTTTTTCCTGGTTCGGCCTTTTGCTTTTCTAGGAATTTGTCCATTTCTTCCAGGTTGTCCATTTTATTGGTGTATATTTGCTTGTAGTAATTCTCTTATGAGGACTTCCCAGGGGGCTCAGTGATAAGGAATCTGCCTGCCACTGCAGGAGATGTGGTTCAATCCTGGGTCAGGAAGATCTCCTGGGGGAGGAAAGGGCAACACACTCCTGTATTCTTGCCTGGAGGATCCCATGAACAGAGGAGCTTGGCAGACTACAGTCCATGGGGTTGCAAAGAGTCGGACATAACTTAGCGACTGACCATGCACACATTGTCTCTTATGATCCTTTGTATTTCTGTGGTGTCCATTGTAACTTCTCCTTCTTCATTTCTAATTTAATTGACTTGAGCACTCTCTCCTTTTTTCTTGATCAGTCTGGCCAGAAGTTTATCAATTTTGTTTATCTTTTCAAAGATAAATTGGGTGTCATTACAGTTTTATATTTTAAAAAGATGGAATTAACCAACTGGCTGAAAGTAACTAATAAATTATTTGTTCATTCAGTTCACGCACAGTCGTGTCTGACTCTTTGAGACCCCATGCACTGCAGCATGCCAGGCTTCCCTGGTCCATCACCAACTCCCCAAACCTGCTCAAACTCATGTCCATTGAGTCAGTGATGCCATCCAACCATCTCATCCTCTGTCATCCCCTTCTCCTCCTGCCTTCAATCTTTCCCAGCATCAGTGTCTTTTCTAGTGAGTCAGTTCTTCCCATCAGGTGGCCAAAGTTTGGAGTTTCAGCTTCAGCATCAGTCCTTCTAATGAATATTCAGGACTGATTCCTTTACAATAGACTGCATAGATCTCCTTGCAGACCAAGGGACTCTCAAGAGTCTTCTCCAACATCACAGTTCAAAAGCATCAATTCTTAGGTGCTCAGCTTTCTTAATAGTCCAACTCTCACATCCATACATGTCTACTGGAAAAACCATAGCTTTGACTAGACAGACTTTTGTTGGCAAAGTGATGTCTCTGCTTTTTAATATGCTGTCTAGGTTGGAGAAGGAAATGGCAATCCACTCCAGCGTTCTTGCCTGGAGAATCCCAGGGACAGGGGAGCCTGGTAAACTGCCGTTTATGGGGTCACACAGAGTCGGACACAGCTGAAGTGACTTAGCAGCAGTATCAAGCAGCAGGTTGGTCGTAACTTTTCTTCCAAGGAGCAAATGTCTTTTAATTTCATGGCTGCAGTCACCAGCTGCAGTGACTTTGGACCCCCCAAAATAAAGTCTCTCACTGTTTCCCCATCTATTTCCCATGAAGTGATAGGACCAGATGCCATGATCTTAGTTTTCTGAATGTTGAGCTTTAAGCCAACTTTTTCACTCTCCCCTTTCACGTTCTTCAAGAGGCTCTTTAGTTCTTCTTCGCTTTCTGCCATAAGGGTGATGTCACCTGTGTATCTGAGATTATTGATATTTCTCCCGGCAATCTTGATTCCAGCTTGTGCTTCATCCAGCCCAGCATCTCTCATGTTGTACTCTGTATATAAGTTAAATAAGCAGGGTGACAATATATAGCCTTGATATACTCTTTTCCCAATTTGGAAGCAGTCTGTTGTTCCATGTCCAGTTCTAACTGTTGCCTCCTAATCTGCATACAGATTTCTCAAGAGGCAGGTCAGGTGGTCTGTATTCCCATCTCTTTCAGAATTTTTCAGAATTTTCCAAAGTTTGTTGTGGCCCACACAGACAAAGGCTTTGGCCCAGTCAATAAAGCAGATGTATATGTTTTTCTGGAACTTTCTTAATTAATAAGAAGTTAATCATGATGGTGTGATCACTCATCTAGAGCCAGACATCCTGGAATGTGAAGTAAAGTGGGCCTTAGAAAGCATCACTACCACAAAGCTAGTGGAGGTGATGGAATTCCAGTTGAACTATTTCAAATCCTCGAAGATGATGCTGTGAAAGTGCTTCACTCAATATGCCCGCAAATTTGGAAAACTCAGCAGTGGCCACAGGACTGGAAAAGGTCAGTTTTCATTCCAATCCCTAAGAAAGGCAATGCCAAAGAATGCTCCAACTACCACACAATTGCACTCATCTCACATGCTAGCAAAGTAATGCTCAAAATTCTCCAAGCCAGGCTTCAGAAATACGTGAACCATGAACTTCCAGATGTTCAAGTTGGTTTTAGAAAAGGCAGAGGAACCAGAGATCAAATTGCCAACATCCACTGGATCATGGAAAAAGCAAGAGAGTCCCAGAAAAACATCTATTTCTGCTTTATTGACAATGCCAAAGCCTTTGACTATGTGGATCACAATAAACTGTGGAAAATTCTTCAAAAAATGGAAATACCAGACCACCTGACCTGCCTCTTGAGAAATCTGTATGCAGGTCAGGAAGCAACAGTTAGAACTGGACATGGAACAACAGACTGGTTCCTAATAGGAAAAGGAGTACATCAAGGCTGTATATTGTCACCCTGCTTATTTAACTTACATGCAGAGTACATCATGAGAAACACTGGACTGGAAGAAACACAAGCTGGAATCAAGATTGCTGGGAGAAATATCAATAACCTCAGATATGCAGATGACAGCACCCTTATGGCAGAAAGTGAAGAGGAACTAAAAAGCCTCTTGATGAAAGTGAAAGAGGAGAGTGAAAAAGTTGGCTTAAAGCTCAACATTCAGAAAACTATGATCATGGCATCTGGTCCCATCACTTTATGGGAAATAGATGGGGAAACAGTGGAAACAGTGTCAGACTTTATTTTGGGGGGCTCCAAGATCACTGCAGATGGTGATTGCAGCCGTGAAATTAAAAGACGCTTACTCCTTGTAAGAAAAGTTATGACCAACCTAGATAGCATATTGAAAAGCAGAGACATTACTTTGCCATCAAAGGTCCGTCTAGTCAAGGCTATGGTTTTTCCAGTAGTCATGTATGGACGTGAGAGTTGGACTATGAAGAAGGCTGAGCGCCAAAGAATTGATGCTTTTGAACTGTGGTATTGGAGAAGACTCTTGAGAGTCCCTTGGACTGCAAGGAGATCCAAACAGTCCATTCTGAAGGAGATCAACCCTGGGATTTCTTCGGAAGGAATGATGCTAAAGCTGAAGCTCCAGTACTTTGGCCACTTCATGTGAAGAGTTGACTCATTGGAAAAGACTCTGATGCTGGGAGGGATTGGGGGCAGGAGGAGAAGGAGACGACCCAGGATCAGATGGCTGGATGGCATCACGGATGCGACGGATGTGAGTCTGAGTGAACTCCGGGAGTTGGTGATGGACAGCAAGGCCTGGCGTGCTGCGATTCATGGGGTCGCAAAGAGTCGGACATGACTGAGCGACTGAACTGAACTGATATGTTTTCCTAGAACTTTCTTAATTAATAAGAAATTAGTTAATGTTAAATCTAATGAGATTATTAAATCTCATTATTGTTAATTTTATTAGAGATTTAATCATGTATTTTCATTGTTCAACTGTCATACATTGAGCATTAATACCCACTAGAGGGAAGTCTTTGTAAAATACAATTTTAGGACATTTAGTTTTTCTTCACAGTAGATCACATGGAGATGCAGTTTCTTCTAACCATGACTGGAAAATCTTGTGCTAAGTCACTTCAGTTGTGTTTGACTCTTTGTGACCCTAAGGACCATAAGTCACCAGGCTCTCCTGTTCATGGGATTCTCCTGGCAAGAAATACTGGAAGGGGTTGCTATTTCCTTCTCCAGGGGATCTTCCCAACCTAGGGATTGAACCCACGTATCTTATGTCTCCTACATTAGCAGGTGGGTTCTTTATCACTAGTACCACCTGGGAAGCCTTGGCAAATGGAATGGGAAGGCTAAGGCTGAAAGAGAACACAAAAACAGTTGAATTGTTGCCTTTTTAGAGGCCTAGAGCCAACTATAGAGATTCCCATGATAAAAATGGCACACAGAGAGAGTTGTTCTAATTCTCACAACTTCTATAAAGTAAGTACTTTTATTTCCTCCATTTTACAGATGGAGAAGCTGAGACACTGAGAGGTTAAAGCTACCCAAGATCATACATGAGCTGGTGGAACCAGAATTCAAGACAGAGAACATCCCCAAGGGTAGCATATTATATCTTTGATGAAGGCCTAGACAGTGTTTTCAAAATGTCATCGTACCTTAACACCTTCATCAAAGTTGTTTATAATCATTTTTTTTCTTTTTTAGTGAAAATCACTCAGTCATGTCCGACTCTTTGCAACCATATGTACTGTGGCATGGACTGTAGCCTGCCAAATTCCATGGAATTTTCGAGGCAAGAATACTGGAGTGGGTAGCTGTTCCCTCCTCCAGGGGATCTTCCCAACCCAGGGATAGAACCTGTGTCTCTTGCATCTGCTACATTGGCAGGCAGGTTCTTTACCACTGCACCACCTAGGAAGCCCAGACAGTCTACATGGTCCCTTTAGGGACTCCATTCCTGAGCTCACACACAGAGATTCAGGCCTGCAGAGCTCTGCCACTGGGCTTTTTAATCATCACCCTCCATTTCTGACCATAAGCACTGAAGAAGCAATATCTTCTGACTTATTCCCTGGTACTTTCTAGCACAGCACCTGGAATCCATTCTAAGGGATTCTCGATCCTTCTTCCATCACCTGTAAAAATAAAAAAGCCGGAAGTAGTGGCAGGAAGAAAGCAACACAGACTGCAGCAGGAGTAAAGACACGACTGGAGGTGGCTGTGGAAAGGACAGCGCATTTCCGTCCTGCTTTTTCCATCCTCTCTCCGCACCTGGCTCCCACATGCCTCGTCTTTGCCACTCCTTAGGGGAGAAGGTGGGAAGAGAGAGACCCTGAGGAGGATGGTTTAGGGTGTGAGAAAGATGCTGAGTTACATGGGCCCTGAGGGGTCTTTTGGTCTCATTTTATAGAAATAAATACCATTGCCCAAATTGTCTTTCTTTGAATTCCAGGTTTCTCATTTCATAGCAGGGACCCAGGCCTGGGCCAAACTTTAAGAGCCAACACCTCTACATCTGCATCTCTATTCCTACCCAGTGGACTTGTGGACACAGTGCGGGAAGGAGAGGGTGGGATGAATTGGGAGAGTAGCACTGACATATATATGCTATCATCTGTAAAGCAGATAACTAGCGGGAAGCTGCCATATAACAGGGAGCCCCACCCAGCTCTCTGCGATAACCTAGAGGGGTGGGATGGAGGGATGGGAGGGAGGCTCAACAGGGAGGGGAGATATATATGTATATGCATTCTTATGGCTGATTTGTGTTGTTGTACAGCAGAAACCAACTTCCCAGGTGGGCTTCCCAGGTGGCTCAGCGGGTAAAGAATTCACCTGCAATGCAGGAGACACAGGAGACATAGGTTTGATCCCTGGATCAGGAAAATCCCCTGGAGGAGGTCCTGGCAATCCACTCAAGTATTCTTGCCTGGAGAATCCCTTGGAGATAGGAGCCAGACAAGGTACAGTCTGTGGGGTCACAAAGAGTCAGACAAGACTGAGCAACTAAAGGAGCACAGCAGAAATCAACACAACACTGTAAAGCAATTATTCTGGAATTTAAAAGAGAGAGAGAGAGAGCCAGCACTTCCGACTGAAGCCAGGAGCTTAACAGTCTAGATGTCAAACAAGGCCTGGCCAGTGAGCTTGTCAGCTGTCCTTCCTGTGACCCTGGGCCCTTTGGTTTGATTGGCATCATAGAAAGAGCACTGTGACAAGTCCTGTCACTGCAGCTCATCCCCCTTGGTCCTTGATTTTATTTGCCCTCTGTAGAAGGCTCAAGGAATTCCTACATCAGCTTTGTGACCATCAGGGCAGAAATGGCACTTTACCTATTACTGCCTGCAGAAGCCTGATAACCTTAGTTATGAAACAGAAGCTGAAATCTCACAAAATAGGATACAGTTGACCTTTACCATTTGAGAGAAAGAAGAATGAAACAAGACATTGATCAGACCGGCTTGAACTGACTTTTGGATCAAACGTAACATCAACAGTATTAATTTGTGTGTTTACCAGATGGCTTTTTAATATTTGTCAAGAGTGAATAAACTTCTCTGTGTCATTTTCTTAACTCAGCTGTCTACTACCTGGCCAGATTTAGTTGCTCACATTTATTTTAATTGAAATTTCCTTTGAGCCAATTACTTAGAATTATGCCCTCTTTTCCTAACCAGGCTGGTTATCACCACTCTGATCTCTCCCTCCGTGCCTGCCTGAACCTCTCATTAGGGTCCTTAGCAGAGATCCTGGTGGACTATGAAACTTCCACAAAATGAAGGTGCAGTCTAAATAATTGAGAACATTCCAGACCTATATTTTCTCATTTCTATTAAATTTGATAATGTAAATTAATATAAGCCATTGAAATAAATAGAAAATTTGAATTAAGCAGAATCATACTTTTAGAAACATATATATCCAAGTTTATGATGTATGTGCTCAGTTGGTCAGTCATGCCTGACTCTTTGCGACTCCATGGACTGTAGCCCACCAGGCTACTCTGTCCATGGAATTTCTCAGATGAGAATACTGGAGTGAGTTGCCATTTCCTTCTCTAGGGGATCTTCCCAACCCAGGAATCAAACCCACGTCTCCTGCATCTCCTGCTTTGGCAAGTGGATTATTTACCTCTGTGCCACCTGGGAAACCCCACTATGATATATGATGCTATTTCATCATCAATATCATATTAATATACTGTAGACATAAACTGGCTCATATTTCTACTCCTGCTATTAATTATAGTTTGAGATCCTCCTTTTCTTCCCAGGGATAATGATCATACAGCCAGTCAACAGTTAAAGATTAATAAACCCTCTCACAGTTATATACCAATAGTCATGAAGATTTTAAACTACTAAATGATTGTATTGTAAATAAACTGGAAAAAAATGCCCAAGTTTATTTACCCAACGCTGTTATAGTGGTTATAGTGTGAGATTACTTCACACTTCAGATGGGTAATAAAGAGAACTGTCCTTATCCAAGTGGGACACAACCACTAAGTAACCCTGCAGGCTCTAATTAGTTTCTGGATTGGCCACTGGTGGTGGGGAGGGGTGATTAGGTAGACTGAAGACTCCTTAGCTATTGATGTTTTATGTAGGTTTTCATCCAAAGTAACCATTGAGCCATTTCCTACTTCCTCCTCTGCTAAGCCCTTAGAAAATTCCATCGAGATCTGTATTTGTGCATTTAGATAAAGGATCAAGAATTCTTTTAATAAATCAATGTGAATATTATAGTTAAAGGTTATAGGATTCCTCTTTGCCACTGATTTTCAATTACTTGACTTTAATTGATATTTTATTAATGTGTGAAAGAGCTGCTAAAGACAAAAGTATTTCTGTTTTATAGTCTTACACATGACAAGGAAACACTGCAAATGAAAAAAAAAAAAAAAAAGGAAAGGCTAAAAGCACACACACATTGTGTGGATCCCCACAGACCTCTCCAGGAGATTTAGTTACCCTATAGGTGGTAAGCTGTCCTTATCATTTGTAACTTGTATTTACTTATTTAATGTTTGAGGGAAGATTGACAAAGTCTTTCATTGCATGCAGAATAGGTTAAGAGAGACTGAAAAACAAAAATCAATAGTATTTTTTGACTGGTTTGAGGTGGAAGGTGGTGGAAAAGCAAAGAATTAAATATGACCCTAAGCATTCATGCCTACCGCTGAGCAGGTAGACAGACAGGAATGTGTTTTCATTCCTTAAGTCATTCATTCATTCATTCATTCAAACCACCCCTACTGAATAATTTCTGAGATCAACACTGCATCAGTTACTGAAGAAGCTTTTGACAAGCTCTTTGTAAGTCTACTGTAAAATTGAGAAGGAAAGACTTGCCTAATGTGAAATACTTAAGTAATAATTGAAGGAAATAAGTATAAACAAAATTGACTAATGCAAGCACGGAGTAATAGGAGAATACAAAAATAGGACCCAAGTGGATAACGGTATTGTAACTGAATTTCCCGGAAGAAGTAAAATTAAACTGGTCCATAAATCCAATTGACAACCAACATTAGTTACACCTTTATGATGAGTGATGTCACGGGCTAGGTGTGGTAGAGGATACAAAAATGGACAGGCCATGGACTCTAACTGGCAGGAACCTTATAAACTGTAATATAATTTACCTAGTAATACAAAGCCTGAATTTTTAAGTGTGGGAAGTAATATATAAGTAAAGGGTCACCGAAGAGCCAGTGAGGAAGAAAGGAAAAACAATGGGGCAGAGAAAGGGGAATTTCAGAGAAGAGTTTCTCAGAGCTGGTGTTAAACCAATAAAGGGGTGAAAGTCCTTTAAGGCACAACAAATATGTGGAAATGAGACAGTGCCTCCTAACGAATCTGTTGTTCAGTCGCTAAGTCATGTCCGACCCTTTGCAACCCCATGGACTGCAGCAGGCCAGGCTTTCCTGTCCTTCACCATCTCCTGAAGCTTGCTCAAACTCATGTCCATTGAGTTGGTGATGACATCCAACCATCATATCCTCTGTCTCCCCCTTCTCCTCCTGCCCTCTCAGTCTTTCCCAGCATCTTTCCCAGGGTCTTTTCCAATGAAACCTGAGAAAGATCATTAGGATCCTGCAGCAGTGTCTTAACTACAGAGAGGAAAGGTAGAGCAGAAAAATGGAGGAAAAAGAGCAAAAAATTTAAAAAAAAAATAGACAAGGGAATCCATAAGGGAGTAGTGGGGAGCAATTTGGATGAGGAAATGGATATAAGTTGTTTTGTCAGATTCAAGGAAGTGAAGAAGCAATGTGGTGTGGGTCAGAGTTCAAGGGGAGAGATCCAGAACTTATCTCTGAAATGGTGAAACCCCCAGTGGCAATTAGCCTACAGTCCATCTCCAGCATTAGCCATCACCACGCAGACGCTCATTTATGAGAGGTTCTGTAAATCTACTAAATGGCCCCAACCTTCCATGCCTCCCCACCTTCTTGCTTTGTCAAATACAGCCTTTCACAAAGTATTTTGAGGGAATGGCAGAAGAGGAGGAGGGACATGGGGGGAAGAAAGCTCAGCTGACTTGTCTGCTCCACTAGCACACGTTCAGCAGGACCAGGGTTTGGGTTTTTATTTTCATTTTTTCCACACTCACTTAAATGATATATTTGAAACTGAAAGTGCTGTTACAGGATAGGCATTTGCCTTTGCACCTCCCACACAAATCTGGATGGTGGGATTTCCCCCCACCTCCTTAAATCACCTTATTGGCCCCTGGGAACAGCACCACAATCATCAGAGAGCTTTTCTTTATTGTTGCTGTTCAATCGTGTCCAACTCATTGAGACCCCATGGACTGCAACATGCCAGATTTCCCATCTCCCAGAGCTTGCTCAAACTCATGTCATCAAGTAGGTGATGCCATCCAACAATCTCATCTTCTGCTGTTGCTTTCTCCTCCTGCCTTCAATCTTTCACAGCATCAGGGTCTTTTCTAATGAGTCAGTTCTTCACATCAGGTGTCCAAAGTACTGGAGTTTCAGCTTCAGCATCAGTCCTTCCAATAAATATTCAGAACTAATTTCCTTTAGGATGGACTGGTTTGATCTCCCTGCAGTCCAAGGGACTCTCAGGAGTCGTCTTCAACACCACAGTTCAAAAGCATCTATTTTTTGGTGCTCAGCCTTCTTTATGGTCCAACATTCACATCCATACATAACTACTGGAAAGACCATTGCTTTGACTAGATGGACCTTTGTCAGCAAAGTAATGTCTCTGCTTTTTAATAAGCTATCTAGGTTTGTCATAGCTTTTCTTCCAAGAAGCAAGCATCTTTTAATTTCATACCTTATCCTACTAGTTCAGTTCAATTCAGTCGCTCAGTCTTGTCCGACTCTTTGTGACCCCATGAATTGCAGCATGCCAGGGCTCCCTGTCCATCACCAACTCTCGGAGTTCACTCAAACTCATGTCCATCGAGTCAGTGATGCCATCCAGCCATCTCATCCTCTGTCATCCCCTTCTCCTCCTGCCCCCAATCCCTCCCAACATCAGAGTCTTTTCCAATGAGTCAACTTTTCTCATGAGGTGGCCAAAGTACTGGAGTTTCAGCTTTACCATCATTCCTTCCAAAGGAGATCACCCAGGACTGATCTCCTTTAGAATGGACTGGTTGGATCTCCTTGCAGTCCAAGGAACTCTCAAGAGTCTTCTCCAACACCACAGTTCAAAAGCATCACTTGGTATCTAATAGACATTTCCAATAGCATGGTCCAAGCAGAGGCCTTGATCCTTAGCTCACCCATTGCCAACACCAAAATCATGCTGCTATCAAACCTTCATCTAAACAAAAAGTTCCTCAGATACTCAGCTGGTTAGCCAAAAATCTAGGCTTCATCTTTTATTCCCTTCTGTCTTTCATTTCTATAACAGATGAGCTATTTCAATATCCATGTTATATCCTAAAATTGACCATTTCTCGCCATTCCCACTGCTACATTATCCATGAGTCCCTCTTCCCTGACCTACACCCTGTACTAGGCATTTGTACCTGCCTCTTACCTTGACCCTAGGTCCATCCTCCATCTAGTCATCAGATTGATCTTGTGAAAGGGTCCATCATGATATTTCATTACTCTATGGGAAATCCCCCATCTAGCACAAAATACAAATTCCATGCCATGCCTCCAAGCCCAGGGAGCCCCACTCATCACTTTCATTGAATCTCCTACATCGTCTCCTCAGGGTCCTCAACCCAACACGCAGCTAAGGCCTCTCTGCAGTCACTGTTTGCTACATTGCCTCATTTTATCTCCTTTAGAGAACATATTGGTACCTGGCATATCTCAAATGTTTAATTTTTTTTTAAAAAATTATACATTTATTCTTACTAGAATGTAAGCATCTTGAGAGCTTTTTCAAGTTCACCATGTGTCCCTATAGTTTACAATAAAGCCTGGAACATAGACTATGCTCCAAAAACTTTTTTGCCTGACTGATAGTGATGAATGAATCAAGGCTTTTGGTTATAACTTTAAATAATTGATCTTAAACAATTTCTTACCAAAATTGGATTACAATGATCCCAAATGAAGTCCTATTTCAGTTCTTTTCATCTTAATGATGGTCTTTTTTTGATGTGGATCATTTTTTAAAGACTTTATTGAATTTGCTGCAATACTGCTTCTGTTTTACGTTTTTGGTTTTTGGCTACAAGGCATATGGGATCTTAGCTTCCTGACCAGGGATTGAACCTGCACCTTCTGCACTGGAAGGTGAAGTTTTAATCATTGGACTGCCAGGGAAGTCCTTCAGTGACCATCTCGACATGAGAAGATGATACAGCCTCCTGGAATTTGGTGCTTTGAATACCACAGTCATTGTCTTCTCCTCTTGCCAGTCTCATTAGATTTTCTTTGCCTTACTCCAGTGACTTAGTCATCCTCTGTACATTAACGTCAGGGAAAGTTAAGTATGAATTTAGTTCCAACATGAAGATAAGGACTTGACCAAAATCATACCTGATTGCCTTTCTCATTCACTAAACTTATTTATTTAGGAAAAGGAAGTGTTGAAGTAGATTTCTGTGAATGTTTAATTTTGAAAAAAAAAATCTGAATTGCATAAAGTCCAAAAGAAAACATTTTATTCATAACAAGTATGTCTATAGAGAAGACTGATCAAAATCTAATGGTTACTGAATTGTGATAAACTTGCCACAAAAGACTCTGAAAGTTACTAAAAATGATTAACAATACATTGAGATACAGAATCAAAGTGTTTGGCTGAATTAACTAACTCAATCCATGGTTTTGCATTTATAGCTCAGAGTCATATGCAGTACACAGTTTTGATTTTCCATTTAGCCTTGAATTAGATAATATGGCCAAGGTGTTAACAATATACCATAGATATTCAAAACTTGTCTTTTCCCATTTAGGTAATAATTCTAAAATAAGTTCACTGAAATTTCATTAAAATGTTCTCTAGGCTAAAGCTACAGAATAATATTCATTACAGGAGAAAATTATGGAGATTGTATTAATGCTAGAAATGCTTCTGGGAGAAAGCCTACATATTCAAAATACTGTAAAAAATAATAAATAATTCAAGGAAACATACCTTTCAAAACTGAAAAGTAAGACATTTTGTAATTTGACTTTATTAAAGATAAAGAAAATACTGGAATATCAAGCCAGTATGAATTTAAAGCTAAAGAATATTTTTCATTCTTCATCCTCACTCATATACCAGACTATCATTTAATATAATCTATTAGGAGTTCTCTCCTTAATAAAATGATGCTTGTCATTGTATGACACTGGAGAACATTTTTACGCAGACAGTGGGGAATATTGAAATAAAAAATGTTTGTCTAGAGGTCATGATGGTCTAAATAGGCAGAAAATAATTTCTTCTCAGACATTTATTGTTTTGGTTAACCCCACACCTCTTTTGCTCTACATTAATGCAGCTTATAGAACACCCACAGTAATATTTTATCTCTAAATAAAAGTAATCTCCTTGTCTTATGAACATCCTGAAAGCAGACATATAATTCAGCCATGCAAAAATTGTATACTTCCTTTTATTAGTAATTATCTGTCCCCAAATAGGCTAATAATTGTCTCTCACACATGACACTTTCATAAGGTGTCCATTTTTCACTGCAAGAAATATCTGCTTTCCACACTGGTGAAAAATATTTATGTATTCCCCAAGCACTGCCTTGCATAAAATGGAAATTGGTTTCACTTCCCATTTATATTAAGAGTAATCTCCAAAGTGTTTTGCTAGTTCACTATGCTTCATTTTCTCTGTGAATAGTTCATCAAATACTCTCTTCTGCTTTGAAGTGAAGTAGTTTATCCAATCACCCACTGCCCCTGAAAAAAATCAGAAATAAATCAGACAAGAACCAATTTAAATGTATAGTATGTACAAAAGGAAGCTGTCAGATTTATATGAAAATGTGAGTAATTTTATCTCTTGCTGTTAAGATGGTAGGGAACTATTCTTTTCTTCACTTGCTTGTCTGTTATTTCTAATTTCTTCAGTAATTGCATATTAATTTGTATAGCTTGAAAAGTTATTTCTTGGAAAGGAAAATAAAAATATATAAATACCCTAGGTTTTACTATAGCAGGCAAAGAAGGATCTCACCTAAATTTAATACAAACAGAAAGCAGACAAAGTGGACGCAATGATACTTCATTAATTTTTCTACCTCTTCACCTCTGTAGTTGTAACGGGGCTGATAACATACCATAGGGGTGGTTCACTGGTCTCATTTTAGGAAATTTTCTTTTACAAAATTGGTTACAGAGAGTTAAAAACACAAATACCAAGTTACTTGTATGACACCCTTACTTTCAATATAAGGTGTCCTGAAATCGAAATAAGACATACACATCACATGGTCTTTTGGCCTCTCCTGATTGTTGGAGTCACCCTCAAAGCCTTGGCCACTGCATCAACCCCATAAGACTGCCCTTCTCACCTCCATCACACACACTACACCAAACGTCAATCCTTGACCTGGGGGATCACGGTCCTTTGTCACTTTGGCCCCAGGTTTGATCCCTGGGGTCTAGTCTAGGTGCACTGGAGCTCAAAATACATCTTTTTATCCCTTCATTACAGACTGTCTTGGGCTTCCCAGGTGGTGCTATTGGTAAAGAACCTGCCTGCCAATGCAGGTGAGATAAGAGACATGGGTTTGATCCCTGGGTTGGGAAGATCCCCTGGAGGAGGACATGCAACCCACTCCAGTATTCTTGCCTGGAGAATCCCATGGATGGAGGAGCCTGGCAGGCTACTGTCCATAGGGCCACGCAGAGTCAAACACAACTGAAGCAACTTAGCATGCATGTACACAGACTGTCTTAGATTATTCTCTATAATCTTTTCTCTCCAACTAGCGTATCCACTCTGTCCAGTTAGGGACAGTAATGCATTGTTCATGTGTAATGCTGTAGTACTGAGTCAGGTACTGACCACATGGTGGGTGTTCAAAACCCATGGCTTGACTGAATGTCAGACAATGTCACCTACAGCAAAGAAACAGGTAACAACCTAAGAAATTTTTGCTGTTGTTGATTCCTGGCTCAGAAGATTGAGTTTAAGAAGTAAAGCAGAACTCTTCTGTTTGGGGGTGAAGAAAAAGGAAAGAGAGTCATATCAGAGATAGAAGATCCCAGAGTCAGGAAATGGTATTGCTTCTGAAACACATCATCAGTTGAGGCACAAGGTCAACTTCATGAGATTAAGGTGCCTGGCTCTTAGAAAAGCAGTGTTAATACTATCAATTTACTCAATATTCTTTCATCCTTCTTGGCTCTCCTTTCTGGCTTCTTATATTAATTCACCTGTAACATTATCATCTTTCTTTTTACATTTGACCTGACTTCTGTGTGTTTGGTTTCTGATTTATTCTTTTACTCTTTCTTCTACTTTTTTAAATAAAAAATATTTAAAGAATAATATATAGGTTTCAGAAAATACATATCTATAAGCAAAAGAAGATAAAAATCAAGAAAATACACCTAGTTCACACGGCTGATAAATTGGTTAGCATGCATTCTTCTAGATGCTTTTCTTTGCAAACATATATAAGCATATAAACTGCACTTAAAGTCATACAATTATAACCTACTTTTCTCATTATACTTCGACCGTCTTCCAATATTACTATTTGTATATCTACAATGAAGGTTTCCTGAGTAGAATAATACCATTTGGATTCTAATCTTGACTCTGCCAACTACTAGTGGTATGATATTGGATAAGTTATTCAGATGCCTGGTGTCTCAATAAAATCACATGAGCAGCATTCTAAAAGTCTGTTGCAAAGTTTTAGATAATTCAAATAATGTTCCTGGCATAGAATAAGTGCTCAGTAACACTGGCTATTCTTCATTTAGCATTTCTCGTTTTGGTGACTCCATCATAAACGTAAATGTAACTTAATAGATTTAAATTTCTGATTAAATATATTAAGTGCCATTAAAGTGCATCCAGGGTTTTCATTATTATAAGCAATATTGCAACATGCATCCTGTCCATATATATTTCTGTACTTCCATAATATTGCCCCTAAGTTTTAGTTTGTATGGGCCTTTGGACTTCTGACACTTATGTGAACTACTCTGTACCCTTCCTTATCACCTGATCACTGTGGCCACCATAGTAATTTTCTAGAATATCAGCTCCATTTCTGACTTCAAAGACAACTGCAGACACAAATTCCCCTCTGAAAAGTAAGGAATGGCTCTGTTCACCACGGAGTCTGAATCAATAATTTTAGTCATTTGGTTGAAATGATTATTTTCAAAGGATGGATTCCCCACTCACTCCCTCTCCATCCAGCCATTCAAGAAATGAAGTGAGTGGTCTCTATTGACCCATCCTTGTGTATAATTCCTCATATAATTCTAATTTCCTAATTGGTCCTCAGGGGGACTAGTTTCAGAGAGGCTGTTTCCACTGTTACCTGTGGTTTGTTTGTTTGTTTTTTTAGATATGAAATAAGGAAACCACTTTTAGGGAGAATTTAAAGGTGTTAGAATTACTGTTGCTAGTTACAGTTATGTTGATATGGTTTCACCTGGAGATATTTTCTAGGGTCACTAGTTGGCAAGTCAGAGATTAACTTATTGGAGTAAAATTTCTCAAGCTTGCAGGATAAGCCATGTGAATACTGAGTATTGCTAATCAGATCTCAAAGGGCAAAGATAAAAGACGTCAACAGAAGTGCTGGACTAAGGATCAGAACGTCCTCATTTTTCAGCATTCTCTTTACCATGGACCCTCCGAGTGCCTTCCTGTTTCTCTCTCCTCTTTTCTTCATGCATCCCTTTCTATGTTCTGTCTTCCCTTTATCATCTCTTCCTCTTTCCTTCTAACCCTTCTCCCTACCCTGCTTCGATATCTTTCCAATACTGTCCTCCATTCTTCTGCTTAAGAGTGGTCTTTCGCTTCTGCTTCTCTTATTTAATCTCTTATCTCTTTAACCTCCACCTCAATGTGGTTTTCACCTCCACTGCTGGAAACTTATTTCTCAGAATTCCATAGAAACTGCATTCTCAGAATTCACAAATGGTGAACAAATGGTCATGTTTGACCCTGGTTTTTCTTTCTACTAATTCTGGCTGATCTCTTTTCTTGGCTTGTCTTGGGCTGCTGACGTCAGGGTTCTTAGGATTTTCCCCTTCTACCCTTTCTTCACTAGTTCCTCCCACTCACCCTGAACAATTTTACCTAATTCCACAGTCTGGTGATGGCTCCTAAACTGACTTCTCAGCCGAGCAGCACCCATCAGTGGCTCACTGCCACTACCCAAATTGTAACCCTCCATGTTTCTTACCTGCACTATTACAACAACTTCTTAATTGCACTTTCTGCTTCTGCTTTCACTTTATTCTAATCAATTTTCTACTCTGATTCTATTTAATTTTATAGCAAACAGGTCTGACTATGTCAGGTCCATTCTTAAAACAGCAAACAGACCTCACAGTGTCCATCAGAGATTTTACTCTCTGGCCATAATATTTCTCTCTCTCATTCTGCTTTATGTATCATCTATCACTTTAGAGTCCTGTGGAGTGCAAGATCAAACCAGTCAATCTTAAAGGAAATCTATCCTGAACTGTCATTGGAAGGACTGATGCTGAAGCTGAAGCTCCATTACTTTTGCCGCCTGATACGAAGAGTCAACTCATTGGAAAAGACTCTGATTCTGGGAAAGATTGAGGCAGGAAGAGGGGGGATGTCAGAGGAAGAGATGGTTGGATGGCATCACTGATTCAATGGACATAAGTTTGAGGAAACTCCAGGAGTGGATGAAGGACAGGGGTGTCTGGGTGCATGGGATTGCAACGAGTGGGACTCCACTGAGCAACTGAACAACCACCACCACTTTAGCACATGGCACTACCTGCTCCTTCTAGGAGATACCATCTAATTCCATGGTGCTTCTGAGATTTTCTTCTTGCTGTTGTCTCTTGATGGAATGTATTTCCTCCTGGCATTTTCTTAGTAAAATCTTGCATATGCTCTCAGTTTCAGATCTGATCTCTTCACCTATTTTGCTAGGCAAACATTTTCTCCTTTACCCATATAGATTCACATTTGCTCATATTTTACTATATGGTTGTCATTACCTTATATTACTATCCAGATTATCATCTACTGAATGACAGGTCAGTATTTTATCCAATCATTGAAATCTATTCAATTAATAAACCTGATAGTTTATTAATAAATGTTAGGTAAATTTTTTAGGAAATATTTTATTAATAAACATTTGATAAACATTCAAAAATAGTTTATTAGTAAATATTGGTAAATAAATATTCCTTTCTCCTAGTCCTCATTTTTGTAACTCTAAGGAAATTTTTAAATGAACCACCCAAGAGAACAAAAGTAATCTGTAAAGTTAAAACAATATCTGGTCTATCAACACATGAGTTGGCCAACATCCTGGAATGTGAAGTCAAGTGGGCCTTAGGAAGCATCACTACAAACAAAGCTAGTGGAGGTGATGGCATTCCAGTTGAGCTATTTCAAATCCTGAAAGATGATGCTGTGAAAGTGCTGCACTCAATATGCCAGCAAATTTGGAAAACTCAGCAGTGGCCACAGGACTGGAAAAGGTCAGTTTTCATTCCAATCCCAAAGAAAGGCAATGCAAAAGAATGCTCCAGCTACCACACAATTGCACTCATCTCACACACTAGTAAATTAATGCTCAAAATTCTCCAAGCCAGGCTTCAGCAATATGTGAACTGTGAACTTCCAGATGTTCAAGCTGGTTTTAGAAAAGGCAGAGGAACCAGAGATCAAATTGTCAACATCTGCTGGATCATCAAAAAAGCAAGGGAGTTCCAGAAAAACATCTATTTCTGCTTTATCGACTATGCCAAAGTCTTTGACTGTGTGGATCACAACAAATTGTGGAAAATTCCGAAAGAGATGAGAATACCAGACCACTTGACCTGCCTCTTGAGAAATCTGTATGCAGGTCAGGAAGCAACAGTTAGAACTGGATATGGAACAACAGACTGGTTTCAAATAGGAAAAGGAGTACATCAAGGCTGTATATTGTGACCCTGCTTATTTAACTTCTATGCAGAGTACATCATGAGAAATGCTGGGCTGGAAGAGCACAAGCTGGAATCAAGATTGCCAGGAGAAATATCAATAACCTCAGATATGCAGATGACACCACTCTTACGGCAGAAAGTGAGGAGGAACTAAAAAGCCTCTTGATGAAAGTGAAGGAGGAGAGTGAAAAAGTTGGCTTAAAGCTCAACATTCAGAAAACTAAGATCATGGCATCTGGTCCCACCACTTCATGGGAAATAGATGGAGAAACAGTGGAAACAGTTTATTTTGGGGGGCTCCAAAATCACTGCAGATGGTTATTGCAACCATGAAATTAAAAGACGGAATTACTCCTTGGAAGGAAAGTTATGACAAACCTAGATAGCATATCGAAAAGCAGAGACATTACTTTGCTAACAAAGGTCCGTCTAGTCAAGGCTATGGTTTTTCCAGTGGTCATGTATGGATGAAGAATTGATGCTTTTGAACTGTGGTATTGGAGAAGACTCTTGAGAGTCCCTTGGACTACAAGGAGATCCAACCGGTCCATTCTAAAGGAGATCAGTCCTGGGTGTTCTTTGGAAGGACTGATGCTAAAGCTGAAACTTCAATACTTTGGTCACCTCATGCGAAAAGTTGACTCATTGGAAAAGACCCTGATGCTGGGAGGGATTGGGGGCAGGAGGAGAAGGGGACGACAGAGGATGAGATGGCTGGATGGCATCACCACCTGGATGGACATGAGTGTGAGTGAACTCCGGGAGTTGGTGATGGACAGGGAGGCCTGGTGTGCTGCAATTCATGGGGTCGCAGAGTCAGACTCGACCAAGCAACTGATCTGAACTGAACTGAACTGAACTGAACTGATAGGCTTGGTGGTAAAAGAATTTGCCTGCAATTCAGGAGACCCGGTTTCAATCTCTGGATCAGGATGATCCTCTGGAGAAGGAAATGGCAACCCACGCAGTATTCTTGTCAGGGAAATCCCATGGACAGAGGAGCCTGGTGGGCTACAGTTCATGGGGTTGGAAAGAGTCAGACACGACTTTAGCGACTAAACAACATACACAGTTGAGGCAAAGAACAAATAAATGTGTGTGTTTTAGTAAGAAACCTGAGTGTATGATGCAAAGAATTTTGTTTTTGTAAGTTATGAAAAATATGAAAAATGTGAAAACATTTTCTCCCCAGATCTGGAGTATAATACACAAGGATTTCAAAATACTTCTATATCCAGATGTACCCAAACTGTTTCTAAGTAAAACGTTAGCAATTCATGGAGGTTTATTTCCTTCTCTCTGTTTCTGGCTTCCCAGGTGGTTCAGTGGTAAAGAATCTACCTACCAATGCAGGAGACACAAGAGATGAGGGTTCGACCCCTAGGTCAAGAAGATCCCCTGGAGCAGAAAATGGCAACCCACTTGAGTATTCTTGACTGGAAAATTCCATGGACAAAGGAGCCTAGTGGGCTACAGTCCGTGGGGTCGACACGAATCAGACACGACTGAGCACATGTGCACTCTGTGCTTCCAGGCAGAGGAATATCCCCAGATAAGGATCCCAGCTTTTCTCTCCACCTCTTCTCTGCAGGACAAGCTCTTTGATTGGTGAGGTTGGAAAAATGCCCTGGTCACATCCATCAGCTCTTTTTTCTCTCTTAGAGAAAGCATGTGTCAGGTACTGCTCTGCACCACACTCTGAGTGTCCTGTGCCAGCAGGGGTCACGACTACCTTGGAGTGGCTACGACTAAGTGAATGTGTTTGTAAAATCCAGGATCCATTATGAGCAGTCACACTAGGCTGCAGACCTGAAGCACATTCTTCAAGTTGCTTTATCATTTCCATCTGTTTGACACCTGTGTCTGTCTCTCAGTTGGTTCCTAACTGGGCCTGGGAATCTCAACATCTGGAAAGAATGTAACTCAAGAATTTCACTTAATAAACCTTCACTAAGGGATAACAATGCACAATCCGCTGTGCAAGGTATGGAGTGAACAAAGCTCAAACAAGACATTGAAAATGGCAAAATGTAACTACTTCCGAATATAAATCCAGGCAAAGCATCTCATCTCTGACTTACCTTTCCTAAATACCAGGTTCCTGTTAGAAGTGAGGGCGCAGATGGTGTGATTTGGATCACAGTTTTCTTTGGCTGTAGTATTTTTCATTTCAGTGAATGATGTTTTCCAAACAATCTGATTAATCTCACTGTCAGTCATGTTTAAACCAAGGAAAGTAGCTATTTTCCTTATGTTTTTAGAAGGATCCTGAGCAAACAGCAAATAAATAAATATACACAAAGCGTAACTCATCAAAATATCAAATTCATTCTCTGAAATCTGAAAATGGGATTCATTGATTTCCTGTTTCAATTTTACTTAAACTTTCATTGTTGAAATGGCAGAAAAGACTTACTTTCTTCATCTCTTCATAGGATATAATGAAAATGTTCTTAGCATTTTTGTGTTCTTCCCAGCTTAAAACGTGATCAAACCAGGATCCATATACAACTAGAAGAAAAGTGAGTTGTTGTGTTAATATTAAATGTGTTAAAAAGCTTTCATTAAACATTATAGCTTTGCATCCCTGGGTTCTTCCCACTTCAGTGAAGTAGTCGGTGTAAGCTACACACATACTAGACTCTGGAGTGAAAGAGTTTTCCTTCAGAGAGCTCAGTTTCACCATTTTAACTATTAATAAATACACTATTGTGAAATGAAGCTGGGTGGTCACTTCTTTTAATTAGGCTGTGGGGTTTTTTTTTCTTATTTCCAGTAAATATTCTTTTATCATCAGAAGTGACAGCAGGACTAGAAAGACACATTTTTTCCCAAGAATTGTGTTCTGATATTTACTTTGGATCTTGGGAGAAACAGGGGAAAAAAAAAAACGAGAATTTATCCTTTTCTTCCTGTAAAGTGACATGAGTTTCATAATGATAAATTCTTAATACAAAAACCAGACAAACTTCCTCAAAAAATTCTATTCACAGTTAAAGGCTGAAAAACACAGTCTCAGGGATTTCTCTGTAGTTGATATGCTCTCTTTATTGTTTTGTTAAATTGACAGCCTTAAAAATCTCTTAAGGCTTGAAAGTAAAATATTATCATGCAAAATAACCTCTAAGTGATGATAGAAAACAGTGAGCAACTTCTCACCACAGAAAAGTTGACTAGCTTGACAATCTAAAGCATAAAATATAGTCATTTAAAATACTACATATGGGACTTCCCTGGTGGTTCAGTAGTCAGGAATACGCCTTGCAAAGCAGGGGGCAGGGGTTTGATCACTGGTTGGGGAACTAAGATTCCACATGCCTCAGAGCAATGAAGCCTGCGCTCCACTCTTACTGAACTCACACTCCACAAGTAGAGAGTTTGGGGGGCGGGTAATGTAAGATCCTGCATGATGACACCACAGAGATTCCATGTGCCTCAGCTAAACCTGATGTAGCCAAATAAATTAATAAACATTAAAAATAAGTGACTATGTGCTCAGGCATGTTTGAATCTTTGTAACCCCATGGACTGTAGCCCGCCAGGCTCCTCTTGTCCATGGACTATATTGGGCAAGAATACTGGAGTGGATTGCCATTTCTTACTCTAGGGGATCTTTCTGATCCAGGGATAGAACCCACATCTCTTGTGTCTCCTGCATTGGCCAGAAGATTCTTTACTACTAGTGCCACCAAATGAATATTTAAAATAAATAAATAGACAAAATACTACACATACATATTTCCATGCCTCTGATGAGGTAAAATTCAGTTTTTATGACAAGACAAAAATTTTAACATAAAATGCTTTCTCTGTCCATTTGGCTCTCCTCCCTTCCCTTTAGAATATATTGTGCATCTCCAGTCACCTGGCCTCCTTAGGTGGTACATTCCTTCTTAAACATATAAAGGGTCACAACTCCTTAGGAAATAGTTTTCCTCATAACCCACCACTCACTTTGTATCTGTAGATCTGGATCATGTCAATTGTCAATAATACCCACTTTGACATATAATCCTTGGTTTCAAAACTGTGCTTTGACCTCTAAGGGTCAAAATAGTCATCAGAGCTTTCTGAAATAACTGTCTCATGAGTGATAATCTTCAGGCTGGCTTGAATGAAAATTTCCACTTCTTAGATTGACTGTTGATCAATATTTCCTCCATATGCATGGTGTAGCTGGTAGGACACCAGAAAGTATCTGGAATCTACCTGAACCTGTACTTGGTATCAGTGTGGACACATTGAGCCCCTCTGGCTTCTTGGTACAGTTCAGATGTTCTGGTGCATTCTCCTGCTATCCAGATCTCATTGCTTTTAAGTGATAATCCTAAAAATGTTATTGGAGTTGTTTTTTACTTCACTGAGACTTGGAATCTTAAGGCATACCAGTGCATTTTGGGGGAAGGGACCACAGGGGACTTTGAGCAGGGAGCTCAGGAAAATGTAGGTGGCTGGGTTTTTGTTATATTTGACTTAAATTGAAAAAAAAAAAAAAAAAGGTGGTGATGTATGTTTCAAACAAACCATTTGCTAGTAAAATGAGAGACAGAATTATTCAGCTCCAAAGAGCAAGGGAACCCCACTACAACCATTAAGTAAATATTACTCTTCCAGGGACACATGACAAAAAGATGGGTCATCTTGTAGACGGTGATTTTAGACTATTGAGAAAACTGAGACACATGTAAAAGTTGAACTGACCCACTTTGGAGAGCTAGACTCAGAAGCAGCATGCATCCAATTCATCACACTGTCCTCAGAAAATTAATCAGATCATATGTCATAAATAAATTAGGGTGTCAAGTTGATAACAGGAAATTGTGCCTCAAAGGCCAAATAGCTCCCAAATGGACAGCCACCTGTGGGGATACCAGCTGAGTATACGTATGCTTGCAAGTGTTTATTTAATTGTGAATTAAAAGAAAACCTGCACTGAAATGATCAAGATGGGGCTCTTTTTGTCATTCCAAAACTGAGTTTTGTGGGCACGATTAGGAAAAGCCTGTAGAACATCAGTTTTTTACCATGTCAGTCAGTCTTCTTGGATCCCTGCCTGCAAGGTTTACTTTCTCTTTTCTAAAAATTAAGTTAGCAGGGGGAAATATTTGTAGGGTTAGGGCTAATTTCTTGGATCCTCTGAATTGTAAAGACTTAGAGAACTTCTCTCCTATCCTTTGAATTGTAAAGACTTACTTTAAGTATGGAAGATCCCCTGGAGGAGAGCATGACAATCCATCCCTGTATTCTTGCTTGGATAATCCCATAGTCTAGGATAATCCTCTGGACAGAGGGGCCTGGCAGTCTATAGACCATGGGCTTGCAAAAAGTCAGACATGACTGAAGCAGCTTAGCTCAGAGAGCTCCCATCCTAAAATATCGCACCTATTTTAATTGGTATGCAGAAGTCCCCAAAGGATTCACAATTCCAAAATAGCTTCAATTTGAGATTCTTTATAAAGAGTTCTAGGAGAGTCACCTTAAAAGGACTTGTATGATCAATTACACTTATGTAAATAATCAGGCCAAGTTTATTAAAATAGACTTATTTTGTAAATAATTTAGTCTTAATTTGGCTATGTTTGGTAGAAATGAAGGTAATTACTTTAGTAGAGAGAAAAAAATATCATGTTTAACGGGCCATTAATTTCTACTGTTGTTGTCATTAAGGTTTTTTGTATTTACTACCTAAGATTTACTTCTCAGATGGCTCCTTCTTGCTATATTACCATAAAGATTGTTTCTGAAACTTACTATCACAGTAATCCATTTTAGGATGAAGAACAGATGCCCCATGACCTGTAACTGGGACATTATGCATACTGGAAAAGTCAGGTAAAGGAACATTGATAGTCATGATGGAAGAGACCCAATCAGCCCTCCTCTCCTGAAAGAACTGCAGATCCTATTTCTGACACCTGCCTAAGACCATCACTACGAGACCAGGATCAGAAGACAACATCTGAAGTAGGCAGCTAAACCAAGATGCCACACCAGGTTGGTATGCTAATTACTTTGATAGTTGTTCATTCTTTTACTTATGAACCAAATATATTTCTTCCTTGGACTCAACTGTTTGCAAGTTTCAAAAAAATCAATCCAGTTGCTGGGTTTGTGGCCAACTGCCTATGTCCAATACTCCTAGTTTACCCTGGTGGCTTTCTCTTCTCCAAGGTTCTAGCTGGATGGCTCTTACAAATTTTACTTTAGGAGAAAGAGACTCCAGTACTATGCAGGCTAATGCTACAGCTAATATCACTGAGTGAGACCCTACTACCCGGCCAATTAGTGACACTTGTTCTGAACCTGGTTGTAAATACTCCTTTACACTAGATGATTAAATGTTGGAAAGCAGTGGATTTATGGAACAAGTTTTGGGCTTGGCCTTCCTTTGGTTGGTTAGGAAGATGCACAACTGATTTCCCCTGGGCTCAAGGTCACCTACAGGAAGTCTTGGAAACAGCCCCTGTCAATCTGCCTTTAATGCAAGCATGCAGGCATTAAAGCATTGATCAGCTTTCCAATGGTATGACCATTTGGCTGTGATTCTCTTTTCTTCACTTGGAAGGGAAGATATCATTAATCACATAGAGGCTTTAATGAAATTTACTCAGCAAGCTCTGAATGATAGTAATCAAGCCATTGGCTTGCTCAGTTTGGAAGTTTCCATGATGAGAAAAGTGGCCCTACAGGATTGCATGGTCCTGGATATTGTAACTCCTTCTCAGGGAGAAACGTGCTATAATACTGAATATTGGGTTTTTATACCTGATGAGTCTTCTAATGTATCTTGTCTTATGACACCCAAAGAATCAATTTTCCCCTATAAAAGATCCTTTTCCTGATCTAAGGAAAATACTAGGAAAATGGTATGGTCTAGGAGGGTTTTGGCTTTAGTCTTTACTAATGACATAGTAATTACTCCTATTGGCAATTTTGACTACTGTTTGTGTAACTTATAAAGTTATCATCAACTCCTACGAAGTTAATAATGTCTAAACAACTTGAAACTGTTTTTCATATCTACAGCTCTTTAAAAAGTAATGAACATACACATGGATGCACACGCAAGGAAAAAGTTGGCATTAAGTACTATGGACAACTGAGAATTGACTATTTCCCTTTGCCATTTATCTTACAAGTACAACCTCCTAAAAGGAAAAACAGAATCAGGTTATTAAGATTTGATATCAAGGGACACAGTGGACTCAGACTAGGTAAGCAACTACCCTGGCATCAAGGGACTAAATATTTGATCACCTAATGTTTTCTATCAAAAAATTAATGGTCAAGACTCACAGACTTGGAGAATGAACTTATGGTTGTCAGGGGGAAGGGATAGTTAGGGAACTTGAGATGGTCATGTATATATTGCTATGTTTAAAGTGAATAACCAGCAAGGACCTACTGTATAATACATGGAACTCTGGTCTACGTTATGTGGCAGCCTGGATGGGAGGGGGTTTGGGGGAGAATGGATACATGTATATGTATGGCTGAGTCCTCTCACTGTTCCTTCAAACTATTACAACATTAATTGGCTATATTACAAAATTTAGCAATACAAAATTTAAAAGTTCAAAGAAAAGAAAAAGATACATGTTCAGATAATAGCCATTAAAAAATAATGATCAAAAGCAGGACATTGGTGAAATAAAGCTCATATTTTATGGTACGAGAAGAAAACTTTAAACATCAAAGTTTGCCTGTTTGGGCTTTCTCTCTCCCATTTAGAGGGTATTGTGCCTCTGTATTAACCAGATATCCTTAGGAGACAATGTTCCTTCTTAATCTTGTATGAAGATTCGAGAGTCATGATGATTCAAGACTCACTTTATACATTTAGATCTGGACCATGTAAACTTTCTATTACACATCATTTGACATATGATCCCTGTCTCAGAACTTATATAACTGTGCTTTGACCTCGAGCAGGTGGAACAGTCCTCAGAGCTTTCCGAAAGTCTGTCTCCTCGATTTTAATCCTCAGGTTGAATTAAGTAAAATTTTCCATTTTTTCTTAGATAGACTATTGATTAATTTTTGTCAACATTTCCTTATCATCCAAAGATTTAATACTGGCTCAGTCTTGGCTTCCCCAGTGGCTCCGTGAGTAAAGAATCCACCTGCAATGCAGGATACACAGGAGATGCGGGTTTGATCCCTGGGTTGGGAAGATTCCCTGGAGGAGGAAATGGCAATCCATTCCAGTATTCTTCCCTGAAAAAACCCATAGACAGAGGATCCTAGTGGGGCTATATAGTCCATGGGGTCACAGAGGGTCAGACATGACTGAGTGACTAAGCACGCACAATGCTTCAGTCCTAAAAGAGGTATATTGCTAGCAATTTCCTGAAGATTTGCTGACCACAAATTCATTTAGTCAACATTTATTAAGCTATTAGTGTCTGCCAGACATTATGATATACACTTAGAACATTAAATCTTTGATTAAATTGAAGTACAACAAACTCTAAGCTAACTGCAATTTTTCATAGCTTCAGCTCATGAGGAAGCAAAGGGCAAAAAAAAATTAACTATAATCTATTTTTAAAGCAAGAATTTCCAAGACTACAATGGTATCATTAGAGTATCAGCCCAATTTTCTACTCCATGGACCCTGAAGGCTGTGTAATAATAATGATGCTAAGAAGAGCTTCCCTGATACAATCTTCAGTTATTAGCAATCTCATTGCTATTTCAGTGACTTACATAATACTTTCCTCTTACATAATACTTTATCTTAGAATTACCCAAATTACCATATCAGTGATAATAGTTTATCTGCTAAGAATGGCCAACCTTTTCCTAGGCACAGAACACATGTAGGAGGAAGATTGATTTTCTCTCAAACTTAGGAAGTCCCTGAAATCCTAAACTATGCTTACAGATGCAATCTGTCTCACCCCCTCTCCCCAGCAGCTACAGTCCAGCCCTGGTGATTAACGTCACCTCCTAGAGTTGCTAGGGCTTCCCAGGTGGTTCAGAGGTAAACAATTGGCCTCCAGTGCAGGAGACATGGATTCAGTCCCTGGGTCAGTAAGATCCCATGGAGAAGGAAATGGCAACCCACTCCAGTATGCTTGCCTGGGGAATGCCATGGACAGAGGAGCCTGGCAAGCTTCAGTCCAGGGGGTCACAGAGTCAGACACGACTTAGTGCCTAAACAACAACAACAGAGTTGCTGAGGCTATGAAAGCTCCCAGTACTGTCAGGAGAGCCTATACTTCTATTACCAAGAAGCTGAGAAGGGACACAGACCCAGCGTCACACCCAGTGATTAGGTGTAATTGACCTTGTCCATTATGGTTTTTCTGTAGGAAGCATATTCCAACATGCCCCACATAGATTTAAGAATCAACTTTGCATAGTAGCCTGATTATAATTTGAGAGCCAGCTATTCTACTATTTACTAATCAATTCATTCTCTACCTTGTTCCAAAAGGATGTAAGCCAGCCAAAAGAATCTAAAGAAATTGGCTGCCTGTGGCGTTGTTACTAATATAGGAAATTACAGTTTTAGTTTATATTTTAATCAGAATCCTCATTGTCTAGGTCATTAGTAGACCTCTGGCTTTAAAGAAAATACAGTTTCCAAAACACATTTGGAATCTTCCTTAACGGGAAATGTTTTTCTGCACATTCTTCACGTAATACAGAATTATTCTACCTCTTCCTGGCCTCAAAATATGCCAGGATGGTCCTTCTGCTATCCAAAATTACTCACTCTTCTAAAATGCTCCCGAATAGAAGTTGTTCTTTCTCAACAAATCCAAGTGTCTTAGGGTCTGGAGAGTGAGTCACAAATTTCACTGCTTCCTACCAACTTCTAGAACTTCTCTCTCCTAAAGAATCCAAGCTCCTTTGGGACTCATGTTTTTCAATATACTGCTCTTTTCATCCTTGTCTCAGTCAGAAATCAATCTTCCAATCTCTCTCCTACAGTTACTGAAGATTCTGATTTTAGAGCAAAACCTTAATGGGTAGCTTTTACAATCCCCTTCACTCTGACCTTTTTTTTTTTTTCTCTTCATTTTCTTGCTTTTATTTATCCCCTCAACAATTGACTTGCCAATACCTTCAACTTTTTTGCCCCTTTACTGTTTATTTCAATCATCAAAAAACACCCAGTGTTTATATGAAGCAATTCCTCTTCTTTTCTTCTCTCTTTGCTGCTGAGTTCTGCTGAAAAATTTACACAACTCTGTTTATAGCACTGCAAATTCATTTTTCCAACCTTAAAGGCCCCAAGTTTGCCCAGCAAAACTATTTGTTCTGCATTAACACATTCTCTTATTCTTCACCTCAGCTATTTCAAACCTCCCACATTTTCTGCAAACCTTGTACCCCACTCTTATATCCTGCTACAATGAGGCTCTTGGTTACTAGTTTCTAGAAAGCACTCTGATGACAGTTAACTGTCGAAAATGAAACTTGCCTAGATGAAATAGCCTAGGAAATATAAAGTTCTAATATAAAACTGGAGAAGGGGCTGTAGGGGAAAAAAGTAAAATACTAATATTGCATTGAGATATTAATCCGTTGGGATATTGCCAGAACACAATGTATAGTTATTATGTAATTTGAAAACCTAAAGTGTATTTATAAACTGAAAGAGAAAATTTAATGATTAGATAAATGTGTAGTTATATATATCTCCACTATCCTATCTGCTCATATCATGTGTATTTATATTTATGGTTTGGAGTTGGGTCCAGGGTATTTTGATGCCTCAGCTATAAATTAATCTTTCTAGGTAAATATCTACTTTAACATTTCCACCCTAATGTGAAACTATGTGAGTCTTTGTGTGTTTAAATGTCTATGTCTAATAGAATAAGGGAATAGATTTCTACAACAAACTTTAGCCTCTAAATAATTCTACAAAATAGATAATTTTAAAAATCCTATTCTATGTTAGGAGTCTGAACCTCAGAACAGCTAAGCTAGTTGTGCAAAGTTACATATGGAATAAAAATAGTCAGGACTTGATCCCAGTTCTACTGTCTCCATAGCTTGTTTTTTCTACTACATCATGTCATTTTGCAAGAGAAATAGCCCTCTCCTCAAAAAGTGACTGAAGAACATCCTTGAAACGCAGTCACATACATATAACCACTGCAAAATGATAGAGATGTTGCCAAATGAGCCCTCATGTAATGGTGACAGAGGTGGTGAACCACAGTCTATAAAGTTGGAGATGAATGTAGCTTTTCTTTTCTTAAAGAAATGCAGACTCAAGATCTGTTTTTCAAAAATAATTTGTGTATTTAAACTCTGCTTATTCCAAAAAAGGAATTGAGGCAGAGTGAGGCATGCTAACAATCTTCAAATATTTAGAGAGCTATCAGGTGAAAGATGAATTAATGATCAGAGGGGTAGTTTTTATTTTTTTTAATTTTCCAGGTGAGTTATGACATAGTGGTCAGAGCAAAGATTTTTGGATTTGACGTTTAAGTATCAGCTCTCCTCCTTATTATTTATGCATCTGTGGGAAAGGTATTTGGCCTACCAAAGTCTTCATTCTCCTCACCTGTAAAGTGAGGGTAACACTCACTTTACGTGTTTTCTAGTGAGGATGAAATGAGATTGTGTTTGCAGAGTACCTAACCAAGTGTCTGTATCACATGGTATGTGCACAATCTATATCACATGGGAAGATTTTTAAAAACATCTTAGCAATACCAATACTGAATCTGTTGCTTTGGGGTATTAGCAAGGGGTATGAACAGTTTTGGGGGGGGTGTTGTAAATGGGGGTGTTGTAAAGGTGCTTCAAACATCAGGTGGGTGTTTAACATGACCAGATGACCTTTACTATACCTGTCATTTCTGAAATTTGATGATTCTACCAAATATGTGCCAATAGATAGGGAACAAAATAGAAAGAGGAGTTGAAACAGTGTGAGCATAGTATGTTCTTCCATAGCAATTATCACAAACCAAAATATTAAACCTTGTTTCTGGTGAGTTTCCCATGTCCTCATGTTAAGGTTACTCTTGCTGTGGACTCTCTTAAATTAATAAGCAAAAGCTTGACAATTCGCAAGTAAAATAGTGAAATTAGTAATTCAGCCAAGTGAGAGAGAAGATCCTCAGGAAATATACCATTTCTAAATTGTGTCTCTTTTGGATTCTTTATCTTCTTACTATATTATTTTTGTTTAATCAAAGCCCTGGGAATTTAAAAGATTTTTTAAAGTGCTCCAGACACCACTGAGTCAGGGAAAAGAGAATAAATCCAAGGGTCATGCATGGTGGCAGGCCCAACATGTGCTGTGCAGCTCAACAAGTAATGCATCGCTGAGGTGTTTTCAGAATAAATTATTTTCTTCCAAGTGTCAAGATGGCAAATTGTTTCACATGTGTTATACCTGAGGGGTTGGGAGTGTGTGAATGTACTGTTTGACATGATTTATTTTCCATGCAGGTATATATAAGGCATGTTTCAAGCTACCTGTCTAGGTTTCAGCTGTAAATCACTGTACTTCAATCAGTGAATAATTACTTCAGGGAACAGACTGAGGGTATATGAAAATAATGCTTGATCAGAATTAATTTTTGTTTCTGAAGACATGAAAACCAGCTAACAAGTTATTGCTAATATGTTCTACCCCTTGGTGATAAGAAAAACTATGAAGAAACAAAGTGAGAAAGAATTTGCATAGAAGAAGCAAAAGAATAATCTATTCAAATATATTTCTGAGAGTGTTTTCATCTTGAGTGAAGATATTCTCTGTATATTATGAATAAAAATCACTGTTATACTTACCATCTCCTTTTAGGAACAGCTCAAAAAATTCATGCCAGGTTTCAATGCTAGGGAGATTAGGGTTATCCCTGTAGTAGTGGAAGAATGAAACAGCTATATCTTTTGGATTCCTAATGATGTAGATAATCTGTTAAAAAAAATCAATTTATTTTTGTATGGAAGTAGCCCCAAGACATGCCCCAAGACACACGAAGAGTCGACATGACTGAGCGACACTTTCACTTTTCACTTTCATGCATTGGAGAAGGAAATGGCAACCCACTCCAGTGTTCTTGCCTGGAGAATCCCAGGGATGGCAGAGCCTGGTGGGCTGCCGTCTATGGGGTTGCACAGAGTCGGACACGACTGCAGTGACTTAGCAGCAGCAGCAGCCCCAAGACAAAACATTTCTTAAGAGAAAGTAGCAGCCACACTTACCTGTGCAAGTCACACTTTTTGGTAGCTTCAGCTGATTATTAAATACAGACTTAGATACCAGAGTGTCTCAAAACTGAAGGTGCATAAAAATCATCAGGGGATCTTGTTAAAATGCAGATTCTCACTCAGAAGTTCCAGGATGAGGCCTGGCATTGTGCATTTGTAGCAAGCTCCCAGGAGATGTTGACACTGCTGGCCCATTGACCAGACTTTTTGAATTTATGTACTAAAACTTGGTCCTATCTTTTCAGGGGTAGACTTGAGAAAGTCCTCCTCAGGTGAAGGACAAGATTAATATTTTAATGTCAATATATGACAAAACATGATTTATGTACAAGAGGATTTCTTACAAATTATCCATATTTATAGAAAGAATAATGTTCTGGAATTCCTTTTTCTACAATTTAATCAGCTAGAGAGTAAAGAGTCTGAGATACCTTGCCAATTTATACAAATACTGCAACTGCAATTTAATTTGATTCAATAAATATTTATTTAATACCTATTGTATGTCTGGCTCAGCTGGTGAAGGATCTGCCTATAATGCGGGAGACCTGGGTTCGATTCCTGGGTTGGGAAGATCCTCTAGAGAAGGAACGGCTACCCACTCTAGTATTCTGGCCTGGAGAATTCCATAGACTGTATAGTCCATGGGGTCACAAAGAGTCGGACACGACTGAGCAGCTTTTACTATTGTATGTCAGCTAGTGTGCAAAAATGTTCCAGAGCCGAGGAATAGAATAATGAGCAAGACAGAAATGATTCCTGCCCTCTCAAAACTTGCAGTCAAGTGATGTGTGTGTGTGTGTGTGTGTGTGTGTGTGTGTGTGTGTGTGTGGTACATACACTCGGTCATGTCTGACTGTTTGCGACCCCATGGACTGTAGCCCACCAGGCTCTTCTGTCCACAGAATTTTCCAGGCAAGAATACTGGGAGTGGGTTGCCATTTCCTCCTCTAGGGGATTTTCCTGACCCAGTCAAGTGAAGGAAATGGATAATTAAATCCACTTTTGACAGTGCAGTGTTATGAGGGTTACAATAGTGAAATACAGAAAACTACGCTTCAGTGTTCTTGCCTGGTGAATCCTAGGGACGGCGGAGCCATAGGAGCATATAAAAACCTCTGGAAGCCAATGTGAGAAGCCTGGTGGTAATAGGACTGTCCCCAGTCAAGGTCACCATTGCATGAGTATCAGATATTCTAAGTTGCTTTTTAATTGAATATCAGGGAGGACATATTTGACTTAGATAAGGAAGTGTTTACTGAGTCATTTTTTATACGTAACTATCTTTCCCTACTGTGTTCATAGTCCAGGGATTGTGACCCTCATTAACAGCACCTGCTCCTCTTTACTTGAAAGATTCACAAAGACCACGACACGCAGGAATGAAGAGCCACCTTTACCCCCGCAGTTATCTTCTCTTTGTCCCAAGAGATAATCATGGAAGAACACAACAACTCGGGCTTCCTCTAATTGCATAGGCTTCCTGGGCAGATTCACAGAACCTCAAGGCCCAGACACCACAGTTTAAAAATGCACCGCTCTAGCAAGAAGGAATAAATGGCAGAATTGTAAGCCTTAGACATCCAGTTGAAGACTTTATTTTTTGATAAAGAGAATAATTTTTTAGGGACTTTGAAGAACTCTTCCTTAAAGTTACATGTCAGTATGATCTAGTGGGAGGGACAGTGCAACCCATTAACACATATTTTACCAAAAAAGGTTAAAAGAAGGTGTTCGTGTGCAATGAAGAATGTTAAATAGTGCGGTGCGTATACAAATACAAAATCACTATGTCATACATCTGAAACTAACATACTGTTATATGTCAACTACACACACATGCACACATTATGAATGTCTCCTAAGAAATTATAAAAATTATTAGGGAAATATGAAGAAATATGAACAGAATATAAGAAATATGAACAGAAGGTAGAATAGTACTCTGGAGAAAAAATTAAATATTAACTGAATATTTAAAAAGTTAAATTTCCTTAAAAATTAATTAAAAAAATTTAATATTAACTAAATATCATGTGACACAGTGGTAAAAAACTTGCCTGCCAATGCAGGAGACACAAGAGATGCAGGTTCAATCCCTGGTCTGACAAGATCTGTGGAGAGGAAACGGCAACCCACTCCAGTATTCTTGCCTGGAGAATTCCATGGACAGATAAACCCTGGCGGGCGACAGTCCATGGGGTCGCAAAGAGTCAGATACAACTGAGCACATGCACAGCGTGAAATGGGCTGAAAATATAAATTTCATGTAAGAAAGTCTGGAAACATTCAAAAGGAGAGCAAATGTTAGGAAGAAAATACAGGAGGCCAAGGAGGGTTGAGAGCGGACAGAGAGCAATGGGAGGAGCTTACTATCTGTCCAGCACTACACGGGTGGTTAAGGCTCGCCCATCCTCCAAGCTCTTGGGGCTCAGCGATCAGCAACAGAAGACAGGTCAGTGACTTGGCATTCCAGGGACAACCAGACAGTCTCAGTCCCCATTAAAGGGTGGCAAAGAAAGGATCATACCTTCAGGCTGTAGTGTTACTGTGGTGGTTTTAAAAATACCCAGCTATAATCCTGGAGAAGGGCATGGCACCCCACTCCAGTATTCTTGCCTGAAGAATCCCATGGACAGAGGAGCTTGGCAGGCCACTGTCCATGGGGTGCAAAGAGTCAGACACATCTTAAGCAACTGAGCATGCACACACACACACACACACACACACACACACACCCCTTTTCTGAGTTTTGGCTTCTTTGCTTATAAGAGGAAAAATAGATATTCTTGTCACTGTTGTAACTTTTATAAAGCACAACTTAATCTCTGGTGGCATTTGTTATCAGTGTTATTGCATGGAAAAGAAATGCAAAAAAGCAAAATGGCTGTCTGAGGAGGCCTTACAAATAGCTGTGAAAAGAAGAGAAGCGAAAGCAAAGAAGAAAGGGAAAGATATGAGCATCTGAATGCAGAGTTAAAAAGAATAGCAAGGAGAGATAAGAAAGGCTTCCTCAGTGATCAGTGCAAAGAAATAGAGGAAAACAACAGAATGAAGAAGACTAGAGATCTCATCAAGAAAATTAAGGATACCAAGGGAACATTTCATGCAAAGATGGGCTTGATAAAGGACAGAAATGGCAGGGACCTAACAGAAGCAGAAGATATTAAGAAGAGGTGGCAAGAATACACAGAAGAACTGTACAAAACAGATCTTCATGACCAAGATAATCACGATGGTGTGATCACTCTCCTAGAGCCAGACATCCTGGAATGTGAAGTCAAGTGGGCCTTAGAAAGCATCACTACGAACAAAGCTAGTGGAGGGGATGGAATTCCAGTTGAGCTGTTTCAAATCCTGAAAGATGATGCTGTGAAAGTGCTGCACTCAATATGCTGGCAACTTTGGAAAACTCAGCAGTGGCCACAGGACTGGAAAAGGTCAGTTTTCATTCCAATCCCAAAGAAAGGCAATGCCAAAGAACACTCCAACTACCACACAATTGCATTCATCTCACACACTAGTCAAGTGATGCTCAAAATTCTCCAAGCCAGGCTTCAGCAATATGTGAACCGTGAACTTCCAGATGTTCAAGCTGGTTTTAGAAAAGGCAGAGGAACCAGAGATCAAATTGTCAACATCTGCTGGATCATCAAAAAAGCAAGAGAGTCCAGAAAAACATCTATTTCTGCTTTATTGGCTATGCCAAAGCCTTTGACTGTGTGGATCACAATAAACTGTGGAAAATTCTGAAAGAGATGGGAATACCAGACAGCCTGACCTGCCTCTGGAGAAACCTGTTTGCAGGTCAGGAAGCAACAGTTAGAACTGAACATGGAACAACAGACTGGTTCCAAATAGGAAAAGGAGTACATCAAGGCTATATATTGTCACCCTGCTTATTTAACTTCTATGCAGAGTACATCATGAGAAATGCCGGGCTGAAAGAAGCACAAGCTGGAATCAAGATTGCCGGGAGAAATATCAATAACCTCAGATATGCAGATGACACCACCCTTATGGCAGAAAGTGAAGAGGAACTAAAAATCCTCTTGATGAAAGTGAAAGTGGAGAGTGAAAAAGTTGGCTTAAAACTCAACATTCAGGAAACTAAGATCATGGAATCTGGTCCCATCAGTTCATGGGAAATACATGGGGAAACAGTGGAAACAGTATCAGACTATTTTGGGGGGCTCTAAAATCACTGCAGATGGTGATTGCAGCCATGAAATTAAAAGACGCTTACTCCTTGGAAGGAAAGTTATGACCAACCCAGACAATACATTGAAAAGCAGAGATATTACTTTGCCAACAAAGGTCTGTTTAGTCAAGGCTATGGTTTTTCCAGTGGTCATGTATGGATGTGACAGCTGGACTATAAAGAAAGCTGAGCGGTGAAGAATTGATGCTTTTGAACTGTGGTGTTGGAGAAGACTCCTGAGAGTCCCTTGGATTGCAAGGAGATCCAACCAGTCCATTCTAAAGAAGATCAGTCCTGGGTGTTCATTGGAAGGACTGATGCTGAAGCTGAAACTCCAATACTTTGGCTACCTTGTGCGAAGAGTTGACTCATTGGAAAAGACCTTGATGCTGGGAGGGATTGGGGGCAGAAGGAGAAGGGGACGACAGAGGATGAGATGGCTGGATGGCAACTCTGACTCGATGGACATGAGTTTGAGTGAACTCCGGGAGTTGATGATGGACAGGGAGGCCTGGCGTGCTGCAATTCACGGGGTCGCAAAGAGAGCGACATGACTGTGCAACTGAACGTAACTGAACTGAAAGGTTGTTAAGTGTACCAGACTCCTTTTCTATCCAAATCTCTCTCTCTTAGATAGTCTATTTGAAATGAAAGTGCTCAATTGAGTCAAACTGTAATCCGCTTAGTATGCTTTCACCTTTTCTGATAGATTTGCTTGGGATAAACACAAACTCCATGACATCTACCTCTCCTGTGTTAATTTTCTTTGAACTGGAGAGTTGATAGTATACATGGAGACATTATGGTCATAGAGTTATCATCATTGGAAGATCTGCTTTGATGTATGGACATTTGGTAGGTTCATTTATTCATTTATTTTAAAGAATATGACTGACATTGTTTAAAAGGCATCATTACTGGGAAATTGTTTACAGTGGACACGTGTGTCTTGCCTTTGCTTTACAAATTTTATCCTCTTTTTTTCTGATCCTGTATTCTCCATGAAAACAAATTTTAATAAGAAATGCATGAAAATAGAAAGAAAACTTTTAAAATTAGAAGTAACTTTTAAAATAATAATGTGAGGACTTTAAAAATGGCTTGAAATAACTATTCTTCAGAGTTATATATTACATTTTACTTTTTATTCTTTCCCACATAATGTTTTGCAAAAATGAGAGCTAAAACAATTAAAATAATATTATTAAGGCAGTTTTTCTTTCTCTGCACATCAATATTTAAAGAAAATGACTCAAACTAGATTCAGAATAGAATAAGACATCATCTAGCATAATTACAGTTGACATACTAATGTCATACTCAGATTTTTATGAGCCAGATACTGTGGTAATACCTATATATTCATTTTCTTGTTTAATGTTCATCACACTTCGTGACATGAATACTGTTATCCTTCTGTTAAATGAGGACACCAAAACTCAGAGAACATCAGCAGTTTTCAAAGGTCACACTGCTTGAAAGCAACACAGCAAGAATCCAAGTTCAGTTTTGTGTACCCCTGAGCCTCTGTCCTTAACCATTGAACTTACCTTGCATTGTTTCTGTTTAATATTCATTGGTAGCATGCTGTAGCTCAAATGCGTTGGAATAACTCTCGTCTCACAGTACGTTTTTAGTTCTTCGAATTTAGAAATGTCTCCCAATTCAATAGGAGGTGTTAGGGTAATTCTAGCATTGGGAATGTTCTCAATGATTTTTGCAATCCAGTGAGTGCCTTCATAAGAAAATAAAATGAAATGCATTTTTAATCAAATGATACTCAAAATGAATATAGAAAATGGACATGAGGTTATAAAAGCAATGACTACATTAGTGTTATTATAAATAGTTATCACCTCGACACACAGATAAACCTGTTGGAGCATTTGAGATGTTAGTTCCCTTTGCAGGAAGAATCACATTTTAAAGATCGTGAAGAGTAATGAAAACTGTGTATGCTGTTTCCTCAGCATGAAATACTCTTCCACGTTACCCCTCACTTCTAGCATCTTCTCCAGTTCACAAACACACAGATCTTTTCATTCACGCTTCCTGCTGGTGCTGCAAGCTCATGCATCTTGCTCTTCTAAAAACTGCCTTCTGAGTCCCCAGTTCCCTCTTCTAATTGCTCACCCTCTCTGTCTCTCGGAAGCAGCACACATCAAAATAAAGTTGTATTCATGTTTATCTCCCTAGCTCCCTGCTGAATACAGACATGGAATCTTGTTTTTGTCTCCATGCAAATACAGAGCAGTTGTGCAAACAAAGCATTTGAACAATGAAGGAATGCTGTATCCAAACATCAAGGAGATGCAAATTTACTACCAGGAAGTCTGGAAGAGATACCACTTTATCTTACCGAAAGCAAAGGAGGATATGCTCCAGTGGTGTAGACTACAGAGAACTGGAGCAGAGAAGTAAAAGTTTGGGTGGGGAGGATGTTTTGCTAATTTGAAAGCAATGTTCCAAATTGGTTTAAACGAGGCTTAGTTTCCATTTATCTCATAATTCCAGTTAGATACAAGATGAACAAACGTATAGTTGAATAAATATTTAAACAGTGCTCTAACATTATGTTTTAAATTTAAGACTACTTTAGATTATGATATTAATAGTCTTAAATATGTATAATAGTCGTATGACTATAACTATATAGTAATGATATTTGCATTGTTTTAATTAAATATACTGATTTATTCTGATAAGAAGAGAGAATACAGTTTTGTGCTGCTGAAGGGGACCTCCTGGCAGCTAATGGAAAATGCCAATTTATAGGCAACAATAAGTCCAGGGACTTCCCTGGTGGTCCAGTGGTTAAGACTCCAGGCCCCGCATGTAAGGGGCCCAAATTCCATCTGGAGATCCAGATCCCTCATGCTACAACTAGATCTAGCATCTGGGAACTAGATCCCTCATGCCACAACTAAAAATATCCCCCATGCAGCAACTAAGATCCAGTGCAGCCAAATACATATATTTAAAAATTATGTCTAGTGGAAGCCTTATATATAGTTGTTTGTATATGGTATAAATTAGCCACTTGTTCTTATCAGCCCATAAGAAAACAATTATTTATTTACAGATCAATCATTAAGTACAAATTGAACAAAAACTATTTATCACTATGCCTGGCTTAAAGTATGAAGAGAACTTTATAATGTTACAGATATTATGCTTATTATATATTAATATCTGTATGTCTTTGTGAATAAAGTCAAAACAAAAGTGTGCTAAAGCTCTAATTTCTTCAATTGAATTTTCTCAAAGCACATTTTTTGACTTTCTAATCAAATTTTTTCATGAAAATAAGCATTTAAGGTACTTTAATTTCCAGTGGAAAAATTCTGAAAAGTAAATGTTTAATAAAACTTATTACATGTATTATCATTCTTGTATATCTACATTTTAAAGATACATTGAAATAAACTTTACCAGATTTTGGATAGGAAACCAGAAACACATCATCCTCTCTTGCCTCAAAAGAATCCAGGGAATTTAGAAGTTCTTCTGAAGACATGGTAGAAAAGATGACTCCCTTGAATTTATGAAGAACACTTGACTGGCCCTTGGATGACATCTTTCATCAAATCACTTGAAAAGTATTTACTAAACACTAACTTTACACAAGGCGCAGAGCAAGTGTGGTCCTTGATTTTAATCCCAGCTCACTGGCAATGTAATCACTGAGCTGACATCCTAATTAGAGGATCATATATATACCTTTTGCAATTCTTGACAAGAGTAATTTTTAAATGATAACTGAGCCAAAGTCTACTGTGAAAATGATATTATCTGAATGTTACTGATAACACGTGTTACAAAATATTCCCTCCAACTTGACTCAGACAGTTTCCATACACAGCTACCAAGCTACCAGAGTGTAATCATTACATTAAGGGACTAAGGTTCATCAAATCCTTGGGCCTAAGTAAGGAGAGACTTTTAGTGGCTATAATGGATTATTTCATTGTGGTAATGTCTGGAAAAATTGAACTTCTTCTGGTTAATATTAGCACACAGTAGAGGAAGCAGCTGGTATTGGATTTCAGGAAGAAAAGAGGAATAGAGTAAGAAAATACAATTTTTTCGAGGAACTGGCAAATAAATCTGTGATGAAAGAGAAACCTTACAAGAAAGAATTTACATAAAAAGTACTAAAGATACCATGGGAATAAGGAAACCCAAGTAAAAAAGTATCTTGAGTTTTGATGTACACAGGATGTTTTGGTTAAACTAAATAAACTCTTGTCTGAGTCATTCTTAGCTTTGTCACCAATATTGTTATATTCTGGATTCAGTTACATATGGCAATGAAATGCCCAGTTACTTCATTGAACTGTTTAAACTTTTAAAAGAAATGTACACAACAAGGAAATAATCATTTTAGCTGAGCACCAAAAAAGTAGAGGTCAATTGTTGAAGAACTAATTGAAGAAGAAAGATATAAATAATAGTAGCAGAAACAAAAATTTAAATGATTATGCACTTAAAAATTCCTCAAAAAAAAAAACTATAAATGAGTAAAATGAATATGTAGGGGACTTCCCTGGTAGTCCAGTGGTTAAGAATCCATCTTCTGATGCAAGGGGCACAGGTTAGATTCCTGGTCAGGGAACTAAGATCCCACACGCCATGGGGCAACTAAGCTCACAAGCCGCAACTAGAGAAAAGGCCCCTGTGCCTTTTTGTCATAACAATGAAAAAATCTGAATAGGCATTTCACCAAAGTATACAAATGAATGATAACCACATGAAAAGTTGCTCAACATCATTAACCATCAGTGAAATACAAATTAAAAGCACTGTGAAGGATGACTTCACACCACCAGGATGGTTATAATAAATAAAACAATAATAAATGATGAAAACTTCTGGAGAGCATGGAACCCTCAGACACTGCTGGTGGGAATATAAAATGGTAAATTGCTGTGGAAAATAGTTTGGCAGTTTCTTAAAATGGTAAACATGCAGTTATTGTATAATACAACAATCCCACTCCCAGCTATATACCCCAAAATGAAAACATGTGTCCAAATGCAAATTTGTAAACAAATGTTCACAGCAGCATTATTCACAATAGCCAAAAGTGAAAACCACTCAAATGCAGAGTTGTGCTTCTTTTGGGGGTTGTGGGGAGAAATTCCATTTCTTTGCCTTTTCAGCTTCTCTAGACTTAGCTCATGGCCCTGTATCTGAAACATTACCCCCCCCCCCTTTGCTTCTATTGTCATATCATTTTCTCTTTAACTTTGACCCCATAGCCTCCCTCTTATAAAGTTCCTATGATTCTATAGGTGTACTGAGATACTTCAGAATAATTTCCTCATTTCAAGATCCATAACTTAATTATCTCTTCAGTCTCTTGTGCTACATAAGGTAACATATTCATAGGTTCTGGGGATTAGGATATGGACATCTTTAGGGGGCTATTATTCCATCCATTAAACTATAAACTGGAATATTATTCAGCAATGAAAAGAAATTAAATATTGATACAGGCTTCACTGTGAGTAAACATTGAAAACGTTACATTAACTGAAAGAAACCATTTGCAAAGGACTACAAATCTTATGATTCCATTTATATAAAATGCCAAGAATATTCAAATCTATAGAAACAAAAGTAGGTTAGTGGTTACATTCAAAAGGAGAAGATGAAGGGAAATGTGGAATGACTGCTATGTATGGGATTTCTTTTTTTGAGATGATAAAATCTTCCAAAATTGATTGTGATATGCTTGCACAACTTTGTGAATATACTATTAATATGAACGATTGAATTGTGCACTTCAATGGGTGGATTCCAGGATATGTGAGTATATATAAATAAATCTGTCATATTAAGAAAAAAAACTAGGATTATACAATCCTCCAAAATTTCTTGTCAGCAAAATATAAGAATACTTCAGCTCAGTTCAGTTCAGTTCAGTCGCTCAGTCATGTCCGGCTCTTTGTGACCCCATGAATTGCAGCACACCAGGGCTCCCTATCCATTACCAACTCCTGGAGTTTACCCAAACTCATGTCCATCGAGTTGGTGATGCCATCCAGCCATCTGATCGTCTGTTGTTCCCTTCTCCTCCTGCCCTCAATCCTTCCCAGCATCAGGGTCTTTTCCAATGAGTCAACTTTTCACATGAGGTGGCCAAAGTATTGGAGTTTCAGCTTTAGCATCAGTCCTTCCAATGAACACCCAGGACTGATCTCCTTTAGAATGGACTGGTTGGATCTCCTTGCAGTCCAAGGGACTCTCAAGAGTCTTCTCCAACACCACAGTTCAAAAGCATCAAATCTTTGGCATTCAGCTTTCTTCACAGTTCAACTCTCACATCCATACATGACCACTGGAAAACCATAGCCTTGACTAGACAGACCTTTGTTGGCAAAGTAATGTCTCTGCTTTTTAATATGCTGTCTAGGTTGGTCATAACTTTCCTTCCAAAGAGTAAGCGTCTTTTAATTTCATGGCTGCAATCATCATCTGCAGTGATTTTGGAGCCCTCCAAAATAAAGTCTGACACTGTTTCCACTGTTTCCCCATCTACTTCCCATGAAGTGATGGGACCAGATGCCATGATCTTAGTTTTCTGAATGTTGAGCTTTAGGCCAACTTTTTCACTCTCCTCTTTCACTTTCATCAAGAGGCTTTTGAGTTCCTCTTCACTTTCTGCCATAAGGGTGGTGTCATCTGCATATCTGAGGTGATTGATATTTCTCCCGGCAATCTTGATTCCAGCTTGTGCTTCTTCCAGTCCAGCGTTTCTCATGATGTACTCTGCATATAAGTTAAATAAGCAGGGTGACAATATACAGCCTTGACATACTCCTTTTCCTCTTTGGAACCAGTCTGTTGTTCCATGTCCAGTTCTATCTGTTGTAACCTACCTGCATATAGGTTTCTCCAGAGGCAGGTCAGGTGGTCTGGTATTCCCATCTCTTTCAGAATTTTCCACAGTTTATTGTGATCCACACAGTCAAAGGCTTTGGCATTGTCAATAAAGCAGAAATAGATGTTTTTCTGGAACTCTCTTGCTTTTTCCATGATCCAGCAGATGTTGGCAATTTGATCTCTGGTTCCTTTGCCTTTTCTAAAACCAGCTTGAACATCTGGAAGTTCATGGTTCATGTATTCCTGAAGCCTGGCTTGGAGAATTTTGAGCATTACTTTACTAGCGTGTGGGATGAGTACAATTGTGTGGTACTTTGAGCATTCTTTGGCATTCCCTTCTTTAGGATTGGAATGAAAACTAACCTTTTCCAGACCTGTGGCCACTGCTGAGTTTTCCAAATTTGCTGGCATACTGAGTGCAGCACTTTCATAGCATCATCTTTCAGGATTTGAAATAGCTCAACTGGAATTCCATCACCTCCTCTAGCTTTGTTTGTAGTGATGCTTCCTAAGACCCACTTGACTTCACATTCCAGGATGTCTGGCTCTAGATTAGTGATCACATCATCATGATTATCTTGGTCATGAAGATCTTTTTTGTACAGTTCTTCCGTGTATTCTTGCCACATCTTCTTAATATCTTCTGCTTCTGTTAGGTCCAGACCATTTCTGTCCTTTATCGAGCCCATCTTTGCATGAAATGTTCCCTTGGTATCTCTAATTTTCTTGAAGAGTCTCTAGTCTTTCCCATTTTGTTCTTTTCCTCTATTTCTTTCTTGAGATTCTTAGAAGCCTTATTGTCTAGCAGATAGGACCTGAGAGTCATGCTCTTAAGAGTCTTAAAAGTCTATTGTTTATGAGGTCTTTGGGGCATGTAAACATTCCATCTTTCTGAGTTATCAGCAAAAGATCTTACAGTCACATCCTAGACTTCATCTTTACCCTGAGACCATCTTTTGCTGATAGTGCCAAATCTTGTTCTAAGGTCATTTCTTATGCTGAGAACCTTTTGCTAGCTAGAAACAGTCATAGGTCTTATTTCATAAATTCTGATTAGAAGAAACAAAACTGGACAGTTCCTTCTTTAATTCAACTCTCTCCTCTTTTTATTATAGACACTAGAAGAAGCCACTTATCACATTCAAATTTTGCCTGAAATTCTCCTTAGCAAAATTACATGTTTGTTAAGAACTCCTATTTTCCAAATTTATTCAGTGGATGGTGTTCCTAATTTTTCTGTCATATATCCTCTCTCATCTGGACTCCAATAATAACTTCCACACAGTCCTTCACAGAAGTTTGATAACAGTTTCCTTATGCTCTGTCAAGCTTCTTCTCACTGTCCAGCACCCAAATCAATGTTACAAGCTTTAGGTTTTTGGTACAAAAACACCTCACATACAGGTATCAATTTCTATTTTATTATATATTTACTGACTAACAAACAACTACCAAAATGCAGCATTTTAAAGTAACAGTGTAATCTCTCAGGGTTTTATGATGTTATGGGCTTAGCTGGGCAACTCAGATTTGGAGTCTTTCATGGAAGCTGGGACTAGAGTCACATGAAGACTGAGTTGGTCATCCAAGATGGCTCCCCCACATGGGTAATAATTAATGTTGTCTGTTGGCTAGGAGCTCATCTTAGACTGCCTACCAGATAAACTTAACTCCTTCCCCCTTGCCTTCCTATTCTTGCTTCTCTTTATTTCTTCTCTCTTTCCTTCCATTTCCTGCCTCTCTTTTCTTTCTCTCTCTCCTTCCTTTTCTTTCTTTCTTCCTTTCATTCTTTCTCCCTTCCTCCTTCTTTCTTTCCTTTCTTTCTATTTGATATTTTGAGACTTTAGTCTTTGCAGTGAGGAAACCTGAGACGAGAGAGACCTCATCTTTGTGTCTTGACTAGATGTCAACAATTTGTCAGTAAATGTGTTTCTGGCCCACAGGTGCAGAGCACGGTACATCTCCCATCACTAGTAGGTTTGTGCCACATGGGGTCCCCAAAGCTTGGCTTGAGACCTAAGGCTGTAAAACCACAAATAAGTAATGGGTAATTATAATCCATCAGCAAATAGCCAGAAAGAAGAAAAACAAATGGAATACCCAGACTTGGAAGAACTTTGTGGATTAGAATTGCTGGAAGAGATAAGTGACAAATTTAGAAAATAAATAATCAGAGCATTTAAGGAGATTCTATTAAAACCTTTTTAAAAGACCTTTAGAAATGATTCACAATCACAAAAGTTAGCAAGTGATTCAAAGGAGAGATTGTTTCTTGATGAATACCCAACAGGTAACCTATAAGAGCCACTCAAAGGAAAATCACAAAACAAAGACCGAAACGTAAAAGAAATAAAGCAAAAATAATATAAATGGAGGACAGATCCAGGAGGCATAACATTTTATTACAAGACATAAGAGAAAAAATAGACATATTTGCCTAGGTAGAAAATAAATGTTTAATGAGAAAAGATATCATAAAAATCAATCATATAGGAAATCAATCCTGAATATTCATTGGAAGGACTGATGCTGAAGCTGAAACTCCAATACTTTGGCCACCTGATGCAAAGAGCCAATTCATTGGAAAAGACTTTGATGCTGGGAAAGATTGAGGGCAGGAGAAGAAGGTGGTGACAGAGGATGAAATGGTTGGATGGCATCACTACCTCAATGGACATGAGTTTTAGAAAACTCCAGGAGATAGTGAAGAACAGGGAAGCCTGGCATGCTGCAGTTAGTAGGGTCACAGAGTAGGAGACAACTTAGCAAATGAGCAATGACAATGGGAAAAGATATCATAAATTATGAATGAAATTAAGATAATATAAACTATTTCCAACTGGAGGATGACACAACAACCCATTCCAGTGTTCTTGCCTGGAGAATCCTACGGACAACTGGTGGGTTACAGTCCATAGGGTCCCAATGAGTCGGATGTGACTGAAGTGACTCAGCATGCATACATGCAAACTATTTCCAAACACTATGGCAGATAGTGTTTTTATCTATAATAAAAAAAACTTAAAATTGATTTTGAAAAATGCAACTTGATAAAAATATGAAACAAACTACAGATCCAAATCAAAGTAAATATATAATAGGAGCCTTACTTTCATCAATAGGGAAATGGCTATATTAATTTGGATATGGTCATACAGTAAAAATATTATGGTACCATTAAAAAGATACATCAAAGGTATAAGTACAAAAAGAAATATCATAACTCTGTAGGAGACAGAGAGGGTGGGACGATTTGGGAGAATGGCATTGAAACATGTATAATATAATATATGAAATGAATCACCAAAAAAATGAAATATCATAATATGATCCCATTTTAATAAAGCAAGCAGTTCCCCCAAAGCCTTACATTTCTATACATGTATTATGGGTACACAGATGTAGTTGTCTGTATATGATAATACAAGTCAGAGAAAGAGACAAAAATTTATGATACATGGATGTTATGACTGCATAAGAAAAAAGAGATAATAAAAAAGATCAAGAAGCTTGTTTCTGAGAAAAACAACAAACATGATATGACACAAATTATGTAATTACATAGACATACACTTTGGCCACATGATGTTAAGACCCTGATGCTGGGAAAGATTGAAGGCAAAAGGAGGCATGGGCAGCAGAGGATGAGGTGGTTAGACAGCATCACCGACTCAATGGACCTGAATTTGAGCAAACTCCGGGAGATGGTGGAAGACAGGGATGCCTAGCGTGCCGTAGTCCATAAGGTACCAAAGAGTCAGACATGACTTAGTGACTGAACGACAACAATAAATGTGTATCTATATGCAGAGATATATATATATAAGGAGATGAATTAAATTTTAGAGATAATTACCTCAGGCTGGAGGAATTTCAAGTATAATTTTCTTACATACATGTTAATAATCATTTGAATTTCATTTTTACAGATAATATCCTCACATCCTCAAAAATGTGGAGAGGAAGGCTGGATAAAACTTTAATGAACACATCTTGAGATAGAAAAGGGCTGAAAGGAAGCCTGGTTGAACTTCAGCCAGAAATATGCTTTGATGTAGCACTGAATGGTCCTGCAAGACAGCCTTGATAGCTCAAGAACTGAAAGTTGCCCAAAAGAGATCTAATAGTGTGGGAAGGAAAACCCCTTCAAGCATCGTACAGATAGGAGTGCTCTCCTCTTGCCTGAGAGAGGGTCAGGGCCCTTGTGGGTGTAACAACTGGGTACCAGTGTGTGTGACAGTGATTACCAAGAAATGACAACTGCCAACAGCAACACCTGTGCAAACCCTTAACTCCGCCCTCATTCCCTCTCCTTCCTCCCATAATCCCCTGGGGCCAGAAAGGGGCAGACCGTCTTCCGTAGTCATCTTGTCTGAACCTCCTGAGGGAAGACCCTCACCTGGAAGGATTCGTTGGGAAAGTAAAAATGCTAGCTTTGATAAGCTTTAAAAAAAAAAAAAAGGTGGGAGGAGAATATTAAGGAAAAATTTAAGTCTTCTTTCAAAATGATAAACTGTTCACTAGAATACACCTTAATGCATAATTCTGTTTTCAATGTCAAATGTGGAAAGTGATCTTTTATTTGCTTTCTTTTGTAACATTGCATAATTCCCTTTTCCTACCTCTAAGAGTACTGAGGTAAAGTTCATGTGCTTGGAAATTCAAAAGAGGAAATTGTAGTAATTATTTTAAAAAATTACCAAATATTTCAAATATTTTGGTAATATTATCAAAACGTTACCCCATCACAACAAGGTCCATATACAGTGAACTTATTACATGTCAGACACTGCAGCGTTCTATATGCACATCCTTACAACAACATTATACAAGAAATATTGTTAAACTCAAGTATTTTAGTGAAAAGAAACAGACTCAAGGGAATTAAGTAATTTACTTAAGAATACACTTAGAATATCACAGTCAGTGGTAAATATTAGCTTGAAAACATCTGCCCTTAACCACACAGAACGTGTCTGTGTGTGTTTACCCATGTGAAATAGTCCTTCTGGTCTCATTTGCACAAGAGCGTGTGCCTGTGTGTGTGTGCACTAATGTATGAGTAAAATGTCTTCATTTGTCTGTAAATATTAGAAGTTTTTATCTGATGGTTAACGTCCTAGTAAATCCTGGTGGGCTACAGTCCATGAGGTTGCAACAAGTCAGACACGACTTGGCAACTAAACCTCCACCATTAGGTTTTGAATCACAGGACCCGAACAAAGAATGGTACTCGAAGGTTGCATCAGCTGTTCAGAATGCAATCCAGTGCTACCATGATATCTATGATGAGAAAAAAAGCTACTATCCAAGTTTCACTGGATCATTTTTTCAAAAGGGTAGACAGAATTAAATACAGTAAGGAACCAGAACCTGTGCCGTCAACATCAGGCATGAATGAAATAGAAGTTTGCCTTTCATCTCCTATTGCTGATGATCCTTCAGCTCTACCATCTCCCACCTCCTCTCCCTTCTCCAGTCAGTCACTCTTCTTGCCTGTTCACTGGATGCTGGCCCCTGTATGCCAACTGTTGTACTGGACTACTATACTTTTCCAGCTACTGTATTATAAGATTAAAAATGTCTTATTTGTGTTTGTTTGCTTTTATGTATTATTTGTATGAAAAGTACTAAAAGCCTATTACAGTATAATACTATATGGCTAATTAGTATTTGTTTGGTACCTAGGCTAAGCTTGTTGGACTTACAAACAAAGTGGACCTAAAGAATGTGCTCTCAGAACTCATTTTAACGTAGGGGACTTATTGTAAATAAACTCTGTTCATTCCCTCCATTTCTAAAATCAAGATTTGCATATCTGAGGACTTCCAGAAGGGAAGTGAAGTGGAGTGGAGTCGCTCAGTCGTGCCCGATTCTTTGAGACCCCATGGACTGTAGCCTATCAGGCTCCTCCATCCATGGGATTTTCCAGGCAAGAGTGCTGGAGTGGACTGCCATTTCCTTCCCCAGGGGATCTTCCTGACCCAGGAATCGAACCCCGGTCTCCCACATTGCAGGCAGATGCTTTACCATCTGAGCTGCCTTCCAGAAGCCTAGGCATAATCCTCAGTAGGGAACTAAACCCAAGAGCAGATCCAGGCTCTGTGAAGTAGAAACATGGTGCTCTGGCAGCTGAATGAAGGGAGAGAGCATCTAATAAACAGTCAGTAATGGGTCCTGGAGAAGGTGGACTTTGACCAGGGCCTCAAAGATGGGAAGATTTTCACAAAGTGTAGATAGGTAAAAAAAGCAGAGACATTACTTTGCCAACAAAGGTCCATCTAGTCAAAGCTATTGTTTTTCCAGTAGTCATGTATGGATGTGAGAGTTGGACTATAAAGAAAGCTGAGCACCGAAGAATTGATGTTTTTGAACTGTGGTGTTGGAGAAGACTCTTGAGAGTCCCTTGGACTGCCAGGAGATCCAGTCAGTCCATCCTAAAGGAAGTCAGTCCTGAATATCCATTGGAAGGACTGATGCTGAAGCTGAAACTCCAATACTTTGGCCACCTGATGTGAAGGACTGATTTATTGGAAAAGACCCTGATGCTGGGAAAGATTGAAGGCAGGAGGAGAAGGGGACGACAGAGGATGAGATGTCTGGATGGCATCACTGACTCGATGGACATGAGTTTGAGCAAGCTCCGGGAGTTGGTGATGGACAGGGAGTCCTGGTGTGCTGCAGTCCATGAGGTCGCAAAGAGTTGGACATGATTGAGCGAATGAGCTGAGCTGAACTGAACTGAACTGAAGTGGGTAAGGATTTTATTTAGAAAGAAGTTGTAGGGGCACTGAAGGAGGGAGATTTAGGCCCAGAGGACAGTAGCTGAGAACTGCAGGTACAACAACTTGAGTTAGAGATAGAATAGGAGCAGCAGAAGATGAGGTTAAAAAGTCAGACTAGATCTCTGCCGTGACAGTACTGGACCCCCAAGTAAGGAGTCTGTTCTCAATCTGAAATAGGACAGGGTCACAAATTCTCACTGCAACAGAGGCCAGGTAGGTAACGTAAGTGGGTGAAGAGGGCCGAGTATAAGACACAGGCATACACTTAATTTGTATTAAACACTTAGAAATTATCTTTACTTTCCTAAGCAAATATGTTACTTTTCAATTATAACAAATATATAGCTTCTCAGGCTATCTTTCATCTTCTTATCTTTGAAAGTGATATGAGGAAAGAAAATATTTCTCCACTCTAAGAAGAACAACCGCACAAGCACACACTTAGGTAACAAATCAGTCCCAGCATCAGGAATCAAAAGGGACAGTTTGGGTCTTGGACAAACTGGCATGGACTTTTGTCTTTAGGAGACACTCAATACTCAGCTCTTTATTGCCTCATGACAGCCTGCACCCAGGACTTGCAGATCTTTTAGGTTTTCATGGAAAATCAGAAGTTCTGGTTTTGATGTAAAGTCATTTGATTGCTTAACAAAGGCTAAAAAATAAAAAAGCTGAGTAAGCCAAATAAACAAAATATATATATATATATTCCATTTACTGTAGGCTCCAAATGTGCACCTTTGCTTAGGAAATAATGCTTTTTGAATAGAAGGATAACTCATTTAGAATTTACTTTAGGAACATATCTGCTGGTCATATATGAAATGAACTAAAGCAAAAGGAGAACTCAAAGCAGATAACCGGTTGAGGCATCTTTCAAAAAGCTTGGCTTGAAATGAGTAGGATGCTAAGGAAATGGAAAGGTGTTTCCAGGTATAGGACTGTGAAAAAGAGTTAGGATTTGGATTTCTTTTTTTCTTTCTCCCATGATGTTGATACCAAGGGAGGGTATGACAGTGACCTCAAGACCTCAAGTGTTCCCGAACAGGAAATGTGAAGCAACAGGAACAGTAACAGGCAGAAAGAAATCAGACAAGATTTCAGGAAAGGTTCAGAGGTAATACAAGAAATGAAGTAAAAAGGAGTTTGGATGTCAATGAATACGGAGCTGCCTTGTGATAGCAACTTTTTTTTTAATGTTTCCTTTTCTTTAAGGAGACTTTTTAAAAAATTAACAAAGCAACAGTTGCTCCAAGGCCAGAGGCCCAAAATACTCTTCTGACATATTTTATCAAGCACTTCTAGTGTACTAGACATTATTCTGACTACAGGAAATAGAATCTGAATATGATTGTAAAGTCTGTACTTTCATGAAAAGAATTCTAGTTCAGGAGACAGATAATTTTTTAAAAAATAGAAAATATTAAGTTATGATATGCAAAATACAAAGAAAAAACCATAGTGATGCAGTACAGAATAACTAGGGGTACTTTGATTTGGGTGGTCAGGAGAGGTTTCTCTATGAGGGGGCCAGTTTCCATTTTCTACATTCAAGAGGAGGTCCTCATCTAGAATCTAAACATGTACTGATATATGAGTAAGTGGAAAGAAAATCACCCTGAGCCAAGGAGGACAGAACCTGAGGAATTGGCTAAGAGAGTCCTGACGCTGTTAAATTGTGCTCACTGGTAGGGAAAATTCTCAGCTGAACACAGATACAGCCATTATTCCAATGCAGTATTGGCAAGTGAAAATTGGTTTTTAATTTATTTGTTTACTTCATTGTTTTATTTTTCTCTCATGGAGTGTTTTCTTGCCTATAATATAAATTGAGAGAGGTTTCTGGCAAAGATGGAGCACCTGGGAGTTGGCTTACTTTCCAACTTGAAACAAAACAGGCACAAAAGAACAAAATAGAAGATCTAAGAAGCAATAGGGCTTCCCTAGTGGCTCAGTTGGTAAAGAATCTGCCTGCAATGAAGGAGACCAGGGTTTGACCCCTGGGTCAGGAAGATCCCCTGGGGAGGGAAATGGCAACCTAATCCAGTATTTTTGCATGGAAAGTCCCATGGACAAAGGAGCCTGGCGGGCTATAGTCTATGGGGTCACAAGAGTTGGACATCAGGAAGCAATAGATTTTTAAGACATTGGAAACAGGGGATTAGTAGTTTATCCTGCCCATATTACCACATATTTCTTATTAAATGACTAAATTTAATTAACTGGACTAAGTCTCTAGTGAGAATGTAAAATTTTGTTATTATCATGTTGTAAACAGTTTAGTAGTTTCTTAGAAAGTTAAACATATCTGGGCTATCACGTAGCCCAGACATTTCACACGAAGGTATAAGAATTGAAAACAAACATCCACACAAAGATGTGTACATATAGCTCATAGCAATTTGGTCTCTGATAGCCAAAAACTGAGAAACAAGACAAAAAAAAAACAACAACACATGTCCGTCAGGAAGTAAATGGGAAAACAAATCTTGGTAGAGCTATATGAAGGGATAAACAATTGATACATGGGGCTTCCCAGGCGGCTCAGTGGTAAGGAATCTGCCTGCTAATGCAGAAAACATGGGTTGATCTCTGGGTCTGGAAGATCCCCTGAAGTAGGAAATGGTAAACTGCTCCAGTATTCTTGCCTGCCAAAATCCCATGGACAGAGAAGTCTGGTGGGCTACCGTCCATGGGGTTGCAAAGAATCGAATACAACTGAGCAACTGAGCATGCACTCATACATGCAACTACATGGATAAATCTCAAAGTAGTTTTGCTAGATAAAAAGCCAGAAAACACAGAGGATACACTGTGTGACCTTATATATAGAAAATCCTAAAAAATGTAAATTCTTCTATAATAACAGAATATAGATCAATGTTTGCCAGGGGTTGGAAGGAGGTGAGGATAGGCAGGAAGCAGAAGTACAAAGGTGTGCAAGGAATCTTTTGGGTGTGATTAATATACTCATTATTTTGACTGTGGTGATGTTTTTCATAGGTGTGTAATATGTCAACTGTATACTTTAAATATGCGCAATTTATTGTATACCAATTGTACCTCAATGAAGCTGTTAAAACTGTCAAGGAAAATATTTCAATATGTAGAACCTGACAATCAAAGATTACTGCAGACTCTTTCCTATTTAATGTGTGTGTGTAGTCAATATGACGTTGGTCTTTACCAGTTCAGTTCAGTTCATTCGCTCAGTCGTGTCCGACTCTTTGCGACCCCGTGAATTGCAGCACGCCAGGCCTCCTTGTCCATCACCAACTCCTGGAGTTCACTCAGACTCACATCCGTCGCATCCGTGATGCCATCCAGCCATCTGATCCTGGGTCGTCTCCTTCTCCTCCTGCCCCCAATCCCTCCCAGCATCAGAGACTTTTCCAATGAGTTAACTCTTCACATGAGGTGGACAAAGTACTGGAGTTTCAGCTTTAGCATCATTCCTTCCAAAGAAATCCCAGGGTTGATCTCCTTCAGAATGGACTGGTTGGATCTCCTTGAAGCCCAAGGGACTCTCAAGAGTCTTCTCCAACACCATAGTTCAAAAGCATCACTTCTTCAGCGCTCAGCCTTCTTCATAGCGCTCAACTCTCACATCCATACATGACCACAGGAAAAACCATAGCCTTGACTAGACAGACCTTTGTTGGCAAAGTAATGTCTCTGCTTTTGAATATACTATCTAGATTGGTCATAACTTTTCTTCTAAGGAGTAAGTGTCTTTTAATTTCATGGCTGCAGTCACCATCTGCAGTGATTTTGGAGCCCCCCAAAATAAAGTCTGACACTGTTTCCACTGTTTCTCCATCTATTTCCCATGAAGTGATGGGACCAGATGCCATGATCTTCGTTTTCTGAATGTTGAGCTTTAGGCCAACTTTTTCACTCTCCTCTTTCACTTTCATCAAGAAGCTTTTGAGTTCCTCTTCACTTTCTGCCATAAGGGTGGTGTCATCTGCATATCTGAGGTGATTGATATTTCTCCTGGCAATCTTGATTCCAGCTTGTGCTTCTTCCAGCCCAGCGTTTCTCATGATGTACTCTGCATCTTTCCACAAGTTTCTGTCTTTTGCAAGCTACCACTTGTCCTCTCCCCAGCCCCCGCCAACAGGCGGCTGTCATAGACATACACAACCTTTGCGGGCACAGTTTGGAGAGTCACAGGACTTTTGGAAAAGTGAGACAGTGTCTCACCATAGCCCACAAGGAAGCAGAAATTGTGTGGCAGGGAGCAGGTCACAGATCTCCACCTGATTTTGTTGTTGCTGTTCAGTGGTTAGGTCGTTGTCTGACTCTTTGCCACCCTGTGGACTGCAGCACGGCCAGGTTCCTCTGTCGTTCACTATCTCCCAGAGCTGAGCAAACCTGATTAGCCCTGAGCTTTAAAATAAGCTGATTGGCCAGGCAGGCTGGGAAGATGCCCATCAGAAATTGGCAAAGGAAAACATCTTTCACCATTCACTCTGCAGTATGGTCCTCTCCATCCAAGTTATTTATGTGCAGGGGTGGCCAGTTTTCATGGTGGGTGATGTAGCGAGGTGCGTGCCTCCTCACAGGTCACTAGCTTGTCACTCTCGCCCACTAGAACTTGCCATCTCACGGTTCTTGGCACCAGACATGCAGGTGGGCAGGGCAGGCCAGAGACACCGCAGGTTCCACCTCCGGGACACACATGGGTGCTGCCATCTTGGGCCTTAAAGTTACTGATTTTTTTTATGTTTGTATTTTCAGTGGTTTCAGTTCAGCTCAGTTCAGTCGCTCAGTCGTGTCCGACTCTTTGCGACCCCATGAATCACAGCACACCAGGCCTCCCTGTCCATCACCAACTCCCGGAGTTCACTCAAACTCATGTCCATCGAATCGATGATGCCATCCAGCCATCTCATCCTCTGTCATCCCCTTCTCCTCCTGCCCCCAATCCCTCCCAGCATCAGAGTCTTTTCCAATGAGTTAACTCTTCGCATGAGGTGGACAAAGTATCGGAATTTGAGCTTCAGTATCAGTCCCTCCAAAGAACACACAGGACTGATCTCCTTTATGATGGACTGGTTGGATCTCTTTGCAGTCCAAGGGACTCTCAAGAGTCTTCTCCAACACCACAGTTCAAAAGCATCAATTCTTTGGCACTCAGCTTTCTTCACAATCCAACTCTCACATCCATACATGACCACTGGAGAAACCATAGCCTTGACTAGATGGACCTTAATCAGCAAAGTAATATCTCTGCTTTTGAATATGTCATCTAGGTTGGTCATAACTTTCCTTCCAAGGAGTAAGTGTCTTTTAATTTCATGGCTGCAGTCACCATCTGCAATGATTTTGGAGCCCCCCCCAAAAAATAAAGTCTGCCACTGTTTCCATTGTTTCCCCACCTATTTTCCATGAAGTGATGGGACCAGATGCCATTAGTTTTCTGAATGTTGAGCTTTAAGTCAGCTTTTTCACTCTCTTCTTTCACTTTCATCAAGAGGCTTTTTACAAGCCCTTATTTTCTCCACCCTCCCAGCCTGCCACTCTCCCTTCCTCCTTGTGTGTCATTTTCTATCAACTTCCCTCCTGGCCCTCCAGAAGTACCATCTGAAAAGCAAAGCAAACCAAAGCATCATTGACTTTAAATATCAGGGCTTTATTTCCTCATTTAGCTGTTGAATCAGAAATACACTTTATGCAGACGAGATTCAGTTTGGGGAAGTATTTTATACCAGAACAGTGCATATTTCTCACTAGTATTGAAGATTAATTGCTTTTCTTCTTTTGAATCTCACACAGATACTGATTCATAGCTACCAATAAGCTTAGTTATGAATACAAGTATGGTAGGGATTGATTCATGAGGGGGTTATTAGATATTTCAATCAAGTGGATCTTTCTTTATTGCATCAGCTCAGTTTGATCACCGTGCTCACCCACGTACTTTCAAAGATTGCTAAAAGCAGCACTAACACCCAGTGAAGTCAGTGCTAAATGAAGTATCAAAGATGCAAAATTCTTCTTTTTCTCCTAAACCCCAGAAGAGACACCTATGACACAATGGAAAGTTAAGATGATATGGAATCAACGCTTCAATAAAGTCATTAGTGCCCCTTGGCAAACCGCAGACCTTTAGAAAAAAGACAATCTTATAAATGAGAGCACTTATATCTCCCCTCCCCTCTCATATAACCCTTGCAACACTTGTTCAGAATGCATTTATTTGGAAAGGTAGAATTAAATCCAGTCTTTTTTTCTTTTTCCAGAAATAACCACTGATCTCAATATAGCACCCCAAGGGAGAAAGAAGGTTATTTTAAATGGAGATTAATTTCTTTGGAAGAGACAAAATTCTTGTCACAGAAGGTTTACAAAAAGTTATTCCAGAGTAAGTGTAGAATTTATAAAAATGATGTCTTACGATTCCTACAGATAGCAAAATTCTGCCATCCTTTGTAGCTTATTATATTGGCATAGTAGGAAGACCAACTAAAACATTTAGAATAGAAAGTGTATTTTATTTAAAATTAGAAGAATTCAATTTTACTTATAATCTATATATTTCAGGTCATCTGGCCTGAATTCAATCATATTAAAAATAAATCTCATTTTCTTTGTGTAATCTACCATAGGGATACCACCAGTATTTTCTTCCTTACAGACAAGAATGTGTCCATATGATTCCATTTGTGTGAAATTGTACAGTACAAAAACCTAATCTAAAGTGTCAGAAAGTGGTTTTCTGGGGCCAGTATTGGGAGAATTTACTGAAAAGGAGAACAAGAAACTTTTTAGAGTGATGGACATATCTATCCCTTACATCATTTGCCAAAAACTCATCACACTGTGCACTTAAAATGTATTCATGTTGTTCCTTTTAAATTCTACTTCAATAAAGATTTTTTTAAAACTATATTAAGATACCATTTTTTAAAAACCTATCACATTAGCAAAAAATTCAAAAGCTAGACAGCACGCTTTTTTGGTGAGGTTGGATTTAATGAATAATCATATAGCTTAGGGAGGAAAAAATCTTTCAAGCCCTAAGGAGAGGAATCATATGCCTGTTTATATAATATTCTCAGAATGTATAGCATTCCAGCCAAAAAATGCATTAACAGAATCTAATCAGGTGAGGCTGTCAGATAAGCCCAAACTCAGAGACTTTCTGATGACTCTGAACTCAAAATCTTTCAGTGTTAAAGACAGAGAAATAGTTCCAAATTGAAGGAGACTAAAAAGATATGACAACTAAATGCAATATGTGATCCTAGAATGGATCTTGGAACAGGAAAAAGAAAACTAATTTTAAAGACAATAAATGGGACAATTGATAAAATATGAGTAAAAATACTTATATGATACTATTACACCAATATTAAGTTTCTGAAATTATCTTTATACTGTGGTTATGTAGGAAAATGTCCTTGTTAGGCGATATATGCTGAAGAATTAAAGGATTAAAAGATTATGGTGTCTGGAATTTACTCTGAGATGTTTCATCAATAATAACAGTAGCAATGATTAGAAAGATAGATAAATATGGGCAAAACATTAATGATTGTTGCCTCTGAGTAAAGGTTATATGAGAGCAGGATTTTCAGAACATTTTAAATCTGATAGTTCTTTTAAATTTGGATTTTTAAATAAATAATTTAAATGAATCTTTAGATAGTTTCTCAATGAAAAAGGAAAGCCAAAATAAGAAAACAGAGATTTTTTTTCACTCTGGGCCCCTAGAATTGAGTGCTACTGCTGCTGCTAAGTCACTTCAGTTGTGTTCGACTCTGTGCAAACCCATAGACGGCCGCCCACCAGGCTCCCCTGTCCCTGGGATTCTCCAGGCAAGAACACTGGAGTGGGTTGCCATTTCTTTCTCCAATGCATGAAAGTGAAAAGTGAAAGTGAAGTCGCTCAGTTGTGTCCGACTCTCAGTGACCCCATGGACTGCAGCCCTCCAGGCTCCCCCGTCCATGGGATTTTCCAGGCAAGAGTACTGGAGTGGGGTGCCATTGCCTTCTCTGCTAGAACTGAGTAGACCTCTTGAGTTCTCAGGAAAGATTTCAAAATGTCCCAAGACTATAGCTTTGGGAGGTCTAAGAGCTCAGAAAGTAAGGCCAGAGTATAGCTGGGGTAGGAAGTGGACAAAAATGTGTATACATGATGGTCATGGAAAGAGGTCAATATTTCTTCAGCTCTATTTCTGCTCCTGCTCTGCCAATTTGCTTCTTTAATTCAGAGAGAGTTGAACATTTCATTGCAGTTTTGGCAACATTGGAAAATGCATACACAGTAATACTAGTAACAGGTGTTGATGGCCATAATTTCTTGGGGAGAAAAATGTTGTAGAATTTACCTTGGAACTGGAGTGGACAGCTTAGTATTATTAATCAGAGGTGTTGATGGCCACAATCTTTTCCTGGGGATAAAAATATGTTCCAGAAATTACCCTGAAACTGGGGTAGACAAATTCTTAGGTCCACAATGTGGCCCTTAAGATTAAGACTGCATATTACAGTCACTGTTGGGCCATTGTGGTTTGGAAAAAATACTCCAAGAAAGAAGACACAGATAGAAGGGAAGTCTGTGAGAAGAAGAGAAAAAGGGAGAGAAAGACAAGAATAAGCACATGTTGCCACCACTACCTCAGCTGTCCCTTGAAGGAACTAGTAAGAAGTGGCTGATTCTTGCTCAAACCCCAATGAGAAGAATCATTTGAAATACAGGGGCTGGCCACTGCACTATGGAAATGCCACTCTTTTTCCCAAGTCAGTGAAACTTAAACTGGGCAAGCGTTCACTACTTCTTTGAATTTTTAGAATTCTTTGTTTTAGCTTGCCAACATTTGTCTCATGGCTTCATTTATTCTAATTTTTATGCATGTTTTATCTCCCTTCAGTTCAGGTCAGGTCAGTTCAGTTCAGTTGCTCAGTCGTGTCCGACTCTTTGCAACCCCACCCAAACTGTAAATTTCCTACAGACTGGGTACAGAACATAGTAATTTTTATATTCCTTAAAAAGATCAGTGTAGTGCTAATAACTGATTCTCAATAAATATTTCTTGAGTTAACATGACATAAAAACTAAACAACCAAGCTATCAATATTTTCATTTCACATGTCATTATGTGTGAGAGCCCCCTAGTGTGCAAAAAGAGCTTTGTGAAAGAGCCCAAAGTGAAATCGCTCAGTCGTGTCTGACTCTTTGCAACCCCATGGGCTGTAGCCTACCAGGCTCCTCTGTTCATGGGATTTTCCAGGCAATAGTCCTGGAGTGGATTGACATTTCTCTCTCCAGGGGATCTTCCCAACCCAGGGATCAAACCCGGGTCTCCCGCATTGTAGACAGACGCTTTACTGTCTGAGCCACTCAGGTCAATGGCAATTTGAGTGAGTTTTCAAGGGAACCATCTCAGACTCATTCCTTTCATTCAAGATCCTTCTTTTTATTTTTCTTATCTCTCTGATTTATTCTTCTGAGATGGAAAGATGTGTTTTAGAATATTAGAACTCATTAATTCTCCTCGACAGCAGCACTGACTGCTTCAGTCTCTTTTACAAATGCCTTTTCATTCATCCCATTAATGGAAAATAAAACATGTTATTGATTCTAACATACACCTTTTCACATTTCTGAAGTCAAACAGCATCTTAAAATATATGCCTTTCACGATCACTCTTAGCTGAGCAGTATTCCTAACATAGTTGCTACTGTCTACATGTGGGCACACTTGGTTATGGTACATCTCACATCAGTTGAGTTATGAGCACTGTTTATATCAAGCTTGTTAAATTTATCTGTCATTTGAATATCTTTTGAAAGATATATATTAAGATACACTTAATTGCACATCCATATTTATACACACGCATATACATATACATAGAGAGATAGAGCCACACTTGTCTCTAAAACATAAAGCTAGTGCATATGCAAAAACCACAGGAAAATTACACTAAAATCAATTAGTGCAAGCTGATTATTTCTTGAAAGAATTATGATAGTGTTGCACAACAACAACAAAGTTTCCTACAAGGCCTAAAGGGGGGAAGAGACCAGAATCAACGGAGCTGTGTTGCAATCTATTACTGAGATACATACAAAATGATTGCTTATTATGTGCTGAGCAATGCAACTAGAGGCAGGAAATTTGGCAACTTTCCTTTTGAATAGATGAGAGAAACTTCAGAGTAATGAGTGATGATGTGATCTATTGTACTTTGTGTAGGGCTATCAATAAGATGTAAATTTTTCATCACATTCCTGAATTTTTGAAACAGAAAGAGTTTGCTTGTAAAGATATATGATTCACCTGAAGTAAAAATGGAAACAGTAATAATGGTACATTGAACATCCTGATGAATCTCTAAGGTAGAAACATTTCTCAAAATCATATTGACGATGATAAAAGCATTAACAAGATCAAGATAATGAGCACAAATAATAAATCAGCACAACTGCAGCCACTATAGAAAACAGTGTGGCAGATTCTCAAAGAATTAAAATTAGAACTACGATATTATCTAACCATTACACTTCTGGGAATATATCCAGAGGTGAAAAAAAAAAAAAAAAGGACTAACTTGAAAAGACATCTGTATTCCCATGTTCATAGAAGCTTGATTTACAATAGCCAAGACAGATAAACAGCCTAGTGTTCATCAGTGGATGAACAGATAAAGAAGTTGTGCCATATATGTACGTATTTTACAAATTACTTTGTAAAAGACCTGTGAATTTTTGTAGTATTTGTCATGGGCTAACATTTTATTACATTCTCACTATGAAAGAATACAACTATTTTTCCAAACTGAATTTTCTAGCTGTTAGAAAGTACTAGTGATAAAAAAACGAAATTAATTTCCATATGTTGACGATATATCTGGTTCAGTTCAGTTCAGTCGCTCAGTCGTGTCCGACTCTTTGTGACCTCATGAAACCACAGCACACCAGGCCTCCCTGTGTATCACCAACTCCCGGAGTTTACCCAAACTCATGTTCATTGAGATGGTGATGCCATCCAACCATCTTGTCCTCTGTCGTTCCTTTCTCTTCTTGCCCTCAATTTTTCTCAGCATCAGTGTCTTTTCGAATAAGTCAGCACTTCACATCAGGTGGCCAAAGTATTGGAGTTTCAGCTTTAGCATCAGTCCTTCCAGTGAACACCAGGGCTGATCTCCTTTAGGATGGACTGGTTGGATCTCTTTGCAGTCCAAGGGACTCTCAAGAGTCTTCTCCAACACCACAGTTCAAAAGCATCAATTCTTCAGCACTCAGCCTTCTTCATAGTCCAATTCTCACATTCATACATGACCACTGGAAAAACCATTGCCTTGACTAGACAGACCTTTGTTGACAAAGTAATATCTCTGCTTTTTAATATGCTGTCTAGGTTGGTCATAACTTTCCTTCCAAGGAGTAAGTGTCTTTTAATTTCATGGCTGCAGTAACCATCTGCAGTGACTTTGCTGCTGCTGCTGCTGCTGCTAAGTTGTTTCAGTTGTGTCCAACTCTGTGCGACTTTGGAGCCCCTCAAAATAATAAAATCAGCCACTGTTTCCACTGTTCCCCATCTATTTGCCATGACATGATGGGACCGGATGCCATGATCTTCGTTTTCTGAATGATGAGCTTTAAGCCAACTTTTTCATTTTTATCCAGAGGCTCTTTGGTTCTTCACTTTCTTCCATTAGGGTGGTGTCATCTGTATATCTGAGGTTATTGATATTTCTCCCCAGCAATCTTGATTCCAGCTTGTGCTTCTTCCAGTCCAGCCTTTCTCATGATGTACTCTGCATTTAAGTTAAATAAGCAGGGTGACAATATACAGCCTTGACGTACTCGTTTTCTTATTTGGAATCAATCTGTTGTTCCATGTCCAGTTCTAACTGTTGCTTCCTGACTGCACACAGATTTCTCAAGAGGCAGGTCAGGCTGTCTGGTATTCCCATCTCTTTCAGAATTTTCCATAGCTTGTTGTGATCCACACAGTCAAAGGCTTTGGCATAGTCAATAAAGCAGAAATAGATGTTTTTCTGGAACTCTCTTGCTTTTTCCATGATCCAGTGGATGTTGGCAATTTGATCTCTGGTTCCTCTGCCTTTTTTAAAACCAGCTTGAAACATCTGGAAGTTCACAGTTCACGTACTGTTGAAACCTGGCTTGGAGAATTTTGAACATTACTTTACTAGTGTGTGAGATGAGTGCAATTGTGCGATAGTTTGAGAATTCTTTGGCATTATCTTTCTTTGGAAATGAAAGCTGATCTTTTCCAGTCCAGTGGCCACTGCTGAGTTTTCTGAACTTGCTGGCATATTGAGTGCAACACTTTCACAGCATCATCTTTCAGGATTTGAGATAGCTCAACTGGAATTCCATCACCTCCACTAGCTTTGTTTGTAGTGATGTTTTCTAAGGCCCACTTGACTTCACATTCCAGAATGTCTGGCACTAGGTGATCACACCATCATGATTATCTGGGTCATGAAGATCTTTTTTGTACAGTTTTTCTGTGTATTCTTATCATCTCTTCTTAATATATTCTGCTTCTGTTATGTCCATATGATTTCTGTCCTTTATTGAGCCCATCTTTGCATGAAATGTTCCCTTGGTATCTCTCATTTTCTTGAAGAGATCTCTAGTCTTTCCCATTCTATTGTTTTTAGCTATTTATTTGCATTGATCACTGAGGAAGGCTTTCTTATCTCTCCTTGCTATTCTTTGGAACTCTCCATTCAGATGCTTATATCTTTCCTTTTCTCCTTTGCTTTTCACTTCTCTTCTTTTCACAGCTATTTGTAAGGTCTCCTCCGGCAGCCATTTTGCTTTTTTGCATTTCTTTTTCTTGCGGATGGTCTTGTTCCCTGACTCCTGTACAATGTCACAAAACTCCATCCATAGTTTATCAGGCACTCTATCAGATCTAGTCCCTTAAATCTATTTCTCACTTCCACTGTATAATCATAAGGGATTTGATTTAGGTCATACCTGAATAGCCTAGTGGTTTTCCTTACTTTCTTCAATTTAAGTCCGAATCTGGCAATAAGGAGTTCATGATCTGAGCCACAGTTAGCTCCTGGCCTTGTTTTTGCTGGCTGTATAGAGCTTCTCCATCTTTGGCTGCAAAGAATATAATCAGTCTGATTTCTGTGTTGACCATCTGGTTATGTCCATGTGTAAAGTCTTCTCTTGTGTTGTTGGAAGAAGGTGTTTGCTATGATCAGTGCGTTCTCTTGGCAAAACTCTAGTAGCCTTTGCCCTACTTCATTCTGTACTCCAAAGCCAAATTTGCCTGTTACTTCAAGTGATTCTTGACTTCCTACTTTTGCATTCCAGTCCCCTATAATGAAAAGGACATCTTTTTGGGGTGTTACTTCTAGAAGGTCTTGGAGGTCTTCATAGAACCATTCAACGTCAGCTTCTTCAGCATTACTGGTCAGGGCATAGACTTGGATTACTGTGATATTGACTAGTTTGCCTTGGAAATGTACAGAGGTCATTCTGTCAGTTTTTTTTTTTTTTTATTTTAACTGGAGGCTAATTACTTTACAGTATTGTATGGGTTTTGCCATATATTGACATGAATTTGCCATGGTTGTACATGTGTTCCCCATTCTGAACACCCCTTCCACCTCCCTCCCCATACCATCACTCTGGGCCATCCCAGTGCACCAGCCCCAAACATCCTGTATCATGCATCGAACCTGGGCTGACAATTCATTTCACATACGATGATATACATGTTTCAATGCCATTCTCCCAAATCATCCCACCCTCTCCCTCTCCCACAGAGTCCAAAAGACTGTTCTATATATCTGTGTCTCTTATGCTGTCTCGCATACAGGGTTATTGTTACCATCTTTCTAAATTCAATATATGTGCGTTAGTATACTGTGCTGGTGTTTTTCTTTCTGGCTCACTTCACACTGTGTAATAAGCTCCAGTTTCATCCACCTCATTAGAACTGATTCAAATGTATTCTTTTAATGGCTGAGTAATACTCCATTGTGTATATGTACCACAGCTTTCTTATCCATTCATCTGCTGATGGACATCTAGGTTGCTTCCATGTCCTGCCTATTATAAACAGTGCTGCGATGAACATTGGGGTACACGTGTCTCTTTCAATTCTGGATTCCTCAGTGTGTATGCCCAGCAGTGGGATTGCTGGGTCATAAGGCAGTTCTATTTCCACTCTTTAAGGACTCTCCACATTGTTCTCCATAGTGGCTGTACTAGTTTGCATTCCCACCAAGAGTGTAAGAGGGTTCCCTTTTCTCCACACCCTCTCCAGCATTTATTGCTTGTAGACTTTTGCATCACAGCCATTCTGACTGGTGTGAAATGGTACCTCATTGTGATTTTGATTTGCATTTCTCTGATAATGAGTGATGTTGAGCATCTTTTCACATGTTTGTTAGCCATCTGTATGTCTTCTTTGGAAAAATGTCTGTTTGATTCTTTGGCCCATTTTTTGATTGGGACATTTATTTTTCTGGAATTGAGCTGTAGGAGTTGCTTGTATATTTTTGAGATTAATTATTTGTCAGTTGCTTCATTTGCTATTATTTTCTCCCATTCTGAAGTCTGTCTTTTCACTTTGCTTATAGTTTCCTTTGTTGTGCAGAAGCTTTTAAGTTTAACTAGGTCCCATTTGTTTATTTTTGCTTTTATTTCCAATATTCTGGGAGGTGGGTCATAGAGGATCCTGCTGTGATTTATGTCAGAGAGTGCTTTGCCTATGCTCTCCTCTAGGCGTTTTATAGTTTCTGGTCTTACGTTTAGATCTTTAATCCATTTTGAGTTTATTTTTGTGTATGGTGTTAGAAAGTGTTCTAGTTTCATCCTTTTACAAGTGGTTGACGAGTTTTCCCAGCACCACTTGTTAAAGAGATTGTCTTTTCTTCATTGTATATTCTTGCCTCCTTTGTCAAAATCAGGTGTCCATTGGTGGGTGGATTCATCTCTGGGCTTTCTGTTTTGTTCTGTTGATCTATATTTCTGTCTTTGTGCTGGGACCATACTGTCTTGGTGACTGTGGCTTTGTAGTAGAACCTGAAATCAGGCAGGTTTATTCCTCCAGTTCCATTCTTCTTTCTCAAGATTTCTTTGGCTATTCGAGGTTTTTGTAATTCCATATAAACTGTGAAATCATTTGCTCTAGCTCTGTGAAAAATACTGTTGGTAGCTTGATAAGGATTGCATTGAATCTAAAGATAACTTTGGGTAGTATACTCATTTTCCCTATATTGATTCTTCTGATCCATGAACACGGTATATTTCTCCATCTATTAGTGTCCTCTTTGATTTCTTTCACCAGTGTTTTATAGTTTTCTACATACAGTTTTTTTGTTTCTTTAGATAGATATTTTCCTTCTGTCGTTTTTGAGATTGCATCCAAGTACATCTCAATACAGCCTTGATGTACTCCTTTTCCTATTTGGGACCAGTCTGTTGTTCCATGTCCAATTCTAATTGTTGCTTCCTGACCTGCATACAGGTTTCTCAAGAGGCAGGTCAAGTGGTCTGCTATTCCCATCTCTTTCAGAATTTTCCACAGTTTATTGTGATCCACACAGTCAAAGGCTTTGGCATAGTCAATAAGCAGAAATAGATGTTTTTCTGGAACTCTATTGCTTTGTTGATGATCCAGCAGATGTTGGCAATATGATCTCTGGTTCTTCTGCCTTTTCTAAATCCAGCTTGAACATCTGGAAGTTCACAGTTCATGTATTGCTGAAGCCTGACTTGGAGAATTTTGAGCATTACTTTACTAGCATGTGAGATGAGTGCAATTGTGTGGCAGTTTCAGACCGCTTCCAAATAGGGAAAGGGGTGTGTCAAGGCTGTATGTTGTCACCCTGCTTATTTAACTTATATGAGAGTTGGACTGTGAAGAAAGCTGAGCGCTGAAGAATTGATGCTTTTGAACTGCGATGTTGGAGAAGACTCTTGAGAGTTCCTTGGACTGCAAGGAGATCCAACCAGTCCATCCTAAAGGAGATCAGTCCTGGGTGTTCTTTGGAGGGACTGATGCTGAAGCTGAAACTCCAATACTTTGGCCACCTCATGTGAAGAGTTGATTCATTGGGAAAGACCCTGATGCTGGAAGGGACTAGGGGCAGGAGGAGAAGGGGATGACAGAGGATGAGATGGCTGGATGGCATCACTGACTCAATGGACATGAGTTTGAGTGAACTCTGGAGGTTGTTGATGGACAGAAGGGCTTGGTGTGCTGTGATTCATGGGGTCACAAAGTGTCGGACATGATTGAGCGACTGAACTGAACTGAATGCAGAGTACAACATGAGAAACACTGGGCTGGATGAAGCACAAGCTGGAATCAAGATTGCTGGGAGAAATATCAATAACCTCAGATATGCAGATGACACCACCCATGGCAGAAAGTGAAGAAGAACTAAAGAGTCTCCTGGTGAAAGTAAAAGAGAGTGAGAAAGTTGGCTTAAAGCTCAACATTCAGAAAACTAAGATCATGGCATCTGGTCCCATCACTTCATGGCAAATAGATGGGGAAATAGTGGAATAGGTGGCTGACCTTATTTTGGGAGGCTCCAAAATCACTGCAGATGGTGACTGCAGCCATGAAATTAAAAGACACTTACTCCTTGGAAGGAAAGTTATGACCAATATAGACAGCAAATTAAAAATGAAGAGACGGTAGTTTGCCAACAAAGGTCTGTCTAGTCAAGGCTATGGTTTTTCCAGTAGTCATGTATGGATGTGAGAGCTGGACTGTAAAGAAAGCAGAGTGCTGAAGAATTGATGCTTTGAACTGTGGTGTTGGAGAAGACTCTTGAGAGTCCCTTGGACTCCAAGGAGATCCAACCAGTCCATCCTAAAGGAGATCAGCCCTGGTGTTCACTGGAAGGACTGATGCTAAAGCTGAAACTCCAATACTTTGGCCACCTGATGCAAAGAAATGACTCATTTGAAAAGACACTGATACTGGGAAAGATTGAGGGCAGGAAGAGAAGGGGATGACAGAGGATGAGATGGTTGAATGGCATCACCAACTCAATGGACATGAGTTTGCGTAAACTTTGGGAGTTGGTGAGGGACATGTAGGCCTGGAGTGCCACAGTCCATGGGGTCACAAAGAGTTGGACACGACTGATCGGATGAACTGACTGACATCTCAATAGGTACACATAAATGCATTTGTAAGTAGCAACAGTCACCCATGGTAACAATTCTCAAAAAAATCTAGCAATAGAATTCAAATTTTTCATTCTGGTAAGTGGCATATACCAAACAAACAGACTAGAGCTAGCATCATATTAATCCTGAAGGATGAAATGTTTTTATTTAAGATCAGGAATAAGGCAAATACATCTATTCTCTGCATTTCTATTCAACACTATGCTTGTAGTTGAAGCCAACTCAATAAGGCAAGAATAAAATTAAAGGCATTCTTTTAATTGAATTCTTTAAAATTAAAAGTGTATTGAAAAAATTAATACATGTGTCTTTATTTTCAGATGACACTAAAGTGTTATCTTTATGGAAAAACAAAATGAACTTCATAAAAGTTAAAATTCGTTTATTTTCAAGAGACATCATTAATAAAATGAAAAAATAATTCAGACAAGGAAAATATTTGCAAATCTGAGAAAGGATATGCATAAAAAATAATTTTTTAAAAATCTAAGAACTCAATAATTAGAGGAAACATTCCTTACTCCAAATGTACAATGCAAAAGATTTTAATAGACATTTCATGAGAGGAGATATATGAGAGACTAACAAACACTGAAAATATACTTACTTAGTCATTAGGGAAATGAAAACTCCATAGAGATATTATTATACATTCTCTAAGAGGGATATTTTTGTTTATTTCTTTTTATATCATTTTTTATTGTCATAAAAACCATATCACATGAGCTATACCCTCTTCACAAAGTTTTAAGTATATGGTATAATATTGCTAACTATAGATGCAATGTTGTATGAAAGTTCTCTAGAACTTTTTAACTTCATACCCATTGAGAAGAGGGATACTTTTAAAAATATTAACAATACTAATTGTCATGGAGTATGTGAAGAAACAATCACATAATTATGTTGGGTGTGTAAAATGGTATAGCTACTTTGCAAAATAGTTTTAGTAGTTTCTTAAAAGGAAAATATTACCATGTGAATCAGCAATCTGCACACAAATGTTTATAGAGTCATTATTCAAAATAGCTAAGGGCCTGCTGCTGCTGCTGCTGCTGCTAAGTCGCTTCAGTCATGTCGACTCTGTGAGACCCCATAGATGGCAGCCCACCAGGTTCCCCGTCCCTGGGATTCTCAAGGCAAGAACACTGGAGTGGGTTGCCATTTCCTTCTCCAATGTATGAAACTGAAAAGTGAAAGTGAAGTTGCTCAGTCGTGTCTGACACTTAGCAGTCCCATGGACTGCAGCCTACCAGGCTCCTCCATCCTAAACCAACCCAAATATACATTAATAAATTAATGAATTAATAATCAAAATGTGTTAAATGCATGCAATGGAATGTTATTCAGCAATATAAAGGAGCAAACTACTGATACATGCAATAACAGATGTCTCAAAAATATTTACTAAATGAAAGAAACCAGACATAAATAACTGAATATTGTATTATTTCATTTATATAAAGTACAAATGCATTTATTTAAACTTTATTTACATAAACTTTATTATTTCATTTATATAAACATCATTTAAATAAAGTTTCCATAAAAGGCCAAACTATAGAGACTGAAAGCAGATTCATGGTTGTCTGGGGTTAAGACTGAGAGCCAAGGTTGACTCCTGGAAGTAGGAAATTTGGGGGATCTATAAAAATATTATAAAACTGGACTTTGTTAATGGTTTCACAACAATAAATTTCACTAAAATTCATTGAACTGTACATTTACAATGGGTAAATAGTGTTGTACATAAAGTAGCCCAAAATATAACTGTTAAAAATATATTAGCAACCCAATTCTGTTTTAACCTTTAAGATGAAGTGTAATATTCATCTCCCACACAGACCTTAGGTGGCTTGTCTATTAAATAGCAATAGCAATAATAAGCCTATCAAGCTATTAACAATCAGAGCAAAGAGGACTGGAAATGTCCTCATGTGCAACAACAATTTACTTGGCCTGACACTTCCTGCCCTACTAAACTACTAACAACAACCTTATTGATGTGAAAAGGTTAGTTAAATTGGGCCTGAATCATATAAGAACTTACATAGTTTAGCACATTCTAGTGATATCTAGAACTGGAGACTTTGTTGTTAAATCCAAATGTAAAATCTGTGTCATGGTGCTGAAACACAAAGATAAAGAAAAATATTCTAAAAGAAGCTAGAAGGTATGAAACAAGCTAAAATCATACATAATATGACAATAATGTTAGCAAAATCCTCATCAAAAACAAAGTAAACTAGAAGACAATGGAATAACATATTTTAAACGTTAAAAACTAAAAAGCTATATTTCTATATCCAGTGAAACATATTTCAAAAATGAAGATGAACTACAGACATTTTCAGATAAACAAAAGCTGAGAGATTTTACTGCCAGCACTATTAGAAAAGCTAAAGGAATTTTCGTCAAGCTGTGAGAAATGATACCAGTTCTACAGGAAGAATAATAAACCATGAAATTAGTAAATGGGGGTAAATATGCAAAGTATATTTTAATATGCCAATTTCTTTGAAAGACAAAGTGAAACAACAATATTGCATTGCAAGGTTTTGTAATTGTATTGCATAAAATACATGGTAAAAATATATATATTGTCTTCATGTCAGTCTGAGCAGCTAAAACAAAGTACTACATCTGGGTGGGTTATAAACAACAAAAATTTATTTCTCATATTCCTGTAAGCTAGAAGTCTCAGATCAGGGCACCAGCATGATCAAGTTCTTGCGAGGCCTCTCTTTGAGGTTTCAAATTTCTGATTTCTAGTTGTGTCCTCAAATGATAGAGAACAGAGAAAGGAAGCAAATTCTTTGGTGGTTCTTCTATATACACTAATTTCATTTATGAGGACTCCACAGTCATGACCTCATTGAATCCTAATTCAAGCCCTAAATCAAAAGCCTTACATCCTAATACCATCACACTGCGGGATCGAATTTCAATGTTTGAATTTGGGGGGACATAAACGCTTATTTCAAAACACACAAAAATATGAATAAAAAGACAGGAGAGAGAGTAAAGTGACTTTATTGTTGTTCAGTAGCTCAGTTGTGTCCAGCTCTTTGAGACCCCATGGACTTCAGCATGACAGGCTTCCCTGTCCTTCACCATCTCCAAGAGCTTGCTCAAACTCAAGTCCATTGAGTTGCCAATGCCATCTGACCATCTCATCCTCTGTCATCCCCTTCTCCTCCTGCCTTCAATCTTTCCCAGCATCAGGGTCTTTCCTAATGAGTCGGCTCTTCACATAAGGTGGCCAAAGCATTGGAGCTTCAGCTTTAGCATCAGTCCTTCCAGTGAATATTCAGGGTTGATTTCCGTTAGGTTTGACTGGTTTGCAGGCCAAAGGACTCCAGAAAATCAATGCTTTGGCTCTGTACAAACCTGGTGAGGCCGGGACAGTTTCTCCTCATGAGGCCTGCCAGGCAAGGCCTTGAATTACCTATGGTTGGGGCATAAAGGATTAGACAATTGTTTGGCCTGGACTCAGATTCCTCAGTGTACGTAGTTTACAAAAGAATTGCAAAGTATATAAGGATAAGTTTTATAGAACTAAAAATAAATGGGATACACTTGGAAACTTTAAAACTTCTTTTTTCTGTAACTGAAAGAGCAAATAGGTAAAGTGTGAGTAAGGATACACTTGACCAAGTAAACAGTTTTAGTATACTCCTGCCAACAACTGTGCTCATGCACACTGGGCTATCAAGCCAGATTCAATAAACTGCAAAAAATTTAAATCATGCACAGCATATTTCCTGATCATGAGAGAATTAAATTAGAAAGAGATAGTGAAAACATACTAGTAAACCTTTCATATATTTGGAAATTGAAATGTATATGTCTAAAGCCCATGAACTAAAGAAGAGTCACAAGGTAATTAGAAAATATTCTGAATTAAATGGTAATACAAGCATGTAGTTGTTGTTGTTCAGTTGCCCAGTCATGTCCATCTCTTTGCAACTCCATGGACTACAGCATGCCAGGCTCCCCTGTCCATGTAATTTTCCATGTAAGAATACTGGAGTGGGTTGCAGTGCCCTTCTCCAGTGAATCTTCCCAACCCAGAGACTGAACCCATGTCTATGTCTAACGCATTGGCAGGCAGGTTCTTTACCACTAGTGCCACCTGGAAAGCCCGTGATAAAGAGTAATACTTGTTAATTCCATAGACATAAGCTCCTTTCTGCACTTATTTTGCTGTAAAATATTGTTGTTGTTGTTCAGTCACTAAGTTGTGTCTGACTCTGTGACCCCATGAACTGTGCAGCATGCCAGGCTTCCCTGTCCTTCACTATCTCCCAGAACTTGCTCAAACTCATGTCCATTGATTCAGTGATGCATCCAACCATCTCATCCTCTGTCATCCCCTTCTCCTCCTGCCTTCAATCCTTCCCAGCAACCAGGTCTCTCCTAATGACCTGGCTCTTCACATCAGGTGCCCAAAGTATTGGAGCTTCAGCTTCAGCATCAATCCTTCCAATGAATATTCTGGGTTGATTTCCTTTAGGATTGACTGGTTTAATCTCTTTACTGTCCAAGAGACTCTCAAGAGAGTCTTCTCCAGCACCACAGTTCAAAAGCATCAATTCTTTGGTGCTCAGCCTTCTTTATAGTCCAACTCTCACATACATACATGACTACTGGAAAAACCATAGCTTTAACTATATGGACCTTTGTCAAGAAAGTAAGGTCTCTGCTTTTTAATACATTGTCTAGCTTTGTCATAGCTATTCTTCCAAGGAGTAAGTGTCTTTTAATTTTGTGGCTGCAGTTACCGTAAAATATGTCCATGGTCAAAAGGACGCTGTGTGTAATATATATCAATATGGTACATAAGTCGTTCTGTAGATGGTGGTGTATGTAATATATGCATAAACCATAGATAGATGGTGGTGATAGCAGGAGCACTGAGGACAGTAAAGACAAATCCAGAATGAATGTCTACTTCAATGAGAACAAACTGCTGCACCTCCATGATGGAAAGCACTGAAAGCACTCGACCTTTTAAGGCATTAACTGCCCCCACATCAGTCTTAACCTTTATAAGAGATCGAGACAAAACAGTATGTTGCCCATGCACCAGCCCCAAGCAAGCTGCACCCTATGTCAGACATGGACTGGATGACCCAGAGAGATGTTGTGGGGAGGGAGGTGGGAGGGGGGTTCATGTTTGGGAACGCATGTAAGAATTAAAGATTTTAAAATTAAAAAAAAATTAAAAATTAAAATTAAAAAAAAAACTGTTAGATGCAAATAAATAAATGTTCTAAAATTTGAAAAAAAAAAACAGTATGTTGCACAGATATCATGACTCTCTTTTCTCAGTTCTTGATAGTCTTCTATATACAAAGTTCTTTTAGTGACAGGTATGGAGTTTGTACATACAATCAATAATCTGACTTTCACCACTGCTGGGTGCCCAAACATTAACAGCATAGGCCAATATAAAACCATTTCCAAACAGATCAGTAATTCACCTGGTGTGATGTTAATTACAGCAGACTCACCAAAGGAACACTCATGCTCCGTTCTTACTGTGCCCTCTTCCTCCACACACAAAGGTCAGAATCCTCTTGTTCGAAGGATATCTTGAGACCAATAAACTCTTGATTGTTTTGTAACATAATTTTTTATTTCATTGTTTATGATGAAAAAGTTACCAAATATTGAGGCTGATATTTTAATTCATGCCTGGAAACCATGACTCTTGTGGAGGACAGAAATTAATTTTCTATTCACATGAAAGAGTTAACAAAGTATTTGTTTTCCTATATTTTCAAAATCCTAGAAACTAGTTAATAAGTCTCAGAATCACACATTAAGCATTAGGAGATATGGCCTCAATTTCTTTCTATGGTTTCCTGATCACTCACAATGAACTTCACAGATTTAATTCAATCATCCTATGTGTTTAGACCTTTATCATCAAGAATCTGGAGAAGGCAATGGCACCCCACTCCAGCACTCTTGCCTGGAAAATCCCATGGACGGAGGAGACTGGTGGGCTGCAGTCCATGGGGTCACTAAGAGTTGGACACGACTGAATGACTTCACTTTCACTTTTCACTTTCATGCATTGGAGAAGGAAATGGCAACCCACTCCAGTGTTCTTGCCTGGAGAATCCCAGGGACAGGGGAGCCTCATGGGCTGCCGTCTATGGGGTCTCACAGAGTCAGATACGACTGAAGCGACTTAGCAGCAGCAGCAGCAGCAGCAGCATCAAGAATCTAACTGTATATCCAAATAATAATTTTTCAAGCAAAAATACAGTCTGTGACATGTAATTACCCTTCACTTCGGTTTAGGAATTCTTGAGTAATTAATGCCTTTGGACTCTTAATATCTGCTTTTGAAGGCTTAAATCTAAATAATGTAGAACAGCAGGGTTCAGTAATACCTAGATTTTTTTACTTAATGACAGTTGGTGAAAACAAGAAAGATCTATTTTTCTCATGTGATCTGAGAATAGATTAGAGTAACCCACATTTATGCTGGAGCTCTGTCCTTTTCTCCCAAATGATTCAGCTAAACCTCATGAAGATTTAACATTAGGTAATAGAATGTCCTTTCCTAAAATAGCTACAGTCCAAAAACCTGTTATGTGAGAATGAAGTCAGAGAATTAATAAGAAGAACTGCACAAAGCACCTGGTCATTTCTGAGGCGAAGTGCATGGTAATGGATGGACCAAGGTCATTTTTCCTGGTATCTTTCCCTCTTGAAAAAGTGGCAGAACGGGGACACCAGAGCTCAAGGGAAAATGGGAGTTTGAAGCAGTTATCTAAATAATTCGGGCAAGAGGGCATACTTAGGCTTGTCCAAGTCACTGAATTATTTTGAACCTTGTTGGAAATTTTTTAATGTATCACAAGGACACACATACTGACACTGAATTATTGCATTAAGGAAAAATGTTATCCCCGGAAAAACTAGGCTCATGTACATACACCATGTTAAATAAATACTCAGTTTTCTTTCTACTTTATGTTGCCCAGTAGATAGTAACTTTCACTGGCATAAGAAGTACGAATAATGTCTTTGTATCCTAGACACAGCATTTGTAATTCTGTATTTCTAAAGTAATTTTCTCACTAAATAGCATTGAGTTTGTAGCCAGAAGGAAAAAAAAAAAAAAAACAACAGTGTAGCTGATATGCATACAAAACTAAAGGAAGAAAAGAAAATAGAATTACCCAAATGCTTCTGGGAAATAAAAAGACTTCACAAGCTATACAAAAAAAAACCATTTTATTCACAGAGTACATTTCCAAAATTTCTCCAAGTAAGGGAGGTAGAGAAATTGAAACTTACTGAAACTTCTCAGTACCAGCCATAATTACAATGAACATAGCAAAGAAAAAGACATGTTTTAACAGCAAACCTTCTCCTATGACATTGCATTTAAATTCTGTGGAAAGAACAACTCAGCAGAACCAAAAGATATACTGTTGTTTTCAAGTCACACTATAAAAAGTACCAATTAAAGTTTTTTTCTTACCTGCTACATTTTCTATGAAACTGGAAAAAAAAAAAAAGAAGAAATGAAGAGCACTGATTTTTCCCATACCTACTGCCAGTGGAGTTTGGCTTTATTAGGAAGATGTAATTTCACATACAGTTCAAAAGTGATTTCAATTTTATGGTCTAATCTAACATCTTTTCCAGAATTACTGCATCTATCGACTTGGAGACTTGCAGACTACACTGCATGAGAAAGTCTATTTGAATTTTTCTATTTTTTTCTGAGCTCTAGTCTCTGCAAATTTACTCTTGAAAAATAGCCTTCACATATGTGGAATAATATATAATGTTCAATCATCAAGTTAAAGAGAAATTTTCTTTTTCAAAGCTTTTCAGACCAACTGTGTTGTATGGTAACTGAAGTTCTAGTCATGTTCCAGACTTTTAAAAAATTTAGGCAATCTTTTTCTTTTTTCCTTTTTAATTTTCCTTTTAGTTTTTGGGCTGTGCCACTTGGCAGGAGGGATCTCAATTCCCGGACCAGGGATGGAACCCATGCCCTCTGCTGTGGAAGTGCAGATTCTTAACCACTGGACCACAAGGGAAGCCCCAAGGCTAGCTCTTCAGCGGAGCTCTGTTCAGTGGAGCTTCAGTGTTGTCTGTTCTCACCCTTTTTAGTGTCTCTGATGTAACCCAGTGGTCATCAATCATCACAAATTGTGAATCCTATACACATTATTATGAGGGCTTCCCTGGTGGCTAAGTGGTAATGAATCCTCCTGCCAATGCAGGAGACAGGCATTCCATCCCTGGGTCAGGAAGATCCCCTGGAGAAGGAAATAGCTACCCACTGCAGTATATTTGCCTGGAAAATCCCACGGATAGAGGAGGCTGGCAAGCTACTTTCCATGGGGTCACAAAGAGTCTGACATGACTTAGCAACTAAACAACAACAATACACATTATGAAAGAGATGTCTCTAGTAACCTTTCAACAAGAAAGCCCAATGGATTGGTGCTAAAGAATAAATGGGAAATGGGAAAAAAATTGTTTTCTTGCTTCCACGAATGCTAGAATTTGCTGAAAAAACAAGCATTTTCAGTCCGTGTCCTTCTGCGGCTATCACCTAAGGCATTCCCTATGAGCAGGTTCTACTACTTCAACAAAGGATATTTACATACTGTTATCAGACGTCTCCAAGGCCTAGATACTATTGTGCATTTATATAAAATAGTCACATTCACTACACTTGTAAGAGTTCTTGCTGATGATAAAGATACAACTTGGAACAGACATCGTTACACTTCTAGAGTGACAGGGGTACATGAAGGAAATACATAAGGAAGTGGGAGCCAAGCCAGAAAAAGTTAAGGCACCCTCTGCCACCCCCAGCCAGGTCAGCCATCTTTCTCTTTCAATGGGCCTAACTAATGTAAGGGGTGTGTGTATGTGTGTGCTTGCACTAGCACATAGGAGAGGAAACACTTCTAGTCTGCCTAAGTAATAATGAATATAAAAGCCTTTTACTGAGGTATAATTGTGGGGGCAGTAACTAAAGCTAACTTTATGCATAGCACATGGTGATCACGTTTCAAAGGGTCAAGTTCAAGGTGACATTTGCTGCTATATTGCTGCTTCATCATGACAAAAGATCAAAATCACCTTATTTTGCGAGTATGCATCAAGGTAGAGATGGACAAGGGGTGTGAGAATGGGAGTGTTTGCATATTCAGGCTCAAACACCAAGGAAAACCCAACGTGGAGAGGACAGGAAGTGGGGAAGAGTGTAGACCCCGAGGGTCCAAGTAGGTAAAGAGGTACCACTTCTGCTTTTTTCCCCAAGCGCTGCACAGTCTCACGCTGCTTCCTCTAGCATGTTTCCATCATTAGAAATAACAGTTGCATGACAATGTATTTCCTTTAAAATGTTTTAAAAGGTTCTTGGGGCTGACGACAAGGACAACCACCTCCATGCTTCCTCTTCACTGCACACTGAGATCCCTCCCACTGACGTACACACACTGTGTATAAAATAGATAACTAATGAGAACCTACTGTACAGCTTAGGGAACTCTATCTACCCAGTCCTCCACAGTGAACTAAATGGGACAGAAATGCAAAATGGGGGGATATATGTACATGTATAGTTGATTCACTTTGCTGTACAGTAGAAACACAACATTGTAAGCAGATGTACTTTGATTAAAAAAATAAAGATTCTTCCCAGTGGTCCCTCTCAATTAAAGCCCTGATTTTCGTTCTATCATTTTCATTAAACTTCTTTTTTTTTTAAATGACAATTCTTCATTTCTCTTATGGTAAAGAGAAAAACAGACATATCTATCTCCTCATTTTCTCTGCCCTGGATAAAATCACATCTCTTAGATGTTTATTCATATCATGTGAAACATGAGCTTTTAAAATGACAAGTAACTGGAGAAAATCTAATTATATAGAAGCAGAAAGAGACATGATCAATACATTTAGACAGTATTCTATAAGACTTCTAGGTAGTTGCACATTATTGATTATATCCCATAGCTTCAACAAGAAAGCAAATCAGAAAGAATTTTAGCACAATGTAGAGATCAATATGAATACAGGAGGTAGGTAAATGAGTGACCATAGCCAAAATATAATTCCTCTTTTGTGCTTTAGAATTTATAGTTATGGGCTTTGGCTATCGTACAAGTGACCTCAAGTATTATAAGTTAATTTATAATGTTATTTACTCCTTAACTATTAGAGCAGAAGAAATCAGAAATGCTGGCACCAGAAAATCAGAAGGAAATGGAAGCGCATATTTTTTTCTTATTGCAATGACAAGCAGAATTTTTGTGTTATGTTTGAATGAGTTTTCCACTCATGTATTTATTTCAGGTAAAAATTCAGATCAGCCTACACTGGGAGTAAAGTCAGTAGTATCCATTTTCTTATGATAGGAAAAAAAATGGCCAATACAATTGGAGATTCACATAAATTTCCTTTCACTTACAAAATAGAAATTTTACAGTGTTCAACCTAAATACAGTGGCTTCTTACTTAGGAATTTATAAACAGGCAGTCTAGGCCTTTGCCTGCATCTCCAGAGCTTTCTCTGGGCTACTGGGGAACTAGTAGAATATTTGATATTTTCCCAGCTTCGAGAACTTAGAAAAAAATGTATCAAAGTGGGGGGAAAAAGTTTCATTTGTAACAAATGCTGGCAGGGCCATAATTAGGTCAAGATGATCAGAATTCTATCATGGGACACCCAAATTTAAAGAGCACAAGTATTAAAAAAAAAAAAAATGTTTAAGGCAGTGTAAAATTTTAAGCTTCCGAGCAAATTTGCACACCAACTCTCTAGTCACAAGACTGCTAGCTTGACCTCAGAGCTAGGAGATCTTCTGTGGTAGTAGACAGAGAGTGCTGGAAGGCCAAGGCCAAGATCAGACACTTCTCTGACCCTTTGTACGTGGAAAGCTTGGGGACTGGGTTTTTCTTCCTTTCCATTTGCCTCTTCTTCACCCCAGCATGCTGTTCACTGAAGTTGCCTAAACTGCTAGTCATATTCAGTTGTAGTTACTGTTCATATGGGGCTTCCCTGGTGGCTCAAAGGGTAAAGAATCTGCCTGCCATGCAGGAGACTTGGGCTCAATCCTTGGGCGGGGAAGATCCCCTGGAGAAGGACATGGCAACCCACTCCAGTATTCTTGCCTGGAGAATCCCATGGACAGAGGAGCATGGCAGCCTATAGTTCATGGGGATGCAAAGAATCAGACACAACTGAGTGACTAACACACACACACACTGTTCATTTTGTAAGAGGCTTGACCAACATTCCAGGTGCCTCAGTAATGTCTGCCCATGCCCATCCCTGATGTGTGCCCACCAAAATCAGATCATCTCAGAGGAGACCTCTACACTGGGAAAAAGAAGAAATAAAAAGCACAGTATTGTTCTCAAGCCTTATTGCTCCACATGCTCTTCCTAAAGCTCCCATAAAAGTCCTCTTAGAGTTTGATCTTTGAAACTCTACTGACAGAGAGCGTATATTACCTGATTTTGGTGGGAAAGTTTTTATACAACCCAATAAGCATTTCCTGAAGTTTTCAGTGGACTGTAACTTTTTTTCCTCTTTAGGTCCCTCCTAGCAAGGGTTTATCAGTTAAAATTTTCATACAATCAGTATTTTTAAACAGAAATGAAAACCCTAGGTGACTGATTTTCCAAACTGAGAAACAGGAGATGGTATATAATAAAATGACAAACCTACCTGAGTTGCTGACAATGTTATGGGTTATTATTTCTATTTGAAATTATCACTAACACTACTGTAAAGCTTTGGACTAATCTCAGAATACTTTTGGCAAATTCAGAATCCTAAGGATTTCCCCAGTTATTTTCCATATAGATTTTTAAGCCAGGTTGCCCATTGCTTCAGGTACAAGTTATATTTAACCTAAACAAGGTTTTTAGTCCAGAAAAGGGCATACAATATCACAAAGCCAAACACAGAGTACTGTTTGAACATCTGTCACTCTGGATCTCTGTATCGTTTTGAATCATTTGCCCTTGTTAAAATAGGTAAAAGTGAACTATACAGAAACAAAATCCAGGAAGCACTCCTTAACTTCTTATATTACTTTCAATTTAGATGCACAATGTTATATAAACTGTTGGTCAAATACTCTATAGAAAGCATGTGTCCAGTGTCTTCTTCCATAAAAAATCTTTCATATAAAAATCACTTTCTTAAGAAAGACTTAATCCTTCAGGCATCTTAATTTGACCTAAGTCTAATTAAAATCAAACAGAAGTCTTTCTTACTCATGATCCATAATATCAGTGCAGTTCTCCAATTAGAGCTAATAAAAATAAAAATTCATATCAGGCATACATTTTCATTCTCTTCATCCCCTCATTTATCCCCACGGAGCAACCTAATTTTTGCCACTGAAATATAACTTAAAAATTAGACTAATATGTTAGAGGATGATGCTTTCTCCTTGCAGGTGCATCAAAAGTGATGAAATACTTACTTATGAAATGTGTCTACTGCAACCTAAATCTCTTCTGAGCTGAATCTTAAGGGTCAGTAACATTAAAATGTAATCAACCAAATTTGGCAAATAATGAGGTCCAATTCTGAAGGTCTCAATTTCAAAAAAATAAACTAATGGGAGCTTAGAATTTAACTTAAGAGTAATAGAGTATGCCAGAGTACTGTGCAAGATAATGCTAGAAAGATCCTCACTTAGGAACACATATATTCCAGTAAGGATGGATATACTAACTTTATGCTATAAGCACATGTACACACACATAAGCATACACATTCACAACTCCTATATTGAGATATATCTATCTAACCACAGAAAAGGAAATATGTATGGCATACTTGTGAATTATCACTATAAAATAACGCCAAACTGTAATATACTCTGAGAAAGCATTCTCATTAAATTGTAGTCATACTTTGAATGACATGAGCATGGAAGTGAAGACAATATGGAATAATCAAAATATCATTTTGGTCTAATCTGGGGTTTCTCAACCTTGGCACTACTGGGATTTTCATGTGGGTAATTCTTTGTTAGGGGGCTGCTCTGTGCATTATAGATCTTTCATAGGACCCTTGGCCTCTATCTACTAGATGCTGGCAGCACCCTCCAAACCACGACCATCAAAAATGTGTCTTAAGAATTCCCTGGTGATTCAGTGGTCAGGACTCTGAGCTTTCACTGCCAAGGGCCTGGGTTCCATCTCTGGTGGGGGAACTAAGATCCCACAAAAAAGTCTGCAGACACTGGCAAATGTCACCAGACAGGGGAGGAGAATCACCCCAGTTAAGAAGTCATGATCTAATTATACTCTATCCATTTGCTTGCCTTTCAGAAGCCCCAAATATACAACTAACCACTGTACAAATCTCTTGCACAAACCTAGCCCAGGAATTACAAAATGCAAAATTTCCAGAAGACATCTTCAATGGAGCCAAGACACATGAGTTCGATGGAGTTTATTAATTATTGATTATAACAATGTCAACAATTAAAGCACTAATTTGAGTATTATCTATTTTCTTAACTTTTATGTGTGTTTTTTGTTAGGCCTTTTATATTTTGATGAAATGTATAGGTAAAAATGTATTCCTTTTCAGGTAGTTATTAAGTAATAACAGCTCAAAAGAGGAAATATATTCAGGATTGCACATACAGTGCATATTTAGTACAACTCACTCATAGCACATTCTCATTACATTTTTGCTGCCAAATAGGATCAAAAGAGCAAATCGGATCTGCACAGAATCAATACTCTTAAATTCTTAACTTTCTAAGTATCAATAGAATCTGTTTTTTCACCAGTTATATTTTAACTGTTGATCTCTATAATAACCTTAATATTCAATCTTATTTAGAAATTGCCTAGACAGGAAGATCCCCTGGAGTAGGAAATGGCAACCCACTTCAGTATTTTTTTCTGGAAAAGTCCATGGACAGAGAAGCTTGTGGGCCTACAGTCCATGGGGTTGCAAAGAGTCGGACATGACTGAGCGACTGAGCACCACCACATCCCAATGAGGCAGAATTTTTCCAAGGGCTTTGTTATCTTGGGATTATTTAAATGAACCCACCCCAAAACTGCGGCCTGCTTTAGTCTGTATTGTATACTAAGTTTTTTCCACGGAAAATGAAGCAGAACTTTTGGGTACACTTTACCTACATTTTGGTGACACTTAAAAGAATCAAGTTAGTGATATGTACTGTCTCCTTTTAGATGAAGACATCCCCAAACACAAAGACCATGTGAGGTTTCTTTTACCTTTCTCTGTATGTAAACGCATCTGGCTGCCCGTAAACTGTCAACAGAGTTTGTGTGCAGTGTGTCAAAGCTGAGGTAACAAGCCTTCTAAGCTGTCCTATCTGTTACTAAGGGAATCAACAACTACTAACTCACATCCCTTTACTGGTGTGAACCATGTTTTGATGACCATATGTAACTCAGGATTTACTCATGAGATGGTGGGGGGGAGTCACATACACTAAAACAGTTCTGTTCATTTGGAATGATTCGGGGGTAAGGCTCACATCTCATGCTGGTATGAGCATTAGAGCAGCAACCAGTAAGCTGGTTTGTCTCATAGCAAGGTATGGTAGGTAGTACATAATGCATTGATAGCTCTCCAACGGGTTACAGATTTCTGCTGTCTCAGGCCATATGGGTTCCGCTTTCATGGCTGCACAGGAATGAGCCTTGTCTGAGTGTGTGTATGAGTGTACAGGAGTCTATGCATGCTTTTATGTGTGCATGCATACGCTTCATCTTGGAGAGGACCTATTTACCATGGCAGAAAGAAAAGGAAGTATCTTCCGGTCTGTCTTCCAGAGACTAAGCTTGATGTCATTGTGCTTTACTTCATCTCTGAACATTAAATTATAAGATAATTATGCCATTTTGCAAATAAATAATGCACTTGCATTTGTAGTTTTTTGCACTAAAATAATAAGCAAGAGATGTGGGTTTCGGTCCCTGGGTCAGGAAGATCCTATGAAATAGGAAATGACAACCCACTCCAAATCCCCTGGACAGAGAAGTCTGGCAGGCTATGGTCCATGGGGTCACAGAGAGTAGGACACAACTGAGCAACTGAGCACACACAATAATAATGCAAATAGGCTTGCATAAAGCAGACCTAAAATTGAGTTTATGCCCTACATTCTGAGGAGGGAAAGTGATTCGTCCTCCTGACAATGAACCAACACAATCTAAATTCAACAATGTTCCACATTGTCTAAGTGGACTTGACAAAAGGGAAGGGAGTAATTCTTATTTAACAATTTTTTTAATGGAAGGGAGGGGAACTCTAGTTAACAAAGACTTGGTTCAACAAATTACAATTATCAGCTGTAGTGTCTTGTATCCATATTACTCAGTAAGGGATTTTAAAACAATGTACCCCATCACCTACTCACTGCCCTTAAATAGGGCAAAATTAAGTAAGAATTTTTTAAAAACCTAGAGTTCTAATGTTAGTCTGATTAAGATAGCTTTTTTTTTTTTTTAAACTAAGTCAGTTCAGGTTGATAACCACTAACACTTCTACTCTGGCATTTCACTTAATCTACCTTAATTCCTCAGCTTCAATAACTAGTTTTGTCTAGTTTGTGAACTGTACCTTCTCATGTAAATGTGCTTTACCAGCATCACTTCATCAGCATGTTACTAGTTGCAAATCCACCATGTGCCAAATATTTCATGGGATGGTTCACTTCTTTTTTTTTGTCTTCCAAGCCAACAGTGAAAGTAGAGTTTCCCTTGGGTTTCTGTTGTCATTTTTTTCCAAGTTGTCCGTGCAAATCCATGAAATGACCTGATCATTTCCTTTTGAAGTTATGTAGAAAACCTAACAAAAATACCCTGGCTCAGTCCTTTCTTTTTCCACAGTCCCTAGGAAGTGGGCTGGAGTGAAGTGTCCTCACATGGGTCTAACTGCATTCTCAGTGCACCAATTTTATGAAGATACCAGAGTTGAAGAAATTCCTCCGGCATGGCATGAAAGCCAGAAAAGGGTAGGACATTATCATAGTAGTGGTGGCTGATGGGCTGTTCATGCATATTCACAGAGAAGGGCCAGAAGCCATAGATGGCCACCTCTTCACAGAGGCCCAGGGCTGCGCTCACCAGAAAGAGTCCTGTGGACAGGCGCTTGGCGTGAATTCCCCTACTTTTCCAGAACTTCCCAATGCTACGCAGAAAGTTGGGGTTGGCAAAGAGCACTGTTTGATTGGCACCAACATCTGACAGTGTGTAATAAACCCGGAGGGATGGCTCTGTTCCCGTCTTCATAGAAAAGGCAGGCATGTAGATGTAACTGTGGTTATAGACCTTCATGTGGTCCACAAACGTCTTTCTGGACCACAGCAGGTTCTGAAACCTATCAAAGAGAAGAGGCTCAATTAAACCCAGGGAAAAGTAACTCATCAATACCCACTCTACAGTTCTTCTGATGCCCTGATAGGCATGTCTTCTCTGCAAAAAACATAAAAAGCACTTCTCTTGATTTAAAATCCACCTTGAACTTACCAATTATCTCTCATCAAGTAGCCTGGCTTTCCCCCACCCCAACATCTTACACTCAGGTTAAGATTTCTTAATGAAATTCTGTTTGAACTGAAATCCATTGCACATGCTGTTCTCTTTTAGAATTTACTTGCCTGGAATATAAAAATGATTTAATACTCATGAATTCACAAAGGTCGTTGGTTGTTGAATAGACTTGATAAAAGCTACCTGTGGGGCAGACATAAACACAGGACATTTTTCTTCATATGCAAATCAAAAGAACCATTTCAGAGATATTCTTCCCACTGAAATGCTCTGATTCTACAGGTATGAAGCTTTACCAATGAATGCTACAATTATAATAATATATGGAAAAAGAAAGACTTGTTTTGATTAAACAAGGTTGCTGAGATCTGCTCATATTGCTAGCTCCAGAGAACTCTACTTTTCTATGTTCTTTCAATTTGGATTACATAGGAGGATTTCTGACTGAAATGTATTCAGTTAAAACTTATGGTGGACATCCTGTGTGTCAGGCATTGGGGAAGTAAAATGTTTGATCTCAAGAAATTCAAGTCCAGTTGTAGAAACAAAAAATATAACTGAGAACATTAATATAATATAATAACATTACATTAACATTATATATTAAGCACTTAATATAATAACATTAATGTTCTAAGTACAACAGTTGACAGTTGTATAAATTACTATAGAATACAGATGAAAAAATAATTGTCTTGGGAGAGTGGGTTCCAAAAAGAGCTACATTGAGGGGATGGCACTTAAATACATTTCCTTAGGGGAACAAAAGAAGAATAACCATGAAACTATAAAAGACACCAATTGCAAGGGTGCACAGGGTCCTGAAGCAATGATAAAGATCCTGCGATAAAGATTCTGTGTCTCTGGAATGAGTGAGGCAGGGATGACTGGCGGAGGCAGTGGTGGAAGATGAGGTGTGTTGCAGAAACCCTTGTGTGTCTCTCATTTGTTTGGACTGCACTCTGATGATGGGGAACCTTCACAGAAGTGAGTACGCACAGCACTTTACTACCTGGATTACAAATATTCCATCATTTGTTTAGCTCTCAGTCTTTGTCAAGAAAAGTGACTCTGGTGATCTGGGGAGGACAGAAGCTGATGGCCTAGAGACCAGTTAAGAGACTGCCGATGTAGGTCAAACGAAAAAAGACAGTGAGTGAGAGGAGGGCCTTGCAACTTCTTCTTCCACATGGAAGTCATTTGTCTCAGGTTACATGCAGGTAAAGAAGCAGCATCTGATGGGGTGGAGAGGGAGGTGGGAGGGGGGTTCAGGATTGGGGGACACATGTACACCCATGGCTGATTCATGTCAGTTTAGTTGCTCAGTTGTGTCTGACTCTTTGTGATCCCATGAATCACAGCACGCTAGGCCCCCCTGTCCATCACCAACTCCTGGAGTTCACTCAAACTCATGTCCATTGAGTCAGTGTTGCCATTGAGCCATCTCATCCTCTGTCGTCCCCTTCTCCTCCTGCCCCCAATCCCTCCCAGCATCAGGGTCTTTTCCAATGAGTCCAACTCTTCGCATCAGGTGGCCAAAGTATTGGAGTTTCAGCTTCAGCATCAGTCCTGGAAGGACTGATCTCCTTTAGGATGGACTGGTTGGATCTCCTTGCAGTCCAAGGGACTCCCAAGAGTCTTCTCCAACACCACAGTTCAAAAGCATCAATTCTTCGGCACTCAGCTTTCTTCACAGGCCAGCTCTCACATCCATACGTGACCACTGGAAAAACCATAGCCTTGACTAGATGGACCTTTGTTGGCAAAGTAATATCTCTGCTTTTCAATATGCTATCTAGGTTGGTCATAACATTCCATCCAAGGAGTAAGTGTCTTTTAATTTCATGGCTGCAATCACCATCTGCAATGATTTTAGAGCCCCCAAAAATAAAGTTAGCCACTGTTTCCACAGTTTCCCCATCTATTTGCCATGAAGTGATGGGACTGGATGCCATGATCTTCGTTTTCTGAATGTTGAGCTTTAAGCCAACTTTTTCACTCTCCTCTTTCACTTTCATCAAGAGGCTCTTTAGTTCCTCTTCACTTTCTGCCATAAGGGTGGTGTCATCTGCATATCTGAGGTTATTGATATTTCTCCCGGCAATCTAGATTCCAGCTTGTGCTTCACCCAGACCAACGTTTCTCATGATGTTCTCTGCATAGAAGTTAAATAAGCAGGGTGACAATATACAGCCTTGATGTGCTCCTTTTCCTATTTGGAACCAGTCTGTTGTTCCATGTCCAGTTCTAACTGTTGCTTCCTGATCTGCATACAGATTTCTCAAGAGGCAGGTCAGGTGGTCTGGTATTCCCATCTCTTTCGGAATTTTCCACAGTTTATTGTGATCCACACAGTCAAATGCTTTGGCATAGTCGATAAAGCAGAAATAGATGTTTTTCTGGAACTCTCTTGCTTTTTCCATGATCCAGTGGATGGTGGCAATTTGATCTCTGGTTCCTCTGCCTTTTCTAAAACCAGCTTGAACATCTGGAAGTTCACAGTTCACGTATTGCTGAAGCCTGGCTTGGAGAATTTTGGGCATTACTTTACTACTGTGTGAGATGAGTGCAATTGTGTGGTACTTTGAGCATTCTTTGGCATTGCCTTTCTTTGGGATTGGAATGAAAACTGACCTTTTCCAGTCCTGTGGCCACTGCTGAGTTTTCCAAATTTGCTGGCATATTGAGTGAAGCACTTTCACAGCATCATCTTTCAGGATTTGAAATAGCTCAACTGGAATTCCATCACCTCCACTAGCTTTGTTCGTAGTGATGCTTTCTAAGGCCCACTTGACTTCACATTCCAGGATGTCTGGCTCTAGGAGAGTGATCACACCATCGTGATTATCTTGGTCATGAAGATCTGTTTTGTACAGTTCTTCTGTGTATTCTTGCCACCTCTTCTTAATATCTTCTGCTTCTGTTAGGTCCATACCATTTCTGTCCTTTATTGAGCCCATCTTTGCATGAAATGTTCCCTTGGTATCCTTAATTTTCTTGATGAGATCTCTAGTCTTCTTCATTCTGTTGCTTTCCTCTATTTCTTTGCACTGATCACTGAGGAAGGCTTTCTTATCTCTCCTTGCTATTCTTTTTAACTCTGCATTCAGATGCTCATATCTTTCCCTTTCTTCTTTGCTTTCGCTTCTCTTCTTTTCACAGCTATTTGTAAGGCCTCCTCAGACTTAAATTGAAGAAAGTGGGGAAAAGCATTAGACCATTCAGGAATGACCTAAATCAAATCCCTTATGATTATACAGTGGAAGTGAGAAATAGATTTAAGGGACTACATCTGATAGAGTGCCTGATGATCTATGGATGGAGGTTCATGACACTGTACAAGAGACAGGGATCAAGACCATCCCCATGGAAAAGAAATGCAAAAAGATTCATGTCAGTGTACGGCTAAAACCACCACAATACTGTAAAGTAATTAGCCTGTAACTGAAACAAATTAATTAATAAAAAGAAAAACAAATTAGGGAATACTATGTAGCTATCAGAGAGAATGAGGTAGTGCACATGTATACGTAAGTCAAAACATATATATATATGCAGAAAAGGTGTCAAGTATAATAAATATATGAAATTATAAAAGAGCAAAAAAAAAGCAGCAGCATCTGAGAATGGAACTGAGCCATATCAGCAGAGGAAAGTCTGTTCTGACAGGTTGGCAGAGCTCATCAGAAATATGTGAAACTGAAATTCTGAATACACAAATCCACAGGATTTTATGTTGCAATCAGTGTTCTGAACTCTGCCTGCCACGAAAGGTGGGTCTCTCAATTCTGTAGGAAGGGAGATTGCTCAAGTTTTCTTCATGTCCTTGATTCAGCAGCCTGCCTTAGGAACTTTTCCTGGGCCCTGACAAATAGAGAAGTGATAACAGGTTTTTAGGTGTGATTACTTTACCCTGTAAGAAGCCATGGAAGAACACTGATCCCTATTGTGGAGCTGGGCCAGCCTCTGCAACACAAATGCCTACTTCCAACTTCAATAGGCTCCACCTAATAATTCTTTTTTTCTCTCCATTACCCACCCATATCTGCTACTCACCAATGCTTTCCCGATCATGTAGACATATCCTGCAGATTACCTCCTACTTATGGCTCAGACGATAAAGCGTCTTTCTACAATGTGGGAGACCTGGGTTCGATCCCTGGGTTGGGAAGATTCCCCTGGAGAAGGAAATGGCAATCCACTCCAGGACTATTGCCTGGGAAATCCCATGGACAGAGGAGCCTGGAAGGCTCCAGTCTATGGGGTTGCCAAGAGTCGGACACGACTGAGCAACTTCACTTTCACTTTCTCCAACTTTAGTTAGAATAACTTGCATCACAGATTTCTAGACTTTGATGACAGCTGCACAGGGAGGTGAATTTTTATCCAGCCCTCCCTGCTGATTCTGATGCAGGTGTCAGGGGCTACAGTTATTCAGAAAATCAACACCATCAATGTAAGTTATCTAACTCTCTGTACCTATCTATGGGCATCTCTTTCTTTACATCTTCCAATTTCATCCTTGTTGCATTTCTGAGAGGAAGAAGTTTCTCTCAGAAACTGTGAAACAGGCTGTTTTACACCCCCTAGTGTGGGGGTGTGAAAACAGTCAAACTCTCCATCTCTATTGAATCATTCCCTTTTATCTACTAAACATGGTTCTAACTTAATAAAAGATAATTCATTGTATGCCCGGGCTGTTCCCAGAGCCACCCTCTAGTCCTCTCATTTCATCATCAACATTCTAGAGCAGTAAGTACACTCGTACTTGTTCCCTTTCTTGTTGTATTCCCTCCTCACTGCTGTACAGAATGGTTTGTATTCCATAGGGTTCTGCTGGCGGTTGGAACTTATCCCTATTTTTGTAGTGGACTACATACTAAAGAGAATAACAGACAGCTCCAATAAAATCAGGGCAGTTGAGTTTGTGTTCCCTGTCTTAAAGCTGACTGATTATTCTCGAAGATGGCAGTCTTCCTTCCTTGAGTTTTAACCTTGAAAAGAAACACACATCTTGAGTGTACTATTGTACCAATTTTATTGGCGTGGTTAAAAAAAATCTATGTTTTTTATTATTTTTATCTACCTAATTCTTCAGAATAGCTCAGAATTGTTGTATACTGTATGAATGGAAAACTATAAAATAACTGAAAAATAAGAAAAATGAAACTGACCAGTCAATAAATCATTAAGCATAGAAATGATTAAATATCATGAATATGGACATGTAGTAGAAAAACACAGCACAAAGCACAGAAATACAGCACATTTGACAAATGAATTTAATATGTGGTAGTAGAAAGTTGATGAAATGTTTAAAATCAGTTAATAGACAATGTCAAGATAAAGTGTTAGTCACTCGGTCATGTTCAACTCTTTGCAATCCCAAAGACTATGGCTTGCCAGGCTCTTCTGTCCATGGGATTCTCCAGGCCAGAATACTGGAGTGGGTTGCCATTTCCTTCTCTTTATTATGTCAAGATAAATAGTTAACAGTTTGGAAATTTGAGGGGAAACATATTTGTACTTGACAAGAAAATTTTAAAAAAAAGGATAAATATTTAAAGTCCACATTAAAGAATACAAGAAAAACTAAAGAAAAGAAATCAAAATCTTATCATTTACAAAGTACTTTTTCCAAAGAAAAATGGTGACAAAATTATGTTGAGATGTGAAATTTCATTGCCATGAAAAATAAGATAACTGAAATAAAAGAGGGAATGACCCCCAAAAATATGTTCAGCCAACATGACAAACAGAATGTTAATGTTGATAACATGAAAGAAAGCATGAAAGAAAGTGTGAAACATTAAGAAAGAAAGTAGCTCAGTCATGTCCAACTCTTTGCGACCCCAAGAACTATAGACCACCAGTCTCCTCTGTCAGGTAGATTTTTTTTTTTTTAACTGTCTGAAGCCACCAAGGAAGCCACCAACATGAAAATGGACAAAAACAGAAAATTAGAGGGAACTGAAATTCATAAAATGTTCAGCTTCAGGTTGCCAGTCAAGATGCAAACTGAACAGAATCAGAGAAGATGAAAGGTCCAGCTCTCCTCTCCTACAGCATATCTCTAGAAACAAGAGAAAAGATAATTTTAAAAATCTATATCTATTCTGAAAAAAAAAAAAAGAAAAAAGAAAGCAAACCTTCAGTGAATTCCCACATCTGGAACACTTCTGAAAACAGAAAGCTTACATTAAAAAAAAGCAGAATGTAAACTAATCTGCCAAGCATTGCTCTAAAAGTTAGCTGTGCCCTAAGCCTTAAGGCAGGAGACCCTGGAGAAGGTATGTGTCTTGGTACAATCAACAAGGTTAGTATTCAGATTATGGAGCAGCAGGAACACACAGGTGCACTGAACCCTAAAATCCTGCAATGACCAATCATCACTGTGTGTAGTGAGGAGGGAGTGTCGATCTCTATGGAGGGGCAGTGGCTGCATGCATAGATGATAGCTGGCCCAGCCTATGGGAAACTGAGGCTTCTTTACAACTCATACAGTATTGGTAGCCAGGCTTATACCAGGCTTGACACTGATGGGTCAAGAGAGAGACCTACATATTATGATATCTGAGAGTCACCCAAGAGAAAGCCACCTTGCCACTTTTTCTTCAACTGAGAGTGAAGCCCATCTGTCAACAGGTCCAGTCTCTCACAGAGCTCCAAACAAGAACAGATACTCAGGATGAGAAGATGCTGAAGGTAAGTCTTCAACATGAGGGTTAGAGAACAGAATGGAAGAACAAAAGAACTCAGAAAAGGCCAAGATCAGAAGACTCTTGAAGGTCTATAATTTGTTTAGAAATGGCAATAATTATCACACCAATGAACTAAGACTGGGATGCTATAAAATGAAAGAGAACATTTAGGCAGCAAGAAAGAACTACTGGTAATTAACATACATAACAACAGATGGATTCTGGTAAAGGAAAGCCCCAGAAAGTCAGCTTACACAGCAGGCTGAGAAAGCCATCAATCAGATTCTAGTGAGAGAAAAAGTTTCTAAAAGGATGTCTCGACAACAAAAAAGAGCCCCTGATAGATTACATGCTGGCAGTAATGAAAGATTTGCAGCTCTGATGAGAGTCTGGAGATGAATTAGTGACTATTGCATCAAAAGTCTTTATTCACTTTGGGGAAATATTTAAAAAGTTGAAAGTGAAAGTCACTCAGTCATGTCAGACACTTTGTGACCCCATTGACCATACAGTCCATGGAATTCTCTAGGCTAGAATACTGGAGTGTGTAGTCTTTCCCTTCTTCAGGGGATCTTCCCAACCCAGGGATCAAGCCCTGGTCTAGAGCATTGTAGGCAGATTCTTTACCAGATGAGCCATAAGGGAAGCCCAAGAACGCTGGAGTGGGTAGCCTAACCCTTCTCCAGCAGATCTTCCCGATCCAGGAATTGAACTGGGGTCTCCTGCATTGTACGCGGATTTTATACCAACTGAGCTATCAGGGAAGTATCATTAAATGTTGAACCGCGTATTAAATATTTGTAACAGATTTTTTTTTTTTGGTCTCAGATGCAAAGAGGACGTAGACACTAAGGTAAGCACTGACCATTGATTTGATTGTGATATATCTGGATTGAGAGATCAGGAAAGGATAAGTGTATGGTGGAGAATAGTGCTGTGAGGAGCACTTTAAGAGAGAAAAATCTTAATTTTCCATAAGAAATCAATAGATAAATGAAAAAATTGTAAATTGCAATCAATCATGTGGCTTTTAAATGTGAGAAGAGAAATATCAGCTAGAGAAGCTGAAGGCTTTGGAACATTTCTTGAGGGAGTATATGACAAGAGACTGCTGCTTTCTGTATGAAGCTCTGTCATATCATTTGGTCTTGAAAACTGTGCACATTTTGGTAAAATTAGAATCTAGAGTTTCTAAATCATGAAAATATGAAGTAAAGAATATATATATGTGCAACTGAATCACTCTGCTGTATAGCAAAAATTAACACAACACTGTAAATCAACTGTACTTCAACAAAACAAATTTTAAAACCATAAATGAATGTATATTAATCCAAAGAATAATACCACCCAAAAAAGTAATAGTCAAGAAACTTGACTGGTGCACCTAACCAGATAGTTTCAAAATACACATAGCAAAACTAATTAAAATTCAGATAGATATTCACAACTTCACGATCATGATTAAGTCTTTAATTTTAAACTATTATTTTTAAACATGAACAGAAACTTTCTAAAATGATCAGATATTATGTCAGAAAAGAAAACATATAGTATGATATATATGTATACACAAATATATTAAAATAATTACCACCATTCAGTCCAGATCATCTGATCAAAAATGTAATAAAATGAGAAGTCAACAATAAAAACACACATCAGTTCAGTTAGTTCAGTTGATCAGTTTTGTCCGAATCTTTGCGACACCATGGACTACAACATGCCAGGCTTCCCTGTCCAATACCAACTCCCAAAGCTTATTCAAACTCATGTCCATCGAGTCAGTGATGCCATCCAACCATCTCATCCTCTGCTTTCCCCTTCTCCTGCATTCTATCTTCCCCAGAATCAGGATCTTTTCCAATGAGTCAGTTCTTCACATCAGGTGGCCAAAGTATTGGAGTTTCAGCTTCAGCATCAGTCCTTCCAATGAACATTCAGGACTGATTTCCTTTAGGACAGACAGGTTGGATCTTCTTGCAGTCCAAGGGACTCTCAAGAGTCTTCTCCAACACCACAGTTCAAAAGCATCAATTCTTCAGCACTTGGCTTTCTTTATAGTCCAATTCTCACATCCATACATGACTACTGGGAAAACCATACCTTTGACTAGATGGACCTTTGTTGGCAATCTGATTTTTAATATGCTGTCTAGGTTGGTCATAGCTTTTCTTCCAAGGAACAGGCATCTTTTAATTTCATGGCTGAGGTCACCATTTGCAGTGATTTTGGAGCCCCCCAAAATAAAGTCTCTCACTGTTGCCATTGTTTCCGCATCTATTTGCCATGAAGTGATGGGACCAGATGCCATAGAAAACATATTTTAAGAGGAAATTTGTCAACTTTTACAGATAACATAATTACCTGTTAGAATATATATGAGAACCAACTGAAAATTTATTTATTTAAACAAAAAAGACTAGATAAACTTCTAAAAATCCATAGTTAAACTTCATGGATAGAGGTGAAATTCATCAGCTTTATAAAGAATGTCTACAAAAAACCTTACACCTAACATCATACTTTATGGTGAGAAACGAAGCTCCCCCACTATCATCAGGAACAAGTCAAAGATATCGTCAAGTCAAGGATCTCACCACTACTTTTCAACATCATCCTGGAAGTCACCGCTAATACGATTAGATATGAAAAGTAAGTAAAAAGTACACAGATGTGGAAGGAATAAGCAAAACTGTCTTTACAGATGACACATATAGAAAATCTGAAAGAACGGAAGCTGGTGGGACTAATAAGTGACTATAGCAAGGTTGCAGGATTGCTTTCCTATGCACCAGTAATAACAAGTGGAATTTGAAATAAAAAACACAATACAATTTATACTAGCAACCCCCAAAATGAAATACTTAGCCAGAAACCTACCAAAATATGTACAAAATCTATGTGAGGAAAACTGTAAAACTCTAATGAGCTAAATAAAAATAAAGCAACAAGTAAATGGGGAAACACTACATGTTCACAAATAAGAAGACTCAATATTCTCAAGACGTCAATTCTTCCCAACTTGATTTATAGATTCAATGCAACTCAAATCAAAAGTCCAGCAAGTTCTCTTGTGGCTATCAACAAATCTTTCTAAAGCTTATATGGAGAAGCAGAAGTTGGGCTTCCCTTGTGGCTCAGTGGGTAAAGCGTCTGCCTACAATGCGGGAGACCCGGGTTCAATCCCTGGGTCAGGAGGATCCCCTGGAGAAGGAAATGGCAACCCACTCCAGTACTCTTGCCTGGAAAATCCCATGGACTGAGAAGACTGATAGGCTACAGTCCATGGGGTCACAAAGAGTCAGACACGACTGAGCAACTTTCCCTTCCCTTCCCTAAAAGCCTGAGAATAGCAAATACAATATGGAAAGAAAAGAATGAAGTTGGGGGACTGACACTATCTGACTTCAAGTCTTACTATAATGCTATAGGAATCAAGATAGTGTGGAATTGGCAAAAGAATAAATAGATCAGTGTAACAGAAGAGGGAACCGAGAAAGAGACACAAAAATACAGCAGGTCTTTGACAAAGGAACAAAGGTAGTGGAGCTGAGACAGTCTTTTTAACAAATGGTGCTGGAGCAAGTGGACATCTACATGCCAAAAAAAGAAAAAAAAAAGGAATCTAGATACGGACTTTACACCTTTCACAAAAATTCACTCAAAATGCAATATAAGTCTAAATGTAAAATGAAAATCTATAAAACTCCTAGAAGATAATAGAACAGAAAATCTAGATGACCTTAGATATGGCAATGACTTTTTAAATAAAACACCAAAGGCACAATCCATGAAAGAAATCATTGATAAGCTGGACTTCATAAAAATTAAGAACATTTGCTCTGTGAAATACAATGTCATGAGAATGAGAAGACAAGTTATGGCTTGGGAGAAAATATATGCAAAAGAGACAGCTGACAAAGAGCTATTATCTAAAACATACAAAGAACTCTTAAAACACAACAAGAAGAAAACAACTCAATTAAAAAATAGGCCAAAGACATTGACAATTCACCAGATGGCAAATGAGCACATGAAAAGATGTTCTACATCATACATTATTCAGTTCAGTTCAGTTCAGTCACTCAGTCGTGTCCGACTCTTTGCGACCCCAGAACGGCAGCATGTCAGGCCTCGCTGTCCATCACCAACTCCCGAAGTTCATCCAAACTCATGTCCATTGAATCGGTGATGCCATCCAACCATCTCATCCTCTGCCGTCCACTTCTCCTCCTGCCCTCAATCTTTCCCAGCATCAGGGTCTTTTCAAATGAGTCAGCTTTTGGCATCAGGTGGCCAAAGTATTGGAGTTTCAGCTTCAACATCAGTCCTTTCAATGAACACCTAGGTCTGAGCTCCTTTAGGATGGACTGGTTGGATCTCCTTGCAGTGGGATATTCAAATTAAAACAACAATGAGACATCACTACATTATTTCTGGGGAGGCCAAAATCCAGAACATGGCATTCATGATCAGTCACCAAGTTGTATCTGACTGTTTGCAACCCCATGGACTGTAGGCAGCAGGCTACATGATATCACTACATGACATTTTGATATATATACATATCTTTCTTTATTGTTTGTATCCTCTTGAATGTATTGAAAAAAGACTTGATTTTGTTTACTGCTAAATCCATAACACTAAGAAAGCTACCTGACACATGGCACCAAATTAATATTCATGAATGTCTCCTGAAGTATGCAGAAAATCAGAAACCATCTAGGTGTCCATCACTCAGGGAATGGGCAAGACAAATAGCATTATGTCCATTATAAGCAGTGTTGTTATTCAGTTACTAAGTTGTGTCCAGTTCTTTTGTGACCCCATGGACTGCAGTACCCCAGGCCTCCCTGTCCATCACCAACTCTCGGAGCTTACTCAAACTCATGTCCACCGAGTTGGTGATGCCATCCAACCATCTCATCCTCTGTCATCCCCTTCTCCTCCTGCCCTCAATCTTTCCCAGCATAAGGGTCTTTTCAAATGAGTCAGTTCTTTGCATCAGGTGGCCAAAGTATTGGAGTTTCAGCTTCAACATCAGTCCTTCCAATGAACACCCAGGACTGATCTCCTTTAGGATGGACTAATTGGATCTCCTTGCAGTCCAAGGGACTCTCAAGAGTCTTCTCCAACACCACAGTTCAAAAGCATCAATTCTTCGGCACTCAGCTTTCTTCACAGTCCAACTCTCACATCCATACATGACCACAGGAAAAACCATAGCCTTGACTAGATGGACCTTTGTTGGTAAAGTAATATCTCTGCTTTTTAATATGCTGTCTAGGTTGGTCATAACTTTCCTTCCAAGGAGTAAGTGTGTTTTAATTTCATGGCTGCAATCACCATCTGCAGTGATTTTGGAGCCCAAAAAAATAAAGTCAGCCACTGTTTCCCCATCTATTTGCCATGAAGTGATGGGACTGGATGCCATGATCTTCGTTTTCTGAATGTTGAGCTTTAAGCCAACTTTTTCACTCTCCTCTTTCACTTTCATCAAGAGGCTCTTTAGTTCTTCTTCGCTTTCCGCCATAAGGGTGGTGTCATCTGCATATCTGAGGTTATTGATATTTCTCCCAGCAATCTTGATTCCATCTTGTGCTTCACCCAGTCCAACGTTTCTCATGATGTACTCTGCATAGAAGTTAAATAAGCAGGGTGACAATATACAGCCTTGATGTACTCCTTTTCCTATTTGGAACCAGTCTGTTGTTCCATGTCCAGTTCTAACTGTTGCTTCCTGACTTGCATACAGGCTTCTCAAGAGGCAGGTCAGGTGGCCTGGTATTCCCATCTCTTGAAGAATTTTCCAAAGTTTATTATGATCCACACAGTCAAAGGCTTTGGCGTAGTCAATAAAGCAGAAATAGATGTTTTTCTGGAACTCTCTTGCTTTTTCGATGATCCAGCAGATGTTGGCAATTTGATCTCTGGTTCCTCTGCCTTTTCTAAAACCAGCTTGAACATCTGGAAGTTCACAGTTCACGTATTGCTGAAGCCTGGCTTGGAGAATTTTAAGCATTACTTTACTAGCGTGTGAGATGAGTGCCAACCTAGATAGCATATTGAAAAGCAGAGACATTACTTTGCCAACAAAGGTCCATCTACTCAAGGCTATGGTTTTTCCAGTGGTCATGTATGGATGTGAGAGTTGGACTGTGAAGAAAGCTGAGCACTGAAGTATTGATGCTTTTGAACTGTGGTGTTGGAGAAGACTCTTGAGAGTCCCTTGGACTGCAAGGAGATTCAACCAGTCCATTCTAAAAGAGATCAGCCCTGGGATTTCTTTGGAAGGAATGATGCTAAAGCTGAAACTCCAGTACTTTGGCCACCTCATGTGAAGAGTTGACTCATTGGAAAAGACTCCAGTGCTGGGAGGGATTGGGGGCAGGAGGAAAAGGGGACGACAGAGGATGAGATGGCTGGATGGCAACACTGACTCTATGGACGTGAGTTTGAGTGAACTCTGGTAGTTGGTGACTGGCAGGGAGGCCTGGCATACTGAAATTCATGGGGTCATGAGAGTTGGACACGACTGAGTGACTGAACTGAACTGAAATGAGATGAGTGCAATTGTGTGGTAGTTTGAGCATTTTTTGGTATTGCCTTTCTTTAGGACTGGAATGAAAACTGACCTTTTCCAGCCTTGTGGCCATTGCTGAGTTTTTCAAATTTGCTGGCATATTGAGTGAAGCACTTTCACAGCATCATCTTTCAGGATTTGAAATAGCTCAACTGGAATTCCATCACCTCCACTAGCTTTGTTCATAGTGATGCTTCCTAAGGCCCACTTGACTTCACATTCCAGGATGTCTGGCTCCTGGTGAGTGATCACACCATTGTGATTATCTGGGTCATGAAGATCTTTTCTATACAGTGCTTCTGTGTATTCTTGCCACCTCTTCTCAATATCTTCTGCTTCTGTTAGGTCCCTAACATTTCTGTCCTTTATTGTGCCCATTTTTGCATGAGTGATTCCCTTGGTAACTAATTTTCTTGAAGAGATCTTGTGTTATTTACTTGGCTTCTTAATATTTTGGAGCAATTACCATGTTCATAGTTGCTGTCATTTTTCTATCTCTGTGCAGCTGTTTACCAGCTGTTGCTTCCTTTTTCTCTGTCAATGAACACTGATTTTTCTGTTAATTTATATTACCTTCCTCCTCTGGACCTTCTCAACCTACAGGGTTGCCTCTTCCACAAGAAATATTTTACCAGATGGCAAACAACCCATCATAAGAAGCTATCCTCTTCATACACAGTACATATTAAAATATGTACTAAGAAGGCAAACTTTAAAAATATTTGCAGGGTGAAGCTTTCAAACTTAAACTGAGGATGTTGCTAGAGGATGTTCCTCTTAGAGAGAAATTTAGGACAGGCCTTTAAGAGATGGATATATTTGAACTGAATTTTGAAGAGTGAGCAGAAGTTAGCTATGTATATGAAATTGAAAAAAAAAAAAAAAAGAGCATTTCTGCCTGAGAGAGAAGCATGGGCAGAGGAACAGAGGGAGAGAGGGGGTTCTGGGAAGTGCAAACAATTTAATATGATGGAGTTTTAGCACCTTGGGAGTAGGTAGAGTTGAAGCTAGCGTGGTGCACATGTGTGCAGGCTAAGTCACTTCAGTTGTGGCCGACTCTGTGCCACGCCATGGACTGCAGCACTCCAGGCTTCCCTGTCCTTCACTGTCTCTTGAAGTTTGCCCAGATTCATGTCCACTGAGTCAGTGATGCCATTCAACCATCTCATCCTCTGTTGTCCCCTTCTCCCCCTGCCTTCAATCTTTCCAAGCATCTTTCCAATCTTTTCAGTGAGTCAGCTCTTCCCATCAGGTGGCCAAAGTATTGGAGCTTCAGTTTTAGCATCAGTCCTTCCAATGACTATTCAGGGTTGATTTCCTTTAGGATTAACTGGTTTGATCTCCTTGCAGTCCAAGGGACTCTCAAGAATCTTCTTCAGCACCACACTTCAAAAGCATCAGTTCTTTGGTGCTCAGTCTTCTTTATGGTCCAGCTCTCACATCTGTATATGACTATTGGAAAAACCATAGCTTTGACTATACCAGCCTTTGTCAGAAAAGTGATGTCTCTGCTTTTTAATATGCTGTCTAGTTTAGTCATAGCTTTTCTTCCAAGGAGCAAGCAGCTTTTAATCTCATAGCTATAGTCACTGTCTGCAGTGATTTGGAGCCCAAGAAAATAAAGTCTGTCACTGTTTCCAGTTTTTACCCTTCCATCTGCCATGAAATGATAGGACTAGATGCCATGCTCTTAGGATTTTTTTAGTTGAGTTTTAAGCCAGCTTTTTCATTCTCCTCTTTCACCCTTATCAAGAAGCTTTTTAGTTCCTCTTCACTGCCAATCAAGGTTGAGACTTTACTCCTAAGGAAAAATGGAGACTAATTAGCAGTCATCACTCTGTGAGGAAGATGATGGGGGTGTCACCCCCAGAGCTACAGGAGAGGAAGGAGAAGCTATCCTTGCTGACTGAAAGGAACACTGAAAAACGCTGGTCACTGGAAAGCAGCGGTGAGGTCTATGGTGCAGTGTCCACGCTGATTTAGTGCGAATTCTGTACCATTTGTTAGACTTCTGTCCCTCTAAGGTGTGTCAGTGGTTTCAGTTCTTGTGGCTCTTATAATGATATGTAACACAAGAGGAGAAGGTTGTCTGAGGGGAAAGATTATTACCCAGTTTTGAACCTGTTGAACTCTTGGGCACAGGATCACCCAGAAGAACAATGTGCCAACCCCAGAAAATATTGACAAATCATAGCATTTAAATGGTGTGCAATGTGGGCAGAAATTATAACAAAAGGTATGACAGGCAGTGAGGTAAGGGGACACCAGGAATGAGATCAATAACAGAAGAGAAATGAGTTTCAGAAGTTTGTCAACAGTGGTTGATGCTGAGGAGAGATCATGTGAAATGAAGATAGACAATGCTACCTGGAGATTCAACAACATACCCATTTTTGGCAGCATCAGCTATTTTAGTAGAAATCAATCTACATCATGGGTTGAAAACTCACACGTCCAGAGCCAAGGTAATTAGGAAAATATGGAAAAGGACAAAGAATCAGACAAGAGGGAGTGGATCTGAAAATGGAATGTACATGTCCAATCTAAAAGGATTTCTAACTAAAAATAAAAAGTAATGGCTAAGTAAATGTCATGCAGACCAGGTCTGACCCAATGATAACAGCTCAACCCTCAAAACTTATTCAAAATTCTGAATGACAATGAAACCATGGAACCACAATCTTTTTGAGGCAGATGAAAGAACAAATATAGTAGATATGGTCTCTTTTTTATGATGTTAGTGACAGCCTCAGATAAGAAACAGGAAGACCTATAATCGAATTACAGCAATAATAAATTCTACCATAAGATGCTTGTTTAACATGTGTTATCCTACTTAAGCCTTGTAGTAACTCTATGAAAAGGGCATTGCCTGTTTCCTGCTGTGGAGGAAACTAAGGAGTGAGTGGTTAAGTATTCTAGTGAAGTTTCATAGATGGAATGTGTACAGTAGGCTCCAGATTTCAGTTCAGCTCAGTCTGACTCTTGATTTAACATTCTTTCAATTACACTGTGTAGCTTTTCTCTGATGGGAACACAGATCCTTCCTGCACTGAATGGAATTCATTCCCATGATCTAGCATATACTCCTTCTCACGTTCTCATGGATTTGGTCCACGTTACCCTCTTTATTGCCCTTTTCTTCATCCATTTCCTCCCACTGACCCATTTCACCCATATGAGCTCTTGACCAAGTCTTCCTCACTGAAAACCAACTAATAACAAACAAACATTTTCTCAAAAGTATATCTTTTTCTAGCTGCTTCCTGATCTCTTTCCTTCCATCCATAACTGATTTCTTCTTATCTCAAGTCACTCATACTCTCTGGGAATATTCATTCACTTTCATTTCCCAAACTAGGATTGTAATAGGGTGGAAAATACCATCTTAACAACAGACACCAGAGTCTCTTTTGGAAAGATAATTCCCTTTGTTTAAGTGGTGCTAGAGAGGACTCTTGAGAGTTGCTTGGACAATAAGGAGATCAAACTAATTAATCTTCAAGAACATCAACCTTGAATATCATCAGAAGGACTGATGCTGAAGCTAAAGCTCTAATATTCTGGCCACCTGATGCAAAGAGCTGACTCACTGGAAAAGACCCTGATACTGGGAAAGATTGAGGGACAGCAGAGGATTAGATGGTTGGATGGCATCACTGACTCAATGGGCCCAGGAGTTTGTGGAAACTCAGGGAGATAGTGAAGGACAGGGAAGCTTGGCATGCTGCAGTTCATGGGGTCACAAAGAGTTGGACATGACTTAGCAACTGAACAACAAGTTTAGAGGGTGCTTTTGGGTGTTAAGGTTATATTTTAAGAATATGTTCTGGAAACAGAAAGGAAAATAAGTAACTAACCTCTCCTCATACATAATTAAGGGGAATTTGGGGGTGGAGAGAGCCAAAGGGTGAGATGAAGGGAGAACTTAAGAAAAGAATAAAGAGTAACAACACCCTGAGAGCCTATTGAGTAGCTGTAATACACCCAGTGGGACCTTCTCAGTGACAGGTATTGAGAAGAATTGTCCTTCAAATACTTTTACAAACAGAAATGTCAGATGTTTCCTCTTTATATTCTTTGCTTGAGAGTTTTTCAGTGTTTCTGCTCTCTTACCTCTAACCTTCTATAAATTTTGCTACATTGCATAATGCCTTTGGGAACAGTTATTCTGGAAAAGCTAGGGAAAGAAAGCTTTCATCCATGTCTACACTGATGTGAAGCAGAAAGAGAGGAACAGTCACAGGAAATCCTATGAGGAGACAAGTAAACTGAAAGTAACTAAAGGAAATAGGTAATTGCAATAAACAATGGTCTTGTAAATTTAAGCCTATGGAAATTCCCAAAATAATGGGGAGAGCAGTGAACTCTGGCAAATTCAGGGTAGGGGTTCCAGGTCAATCTGAAAAAAATTTCAATGCACAGTTGACCTCTACTCACATTTAAATTCATCTGATGACTTCATCCCCTGAAAGAGGAAATGGCAACCCACTTCAGTATTCTCGCCTGGAAAATCCCATGGACAGAGGAGCCTGGTGGGCTGCAGTCCAAAGGGTCACACAAAGTTGAATACAACTGAGCACACATATACTGTTAGCTTCCTAATCTCAGGCTCCAGTCCAACTCTCAAACATTTCAAAATTAAGTGTCAGAATAGCATAATGGTTAAGAGTGTAAACTCTGAAACCCTAACACCTACATTTGAATCTCATATCTAGCACTGTGAACTTGGCCAAGTCTCTTAAGTATGTACTACAGCTTCTTCATCTGTAAAACAGAGATACTAGTTGTATCTAGCTTATAGGGATGCTTTATTACATGAGTGAATATTTGCAATGTATTTAGAGCAGTATCTGTCCCATTGTCAATATTCAATAAACATTAGCGTTTATTACTACAACCAACAGACTGCTGGCAACTTCCATTTTGATTCATTTACACACTCAACACTTATTTTTTGAGTACCTGTTATGTGCCAGGCATTGTTCTATGTAATACGGGAGAGAGTGGTGAATATAGATAGTCATTTTTGCTCTCTAGGAGCCTGTACTTGAGTGAGAAGAGACAACTAATAAGTAAAAAATGAACACTATGTGGGGAGTTCCATAAAGAAAATAAAGGAGGATCATAGCGAAAGAGAGGGTGGCGTGCTGCTATTTTATTTAGTGACATTTTAGCAGAGGTCTGAAAAAATGAGACAGCATGTCCTGTGGAGATCTACAGGAAGCGTCTCAAACTCAGCATCTTCCCTTCATTATCTTTTGCAATGACCATGTTACTTATGTGAACAAATTGTACAACCAACTATCAATGACTCAACCCAGCCATAAAACACACATTCTTCTCCTTCTTGAAGCTTCTGTACCCAGTTGGTCACTATTTTCCTTTTTATAACGTCCTTTGAGTCTACTTTCTTGTCTCTGTTACATACAGATTGAGCCACATGAAATGGCCTTTTTATAGATTAAAAATAGTTGAATATGGGTATGTGCTCACCCATTACTTACATACTTACGCATATATATAGGTATAGTCAAAGCTATGGTTTTTCCAGTAGCCAGGTACAGATATGAGAGTGGACCATAAAGAAGTCTGTGCCAAAGAATTGATGCATTCGAACTGTGGTGCTATCAAAGACTCTTGAGTACTTGGACAGAAAGGAGATCAAACCAGTCAATCCTAATGGAAATCAACCCTGAATATTCACTGGAAGGACTGACACTGAAGCTGAAGCTCTAATACTTTGGCTACCTGATGTGAAGAACCAACTCACTGGAAAAGGCCCTGATGCTGGGGAAGATTGAAGGCAAAAGGAGAAGAGGGCAGCAGAGGATGAGATGGTTAGATGGCATCACTGACTCAACTGACATTAGTTCAAGCAAACTCTAAGAGATAGTGAAGGACAGGTAGGTCTGGTGTGCTGCAATCATGGGGTCGCAAAGAGTCAGACATGGCTTAAGCAACAGAACAATGCTCACCAAGCTCCAGAGCACACAGAAGGACTACATCCCAGAATCCCTGTGGCTGGGTAGAGCCACAGAATGTGTTCTGGACAGAACTGCTATATGACACTTCAGCAAGGACCCTCAAATCTCTCACTAATACTCAATATTTGCTGGCCTCGTCTTTCTTTTGTCAGTAAGACAGACATAGTCAAGGACTCTATGGCTCTAGGAAAACAGTGGAACCACTGCAGAGAAGTTTAGGTTCATAAATGACAGCATGGAACTCATCCCTTCCCCTTCCTCAAATGACCTCAAATTATAGTTGGATGGGAAAGGTTATATTATTGTATTAATAAAGATTTGGAGTTAGTTCATTAGAGCAATTAGCACACCCTAACTAATAGAGTTGGACTGTGAAGAAGGCTGAGTGCCAAAGAATTGATGCTTTTGAACTGTGGTGTTGGAGAACACTCTTGAGAGTCCCTTGGACTACAAGCAGATCCAACCAGTCCATTCTGAAGGAGATCAGCCCTGGGATTTCTTTGGAAGGAATGATGCTAAAGCTGAAACTCCAGTACTTTGGCCACCTCATGCGAAGAGTTGACTCATTGGAAAAGACTCTGATGCTGGGAGGGATTGGGGGCTGGAGGAGAAGGGGACGACCGAGGATGAGATGGCTGGATGACATCACTGACTTGATGGACGTGAGTCTGAGTGAACTCCAGGAGTTGGTGATGGACAGGGAGGCCTGGCGTGCTGTGATTCATGGGGTCGCAAAGAGCCAGACACGACTGAGCGACTGAAATGAACTGAACTGAACTGAACTAATGTATATCCTCAATGCCAGAGTTTTATTTCAGATCATCATAAATCCTCCTCTGTATCATAGCAACAACATCCAAACTGATCTCTCAGTTTCCAGTCCATCCTTCTCAAGGCTCCCCAATTCATTGTGCCAAGTCCCAGTGTGACCATATCACTCCTTATCAAGGAGGAATTCTTCAATGGTTAGTCCTTAGCTTGTCCAACCAATCTGGATATTCAACACGTTTCATGATATAATCCCTGTCTACTTCTCCAGCATCTCTTTTTGCTATCATCATCAGCACTCTCTGCTTTTGGTCAGGCCAATTACCTGATTTTGCTCAAGCGGTCCACACACACTCATGACTCCAAGCCATTATACATGCTAGCTTTGTGTCTGAAGTGAACACCCCTATTGCCCTGCTAATTTCTACTAATTTTTAAGGACTCAACTCATAGCATATGCTAGAGAAAATTTTCCATGACCCCAAGGCTTGATTAGGTAGCTAACTTTTAGCACTCTTTTGGCACTTAGTTTTATTAAGGTCAAGATTGCCGGGAGAAATATCAATAACCTCAGATATGCAGATGACACCACCCTTATGGCAGAAAGTGAAGAGGAACTAAAAAGCCTCTTGATGAAAGTGAAAGAGGAGAATGAAAAAGTTGGCTTAAAGCTCAACATTCAGAAAACGAAGACCATGGCATCCAGTCCCACCACTTCATGGGAAATAGATGGGGAAACAGTGGAAACAGTGTCAGACTTTATTTTTTGGAGCTCCAAAATCACCACAGATGGTGATTGCAACCATGAAATTAAAAGATGCTTACTCCTTGGAAGAAAAGTTATGACCAACCTAGAGAGCATATTCAAAAGCAGAGACATTACTTTGCCAACAAAGGTCCATCTAGTCAAGGCTATGGTTTTTCCAGTGGTCATGTATGGATGTGAGAGTTGGACTGTGAAGAAGGCTGAGTGCCGAAGAATTGATGCTTTTGAACTATGGTGTTGGCGAAGACTCTTGAGAGTCCCTTGGACTGCAAGGAGATCCAACCAGTCCATTCTGAAGGAGATCAGCCCTGGGATTTCTTTGGAAGGAATGATGCTGTAGCTGAACTCCAGTACTTTGGCCACCTCATGTGAAGAGTTGACTCACTGGAAAAGACTTTGATGCTGGGAGGGATTGGGGGCAGAAGGAGAAGGGGACGACCGAGGATGAGATGGCTGGATGGCATCATTGACTCAATGGATGTGAGTCTGAGTGAACTCCAGGAGTTGGTGATGGACAGGGAGGCCTGGCGTGCTGCGATTCATGGGGTCACAAAGAGTCGGACACAACTGAGCGACTGAACTGAACTGAACTGAGTTACCTTGTCATGTAATCTTCTCTTTATGGTTCCTTTACTGAATTCCTTCAGAAAAGGCTAATATCCTTTATCTCTGTGTTCCCTAAGCCAAATACTGTGCCTGACACAGTGCAGACATTCCTTGTGAATAAATGCATACAGGAATCAATGAATTTCTAAGCATGTTTGCATCTTTGTCACAGAATGTATTTAATCCATTCCAAAATATGCTGCAGAACAAAATGTCTTTTTTTCCCCAAAATACTAAGAAAATACAAGAGATACTTCTGATTGCCTTCACATTTGTCAAGCAACATTTTATTTCACTAGGTTTTATGCAAACTATTACCCTGCCTTACCAGAAAATGGGTAATTAGAAACTGAATAACGCACTTAAATACAGATCTCTCATTAGAAGCTGGTTCATTTTCCTGTAAAAAGAATATGATAATTCTTGACAAACATCAAACTCTCTAAGAATCAAATAATCATTTTTCAATCTCAGGAACCATTTAGAAAAATTTCATTGTTTTCCAGGACAAATAAAATTGTGCTTATTTTTCTGATCAAAGGTGTTCTTTGATGGCTTCTTTTGTAGTCCTCAGAATAGCAGTTATATTCATTTCTCTAAATTTCCATATTTAAAGCCTGGGCTTCCCAGGTGGCACTAGTGATAGAGAGCCCATCTGCCAATGCAGGAGACATACGAGACACAGGTTTGATCCCTGGGTAAGGAAGATCCCCTGGAGAAGGAAACGGCAACCCACTCCAGCATTCTTGCCTGGAAAATCCCATGGACAAAGGAGCCTAGTGGACTACAGTCCACGGGGGTCACAAAGAGTTGGACACGACTGAACGGACTTAGCATGCATGCAATAAACACTTTACTTGCTTCACTACTTTCCATCTTTGTGGGAATTTAACGCCACAGTAAACTTTAAAAACAGATATTGATTTCTTTTAAGATACAAAATTAAGTGAGGTATATTCTAATCTGTGGAATGCGACCATATAAGTAACAATATATGGCAATGTTGGCACAAAACAGTAATACTGTACTTTTAAAAATAGATTCCATTTTAAAAGCCCAGAGAGATGTTATGGGGAGGGAGGTGGGAGGGGGGTTCATGTTTGGGAATGCATGTAAGAATTAAAGATTTTAAAATTAAAAAATAAAAAATAAAAAAATTTAAAAAAATTTAAAAAAAAAGCCAACAGATTTTGCCATATTTTTATCTCATGAAGATTTTAATACAGTGATGGCCTTCCAATTATAGAGAGGGTACTTTGAGAAGACTACACACTCAGTGTCTTCCTTGCTTAATGCATACTATGCAACCTCAAGCAAGTTACTTCATCTCTTTATGCCTCAGTTTTCCTTCTCTGAAAAAAGATGGAGATGACAAGAGCACATAGTTATAGGGTCACTGTGAGGGCTAGCTGAGTTCATATGTATGATATGAAGAATGTCTGGCACATAAGAATTCTTACAATTTTTTCTCTTTCATCATCACCACCATCATCATCATCGTTACTATCAACATCATCATCATCACCACCATCATCATCACCACAATCACCATCATCATCACCACCATCATCATCACTATCACCACCATCACCATCATCATCATCACCATTATCATAATCACCATTATCATATTTGTCACCACCATCATCATCACTATTAACACTGTCACCACCATCAACATCATCACCAGCATTATCATTATCATCACTGTCATCATCTTTCTACCTCTTCTCTCTGCAAGAACAAGTGATGAGAAACGGACTCTTAAAGAACTTAGAGAAAGCAAACATTACTGCCAAAGGAACAAGTTATAAACGAACAGAAAAGCTACTTCCTAGGCAGGATATGGCTGGCACACGTTTATATAGGTATTACTAGAATACTGAAGTGAGTATTAACTGTACATTTGTCAATTTTTAATATTTTGTGGAAAAAATTAAATACACGACTGATATTCAAACTGTCAATGAACACTTGGAAATAACAAGAAAAGAATAAGCCTAACGGACAGTGAAAATGGTCAACGTCAGGCAATTTGTCAGAGATTTACTGAGAGCAAAAAAGGAATATCAAAGAATCTTTTCTATAGTCAATGTCAGGCAATTTGTCAGAGATTTACTGAGAGCAAAAAAGGAATATCAAAGAATCTTTTCTATAATCAAAAAGAGAAAAGCTAAATATCATCAAAGTTTTATGAAAGAATGAGATTTCTCCAAAATACCATAAAATGTAGCATCTCTATTTATCAAAAAGAATGTATTTGTGCCCTCCAAAATGTAATTTAAAACAGTTAATGGAACCACTTGTACGAACACTTCATTATTTGATTATTTAATTTAAAAATCTGTCAATAAAATCACTGTCATAAATCTAAAGTAAATAATGTCTTAATGTCATTGAATGTGAATGTGTTAGTCGCTCACACATTAGTCCAACTCTTTGTGATCCCGCCAGGCTCCTCTGTCCATGGAATTTTCCAGCCAAGAATATTGGAGTGGGTAGAGAGCTATTTCTTTGATTACTTCTCATTCAAAAAGTTAGAAGATAACTTGTATTTTTCTTTTGTCGTATAAACACAACTCAAACTGAAAATCTGGGAAGAGTCTGAAGAAAGGGACCTTTCCCCTCCAGGTATCTGGGGGGGAGGGCATAGAGGAGGATAATCAGTTGAACTTAAGAGTCAAGAAATAGTTGAGGGCAGGGGCACTTGATATCACTGTGCTGTCCACTGACTGATCCAAAGAAACAAAGACTTCATGTTCTCCTCGACTTTGGATGACTTTGCGGGTTGAATGCTAGATACTACCACCAAAAGATAGGACTAATTTGGAGATATTTCTTCATGAGAATTTTTTAAAATGAAATTATTATCAACTAATCATTTACAAATCCCAAGAGCCACCAGAGAGTGTATTTAATAGTCGTGGGAGAGCTAATGGAAATATCCCACTAGCTGTGCCACCTGTACCTTGCAAAGATTACTTGTACAGGCAGCCACAAGACATGTCAGGGTGTCCATGACTGATCTGCAAAGAATACTCATTGTATTTGATGTGGTCATTACATAGAAAGGTCATTATCTCTAAAACATAATCAACTACCAGACTTAACTTCCACTGAACCTTTCTAATCCATTCTTGTGTACGATCATTTGATCACTAGGGTTTCGTGCTACTCAGCAAGCTTGCTCTACTTCTGAAAATCAAGACAGAATGCTGGTTTGTATATAATCACAACATGGTAGGTCTAAAATTGTGAATGAAAAGGTCTGTGTAGGAAGTAAGCTCTGTATAAACTCTACAAAATGATTACTGAGAAGCTTGGAATTTACAATTAACTAAACTCATAAACATTCAGAAAACTAATATCATGACATCTGGTCCCATCACTTCATGGAAAATAGATAGGGAAACAGTGAAAACAGTGTCAGACTTTATTTTGGGGGGCTCCAAAATCACTGCAGATGGTGATTGCAGCCATGAAATTAAAAGACGCTTACTCCTTGGAAGGAGAGTTATGACCAACCTAGATAGCATAGTAAAAGGCAGAGATATTACTTTCCCAACAAAGGTCCGTCTAGTCAAGGCTATGGTTTTTCCAGTGGTCATGTATGGATGTGTGAGTTGGACTGTGAAGAAAGCTGTGCGCCGAAGAATTGATGCTTTTGAACTGTGGTGTTGGAGAAGACTCTTGAGAGTCCCTTGGACTGCAAGGAGACCCAACCAGTCCGTTCTAAAGGAGATCAGTCCTGGGTGTTCATTGGAGGACTGATGCTAAAGCTGAAACTCCAATACTTTGGCCACCTCATGAGAAGAGTTGACTCGTTGGAAAAGACCCTGATGCTGAGAGGAATTGGGGGCAGGAGGAGAAGGGGACAACAGGAGATGAGATGGCTGGATGGCATCACCAACTCGATGGACATGAGTCTGAGTGAACTCCAGGAGTTGGTGATGGACAGGCTGGCCTGGCGTGCTGTGATTTGTGGGGTTACAAAGAGTCGGACATGACTGAGCGACTGAACTGAACTGAACTGAAACTCATAAACATACTTGGGAAGAGAAGAATCCAACTTCAAGGCTTGTTTACAACTCACATGGTGGGATACAGATCATTGAAACACCACATCTATGAGTAAACTGGATAAATTCATTTTTAAGTAGCATTAAATGATGTTTTTATCTTTATGAAAGTGAAACATAGTAATTGTATAATTGTAGAGAAATTAAGAAATATAGATAAGCATAAAGAAGCATGTTTGGCATATGGTAAATGTTCAGTAAATACATGTTGAATGATGAGAAGGAAAAATAAAATAATAATCACATAACAATTTCACCATTCAGAGTTGACCTCTATTAACACACTGATTTCCATCTTTCAACACACACACACACACACGCACACACACCTAAAAGCAGGACTGAAATTTACATACTACTCAGAAAAGTCTCACTCACTTTTTACCCTTTACAGTTGCCTTCATCTTGTTAGATTCTTACTAATGACAGAAGAAAATCTTCAATTGTCAGTTTAAAGTAATTCAGTGTCTTTTGAAGTAAAACAGTCTTTGGGGTAAATATTTAATCCATTTAAAATGCAAAACTTGGGGCTTTCTTGGAGGTCCAGTGGTTAAGACTCTGTGCTTCCAATGCAGGGCTTGGGCTCAGTTCCTGGTAGGAGAACTAAAATCCCTCATGCCTCATGGCCAAAAAAGCAAAACATAAAACAGAAGCAATATTGTAACAAATTCAATAAAGAATTTAAAAATGGCCCAAATTTTTAAAATCTTTAATAAAATAAGATAAAAAAGATAAAATGCAAAACTCCATCAGAGCTATTTTTCCTCTTTCAGGAAGTCTCTCCTGCTCTTCTCCCTTCTTGAGTCTCACAGAAATAATGGATTCTCTGGTCATCTCTAACTTGGTGAGGTTGTGTTATTGGATTCTTAGGGTTTAGCTCTAGTGTTTCTGAGATGTGGCTAGTATCTCTGGTTTTTTTGGATACCAAGCTGACTTCTACTCAAGTCATGGTCCCCTCTGCTGTTCTGTAATCCATGGCTGCCTGCCTTGCCCCAATCTGGAGCCTATTCTTCTCCACTGGCACTTTTTTTTCCAGCCAGGGAGCACCGCATACAGGATCTTAGTTCCCCAGCCAGGGATCAAATCCATGCGCCTGAAGTGGAAGGGCAAAGTCCTAACCACTAAACTGCCAGAGAGTTCCCCCTCCATTGGTGTTTCTAATGATTTTGTATCTTTCTACCGGAAATATGGAAATGTCATAATTCTCAAAATATCCAGGGAGGCTATGGAGATCTGGAGATATTATCTCAAACCCACCTTTGGACACACTCTTCAGTCATTTTTAATTCACCTCCCAGCACCAACATGGACTCCACTTGGGCTACCAGTCGCCTTGGAGAGACATGTGGTCCTTTCAGACACACACCCAGCTCATACACTCTCTTAAGACCCAAACTCTCCAATGTATACCATCACCTGGAAAAACGAAAAGGAGGCATGAGGACAGATGGAAAAGAAAGGGAAAAAAGAGAGAGTACAGAAGAATAGGAAACAAAGGGACAAGAAGAAGAGGTGAATGAAAAATGCTACCAAAAACAAATGGGAAGAAAATCAGGGGATCAAAAGCTTGTGTGCTACAGAATTAGAGAAATAAATAGAGAAAAGGAACAAATATCACTTAACTTCTTTCCCTATCACTGACTCCATTCTTTATCTGCCACAATGAACAACAATCTAGAGAGAAACAGCAAAGGGAAGAAAATAACAAAGAAGAGGAAGTGAAAAGGTCTGTCCCACTTGCTCTCCTCAACTTCAAGGACTAATTATACACCCATTCCTCTCACCTCTAATTCTTTCTAATCATGAACTGCAAACAGCCCCAAACAAACCTCAGCAGACTGCAAAACAGTTGATTCTATGGCTAGGTAGGAACAGAGGCTAAGAGTTAATTATATTACAGTTGTTGAAAACAGAACATCTATTTTAATGTTGTGATTCAAGTTTTAGTGGATTACATCAGCTTTTAAAGTTAACCATCTTTGGCACCTACACATAGATGTGGGGCAAATAGCAATTTCTTCCATTTCTATCTGTCCTGAGTCACTGCCTACCTAAGCTAGAAAGTATTTTATAACAAATTTCATATTTTATATATACACAAAAGTCATTCTCCTATTTCTTGAAAACATGGCTAATATCAATTTCTCCCACTGTTCAAAACTGGGAAAGAAAGGTTAAAAAAAGAGAACAGCACATATGCTGAAATCGTCTTAATATCGTGCTCTATAATCACAGTGTTTTAGGATGATAGACCAAATATATTTGTATGAAGGATGACTTTGGGGGAAAATGCATTGATTTATTGTATCTGCTTTTGGGTTAATTTTATTTTTAACACATTAGTCAATACCATTTAGCATCATCCTGTAAGGGTTTCCTGCAACTTGGTGGAGCAGTTAACTGCTCCTTAGAATCTCTGAGAAAAGTCTTTTAGGTCATATGTGAGTTGGAAAAGCATGGTCCAGAGAAATGTTCAGCAAGAGAAGCTGACTCACAAGAAGGAGTCATAGGGAAAAAAAAAAAAAAAAAAAACCCAACAAAAACCTTTTTGCTCTTCAGGTAGTTTTATTCCAGGAATCAAGGTACATGAGAAAACCCCTAATTTTCCAAAAAGAAAATCTCCAACACTTAAGGAAGAGAGAAAAGACACTAAAGAGTTTATGTCTTTGTCATAGTTGGTAAAAATTACTCATTCAAAATACCGAAGGAATATTAATTAAATAAGAAGTCAATGTGAGGAAAAATGAGTAATATTCAGTCAGTTCAGTCACTTAGTCGTGTCCAACTCTTTGCAACCCCATAAACTGCAGTACGCAAGGTTTCTCTGTCCATCACCAACTCCCGGAGCTTGCTCAAACTCATGTCCATTTAATCAGTGATGCCATCCAACCATCTCATCCTCTGTCATCTCCTTCTTCTCCTGCCTTCAATCTTTCCCAGTAACAGGATCTTTTCCAGTGAGTTAGTTCTTCGCATCAGGTGGCCAAAATATTGGAGCTTCAGCTTCAGCGTCAGTCTTTCCAATGAATATCGAGGAATGATTTCCTTTAGAATTGACTAGTTTGATCTCCTTGCAGTCCAAGGGACTCTCAAGAGTCTTCTCCAACACCACAGTTCAAAAGCACCAATTCTTTGGCACTCGGCTTTGTGGTCCAACTCTAACAATTTTCACAGTGACTGTTCAGTTGAAGATTCTAGGTTCTTTTTCCAAGTGTTTAGCTTTTTTTAAGAGACGGATATTCTCCGATTGCCATTTCTGATCTGAACATCATAGCTGAGGCAAGCGAGGAGAAAGAAGTATTGGCTGCAGGAAATTCTACAGAAGTGGGGAAAGAAAGACCAGAAGGACCTTACCGAGGCTGCGGAAACTCAACTAACTCCAACTGGGTGTCTTTGCTCGGTCATTTCCTATGGAAATTCAGCCAAATGAACAACTTCAGTCTCGGGAGTGCAGAACAAATCTGGAAACAACTGTCTTTATTTGCAAGTCAGATTCTGACTATAGAAGCTGGAGTCTGGAGCTAGCAGCTGCTGGTGCGGTTTCTCATTGTGGCAGGCTTCCTGCTCTGCACCCTACCGATCACACTTGCTCTGCAGTGTAGCTTTGGGAGTTGTTCTCTGTTTCCTCAAAGTCTCATCAGCCTCCCAGTGATTTTAAAATCCATTTTTAAAAGTCCCTTTATGCTTAGACTACCTAGAATGGATTACATTTTCCACAATAAATCTTCAACAATAGAGTGTTTCTAATTATTCAAAAAAAAGACTTAATTCTTTGATTCCCTCCCTTCTATTTTTTTTTTTTGTTGTTGTTGTTTGTTTTGTTATACAGATTTCAAGACTATCATTGTAGGATTGACTTTCAGAAGTGTTATTACTAATTCAAAAGGTAAGAGCATTTTTAAGTTTCTTAATACATGTCAATTCTTTTGTCTTTTTCTAACAGAAAAGATTGCACTAATTTAGTCCCCCATTGTTCTCCCCTGAGAATGAACATCATCGTTTCTCTTTATTTTCGCTGTTCTGATGGTTAAAAATAGATAGCTTGCTATTTTGATGTAATTGTATTTAACTATCAAAACTGTGAATACTTACTCATCTCATGAGCCCTCTGCACTTCTTTGTGACTCTTCCACCTTTATATCCAATTATCTCCTGGGCTGTAATATTTTTGGTGTCTATTTACACGCTATCTTTAAATATGGAAGAGTTTTACCCTTTTTTCTTTTCATAGCTGATGTAAATTCCCCCTCAAATTATTGATGGATTTTCTACTTTATTCATGTTCTGGGAATGAAGAAATTTAAAAGTTCTGGAGTCGAATAATCATCCTCCTGTGATTTCTACCAGCAGAAAGCATTCCATCTTCAGAATAAATAAATAGTAACATTAATGTTATTTTTGTGTGGTTGGTGTCTTTTTCTAAAAAGACTGATTCTTATTCTAAGATTTCATTTATTTATTCATTTGGCTGCATCCGCCCTTAGTTGCAGCATGCAGGAGCTTCACTGTGGCATGAGGGATCTTTCCTTTCTCTGGTTGCAGAGTGCAGGCTTCCTCCAGTTGTGGCATGTGGGCTTAGTTGCCCTGAGGCACATGGGAGCCCAGATCCCTGACCAGGGGTCAAACCTGAGTCTCTCTCATTGAAAGGTGGATTCTTAACCAATGGACTACCAGGCAAGTCCCTGTTTTCCTACATTTCATGTATTAATCCTTACACTGGGTTGAATAGAGTCCTTCCCAAAATCTTTGTCCACCCAGAAACTCAGAATGCAACCTTATTCAGAAATAGGGCCTTCATGATGTAATCAGTTATGTCAAAATTAGGTCACAACAGATGGCCCTAATCCAATGACTGATATTCTTGTAAGACGAGAAGACACGTGCCACTCAGAAGCACACAGGGAGAAGGCCATGTGATGGCAAAGGCAGAGACTGGAATGATCAATCTGTAAGTCGATACCTGGATTTCAGACTGCCAGCCTCTAGAGCTGCGAGACAACACAACTGTTGGTTTCAGCCACCCAGTTTCTTACGGCAGTGCAAAAACTAATATAAGGAGTATACAATACATACCAAGGATTTTGGTATGTGAGCTCAGAGAGAATGTTCAAACTATTTTTTTTCTCAAATTGTGAATAACAGATCCAGCTGAAGTTAGCTCCTAAAGGCACGTGAGTCATTCGCACTTCTCAATTCCAATAAGACATCACACTTGTAGCTTAAAATTGGCCACCATGGCCATTCTTACACCATGGTGGCAGTGGTGAAGGTATAATCTTTCAGGTGTGTCCAACTCTTGTGATGCCATGGACTGTAGCCCACCAGGCTCCTCTGTCCATAGGATTTCCCAGGCAAGAATACTGGAATGGATTGCCATTTTCTTCTCCAGGAAATCTTCCTGACTCAGGGATTGAACCTACATCTCCAGCATTGACAGGTGGATTCCTTACCACTGAGCCACCTCGGAAGCCCAAATCAATTATACTTCAATTTAAAAAGAAAGAAAAGCATCTCAAGGGAGGAGAAAAATGTTCAAACAAATAATAACTGAAAGCTCCTGAACAATAACACAAGTATTTCTAATCAGAAAACAAGTATCTAATGAGAATTTGTTAGGAAGCCTATGCCTTCTGGACTTTTTATTGATATCTGGCACAGGTTATTATATAGCAAAGATTTGAAAAAGGCAGCCTTTTTGTTTCGCATAATTTGTTGCAGCGATGAGCTGAGATGTAACCTAGGAAGAAGACAACCTTTCAGGAGTTTCTGGTCTTAGAAGACAGCAGCAGACCACAGGCTCTGTGACATAGAAAAAAAGCAGAGTCTGTTTCCCATTAGTTCTCCAAAAAACATCATTAATCTTGTGGCAGCAGGGTCAGCTCTAGGAATAACCAGCTGTATACCTGTTGTGACATAAACAGCCCTAAAGTTGACTCCTTTCCAATCCTTCAGAGAAAATATCTCCCCAGCTCCCACTCCTAAGATAGCGGAGGTGTCTGCCATTTCCAGAGTTAGAGAATTATTCTCATTTGCTAAAGCACTTAGATTCCTCCAGGTGGTTCCATAAAGACACTGAGAAGAATAAAACACTAACCCATTATTAGTCATTAATATGTCGATAAAGATCTATTCATCAAATGACTTGTTACTGTCTTAGGGAAAAAAGAGTAGGGACTGGGCGTTGCAAAGATCTGAATCAAAGGATTCTGCCTCTGGGACAGGGCTCTTGTAAAGAAGGAACTCCCCATCACTGGAATGGGAGATAGGATGCTGAAATACGAGAAAGAGACAATATAAAGCAGAGTTTCTCAAACCAAATTTCTCCTTAATAAACATTATGGATTTCCCTGGTGGGCTGTGGTAAAGAATCCACCTCCCAATGCAGGGCACACTGGTTCCATCCCTGGTCCAGAAAAATTCCACATGCCTCAGATCCCTAGAGCCCATGCTCCATGGCAGGCGAAGCCACCACAATGAGAAGCCCATGTGCCAAAACTAGAGAAAGCCCTCGCACAGAAACAAAGACCCAATGTAGCCAAAAATAAATAAATAAACATTAAGATCTCTTGGATCACTGTCCCTACACTGTACTTCCCAAGGCAGCTGTGCCATCCACCAAGAATCACAAATCTGTAAATCCCAAACAACCAAAAGAAAATGTTGCTGAACATGATTTCATTTAATTTGAATTGTGAAAACAACAAAAACGTTTCTTAAATTTTCCAAATGTAAGTATTTAAATATACAGTCATCTTATAATCCTGCATACGCTTTTCCAAAGACCCATGTCCTGCTGGAGATCCTGATATGAAACACCATCAGCGCTACCACCACTACCCCTGTCAGCAACACCTGCACTCCCAGACAGGTAAGAGGCAGGCAAATTCCCAAAGATTAATTTTCCACCCTTCAGCTGAAGGACATCACAGACAATAATTGTTTTAAGGCTGAGGCGAAAATTTAAAGCAGAGAAGCCAGTCCATGTGGGAAGAAAGTGCCTGAAAAGAGAATAAGGAAACAAAAGAATTTGGGATGGCCAAGACTAACTCTTCCATTTTATGCTAATACAACAGGCTTTATTGCTTAGATTGAGTTGTTGTGGGTTTACAAAAAGACAAGAATAAGAATTTCTTATCTGTGTGGTGACTGGCTTAAAAGTGTTGGAAAAACTGTCAACTGGATTCAGCTACTGCTATGGAAAGGGACAGTTGCTAGGGTGATGCTATAAGAATCATAAGGAGATAGGAAACTCAAGGATGCAGACAGGAAATCCACAGGATGCCAATAGGAAGAAGAAAGGCCCTGTTCCTCCAGTCTCTGTCTATTGCCCCCTATTGGAAAGCCTCATAGGGAACCAGCTGGCAAAGGAGAAATATGATTTGTAGAGTCCTGGTTCCAACATCACAAAACACTGTATAGGAAATTGTGTCTGTAGCTAAGAAACAATAGCCTACTGAATGGCACACGTGGTAAGAGTGGAAGCATAAAGATTTGTTGGAAGACTATTGCATATACCAGAAAAGAGACCGTGGTGGCCTGGACCAGGTAGTAGCTGTGGAAAAGGTGAAAAATGGTTACAGTGTTTAAGAGAAGGTTCATCAGCACTGGCAGTGGAGTTAATCAAATGAAAGGTATGCAAGAAAGAGACAAACCAAGATAGACTCGAAGGTTTATGAACTGAACGAGTGGAATCTTCTGAACAACTGAAAATTTTTCTTTGTTTTTTTCTGACGAAGAAGATGACAGAACCCATGGGTCTTAAAGGGACAATAAAAGAGTTCTGCACAGATAATTTTAAGTTTGAAATTCATATTCAATATCCAAATAGATGAGCCAAGCTGGGAGTTGGGTATATGAGCCTGGAGATTATAGAATTAGGTCCTGGCTACAGTACAAATTTAGGAGTCATCAGAGTGCATATAGTATTTAAAGCCTTGAAACTGGGAGAAATCCTGTAGGGAATGAACGAACAGTGAAAAAGAAATGTTAGAGGATAGATTCCTGGGCCACTCCAATGTTTATAGATTTCGAAGATAAGCCAGAAAAAGCTACCAAGAAGCAGCGGCTTTTGAAACAGCATGAAATCAAGAGTGTGAAGCTAAGTGAATCTAGCTAAATGAAGGAAGCTTCAGGAAGCTAACTGAAGACGCATTAAGAGGAAGGATCAAATGTATCACATGGTACTACTAGGAAAAGTAAGATGAGAACTAACAAGTAACAACATGGAATTAAAGAAATAAGCCAAGAAAATGTCCTAAAGTGGGAGGACATGAGCTTTCAGATTAAAAAGGTCCACAGAGTTCTAACATGATAAATGAAAGTAGGCCAATAATAACAAGGCCCATCACTGTGAAATTTCAAAATACTGGGGGTGCAGGAAGACGAGGAGTTAAAGATCAGACCAGCTTAGAATGCAAGGCGAAACAGAACTCCTGGTCATATACAAAAGTAAGGAATCAGAATGACATCACTTTTCTCAAAGCAACTCTGGAATCTAGAAAATACAGGAGAAATGCCTTCTAAATGCTAAAAGGACTTCCAAACAAGAAGTAAAATTCTAACAATAATGTCCATCAAGTGTGAGAGTAGAATAAAGATAATTTCAGACACACAGGGTCTCAGAACCTTTAATTCTCTTGTACCTATTCTTGGTAAGCTATTGGAGACTATGCACCAGCAAACTGGAGAGATAATCCAAGCAAGATGATACAGATTATAGGAACTCAGCGATCAATACATGTAAAAGGTGAAGGGAGTCTTTAGGATGATAGTAAAGGAAGATTACACACACAGAGACACACACATACACACATACAGACACACATGGGAAGATTCTAGACTACCAACTTGCATCTAGTAGATTAGAATGATGCTTCCCAAGGGGTGCAGTGGTAAAGAATCCACCTGCCAATGTAGGAGACACAAGAGACGTGGGTTCCATCCCTAGGTTGGGAAGATCCCCTGGAGAAGGGCATGGTAACCCACTCCAGTGTTCTTACCTGGAAAATTCCATGGACTGAGGGGTATGGGGGGCTTCAGTCCATGGGGTTGCAAAAGAGTTGGACATGAAGCACGCAGCACACACACATTGGAACACGTGAAAAGATTCCAGGACTTATTCTTTAAAAAAGCTGAAATTGCTGATACAGCTAAATGTCATTTAAACCAGGGGTCCCCAACCTGAGGCCTGTTAGGAATTGGGCCACACAGCAGGAGGTAAGAGGTAGGCAAGTGAGCGAAGCTTCATCAGTATTTATAGCCACTCCCAACCGTTTGCACTACTTACTGCCTGAACTCTGCCTCCTGTCTCCTGTCAGACCAATGGCAGCATAATAAATGAAATGAGCTTGAATTATCCTGAAGCTACCAGCCATCCTTGGTCCATGGAAAAATTGTCTTCCATGAAACTGGTCCCTGGTGCCAAAATGGTTGGGGACTGCTGACTTAAACAAATGGTTAGGATTTGGGAAGCTGTACCATAAACAGGTACTTTAAAAAAAGAGAAGGAATAAGAGGTGGATTAACTCCAGGCAAGAAGGACTGGGATTGTAGAGGGGGAGCGGGGAGGTTTCCTTCTCATCTCTTTTATTATCTCTGGAAAGTGGAAAGCTAGGTTATCACCTTGAAGAAGTGGGATGAGCAGGAGATGCTGGAAGTCTGAGAGAGAAGACAGCATATATTCATCTAGAAGTGGGAGAGTGAATGGACTTGAAAAATGCTGTGGAACTGCCTACCAGTTCTTAGTGGCACATAGGAAAGCTGGTTTCTTTGGACTGATGAATACCGCTCATGGAAGGTGTGAGCAGTAAGAAAGAGAAACTACTCCCATATGAGAAAAAAGGACAGTAAGCAGAGAGTGTGGCTCACAAGCCTGAGAGGTCACAATGAAGAGCAGAAGTCAGCTCCAGTGGAGAAATGGCAGGAGTGGTCTGGAAGAGGAGGTAGCCCATGGAAGAGTATGCCCACAACAGTGCACGTTGAACTAGAAGGTGATGACAAGGGCCTCATCTGAAGGAAAGCAATTGCGGCTCAGAGGTTAAAGCGTCTGCCTGGAATGCGGGAGACCTGGGTTTGATCCCTGGGTCGGGAAGATCCCCTGGAGAACGGAATGGCAACCCACTCCAGTACTCTTGCCTGGAGAATCCCATGGAGGGAGCAGCCTGGTAGGCTACAGTCCATGGGGTCGCAAAGAGTTGGACACGACTGAGCGACTTCACTTCACTTCACTTCAAAGAAGATCTCAGTTAAAATATCACAAGATAATCTGGCTGTGAGAATTGATTGTAAAAAGGTGAATCATAATAGAAGAAGAGAACACAGTGAGGGGTAATCACAATTTATCCTGAAAAGGAGTAATCAGTTTCCTTTTGTGCAGGTGGAAGATTCTTGCTGCTGTTTAGTTGCTAAGTCACGTCTAACTTTTTTGCACCTCCATGGACTGTAGCCCACCAAGCTCCTCTGTCCGTGGGATTTCCCAGGCAAGGAGTACTGGAGTGGGTTGCCATTTCCTTCTCCAGGGGATCTTCCCAATCCAGGGACGGAACCCAAGTCTCCTACATTCGCAGGCCGATTCTTTTACTGCTGAGCCACAGGTAAAGCCTGGGAAATGCTTAGGGGTGAGTTTAAAGCTACAAAGAAGAAAAGCAAATATTTAGTGATGGGGTGCTTCTCTTTGAAACAGCCCCCAACAAAACAACTTGAAATAGGAGAGATGGTAAATTCAGCCTTAATACAAAAGTTTTCTGTATTAACTTGCAGTGGCCGGGGCCTTTTTCTTTCTGACTCTTCATGTCTCAGTAGTAATCCTGTGGTTTCTTCTGTTTTTCTTTTCTATTCTTTTAACATTTATCGAGATTGTGTTCTTTCTTTCTTCTGTATTTCCTGCTGCTGTCAGAATCTTGCTACTACAGTATTTTTGCTGTTGTTCAGCTACTCACTCATGTCCAGCTCTTTGCAACTCCATGGACTGCAACATGCCAGGCTTCCCAGTCCTTCATATCTCTCAGGGTTTGCCCAAATTCATGTCCATTGAGTCGATGATGCCATCCAACCATCTCATCCTCTGTTGCCTCCTTCTCCCCCTGCCCTCAATCTTTCCCAGCATCAAGGGTCTTGTCCAATAAGTCAACTCTTCCCATCAGGTGGTCAAAGTATCAGAGCTTCAGCTTCAGTGTTAGTCATCTCAATGGATATTCACGGTTGATTTCCTTTAAGACTGACTGGTTTGATCTCTTTGGAGTCCACGGGACTCTCAAGAGTCTTCTCCAACACCACAGTTCAAAAGCATCAATTCTTTGGCACTCAACTTTCTTTATGATCCAACTCCCACATCTATACATGACTACTGGAAAAACCATAGCTTTGACTAGATGGACCTTTGTCAGCAAAATGATGTCTCTACTTTTTAATATGCTATCTAGGTTCTATACCTGGGTTGGGAAGATCCCCTGGAGAAGGAAATGGCAACCCACTTGCCTGAAGATCCCTGGAGAAAGAAATGGCAACCCACTTCCAGGCAACCCACTTGCCTGAAGATCCCCTGGAGAAGGAAATGGCAACCCACTTTCAGGCAACCCACTTGCCTGAAAAATCCCATGGATGGATAAGCCTGATAGGCTACAGTGCATGGGGTCACAAAGAGTCAGACACGACTGTGCGACTTCACTCACTCACTCTAGGTTTGTCATAGCTTTTCTTCCAAGGAGAAAGCATCTTTTAATTTCTTGGCTGCAGTATGTAGTATTACAAATGCATAAATCACTTTCTTTTTAATCTCCTCAGGAGTTTCACCCAATTGTTTCCTACTCAAAAATTCTCACTTTCCCTTTTAAATGGTAAACTCCTTCCTGGCCTCTTGGAGTTTTCTCTTCCCTCCTCTCCCAGAGATAACAATTAAATATAAGCTGTGATAGCAACTATAAACCCCTAGGTGACAGTTCTCCAACTACTCTCCAGGAAAAGAAAGGAGTCCAAAGTCCTAGGTTCAAGCCAGTTTGACACAGTACTTGATTGAAGCCAATCTCTTCACTTGCCTGTCATTGAAAAATCAGGATAACGCTAAATACTTGTCTTACCAGCCTCTCCATGGGTCAGTCCTATATACCTAATTGTTATGCAATGGTTAATGTTTCTTTCTGGTATGGGTCACTCTTCCTCCATTTATTCTTTCCTTCTACTAATCATTTTTATTTCTCAGTAATTAGCAGGTATTATTTATATAAAAGAAATCATATTTCATCAGATCTGAGATGTTATTATATTATTTAACAATAATACACGAAACAAAGAATACTGCAATGAAACTACAACTCAGTGATTTTACACCAGTGCTACAGATAGCCCTGCACTAGCCTCTTTTTTTTTTTTTTTTAAATCTTTTAGGCACACAGCAGGTGGGATCTTAGCTCCCTGATCAGGGATCAAACCTGTACCCCCTGCATTGGCAGCGTGGAGTCTTAACCACTGGACCACCACGGAAGTTGCCACTAGCCTCTTCCTCACTTAGACATTTCTCTCATCCGTTCTAAGAAACTGGAGAGCCTGGCGGCTACAGTCCATAGGGTCGTAAAGAGTGGGAAACAACTGACCACACACAGGCAACACAAAGAGGAACCAGCAATTTTTCCTATTTTCACTTTGAACTGTTTGACATTTGATATGGAGACAATCATTTTGCATGCATCTTGGTAACTATTTATAATACAGCTGCATCTACTCATGCGTATTTTCTTCCTTTGCTTTATTTTGCTGCCTTACAAGAAAATATAGAGTTGCTTTCAGCATTTCTCTGAAATAACTTGTTTATAAATCAAATTGGCAACTCATTGCTGTTTCCATGCCTTCCTTTATACACAACAGATATTCCAACATTTTGGTTATATTTTAAATGTCAACCAATCTTAACATGTGCAGGACCCACAATGCACAAACCCTACTTAGGGAGTGTCAGCTCTGCCTCAGCTTCTAACTGGTCACCAGAGACTGTAAAAGGCAGCTCAGTTTCACTGATGGTATAATATAAAATTGGACTCCTCTGATCAATTATTTTATCTTGTGTGTAATCCCTTCTTTTTGCCCTTCCCTTTATTAGTACTTGCAGTCTGCGCATGTGTGTGTGTGCACGTGCACACATGCACGTTAGTAGCTCAGTTGTATACAACTCTCTGTGACCCCATGGACTATAGCCCCACCAGGCTCCTCTGTCCATGGAATTCTCCAGGCAAGAATCCTGGAGTGGGTTGCCATTCCCTTCTTCAGAGGATCTTCCCAACCCAGGCATTGTGTCTCCTGCATTGCAGGTGGATTCTTTACCGTCTGAGCCACCAGGGATCATGTTTATCAAACATGTTCTCTCTCTCACAAGTGTACATTCTTCCTGCATCAATAATTTACATCACTACTCTGATCCTTAAGATGCCTGTCCTCATGGGCTGTGGTTGTGTGTGCAGGTGTGAGTCACACAGAGATCTGGATATGAGAGCATATCCAGATATCATTTAAGTTAAAATGCATATCACAATTTATAGGGTCAATCAAAGAATAGATCTCTTATTTTTCTTAAAGTTCTACTAAACAAATTAAAGCAATTTAGTAATAAAAACTTACAGAGGCATGTTCTTATAATTCAATGTGTTGCAAGTAAATATAAACTTAGTAACCCTGCTGGGTCAACTCCTTAAGCTTTCTCACTGGAGTGTAACGTACTCTCAATGGACCTGCATGAAAGTATCATGAGAATTTAGGCTATTTCAATATTTATTTACTAATTAAGTACTAATTATTCTTTTTACAGTTACATTTGATCTGACCAGCTACTTAATTCTGAGGATCAGAACTTCATAGATGGAAAGAATGCTGCAGTCCATGGGGTTACGAAAAGTTGGACACGACTTAGCAACTGAACAACAATAACAAGAGGGAAAGAGAAAGGGAAGGAACAAATGGACATTAATGTGATAACTGCTCCATGTCAGGAGCTGGGTTCTTACTGCCAGGCTCACTTCTACTGCTCCTGGTACAATGTTCCCAAAATGATGCACAGAATGTTCTAACTTTCTGAATTTGGTATATAAGATTTGGGGATCAAGCCAACCCCACTTAGATCTGGAAAAGCAGGAACACACACAAACACACACACACACACACACACACAGTCGGGGCTTCATTCTATTGCTTGCTCCTCTATTGTTGGAGGAGCTACTATATCATCAAAATGAGTCAATATTAGGAGATAATGTAAAATAACTAGGCTTGCTTTTTAATGATTTTTTCCTATTATAAAATGTTGATTTATCTCCTTAGGCATGTAATTTTATATAATTGAAGCCCATGCAATTATATATTTATTTTTCACTTAAATAAGCATTTTACCATTTGCTAAAATTATTCATGAACATTATTCCATAACATCACTGCATAATATTCCATCAACATGGACACAAGTTACAAAACCACTGCTATATTTTTGGATAGCTAAAGAGTGCAACTGTTTTCAAATTACTTACAACATGATATGTGTGCTTGCACACACTAGAGATTTTTCTCTTTGTTTTTAGGATAGATTTGTAGAAAAGTGATAAAATGTCTCTTTTAAGTAATTTTTGTCAACTTTTTAGAGAATCGATTTTAGCTTTTTGCATCCCCTTATTGTACTTTTGTTTTCAAGTTATTCTTTTTTGGGTTTCTGTTATTGTTGCTGCTTCTTTTTTCAACTCTGGAGATACTGGGACTTGAAATTGATGCTGTGTTGAAGTCAGTCTTGGTAGTCTTCCTGGAGGAGTTAAGTTTACTCTGAACAGTCGAGGGATATGAATTGTTGTGACGTAAGGCAGACAGTAGCAGATTATGTTGTCCAAAGATGACCTAGCATACACAGGATTCCCTTGTGGCTCAGCTGGTAAAGAATCTGCCTGCAATGCAGGATACCAGAGTTCAATCCTTGAGTTGGGAACATCCCCAGGAGGAGGCCATGGCAACCCACTCTAGTATTCTTGCCTGGAGAATCCCCATGGACAGAGGAGCTTGGAAGGCTACAGTCATGGGGTCACAGAGAGTCAGACATGACTGAGTGGCTAAGCACAGCAGCATACATATTCTTTTTGTGGGGCGGGGGGGGTGCTGCACTGGGTCTTGGTTGCCACACATGGGCTTTCTCTAGCTGCAGTGCATGAGTTTCTCATCGCAGAGGTTTCTCTTGTTCAGGAGCATAGGCTCTAGAGGACAGGCTCAGTAGGTGCAGCACAAGGTCTGAGTTGCTCCATGCAGAATGTGGGATCCTACCAGACCTGAGCATGCCGTGCTTTGGCAGACAGACCCCTAACCACGGGATGACGAAGGAAGTCATATTGTTTTAACAATGTGACTTTGACACTTCTCCTAATATCAGGAGGATCTGTGCCAGGACTCTCTCCCCTCAACCCTGGGGTGGGTCTTTGTGGTTGCCTCAGCCTACAAAAGTGTGATGGAACTGACCTGTATGTCATTCCAGTGTGAGGTCATAAGAACGCCATGACTTCTGCCTGCCATATTCTTTCTGGATACCAGCTTTGGTGGAAGCCAACTACCATACAAACAGTCCAACTGTCCTGAGCTAGCATGCTGTGAGTGACCACAGAGAGGTTCCTGAGACCACAAGGAGAAAGAGAGATGCCCAGCCTACCCCAGCTGCTCCAATTCTTCTCCATTTCAACTCCAGCCACCCGCTGAAGTTGATTTGATCCATCAGATCTCCCGAGCCTGGTCCTTCCTGAATTCCTGACCCACAGAAACTGTGAAAGACAATAAAACCACTGTTGTTTAAGCCATGGAGAATGACTCGCTATTGAACAACAAAAACTGAAACAAGAGCTTTAAAAAACTTCAGTCTCTCCTTCTCAATTTAAGTGATGCTATTTTCCAGTACAGTCATCCCTTGGTATATGCGAGGACTTGGTTCCAGGACCCAGTCCATGGATGCTCACATCCCTTAAAGTAGGCTCTCCATATCAGTGGCTTCTACATATCATATGTAATGATAACACATAATTATTACTTCATGCAGGTGAGGTTTGTTTAGATATGTTTATATGTTTACCAACTTCTTTGCATCTCAAATTTTCCTTTTGAAGTAACATTCCTTCTTCCTGAGATACAATCTTTAGAATTTCTTTCAGTGAAGGTCTGCTGATGATAACTAATTTTACTGTTTTTCTAGAAAATGTTTTATATTATTTGAAAGATAATCTGTACACACTTCTATGTTGATAGCGTCTTTCTCTCAGCACTTGGAAGATCTTGTCCCACTGTCTTCTGACTTCCACTGACTGTTGGAAGAAGTCTGTTTTTAGTCTAATGATCATTCTTTTGCAGATAATGTCCTTTTTCCTCTAGCTGTTTTTAAAAGCTTCTTATTATCTTTAGTTCAATTTTACTGAATTGCATTTTTAATTTTAATTTCACTCATGTTTGATACCTTGTTTTTTACGGAGTATATTATTCTTTAATTCTGAGGATGTCTCAGCCATCAAAAGTAGTGAAAGTGTTAGTTGCTTAGTCATGTCCAACTCTTTGAGACCCCATGACTGTAGACAGCCAGACTCTTCTGTCCGTGGAATTTTCCACACAAGAATACTGGAATGGATAGTCACTCGCTTCTTCAGGGGATCTTCCTGACCCAGGGATTGAATTCTGGTCTCTTGCATTGCATCTCTATTTTATAATTCCACAATTCCATTTAAATAAAGAGTGGATTTTAGTCCTTCTCATTCCATCCTCCCTGGCGGCTTAGACGGTAGAGTCTGCCTACAATGCAGGAGACCGGGGTTCAATCCCTGGGTCAGGAAGATACCCTGGAAAAGGAAATGGCAACCCACTACAGTAAGCTTGCCTGGAAAATCCCAGGGATGGAGGAGCCTGTCAGGCTGCAGTCCATGGGGTCCCAAAGAGTCAGACATGACTGAGCAACTTCTATTCCATCATCCAAGTTTCTTTGTCTTATCTTCATATTCTCTAGCAAATCTAGCATATTTTCTAGCAAACCTAGCATATTTTCTAGCATATCTCCTATCTAGCAAATTAACTGCTCTATCTCCCAGTTCACTGATACTCTCTTCAGGTATGTCTAATCTGATGTCTGTTCATCTCTACAATTGTATTTTCACTTCTAAAATTCTTATTTGGTTTTTTTAAAGATCTCTATGTAATTTTCATGTTTTACTATTGACTTTTTCCTATAAGAATTTCATACTTAGTAATATACTGCATCTGAAAATTTCAGTAAGTTCTTAGGCATGTTTATCCACAATTTTTATTTATTTTTTTTAATCTCTGAGGACTCTCAATATTGCTAATTTTAATGTTTTCTTAAGAGCTATATCTGTTTGAAACTCCATACAGATCTACACCCTTTTGAAGGGATTTCTTCTCTGTCTTCTGTTTGTTCTGTCTATTCCAGTTCTAGCATCTGTCTTTTAAATTCCCTTACATCATGGCAGATGTTAAGACAGAATGGCTATCAGTGACTGCCAAAACTTGGTGCAAACTGATAAGTTGTTCTAAGTTTGGAGAGAAAAAGAAAAAGAAGTGAGCTGGCAGAAGAGATGAGGATGTTTTAGGAACACAGTCTGGGGCATGAGTCATATAAAATATTAAACAGAAGTTGCTATAACCTTTTTTGGACCCAAGTCATTTTCCTCAAAGCTCAAATTATTTTTTAAAAGTACATCAATAAAACAAATAATTGTTCTCCCAGATAATATCTCCATAATCCCAACTGCTTTGAGTAAAATTAGAGGTGATAACCATTGGATCCCATGGACTGTAGCCCTCCAGACTCCTCTGTCCACGGGATTCCCCAGGCAAGAATACTGGAGTGGATTGTCATTCTCTTCTCCAAGGGATCTTCCTGGCCCAGGAATCAAACGTGCATCTCCTGCATTGGCAGGCAGGAGATTTTTTTACCATTTTTTTTTTACCATTGAGCCACCAGGGAAGCCCATATATATTTGCTGAGATCTCAAAAGCAAAGATAAACAATTATTGACCCCAAGCTGTTCACCCTGATACTACTGTCTCTAATATGCCTACATGGAAACACACACACAGAAAATCGCTGCTCTTTTTTGTCACTGCAAACAATAACTTCCCAAGTTGAAGTCTCAAAGTTCGAAAGTGAATTCTTAATATCATAATAAAGCAATCAATTAAGTTCCAGTTTTTATTTGTTTAACCATCACTGGCCCAAATATGTATTGACCTTCTGTTATGGGCAATTCTATTCAGAAACTGAGAAACAAGCTTTGAGAACTATAATCTCTCCTTTTTATATCATGTTAGGATAGAATGACTTAGTCTAGGCCAGTGAATTTTAAACCGATTAAGAGTAATGGAAATCTTGAAAAATCTGATAAATAATATATAATACATACACATAAATTTTTAAAATAAACTTCAAAAGGTGTTCAGAGATCCCCTTACACCCGTTATGGACACTTAGACCACAGAATATCTCTTAATTGGGAGAAACTTCAGGGTATAAGCTGTCCATCTTCTTCAACTCTGTATATTCTGTCCCAGAGTAGATTTCAAACTATATTTGTTGAATGAGCACCTCAGCAACTCTGTTCCTGTGAAGCTCCCATATTAACACCCCCTTGTCCCCATGAATTTTCAAATCCTCAACCTCTACATACATGTTTTTTGAAAACATTTACTCAAGACTAATCTGATGGGTCTAAACAACTATTTTCCAAACTCCACTTTCATAATTTTCCCTTTTCCACTTCACAAAAGAGAGACATACCTCCTATTATCCCAAATATTATAATGATGCATTGCCCCAGAGTGCAAACACCAGCTGGTCACCCAAGAAAGAAATATTTGTAAGGTACACAGCTTCTGAAAGGGTGTCCTCTGAGAAAAGGCAAAAAGATCTTTATAAGAAATAGAAAGAGGCTGAGCCTTATTTTATCTGGGGGACAATCCTTGGCAATTTCTATACCTTATTTATATGTTGAATAATTAGAATTCAGAAGGGTTATATGCTAACCTTGTAACCATATAAGGTTATACACAACCATACAAGGTTAACATATAACCAGATAAGTGTTATATGTTAACACTTAACTGAATAGAAGGCAGTCAGTTTTTTTTCTGACAGAAAGCCAACTCAACTTAATGAATCAATTTGACAAAGAGCTTTGGCTTTGCTTTGAGGACATGTAGCATACAAAAAGTTAAATCCACACTTCTGAGATTTTGTAAGCATATATTTAAATATGCACAATGCAGCATGCTCTAAAAGTACATACTTGGCAACAATTAAACTTTATGCCAAAAATATTAGGTAACTTTTAAAAGATGAAGGAAATAATGTCGGATTTTAAAAATTGTATTTTTAAAAACTTATTTATTTTTAGTTGGAGGATAATAGCTTTACAATATTAATGCTGTATTAATGCTGTTTCTGCTATATATCAACATGAATCAACCATAGATATATGTAATGCACCCTCCCTCTAGAACCTCCCTTAGTTCTTTTAAAGAGTATTGGAACGAAAATGTTTGCAGACCAACGGGTTAGAGCTGGTATATGTTAATGAAGAGTAAATTCATGAAGAGATCCTTACTGCCTCTACCTGCAAGACCCAGCAAAGGAAAGAAGACAATGACAGCAATGGGTCTAAAAATCCAACAGACTCTGCTGCCACACTTCTCCTAGGCCATGAAGGTACAATACAGAGGGTGACTACAACTGCAGAGCCTTTTCTAATCTGTGTCGCAGACACCTTAACTAATCCTTGCATTCTGGGTGCTGTCAAAGGGAGTTCACTTTCTACCCACTGAACAACAATGCGTTAACAGAACAGATTTCATATTAAGTATTATTATTTTTACACCACACTCAAAAAAAATTTTTTTTAAGAGGTGATGTCTATGTTTATTACCTTAATGATGGTGATAGTATCACGGGTGTTTGCATATGCTAGACTCATCAAATTGTACACAATGAACATATACAGTTTTGGGGGTATATCAACTGTGCCTCAATAAAGATGTTTTTTAAAAATGAGAATGTATGCTAAACAAGATATCCTGACAAAGGCTATAGTAGAGCTCCTTCTTACTGAGTGAAAATTTCTATTCCTAAAAAATATGTATTTATTTATTTGGCTGTGCTGGGTCTTAGCTGGGTCACGGGGGGTCTTCTGTCTTGGTTGTGGCATGCAGGATCTTTAGTTGCAGCATGCAAACTCTTAGTTGCGGCATATAGGATCTTAGTTCCCTGAGAAGGGATTGAACTCGGGCACCGACAGTGAAAGTGCCGACTCCCAGCCACTGGACCATCAAGGAATGCCTATTGGCTAGTTGTTAAGTATATAAAGTTCTCTAATATTATTGTAAGTGGTATGTTTTTCCTTATTTCACAAAATGGAACTGCTGTATGCATTTTGATTTTGTCTTCAAAAACCTTGCAACATTGAATACATTTTGTTAAGTGAAAAACTTTCACTCCCTTTTCCAAAATGACATCACTTGTGAAAACTCAACTGTCTCCTTGTGCAATATATGGCCCATCTGGAAAGATCAGGTGTGCAATGGTCACTGGTTAAGAGTGACTTTGGATTGAGACAAGTCTGGGTGAGGTCCCAGACTGATGAGCAGCAGCTGTGCACATGAGCAGATGACAAAATTTACATCTTGTTTTCTGTAAAAGCACACATTAAAATATTTCCTTATTAGGATTATTCTGAGGATTAAATGAGGCAAAGCACATAAAGAACACAGAACCTGGCATGCCAAAATATTGACTAAATGTTGACCTGAGATTAATCATAATGACTCTTGCTTGCCTGGTATTAATTTTTTATATTAAATTTTTTCCTTTTAAACACTTAATTATTGTGTTTAAAGGAAAGAAATAGTTTGCTTTCTCCTGCTGTAGTTAAAACATTTCTCAAAATCACCATCTCAGTCTCTCATCTTGCTCTAAGTCTTGTTCTAGATAAATACTCTTTTTCACATGCTTTTAAAAATCTTATCACCAATTCCACATATTCAGGTAGAAAATAGAATCTTTTATCCTTCAATGTAATGTACTGAATGTTTCATTCTCCTTCATAAGAACATTTATTTGTTCTTAAAAGTGATTTTATTTCCTACTCAAAATGGGAGTTAAAGTATTATACTGTGGTTATACAAGACACTACCACTGGGGTAAACTGGTTGAAGAGTACAAAGGACTTGCCTACATATTTTTTGTTTGTTTGTTTTACAACTTCTTGTGAATCTGAAATTATTTTTAAAAATTTAAATAAGCAAAGAAAAGTAATTCTTCAAGTATTCTCATGATCTTTTGCTTATTCTCTTGTATCTGATATGAATCCCTCTTAATTTTCCCAGAACCTCAATCCACTTAATTGAATTAAAGAGACATCACCATCATCACTGGTGATTTTCTAATATTTTCTTGATCAGACCTCCCATTCCCCTCAAAAATAAAATAACCACAAAAAACCAAGACTGAGTGAGGGTCAGTAACTAAACTATAAAAGAGAAATGTTTCATTTTCTTACTCTTACTAATTCCTTGCTATGCAATATTAGCTATGTCAACAAACAAATCAGACTAAAAATAATACAGAGCACTAATTTTGGGTCATTCAGTTAAGTTACTAACTCATAAATTTGACTGGCACTTTTGGTTTTCAGTGACATTTTTAAAACCAACTATTTATTATGAAAATAATACATCTATATACACCAACAGCAAAAAGGCTTCCCATATAAAAATGAACAGAAAATTAAAGTACAAATTTTAGAAAATGTCAAATCACCCATGTAGCATTAAGCCCAAAAACATAGAAGGAATAATCTGCATATAGAAAGAACAAAAACACAAAACCTGTCTTGATGATGCCTAAGAGGACATTACAGCCATAAAAAATGCTATGGAAAAATAATTTGGCTCATGGGAAACAAACATAATTAAAAAATGGAAGTAGTAGACTACAGAGTAGAATGAACCCAACTAAAATACTTGGGACTTAATACACACACACACACACACACACACACACACACGTATGCACACACAAAGCGACACAGTACAAGGGAAGAGTTACAAATAATGGTAATATGCCTGGAAGTTCTAATATCCACCTAATAGGAGGACTAGAAAGAGAGAGCAAACATAATGGAGATGAAGAAACTATCAGGCATCTGAAAGAATGCTCACAAACATGAAAAACAATACTAATGGTAACTAGCATTTATATATTGCTTACATATAGCAGGCATAAATAAGCATATATAATTACAATATATTGATACAGATATACTCCCATATTTACCATATACATATATACATAGTTTAATTCATTATATCTATTATGTAAGAATTATTATCCTTGCTTTATAGATGAGAAAACTGAAGGAGAAAGTGTTAAGTAACTCAGTCAGGCTCACAGAGCTGTGCGTGGGTGAGAGGGAAGTGGAACCTGAGTCATCAAGCTTTAGTGGACAGACTCCTAACCGCTACATCCCAACCACTACATCCCACGTCTTCCAGCTCAAAGGAACTCCATCAATGTGCCAAGCAACATTAATGAAAAAAGACCCACTCTAAGATAACATATGTTTTGGTAAACTTTCTGAATTTCAATGATGAAAAGAAATGTATAAAAAGTTTAGTGGAGGAGGTAAAGGAAGATTTCCCTCAAACAAAAAATGAATAAATTTCTATTAGGTTTCTGACTGGCAACTTTGAGTACCAGAAGATAATGAAACAGTACAGTCAAAGCTCTGAAGAATATAAGAAATATCTGACAAAAGTTCACCTCATGTTAATTATAGTTGTCTACAAATGGTGAGGTTTGGGGTAAACTCTTTGTTATCATCTTTTTCTTATTTTTATCTTTTAATTTCTTATAATGATCATACATTTTTGTGGAGAAAATTAAGATCATTGTTATAAGATAAAGATATTCAAATGGATTAAATTTCTTAATGAAAAAAATGAAACTATAAATGCACTAAAATATTAGCAATAGTTAATAAATTAAAAAATACTAGGATAATTGAACCGGGGTCACCTGCATTGCAGGCGGATTCTTTACCAGCTGAGCCACCAGTGAAACCCTTAAAAGCCTTATTTAACACGTCATTTCCAAAGCGGATGTGGTAAGGAAGACTGTCTACAGAAAAATGTTTTAAAGGAAAAGACTAATAAATTTCACTGTATAGAAATGTTGAATTCTGACAGAACATAAGTTAAACGATATGTGTCAGGTTAGAAGAAAACATTAATATTTGCTACATACATAATATAAAACATTCCTATAAATCAACAGGAAAATAGTTTTTAAAAAGAAAAAAAGCACAAAATTAGCAAAAACTACAGGTAATTTACAGAATAAAAAATACAGAGTCAACACCCACTCAGCTTTCTTGTATTCAGAAAACAACACATATTAAGTAAAAAATAACGTATCATTTTTAACTCAACAAACCAACAAAAATTTAAAAGATGAATAGCACATAATGTTTTCAATACTGAAAAACAGGCAGTCTGATGCATTATCGAAGAGGAAGTAAATGGTACATTTTGGAAGTGTAATTTCATGGTATCTGTCAAATTAAAAGTTGTTTGGTTGTGTTTCTGAACATCTATTTTTTGAGAATACTTACTTCAGAACCGAAACAAGGAGCACAGCATTGTTTATCAAGTGACACACAAGTGCTATCCACTCGGATAAGACTTCCTTAGGTGACAAGTGCCTGCACCCAGACTGTCTGGATATTTTACCCTTAATTGCTGGTGTACATGAGACAGCATAAAGGTGATGCTCAAGTCTTCTTTTCACAGAGATCAAGTTTCTCCATGTGAGCAGTCCTTGGAAAAACAGCTCACAGCTCACCACTGGGCTTCATCAGATAGAGACTGACCCCCAAAAGCTCCCACAGCAGCTGCCAAGATTTCTGGAATTGATACTAGAGCAGGAATTTCCCATCTCTTCCCCAAATCTGACTGGATATCACGTGATGTACTATATTGTAATATTATATAATCACACATTCCTGTACACTCCTGCAATATTGCTGTTTTCATGCATGCAGATGCCGCAAAGTGGTCATTTCTTTGTATTTAATAAAACTGATCTGATTTCAGTTCACCAATCAATGCCAATCAATAAGTTGGGACTGAAGCAAACAAGTTGGAAAGTAGTAGTAATGAGTAAACATGATATACTATTACTTCTTGGAGCAAAAACGGTGGATTCGCATGTTATTTTTTACCATCTCTAAAGGCAAAAAACAGAAACCCAGAGGAAGCATGAAACAGTGTTTGGATTCCCTTAATCCTGCCTAGTTTATTTACAATTCCGTCCTTCATCCTTCCTGCCTGTCCAGATGGTTTTTGTCTTTGTTTCCCAAACTGATTTATGTTCACTGTTTTTAAGATGTTAAATACCCTGAAGGCCTTCTTTCTACTTCCTCACAAGCAGAAGTCATAAATTCTTACCTTTGTCGAATTATGCTGGGGTTAGCTGTCACTAAATGACTTTTGGATCCAACATCCTTAGTGTATTCACTTGACAAAGGAGGAAGATTGCATCTAGAAAAACAAAACAAGCTCTTCAGAATGATTTACATACTTTTAAAACAAGTCAACCATCATGGCAAATAGGAATTTACCAAGTCTAGCTCAATTCACAAATAAATGACTTCTGTCACCTCTTCCTTTTAATAGATGTTAGAGGGCTATTACAGCATCTTCAGAATGTTGTCATAAAAACTATCTCTGTGTTAGAAGAAAGAAAATGTCAGCGAGAGAGGTAAGGGATCTACTAAAGGAAAGAGATACAACTAGAGTGAATTTATTCCATTCAAAATATTTTTAAGGTGATAAGTCAGGGTGTGTTAGACTTGAAATGAGCATTTGGGGGGTGTGGCCCCTGGGCAGTAGTCCCCAACCTTTTTGGCTCCAGGGACTGATTTTCATGGAAGACAACTTTCTCACAAACTGGGTGGGAGGGATGGTCTCAAGATGGTTCAAGCACATTCCACTTTGTGCACTTCATTTCTATTATTATTACATCAGCTTTACCTCAGGTCATGAGACATCAGATCCCAGAGGTTGGGGATCCCTGTCCTAGAAAATACAGGACCTATAGTCCTCTCTGTGGATACCAACAAGCCTCAAGAGAAACGGAAGAACTGTATTCACTTGTGTTTTTCATTCTTTTCCCAAATTCTAAATTATAAGAGTACATTTGAGGCAAACACTGCCACCTAAATCAGTGCATGCATGACCAACGTATGGTTGACTTCCAGTGAAAATGTTTTGTCATCCAAAAAAAAATGCAGTGATTCTCCACCATCCCAGTCTAGAGAAGGGACAGAGTACAGGTGACAGAAATAGCCCCTCCTCCCTCCCACACACACCACCCTGCCCTGGGTGCTCTCCTTGACTGCAGTGTCTTATGAATGCTTACAATGGAAAATGCTGCAGCTGCAAATCCAATCTCATGGCTTTCTACAAGTGGGCTGTTACCCAAGTTACGACATCTGCCTCAGTTTCCCCATTACAAAATGAAGATAATGACTTTTCCTCTCCAATAAGCTGTGTGTAAGGATTAAAGTAAGAAATGTATTAAAAAGTCCCTACCTTGAAGCCTCACACATAGCAAAAGCTCAAAAATATTCCATATCAGAAATATATCATGGTAACTCGGTTAGTCATTCGGTCATGTCTGACTCTTTGCAACCCCATGGGCTATAGCCTGCCAGGCTCTTCCATCCATGGAATTCTCTAGACAACAATACTGGAGTGTGTAGCCATTACCTCCTCCAGGGTATCTTCCCAACCCAAGGATGGAACTCAAGTCTCCTGCACTATAGGCAGGCAGATTCTTTATCACTGAGCCACCAGGGAAGCCCTCAAAATACTGGAGTGGGTTGCCATGATCATATCAGTTCAGCTCAGTTCAGCTCAGTTCAGTTCAGTCGCTCAGCCGTGTCCGACTCTTTGCGACCCCATGAATCGCAGCACGCCAGGCCTCCCTGTCCATCACCATCTCCAGGAGTTCACTCAGACTCACGTCCATCGAGTCCGTGATGCCATCCAGCCATCTCATCCTCGGTCGTCCCCTTCTCCTCCTGCCCGCAATCCCTCCCAGCATGAGTCTTTTCCAATGAGATATAAATATAACTAAATACATATTTATTATTTATGACCACCCCAAATGAGTCTATAGCTTCCACTGGATTTTTCTTTCCTTTTTTTTTTTTTTGTATTATGAAGTTTATTTTTTAATTGAAGGATAATTGCTTTACAATATTTATGGGGTTTGCCATACAGCCATGTGAATCAGCCATAGGTGTACACATATCTCCTCCTTTTGAGCCTCCCTACCACCTTCCACCCCATCCCACCCTTGAAGGTTGTCACAGGGCGCCAGATTTGAGCTCCCTGCATCATACAGCACATTCCCACTTGCTGTCCATTCTTTTTTTTTTTCTCCCGTTCTTAGTTTCAGTTTATTTTATTTTTTTTTAGCTTTTTATTTTTTAAATTTTAAAATCTTTAATTCTTACATGCGTTCCCAAAAATGAACCCCCCTCCCACCTCCCTCCCCATAACATCTCTCTGGGTCATCCCCATACACCAGCCCCAAGCATGCTGTATCCTGTGTCAGACATAGACTGGCGATTCAATTCTTACAAAATAGTATACATGTTAGAATGCCATTCTCCCAAATCATCCCACCCTCTCCCTCTCCCTCTGAGTCCAAAAGTCCATTATACACAGCTGTGTCTTTTTTCCTGTCTTGCATACAGGGTCGTCATTGCCATCTTCCTAAATTCCATATATATGTGTTAGTATACTGTATTGGTGTTTTTCTTTCTGGCTTACTTCACTCTGTATAATCGGCTCCAGTTTCATCCATCTCATCAGAACTGATTCAAATGAATTCTTTTTAATGGCTGAGTAATACTCCATTGTGTATATGTACCACAGCTTTCTTATCCATTCATCTGCTGATGGACATCTAGGTTGTTTCCATGTCCTGGCTATTATAAACAGTGCTGCGATGAACATTGGGGTACATGTGTCTCTTTCAATTCTGGTTTCCTCGGTGTGTATGCCCAGAAGTGGGATTGCTGGGTCATAAGGTAGTTCTATTTACAATTTTTTAAGGAATCTCCACACTGTTCTCCATAGTGGCTGTACTAGTTTGCATTCCCACCAACAGTGTAGGAGGGTTCCCTTTTCTCCACACCCTCTCCAGCATTTATTGCTTGCAGATTTTTGGATCACAGCCATTCTGACTGGTGTGAAGTGGTACCTCATTGTGGTTTTGATTTGCATTTCTCTAATAATGAGTGATGTTCAGCATCTTTTCATGTGTTTGTTAGCCATCCGTATGTCTTCTTTGGAGAAATGTCCATTTAGTTCTTTGGCCCATTTTTTGATTGGGTCGTTTATTTTTCTGGAATTGAGCTGCATAAGTTGCTTGTATATTTTTCAGATTAGTTGTTTGTCAGTTGCTTTATTTGCTATTATTTTCTCCCATTTAGAAGGCTGTCTCTTCACCTTGCTTATATTGTCCTTTGTTGTGCTGAAGCTTTTAATTTTAATTAGATCCCATTTGTTTATTTTTGCTTTTATTTCCAGAATTCTGGAAGGCGGATCATAGAGGATCCTGCTGTGATTTATGTCTGAGAGTGTTTTGCCTATGTTCTCCTCTAGGAGTTTTATAGTTTCTGATCTTACATTTAGATCTTTAATCCATTTTGAGTTTATTTTTGTGTGCGGTGTTAGAAAGTGATCTAGTTTCATTCTTTTACAAGTGGTTGACCAGTTTTCCCAGCACCACTTGTTAAAGAGATTGTCTTTACTCCATTGTATATTCTTGCCTCCTTTGTCAAAGATAAGGTGTCCATATGTGTGTGGATTTATCTCTGGGCTTTCTATTTTGTTCCATTGATCTATATGTCTGTCTTTGTGCCAGTACCATACTGTCTTGATGACTGTGGCCTTGTAGTAGAGCCTGAAGTCAGGCAAGTTGATTCCTCCAGTTCCATTCTTCTTTCTCAAGATTGCTTTGGCTATTCGAGGTTTTTTGTATTTCCATATAAATCTTGAAATTATTTGTTCTAGTTCTGTGAAAAATGTGGCTGGTAGCTTGATAGGGATTGCATTGAATTTGTAAATTGCTTTGGGTAGTATACTCATTTTCACTATATTGATTCTTCCGATCCATGAACATGGTATATTTCTCCATCTATTAGTGTCCTCTTTGATTTCTTTCATCAGTGTTTTATAGTTTTCTATGTATAGGTCTTTAGTTTCTTTAGGTAGATATATTCCTAAGTATTTTATTCTTTTCGTTGCAATGGTGAATGGAATTGTTTCCTTAATTTCTTTTTCTACTTTCTCATTATTCATGTATAGGAATGCAAGGGATTTCTGTGTGTTGATTTTATATCATGCAACTTTACTATATTCATTGATTGGCTCTAGTAATTTTCTGGTGGAGTCTTTAGGGTTTTCCATGTAGAGGATCATGTCATCTGCAAACAGTGAGAGTTTTACTTCTTCTTTTCCAATTTGGATTCCTTTTATTTCTTTTTCTGCTCTGATTGCTGTGGCCAAAACTTCCAGAACTATGTTGAATAGTAGCGGTGAAAGTGGACACCCTTGTCTTGTTCCTGACTTTAGGGGAAATGCTTTCAATTTTTCACCATTGAGGATAATGTTTGCTGTGGGTTTGTCATATATAGCTTGTATTATGTTGAGGTATGTTCCCTCTATTCCTGCTTTCTGGAGAGTTTTTATCATAAATGGATGTTGAATTTTGTCAAAGGCCTTCTCTGCATCTATTGAGATAATCATATGGTTTTTATTTTTCAGTTTGTTGATGTGGTGAATTACATTGATTGATTTGCAGATATTGAAGAATCCTTGCATCCCTGGGATAAAGCCCACTTGGTCATGGTGTATGATCTTTTTAATGTGTTGTTGGATTCCGATTGCTAGAATTTTGTTGAGGATTTTTGCATCTATGTTCATCAGTGATATTGGCCTGTAGTTTTCTTTTTTTGTGACATCTTTGTCAGGTTTTGGTATTAGGGTGATGGTGGCCTCATAGAATGAGTTTGGAAGTTTACCTTCCTCTGCAATTTTCTGGAAGAGTTTGAGTAGGATAGGTGTTAGCTCTTCTCGAAATTTTTGGTAGAATTCAGCTGTGAAGCCGTCTGGACCTGGGCTTTTGTTTGCTGGAAGATTTCTGATTACAGTTTCAATTTCCGTGCTTGTGATGGGTCTGTTAAGATTTTCTATTTCTTCCTGGTTCAGTTTTGGAAAATTGTACTTTTCTAAGAATTTGTCCATTTCTTCCACGTTGTCCATTTTATTGGCATACAACTGCTGATAGTAGTCTCTTATGATCCTTTGTATTTCTGTGTTGTCTGTTGTGATCTCTCCATTTTCATTTCTAATTTTATTGATTTGATTTTTCTCTCTTTGCTTCTTGATGAGTCTGGCTAATGGTTTGTCAATTTTATTTATCCTTTCAAAGAACCAGCTTTTGGCTTTGTTGATTTTTGCTATGGTCTCTTTTGTTTCTTTTGCATTTATTTCTGCCCTAATTTTTAAGATTTCTTTCCTTCTACTAACTCTGGGGTTCTCCAATTCTTCCTTTTCTAGTTGCTTTAGTTGTAGAGTTAGGTTATTTATTTGGCTTTTTTCTTGTTTCTTGAGGTATGCCTGTATTGCTATGAACTTTCCTCTTGGCACTGCTTTTATAGTGTCCCACAGGTTTTGGGTTGTTGTGTTTTCATTTTCATTAGTTTCTATGCATATTTTGATTTCTTTTTTGATTTCTTCTGTGATTTGTTGGTTATTCAGAAGTGTGTTGTTCATCCTCCATATGTTGGAATTTTTAATAGTTTTTCTCCTGTAATTGAGATCTAATCTTAATGCATTATGGTCAGAAAAGATGCTTGGAATGATTTCGATTTTTTTGAATTTATCAAGTTTAGATTTATGGCCCAGGATGTGATCTATCCTGGAGAAGGTTCCATGAGCACTTGAAAAAAAGCTGAAATTCATTGTTTTGGGGTGAAATGTCCTAAAGATATCAGTTAGGTCTAACTGATCTAATGTATCATTTAAAGTTTGCGTTTCTTTGTTAATTTTCTGTTTAGTTGATCTGTCCATAGGTGTGAGTGGGGTATTAAAGTCTCCCACTATTATTGTGCTATTGTTGATTTCCCCTTTCATACTTGTTAGCATTTGTCTTACATATTGCGGTGCTCCTATATTGGGTGCATATATATTTATAATTGTTATATCTTCTTCTTGGATTGTTCCTTTGATCATTATGTAGTGGCCTTCTTTGTCTCTTTTCACAGCCTTTGTTTTAAAGTCTATTTTATCGGATATGAGTATTGCCACTCCTGCTTTCTTTTGGTCTCTATTTGCGTGGTATATCTTTTTCCAGCCCTTCACTTTCAGTCTGTATGTGTCCCTTGTTTTGAGGTGGGTCTCTTGTAAGCAGCATATAGAGGGGTCTTGTTTTTGTATCCATTCGGCCACTCTTTGCCTTTTGGTTGGGGCGTTCAACCCATTTACGTTTAAGGTAATTATTGATAAGTATGATCCCGTTACCATTTACTTTATTGTTTTGGGTTCGGGTTTATACACCCTTTTCGTGTTTCCTGTCTAGAGAATGTCCTTTAGAATTTGTTGGAGAGCTGGTTTGGTGGTGCTGAATTCTCTCAGCTTTTGCTTGTCTGTAAAGCTTTTGATTTCTCTTTCGTATTTGAATGAGATCCTTGCTGGGTACAGTAATCTGGGCTGTAGGTTATTGTCTTTCATCACTTTAAGTATGTCTTGCCATTCCCTCCTGGCCTGAAGAGTTTCTATTGAAAGATCAGCTGTTATCCTTATGGGAATCCCCTTGTGTGTTATTTGTTGTTTTTCCCTTGCTGCTTTTAATACTTGTTCTTTCTGTTTGATCTTTGTTAATTTGATTAATATGTGTCTTGGGGTGTTTCGCCTTGGGTTTATCCTATTTGGAACTCTCTGTGTTTCTTGGACTTGGGTGATTATTTCCTTCCCCATTTTAGGGAAGTTTTCAACTATTATCTCCTCAAGGATTTTCTCATGATCTTTCTTTCTGTCTTCTTCTTCTGGGACTCCTATAATTCGAATGTTGGAGCGTTTCATATTGTCCTGGAGGTCTCTGAGATTGTCCTCATTTCTTTTAATTTGTTTTTCTTGTTTCCTCTCTGATTCATTTATTTCTACCATTCTATCTTCTATTTCACTAATCCTATCTTCTGCCTCCGTTATTCTACTATTTGTTGCCTCCAGAGTGTTTCTGATCTCATTTATTGCGTTATTCATTATATTTGACTCTTTTTTATTTCTTCTAGGTCCTTGTTAAACCTTTCTTGCATCTTCTCAATCTTTGTCTCTAGGCTATTTATCTGTGATTCCATTTTGATTTCAAGATTTTGGATCATTTTCACTATCAATATTCGGAATTCCTTCTCCGGTAGATTCCCTACTTCTTCCTCTTTTGTTTGGTTTGGTGGCCAACTCTCCTGTTCCTTTACCTGCTGAGTATTCCTCTGTCTCTTCATCTTGGTTATATTGCTGCGTTTGGGGTGGCCTTTTTATATTCTGGTAATTTGTGGAGTTCTCTTTATTATGGATCTTCCTCACTTTGGGTGGGGTTCTATCAGTGGCTTGTCAAGGTTTCCTGGTTAGGGAGGCTTGTGTTGGAGTTTTGGTGGGTGGAGCTGGGTTTCTTCTCTCTGGAGTGCAGTGGAGTGACCAGTAATGGGTTATGAGACATCAAAGGTTTTGGGATAATTTTGAGCTGCCTGTATATTGAAGCTCAGGGGAGTGTTCCTGTGTTGCTGGAGAATTTGCGTGGTATGTCTGGTTTTGGAACTTGTTGGCCCTTGGGTGGAGCTTGGTTTCAGTGTAGGTATGAAGGCATTTGATGAGCTCCTATTGCTTAATGTTCCCTGAATTCAAGAGTTCTCTAATGTTTTCAGGCTTTGGATTTAAGCCTCCTGCTTCTGGTTTTCAGTTTTATTTTTACAGTAGCCTCTAGACTTCTCCATCTATACAGCACCGATGATAAAACATCTAGGTTAAAGATGAAAAGTTTCTCCACATTGAGGGACACTCAGAGAGGTTCACTGAGTTACAAGGAGAAGAGAAGATGGAGGGGGTAGTTAGAGGTAACTGGAATGAGATGCGGTGAGATCAAAAGAGAAGAGAGCAAGCTAGCCAGTAGTCACTTCCTTATGTGCGCTCTATAGTCTGGACCGCTCAGAGGTATTTACAGAGTTATACGGGGAAGAGGAGAGGGAGGAAGTAGACAGAGGTGACCAGGAGGATAAGAGAGAGGAATGAGTAGGAGAGAGACAAATCCTGCCAGTAACCAGTTCCTTAGGTGTTCTCCACCGTCTGGAACACACAGAGATTCACAGAGTTGGATAGAGAAGAGATGGGGGAGAAAAGAGATAGAGGCCACCTGGTGGAGAAGAAGGAGAGTCCAGAGGAGGAGAGAGTGGTCAAGCCAGTAATCTCGCTCTCAGGTAAACTTGGGTAGTGAAGTTTGGGTTTTTAAATGTACAAAATTGACAACAAAAACCTAAGAGCAAAGATTAAAAATCTAGAGTAGAGGTTGGATTTTCAAAGATACAATATTAAAGAAAAGCAGAAGGAAAAAGGAAGAAAGAAAAAAAAATATTATTAAAAAACAAAACAAAAAAAAAACACCAACAACCATCCAAAGACTATATATGGTGTTTGCCTTAAAAAAAAAAAAGTCTTTTTTTTTCAAATAGTAATAATAGGTTATAGAAATAAAAATTAGAGGAGAAATAGAAGACTGAACAATTAAAAAAAGTTAGAAAAAAAAAGAACAAAGAAAAAAAAAAAACAAAAGAGCAAAAAAAAAAAAAAAAGGAATGATTTTAAAAATAGTAAAAATATATCTAGCCCTTCTCTGATGTTATGGGCCATGTGGGATCACTTCCAAGGTGGTTCCCTCTGTTTAACTTCTTCTGTTTGCTGGTTTTTTAGGCTCACTAGTTCAGTCGCGCTGAGGGGAGGGGGGATGCTGCAAACAAATAGCACTGTCATGTGCACACAGTATCTCAGCCCCGCTTGACCTGTCCTTTCTCACGGCGCACAAACCACTCCGGCTCTACAATGCTCAGCCGGGAACCATCTGGGGCCGGCCCTAGGCTGCGTGCACTTCCCCGGTCCAAGCCACTCAGGTTCAGCGCTCAGGCAGCCCTCAGAGGCACAAATTCGGCTGGGACTGCGCTTTGTGCCCTTCCCAGGTCCGAGTAGCTCAGGAGTTTGGCGAGCACCATCGCCACGGCTTGTCACCTTTTCTGCTGCTGCTGTTCAGCTTTCTGGGTGGACCGCTGGCGCACCCCGTGAGGCAGATTGTGACTGTCCAGCACCCCCAGAAGTCTTAGCAAAGAAGCCTGCTTGCAGTTAGGTATGTAAAGTCTCTCCGGGTCTGCAATTGCCCCTTTCCAGTCCTTACGTCTCTGGCTGCCTGTCCCCGGCAGGGGATGGTCTGCAGCCGGCTTTTTCCGTTCCGTCCTTTGTTCTGTGCTCGGTCCTGGCGGTGTCTTATGTTCGAGCTTTTCGCGTGGTAGCTATCCCACAGTCTGGTTTGCTAGCCCAAGTTAGATCGTTCTGGTTGCGCGTGGGGCGTTCCTGCCCGATTCTTACAAAGCGCTGCAGCCCGCGCCTCCCGCGAGTCCCTGCCCTGCCCCCACTTCCCAATGGCGGATGCAGGCTTCTGTGCTGCTTTTCCGCTGGGGGAGTTACTGTTGGGCTTGTAATCTGTTGGTTTTAATTATTTATCTATTTTTCCTTCCTGTTATGTTGCCCTCTGTGTTTCCAAGGCTCGCCACAGACTCGGCAGGGAGAGTGTTTCCTGGTGTTTGGAAACCTCTCTTCTTAAAATTCCCTTCCCGGGACGGGCTTCCCTTCCCGGGACGGAGCTCCCTCCCCACCTCCTTTGTCTCCTTTCTCGTCTTTTATATTTTTTCCTACCTGTTTTTGAAGACAATGGTCTGCTTTTCTGGTTGCCTGATGTCCTCTGCCAGCCTACAGAAGTTGTTTTGTGGAGTTTGCTCGGCGTTGAAATGTTCTTTTGAGGAATTTGTGAGGGAGAAAGTGGTCTTCCCGTCCTATTCCTCCGCCACCTTTCCCTCCCCTGGATTTTTCTTTCATTACTGAGTCCTGATTTCTCCTCTCCGGCCATATCTCTAAGTTGACTCCAACCATCAGAGCACCTCTAACTTTGTATTATTTCAGCAAAGTAAAGCATCATTTACTTGTTGTTAGAGATCTTACAAATATCAAGGCCTCAGCCATTTCCCAACTATTAAAATTTCCCGGACAAATTTCCTCCAGGATATGCGGTTGTCTGAGAATCGACTCAGCTGATTAGCACAAGTTCCTTGATGTTTTCTTGTGTTTGCCCCTGTGACTCCCACCACATCAGGGCATCTAAGGTAGAAATTTGTCTCACTTGATTTGGAATCTTCCTTTCATCTGCTCTTTGGTAATAAGACCCTGATTCTTCTGACAGCTCCCCACAGAGCAATGAGTCAGCCAGTTGGTGACTTTAGCTGAGTGCTCATTGAAAACAAACACAGTGGGCATTGTGAGAAGCCTGGGGGAAGCCAAGTCTCAGCGCCCACTTGAGGCATCCACAGTCCAACGGTCCCATCATATCCATGCGGTTTCTGCGGGCTGTGCTGGGGAATGAGCTTACTCATAGTGGCCAGGCTCATCTGACCATGGTGCTGACCTTGGGATTCAACTGACCTCTGCCAAGATGAACAGGACTCCCAGGATAAAACACAGGCTAGAATGTGAGCACCTTTTCCTCTCTTTTCTTGGATGAATATATTTACTTAGTTTCTTTAGTTTTTATTGGAATATAGTTGATTTACAATGTTCTGTTAATTTCAAGTGTTTACAGCAAAGTGAATCAGTTATACCTATATACTGACATATTTCCATTCTTTCTCAAATTCTTAGGTTATGACAGAATATTGAGTATAATTCCCTGTGCTATACAGTAGGTCCTTCTTAGTTAACTATTTTATATATAGAAGTGTGTATGTTAATTCCAAACTCCTAATTTATCACTTCCCCTTCAATCTTGATGGCCCTTCATAACATTTGAGAATCAATCTCACTATATTAAAACTGTAAACTCTATTGCTAGAAAGTGCAGTCAACCTATTCTGTCATCAGTAAATGTTGGTGTTCATGAATAACAACTTAGTTTTTCTGTGTGTTCCTTGTAGGTTGATCTGTGGCTTATATGTCTGGATCCCTTCATACCTCCTTTGTTGTCCAGTCGCTCAGTCATGTCAGACTCTTTGTGACCCCGTGGACTACAGCACACCAGGCTTCCCTGTCTTTCACCATCTCTCAGAGGTTGCTCACACTCATATCTGTTGAGTCGGTGATGCCATCCAGCCATCTCATCCTCCGTCATCCCCTTCCCCGCCTTCAATCTTGTCCAGCATCAGGGTCTTTTCCAATCAGTCAGCTCTTTGCATCAGGTGGCCAAACTTTGGAGCTTCAGCACCCATCCTTCCAATGAATATTCAGGGTTGATTTCCTTTAGGATTGACTAGTTTGATCTCTCTGCTGCCCAGGGGACTCTCAGGAGTCTTCTCCAACACCATAGTTTGAAACCATCAACTCTTTAGCACTCAGCCTTCTTTATGGTCCAACTTTCACATTCGTACATGACTACTGGAAAAATAACACCTTTGACTATACAGACACCTCCTGTTACAAAGCAAAACCTCAGAAATACACTTCCAGAGACTAAATGCCAAATTCTGTAACATAGTGAAATGTTTAAAACAATAAGGATAATATTTTATACATTCATTTCTGGAAAATAATGCCATTGTACTCTGGTATAAATAACTGTTCTTCTGGGTAAACTTTCTCTTCAAGTACAAATGCTTGTGATACCTCCCTGCAGCTCTCAGGGAAAAAAAAGCACACTGTAATTTTAGCTCAACTCCTAAATTGATAATTACACAGATTTACATAAAAGGCACATTTAATACAGTCAAATTGTTTCTTATAAGGCATAATTGTGTAAAATTGTTTCAAACTTTGCTTTATTGCTTATTGGCACAATGAACGGATATTACTGGCTGAAGCATCTTAGTAACTGTGCCTGGGATCATAGAGGATGTGGCCACAGAATTGATGACAAATGAAAATTCTTTGAAGTGGGGAGTGGAGATGGGTGGGATTTGGGTAGAATGGAATAGAATACATTTAAAAATTCCTTTTTAAATTATATGTATACTTCTATACATAAAACACATATAATTGAGTATAATTCACAGGCACCAAAATTATATTGTCTTCACTCATACTCCTGAGCCACCCAATTTCTCACCAGGATATAATCACTGTTACCTCTGTCTTTCAGAACTTCAAGATAAATGATATTTAACAATATTATTTTTTTAAGTGTCACTTTTGGTTACAGAGCAAATGTTTATTTTGAAATATGGGAAGGTATATTTTAGCATTAGAAGATGTGTTTGAAAATGTCCAAGCAAAGGAAATTATGGCATTGTTACAATTCTGGAAAACATCTTGAACTGTAATGCACCATTGTACATAGGTAAGGCTATTTTGGGATCTCGTCTTTCACTATAACGGTCCATGTACCCTATAGTCTAGGATCAGACATACATGTTTCTAATCATATTCACTAAATGTTTCATTTTGAACATATGCTATTACCTCAACTTTTACAAGATGCCCCCAAAATGTGTATTAATCAACCATGTATAAATAGATCCATAAGTGGTCAAATAAGAATAATTTACAATTAATCAACATTTAATTACTCCCATATTATAAATTCTTTGTGTGTGTGTGTGTGTGTGTGCACGCACTCAGTTGTGTCTGATTCTTTGCGACCACATGGACCGTAGCCTACCAAGCTCCTCTGTGTTTGGGACTTTCCAGGCAAGAATACTGGAGGGGATTGCCATTTCCTTCTCCAGAGGATCTTCCTGACCCAGGGATTAAACCCATGTCTCCCACATCTCCTGCATCGCAAGAGGATTCTTTCCTGCCAAGCCACGGGGGAAGCCCCATAAACTATCAATTCAGTTCAGTCACTCAGTCGTGTCCAACTCTTTGTGACCTCACGGACTGAGCACGCCAGGCTTCCCTGTCCATCACCAACTCCCGGAGCTTACTCAAACTCATGTCCATCGAGTAAGTGATGTCATCCAACCATCTCATCCTCTGTTGTCCCCTTCTCCTCCTGCCTTCAATCTTTCCCAGCATCAGGATCTTTCCAATAAGTCAGTTCTTCCCATCAGGTAGCCGAAGTAGTGGAGCTTCAGTTTTAGCATCAGTCCTTCCAATGAGTATTCAGGACTGATCTCCTTTAGGATGGACTGGTTGGATCTCCTTGTCATCCAAGGGACTCTCAAGAGTCTTCTCCAACACCACAGTTCAAAAGCATCAATTCTTCAGTGCTCAGCTTTCTTTATAGTCCAATTCTCACATCCATACATGACTACTGGAAAAACCACAGCTTTGACTAGATGGACCTTTGTTGGCAAAGTAATGCCTCTGCTTTTTAATATGCTGTCTAGGTTGGTCATAGCTTTTCTTCCAAGGAGCAAGTGTCTTTTAATTTCACTGCTACAGTCACCATCTGCAGTGATTTTGGAGACCAAAATAATAAAGTCTGTCACTGTTTCCATTGTTTCCCCATCTATTTGCCATGAACTATAAATAAAGCTTTTTAAAGATTCAAATGTGTTAGGACAATGGCACCATTCTTGAAACTGAATCAAAGGCACATGCACACATACCTCTAGTCTTGACGCTGCCGTCTTTGAATTCTTTTCAATCCTCACCTCTCTCATCATCCCATGAACATCCCATGAACATTATTTAATCCTGTGCTGTGCACCCTAATCACAGGCACTTATTAATTTTCAATGTGAATATATCAACATTGATTGTATACAGTGCAAATGTAGTCTTTTGTATTTGTAATAAATAAATATGGATAACCCCATAAGATGCTTAATACTGATTTTCTGCACATTAAGTTTAAAAAAGATCCATCTTCCTAAAGGTGGTGACACACACATGTGTGCTCAGGAATAATTTAAGAAAACACATTGATTATACTGTCTCCTTCTACATTGTACTCAGACATCTTAAAATCACTTAACTTTCCTGAATCTGTGAATATAATATTTCCGCTTCTTCCTTACATAGTTTCTGGAAAAAGAAAGTCAACTTATACTCGAGAGCAATATGAAAAATCAAACTAGACTACGTGAATGTGTTACAGTGTGTGATAGTCACATTATCACATAATCAGAGTTTCCACAATGGAAAGGCTTAGGGAATTGTCTGCAGCCACCTCTGCAAGATTATCAGAAAGCTGAGCTGCAGCAAATGTACCATAGTGCGCTCTGGGTCACAGAGTGAGTCTGTGGCAAGGGCTGGTCCTTCTTCTGAGTTTTCTTTGCCCTCAGACCCCGCCTAACGCCAGTGTCATGGAGGGAGTGCCTCTGCTCTCCTCCTCCACTCTGCTCTCCAGGTGATCGTCTCCGCTTCTATAGCTACCATCTCACCGTGCTCACTCCACGGCTCACAACCCTGTGGAGCCTTGGTATCCTTCCCACATCAGAGCTTGGAAAGGCTGGACTGTGCCCAGAGTGGAATGGACAGAGGGCTCCATCCAGACACCCTTTCCCCACAGAAGGACCCCACTCACTCATCGTTTACCTCTGAGCCACCCTGACCTCGGCAATGACACAGCTCCGGATTCTAAGTCCGTGATGGAACTGTCCAAAATACCATTTCCAACCCCAGTGAAGACCGATACAGATCAGGTACTCACTAAGCAGATGTTAACCTGAATTAAGAGAACTACATTTTTTCCTTCTCCTCTCTTCTATTTTCATTATCTTTCTTGTCTTCTATTTTTATTGCAAAATTAATCATTACAGTGGAGAGGAAAACACATTCTCACACTGGAAAAACTAGGGCAGGGCACCTCCATAAAGGAAAGATAGAAAAGGATTCCCCCTCTGCCGCAGGCTTCACCAGTGAGATGAAGTCCTCTGAGGAGCCCAACCCTTGCTCTCTCAGAAGGAACCTGACCCTCCCCTTGAAATGGCTTCCTTGAAACACTCTCAGACAAGCTTTACTCTCCCCTACTCCGCTTAGCTTAGAGCCCAGAGGTGGCTAAGTGTTTCCTCAGCTACCTATTTTTTGTTTGTTTTGTCACTTTAGACCATTATTTACTTATCCTTATTACCCTTAAAAATGAACACAAACCCCCAACCTCCACCCCACTTCAGCTTTCTGCCCCCTGTGTTGCTTGAGGAGTCAGTCGTCCTGGCCCCAGAGCCTTCTCAGAAGGTAAAGAATCTGCCTGCAATGCAGGAGACCCAGGTTCGATCCCTGGGTCGAGATGACCCTCTGGAGAAGGAAGTGGCAACCCACTCCACTATTCTTGCCTAAAGAAGTCCATGGGCAGAGGAGTTTGGCAGGCCACAGTCAGACACAGCTGAGGGATCAACACAAAGCCTCAATGCCTCACTTATTCCCACTTCAAGGAGACTTTGGGGCCATCGTGTAAGACCCTCCCCAGAGTAGCCTCCAAGCTCCTACATTTCTTCAGTAACAAGTGTCCTCTTTGTCTACAGCGTATCTGCTCATCCCAGAGAAGGTGACATCAGATTCATAAGAAGTCACATGCTCCAGCGGGCCACTCTTTGACACTAACTCTCATTTTCCCATCTTCTTTTATCTTTCCCACTTCCACTCCCTCAGCTCTGAATGGCCCTGTCATATGGCCCCATTGCCCCCCTTCCTCTCTCCAGGCCTCTCAGGGCCAACTTCCTTCCGGCTCAGATTCCAAAGTGTGTCCTTCAGGCGCTCTCCAGCCATGCTGTCCCTCCTCACCCTCCTCCCCTCTCCCCCAGACAGTCCTAAGCCTGTGTCCATCCAATCACTCACTGCCTTTCCTTCTGGTCAAAACCACCCCATGGTGCAGGCTGGCACCATGTCAGTGTCACGGTCTCTATCCTCGGCTGGGTGTGTCCTAGCAGCCCCTTTACACACTCCTGCAGGAACTTCCTGTTTCCCAGCACAAGCGACATCATGTCACCACTCCACTCAGTCCCCTTGCTAAGCTGCCGCCTTGCTCAAAACGTATTCCCCCTCCTTCCTTCCAGTTTCCCTAGCCCTGCACAGACCCACTGCCTCTTCGAATTCCACTCACTACTTCCAAATGCTTTTGAGAAAAACAAAGCAGCAAAAAGTGCAGAATGAAATGAACTCGTGAAATCGCTTATTCATTGAGAATTCGTCTTAAGGACAGGTTTTAAAGTTGGAGTCACCCAACTGTATCATCTAAAATAAGATGAGTGTTTCCACTTTGGGTATCTCCCCTTGACCTCTGAGCGTTTCTTATCTTTGTGCTTTCGTGGGGCCCGTTCCCTGGTTCCCCTGGCCCTCTCCTCAACTCACTTGTATGTGAACTTGGACGGAAGTTGAAGAGAAGCTACAGCTGATTAATCACCAGTGACTGGTCTCCAAAGGCCCCAGGGCTGGCGGGAGGGGTGAGGGAGAGGAGAGAAGGCGGAGGCCACGCTGTGGGAGCTCTCTCTTACCGCATGACAAAATCTGCTTCATCTATTTGACGGCCACAGCCACTCTTCTTCAGAATCCCACCATTTCCCACCACCGCGCATTTCTTCAAGGGCAGCTGGAATGGGGTTGCCTAGCAACAGAAAACAAGGCGGGTTTTCACTGCAGAGAACATACAACCGCTCACCAAATCATTGTTTACAGCAGACCCTGCCGGAGAATTTGATTGAAGACTGGGCAGAGTGAAAAGAGTGCATAGAAAGAAAGATGCCAGGAAGCCTGCAAGGAGCAAACTAGCCCATTCCTTTGAAATAGAAACATTTCTTTTTTAACTCCCTGAAGTGGATTTCAATACAACCACATTTTGGGTATCAAACTGGCCATGCATATAATAGGGAGTAACTGCTAAGGAAAATGGAAAAATCCCCACTAGACACTGGATTCTTTTCAAAGGCATTAAGCTGGGAACAAACTCAAATGAATTCTACTCCCCTGTTTAGATGCACTTTCATTCGTTCATACAATCAGTCATTCACTCAGCAAATGTTGCTGAGCGTTTCCTATGCTAACTGTTGGGGATAAACACAAAGACAGCGAAGTCACAGGTCTCAGGATTCACAGTTTGGGATGTGAGGAGAGTGTGAATATATAAGCTTATGTAACAGACCGTATTGTGAAGGTGACCTTGCTGTACAACAGGAATATTTCAAATGCTGTGGAGAAGCCAGAGAGGGACGAGAAGGACAGAGAAGCCAGAGAGGGACGAGAAGGCACATCTGTGAAGCCGACTCAGGGAGAGCTTTCTTACTTGAGATGAATCTTTAAGGATGAGTAGGATTTTGCAGGCAGGGAGAGCAGCATCAGCAGAGGTGCAGAAGTATGCTGAGAGCAAGTGCAGTGTTTATGAGCAAATGCACACTCTGGGTCTGTTTAGAACTTAGGAGCAACTCAGGGGCAAGTGACTTGTGTCTAACCAGGCAGCATGTGACTTTCTGCAGACATTGACCTGGACTGCAAAGAAAATGTCCCCTGTACCTGAATGTTCCCTGGAGTGCTATTTATAGTACCAGGGACTATCAAAACCCAGCAACAGCCCCTGGAAGTGAAATGCGACATTCAGTCTTTTTTAGCTGGGTCAGCAAGAACCACCAGCGTAGCATTTCCTGCTTGCTGAAACCAGGCACAGTGGCTGGCAGTCTCTGGCGGAAGACGTTACATCTGTATAAAACAACCATGCCCACATTAAGTCATCATTGTTGATGAATCTGAGGGCATCATATGGATTACACCAAAAGAATAAATGATTATATGACCATATGCACATAGGTATAAATAATTAAAGCAGAAAAATGAAATTCCAGGAGCGTACATAGTCACTGGGAGCTGAGGGGTACTCAGCAAAGCCCAAGAAGGAAATTTAACTTCCTTGATTTCTAATTTGTAAAAGGAACAGCCAGAGCTCTGACAATAAAGGTGATGAAGATACAGCACTGAAACTGCAGTGTCTAAGCATATGCCTGCAGATGGAAAGACTTTCCGGAGACTGTCCAGTGACCTCCAGAGCAGGATACAGAGAAGGAGGGTCAGGAAAAGGGCTGCACTCCAACTCTCCTTGATGAGCCAGGATGATACATGGCATTTTTCTCAGTCACTCCTGGGAGGAAGATTTGAATCAATACCAGAAATACACAAGTAAGATCTGTAATTTGCTAGATGTAGATTAAGGTATTTATGCTCAAGTTAACTGCCTTTTTATTCCACAAATATTTACTGAGTGCCTACTATGTTCCAAGCACTGTCCTGGGTGACCAGGACATAATAATCCCTGTTCACAAGGAGGTCAGGTTCTAGTGGGAAATAGATGATAAAGACAAATGAATAAAATAAACAAAATATCATATGGTGGAGAGAAAGAAATCACTGGCATGAGAAAATCAGGAAATACTTTTGAAGAAAACCTGCCATTGAACTAGGGTGGTCAGGAGATATGAAAGCAAATCCCCAAAGGTGAGGGGGTAGTGAGCCTTTCAGGCACCTGGGAGAGTCGGTGGGGCAGATATGGAAGAGGGATACTCCTGGGTTTTAAATGAAGAGAAAGAGGTCATTGTGTCTGGAGATGAGTAAGCAAGGGACAGAGGAGAAGAGATCGGAGACTTAGCTGATAGGAAGGTTGGGGAACAAATTCTATGGGCTTTGGAGGATACTGTAAAGACTCTAAGTTTTATTCTCAGATGAGAATCAAGTCAAGGTAGAGTGAGCAAAGGAGTGGCATTCTGTCATATTCTAGAACAATCACTCTGCTGCTGGGTGAATAGGCTGCAAGATGTCATGCACAGAAAGAGAGACCAGTCTCCTGAAATGACAGGCTAGAGATTATGGTGGCCTGGGCTAGAGTCAGAGCAGCAGGGATGGCCGGAAGAAAGCAGATGCTGGAGATGTTTTGGAGGAACAGCTGACTGGAGTTGCAATGAAAATAGCATAAGAGAAGAATCAAGAACAATGCCAAGGTCGGGGCTCAGACAGCTGTAAAGATGGACTTGCCATTTACCGTGACATGGACAATAACAGAGAAGCAAGTTTGGGTGAGACGATTTGAAGTTCACTTTTAAGTACGTAAAATATGAAATCTCCATTACATTTAAGTGGTGATTTCAAATAAGCAGTTGAATATATGAGAATACAGTCAGGGAACTGATTTCTCCTGAAGATAGAAAGCTGGGGGTGATAAGCATACAGTTGGTATTTAAAATCAGAGGACTACCTGGTGAGCGAGTTTAGACAGGAAAGAGAGGAAGTCTTAGACCTGAATCTCCAGATGCTCCAAGAAAGAAGTTAGGAGACTGAGAAGAAATAGGTAAAAGAGATGGAGGAAGTGGCCAATGGAATGGGAGGGAAAAACAGGAAAGTAACGTGTCTGGGAAGTAAGTTTTTTCTTTTTTTTTTTTAAAGTATCTAAAGATACTCAAGAAGAACAGGAGAAAACTGCAGCAAATGCTATTGATAGATTATGTAAAATAAGAGCTGAAAATTGCCAAGGGATTTTGAACACAGAGGTCAATGGTAACCTTGACCAGGACAGATCTGGTTCAGAAGTGAGGATGGAAGCCTGGTCTAAGTACAGTGAGTAATACGTGCATATTTGCAACTGTTTGTATATAGTTTATTTGAAAAGTGTGGTTTCACTCATGCTCAACTAATATTTAGTTTGCTTTGTAAAAGCCAACTTAAGCCCCACTTTCCGACTGCCGCCCCACCCCCGTTGTTAAGGAAAAGTCCCCAGACCAGACTGACTGGCAATCTCAGTTTTCTGAACAAGAATCTGGGCACAGAACATGCAAATCTGGAAAGCAGTAGTAACAGCATAAACCTGGGTACAAACACTACCTCCTAACTTCCAGATTGTGGGACCCCTTGACATTTCACTTTCTGTCTCTAAACAGGGAACATGCTGCATAGGATTACGTGAAACGACAGAGGTAAAGCATTTCACCAAGCTACTAGCATGGGGTTCCCCCATTATCCTTCCCCTCTTCTTTCACCTTTTTCCTTCTCTTAGCAAGGTCTACTGACTTGTTAAAGCACAGAATACTCAGATTCCATGAGTTTGGGGGAATACACGGTAAAAGAGTGATTCTCAAAATCTATCTTAACATAGAAGATTTTATGGCAGAAAATGTACCTATTTTCTACAGTGTTTACCTATTTGGGGTGACACTAGGGATAAAGAATCTGCCTGCCAATGCAAGAGACCCAAGAGACGTCAGTCTGACTCCTGGATCGAGAAGAGCCCCTGGAGGAGGAAATGGCCACCCACTCCATTTTGCCTGGGAATCCGATGGACAGAGGAGTGGGCTACAGTCTGCGGGACTGCAAATGAGGCGGACAAGACTGAACACACACACATACATATGTAATCTTTCTGTAAGTAAAGCCACTTAGTCGTGTCTGACTCTTTGTGACCCCATGGACTGTAACCTACTAGGCTCCTCTGTCCGTCAGATTTTCCAAGCAAGAATACTGGAGTGGGTTGTCATTTCCTTCTCCAGGGGATCTTCCCGACTCAGGGATTGAACCCAGGTCTCCTGCGTTGCAGGCAAACACTTTACCGTCTGAGCTACCAGGGAAGCCCCTTCTGAATGTATATATGTATATAAATGTATATACTTTTCAAAGACTTTGAACCTAAGCCTAGTTGAGGAGGAAGCTGTTTATGAGTTGGAGCTGGTAATATTTGCTTACTTCCTCTTCATTTGGTCAACACTGGCCCTCACACAGCAATTTCATTTCGATAACTGTTTCTCCAGTGCCCTGAGTGCACTCTTCAGGGCACTGGCAGCAGCAAACAGAACAGCTCACCAAAGTTTAAGAAGGAAAAACTTAGTAGGGAAAATACTGTGAAATGTTTTTAACTAATTGAGACAATACTATCATTATTCTATTTAAGACACAGAATATCTCAACTTGGCAATGATCAATGCTTATTAGAATGATGTGTGAACAAGGTGTTCTCCGTTTGGTGTTTATTACACAGAAAGGGGGGCTTCCCAGTTGGTGCTGGTGGTAAAGAACCCACCTGCTAATGCAGGAAACTAAAAGAGATATGGTTTCAATCCCTGGATTGGGAAGGTCCCCTGGAGGAGGGCGTGGCAACCTGCTCCCGTATTCTTGCCTGGAGAATCCCATGGACAGAGGAACCTGGTGGGCTACAGTTCATAGGGTCACAAAGAGTCAGACACAACTGAAGCAACTTAGCACATACGCATCCACATAGAAAGAACGGAAAATGTTTTGGATAATCCATTTCCACATAAAGATTACAATTCTGTTAAGGAGTATTTTCATTAAGGTACTAACTTCATTCTTTCTTTTCAAAAGTATCTCCTTGCATCCATGTTAGAAAATATCTACTATATCTGAGAACATAGTATTATGCTACAGCACTCCTCATGCTAACCTTAAAAATACTACTCTAAAGGAAAGACTGGATTAGGCAAATTGATTACAGCCATGGGCTCAAAATATTGCATGACCACCAATTCACCTTATAAATCTTTGTCCAGGATTTTTCACCTTCACTCTTCCATCTGTTAATGGCCATCTTCTTAATGACTATATTATATTAACCATCTGGATTCAGATTATGGTTTGCCAGGCCCCTCAAACTCTCAGTGCTTCACTGGAAGTCAGGCATGATAATAACCATCCCATCTGTCTCTCAGTATGATTATGCAAACTAAAAATGAACTGAGGTGTTGAAAATTATCAGAAAACTCTGAAATCCTATATAAATGAGATTAGTACATTACTAAACACTAAAACTGGAGAAAAAATATCATTACATTGCTGGACCACTACTATTACATGTAGTTTATCCTTGTGTGAAAGGCTTTCAATTTCAAAGGTTTTATATAGATTTTAATCAAAGCACTTTTTATCATTGGCCCTTTGAGGGTATATCTACTACTTTGACCAAATAGTTTTTTTTTTAATATATAATTATTTATCTTATTTATGTATTATTTTTGCTTTTGGCTGTGCTGGGTCTTTGCTGCTGTGCACGAGTTTTCTCTAGTTTTGGAGAGCAGGGACTACACTCTAGTCGCAGTGCACCAGCTTCTCATTGCAGCGGCTTCTCTTGTTGCAGAGCACGGCTCCAGCATGCACAGGTTTCAGCAGTTACAGCACATGAGCTCAGTAGTTGTGGCTCCCGGGCTCTAGAGCACGGGCTCAGCAGCTGTGCTGCACAGGCTTAACTGTCCTGCAGCATGTGTGATCTTCCTGGACCAAGGATTGAACCGGTGTCCCCTGCATTGCAAGGTGGACTCAACTACTGGATCACCAGGGAGCCCAGTCAATGAGTTTTTAAATGCACATATTTGTATGAATCATTCCAAGTACCATATTTTTTTTTTTTTTTGCTCCCTGCTCTACACACAAATTAAGAATAGATGAGATGATCAACAACTTGCTCAATAAGCTAATTATTTATATTTAATCCGAAGAGTTCCGTTGAGCATCCAATCTACTCTAAACAGTGTCTGACCTAAACAGTGGCATTTTCTTAACATCATAATGGATATATTATTTTATTTATTTTTAAAATATATTTTATTGAAATACAGTTGATTTACAATGTTAACATCTGCTGTACAGCAAAGTGATTCAGTTACAAATATATACACATTCTTTATTTATATTCTTTTTCTTCATGGTCTATCACAAGATATTGAATATCTTGTGCTATACAGTTAGATTTTGTTCTTTATCCATACTGTGTATAATAGTTTGCATCTGCTAATCCCAAACTCCTACTTCATTCCTTCCCCACTCCCCCTTCCCCTTGGCAACCACAAATCTGTTCTCACATCTGTGAGTCTGTTTCTGTTTCGTAGATTAAGCTCACTTGTGTCATATTTGAGACTCCACGTATAAGCAATATCATACATTTGTTCTCTGTCTGACTTACTTCACTTAATATGATTATCTCTAGGTCCATCCATATTGCTGCAGATTGTATTATTTCATTCTTTTTTTTTATGGCTGAGCAGTATTCCATCTTCTTTATCCACCGTCTTTTGATGAACATTTAGGTTGTTTCCATATCTTGGTTATCGTGAATAGTGCTGCTATGACTTTAGGGGTGCAAGTATCTTTTTGAATTATCACTTTGCCGAGACATATGCCCAGGAATGGAATTACTGGATCATATGACAACTCCATTTTTAGTTTTTTGAGGAATCTCCACACTGGTTTTCACAGCGGCTGCACCAATTTGCATTCCCACCAACAGTGTGGGACGGTTACCTTTTTTCCACATCCTCTTCAGCACTTACTGTTTGTAGATTTTTTTAATGGTGGTTACTCTGACCACCGTGAGGTGGTACCTCACCATAGTTTTGACTTGTACTTCCCTAATAATTAGCAATGTTGAACATCTTTTCATGTGACCACTGGCCATCTGTATGTTTTCTTTGGGAAAAATGTCTATTTAAATCTTCCTCCATAATGGATATACAATTTAATCTCTGAACTTTAAGAACAAACACAAATTCCACCACTCTCTAAATAAGAGTCAATTAATGAAGCTATTCAGAATCTTGCTTCTGAGATTACCTTATCCTCATCACGGCCCATAGCCTACACTCTCTGTGTCTCTTTTAAATAGCTCTGATGCCTGATTTGCCTTCAATTCAACAATTATTTGTTGAGCCCTATTAAGGAGCAGGAGCTGTTATGAATTCTGAAAAGGGACTGATGAACAAACAGACATATATCTTGCTCATGGAAACAGGAAACACAAAATTTAACAAATAGGAAAGTACAGAGTGCTATATAAGGTGAAGAAAAAAATCTTTCTGAGGAAACGATGCTGGGACCTGAGGACTGCAGTTTTTAGGCATAAGAAAGACAGTTGAGATCTCTGGCCTATCAGATAATCTTCAGTTCAGTTCAGCTCAGTCACTCAGTTGTGTCCAACTCTGCGACCTCATGAATTGCAGCACGCCAGGCCTCCCTGTCCATCACCAACTCCTGGAGTTCACCCAAACTCATGTCCATCGAGTCAGTGATGCCATCCAGCCATCTCATCCTCTGTCGTCCCCTTCTCCTCTTGCCCCCAATCCCTCTCAGCATCAGAGTCTTTTCCAATGAGTCAACTCTTCGCATGAGGTGGCCAAAGTACTGGAGCTTCAGCTTTAGCATCAGACCTTCCAAAGAAATCCCAGGGCTGATCTCCTTCAGAATGGACTGCTTGGATCTCCTTGCAGTCCAAGGGACTCGCAAGAGTCTTCTCCAACACCACAGTTCAAAAGCATCAATTCTTCAGTGCTCAGCTTTCTTCACAGTCCAACTCTCACATCCATACATGACTACTGGAAAAACCATAGCCTTGACTAGATGGACCTTTGTTGGCAAAGTAATGTCTCTGCTTTTCAATATGCTATCTAGGTTGGTTATAACTTTCCTTCCAAGGAGTAAGCATCTTTTAATTGCATGGCTGCAATCACCATCTGCAGTGATTTTGGAGCCCCCCAAAATAAAGTCTGACACTGTTTCCACTGTTTCACCATCTATTTCCCATGAAGTGTTGGGACCAGATGCTAAGATTAAAAAAAAAAATAAAGACAAAAATTAGAGTCACTGATGTCTTATGGAATGAATGAAAGTAGAAGACTTGTTACAGGCTGGAAGACTTTTTCAGATAAAAACCACAAATGCCAACTGCGAAAATATTCCTGGCTGAGAATATGACTTTTGACAAAGGCTATTAAAAACTAAAGAACTTAAACCCGGTTCTTTCTGCCTTACATAAATAGCTCCAGAGGATCCAGGAATGGATTTTATAATTGAGTGAATAAAAGCTTTATTTGAAAAGTGAAAGTTGCTCAGTCATGTCCACCTCTTTGCGACCCCATGGAATTCTCAACATACAAAGTGGGTAGTCCTTCCCTTCTCAGGAGATCGTCCCAACCCAGGGGTCTAACCCAGGTCTCCCGCATTGCAGGCAGATTCTTTACCAGCTGAGCCACAAGGGAAGCCCAAGAATACTGGAGTGGGTAACCTATCCCTTCTCCAAAAGATCTTTCTGACCCAGGAATCAAACCGGGGTCTCCTGCATTGCAGGCGGATTCTTTACCAGCTGAGCCACCAGAGAAGCCCTTAAAAGCCTTATTTAACATGTCATTTCCAAAGCCAAATGCCTGACTTCTCCCTCCTCCTCATGAGCAATCCACGCAAGACAACAAAGTAGTCAGACGCAGTAACCATGATCACCTACCCCTCTTCCATCTCACAGACCTAACTAGATGCCCGGAATGACAATTACACTGCCTCTGTGAAGGACTGAGTTAACCACCATCGATCTCTAAAACTCTTAGGAGTTTGAGCTGGCCTTGGGAAGAGGGGAGGAAGGACAGGCATGGGAAAAAAGAAACATGCAAACCATTTAATACAGAAAGAACCGGGCTAAAAAATGTTGCTGTAACTATTCTCATGGGAATATAGAACATTTTAGTAAGAGTGCCTCTGATTGAAAATTAAGTTACAACAGTCTTGAGGAGAGGGGGTAACTTTTAGGCATTCAGTGTAAACAACTAGCTGATGTAAACTCAGAATCAAAGAATAAAAAGTCTTCTACAGAACCATGGTAGGACAAAACTGAGGACTAGGGTGCAGGCTGTAATGTCTCTACATTGAAGTAATAAATATAACTAACTCTAAGGCCAGGGGTTTCCCAGGTGGCACTATGGTAAAGAACCCGCCTGCCAATGCAGGAGTGGCAGCAGACACGGGTTCAATCCCTGGGTCCAGAATATCCCCTGGAGGAGGGCCTAGCAATCTACTCATGTTCTTACCTGGAGAATCCCGTGGACAGAGGAACCAGGTGGGCTATAGTCCATAGGGTCACAAAGACTCGGACACGATTGAAGGAACTGAGTATACAAGCACAACCTTCGATCTAGGCTCCAGTACTCTTGCCTGGAAAATCCCATGGATGGAGGAACCTGGTGGGCTGCAGTCCATGGGGTTGGGAAGAGTCGGACACGACTGAGTGACTTCACTTTCACACACTGGAGAAGGAAATGGCAACCCACTCCAGTGTTCTTGCCTGGAGAATCCCAGGAACAGCGAAGCCTGGTAGGGTGCCGTCTGCGGGGTCACACAGAGTCAGACACGACTGAAGCAACTTAGCAGCAGCAGCAGCAGCAGAAGGAACACCAGGAAGTCAAAAAGTTTGAAATCCTGTAAGTGTCCCACTTAGATTCTTTCCACAGTGAAGTTCGACCAGAAATAACTTAGGCCCTCAACGGGTGAGAAGCAGCTCTGGGGTGCCCAGCATTAGGAAAATTAAGTAACAGACTGAATCAGATTAAGCAGACTAGTGGCCAATTAAAACACTTTAATATTAAGAAATTTCTGTAAGCAATAAACTTGTATGTTTTTGATAGACAAGAAGTAGATGTATTAATATAGGATGCTTGTGAGAGATGCAAATGGGCAGGCAAGGGGGCTCTGTCCCCAGGATTAAATGGACTATAATTTTATAATCAAAGGGAAGTGAGAGAGGGGGAAAAGACCACCTTCTTTGAGGAGATGTCAGGCTTACATCACTAGGTCCTCCTTTGTATTGAACAGGAGAGTGTCTGACCCTATGAGGTCAAACTAGAATTACCATAGTCCTGGGCGTTGTGACATTTTTCTTCCACCTAAAGGCCTGGGGCATATTTTGCGCTTTTACTTATGGCTTTATACTTAAGCAAGCCAGCTTCTGAACTTGTATTTTACAATGCTCTCTTGCTTTTGAAGATGGCAACAAAAGACACCACTGTTTCAAGTTTAATAATAGGATACTTAGGTTACTATCATTCTCACAATACTTCACTGATTCAGTATAAGTTTCACAGACTCACTGAGTGATTTTCACTTACCCACTGCTCTAGATTCTTCTTCCTCTAGCTTTCTTCTATCCCTCTTCTATCCCTCTTTCTTCTATCCCTATTTTATCTATAACCTCTATTCCTCACCTTGTTGCTTTTATACTTGGAGGGAAGGGGAGAAATGCCATAAATATTTCTGAATAAACATGGTTTCATAAACAAACAAAAAAGATGAGGCTGTCAAGCTAAATTTTGTTGGTTTTGTTATGCACGTAACCTTATGCTGATACTTTTAGCTACAAGAGTTGGCATTTCTATTTTCACAATTCAAGGGAAATCTTTTTTGTTACCTTTCAAACTCCTCTTTGATAGGAAGGAAAAGTAAGTCTTCCTTGTCATGCAGTTGTGTTTTCAAGCTGGAGAATTTACCAACTCTTTCAGTACTTAGAACACTGTAAAGTGCCATGATTAAGAATAATAATCAATGTCATTGTTGGATGTGGGTCTCAAGTCCTAATAGAAAAACAGGGGGTTTTGATTTGCAGCCCTTTAGAATGGCCTGAAAGGCTGTCACCAGATGTCAGCTACTATTACTCATGAAGTCAAAACATATGCTTGCCCTTACTTGATGAAAATATCAAGTTTTTGTCCAAAAGAACATGAACTCACACCTAATTGCAGTCCAACCCATTCATTTCTATGTACCTTCACCCACATATCCACATGGACTCCCACATATAATTATGCTTCACCCACACACATAATTTAATTTCTCATCCCTATGTTAATTATATCCTCAACCTAAGCATCTAAATACACCCCCTGCCTCACATCTAATTACAGCCCCCCCTTATGAATGTAATTATACCATTCAGCCACCCATCTAATTATGCCCTCCTTGACGTATTTAATTGCACTGCCCTGCTCAAGGACCTAATTACATTCTAACCAGTCCATCAATTAAGCCCCCAACCCTCCAACCATATTCTTCAGATGCACATCTCTTTATCTCTGTACCCCACTTTCTTATTTCAACTAGAGGCTGCCAACTTCCCACAAGCAAATTCTTAGCAAGTACGGCACCCAGATAAACATGCAAAATAATGATGCATGTTCAGATGCAGTTGAATCAAAAGCAGCTTTGGTGCTTTCAAGTAAATAAGCTTTTCTGGTATTTGTTTTTTCAGTTTTATTTAACCAGGCCCTTGGAAGTCAAAATTAAAATTTCAGCTGTTTTTTTTTTTTTTTTAACTTTGCATGCTTAAGCATTTTTGTGATGAAAAGATCTAGTAATTAGTTAATTTATTTCAGAGACAAATGCTTCTCATTACAGATATTTAATTATTGAACCCTTTAAAAAAGCATTACCCAAAACTTTGCCTGGGGATATATATTTATAAATACTAATGACAGAATATTTGCACATCCCTTCCATTTGAAAAAGGTTAAGTGTTCTTCAATTACACAAAACGAATTTCCAGAAAGCTGTTGCTAAGATCTGTATTCCCCATTCCACTAATAAAATTATGATTATAAAAAGACTAGTTCACTATTAATAGTTCTGCTACACAGGATGCATCTCTGGAAACTGAAAGATGTTGAGTATGCATACATGCTGTGCTGTGCTGAGTCGCTCAGTCTGACTCTGTGAGCCCATGGACTGTAGCCCACCACCTCTGACCATGGGATTTTCCAGGCAAGAATACTGGAGTGGGTTGTGATGCCCTCCTCCAGGGGATCTTCCCAACCCAGGGATCAAACCCAGTTCCCACACTTCAGGCAGATTCTTTACCTTCTGAGTCACCAGGGAATCCCGAGTATTTATATATACAAAAGTAGGAAGTCAAGGAACACCCAGCTGCTGCTGCTGCTAAGTCGCTTCAGTTGTATCCGACTCTGTGCGACCCCATAGACGACAGCCCACCAGGCTCCTCCGTCCCTGGGATTCTCGAGGCAAGAACACTGGAGTGGGTTGCCATTTCCTTCTCCAGTGCGTGAAAGTGAAAAGTGAAAGCAAACTCGCTCAGTCGTGTTAGACTCTTTGTGACCCCATGGACTGCAGCCCACCAGGTTCCTCCGTCCATGGGATTTTCCAGGCAAGAGTACTGGAGAGGGGTGCTATCGCCTTCTCCAGAAACACCTGGAGTAACAGGTAAATTTGGCCTTAGAGTACAAAATGAAGCAGGGCAAAGGCTAATAGAGTTCTGCCAAGAGAATGCACTGAAGATAGCAAACACCCTCTTCCAACAACACAAGAGAAGACTCTACACATGGACATCACCAGATGGCCAACACCGAAATCAGATTGATTATATTCTTTGCAGTGAAAGATGGAGAAGCTCTATACAGTCAATGAAGCAGGGCAAAGGCTAATAGAGTTCTGCCAAGAGAATGCACTGAAGATAGCAAACACCCTCTTCCAACAACACAGGAGAAGACTCTACACATGGACATCACCAGATGGCCAACACCGAAATCAGATTGATTATATTCTTTGCAACAAAAGATGGAGAAGCTCTATACAGTCAGCAAAAACAAGACCGAGAGCTAACTGTGGCTCAGATCCTTATTGCCAAATTCAGACTTAAACTAAAGAAAGTAAGGAAAACCACTAGACCATTCAGGTATGACCTAAATCAAATCCGTAAAGATTATATAGTGGAAGTGAGCAATAGATTTAAGGGACTAGATCTGATAGATAGATCTGATGAAATATGGATGGAGGTTCGTGACACTGTACAGGAGACAGGGAACAAGACCATTGCCAAGAAAAAGAAATGCAAAAAAGAAAAATGGCTGTCTGAGGAGGCCTTACAAATAGCTGTGAAAAGACGAGAAGCAAAAGGCAAAGGAGAAAAGGAAAGATATACCCATTTGAATGCAGCATTCCAAAGAATAGCAAAGAGAGACAAGAAAGCCTTCCTCAGTGATTAGTGCAAAGAAATAGAGTAAAACAACAGAATGGGAAAGACTAGAGATCTCTTCAAGAAAATTAGAGATACCAAGGGAACATTTCATGCAAAGATGGGCTCAATAAAGAACAGAAATGGTATGGACCTAACAGAAGCAGAAGATATTAAGAAGAGGTGACAAGAATACACATAAAAACTATACAAAAAATATCTCACAACCCAGATAATTACAATGGTGTGATCACTCACACTCACCTAGAGCCAGACATCCTGTACTGTGAAGTCAAGTGGGCCTTAGGAAGCATCACTATGAACAAAGCTAGTGGAGGGGATGGAATTCCAGTTGAGCTATTTCAAATCCTGAAAGATGATGCTGTGAAAGTGCTGCACTCAATATCCCAGCAAGTTTGGAAAACTCAGCAGTGGCCACAGGACTGGAAAAGGTCAATTTTCATTCCAATCCCAAAGAAAGGCAATGCCAAAGAATGCTCAAACTACCTCACAATTGCACTCATCTCACACTCTAGTAAAGTAATGCTCAAAATTCTCCAAGCCAGGCTTCGGCAATACGTGAACCATGAACTTCCAGATGTTCAAGCTGGTTTTAGAAAAGGCAGAGGAACCAGAGATCAAATTGCCAACATTTGCTAGATCATTGAAAAAGCAAGAGAGTTCCAGAAAAATATCTATTTCTGCTTGGTTGGCTATGCCAAAGCCTTTGACTGTGTGGATCACAATAAACTGGAAAATTCTGAAAGAGATGGGAATACCAGACCACTTGACCTGCCTCTCGAGAAATCTGTATGCAGGTCAGGAAGCAAAAGTTAGAACTGGACATGGAACAACAGACTGGTTCCAAATAGGAAAAGCAGTACGTCAAGGCTGTATATTGTCACCCAGCTTATTTAACTTGTATGCAGAGTACATCATGAGAAATGCTAGACTGGATGAAGCACAAGCTGGAATTAAGATTGCTAGAAGAAATATCAATAACCTCACATATGCAGATGACACCACCCTTATGGCAGAAAGTGAAGAGAAACTCAAAAGCCTCTTGATGAAAGTGAAAGAGGAGAGTGTAAAAGTTGGCTAAAAGCTCAACATTCAGAAAACAAAGATCATGGCATCTGGTCCCACCACTTCATGGCAAATAGATGGGTAACAGTGGAAACAGCGTCAGACTGTATTTTGCAGGGGGGGGGGGTGCTCCAAAATCATTGCAAATGGTAACTGCAGCCATGAAATTAAAAGACGCTTGCTTCTTGGAAGAAAAGCTATGGCCAATCTAGACAGCATAGTAAAAAGCAGAGACACTACTTTGCCAACAAAGGTCTATCTAGTCAAGGCTATGGTTTTTCCAGTGGTCATGTATGGATGTGAGAGTTGGACTATAAAGAGAGCTGAGTGCTGAAGAACTGATGCTTTCGAACTGCGGTGTTGGAGAAGACTCTTGAGAGTCCCTTGGACAGCAAGGAGATCCAACCAGTCCATTCTAAAGGAAATCAATCCTGAATATTCACTGGAAGGACTGATGCTGAAGCTGAAACTCCAGTTCTTTGGCCACCTGATGAGAAGAGCTGACTCATTTGAAAAGACCCTGATGCTGGGAAAGATTGAGGGCGGGAGGAGAAGGGGACAACAGAGGCTGAGATGGTTGGATGGTATCACCAACTCAATGGACATGAGTTTGTGTAAGCTCCAGTAGTTGGTGATGGACAGGGAGGCCTGGAGTGCTGCAGTTCATGGGGTTGCAAAGAGTCGGACACGACTGAGCGGCTGAACTGAACTGAACTCCCTATTAAACTATTTGACTCAATTCATTATTTAAAAATAACACTTAATCATTCTAAGGAGTACTATGTATTTTCACATATCCATTATTCTGGATATAACTTCTGGAAGCCAACTACAAAATAAAACATCAGTTTAGGTTTCAATTGTTGTATTATGTATTTTTCACATATCTGGATATAACTTCTGGAAGCCAATTATAAAACATCAGTTTAGATTATAATAGAAAAGAACAAATCTGACTCCATATTAGATCTGTTCCTTTTCTTGTGCTTAGTCATTCTGGCTTTGCATCTTTTGTAAAAGAATGTTACAAATGGCTTATTCTCAGGGTTCTGACCTTTAAAGTGTCCATTCATATGGAGATAAAATGTTGCAGAACAGAGAATAACTTTTGTTTCATTGAAGCTGACCTATGTAAACATTGCAAGAACAAAGAATTCTGACAGAAGTTTGCAGCAAACTAATCACATCCCTCCCTCAACTTGCTTTAAAAGTTCAGTTCAGTTCAGTTCAGTTCAGTTCAGTCACTCAGTTGTGTCCGACTCTTTGTGACCCCATGAACCGTCGGGCCTCCCTGTCCATCATCAATTCCCGGAGTTTACCCAAACTCATGTCCATTGAATAGGCAATGCCATCCAACCATCTCATCCTCTGTTGTCCCCTTCTCCTCCTGACTTCAATCTTTCCCAACATCAGGGTCTTTTCAAATGAGTCAGCCCTTTGCATCAGATGGCCAAAATACTGGAGTTTCAGCTTTAACATCAGTACTTCCAATGACCACCCAGGATCGATTTTCCTTAGGATGGACTGGTTGGATCTCCTTGCAGTCCAAGGGACGCTCAAGAGACTTCTCCAACACCACAGTTCAAAAGCATCTCTTCTTCTGCACTCAGCCCTGTTTATAGTCCAACTCTAACATCCATATTGGAGAAGGCAATGGCAACGCACTCCAGTACTTTTGCCTGGAAAATCCCATGGACGGAGGAGCCTGGTAGGCTGCAGTCCATGGGGTCGCAAAGAGTCAGACACGACTGAGTGACTTCACTCTCACTTTTCACTTTCATCCATTGGAGAAGGAAATGGCAACCCACTCTAGTGTTCTTGCCTCGAGAATCCCAGGGACAGAGGAGCCTGGTGGGCTGCTGTCTATGGGATCCCACAGAGTTGGACATGACTGAAGCGACTTAGCAGTAGCAGCAGCAGCAACATCCATACACGACCACTTTGCTGAAACTCTTTGAGGAGTTCCAGTTTGGGGGGTGGGGGCATAAGCAAACTGTCTCCTTGCACAGCCCCGAAATAAAACTTTCTCTATTTCAAACTGCATCGTTTGGGTTTGTTGGGACTCACTGTTTGTCAGGCACACAAACTCACTGTAGGTAATAAGATGTTAGATTTATTGAACATCTCATACTCAATTCCTGGTTAACTTAAGTTTGTTAATGATGTAGTTTCTGATGGAAGGATGCTAAAGATGTGAGGAAGGCTGTCCCTATACTTTAAGCCAGAGGTTGACCACACTTCAAAAATTCTCAAAATCAAGAGGAAAGGAAATATGAAGGGCATGCACATTACAAAGGTTGTGGGCAATGATTCTTAGTGATGGAGCAGAAAGTGGCGGCTGCCACAGAAGAAGCTACACCCTGTATCATGGTGAGACTTCTGTCTTCTCCACTCACAAGGTGAAAGTCCCACCAAAAGCTTTTTCTACAAATACAGGCAGCACATCTCCCTGTTGATGAGCCTTACCCTAGAGCCTGCCTGCCTGCCTGCATCCAAGTTTGGCTTAATGTTTCTTCTGTGACTGCTGGCAAGTCACCTAACATCAGTGTCTTCGTCTTTTCATTTGTAATAATGGTACCCACCTTGTATAGTTGTAAGGATTAAATGAGTTATGTCTAGCTAGCACACGATAAATGATTGCTGTTATTTTTAATCAACTCAGATTTTCTCAGCAGCACAGCCCAGAAACCCTGGGAGTAATGTTTGCACATCTCTCAATATCACCTAACATATAACTCTGCAAAAGCTCTTCTATGCTTGTTCTCTTTCCACCCTCATAAATACTTTTACAGTGGCTGGTTGCTATTAGTCAGCTTCTGGCTCTTGTCTACCATTCCTCCTTCACTCTCATGCACTACTTACTCTTCTAAGACAAAGGTGATGGTATCACAGGTGTTCACAGTGTGTCAAATAATGCTCATTAAATGTGTGTAGCAATTATCCCACAGTAAATCTTCATATAAACAAAGGCTAGTGTGAATCATTTCCCTATCAAAAGAAAAAAGTACAGAATATGTTTGCTCCTTATTCATAGGCGAAAATGTTTGAGATCTTCATTGAGACACTCAGGACCCGTCAATATGCCAAAGTCCCTGTTCATCCTTTACTCAAACCACATCATCTATGCTCATACCCCAAGTTCTCTCCACACCGTTTTATTTACAGCTGCTGACCTTCAATACAGCCTGAATTTCTTGTCTCTCTGTACTTTTGTTGGGGACTTCCCAGGTCGCCCAAGTGGTTAAGAACCTGCCTGCCAATGCAATGCAGGAGACATAAGAGACGTGGGTTTGATCCCTGAGTTGGGAAGATCCCCTGAAGAAGAAAATGGCAACCCACTCCAGTATTCTTGCCTGGAAAATCCTATGGACAGGGGAGCCTGGCAGGCTACAGTCCGTGGAGTGGCAAAGAGTCAGACATGACTGAAACGACTTAGCATACACGTTTGAGGCTGCTCCAGTGCCTCCTCCTCTCCCCTCCTCACAACTTCCCTCCTCTATTATCTACCAAACAAATTATTTTTTACTGTTAATATTTTACTATTAATAATGAAGTGTCTGCAGGTTTATGTCCACTAAGATCCCCCACAAATTCAAGGAAATAATCCAAAAACTAAAGCAGAAGAGAAAAACATTGTAATTCATTTATGCTCAATGAGTCATGAGAATTAGGTATTAAAGCTCTGCACAGAGGCTTGTAACTATGTGTAGAATTGAATCAAATCACTTCTTCAATACTTCAGAGACTTTTAAACTTTTAAACACCACTGTTGATGTTATTATTCTGTTTGCTTTGAAATGGAAGTCTCCTGTTTTTCAAACAAGATTGTATGAAGAAAAATTCCATAAAAAGAAAAAGAAATAGAAAAACAAATGAGAAGATGTTGTTCTGAGGTCAAGGTGGGCATCCTTCCACACTGACCTTTTGTGGTAGTTGCTCAGTTGTGTCTGATTCTTCGAGATTTCATGGACTATAGTTCACCAGGCTCCTCTGTCCATGGGATTGATTCTCTGGGCAAGAAAACTGGAGTGGGATGCCATTTCCTTCTCCAACTGACCTCTTGGTCTCTCTCAGTTTTGAAAGTGACCCTGAGACACAGCAAGGAATTTGATACTTCAGAAAACTACTAACCTAATCAAATTCCTTTTTCCCCCCAGGAATGAAGAACCATAAACATCAAACACCTTTCAGCTAAGAAAATGTGGCAAGTATTTACTGAGTGCCAACCAACCATAAACCAGTTACCATATGATGTGCTGGGGCAAAAACCCCGACCCCCAGCTCAACGTTTATTCCACTAAAATATGGTGGGAATTAAGACATCTGTTTTGTTTTCGACTATAAATAGTTACTCATAGTTCAACTATGCATAGTTACTCAGTAATGCAGCAGACTGTTAAACCGTTAATCCGATTTAACTGATTAAACTTGAACTAGCAACTGCCTGCTAGTTAACTATTAATTATTAAATTTTTAAAAATCAGTATTGTCCCATATATAACTATCTCCATTAAAAATGAAAAAGGAGGGAAAATTGGGAGACTGGGATTGACATGTACACAAACTCAGTCGCTGCAGTCATGTTCTGCTCTTTGCAACCCTATGGACTATAGCCCACTAGACTCCTCTGTCCATGGGATTTCCTAGGCAACAATACTGGAGTGGGGTTGCCATTTCCTATTCCAGGGGATCTTCCTAACCCAGGGATCGAACTGGCATCTCCCGCAATGGCAGGTGGATTCTTTACTGCTGATCCACTAGGGAAGCCCAGGACCAAGAATAAGCATCTCTAATAAGCATGGCAGGGTGATTCTGACATACATGGGCCACACTGAAGGAACTGGGGAGGGTGGGAGGGTGAAATAAACAGAGGTAAGGATGTGAGTACGGAATTTAGAGGCTGTAAAATGTAGCTGATTGGAGGTTCATTGGTGGGGAGCATTCCTGGGAGATGACTAAGGGAGCAAAACTGGGAAAAGGGGTGCTCTGGAAACAACTTTTCCTTTTTTTCTCACAAGTAAGGATGACAGATTTTTTTAAAAATGCAGTTGAGGGAGGTAGGAAGCTCAGAAGCCAGTAACTCTGGAAGAGAATATTCCCCCACTTGATTTCCTCATTTAAAAAATGTTTTTATTAATTTTTTATTGAAGTATAGTCGATTGGCAATGCTTCATTAGTTTCATGTGTACAGCAAACTGAATCAGTTATACATGTACATGTTTCTATGCTTTTTAAGATTCTTTTCCCATATAGGTTATTACAGAGATAATAACCTATTACTCTCTTCAAAGAGTTCTCTGTGCTATGCAATAGGTTCTTATTATTTATCTGTTTATACAGATAAATAATATATTTATCTTATTATTTATCTTTTATACAGGAATGCATGCATGCTCAGTCACGTCTGATTCTCTGTGACCCTTTGGATTGTAGCTCTGCTGGGCTCCTCTGTCCATGGGATTCTCCAGGCAGGAACACTGGAGTGGGTTGCCGTGCCCTCCTCCTCTGTGGGATCTTCCCGACCCACAGATCCTACTGGTGTCTGCCTGTGTCTCCTGTATTGCAGGCAGATTCTTTATTAACTGAGCCACTTGGGAAGCCCTGAAATATACACACTACTATATATAAAAGATAGCTCAGTGAGTAAAGAATCTGCCAGCAATGCAGGAGCTGCAGGAGATGTGGGTTCGATCCTCGGGCTGGGAAAATCCCCTGAAGGACGGCATGGCAACTCACTCCAGAATTGTTGTCTGGGAAATCAGAATCACCCTGCCATGCATAGTTGAGATGAGTATTCTTGGCCAGACACGACTGAGTGACTGAACTGAACTGAACTGATTCTTGGTCCTGGCTTTGCTGGTGGATCAGAGGTAAAGAATACACCTGCCATTTGGGGAGATGCCGGTTCGATCGCTGGGTTGGGAAGATCCCCTGGAGTAGGAAATGGCAACCCCACTCCAGTATTGTTGCCTGGGAAATCCCATGGACAGAGGAGTCTGGTGGGCTACAGTCCATAGGGTCGCAAAAGAGTCAGACACAATGAATCGACTAAATAACAACAATATTCTTGGTCCCACCTCAGCCCTCTTGAATCACTATTTCTGAGTACAGCATGAAAAGTTGAAAGTGCACTCAGGCGTGTCTGACTCTTTTCAAGGCCAGACTTCTGGAGCGGGTACCCTTTTCCTTCAAATTCACGTGCACAATAAAGATTGTGAGTCACCAGATTCTGCCAACTTTCAAATACAGGCTAAGGTCTTCCTTCCTTAGCACTTCCCCTGACAAATCTAATTTTCTGGGATTGTCATCCACAGTCCTGCCCACTGCCACCAAAAAACCTACACCCTGTAACCAATCTAGACACTAGGCATTTGGTACCAATTGCTATCCTCCATTGTATGAATACAGTCATCTTCCACAAATGGAGAATAAGCCAACCAAGAGTATAAAGCATGTCTTGTAACTCTTAATGTCCTCAGACATTACACACTGACCACAATAAGTACGATGAAAGCATCTGCATACTTACAGTGGTCAGTATATATAGATGTTTTCATTTGATTGATTAATTTCAGTTCAGTTTAGTTGCTCAGTCGTGTCCTACTCTTTGCGACTCCATGGACTGCAGCAGGCCAGGCTTCCCTGTCTTTTACCAACTCCCGAGCTTGCTCAAACCCATGTCCATTGAGATGATTGATTTACCTACCCAGAAATGCCAAGAATATAAGCAAATGAAGCAAATCTGTTAACTTTCTCAGACCACTGGTATAAAGGTTAGCAGCTGAGCTAAAAAGAGTCTAGCATAGAGAAGTTGCAAAATCACACATCTACAGAATCCAGGTTGGAAGCACAAGCAGAATGGAAGGAAAACAATAGGGAGTGCTGAGGACTGGGGTAAACAGAGGACACCTGATCAAACTGAAATGATCAGGAACTGATCCATACTCTGCTGATGGGCACTGGGACCCAGTGCTGCCAGATATACTGATGTTTTTCCTAAGGAAAACTAAAAATCCATATTTTTATATGAAATCTAGTCTTTAATATTGATCGTATAGTTCACATGGCTTAAAAAAAAAAAAACTGTAAAAGCCAAACAAAATATATTCGAGGGACAGTTTTGGCTTGCTGGTAGCAATTTTTCCTCTAGAACGCAGGGAGGGCCCTAGCAGATTTATATTTATTCAAAGAGCAGGAAGCTAGAGGGGAAGGGCATGGAAACCCACTCCAGTATTCCTGGGTGGAGAATCCAATGGACAGAGGATCATGGTGGGCTATAGTCCCTGAGGTCGCAGAGTCAGACATGACTGAGCAACTAAGCACAGCACACAGCACAGGAAGCTACAGATGAGAGTAAATCTTAAGTTATTCAGAAATACATAGGAAAAGACATGTGTTAGAGAATCTTTAGCCAAAAAATGAGGAAGACTCTCTCTCCCTTTTCAGGCCCAGAGAAGAAACAGGTCCTTTCAGAAGGCAGTCTGTGGAAGAATTCAGGATATGAAGAGACAACAGATGGAAGGTTTTTTGAGAAGTCTCCCTAAGCCTTACTTTAAAATAATATTGTCATATTCAGATATTACCCACTGTGATTTCTCAACCCTTAGTGGCTGAAGCCTCTCATTCCAAAGAGTTGTTTGTTTTCTAACCAAAATGGGATCATCTTATCCCTGCTATTGCAACATGCAAGCTTATTTAACAAGATATGATGGGCATAACTTATTTAATGGCATGGGCCCATACCATATCTTTATTTAAAGATATGAGCATATCTTATTTAACAAGATACGATGGGCATTATTTTAATGCCAGGATATTATTTGACTGGATAGGTGGCTCATAATTTAACCAATTCCTTACTGTGAGTATTTTAGTGCTAAGTTGCTTCAGTTCAGTTCAGTCGCTCAGTCGTGTCCGACTCTTTGCGACCCCATGAATCGCAGCACGCCAGGCCTCCCCATCCATCACTAATTCCCAGAGTTCACCCAGACTCACATCCATTGAGTCAGTGACGCCACCCAGCCATCTCATCCTCGGTCGTCCCCTTCTCCTCCTGCCCCCAATCCCTCCCAGCATCAGAGTCTTTTCCAATGAGTCAACTCTTTGCATGAGGTGGCCAAAGTACTGGAGTTTCAGCTTTAGCATCATTCCTTCCAAAGAAATCCCAGGGCTGATCTCCTGCAGAATGGACTGGTTGGATCTCCTTGCAGTCCAAGGGACCCTCAAGAGTCTTCTCCAACACCACAGTTGAAAAGCATCAACTCTTCATCGCTCAGCTTTCTTCACAACTCTATGGATCATAGCTTGCCAGGCTCCTCTGTCCATGGGATTCTCCAGGCAAGCATACTGGAGTGGGTAGCCATTTCATCCCATTGGGGTTTTCCCAACCCAGGGATGGAACTGGAGTCTCTGGCGTCTGCTGCACTGGCACATGGGTTGTTTACAACTAGAGCCACCTGGAAAGTCCCATGAATATTTAAGTGGTTCCTAATTTTTCACTTGTGTTAAATAACACTGCTATAAACATCTTCAGATTGTGGCAAATCCAGGAAGGTGGATGAGGAAGAACAGATGAATCCATTCTTCTTTCTCCTTTTGTATAAACTATCAAGTTGGCTTAATTTTATGTAAAGCACCAGAAAGATTGTCATCCCTGACCCATTCCACACAGAATTCCTCTTGGATTGTCATCCCTAACCCATACACACAGAATTTCACATGAGAAATATATATATTGACCTGATACATATAACCTTGAGAACTTGATCAGTTATTTTAAAGTAAATCCTTCCTATATGGAATTACTGGGTCAGATGACAAGCACATATTTAAGGCTTTTGACATACACTGTGAAATTTCCCACCAGAAAAAAACTGTACCAGGTTCACTGACACCAGTGTACCCTGCATTGAAAATAACTTGGGTCATATTAATAGAAGTTAGCAACTGAGCAAGTATTCGTCCATTTCCATAAGAAAAGCACAATGGAAATTTCCTTTAGCTATCTCTCCCAGACATACTAAAGGAGAGACTTTATTGTGTTGTAATCATTCTGTGGCAGTTACTTAATCTGAAGAAAGGCAGTGTAGTTTAAATGGATATATTCCAGGTTTGGCATCAATGGGCCTAAATTCAAATCCAGACTCAGCTTGGAACCAGTTTCTAGCTGGGAGACCTGGGTCACATGAACATCTCTCAGCCTTAATTTCTACATGTAAAATGGAAATGATAAAACCTTTATCAGATGAAACGTTTAGCAAAAAGCCTAGCACATAGTAAGTTCTCAGCCAGCTACAGCTGTACAGTATATCTACACTTCACTCTGTGTATGTTAGTTGCAGAGTCATGTCTGACTCTTTGAGACCCCATGGACTATAGCCCGCTAGACTCCTCTGTCCATGGAATTCCCCAGGCAAGAATACTGGAATGGGTTGCCAGGCCTTCCTCCAGGAGATCTGCCTGACCCAGGGACTGAACCCAGTTTTCCCACATTGCAGGCAGACACTTTACCCTCTGAGGCACCAATTACAAACATATAATTAACTCACACTTTCATAGATTTTATTTAACATATTTGATTTTCATGAATATTTATTAGACATTTTACTTAAAAGGTAACAGTTTTATAAATTTATTTACTTCACTTTCACTTTCCACTTTCATGCATTGGAGAAGGAAATGGCAACCCACTCCAGTATTCTGGCCTGGAGAATCCCAGGGACAGAGGAGCCTAGTGGGTTGCCATCTATGGGGTCACACAGAGTCAGACACAAGTGAAGCGACTTAGCAGCAGCAGCAGAAATAATACATTATTTAAATAAATGTACCTATTTTTTCTAATTTAAAATGAGAATGGTGAATTAAAACAAAAATATGTTCAACATTATTCTTCTAAATAGAAGTATTGCAATTAAGGAACTTGTAGAGGAGTTATAAGCAACTTACACTCATTGCTTTATTTGCATTTATGCTTATTGTAGAGTCATAATTAGTAAATTGAAACATATTTGAAACTCCATTATGTCTTTTTTCTATGTATTTGGCCATCTTCATTTGCATACACTCCTCACTGCTACCCTGTCTCTCCTGCATCTATGGCAGCCTTTCATGTGCTGTAGGATAGTTCCATGATGTCTTTCATTTCCCAGAGACACACAGATTTCTTTTTTCTTTTTTGCACTTACCAATAATATTCTCAAGTAAATGAAGCTTCATTGTTTTGTCAGCAGCAGCTTTGATGGACCATTTGGCTCATATAACCCTTAACTGACTTAGTGAGAAAAAAATGTGCATTGACAGGGTGATTTTCAAGGCTAGAATGATTTCTTTTCAAGTGTACTAAACATAATACCAACCCCATAGCAGCACTGGCAATAGAAAGTTCGAGGTTGGCCAATTTAACCCTCAGCACTTCTCAAACACATCCTAACTGAAGAAAACTTTGCAGACAGATAGAAGAATAACATACATAGACTGCATATTTATACAGGTAACATAATACATCCATATGATTTGTCAATCATTCTCTAAGTGCCCAGGTCATGGAAAGGACTCAAATGTCATGGAGGATGTAACACAGAAACAAATGACAGAGTCAGAGATTCTCCAACCCACTGTGTGACCTTGAGATTTTTACTGAACCTGAGTCTCAGTTTTCTCTTCTATCAAATGAAAATAAAAGGACCTTCTGAGAGGTATTAAGAGAATTAGATAGGATGATAACTAAAAAACGTGCCGAGCCTGGCACGTTTACTCAGTAAATATTAGCAATTACTAACATTAATTAACCACTTCAGCTCAGTTCAGTCGCTCAGTCGTGTCCGACTCTTTGGGACCCCATGGACTGCAGCACGCCAGGCCTCCCTGTCCATCACCAACTCCCGGAGTCCACCCAAACCCATGTGCATTGAGTCGGTGATGCCATCCAACCATCTCATTCTCTGTCATCCTCTTCTCCTCCTGCTTTCAATCTTTCCCAGCATCAGGGTCTTTTCAAATGAGTCAGCTCTTCACATCAGGTGGCCAAAGTATTGGAGTTTCAGCTTTAGCATTAGTTCTTCCAATGAATATTCAGGACTGATTTCCTTTAGGGTGTACTGGTCGTAACCAATAGCCACATTGCTTTGATCTCCTCCCTGTTTTCCATCATTTTTCCAGTGCCCACTTCCCCATATCTGCTCTGCCTATCCCCATAGCTTACATACTCCTGCCTTATTCAGCTTACAACTTCTCTCAACTATCTGCAAGCGAGATTCACCAAGATTCCAGTGGTTTTTACAAACTAAAGCATAAAACCCGAGTTTCCTTCAGGCACTCTCTTTTTAAAGACATGACATAATCCACTACATTTTAATGCCACTATTTTTTTTTACTAATATGATAACAGTTTGCCTTTCCTGCCCCCAAGGTCTCCTAGTCCTCACTTAATCCACCTCACAGCTGACAAATCCTCACCATGATTTAATTTTCTGGACCTAAATCTTCATGTTCTAAACCTTTCCTTGCCTCTATTTGTTCCTTAAGGGAAAGGTCAGCAATGAAGTGATAAAATGCCTTAAGAACTTAATGCCTGTCATTGACTTTTAATTTTTGACCTGTTCTATCTTCTTCCTTCTGAATATTATAGAGCATTTCACTACTTTAGTTGCAAGGTTTTTCATGAAATGGGATTACAATCTGAAAAAGAAGTCTTAAGAGGATTACTTAATTGATGGCTTTTACTACTTCCCAGAAAAGTCATGAACTTTTCAAGTCAAAAGATGATTTTTCTAACCGCACACTCAACATACTAGTTAGTGTCTATAATCTGGCTGAAATATTTTTCCTTACTAGAGTTCCAAGGGGCTAAAATATTATTACAGTCTCTGGTAAGAGGTTGTTTGGGAGCTATATTGATTGGTTTGTTTCCTAAACATTTTGGCTCTGCAGTGCTACAAAGACTAAAAAATGTTTCCCTCTAGCAGCTGAGGCAAGATACCTAAAACAAGCAGGGAAGGAGTATGTTAATTGAAAAGATGGTGGTATTGTAAGAGCCGTCATTTCAAAATACAAATCCCACACGTTTGTTTTGCAAGAAAATTGGTGCTGGGATATCTGATGGCTGGAAGATTAAAGAAGACAGCATGATGGCCTCAACACGGGGGCTTAGAGCCTGGGGATGCCAGCTCCAGGCAGGGAGAAGACCCAGGGGACACCTATTCTTCTAGCTCCATCACTGCTCCTGCCCTTTAGTTCTGCTTGGGCAGAGGGCAAAGCCTGGCTGAACTGACATCACTGACAGTGATTTTAAATCTTTGGAAAGAGGAGCAATTTCTTCATTGTGGTATCTTGCAAGATTGATTTCACTGCAACACCTGAGACCCTGTATTGATAAATAACCACCTAAGGGCAATAATAGTTGCAGCAACACTAGGGGTTCAATGTCTATTTGGGCTGTTCAACTCTGCTTGAGCATCACCACCAGGCTTCTCTTACAGGCTTCAGTCTCAGACAATCATTTAGAGGTTTCCCAAGTGACTGCATCCAATGTGGGGCTTTCCCCCTCTGCTCTGTGATAATGAACTCCAAGTTTCTTACATATAAATATATATGTGCGTGTGTATATATATATATGTGTGTGTGTGTATATATATATGCCACACCTAGTTGGGAGGTCTACCAGGATTACAGTTGGTGATTTTACACAGTAAAATCAAGCTGCTTCAGTCCTTCCACTAAATTTACTGAACCTCTATCACATCCCAAGCTTCAGGGTAATAACTGAGATACTGTAACAGAGAACAAACCTGAAATATATACAACAGCTCTTTCTCAAAGCTCTGCCTCCCAGGCTTGACTTTTAAAGCTATAACACTTTCATTCATATCGAGATAAAAAGTTGCAGAACAGACAATAACATTTGTCTTCCTGATGTTTACAGGATGTCCTAGAAAATAACATTTGTCTTCTTGTATATTTACCTGACCTATGGAGACAACTACAAGAACAAAAGGATTCTGCACCAAGAAGTTTGCAAAAACCAGCCATACCTCTTCCCCTTTTAGTACAGAAGCCTGAATCCGAATTTGGGTAAGATGGATCTTTGGGACACTAGTCTGTCATCTTCTCGGTCTGAGGGTTTTCTGGATAAAGTCATGATTCCTTGTCCAAACATCTCATCTCTTCACTGACTGACTGGCCTGTCGTGTGGCAAGCAATACGAGCTGAGACTTGGTAACAGAAAGTACTACAGAGCTCCCTATCCTCCCAAACTAAATACTGTCCCTGGGACAGTGAATACTGTCTCAAATGAGAGAGAACCTTGAATCAAATACTTAAAACAACTGAATCTGAAGTGATAAATGAGAGGTATCTGAAGAAAGGTACCTGAAGGAACTGATATTCAAACAGGATCCAAGGGATTAACATGAGTGAACCAGATAAGAGAACATAAGAGCTTTCCAGGGAAAGAGACAGAGTGTCAAAAAGCTGTATAGAAAGAGAGCACATAGTGTTTATTAGGGACTGAAAGCAGGCCAGAAAGGTGAAGAGTCAAGGGTGAGAGGGAGCACCGTGCAAACGGATGCCAGAGCTCCAGGCAGGGAACAGAGTAGGCAGAGCCTTGTGGGCCTAAGAAGTCTGTCTTATCCTGAAATCAATGGGATAGCTCAAGGATTTTAAACAATGGGATGACACAATCTGATTTGCATTCTAAAGCAGTAACTCAGGCTGCAATTTGGAAATCGACTGGAGAGGAGGCCAGATAAGATAGAAGAAGGCCAATAAGGGACTATTATAAAATCCTGGGCAAGAGGCCACTGTCACCTGGAACAGCAGGGGAGAGGCAAAGGTGGAAAATAAGGAAGAGAGATGTGAAAGACAAAGAGATATCTTCTCAAACATTCAAATGCCCTTCAGCTCTATCCAATAACAATTTCTCAAGAATAATATATTTGAAAACTGGTTTAATAATAACAAAACAAACTAAAATAAAATACAGTAATTCCCTTATATACAAACCTTCAAGTTGCAAACTTTCAAAGATGTGAATGTGTGTTTCATCAATGTCAGGCATCAGTGAAATTGCAGTTTGCCTTCTGTCTCCTATTGCTGACTATCCATCAGCTCTACCATCTCCTACCTCCTCTCCCTCCTCCAGTCAGTAACTCTTCTTGCCTGTTCACTCGATGCCAGCCCCCATATGCTTTGGACTGTACTACTGCACTTCTCAAGGTACTGTACTATAAGACTAAAAATGTTTTTATTTTTGTATTTTTATGTATTATTTGGGTGAAAGTATTATAAATCTATTATAGTACTATACTATATAATAGATTGTTAGTTTAGGTACCTAGGCTAACTTTGTTGGATTTAAAAAATATTGGATTTATGAATGCATCCTTGAAACAAAACTCATTCATATGTAGGGGACTTATTATAACAACTACATGTCCAGCACCAAAACTGTGGCTTAACTTTAAAACTGTATGATCGTGTTCATCTAAAAACTAGAATGAAACCCTAAGTGATCTCGGGCATGCCACATCCCATACAACGTGGGTCGTTGTTAACACCCACTCCCTTTCCTCCTCCCAGTATTGTGGACTTCACAGGACTGATCCTGGGTCCTTCCAGCACAGGCAGCATCTCCTTCCAAAAGAATGAAGCTGCAGTCATGTGGTTGCAAAAGCTCTGGAAGAACAACTCTCTCTCCTATTGTTAATTCAGCTTGTTTTCACTTCCCATCTGCCATGCTACGTGCCAGGCCCTATCTAGATACTGCCCTCAGAAGCTTTCTGGTGTGCAGAAAGCATATGAACAAATCACTGCTATTCAGTAGTGCAGTGATGGAGATATACACAAATTTGGGCAGGGCAGAGGAGGGGGAGAGCAGATTTTTAGTTGACATGGCAGGCAACAGAGATTTTGGAGAGGAAACTGGGATGCTTTAGCTGGATCTTGAAAGGTAAAGAAGAATTATCAGACAATGAAAGAAAGAGTATGCTGGGCAGAGGGAATAAAAAAGCACAACTTTTGAGGGGAAATGCAAGTTACGTGGTAATCACAGAGTACAGCTGATTCTTGAATGTAGGGGGAAGGGTGGTTAGGGAGCCCAATCGTCTGCACAGTCAAAAACGTTCTCATGTTAACTTATAGTCAGCCCTTCTTATACATGGTTCCTCTGTATTCACGGTTCTGAATCTGAGTTTCAAGCCACAGGAGATGAAGCAGTACTTTAGTATTTACCATTGAAAAAAATTGGCATATAAGTGGTCCCGTGCACTTCAAACCCTTGTTGTTTGAGAATCAATTGTATAAAGTAATAAGCAGCAGGGGAAAGAAGGTGGATGGCTATTACTAAACTGATACCATCGTATATTCTCCAAGAGTTCAGATATTGAAGGCCTGTGTGCCACTGAATGAAGTCTGACCTTTATCTATAGGTGGTAATCAGGCAGGATTAACTTGTCTAAGACTGAGTGCCTGCGGTCTAAAAAAGGAAGTGGCCTCTGGTAAAAGCACCATTGAGGCCAGCAGAGGTCTGTCACTGAAGGCCCTCAATCCAGGCCAACAGCAAGGCAGGATCCCAGCCCTCCCATCATGCCAGGCAAGAGGGCAACTCTTACCCATCCCTGAGCCAATTGATAAATCCCTTTTCTGGCAAGCTATGTCGTTCACCCATGGGTGGAAGGCGTGTCCTCTGGCTGCTAGTCATGACTACAGAGGGCTCACCATCAGCCACAAACTCTGAGATGATAAACCAAGACAAAGTCAAGCTCTGCTGTCAGTTCAGTTCAGTTCAGTTCAGTCGCTCAGTCGTGTCTGACTCTTTGCGACCCCATGAACTGCAGCACGCCAGGCCTCCCTGTCCATCACCATCTCCCGGAGTTCACTCAAACTCACGTCCATCAAGTCGGAGATGCCATCCAGCCATCTCATCCTCTGTCATCCTCTTTTCCTCCTGCCCCCAATCCCTCCCAGCATCAGAGTCTTTTCCAATGAGTCAACTCTTCGCATCTGTATCTTAGTACAAAAACACCACAGTTTTTTGATCACATGAGGGGAAGAGTTAGCACTCCTAATTAGATGATTAATACGCCAGCCTAGCTTAACGGTCCCTCTCCTGGAGTCTTGAACATCTAGAATCTCATCATTTTTAATCATGCAAAGGCAGCAGAGTATCTGCCAGCTGCTACTTGTCCTTCTCCATGAGTCTCCTGCGCTGACCCTGCTCCAGAAGGCTTGGCGAGTGTTCAGTCTGGCCACTTGCTTTTGTTTACTTGCATGGCAAGCAGAGAGGAGCAGCCTAACCATTTACATTTTGTAACGACAGCCATTGGCATCAGGGTGCAGGGCATTGCAGGGAGGCAAGTTCGTTAACAGTGAAACTTGTCAGAAAGTTCTCGAATGAACCTATGTAACAGATGACAAACCCTGACCTACTGCAGTGGCAGAGAGGTCTTGAAAGAGGGGGTGGAATCAAGAGATATTTACAAAAGGAAACAGCACTGGAAAAGTGGTTGGTACAGAGGATGGACTCAAACAGAAGTACAACTCCGGTGATTGAGTGGGTTATGGTATCATTTCCTGCAGCAGGGAATAAAGAAAAGCTGATGGGGAGGGAGAGAGTTAAATTTTGAACATGTGGAAGGTAAGGAGTCTCTGGGACACTGAAGACAGGACCCAAATAAGGGGAGAGAAAGGGTCTCTTTTCACTCACCACCACCTCCCCAGGAGTGCGTCCAGTCCCTAGTACACAACAGAAGTTGCTTAATAAATGCCTGATGAATGAATGTGTCAAGTCTCTATTTTATACAGAATTACCTAAATTTTAGGAAAGCATAGTTTTGCTGGCACAGCGCATATTCATTTTGGTGGCAAGTTCAACAAACGTGAAAGGGAATTTCTGTGGCAGCAAAGCCTTATTTTAAAATGTAACTCAACTCTGATTATATGTTGTTGATTTTCGATTTGTACTAAATTTTATGGATCACATAGAAGTACTATAGTTTTTATATAATCAACAAGGACCTACTGGAAAGCACAGGAAACTATACTCAGTTCTTTGTAATAAGGGAAAAGAATATGAAAAAAAATACATACATATATAGATGTATATATACGTACAACTGTGCTGTATACCCATAACTAACATGATATTGTAAATCAGCTATACTTCTTTAAAAAAATGACACTTGAACAGGACCAATAGATATTTGTAAATAAATAAGTAAATACAAATAAAATTAAGATTGCTGCTGCTGCTGCTAAGTCGCTTCAGTCGTGTCCGACTCTGTGCAACCCCATAAACGGCAGCCCACCAGGCTCCCCCGTCCAGGGGATTCTCCAGGCAAGAACACTGAAGCGGGTTGCCATTTCCTTCTCCAATGCATGAAAGTGAAAAGTGAAAGGGAAGTGGCTCAGTCATGTCCGACCCTCAGCGACCCCATGGACTGCAGCCTTCAAGGCTCCTCCATCCATGGGATTTTCCAGGCAAGAGTACTGGAGTAGGATGCCATTGCCTTCTCCGAAAATTAAGATTAAGGCTTATTTTACTGGAAAAGAAATACTATACTTTTCCCTGGAGTCCATACATATCACTGGCCTTCAGGTTTGAAGAACTCCAACAATCTCCATCTCATCTGGAAGCACCTGCCAACTGCAGTTACGTCATTTCTTAATGACCTTGTGTGTAACAGTCAACATCTATGTCAGACTTTAACAAGAAAAAAAAAAAAAACAATTTGGAAATGTATATGTTCTACGGTTCCAGAATAATAATACTTTGTGAATGTGCTATCATCTGAATAGTAGATAAGACCCCAAATTGTATTAGATCGGCCTAAAGGTTCATTCGGGTTTTTCTGTAAGATGGTATGGAAAAACCCAAATGAAACTTTTGGCCAACTCATCAGAGTAGACCGAACCCTAAGAAGAGCAAAATTTAAGCAAAATAGTCATATACTTATAAGGAGCTGCTAGCCAGTGCATTAACAGCAGATCGCCCAGAGTAAAAATTCTCGAATTAATTTAATTTGCTATTGTTGTTTTGCTCAGCACCTTTTTATTTTCCTTAGCAAAGAGTTAAAAGTCTGAGTCTCAGCAGACAGGAAAAATAAAATGTAGCAAGAAAAATTTTATGTGTAATAGTTTTCAGAGTATAAAATATTGGTTATCCTCAGAAAGCACTTCTGTTTCCATTACAGTCAGCAAATCTTGATCCACACTCTATTCATCCTAAATTTCACCACACTTAGCCTGTCACCTATCCCACCAGCCTCCTCTGTCCATGGAATTCTCCACGCAAGAATATTGGAATGGGGAACCATTTCCTTTTCCGAGGGATCTTCCCCACCAAGGAATCGAACTCAGGTCTCCTGCATTGGAGGCGGATTCTTTACTCTCTGAGTCACCAGGGAAGCCCCATATTTTTCAGACAAACTGCTAATACATTGTCTTGGTTAACAATCTGCCCAGATTCTCTCCTTCACTGAGCGTCTGTGTCCTCCACAGAGGTGACCCAAGAGAGGGTAAGAACTTAATATTTTGTCTAGAAAATTCTTCTTTATCAGGCCTAATTCTCAGCCTGAACCCACAATCAGGTCACTGCAGACTTGGCCTGAGCCCTGGGAAATGTGGACCAGCCCTGGCTTCAGGGAAATGATCTGGGAAAGTAGCCACCCAAAGTTGTGGGAACCACCATCAAGTTACCCACGGTCTTCTGCCTCCAGCCTTGTGGTGTGACGCTGGTAACTTGGCTTCTGTCTTATTTTCAAAACACAGTCCCACATTGTTCTTCCAGATTCCTGGTGCCCAGCTCAGACTCAGTTCTAGAAATGTACCTCTGCCTTGTTCTCAAAAACTGTCCCTATTAGGCCAGGATTAGGGATGAAATAAACATCGTTGACTTCAAACACTCCTTGGAAGGACTGATGCTGAAGTCATTTGATGGGAACAGACGACTCATTGGAAAAGTCCCTGATGCTGGAAAGACTGAGGGCAGAAGAAGAGGGCGTCAGAGGATGAGATGGCTGGATGGAATCACTGATGCAATGGACATGAACTTGGGCAAGCTTTGGGAGATGTTGAGGGACAGGGAGACCTGGTGTGCTGGGGTCACAAAGTCCCTGGGGTCGCAAAGAGTCAAACATGACTGAGCGACTGGAACAACAGGGATACATTTGAACCTGCAGCCATAATGACAGTGTTTCATGCCCTCATGTTTTCAAATTCATCCACATTAGACTTAGCAAATCTCCACTTCCTGGACATGTGGATCTTCTGGCCGCCAGGGAACTTGAACTTGGCCCTGCAGAGGGCCTCACATGCTCCTTGTCCTTCTTCAGCTTGTGGGGATGGACATTATGACTTGGCCAATGTGGACCCTGGCCACTGTGCCCTAGGGCTTTCCAAAGGCACCACACATACCTGTCTGGAGCCTATCAGCTCCAGCACAGAACAACATCTTATTGATACAGATGACATGATGGGGTGGAGCCACACAAGGATGTGAAAACCACCTTTGCCACAGCTTTTCACCATGTGATTGCCTGACAAATAAGGGAAGCCTCCAGAGCTTCAGAGGAAAGCTACTCATGCTTACCTCACACCATGTGGCCACAGAGTGGCAACTCATCCACTTTTGCCTTCTTCCGCCCCAGGTCAAAGATGTAGATCTTAGAAGGGAGACTTTGGGTACGGCTTTTTCTTACAGTACCCGTAACACCGTGCAGGGCAGCAGCCCATGGGACACCAGAAACTTCGGTGGTGTGGCAAAGGGAAACAGCCAGTAATTCTCTACTTTTTGGAGCTGTGGAGCTTCTGGTGGCCAGGAAACTAGAACTTGGCCCCGGAGAGGGCCTCAATCACGTGCTTCTTGCTTTTGCAGCTTGGTGTGGACAGACATTATGATTTGGCCAAGTCCTAACAATCTCCATGCTGGAAACGTCCATCCTGTTCCCCTGGGTCCCTGCCTGGATTAGAGAATCAGCTCCCAAGTCTCTAGAAGGATGGGACCCTGTTCTCCCCTGGTCTGTACCTCCCTGAAGCTGCCAGTTGCCAAAATGTCTAGCCTAGTGGCTGGAAACTTGAAATCAATGACAGCTGAATCTGGCTCTCTGGATAGAGCTTCACACTAGTGGAACATTATGTTTTTCTTCTTTTTCAAATTGAAGTATAACTGATTTGCAATGTTGTGTTACTTTCAAGTGTACAACAAATTGATATAGGTACACATATACATCTACTCTTTCTCAGATTCTTTTCATTACAGGTTATTACAAGATACTGAATATAGTTCCCTGTGCTATACAATAGGCCCTTATTGTTTATCTTTTTATATATAGAAGTGTGTGTATGTTAATCCAAAACTCTTAATTTAACCTTCCCTCTCCTCCCTTTCCCCTTTGGTAACCATTCGTTTATTTCCTTTTTATTTTATTAAAGTATAGTTGATTTACAATATTAATTTCTACTGTATAGCAAAGTGGTTTGGTTATATACACATTCTTTTTCATACTTTTCATTGTGATTTATCACAGATATTGAATCTACATTTCCCTGTGCTATACAGTAAGACCTTGTTTACGCCTTCTCTATATAACAGTTTGCATCTGCTAAGCCCAAACTTCCACTCTATCCCTTCACCATCCCCCTCCGCCTTGGCAACCACAAGTCTGTTTTCTATGTCTGTTTCTGTCTTGCAGATAAGTTTATTTGTATCATCTTTCTGACTCCAGACATATAAGTGATATCATATGGTATTTGTCTTTCTTTTGCCTCTTCTTATCTCCTGGTTACTGACAACAGTTACCTAGATTGAGAATCTTAATCTACTTAGCTACTACTGGCTGGACCTCCTTTTAGTCTCCATAGCTAAATTCACTTCTCTGTTCTATCCCCTCACTGCCCCTTCTTCACCCTGTCGGGCAAGTCTACCCTGAAGCTCTGACCTGCAGATAAGAAGGTGTGTCAGGCCTCGAACAATGGCAAGAACACTGTGTCAGCTCCCAAGGGACCTAAAGCCTACAGGCCAGTTAGCAGAAGAAAGGGAGTGAATTGGTTTGAACAGATACAAACATTAAGAAAATGTTCTCCACACTCACTTTGTATCTTTTTATTCCGACCAAATTAATTAAGTCAGAGAAAATTCAGTGTTGATATGCTCTAAGTTAATCAAATGTATCTTTATGCAGTTACTACTGCTGCTGCTGCTGCTAAGTCGCTTCAGTCGTGTCCGACTCTGTGCGACCCCATAGACAGCAGCCCACCAGGCTCCACCGTCCCTGGGATTCTCCAGGCAAGGACACTGAAGTGGGTTGCCATTTCCTTCTCCAATGCAGGAAAGTGAAAAGTGAAAGTGAAGTCACTCAGTCGTGCCCAACTCTTAGCAACCCCATGGACTGCAGCCTACCAGGCTCCTCTGTCCATGGGATTTGCCAGGCAAGAGTCCTGGAGTGGGGTGCCATTGCCTTCTCTGTTATGCAGTTAAGAGATCGCTAATAGAGTTAAGAAATGCAAATGAGTACATCAAGAGCATAAAAGAAACTGAGGCTTCCTGGTATGAAAACAAAAGCTCAAAATGAAATCAGAATCAGAAATGCCTCTCTACATCTGGACATTGGCCCGTAAGAAGGACCAAGATAAAGACAACAGCTGAAGAAAAACAAAGATATACCAGCTTTCTGTGCAGGAAAATATCCTGTCATGTCAACCAAATCTAAGAAGAAAATGGTCTATGAAACATGCAAACCTCCTGAAAAGAGTTATCACTCCCATCACACCAGTGGATGAGATCTGACTCAGTGGTAACTGGTGCCAAGCAGGCTTTTCAATTGTTTCCAGGAAGTTGTATGTCTGAGCCATGATCAGTCTTTGCACTAAATTTTATACACTGCCAAACATTTTAAAAAGGTCCATACCATGGCAAGATAGACCACTCATTACATCTCATTTCCATTTTATTTTCAACCATAGACAACCTGTGATAATTTTATTAGAAAAGAGAAAGTGTTTGTTGCTCAGTCATGTCCAACTCTTTGCAACTCCCTGGACTGTAGCCTGCCAGGTTCCTTTGTCCATAGAATTCCCCAGGCAAGAATACTGGAGTGGGTTGCCATTTCCTCCTCCAGGGGATCTTCCCTACCCAGAGATCCAGCCCAGATCTCCTAGCATTGCAGGCAGAGTCTTTACCATCTGAGGTACCAGGCAAGCCCAATTTTCATTAGAGAAAGATCTTAACTTATAATTATTTTTAAGTTTGAAAGACAAACACATCTTTCAGTTTACCTTCAACTACTCTGTGGGGCAACTCATTTTTTTTTTCCTTTTATGTTTCTTTTAATTGGAGTATAATTGCTTTACAATGTTGTGTTAGTTTTTGCTGTACCACAATGTGAATCGGCTATATGTATACATATATCTCCTCTCTTGAGACCCACCACCCCCCGCCCATCCCACCCCTCTAGGTTATCACAGAGCACCAAGCCAAGCCCTCTGTGCTATACAGCAGGCTCCCACTAGCTATCTGTCTTACAATGGTAGTGTAGTGTATATATATCAATCCTAATCTTCAATTAGTCCCACCCTCTCCCCTCATTGCGTCCACACATCTGTTCTCTACTCTGTGTCTCTATTCCTGTCCTGCAAATAGGTTCATCAGTACCATTTTTCCAGATTCCACATATATGTGTTGTTGTTTAGTCACTAAGTGATGTCTGATTTTTTTGTGACCCCATGAACTGTAGCCCATCAGGTTTCTCTGTCCATAGGATTTCTCAGGCAAGAATACTGGAGTCTGTTGCCATTTTCTGCTCCAGGGGATCTTCTCAACCAAGGGATAAAACCCGCATTAACTGCATTGGCAGGCAGATTCTTTAGCACCGAGCCACCAGGGAAACCCCAATATACGTGCTATATTCTATATCTGTTTTCCTCTTTCTGACTTACTTCATGCTGAATGACAGACTCTAGATTCATCCACAACTCACTTCTCATCTTGTGCTTTCCTCTCCTCTGAGGATAACAGACATGTGGAAATCCTGGGATGACCCACTCTCCTTATCTTCTCAATTATAGAACAGTATGAGGTACAATAGTTAATCCACTGTTTGGACACAGCATCTTAATTCACTAGAAATTAATAATGTTTCTCACATTGCATATTTCTCACGTCACATTTCAGCATATCATCATCATTAGCCAACTATAATGATACAAATGTCTGACTGCCAGAGTCTGAGGCATTCTCCATCACTTCTTTCTATTTTCCCAAATCCAAGACTCACCAGATTTATCTCCTCACTACTCACCAGCATGGAAAACTGACCCCTTTTCTAGTGCTTCCACTCCCCCATTGGTTCCTTTATTACCAAAATTCCTAAGAAATGCTTACATACCATAAATGCTTAAAAAGACAATAAAAGTAACATCATTATATGTTTGCATCATGCATTCATTACAAAGTACTTTTACATCCCTATTCTCATTTTAACTTTGTTTCTCATAAGAACACTGAACTATGAACACCAGGTATTATCAATTCCGAGCTGAAAATTCTAAAATTCAGGCTGAAAATAGTTACAACCACTAATGACTTTCCTGAGATGACAAATACCATCATAGAAAGGCCAGGTCTAAAACCCAGATGTTTAGATTCCATTCCCTACATATTTTTTCTCTATCACCGGCATTCAATCAATGATGACAGAATAAATGCCCTGAGGTAGTTAATGGCAGTGGAATCGTGTTCTGGATTCCTATAATAAAGAAGCAATGTACAGAGAATAAAGTGCTTCCCTCTGAGAACCTGGACTTCTCTATGACAGATGTGATGTGATTTATAAGGAACAAATATATTTGGTCATTCAGATGACTAAAATATGTTTCTGAAAGATATTTGGTCTTCATCCACAGTTCTGGCCTTACGGCTCCCCAAACCCTTGGAATTTCCTGAGTAATATGAGTGAAGGGAGCATCTTTTATAATATTTGGTCTCTTGTCACCAGTTCCTGGGGGCTTCCCTGGTGGCTCAGAGGATAAAGCATCTGCCTGCAATGCAGGAGACCCGGGTTGGGAAGATCCCCTGGAGAAGGAAATGGCAACCCACTCCAGTATTCTTGCCTGGAGAATCCCATGGACAGAGGAGCCTGGAGGGCTACAGTCCACAGGGTCGCAAAGAGTCAGACACGACTGAGTGACTTCACTTCACTTCCCTTCCCTTCCCCAGTTCCTGAAACTCCTTCAGAGCCACAAAGGTGAAATGGGTGTTTTGTTATTCATCACAAGCCCCTTCACACCACAACTGGGTTTATGCTAATGAAGGTCACTTTTGGAAACCACCTAAGGATGGGGGCTGGTTGTCAAGGGGACTCATCATGAACAGAGGATTGGAAGTTTCAGTCTCACTCCCTGGATCTCCAGGGAGAGGAGAGTGGCCAACAGTTGAATCAAATACTAATGGTCAATGTGCTAGTCAGTCATGCTGACATAATAAAACCATCATAAAACACCCCAAGGATGAGGGTCAGAGATCTTCCAGGTTGTGGAAACAGGGTGCTTCCACTTGCCACCAAGCAAAGCCCCAAGGTCCCCAAGAACAGAAGCTCCTTTGTCGGGGACATTGCTCTATGTAACTCTTCATCAGGCTGTTGATCTGTATCCTCTAATAGCCTTTGTAATAAATCGGTAATGGAACAAGTAAACAGATTCCTTGAGTTCTGTGAGCAGTTCAAGCAAACTCATAGAATGCAAGAAGGAGGTCATAGGAACCTCTGATTTATAGACGGTCAGTCAGACGTCTATGGGGTCGCACAGAGTCGGACACAACTGAAGCGACTTAGCAGCAGCAGCAGCAGCAGCAGCAGTCAGAAGTCAATCAGGATAAGACCTGGACTTGCGACTGGCAGCCTGAGTTGGAGGGAGTCACTGGAACCTCCAATGCATAGTCAGCCAGTTAAAAGCACAAGCCATAACCTGGGCTTGCCACTGATGTCTGAAGTGGAGGGCAGTCTTATTGGACTGAGTCCTTGGTGTGTGTGCTAAGTCACTTCAGTTGTGTCCTCTCTTTGTAACCCCATGAACTGCAGCCCACCAGGCTCCTGTGTCCATGAATACTAGGCAAGAATACTAGAGTGGGTTGCCATGCCTTCCTCCAGGGCATCTTCCTGACTCAGGGATCAAACCTGCATCTCTTAGTCCTTGGAATCTGATGCTAATTCCAGGTATGTAGTGTCAGAATTGCACTGAATTGTAAGACCACCAGTTGATGTCTGAGAATTGCTTGGTGGTGTGGCGAAGTCTCCAGTCACACACATTGGAATTGGGTTCAAGAACCCATTTAATAGAAACCAAAATAAAGGGACTAGTCTTATTTCTCCTTCCTAAGTGGGCCATAAAGGCACTCAAAGTCAAAGGGAAACCACAGTGTGGCAGGAGATCCTAGAGTCTGCATGTCTGGACTCTGCTTTTTATTTTCTCTCAGATAGCTACGAAAAGAATGTCTCATTTCTTTTAAGAATATTCATCTAAGGGAAGTAAAAACCTTAAAATGGTTTCAAGGTAACTGATATAAACTAACAATAAATCACCAGAACCCATAATTTTTCAAGAAGAAAAAAAAGAGAATAAACAATAATACACTGGAAATCAGATGGGCCAGGTTCTACACGTCAGCCCTCCACTTGCAATCTCTAGAATCATGTGTTAGAATCAATCTTTAGAATCATGCAATCTCTAGAATCATGCCTGCCTCAGTTTTCAGTTTCACCTATGAAATGAAGACCACAGTAACCATCACACAGGGTTGCTATGAGGATAAAGCGAGCTAACATGTGAAAAAAAACTAAGGCAGATAGCGCAGGTCAACACACAGCTTCTCAGGTGGCACTAGTGGTAAAGAATCTGCCTGCCAATATAGAAGACATAAGAGACATGGGTTTGATCCCTGGATCAGGAAGATCCCCTGGAGGAGGGCATGACAACCCACTCCAGTGATTTTGCCTGGAGAATCCCATGGACAGAGAAGCCCGGTGGGCTACAGTCCATGGGGTCACAAAGAGTCCTGAAACGGCTTAGCATGCATGCACAGGTCAGCACATGGAGGGAGTCTGTCCAGAGCTGAAATACTAAAATTGCCTAGCCTCTCTTTTGGTTAGACACAGCCGTGAGACTCAGTTCTGATCACTGGCACATCAGCAGGAGTCTATCCATATTTTCCTCTTTTGTTTCCTCGCCACCCTACAGGGATCCTGGATCAAAACTGGGTTACTTGGCCATCAGCTAAGGCTGTTCAAGCAGGAGCCTAAGAACCAGATGGCACTGTGTGGCTACCACCCAGCCTTAAACTACTCACCTAATTTTGAATTACTGCTTGAGATAAATAAGTACCTATTTGGTTAAGCCCCTGTGTCAGAATTAGAGAAATTTTATAATAAAGCCATGAGGAATCATAAGAGGTTCAAAGTTTAGCCAAAACAAGTCTGACAGCATGAACCAACACTGGCTTGGCAAAGATCTATGCCCACCAAACATTAGTCTCCTTAGTTTCCTTCAGTTGAAATGGTATGTGTTTGGAAAATGACTACCATCATACTGGTGAGCAAAAAAGCTGAATTACCGAAAGCCATATATTATACAGTTGAATCTAAATTTTGTTAAGAGAAAAAAAAAAAATTGCTGTGTGAATGTCCAGAAGCTCAGAGGATTCTATTAAGCACGTTACTCAGAAGGAAAATAAAAATGCGTATTTTCATTTTAACAGTCATTTTGACAAAACTGCTTCAACATGTCCTGCTGGGTTTCCCACGGGCCAAGGGTATGGTGGATCTAGGCCAAGTGGAAGTCTATGGCAACCAAAGAAACTGGAAATGAGTGTCTGTTTGAGGTGCGTTAATTATGTGATTCTTTACATATGGCCTTGGGTGGATATTTTGAGGAAAAATGACTCATCTACTTTGTGATGTATATCACGTGAGTATCCAGTACAATGTAAGAGAACGGTAGGCTGACCATGTTTTTATTACACCACAGAAAGATATTTCTCAGATTATATTAGCACAGGTGTGGTTGCTAACATTCCTGCTACTTCCTTACTCATTTCCAAAGAAATTTATGCTCTTTCTGGGAAAAAATATGTTTTAAGCCAAGTGAAAGTGAAAGTAGCTCAGTCATGTCCAACTCTTTGCGACCCCCATGGACTACAGTCCATGGAATTCTCTAGCCCAGAATACCAGAATACTGGAGTGGGTAGCCATTCCCTTCTCCAGGGTATCTTCCCAAATCAGGGATTGAACCCAGGTCTCCCGCATTGCCGGTGGGTTCTTTACCAGCTGAGTCACCAGGGAATCCCAAGAATTCTGGACTGGGTAGCCTGTCCTTTCTCCAGTGGATATTCCAGACTCAGGAATCGAACCGGGGTCTCCTGCACTGCAGATGGATTCTTAACCAGCTGAGCTACTAGGGAAGCCCCAAAATAGTATTTATTCGGCATTATCTACAAATATGGACCATGCAGGCTACAAACAGACAGGCAGAGCAAGGAGTTGATTCCAACCCAGGGGATGGAGGGATCCTAAAGTATTCTCAAAGTGGGAACACCTACGAACACACCTTCCCCTCCAAACACACACACACAGTACATTCTAGAAAACCCACATAAAGATTATAATTCAGCCCTTCATGTCTAATCGGTGCATGCATGCATGCTCAGCCGTGTCCAATTCTCTGCCACCCCATGGACTATAACCTGCCAGGCTCCTCTGTCCATGGAATTTCCCAGTCAAGAATACTGGAGTGGGTTGCCAGTTCCTACTCCAGGGGATCTTCTTGACCTAAGGATTGAACCCACATCTCCTGAAGCTCCTGCATCGGCAGGTGGATTCTTTATCATTGCACCACTTCATACCTAATAATAATCAAGAAGTATCTCATCAAAACACATTGATAGAGCCATTTGGAAACAACTACATCAAACTATCCTGCTTGGTCTCCTATAGTTCAAGCCAGAGCAGAGCAGTGGTCCAGCCCAGGTGGGATGTTTCCAAGGAGATCTTGGCAACCGTGAGCAGCTAGATGAACATCTACACTGAGTGCAAAGCACTGTACGAGGCACAAAAATGAGTTCCACAAAACCTCACAAGATAGTATTGAGATCAGCAAAGAAAGAATTTTAGAAAACTGTGATAGATAGTTATGCAGATAATTGCATAGGAGGTGAAACTGAATAAATTAAAGCCAGGCTTCCCAGGTGGCTCAGTGGTAAAGAATCTGCGTGCCAAGCAGGAGACGCTGAAGACACAGGTTTGAACCCTGGATCAAGAAGACCCCCTGGCGGAGGAAATGGCCACTCCACTATTCTTGCCTGGGAAATCCTATGGACAGAGAAGCCTGGTGAGGTACAGTCCATGGGGTCACAAAAGAGTTGGACATGACCTGGCGACTAAACAGCAGCAGCAGCAACAGATAATAAAGCCGTGGGATGTTGTAAGATGTACAAGTAAGAAGCCACTAACTGTAATTACAAAATACACACCATCTCTACAGGGTCTCTGTGGACCCTCCAACCTTGATTCAGGACCTATTACTTTCCACATCAAACACATAATCTTGGATTGCACCTTGGCAACAACAATAAAAGCAGTGGATAAAAATGGGCGAAGGAATAATACCAATAATAACGATGGCTAACTTATATTGAGCCTTTAGGGGAGACGTATAATATATAATTAAAATAAACACATTAAAATATATAGTTAAAAGTGTAATATAAAGCTATGCATCTCAGTTAGAGAAGGAGTGATTTAGCATTATTTTGCTGAAACACAGGGAAAGGAGAGATGTTATACTCAATTGACAACATGGAGCCCAGCTCACTCACCTGCATTTCTGCCTAATGAGCACATGCCACTTTCTTCCCACCAGGAGCATGAATGAAGCCTAACAATTAACTGACAATTTAGCTTCCTGATAACAAACTAGAACTCTTTCACTAAGAAATAAGAGGGCCCAGGGATATATACCTTTTGTGTTGCTGCAAACTGATTTTCCAAGGTTTCTATAAATTAATTAGTCATTTCAGAATCTCATCAGAAGAATATATATGTAACTTTTTTTTTTCAAGTCCACCCATTGAACTGGTTCAGGCCTTTGGAATGACTGTGCACACACAGTGACAAAATGGCTTAATGCTTTCTAAGAAAAAAAGCACTTTTCCTTTATTATTCAGGGACGGTTCCTTGATCTCCCAGCTGGCAGGGAGAGACACAGAATTCACGCGCATGCACTTGCAAAGGACAATATTTCCTGCTATCTGACTGCTGCAACTTACAGATAAGATGGGAGGTTAGTTTGTATTTCTTTAATCATTTCTTTTCTTCAAATCTATTTCCTAGCACAGGGTCAGTTAGTATGACTGAAAGCCTTCATCTATAAAATTCTATTTGGATTTCTTCAAATATTTTTCTATTTGATGAGCTGTTAAAGGAGATTGCTCCCTTATCTCATCTTTATTTCATAGCAAGTTGGTATCAGTTTTTGCACAAAGAAGATACTACAGATTGGCTTACTCAACCTCAATTCCACTCTTTTTCTAGCTTCCTGCTAAAGCTGCACTGCTTTAAAGAAAACTGCCCCTCTTGGATTCTTTGCAACTAGTGTTCTGGATGCAAATTAATCTTACCCATTAGATGCACTGGAGGAAGGTCTTGAGGGAGGAGGTGAGTTGAAACAACTTCCTGGGGCCAGTTTCTGCTAACGGCAGTGGCCACTGTGTTTTTCTAATCTCTAAACCACGATTATGGCAGTAACTTCTTGTTCTAAGTAATTTCAGGAGCCACCATGACTCCTACTCCACCATTCACCTAATGATTTCTAGGGCTCCCTAGAAATAAGGATTTCCTTTCTTTCCCCCTCACTTGCTACATAGATGCTCTGTGCTGTGCTAAGTTGCTTCAGTTCAGTTCAGTTCAGTCGCTCAGTCGTGTCCGACTCTTTGCAACCCCATGAATTGCAGCATGCCAGGCCTCCCTGTCCATCACCAACTCCTGGAGTTCACTCAAACTCATGCCCATCGAGCCAGTGATGCCATGCAGCCATCTCATCCTCTGTCGTCCCCTTCTCATCCTGCCCCCAATCCCTCACAGCATCAGAGTCTTTTCCAATGAGTCAACTCTTCGCATGAAGTGGCCAAAGTATTGGAGTTTCAGCTTTAGCATCATTCCTTCCAAAGAACACCCAGGACTGATCTCCTTCAGAATGGACTGGTTGGATCTCCTTGCAGTCCAAGGGACTCTCAAGAGTCTTCTCCAACACCACAGTTCAAAAGCATCAATTCTTCGGTGCTCAGCTTTCTTCACAGTCCAACTCTCACATCCATACATGACCACAGGAAAAACCATAGCCTTGACTAGACAGACCTTTGTTGGCAAAGTATGCTAAGTACTGTCTCTGCTGTTCAATATGCTATCTAGATTGGTTATAACTTTCATTCCAAGGAGCAAGTGTCTTTTAATTTCATGGCTGCAGTCACCATCTGCAGTGATTTTGGAGCCCAGAAAAATAAAGTCTGACACTGTTTCCACTGTTTCCCCATCTATTTCCCATGAATTGATGGGACTGGATGCCATGATCTTAGTTTTCTGAATGTTGAGCTTTAAGCCAACTTTTTCACTCTCCTCTTTCACTTTCATCAAGAGGCTCTTTAGTTCTTCTTTGCTTTCTGCCATAAGGGTGGTGTCAACTGCATATCTGAGGTTACTGATATTTCTCCTGGCAATCTTGATTCCAGCTTGTGCTTCTTCCAGCCCAGCGTTTCTCATGATGTACTCTGCATAGAAGTTAAATAGCAGGGTGACAATATACACCCTTGACGTACTCCTTTTCCTATTTGGAACCAGTTTGTCGTTCCATGTCCAGTTCTAACTGTTGCTTCCTGACCTGCATATAGGTTTCTCAAGAAGTTGCCTCAGTTGTGTCTAACTCTGCAGCCCCATAGACTGTAGCCCACCAGGCTCCTCTGTCCATGGGATTTTCCAGGCAAGAATACTAGAGTGGGTTGTCATGCCCTCCTCCAGGGGATCTTCCCAACCCAGGTAGCAAACCTGTATCTCCTGTGTCTTCTGCATTGCAGGCAGATTCTTTACCACTAAGCAACTGGGAAAGTCCATTGTTACACAGATCTATTTTAATAAAAACATTTGATTTCAGTGCTTGGAAAACCACAGAGGAAAACATTAAGGGAGCAAAGCTTAATTTAGACCACTTCAAAACTGGTCAGATACTCTTTCTCCATCACCACCACTCGTCCACTTCAGAGCAGTAATCTAACCACAGGGTTAAGATTCACGAGCTCTAAGAAGCAACTTTTGACCATATGGTCCCATATGGTCCACTCCCCGAGAGCAATACCAGCCTTAAGAAAACATTCCAGTATTGCAAATCTTCAAGATCATTCCACAGCCAACCTCAAAACACTAGAATTCCACAATTCCCTGACCTCGCCTCCTTCTCTGCTTGCCTCCTTCAGTCTCATATGACTCAAATCAGAAGTGCTAGGAAATCTGTTATTCTATTCTATCCTACTGCTGCCCCTGTATCAAAACACCATTTGACTTCTTCCCACACATACACACACAAATGAAAGTTATAAAGGGGAGAATTTATAATTAAGAAGAGAATACAGACTTCTCTGATGGTCCAGCGGTTAAGAATACACCTGCTAAGGCAGGGGACACAAGTTTGATCCCTGGTCCAGGAAGATGCCACAGGGCAACTAAGCCTGTGAGCCACAACTGCTGAAGCCTGCATGCCTAGAGCTGGTGATATGCAACAAGAGAAAGCAACAAAAGCCCAGCATAGTCATAAGTAAATAAATAATTTTTTTTAGAAGAAAGAAGATGAAGTAGATCTGATTAGTAAGAAAAGGCCAGTGATCCCTTTGCTATGATATCAAGACATGTAAAAAACTATATTGAAAGGCAGTAAACTCTTTACTAACCTGGGGGAAGAGAGAATAAGTTGAATTGTCAATGGTGAATGAGTATAAAAACTCCCCATCGTACCACAGGCTTTTCCCCATGGGGGAATTCATTTTAGTCATAGCAAAGAGATGGGCGGGGTCGCAGCAGTCTTCCATCTGTTTCCTAGGAGAGAAAACGGAGAGAGAAAAGAACAGCAGGTTAAGTGAACAGCAGACTCATTCACTTGTCATTCCCACAGAGACGTGCAGCCTTACCTCAGTACCAGCTCACAAAAGCATCTGTGTCTCCAGGGTGATTAGACAACTATTCATTCACCCTTCCAGCCATCGGAATGCATGACTGGAGTATTTCAAGTTTTAAAAAGTTTCAGAAGAACAGACATCAGGTGGTAGGATTGTAAATTGGTGCAACCACTTTGGAAAACAGTATGTCGATGCCTCAGAAAATTAAGACTAGAACTACCATGTGACCCAGCTATTCCACTTCTGGGTATTTATCACATGTGCACAAAAACACTAATTTGAAAAGAAGATATATGCACTCCCGATGTTCACTACAGCATTAAAGTTGTCCCTTGGTATCTGCAGGGAACTGGTTCCAAGATCTGCCTCAGATACTAAAACCCACAGATGCTCAAGTCCCACAGTCAGCCCTCCATATCTGAAGTTCTGCATCCATGGATTCAACCGACCTCACATTGTGCGGTACTATATGTATTGTTTATTGGGAAAAAAAAAACCATGTAGAAGTGAACCTTATGGCAGTTCGAACCCATATTGTTCAAGGGTCAACTGAATTAACGATCATGTAATCATGTGCGTGCTCAGTCGTGTTCGATTCTTTGTGGGTCCACGGACTGCAGGACTGTAGCCCCCCAGGTTCCCCATCCATGGGATTTCCCAGACAAGAATATTGGAGTGGGTTGTCATTTCCTTCTCCAGTATTTACAATAGCCAAGATATAAAAACAACTTAAGCGTCCATCGATGGACGAATGGATAAAGAAGTTGTGGAACACCACAGAATACTACTCAGTCATAAAAAAAGAATGAAATCCTGCCATCTGCAACAACATGGATGACCCTTGAAGGTATTATGCTTAGTGACATAAGTCAGACAGAGAAAGACTGATTTCATTCATAGGCAGAATCTACAAAAATGAACAAAAAACCAAAATAAAACAAAAACAAACTCAGAGTTACAGAGATCAGATTAGTGGTTACCAGAAGGAAAAGAGGCTGGGGGATGGGTGAAACGAGTGAAGGCGGTCACCTCTCTGGTGATGGACGGTAACTAGATTTGAGGTGGTGATCAATTTGTAGTGTATACAGATGTCAAAGTATAAGGCTGTACACCTTACACCTGAAACTGATATAACTAAACAGAAACAAAGAAACATATCAGCTCTCACATGCAGCTGAAATGTGTCTGAAAGCAAAAATAGTCATTGTAATTGCAGACTGATGGATTTAAATATCCAAGGCTTGGATGGCTAACATCTCTTCATGGTAATGTACCATCAAGTGGTGACTTTCAGAGATCAGGGACTTTAGGAGAACTGTACAGAGTAGGAAATACACATATTGGCCCTAAAAAGGGTAAACCCCCCAAAAACTGAGGATATGATCCAAGAACGAGCCCTGGGAAATCTCTGGAAACAGAAACTGAATGAGATGAGGGATGTGATTTCAGGCACTGATGAAGCAACCTGCATTCCAGCTGGTAAATCTCGTGAGCTTTTCCTGTTCTTGTTTTGTCTGACCTCTCAATAGGGTGGGACACAGCTGAGCACAGGAAGGAGCTGAGAAGTCCCACTCCTTCCTTACCCCCTTTCTCTCTGAAACACCAGGGTCTTCTGGATCTCCCCCACCCACCCTCCTGGGATGGCTCACAGCTGTTCCTCTGCTGGTCCCTCACATGGAGGCTACTATTCTACAAGCCAGTCTTCACCCTCTCCTCAAATTCAAAGCCTGTCAGAAACCAACTCTGTTTCCTCACTGAGCTTTCAGGGATAAAAGAGCTTATTCCCCAGTCCCACTTCTAGAAGGACCAATAAAATAAACCGATGACATAAACCACTTCTGAATGGCACCCCCAAGTAGACTTGCCGGCTCAGACATCTTTAGCCACCAGGGGTACCCGAGCTTGGAGCTGAAAAATGGCAGATAATAAAATCATGCTTGGTCTCACAGGGTCGGTTCCACAACCAACCTAAATACCAAACCCCAAGGATGCTCAGGTTCCTTATATACAACGGCACAGTGTTTGCAGATAACCTACACACTTCTTGCCCTGTACCCTAAATCATCTCTAGATTACTTATCATACCTAATTCAATACAAGCATTATTAAAATAGTTATAAAGACAAATGCCATTAAATAGTGACCAGTGTGCAGCAAATTCAAGTTGGCTTTTTAGATCTTTAGGCATTTTTAATTTTTCCAAATACTTTCTATCCACCCATCAGTTGAATCCTTGGATGCAAAATCTGAGGATGAGGATTTACGGGCAACTGTACTTGGGTTCAAAACCTGGTTCTGCAACTTACTAACTCTATAACCCAGGAATGTTACTGGGCTTCAGAAATGGTCTCAGAAACTATTCTTGGGAATTCCCCTGAGGACATACAGGTGCAGCACGTAGACCAAGTTCAAGCTCAACGCGGAGACAGATAAACTGAATCATAGTCCGGGGTTCTTGCCGCCACCTGGTGCTTTCTCTGGTGCTTTTTGGTTGGCACCAGGGGAACTTCACAAAGGTTTCAACAGAAAGGACAGGACTGGGGTCTGGGGAAGCTGGCCTTCTTCTTTCACATTTGCTAGTATCTGTGTCCCTCTTGCTCCTACATCATCATCCCATTTCCCCCAAGTGCCCCTCTTCTCTCGCCTCTCCCATGTTCAATAATTCTTACTGTGTTCCATTATCCAAAAGGCAGCCTGAACAGAGGCAGGAAAGTTTTACAGTGAATTGCCTTCATTTTCTCAAAAGAGCATCCTGGGTACGATCGTCAGTTAACATAGAACAAGACATGGCTTAAGACTGTCTTTAAAAATGAGAACTGCGGACTTCCCTGGTGATCCAGCAGTTGAGAGTCCAGCTGCCAGTGCGAGGGACACGGGTTCAATCCCTGATCTGGGAAGTAAGATCCCACATGCCTCGGGGAAAGTGAGCCTGTGCCCTCCAACAAGAGAAGCCCATGCACAGCTAGAGTAGCCGCCCACTCACCGCAGAGGGGCAACTAGAGAAAGCCCTCGTGCAGCAACGAGACCCAGCACAGCCAATGACAAACTAAAATAACAAACAAAAATTAGGAGAATTATCTTAGGCATGACTCTGAGCTCTGTGAGGTGAGGAAAGTTTTGAGCCCTTAATCCTCTTCTGGTTAAATGGAAATAATGAGAAATGGAATACCTTTTAGTTCTTAGAGTGCTCCTAAGAGATAATTAAGGGAATACATGGGCTTTCCTGGTGTCTCAGAAGGTAAAGTTTCTGCCTGCAATGTAGGAGACCTGGGTTCAATCCCTGGGTCAGGAAGATGCCCTGGAGAAGGAAATGGCAATCCACTCCAGTATTCTTGCCTGGAAAATTCCATGGACAGAGGAGCCTGGCAGGCTATAGTCCATGCAGTCTCAAAGAGTCAGACATGACTGAGTGACTATCACTAACTATTATTAGTCCCAATTCACATCTGAGAAAACGGTATTAGGGCAATTGCAGGACATGCTTTTTCCTCTCTGCAAGGCTGCCTATCAGGACCATTCTGACTCACCCTTATCTTTCTCTTCCCTGAAGAAATGCTTTCTTAACACCAGCCAAACATGCCAGGTGCCTCCCTAGATCTTTCTCTACTTAATTCTCACAGTGAGTGACCTTGGAGCTACATAGCTTTAGGATTTTTTTTTTTTTTTCAGTAATTTAACTTGGGGCACATAACTAGCAAAGCAGGGTGGAGTGTGGCTTTGCTCCCAGGTCTTCTCACTTCATGTCTGGTACTTACTTTCAGCCAGACCATAGCTCTCGCCTCCAAACCAAGCTAAATTTGCCATTTAGCACAAAGTGCTACAGAAAACTCAGAAGAAAAAATTGTCCCAGCTACATAATAAGACCCCATTTAATCTTTATTAGTGGAGAGTGATATGTAAGTGTCCCAGCCACTTCCATATCACTTTATACTGGCTTCCTCTTTTCATCCTCATAAAAAACTAAGATAGAGATGATTACATTATCCTAAATTCACAGACGATGAAACTGAAGCTCGGTCCAAGAGATTTGCTCAAGTCAAGTTCATGAGGTAAATAAATGTTTGCTTAATTATCAATCAAATTGTGTGTTTAGATGGACTCAAATTCACACCTTTTCCTACAGCATCATCATGCTCAGGGCAACTATACCTTGAGGAGGGAAACCAAACACTGGACAAAAATAGAAACCATCACATGCATATAAATACTTTTAAAAATTCAACAAAGAATTATGAATTCAAATTCATAATAATCATAGCACCATTTGCAGTATGGGAGTGTTTTTCCTAGAAACTTATGAACTTTTCCCTCTATCCTCCATCCCGAGTGCCTCTGCATCTTCCGTCTGTCAGGCCCTTTGTCTAGAGGGTGGCTGAAAAGAGACTACAACGTAAAAGTGTGCTCACTCCCCTATTCCTGAGAAGGGCCCCACGAGCTCACCAGCCATATGGCTACATAACCACAGAAGCAAAAGCAGAAGTGGAGATGGTTCTCCCGGCAGCAGGACTGGGAATCAGGGTAGTGGTAGCAATGACTTTTACTGAGCTCTTGCTTAACACTGCTAGGTTTGGGGGAAAAGAAAGTTGAGCTTCACCTCCTGCCATCCTACAGGTGATCCTGGAGAGAAGACACATACCAGCTTTTAGAATGTTTAGCAATTTTTATTCCAACCCCCTTTTTCATCCTTGGCACTGATGCTGCCTATTCTTTGCTTCTCTTATGCCTACAAGCAAAGTTGCTTCAGTCGTGTCCAACTCTTTGCGACTCTCTGGACTATAGCCCACCAGGCTCCTCTGTCCATGGGATTCTCCAGGCAAGAATACTGGAGGGAGTTACCATGCCCTCCTCCAGGGGATCTTCACAACCCAGGGACCAAACCTATGTCTCTTATGTCCCCTGCATTGGCAAGCCAGTTCTTTACCACTAGTGCAACCTAGGAAGCCCAATTTTTATGGCAGGCAATAAAATCACAGGGTTAAAATGGTAAAAGTAAATCCATTTTAATGTTCAAGTTTAAATCTTCAGATTATTAATTTTTACCAGTTGAGTGTAAGGTGAGTACTGGAGTTAAAGCGCAAGTGGTTTTTATTATTTGAATTTAAGCTTCTGCAGAGCTCCTACCCATGACACTATAGCTGCTTTGTGAAGTTAAGTTATTAGGAGCCACATGCTAAAAACTCACTCAGGTTCTCATCGCCTACCAGTGAAAGCCATGCATATCAACAAAGCCAAAAGGACCATACTGGCTTACTGTGCCAGAAAGACTGAGAGACTAACAGACAAATAAGAGTGAAAAGCCAATCACTCAGTGAATAACACCCAGTAATAGCAGAAACTGCGACGGACCGCGCAGCAGAAGCGCACCGCCTGCGAGGACCTTGCAGAAGCGTGGCTGAGAGGACCTACCCCCCACTCGAAGCCAGGGCCGGCAGCCAGGAGGAGCTACCCCATGACCGAGGTCAGGGGCAGCGCCCGAGAGGAGCAACCCCACGTCCAAAGAGCGATGGCTGCGTGGGTACAGGAGGGCTGAGAGGTCAGGAGGGGCGGCGGTGAGGAGATGCCCCTCGTCCAAGGTAAGGGGCAGCAGGTGCACTTTGCTGGAGCAGCCGTGAAGAGATATTCCATGTCCAAGGTAAGAGAAACCCAAGTAAGACGGTAACTGTTGCAAGGACATCAGAGGGCAGACACACTGAAACCGTAATCACAGAAAACTAGTCAATCTAATCACAGGGACCACAGCCTGGTCTAACTCAGTGAAACTAAGCCATGCCCTATGGAGCCACCCAAGACGGGCGTGTCATGGTGGAGAGGTCTGACAGAATGTGGTCCACTGAAGAAGGGAATGGCAAACCACTTCAGTATTCTTGCTTTGAGAACCCCATGAACAGTATGAAAAGGCAAAATGATAGGATACTGAAAGAGGAACTCCCCAGGTCAATAGGTCCCCAGTATGCTACTGGAAATCACTGGAGAAATAACTCCAGAAGGAATGAAGGGATGGAGCCAAGGCAAAAACAATATCCGGTTGTGGATGTGACTGGTGATAGAAGCAACATCTGATGCTATAAAGAGAAATATTGCATAGGAACCTGGATTGTTAGGTCCATGAATCAAGGCAAATTGGAAGTGGTCAAACAGGAGATGGCAAGAGCGAACATCGACATTCTAGGAATCAGCGAACTAAAATGGACTGGAATGGGTGAATTTAACTCAGATGACTATTATATCTACTACTGCGGGCAAGAATCCCTTAGAAGAAATGGAGTAGCCATCATGGTCAACAAAAGAGTCCGAAATGCAGTACTTAGATGCAATCTGAAAAATGACAGAATGATCTCTGTTCATTTCCAAGGCAAACTATTCAATATCACGGTAATCCAAGTCTATGCCCCAACCAGTAATGCTGAAGAAGCTGAAGTTGAACGGTTCTATGAAGACCTACAAGACCTTTTAGAACTAACACCCAAAAAAGATGTCCTTTTCATTATAGGGGACTGGAATGCAAAAGCAGGAAGTCAAGAAACACCTGGAGTAACAGGCAAATTTGGCCTTGGAATACGGAATGAAGCAGGGCAAAGGCTAATAAAGTTCTGCCAAGAGAACGCGTTGGTCATAGCAAGCACCCTCTTCCAACAACAAAAGAGAAGACTCTACACATGGACATCACCAGATGGTCAACACCGAAATCAGATTGATTATATTCTTTGCAGCCATAGATGGAGAAGCTCTATAGAGTTAGCAAAAACAAGACTGGGAGCTGACTGTGGCTCAGATCATGAGCTCCTTATTGCCAAATTCTGACTGAAATTGAAGAAAGTAGGGAAAACCACTAGACCATTCAGGTATGACCTAAATCAAATCCCTTATAATTATACAGTGGAAGTGAGAAATAGATTCAAGGGACTAGATCTGATAGATAGAGTGCCTGATGAACTATGGACGGAGGTTCATGACACTGTACAGGAGACAGGGATCAAGACCATCCCCATGGAAAAGAAATGCAAAAAAGCAAAATGGCTGTCTGGGGAGGCCTTACAAATAGCTGTGAGAAGAAGAGAAGGGAAAAGCAAAGGAGAAAAGGAAAGATATATATATATATATATAAAGAAAGATATAAGCATCTGAATGGAGAGTTTCAAAGAATAGTAAGAAGAGATAAGAAAGCCTTCCTCAGTGATCGATGCAAAGAAATAGAGGAAAACAATACAATGGGAAAGACTAGAGATCTCTTCAAGAAAATTAGAGATACCAAGGGAACATTTCATGCAAAGATGGGTTCGATAAAGGACAGAAATTTTATGGACCTAACAGATGCAGAAGATATTAAGAAGAGGTGGCAAGAATACACAGAACTGTACAAAAAAGAGCTTCATGACCCGGATAATCACGATGGCGTGATCACTCATCTAGAGCCAGACATCGTGGAATGTGAAGTCAAGTGGGCCTTAGAAAGCATCACTACGAACAAAGCTAGTGGAGGGGATGGAATTCCTATCGAGCTATTTCAAATCCTGGAAGATGATGCTGTGAAAGTGCTGCACTCGATATGCCAGCAAATTTGGAAAACTCAGCAGTGGCCACAGGACTGGAAAAGGTCACCTTTCATTCCAATCCCAAAGAAAGGTAATGCCAAAGAATGCTCAAAGTACCGCACAACTGCACTCATCTCACACACTAGTAAAGTAATGCTCAAAATTCTCCAAGCCAGGCTTCAGGTTCACGTGAACCGTGAACTTCCAGATGTTCAAGCTGGTTTTAGAAAAGGCAGAGGAACCAGAGATCAAATTGCCAACATCCGCTGGATCATGGAAAAAGCAAGAGAGTTCCAGAAAAACATCTATTTCTGCTTTATTGACTATGCCAAAGCCTTTGACTGTGTGGATCACAATAAACTGTGGAAAATCCTTCAAGAGATGGGAATACCAGGCCACCTGACCTGCCTCTTGAGAAACATATATGCAGGTCAGGAAGCAACAGTTAGAATTGGACATGGAACAACAGACTGGTTCCAAATAGAAAAGGGTATACGTCAAGGCTTTATATTGTCACCCTGCTTATTTAACTTATATGCAGAGTACATCATGAGAAACGCTGGGCTGGAAGAAGCACAAGCTAGAATCAAGACTGCCGGGAGGAACGCAATAACCTCAAATATGCAGATGACACCACCCTTATGGCATAAAGTGAAGAGGAACTCAAAAGCCTCTTGATGAAAGTGAAAGAGGAGAGTGAAAAAGTTGGCTTAAAGCTCAACATTCAGAAAACTAAGATCATGGCATCTGGTCCCATCACTTCATAGGAAATAGATGGGGAAACAGGGGAAACAGTGTCAGACTTTATCTTTTTGGGCTCCAAAATCACTGCAGATGGTGACTGCAGCCATGAAATTAAAAGACGCTTACTCCTTGGATGGAATGTTATGACCAACCTAGATAGCATATTGAAAAGCAGAGACATTACTTTGCCAACAAAGGTCCATCTACTCAAGGCTATGGTTTTTCCAGTATTCATGTATGGATGTGAGAGTTGGACTGTGAAGAAGGCTGAGAGCTGAAGAATTGATGTTTTTGAACTGTGGTGCTGGAGAAGACTCTGGAGAGTCCCTTGGACTGCAAGATCCAACCAGTCCATTCTAAAGGAGATCAGTCCTAGGTGTTCTTTGGAAGGACTGATGCTAAAGCTGCAACTCCAGTACTTTGGCCACCTCATGCAAAGAGCTGACTCATTGGAAAAGACCCTGATGCTGGGAGGGATTGGGGACAGGAGGAGAAGGGGATGACAGAGGATGAGATGGCTGGATGGCATCACCGACTCAAAGGACGTGAGTCTGAGTGAACTCCGGGAGATGGTGATGGACAGGGAGGCCTGGCGTGCTGTACTTCATGGGGTCGCAAATAGTCGGACATGACTGAGCTATTGAACTGAACTGATAGCAGAAAGTGAAGAGGAACTAAAGAGCCTCTTGATGAAGGTGAAAGAGGAAAGTGAAAATCTGGCTTAAAACTCAACATCCAAAAAACTAAGATCATGACATCTATCCCATTCCTTCATGGCAAATAGATGGGGAAAAAATGGAAACAGTGACAGACTTTGTTTTCTTGATCTCCAAAATCACTGCAGATAGTCACTGCAGCCATGAAATTAAAACATGCTTGCTTCTTGGAAGAAAAGTTATGACAAACCTAGACAGCATACTAAAAAGAAGAGCCATCACTTTGCTGACAAAGGTATGATTTTTCCAGAAGTCATGTATGGACCTGAGAGGTGGACCATAAAGAAAGCTGAGCGTCGAATTGATGCTTTTGAACTGTGGTGTTAGAGAAGCCTCTTGAGAGTCCCTTGGACAGAAGGAGATTAAGCCAGTCAATCCTAAAGAAACCAACTCTGGATATTCATTAGAAGGACAAATGCTGAAGCTGAAGCTACAATACTTTGGCCACCTGATGCGAAGAGCCAACTGATTGGAAAATACCTTAATGCTGGGAAAGACTGAAGGCAAAAGGAGAAGGGGGTGACAGAGGATGAGATGGCTGGATGGCATCATCGACTCAATGGATTTGAGTTTGAGCAAACTCCAGGAGAAGCTGAAGGACAGGGAAGCCTAGTGTACTGTAGTCCATGCGGTTGCAAAGAGTCGGACACGACTGAGCGACTGAACAACAAAGCAACATGAACCCTGCTAAGATCTCTTAGATGCCATGTTCATTGCTCTAGGCACCAGACACGATGAAGGTTGGGAGGCTCCCACTCCAGTGACTGACACTATTGTGCCCCTCCAGAGGAAGAAGTGAATTTGAGAAAGCAAACTTGAAGAAGAGTTCTACCTCTAAAGAGTTCAGCTTTAGACTCAGCTAAACATCTGATTTGATGCCATCTCTGGCCTTCCTGAACAGGTATGCGACAGAGGCTTGTGTGATCATGCCCTTCATCATCATATCTAAACAGGGTATTGAAGCAACCCAAACAGGAAATATCATAAAAGTTGACTGTTCATAACTGAGTGTGTAATTTAAAATTCTATAAGCAACCTAGGAGTAAATGGAATGAGGATTTCCTTATGTGCTTTCTATATTGAAATTCCATCCATCAGGCGAAGTATAAATAAATGTATCTTTAATACTTTAAGAGGAAAATGCTGCAATAATAAATTTATTGTGAAAGCGATTAATTTTACATACAAAAGTTACGAAGGATTATTGATTACAGAAGAGAATAAACTGTCAGTTAAAGGAAATATTAAGTGTGCCTAGAAGATAACTTTAAGGAAAATATTGCATTTTTTCGGCCAATAAATATTTATAAAATTCTACATAATAATATAAGACAATATAACAGAGTTGAAGTTTCATGAAAATCCAAATCTTTGTATAATTAGTTGATATACTAGCATTCAAAATATTAAACAAAATAACCTTTAAGAACTATATTTGATTTTTAGTTTTTAAATTACATTTAGATAGTGAGTTGTTCAGGGAAAAAAAATCCCTAGTTGGGAACTCTTCATATGCAAGATTGTTAAATGCCAAATTTGCTCCTAAAAATTTCATGAAAATAAAAACCCCCACAAACATCATGAGAAATCATCACGACCCAGTCATAATAGAGAATTCCTCATATCCTTCGTAATTGTTTTATTCTTCTTAAAAGCACTTAATACTATTTATATGCTTTTTAAAAAATATTTATGTGCTTAGCTGCACCAGGTCTTTTTTTTAATTTAAATTTATTTATTTTAATTGGAGGTTAATTACTTTACAATATTGTATTGGTTTTGCCATACATCAATATGAATCCGCCACGGGTGTACACGTGTTCCCAATCCTGAACCCCCCTCCTGCCTCCCTCCCTGTACCATCCCTCTGGGTCATCCCAGTGTACCAGCCCCAAGCATCCTGTATCCTGCATTGAACCTAGACTGGCGATTCATTTCTTATATATTATACATGTTTCAATGCCATTCTCCCAAGTCATCCCGCCCTCTCCCTCTCCCACAGAGTCCAAAAGACTGTTCTATACATCTGTGTCTCTTTTGCTGTATCGCATACAGGGTTATCGTTACCATCTTTCTAAATTCCATATATATGCATTACTATACTGTATTGGTGTTTTTCTTTCTGACTTACTTCACTCTGTATAATCGGCTCCAGTTTCATCCACCTCATTAGAACTGATTCAAATGTATTCTTTTTAATGGCTGAGTAATACTCCATTGGAAAGCTGTGGTACATATGCACCGGGTCTTAGTTGTAGCATGTGGGATCTAGTTTCCTGAACAGGGATTGAACCCAGGCCCCTTCCGCACTCGGAGCATGGCGTCTTAGCCACTGGACCACCAGGGAAGTCCCTATACGTTATACGTTTTATCTATAGTTTTACTTATTGTCTGTCTCCGCAAGTCCCACGATTCAAACTCCTTGAGGGCAAAGACTTTTGTCTTACACAAAATAAGTGCTTAATATATGCTGATCAACTGGATGAATAAATTACAAGTAGGAAGAAAAGAAAAAAAAACATAAGAGAATCAAGAGAACCTCAATGCACATTTTGTTACCACTTGTCGAAATTCAAATTGAGGAAGTCAATTCTTTCCAGTTTTAGTCTATGGAGACCAAAAAACAAAAGCCTGACAAAATAGTTGCTACAGCTGGGAGGGATTGGGGGCAGGAGAAGAAGGGGACGACAGAGGATGAGATGGCTGGATGGCATCACAGACTCGATGAAGGTGAGTCTGAGTGAACTCCGGGAGATGGTAATGGACAGGGAGGCCTGGCATGCTGCAATTCATGGGGTCGCAAAGAGTCGGACACGACTGAGCGACTGAACTGAACTGAACTGAACTGAACTGACAGGTGAGTAAACATTTTCAGTAGCAGCAGATCCAGGATTTTTAAGGTTCGATGATAGGTGAATCCAAAGTTCCTTACACTGTGCACTAACAAACATTACTCTGATCAAAGTGAGCATGTCTTTGGGATTGCAGGCCTGCAGCACAGGGACCACAGGACTGCTCCATCAGTGAATGGTGCCAATAAATTCTGTTTCCTTCACCACTGTCAAACTTTCAAAATTTGACTTCTAAAATGTTAGATAAGTTTTCAGATTTTAATCTTGCCTCCAAAAAGTTCCTTCTATTCTAACGCTATCTGACTTCAGTCAAGTATTGATTGTAACATTTGGCTTTTGGCCATAATGTGTATCTAATGCATTTCCTCCGTTCAATCAATGGTTCTTACTGTAAACTGTACTGAGTTCACAAAATTCCTTTTAGATTAGTATATGTTAACTCCTTGGGTTAACATTTTCATTGCTAAAAATGTGCCCACATAACCACATCAGAGGATGGTTTTGAAAGTGGGGTAATACATATAAAATGCTTAGCACATTATATGCTTTCCATAAGTATTCATTCTCCTTAACAGTCAGGGACCATACCATTCTGCTTGTTTCTCATGATCTGCAGTTATGATGGCTTTCTAGATATAATTATTAATAGTTATCCCCCTTCTATTCCCAAACATGTCCCTATTTGGATGATAAATTATATATTCACTCCATCAAGAGTAGAAGATAAACAGAGACTCCTATAAAAGAGGGCCTTTCTTTAAGTGCAGAATCTAATGGCCTAAGAGAAATCAGACAAGTTTCTTTTTTTACATATGTAAATCACAGATTTCACAGAAATTATGGCAGGTAGAGTTTGGACCACTCTGAAGTTTTTTGTTTTTTGGTTTTTTTTTGCCCTAACATAAAGAAATCTGTGTCTTAAAACTACCCATTCTGAAGTGAGTTTAAAAATCAGGAGTCACTGCTGAGAGTCCAGGATCTGGAATAAGCACTAGAAGTTGCTCTGAAGTGAACGAACAGCAGGGCCCTGCCTGCAGCAGACGTGGGAGCAGGTGGTGACAATACCATCTCTGTGGCAAAGACCACATCTTCTGTCCACACCACGGCCCCATAGATGGCTTAGATCCCTGACCTAAGAGATTCAAAATACCCCCTCAGTATAGGGGAGAGATCTGTATTCATCTTATTTCTCTGCAAAATTCTCTTGAACGGTGTGGAGGAGAATTACTTTCATGAGATTATTGCTTACAATAATCTTTTCTACAGTTATAATAAAAAAGCTTCTCAAAGATTAATATTCTGTATAATTTGCCAGGACTACAAAAACAGGGAAAAACAACTCTTGCGTACTACTCAAGATGGCAAGCAATCTTTTATTTAGTGGCATTTTATTCTTCACATTTGAAATGACTGCATAATAAGGAAAAAGTACTCCAAAGAGAAATCAATTTATGCCACATGTAAGTTGCATTTCTCTACCACAGGCAGAGCAGACTTTAAGAAAGGAACTTTTGGAAAACAAGTATTTCAAAGATAATCTGGTTTTCCCAAATACATATTTGTTCTGTAATGTGCTTAACAAGTATATATGATTATTTGAACTGAAGAGCATAAATTTTTCCAGGAAGAATCTCAATAAGCACTTACCTGCAATCTTCCAACTTATGCTTATATATCTATACAACTAGAAAACCTCTAATATTATCCTCTGAGAATCACATGTTTGCTTTTTTGGTAACTGAAACTGACTAGACTCCTTTGACCAGCATTCATTATTTGATTCATTCAATAAATATTTATGGAGCATTTTCTATGTGCCCAGTGCTATTCCAGGTGCTACAGCCAGAATGGGAGCTAGGAAAAGGAGAGGTGGGAATACTCTGCCCTTGTAAATTCTAACAGAGAAGATAAACAAATGATAAATAAAGTATGTGGGTAAGGGGTGGGGTGTAATTTTCAGCAGGGGGCTAAGTAAGTCCTCACTGGTAACTGAGTTTACTCAGACGGAGGTGAGGAAAGTAAGTCATATAGATATCGAGGATATCCCAGGGAGAGCACTTGGGAAGAACAAACAAGTACAAAAGTCTCAAGGCAGGAGTGACCCTGATATGTTCAAAGAACATGAAGGAAACCAACGAAGCTAGACTATGGGTTGGGGAGAGGGGTTCAGAGAAGGAGGATCAGGTCAGATTGCGTATGTGGCTTTTACTCCAGTGAAAGGAGCAGAATCTGTCCTCACCACCAAACTTCTGGTGGCATCATCCACAGCCAGCCAAGAATAAATCCAACTCCAAGATCATGTAAACATTTGGATTTTACTGAAGTTGTAATGGAGGGGGCTGGGTCGCCACACAACAGAAACGTCAATACCTATCTCTCCCCTGGATACAATTCTATCACTTCCTCTAGACTATTGGAAGGCCTGATGCTGAAGCTGAAACTCCAATACTTTGGCCACCTGATGCAAAGAGCTGACTCATTGGAAAAGACCCTGATGCTGGGAAAGATTGAAGGCCGGAGAAGAAGGGGACGACAGAGGATGAGACGGTCGGATGGCATCACCAACTCAATGGAAATGAGTTTGAGTAAACTCCGGGAGTTGGTGATGGACAGGAGGCCTGGCATGTTGCAGTCCTGGGGTTGTGAAGAGCCAGAAATGACTGAGTGACTGAACTGAAATGAACCCAAAATCTGGCCTTTTCTCCATCACCTCTCTCTCTCTTATCCAGAGAAATTTCACTTGATTAATCCCTCTAACTTTGACTCCTTTCGTAATCATTTAACAACAAACTTAGGTATGAGAAGATCTATTATACAAACTTTTTTTCTGATTTTTCCCCTCTTTTTGTTCCTAGCCACAACAGTTAGACAAGGGGAAAAAAATCACAGGAATCCAAATCAAAAAGGAAGAAGTACAACTGTCACCGCTTGCAGATAACATGACACTATACACAGAAAATCCTAAAGACATCACCAAAAAATTAATAGAACTCATCAAAGAATTCAGCAAAGTTGCAAGAGAAAAAATCAATAAACAAAAATTTATTGCATTTCTAATAACTAAAATAAATTATCATTAAGAGAAATCAAGAAAAAATTCCATGTACAATCATATCAAAAACAATAAAATACTTGAGAATAAATCTAACTAAGGAGATAAAAGACTTACTTGGAAAACTGTAAGACACTGATGAAAAGAAGTTGAAGACACAAAGTAACAAATATACTGTGTTCATGGACTGGAAGAATTAATAACGCTAAAGTGACTATATACCCAAATGCAATCTGCAGACTCAATGTAATCACTATCAAAACACCAATGGTGTTTTTCACAGAACGAGAACAAACAGTTATAAAATTTGTATGGAATACAAAAAAGACCCCACATAGCAAAGCAATCTTGATAAAAGAGAACAAAGCTGGAGGTATCCCTGATTTCAAACTATACTACAAAGCTACAGTAATCAAAACAGTATAACACTGATGAAAACCAGATACACAGATCTATGGAACAGAATAGAGAGTTCAGAAACAAACCCACACTTAAATGATCAATTCAGTTCAGTTCAGTTCAGTCACTAGTCATGTCCGACTCTGCAACCCCATGAATCGCAGCATGCCAGGCCTCCCTGTCCATCACCAACTCCCGGAGTTTACCCAAACTCACATCGTTCGAGTAGGTGATGCCGTCCAGCCATCTCATCCTCTGTCATCCCCTTCTCCTCCTGCCTCCAATCTTTCCCAGCATCAGGGTCTTTTCCAATGAGTTAACTCTTTGCATGAGGTAGCCAAAGTATTGGAGTTTCAGTTTCAACATCAGTCCTTCCAGTGAACACCCAGGACTGATCTCCTTTAAGATGGACTGGTTGGATCTCCTTGCAGTCCAAGGGACTCAAGAGTCTTCTCCAACACCACCGTTCAAAAGCATCAATTCTTCAGCGCTCAGCTTTCTTCTCAGTCCAACTCTCACATTCATACATGACTACTGGAAAAACCACAGCCTTGACTAGATGGACCTTTGTTGGCAAAGTAATGTCTCTGCTTTTTAATATGCTATCTAGGTTGGTCAGTTAGTCTATGGCAAAGATGGTAAGCATAAACCATGGGAAAAAGACAGCCTCTTCATTAAATGGTGTTGGGAAAACTGAACAGCTACATGCACAAGAATCAAACTGGACTATTTGCTCACACTATATAAAAAATAAGCTACAAATGGATTAAAGACTTAAATATAGACCTGAAACCAAAAAATGACTAGAGGAAAACACAGGCACTAAGCACTTCGGTCTCAGTCTTAAGCAATATTTCCTTAAACAGAGGAAACAAAAGCCAAAATAAGGAAATGAAGCTACATCACACTAAAAAAAATGTTTTACATAGCAAAGGAAACTAACAGTGAAACAAAAAGGCAGCCTACTAAAGAGGAGAAAATATTTGCAAGAAATATATTTGATAAGGGGTTGAATTCCAGAGTACACAAAGGACATATACAACTCAACATTAAAAATTCCAGTTAAAAAACCGGCAAAGGACCTAAACAGACATTTTTCCAAAGAAGACATACAGATGTCCAACAAGCACATGAAAAGATGCTCCACGTCACTAATCATCAGAGAAATGCAAATCAAAACTGCAATAAAATATCACCTCACATCTGTCAGAATGGCTATCATCAAAGAGACAACAAATAACAAGCGTTGGTGATGATATGAAGAAAATGGAACCCTCGAACACTGTTGGTGAGAATGTAAACTGACGCAGCTACGATGGAAAACAGTATGGAGATTCCTCAAAAAGTTAAAACCTGAAGTACTATATGATCCAGCAATTCCACTCCTGGGTGTTTATCTGAAAAGTGGAAACACTAATTCTGAAAGCTATAAATGTTAAGCATTCAGACGGTGTGAGTGTGTGTGTTGTTGGCCCAGAACCACTGTCTGGGGGGACAGTGTCTCCTGGTGGAAAGTGGAGGGCTTGGCTCTCCTAGAAGCAAAGTTTGGGTCAGTGAGAGTTAAATAGATGTGGTTGCTGTAACAAAAAGCTCTCAAGCTACAGTAGCTATCTAAAAAGAGAAAACAATTTATTCTTTGGATACTTCTATGGGATCACTTGGAAACTCTGTTTTCTTTCTGTTTCTTACGCTGCCTTCACCTTGGGTGTGGCCAAAGCTGTATCACAGATCAATGCTCCAGCTCATGGGAAAGGGAAGGGAATGTGGAAGAGCCCCCACCCAGACCCAGTATTGGCACATGTCACCTCTGCTTATGTTTCACCAGTGAGAACTCAGTCCATGGTTACACCTAGCTGCAAGGGAGGCTGGGAGTGGCATCCGACTACAGTTCTGTTATAGCGGCAGGACAGATCTGGGGAGTAGCTGCCACTCTGGGTATCATGTATTTTTCCTTTGTTCCCTCATCCATCCACATTTTCCCTGTAGGGCCAGGCCCTTCTCTGTAGCGGTCCTTTAGTCTCAGCTCTTCCTTGGCTGGGTGTCCTCAGGCAAGTGACTCAGCTCTGAGCCTCTATGTCTTCATCTGTCAAAGGAGCTCCCCTCTCCCCTCCTGAGGTCGGTTCAGGCCGTAGCCTGGAGCCTGCAGTGGGGCCCAGAAGGCCCAGCTCCTCAGGTGTGGGCAGGAAGTGTTTCTCATACCCAGAGCCCAGTGGTGCCAAGGGTTTAGCCAAGATATGGAAGCAACTAAGTGCTCATTGATGGATAAATGGATGAAGAAGATGTAGTGTGTATATATAACAGAATATTGTTGTTGTGTAGTGGCTAAGTCACATCCAGCTCTTTTGCAACCTCATGGACTATAGCCCATGAAGCCCCTCTGTTCATGGGATTTACCAGGCAATAATAATACCAGAGCTGGTTGCCATTTCCTTCTCCAACAATGGAATATTACTCCACCATAAAAAATGAAATCTTGTCATTAGTGAGAACACGGATGGACCTAGAATGTATTATGCTAAAAAGTGAAATCAGTCAGACAGAGAAAGACAAATATTGTATTATTTCAATTATATATGGAATATAAAAACAAATGAACAAATGTAACTAAATAGAAAGAGACTCCTAGATATGGAGAACAAACAGGTGGCTGCCAGAGGGAAAGGGGGTCAGCAAAGGAGAGAAATAGGTGAGGGAGATTAAGATGTACAGATTCATAGTTACAAAATAAATGCCAGAGGTATGAAATGTACAGTGTGGGGCTGCTATGCATATAACAAATTATCAATAAGGGTCTACTGTACAGCACAGGAAACTATACTCAATATTTTATAATAACCTATAAGGGAAAAGAATCTTAAGTATATGTACTTACGCATATATATGGCCTTCCAAGGCGGTGCAAAGGGTAAGAACCCTCCTACCAATGCAGGAGACGTAAGAGGTGTGAGTTCAATTCCTAGGTCAGGAAGACCCCTGGAGGCAACCTACTCCACCCACTCCAGTATTCTTGCCTGGAGACCGTCCATAGGGCCACAGAGAGTTGGACACAACTGAAGCAACTGAGCACGCACACACACGTGTGTGTGTGTATATATATGTGTGTGTGAGTGTGTGTGTGTATACGTGTATATATATATGTAGTTTGCTGTACACCTGAAATTAAAACAACACTGTAAATCAACTATATTTCAATAAAAGATACAATTTTAAAAATAATGTACAGTATGGGGAAGATAGTAATTATGTAATATCTTTGTATAGTGACAGATGGTAACTAGACTTACCATGGTGAGCATTTTGAAATGTATAGAAATATCACATTACTATGTTGTATAACAGGAACTAACATAGTGTTGTAGGTCAATTATACTTCAAAAACAAAAAACTCACAGAAAAAGAGATCAGATTTTCATTTCCAGAGGTGACAGAGTGGGGAAAGGGCAATTGGATGAATGTTCTTCAAAATGTACAAAATCCCAGTTACAAGATAAATAAATATAAGGAATATAATGTACAACACGATAAATATAATTAACACAGATATATAGAGAGGTTTATATATAGAGGTTAAAAGATTAAATCCTAAGAGTTCTCATCATAAGGACAAATATTTTTTCTATTTCTTTAATGTTGTAGCTATGAGATGATGGATGCTCACTAAACTTATTGTGATAATCCATTCATGATGCATGTAGGTCATTATGCTGAAAATAAAATAAAATCATCTCTCTTCAGAACCACTTTTTTCTTATTTTAATAACGCCTAGGTCTGAGATTATTTTCTGTGAAAGATAAGAAGTGAGAAAATAAAGGATATTACAAATGTAGATGGCAAGAAGTTAGTAGAAAAGGAGACAAATGTGATAGAAACCATGTAAGTCTTCCAAACTATACAGATTTGTCTAAACTAGGAAACTGAACCAACAAACATGAGATGACCTAAGTGGTAAGTTTTAGAAGTTCAAGCCCAGGAGTCAAATTTGTTGGATTCACCTCAGCTTTGCCTTCAGTGCAGGACTGGAGCATTAGTCCTAAAATTCTTCCAGACCATGGCTGTCTCTTCTACGGTTTATGGCACACACACCTGGCATTTCAGTGCATAATCATTCTGGTATTTGAACATGTTCAAAATTATTTTCTGAGGAAAATTTTGGCTTTTTGCATTATGACCCACTTTCACAGGATGGAACTCTGTGCAACAACACAAACCAGGGATTCTCAATTTTCTTACCAGAATATTAACTGTACCACCTGCTTGCCTAAAGCATATGGGTCTCTCTTTACTCAGCACAGAATATCAGCCGTTCAGGTTGTCAACAACCTTCAATCGACCATCATCTAGTTTCCATTAAATTATGGTTAAAGGAACAAGTATTTGGGAGAGACATAGGGATGTGTTAGCTGATTTTTCCTTGGAGTTAGAGTTACATTTTCTTTCTCTATATCAAATCAAACCACAAACAAGCCAGCTATTTGCATAACTAGTATCTATTTTTAACTGTCCACTCTATAAACTTCCACAGATGAGAATACACCTTTTGTTCAGGTCAAATGTATAAACTCAGTTTACCTGCAACATGTTGTGAAAACAATCAGGCAGGCATTTTCATTTCATCTATCTATCATCCCTCTTCTTGTTGCTAGGTTCGCTACATTCATACTCAATTTTGAATTGTTTTGTGGATATCATTGACCCTATCTACATAGAAAAGTATTGAGAGAGTTGACAGCAACAGTTAAGGAGAAGCATATGCTTAAAAATGGAAACAAAAGTGGAGATGACTTTTAAAAGCTAAAAGCACTGAGAAAATAAAAGATATTACAAGTGCAGATGGAATGAGTCCTTTGATAGAGTGGATAAAGAAACAATTGAAAAAAGAGAAGGAAAAATGACAGATTAAAGGAAAAAAAATTTTTTAGTTTGTCAGTAAAAGACAAAAAGAGGCTGAAAACTAGAGACTAGATAAGCCTACTCTCAATGCTTTGAGGTGAACAAGACTGCATTCAACTGAGGGAAACACAAAAAAACATTATCCCTCCAGGGAGAGAGAATCACTATTAATAGATTTTTATGTGCATTTTTCCTATGCATTAAGTCAATTACTCCCTTAGTCAGTAAATACTCAACAAATATTTATTGAGTACCTCAGTCAGTCAGTCAGTCAGTTCAGTCACTCAGTCGTGTCCGACTCTTTGCAACCCCATGAATCGCAGCACACCAGGCCTCCCTGTCCATCACCAACTCCCGGAGTTCACTCAGATTCATGCCCATCGAGTCAGTGATGCCATCCAGCCATCTCATCCTCGGTCGTCCCCTTCTCCTCCTGCCCCCAATCCCTCCCAGCATCAGAGTCTTTTCCAATGAGTCAACTCTTCGCCATGAGGTGGCCAAAGTACTGGAGCTTCAGCTTTAGCATCATTCCTTCCAAAGAAATCCCAGGGTTGATCTCCTTCAGAATGGACTGGTTGGATCTCCTTGCAGTCCAAGGGACTCTCAAGAGTCTTCTCCAACACCACAGTTCAAAAGCATCAATTCTTCGGCGCTCAGCCTTCTTCACAGTCCAACTCTCACATCCATACATGACCACTGGAAAAACCATAGCCTTGACTAGCCGGACCTTAGTCAGCAAAGTAATGTCTCTGCTTTTGTATATGCTATCTAGGTAGGTCACAACTTTTCTTCCAAGGAGTAAGCGTCTTTTACTTTCATGGCTGCAGTCACCATCTGCAGTGATTTTGGAGCCCCCAAAAGTAAAGTCTGACACTGTTTCCCCTGTTTCCCCATCTATTCCCCATGAAGTGATGGGACCAGATGCCATGATCTTCGTTTTCTGAATGTTGAGCTTTAAGCCAACTTTTTCACTCTCCTCTTTCACTTTCATCAAGAGGCTTTTGAGTTCCTCTTCACTTTATGCCATTAGGGTGGTGTCATCTGCATATTTGAGGTTATTGCGTTCCTCCCGGCAGTCTTGATTCTAGCTTGTGCTTCTTCCAGCCCAGCGTTTCTCATGATGTACTCTGCATATAAGTTAAATAAGCAGGGTGACAATATACAGCCTTGACATACCCCTTTTCCTATTTGGAACCAGTCTGTTGTTCCATGTCCAGTTCTAACTGTTGCTTCCTTACCTGCACACAGATTTCTCAAGAGGCAGGTCAGGTGGTCTGGTATTCCCATCTCTTTCAGAACTTTCCACAGTTTATTGTGATCCACACAGTCAAAGGCTTCGGCATAGTCAATAAAGCAGAAGTAGATATTTTTCTGGAACTCTCTTGCTTTTTCCGTGATCCAGCAGATGTTGGCAATTTGATCTCTGGTTCCTCTGCCTTGTCTAAAACCAGCTTGAACATCAGAAAGTTCACGGTTCACATATTGCTGAAGCTTGGCTTGGAGAATTTTGAGCATTACTTTACTAGTGTGTGAGATGAGTGCAATACCATGTATCAAAGATTTCAGACACAGCAGTAAACAAAATGCTCAGTAGTTGTCCTCTAGAAATGGGAATTTAGTCCGTTTATAATTTATTGATGTTATACACAACACTGTGGTAAAAACATTCACATTATTAGATTTGTAAACATATACATGATTGTTTTCCTGGTATAAATTTTAAAGTATTTACTTTTAATTCTATACTAATGAGGTTCCTCTTGATTCAAAAAAATATTGTTACACAAAATATTTATAGAGCTTAAGCTACTATAAGGCAACAAACACAAATGTTCCCTTTCATATTCTTCACAAAGACATCTAGATTAAAAAGCAATTAGATTAGATTTAAAAGCAATAGGTATTCCTATTTCTGACTACCATTCAAATAATGCTATTTTTATTTTCTAATTATTTGTACTATCAACTGACTGAACTATGGAAGATGAAGATGTCACTTTCCAGTCCCACCCCAAATAAACCCATGCACAGACTTCTCTTCATTCCACATTCCCTAAAGAATTACATAAAATATTTAACTTAACCAACATTATTACAGTATTATGAGTCTCTAAGTATGACTTAATAGCTGAGTACTATCACTGTATTTCCTGTCTTGAAGGCTTTCTAAAATTTGCTCTTCCTAGATGGAAGGCAATAGCTATTAGGCAATAACTATTGCCTAACTTTTTTCACTAGCTTCATTTATTAATAACATGCACCTTCCAATAATTCCCCTTCTAGTTCTTCAAGGAACTATAAATTTTTGTCAATGTTGTCAAACACATCAAGAAATCAGTCAGTTTGATTTTTTTTCTTGGGAACATCTCTTCTGGAGCCCTCTACCCTCTAGTTCCAACCTGGGATGCTTTCTTTCTAGCTCTGATTAACACCTGTCATCTTGAAAACTGCCTTCACCTCTTTTCTGTATTGTATTATTCAGTTCCTTTATCCATATTTTCTCTTTTTTAGTACTTTCTTGTTTGGGTATAGCATATATTCTATTCCTTTCTCAATAAATGGTGCAGCAAAGTACATTTTTGACTCTCTGAATGTTGAAAACACTCTTCCTTGGTTTGGCTGGGTGTAAAATTACAATTTAGAAATTTTTTTCAAATTTTGAAGGCATTATCCATGTTTTCTAGCTTCCAGTGTTTTTGTTGAGAAATGTGGGATCATTCTTATTTCTAATCATTCGATTTCAATCATTTTTCATCTTAAGATCCTAAATTAGGGATTATGAAATTTCACAATAATATGGCTTGGATAGGTCTTCTGCACTCACTGTGCTAGACACTTGGTATTCCCTTGCAATCAGGAAACATGTCCTTCAGTTCCGGAAACAACTTTATATTATGTCTTTAATAACTTTTACCTCCCCTTTCTTCTATACTTCTCTTTCCATATCAAACTTCTCACCTTTTCCCCATTTTTTCACTCTCTTATTTTTCTTTCCTATTTTGAGATGGAATTATTTTCTAAACATTATTTTACAAATCCACCTACTCAACTTTTAATTTCCACTACCACATTTTTAATATCAAAAAGTTCTTTCTGGTCTTCAAAAAGTTTTGTTCATAGCTTCCTAACCTTTGTTAATGCAACGTAATTTGTGAGACTCATAACCATATCATTTGTTATACATTCTTCTGCTTCCTTATCGTTTGTTTCATGTATGTTTTTTTCTGTTGGTTTACACTGGTCTCTTTCATGTCAGAGATTTTCTAAAAATATTTACAGATTTATACGTGTTTACAGTTAAAAATAATGTACTAGAGTGATAAATAAGACGTTTGGGTATAATTACCAACTGCTGAGCCTCATCAGAGTATGAGCCAATAGAGACCCAGTCATTTCATGAGAGGATCCCTAAATGTCAGTATCCACATCTTTTTCTCTTTTACTAATCAGTTTTCCCATTGAGGGATCTTCCAATTTCTTGATGTTATTGGACTGGCCAAAAGGTTCACTGGCCAAAAAGATACTATGGAAAACCAGAACGAACTTTTTGGCCAGTCACCATAAGCCTGGTTGATAACATTCTAAGAGCTAAGTGAAAACAGAAGGCTGATATCTCACTCCAGAATACAGCCTTTCTCTCAATTCGCCTGTTCTCAGCTGATGTCCCAGGTGCAGAGCCTCTCTGTCTCATCTCTAGCCGTCTAACACATGGACAGAGGCAGCTCCTTGTGTCTGTGGGCAAGGGGAGATCAGGAACACTCAATCAGCCTCCCTGCTTTCAGTGTCATTGGCATTCACCTCTTACTGCTGAGTCTACCAGGAATTCTGCAACATAAACTGGTTGCCTTCTTGCTGGGTTACCCTGTTGTATTTCAAATTTCTGTACTCTACATGTTGTCAGATATGATTGGGCCATCTGCTTCTTATCTCCAAAAATCGTGTTGATGTCTTTTGTCTGCTATTGTCTCTTCCATTTTCTTCAGTCTTACAAGTTTATTAATATTTATATTCTTCTCTTATTATTTATTAGTCTTTCAAGATAGGTCCGAAAACCAGAAGCCAGGTGGTATTAACTTTTTCCAGTTTAGCTTCTTTACTGGTGATTGTCAATAATGTTTTCTGATTTGAAAACATATGTGTATAAAACTAAAAGGCTGCCAGGGAAAATCATTCTGATGATGGCTGCTTTAAAAAAATGGAAATGGGCTATTTTAGGATATGTAGGGACTTTTATTATTTATCTTATATGTTTCTATGCTTTTGTAGTGCTCTGAAAGTTATCATTTTTTATTATTTTATCAGTTTATCACATTTGTCATATTTATTTCTATTCATTCACATTATGTATTTATATTTACCATTTTGTTACTTTATCAGATTAAATTTGATTAATTTTTAGAGCTTTTATAAATTGAAAGTAATAAATGCTTGTTACAGAAAATCTGAAAAAATATTTAAAAGGACAAATAGGAAATTGAAATTTAAAAAGCAATACATCCACACTGAGAAAACTGTAAGTAATATTTTTTTCTCCCTGTGATCTTAAGGCCATATTCTCAGATTTTCTTTAAAATTTAGACTGACTAATCACTTACCTCCAGCTTCTTCCAAGGCTCCTTCTTATCTAAGTCCTTAGCTTTTGACCATAAAAATATTTATATTTGTCCTTAACAGAAGAAAAGTTGCCCCCAAAATGCCTCCTTCTTCAAGATATGCTAAAATCTCTCTGAGGTCTTTTACAAACAAAACATCTCAATGCACTCATTGCTTCTATTTCGTCATTAACCTTTCCACTTGCCTCCAGTGCATCAACTTGACTGAAACTACCCTCTCTAATGTCTTCAAATATATCCAAATGACCAAACCAAATCAGAGAGCCCTTCCTCATTCCTTACTCATTCTGGCCACTTCAGCATTTAGCACTGTTGACCACCTGCTTTCTTCTTATATGTTTCTCTGCCCTGGATATCCAAAACAGTGTATCAACCCACATAACCACCTCCTATTTGCTTTTTCTCTCTTTCCTAACAAAACAGCACTTGTTCCTCCCATCACCTAAATGTGGTTATGTCCCAAGGCTTGAACTTTGGTTCCTAGTACTTTTATTTGATTCTAATAATAATGAAGGAATGAATCACAGTCACATTCCTTACACTCAACCCGAGAAAACTAACAATATCATGTCAAGAGCTACAAAAGAGAACAAATCTAGAATGGACCATCAGGAGATATCTAAAACTGGGGGGCAAGGTTGAGCTAATGGAGAAAGGGAGACATAGAGAAAAAAGAAGGAATTAAGAAAAGCATTCCTATGTAGCTCTGTCAGTAAAGAATCCACCTGCAATATAGGAGTCAGTCTGCAATGCAGGAGACCCGGGTTTAATCCCTGGATCAGGAAGATCCCCTGGAGAAGGAAATGGCAACCCACTCCAGTATTCTTGCCTAGAGAATCCCATGGACAGAGGAGCCTGGCAGGCTACATTCCATGGGGTCGCAAGAGTAGGACACGACTTAGCTACTGAACCACCACAAGAAAAGCATTCAGTTCTTAAGATGCACAAGACACTATGCCAAGTCCTTTCAAATACATGCTACCTCATTTAGTTCCCGACACAATCCTATAGTCAGGTACTTTATCTCTCTTTACAAGAATTAAGCAGAAGCAGAAAACCCAGGTCACCTGATAAAGAAGGAGGCACGGTGCTGGAAAAAAACAGAGGCTTTGAGATCACACGGCTTTAACTCTGCCACTTACTGCAGAGTTTGGCCAAGCTAATTTACACTCTTTGTTTTCGATTTTCTCACTTATAAAATGGGGAAAATTTAGTTGATAAGTAATGAAAAGATTGTAAATAAGACATAAAGTACTTAGTACGTAGGACATGCTCATAAGTTGTTGTGGTTATTATTATTCTGACAATATAAAGTAGGGGTATTTTCATAACAAAAGGGCATGCCATGGGAAGCAAAGGAAGAGAGTTTCAAGAAGAAGAGTAAATGTTTCTTCCAAGGCATAGACCCAAGCCCAGACTGAAGCCGGCCTTCCTGTAGCTACACAACAGAGCTCTCAGTAATTTGCTGTTTACATGGAGCATCTGTGTGGGAAGGGTCAATGAATAGGTCCCACTGTGAGCAAGTCAGTGAAATAACATGAGCCAAAGTCATCTTGTGAGCGGGGAAAGTGCTCAGCCCAGGACCTCCTACTGCCTAGAGACTGTATGTCCCCAAAAGAGGGGGCTTGCATCACTACTGAATCTCGAGACAAGCTGTGGCTATCCTTTCTGGATAAATTATTTTGACAAAAATTTTAAAAGGCAAAAAAAGGTATGTATTTTTGAAGGAATAATAACAAAAAGGAAAAGTATCATAAGCCCATGTGGATTTAGAAAGATCAGACTACAACAAATGCTAAATATTCTCCATACCTCCCTTATAGCATGTCTTAACATTCCTTTGCCATAAAAATACATAAAAATGTGATCACTGACATGGTGAACCAAAACGGAACAGACTACAAGGGAAAGACAAACTGACCAGAAAAGCTGACAGAAGCATTATGGCCTGTGGAAGTACTCTAGACAGCAGCTGCAGACTTTTCCCAGACACTCTGATAATGGAGAATGTAATTAGTTTTCCTTGACAAAGAAAAACAGGAGAACTGATGAGGTCAAAAATCCATAAATTAATTCAGTTCAATGAGTGCTTGTGTTTGTTTGAATAAATCCTCTGTGCTTGAAATTGCAGGTCACAGAAGATGAACAAGACACAAGCCAAGGGCATAAAGGGCACCCAGCTAGCCATGCATTCATTCATTCACTTATTCATTGACTAAATGCTTATTTCACACTGAGTGTGTGCAAAGACTATATGCTAAACCTTATGAATGAAGGTGAATAAGACGGGTCTCTGTCTCCTGAAATCTCACAGTTTTTTTTCAAGAGACAGCAGCAAATAAACAACCTCAGCACCATTTATCAGTGTCTGGAGGAGGATGCACCACCTAGGAGAGATAACTGGGGGGCGGGGTTGTGTGGGAAAGAATAGGTAGAGGAAGATGGAAAAAGATTTTCTAAGGTCAACGCATAAGCTGAGAATAGAAGGACTAAGAGGATTCAGCCAGACAGACCAAAGGCTTGAGGCATGAGAAAAATAGAGATTTTCTGACCAAGAAAACAGCATGTACAAAAGCACCAAGCTCCTAAATTCCACAGGCCAGGGCCAATCCAGAACATTTTTTTTAACCATCTCTGGTAAAATGAGGAAAATACAGTCAATGAATGAGGCTTTCATATATTACTTTAATTAGCAGTCTTTTTTCCTGAGATCATGTTCTTTCTACTTCAAATTTTATTTTTTATTTTTATTTTTTTGGCCACACCACACAGCATGTGTGACCTTAGTTCCCCAACCAGGGATTGAACCCGTGCCCACTCTATCCCTGCATTGGGAGTATGGAGTTTTAACCACTGGACATCCAGGGACATCCCTGTCCTTTATACATTTTTATGGTAATGTGTAAAGTCTTCAATGAAATGGTGGTATTTTATAATTTCCTTGCTTGCCGGAATACAAAATTATCCCCTTTATTAATATCCACAGCTTAATTTCTTTGGTAATTTTCTAGTCTATTAAGTTTTAAATTTGAGTAACTCTGAACACAATGAACAGAGCCTCAGGTACTCTGAGAAGGCAAAATATACAAGGCAAATAAGCACGCGTTAGTTTACACAGGAGAATGAACTTAAAAAGTAGGTGAGGACCAGATTAAATTATGAAGGACTTTATATGGCTAGTTAATAAGTTTAAACTTTATCCTACCAGCAAAAAGGAGAGAGGGCTTCTGTGGTGGCTCAGTAGTAAAGAATCCACCTGCGGTCACAGGAGATGTAGGTTCGATCCCTGGGTCAGGAAGATCCTCTACAGAAGGGAATGGCAACCCATTCCAGTATCCTTGCCTCGGAAATCCCACGGACAGGGGAGCCGGGGGGCTACAGTCCATGAGGTCGCAAAGAATTAGACACAACTGGGCGACTAAATAACGACAACAAAAAGAAGAGGAGTGACATTCAAAAGGGAGAGTAATTAGCAAGTATGATGCTGGACAAGTTGCTTACTCTCCTTCTCTGCTGCTTATTTGGCAAATGGGCTTCCTTTGCGGCTCAGCTGGTAAAGAATCCGCCTGCAATGCGGGAGACCTCGGTTTGATCCCTGGCTTGGGAACATTCCCTGGAGATGGGAAAGGCCACCCACTCCAGTATTCTGGCCTAGAAAATTCCATGGACTGTATAGTCCATGGGTCGCAAAGAGTCAGACAAAACTGAGTGACTTTCACTTCACTATTTGGCAAATACTGTTCATGGGGTTCTCAAGGCAAGACTACTGAATGTTTGCCATTCCCTTCTCCAGCGGACCACATTTTGTCAGAACTCTCCACCATGACCCGTCTTGAGTGGCCCTACACAGCATGGCTCATAGTTTCATTGAGTTAAACAAGGCTGGGTCCATGTAATCAGTTTGATTAGTATTCTGTGATTGTGGTTTTCATTCTGTTGAAGAATTGATGCTTTTGAACTGTGGTGTTGGAGAAGACTCTTCAGAGTCCCTTGGACTGCAAGGAGATCAAAGCAGTCAATCCTAAAGGAAATTGGTGCTGAGTATTCATTGGAAGGACTGATGCTGAAGCTGAAACTCCAATACTTAGCCCCCTGATGCGAAGAACTGACTCACTGGAAAAGACCCTGATGCTGGGAAAGGTTGAAGGCAGGAGGAGAAGGGGATGACAGAGGAATGAGACGGTTGGATGGTATAACCGGCTCAATGGACATGAGTTTGAGCAAGCTGAGAGTTGGTAATGGACAGGGAAGCCTGGCGTGCTGCAGTCCATGGAGCTGCAAAGAGACAGACATGACTGAGTGACTGAACTGAACTATTTGGAAAATACTGATGCTGGTAACCACACCACATCTACTAGACTTATGGGTGCTTAAATCAAACTCAAGTTGATGAAATATTTTTTAAATTCTACTGCTTATTACAAAGGTAAAGCGTTAATATTAATAGGATCCTCACTCTTCTCTACATAAATATTTAAACAAATCAGCTTTAAACTCCTACCTCCTTCCCCATCCCTTTTGGCCAAGATACTAGACCAACAGGTCTTACTGACAGGACACGAAGCGACATAAACAGTAAGACACTTCTTGAATTCCAATTGATGAATAACAAGTCTCTCTACCAGGGTCTGATGTTACTATATGACAAAGCACCACCTCCCAACAATCTACCAAGTTAACTTTTGAGAGCTATGAAAAATATCGTCTTCAAATACTAGAATTATGACATTTTTAGAGTGTATCAAGAATTCCCACTCCACATTCTACAGAGAAGCCTGGCTGCTGTACCACACTTGGCTGCAGAACAATGCTTCCTTTGTGCCTGACACAGGCAGTATTGAGATTCCCACAATTACTAGAAAAGACGTGTCGTATCCGGGCACCATCAGTCTTGTGGGGAACTGGCTGTGATTTTCAATGGCTACTGCTCTTGTTTGTAAATATAAATTACTTTAGTGTTTGCTGGATTAACCGAAAGGCAGATGATGTGTGTATACGGCGTGCCAACCAAGTAGGGCATGACAGAAATGGGAAAAAAAATTTTTGTTAATAACTTAATACTTGAATTCCTAAAAAGCATTGAAATAATCATGTGCAAATTCAAAAAACTTTGCTAAACCAAGCATCTTATATTCTTTTCAATTTTTAGGTCTTTTAAAATTTTAAGCAGAACTTTTGATTAATTTAGCCAACAACTTTAGTCTCTCGTTCATTATTAGACTAACTCTTTGGCAGGTAGAGATGAGGCGTTACATTGACAGTGTCATATGCTATTAATTTTCAAATAACTAATTTGAGACATACCTCTATTATTTACAGCTCAAATGTGAACCATCCATAAGTGTGCTGTATAGTTATAGCTCGTGGCCCTGAATTTGAATGCTGGTCCTACTCTTAATACATAGGAGACCTTGGGCATGTTCCTGAAGCTGTCTAAGCCTGTGTTTGTTTTCTCAACTGGAATATAAGTAAAACAGTATCTACTGCATAGCTAAGTAGAGAAAACAAAACAAGATCAGTCATAGAAATTCCTTTTGGGAACCTATCACATTGCTCAAACTAATTAACCATTATTACTATTACAATGTTAATTCATTTTTAAACATAAAGTACACTAGGTTACAAAGAAGGACAAGAAGAATTCATGGATTAAAGCTACCAAATAAACACACTTGAGTTCTGCCAACAAGAAAATAGGAAAAATGCAGAACAAATGATAGAGGACTTATTTCCACACAGAAACCATCAGGAAGAGAAAATGGGACAAGATCCAAGGGAGCAGAAAATGAGAAGAGAATTTCAGCCTGTGCCAAAGGACTTGGGTAACCACTTGTCCACAAATGTCACCCTATTTCAGGGAAATGGACTAGTAAGCCAGACAGCCCTGATGATCAACAGCAAAAGAGAATTACTGAAATGTAAATTAATTTGTACCAAAATTGATGAATGTGTGCCTAAGCTCAATTTCCCAATTATAATGGAAAGTACTTTAAACTTCTCACCAGGTACTTTTATATCTGGAATATGCTAGGGATGTCCATGAAGCCAAGGGCATGTGTTGCCAGCAGGAAGGTCCTAGGCCATATGGGCTACCAATTAGTGGTCAGATACCTGGCATCAGCAGACCTGCTCTGATTATGCCTTGGAATGCACTGATAATGCAAATTTAGTGACTTTCATTTTTATTAAATGTTTGTCTAGTGAAAAAGTATTTGCTTCATGTGGGCATGTGCGTGTGTGTGTGTATGTGTCTATCTCTGAGTGTGTTGAAGGGAAAGGTGTGCGTTTGGAATAAGTGCCCTGTGATCCTTAGAGCACTGTGTTGGTTTATCAGAAGATGGATAAAGGAAGGGCATAAATATGCCAAGATGTCTGCTTCTGACATCCATCCAGACCCTACTAGCTCAGGCCCACCTGGTGCACAAACACCCAGAGCTCATGGGCCAGAACAGAGCAAACGACCAAGTGACTAACATGGAACTGGGCTAGCCTTACACTCTCCCCTTCCCTCCTCCATGATCACTGGTGGTGGTTGTTTGGTCTCTCAGTTGTGTCTGACTCTTTGCAGTCTCACAGACTGTAGCCTGCCTGGCCCCTCTGTCCACAGGATTTCCCAGGCAAGAATACTGGAGTGGGTTGCTATTTCCTTCTCCAGGGGATCCTCCTGACCCAGGGATCGAACCCGTGTTCCCTGCATTGGCAGGTGGATTCTTTATCACTGAGCCACCAGGGAAGCCCATGATCACTGGTCCCAGGATTCACTGTAGATCTTCACTCCTCCAAGAGCTCTCAAACACAGTATCAAAGACAGAAAAGGAAGCCAGCCCGTGCGTCTCCTAACAGAGGTTCCTAATTGCCCCTCTATTTATGCCATCATGGTGAGAGCTTTGACTTTCCACTCTTTGGAGCATCTTCTGGAGGATCGCTTAAAGACAAGTCAACACATAACTGAAGAAAGAGTTAAGGGAATGAACTGAGAATCCCATCTAAAATGGGGCAAAGATTTAAGAAGAAAGATGGAATGATAACTGGCTCAACAAGCAGAAGAAAATTCGACTCCAGTGCAGGCTCCATGACTCAGGAGGAGAGGATGCAGATAATGCCAAATTGGTCCATTGGTCCAGATTTGTATAGTAGCACCTGAGGCTCAAATCTAAATTATGCTGTATCTTCCTTTTCTTCCATTAACCCTACCAAATCATTTTTCAGTCCAGAGGGTTTTCTTCTAGGTCTTTTATTTATTTTTTAAAATTTATATATTTTAATTGGAGATTGCTGGCAGAGGACATCAGGTCTTTTATTTTTGTAATTAATTTTTATTGAAGTATAGTTGCCTTACAAGGTTGTATTAGTTTCTACTGTACAGCAAAATGAATCAGCCATAATACACATGTATCCCCTCCCTTTTAGACTTCCTTCCCATTCAGATCACCAGAGTGCATTAAGCAGAGTTCCCTGTGCCATACAGTATGTTCTCGTTAGTTATTTATTTTAAACATAGTATCAATAGTGTGTACGTGTTGAGCATCTCCTAGGTCTCTTGGATCTCCACTCTATGCCAATTCCATCTCTGCACTTGACATCGAGCTCTTGGCATGCCAGTCTCTTAACTCACATTCCTGCCTCTGCCAATCTGCCCCCACGCCACTACCAGACGTCTGCTCCTAATCACAGTTACTGAGTAATTTCCACATCCAGGATCTTACAGTGGCTCTTAAATGCCTATTGAACCCCATCTGAACTGCTTGAGCTTTTCTCTCATTCTCACATAATTCTGTTAAGACCAACCATTCAGTGCTAGCTCACAACCAGAAAGCATTTCTTAGTTGCAGAGTGTGCTATTACTATTTTTCTGCCAATTCAAATCCCACTCGTCTTTCAGGCCTAGGTTCAGTGGTCTTCTCTATCACCAACTACCATCACTGAGTTGTCTGACCCACTGCCTACAAGCACTTGGAGATCAGGGACTATGCCTTACCCTTTCTCTGTATCCCTCCTCAAAGTCATCATCATAGTAGGAGAGCAACAATAATTTGCTGAATAAAGATGCACTAAGCAGAGCTGGAATTCTATCACTTGCAAGTAAGAAGTTGCTATTTTTCTCATTTTTCCTACTCCTTATCCAACCCCATCCCAAGAACTAATGAAAAACCGGTGCTTCATTAACAAAAAAACTTGGTTCAGAGCAGCCAATCTCTCTCTGAAGTAAGACACGTGCAGAGAAAAAAAAACACAAAATTAACACATACCGATGTTTCAAACCTATCACCAATTTCCTCTCTTCTGAACAGAACTTCTATTTTGCCTCTTGCTTTCCATTTCCCCACAAAAATCTAAACTATTTTCCTGCCCTCCCTCCTGTGCTCCCTTCTAAAATAATGACATTTCCAGAAACCAGATTCATGTAAGCCTCTCACAGTGAGCTGTGTTTCCCTCTCCAACTGAGGGCCTTACAGTAGTGAAGGCAAAGGGGAGAATATGCAGCAAGAGTCCTTGAAGGAGTGAAGAAATAATGACTTCGAATAATCTGGAGAAGATGAAAATGGTTAGGGCAAACCAACTAACCCACTCAGATCTCTCCTCCCAAAGGCCCTCGAAAACAGGAGATGCTGTATAATGAAATCTGCTGTTTCTTCAAGTCAGAGGTCCATCTTATCTTGTTTCCAGTCACCATAATGCTTTGTCTGGATGTTTATTATGTCAACTGTGGAATCCCACCACCACTATTCCAACAGGATGCAATCTGGGATGAGGTGTGGTGACTAGATTTAGAGGATCTATAGGCAATAAGCAGTGGGGAGGGGGAGAGAGTGGAAAAAGAGGGGGAGAGTGGGAAAAGAGAGGGAGAAAGGGAAGGAGTGGGAAAGACTGGGAGGAATGTGAGGAGGATGAGGAAGGAAGGAGGAGGGGGATGAAAAGGAGCAGGGGTGGGGAGGGGAAGAGAGGAAGGGAAGGAGAGAGGGAAGGGGAGAATGAGAGGAGGAGAAGAAGGAAGAAGCCAGGAGGAAAAGGAAGCATACAGAGGAGGAGGAAGGGGAGGGGTGGGCGGAGCAGTGGGAGAGTGGACAAGGGTGCGGGGGAGGGAGACAGAGAGGCAGGCAGGAGGGATGGGGAAGAGAAGAGGGAGACAGGGAGCAAACAAGCTTCCAAAATCATTTTTGAGGCCATATTTACAGATGGTGCTTAGAGAGTGAGTCCTGAGTCAGAGTTTTGCATCCTGGCTCAGCCATTCACTACCTCTCTGAGCTCCACTTTCTTCATGAGTCATTAACTTGCCCCAGGTCCCAGAGTTAGAAACTGATTAGGGACAAGATTCAACTGAAGAGAGAGACAGAAGAAGAAGAAAGAAATCCAGCACCAAATCCACTGAAGAAACACCAAAAGCAAGCCCATGAAAGAAGAGGACAGAAATGGTAAATATTAGAAAAAAAATCATCATTATTTATAAAGTATTTTTATTACATATAAAAATACAAGTGCATATATGGAAACCCAAAGAAGATAAACTGGAAATAAAAACACTTGAGAAACTCAAAAAAGGTAGACTGTTATAAATAAAAATTAATAACTTTCCTCTAATCAAAAAATAATCACAGAAATAATTATGAAAAGAAGATATTAGTGGGTATAAAAAAAGAAGCATCAAAGAAAAACAAAATAACTAGGAGCAATCTCAATAAGAAATGTATAGAATCTAACAGAAAACACTACTCTGTTTTGGGAAATAAAAGAAGGATAGAATATGTAAGTAAACATATCTTATGCTTGGGTAGAAAACATCAATTCTGTAACATATCAATTAATGAAATGCAAATGAAAATATCAACAGGAATCACTTGAACTTCAAAAGCAATCTCAAGTGTATGTAAGAGAAAAATATGAAAGAACTACAAAGAAAACTCTGACAAAGAAACGATGACTAGCCTTTACTACGAAGCTACAGTAACTGAGACAGTAGGATTGTAAAACAGAACTACTGAGACAGTTTTGCACGGAAAGTGAAACTTCCAAAACAGACCCACACATATAGAATTATTTAGCATGGATACACTTGACATTTCAAATCAGTGTGGGGAGGTTAAGTTTTCTGTTTTGTTTTTAAGTAATGATGCTAGAACATATGGGGAAAATACTGGATCTCTACCTCATTATACTAAAATAAGTCACAGACAGATCTAAAATTTAAATGCAAAAAGTTAAATCAGAAAAATACCAGATGAAAATATCCTAGGCTGCTGGAATCATGATAAGAAGGTTTAAAAACCATAAAAGAAAAAACAAAACAAAAAAAAACACTGGTGAAGTTGATTGCCGAATTCTTGTGTTTACAGAAAGAAAGAAAACAAACCCTTTCTTTTTAATTCTTTTTTTTTTTTGCAAAAAGCAGACTTTTCTTAGGCTTCCCTGGTGGCTCAGTGGTAAAGAATCTGCCTGCCAATGCAGGAGACACAGGAGATGTGGGTTCAATCAGGAATATCCCCTGAGGAAGGGAATGGCAACCTGCTCCAGTATTCTTGCCTGGAGAATCCCATGGACAGAGGAGCCTAGTGGCTACAATCCACGGGGTCAGAATGAGTCAGACACAATGTAGTGACTTACCAACATCAACGCTTTCTTCCACGTGCTTTCCTTTTAACAAGATCTCATGACCTTGTGAATGGGACTGGTGTTAATGGGACTGGTGATAGAGGCAAGGTCCGATGCTATAAAAAGCAGTATTGCATAGGAACCTGGAAAGATAGGTCCATGAATCAAGGCAAATTGGAAGTGGTCAAACAGGAGATGGCAAGAGTGAACATTGACATTCTAGAAATCAGTGAACTAAAATGGACTGGAATGGGTGAATTTAACTCAGATGACCATTGTATCTACTACTGTGGGCAGGAATCCCTTAGAAGAAATGGAGTAGCCATCATACTCAACAAAAGAGTCCAAAATGCAGTACTTGGATGCAATCTCAAAAACGACAGAATGATCTCTGTTCGTTTCCAAGGCAAACCATTCAATATCACGGTAATCCAAGTCTATGCCCCGACCAGTAATGCCGAAGAAGCTGAAGTTGAACAGTTCTATGAAGACCTACAAGACCTTCTAGAACTAACACCCGAAAAAGATGTCCTTTTCATTATAGGGGACTGGAATACAAAAGTAGGAAGTCAAGAAACACCTGGAGTAACAGGCAAATTTGGCCTTGGAGTACAGAATGAAGAGGGCAAAGGCTAATAGAGTTCTGCCAAGAGAACGGACTGGTCATAGCAAACACCCTCTTCCAACAACATAAGAGAAGACTATACAAATGGACATCACCAGATGGTCGACACCAAAATCAGATTGATTATATTCTTTGCAGCCAGAGCTGGAGAAGCTCTATACAGTCAGCAAAAACAAGACCGGGAGCTGACTGTGGCTCAGATCATGAACTCCTTATTGCCAAATTCAGACTGAAATTTAAAAAAAGTGGAGAAAACCACTAGACCATTCAGGTATGACCTAAATCAAATCCCTTATGACTATACAGTGGAACAGAAACAGATTTAAGGGACTAGATCGGATAGACAGAGTGCCTGATGAACTATGGATGGAGATTCATGACACTGTACAGGAGACAGGAATCAAGACAATCCCCAAGAAAAACAAACACAAAAAAGCAAAATGGCTCTCTGGGGAGGCCTTACAAATAGCTCTGAAAAGAAGGCAAGCAAAAAGCAAAGGAGAAAAGGAAACATATACCCATTTGAATGCAAAGTTCCAAAGAATAGCTAGGAGAGATAAGAAAGCCTTCCTCAGCGATCAATGCAAAGAAATAGAGGAAAACAATAGAATGGGAAAGACTAGAGATCTCTTCAAGAAAATTAGAGATACCAAGGGAACATTTCATGCAAGGATGGGCTCAATAAAGGACAGAAATGATATGGACCTAACAGAACAGAAGATATTAAGAAGAGACGGCAATAATACACAGAAGAACTGTACAAAAAAGATCTTCACGACCCAGATAATCACAATGGTGTGATCACTCACCTACAGCCAGACATCCTGGAATGTGAAGTCAAGTGGGCCTTAGAAAGCATCACTACGAACAAAGCTAGTGGAGGGGATGGAATTCCAGTTGAGCTATTTCAAATCCTGAAAGATTATGCTGTGAAAGTGCTGCACTCAATACGCCAGCAAATTTGGAAAACTCAGCAGTGGCCACAGGACTGGAAAAGGTCAGTTTTCATTCCAATCCCAAAGAAAGGCAATGCAAAAGAATGCTCAAACTACTGCACAGTTGCATTCATCTCACATGCTAGTAAAGTAATGCTCAAAATTCTCCAAGCCAGGCTTCAGCAATACATGAACCGTGAACTTCCAGATGTTCAAGCTGGTTTTAGAAAAGGCAGAGGAACCAGAGATCAAACTGCCAACATCTGCTGGATCATGGAAAAAGCAAGAGAGTTCCAGAAAAACATCTATTTCTGCTTTATTGACTGTGCCAAAGCCTCTGACTGCGTGGATCACAATAAACTGTGGAAAATTCTGAAAGAGATGAGAATACCAGACCACCTGACCTGCCTCTTGAGAAACCTGTATGCAGGTCAGGAAGCAACAGTTAGAACTGGACATGGAACAACAGGTTGGTTCCAAATAGGAAAAGGAATACATCAAGCTGTATATTGTCACCCTGCTTATTTAACTTATATGCAGGGTACATCATGAGAAACGCTGGGCTGGAAGAAGCACAAGCTGGAATCAAGATTGCCGGGAGAAACATCAATAACCTCAGATATGCAGATAACACCATCCTAATGGCAGAAAGTGAGGAAGAACTAAAGAGCCTCTTGATGAAAGTGAAAGAGAAGAGTGAAAAAGTTGGCTTAAAGCTCAACATTCAGAAAACTAAGATCATGGCATCCAGTCCCATCACTTCATGGCAAATAGATGGGGAACGGTGGAAACAGTGGCTGACTTTATTTTCCAGGCTCCAAAATCACTGCAGATGGGGACTGCAGCCATGAAATTAAAAGACGCTTACTGCTTGGAAGGAACGTTATAACCAACATAGACAGCATATTAAAAAGCAGAGGCATTACGTTGTCAACAAAAGTCCATCTAGTCAATGCTATGGTTTTTTCAGTGGTCATGTATTGATATAAGAGTTGGACTGTAAAGAAAGCGGAGTGCCAAAGAATTGATGCTTTTGAACTGAGGTGTTGGAGAAGACTCTTGAGAGTCCCTTTGACTGCAAGGAGACACAACCAGTCCATCCTAAAGGAGATCAGTCCTGAATATTCATTGGAAGGACTGATGCTGAAGCTGAAACTCCAATACTGTGGCCACCTGGTGCAACAAGCTGACTCATTTGAAAAGACCCTGATCCTGGGAAAGATTAAGGGCAGGAGGAGAAGGGGACAACAGAGGATGAGATGGTTGGATGGCATCACCGACTCGATGGACATGGGTTTGATTGGACTCCAGCAGATGGTGATGGACAGGGAGAGCTGGCGTGCTGTGATTCATGGGGTCACAAAGAGTCGGACACGACTGAGCAACTGAATTGAACATGACCTCGTGAGCAGTTCTCTTTGCCACCCCAGACAGCGTATGACTGAACCAAGGTTTCTTTATTTCCCATTCTTTCTCATTCCAATTCCTACTACTTTCTTCCCATTGTAAACAACACTGTGGTGGCCTCAATGGTACAAACGTCCCTGGCAACTGACCATCTTCTTCTGCTTTCATGCTTGCAAACAAGGCCTGCTCTATCCTCAACATCTAAACAAAAACTGACTCTTGTCACCATTTTTATGTTTTCCTACCAGTAAGCCCACCATAGCATTGTTAAAATAAGAAAGCAATAGGTATTGGAATCAGAAGAGTCTGCCTGCAATGCAGGAGACCCAGGTTCAATCCCTGGGTCAGGAAGATCCCTGGAGAAGAAAATAGCAACCCACTCCAGTATTCTTGCCTGGAAAATCCCAAGGACAGAGGAGCTTAGTGGGTTACAGTCCATGGGGTTGCAAAAAGCCGGACACGACTGAGCAACTAACGCTAGTTAACATGTAAATTTTTAATCTGTCCAGAATTGAACTGGGTTTAACACTTAAGCTCAGGATTAGCTGTAGTTTCCTGTTTAATCTGTTTGTGAAACGTCATCATTTCTCCATCTGGGTTGGAGAGAAAGGGTGGCTTAGGGACTTGAGCACCTATAATATCTATTAACCAGCCCTCCCCAGCCTAAATTTGATATGGACAATTAATATTGCCTCAGCCTTCAAGAATCACGCACAGCCCCCACCGTGACCCCACAGACCAGAGAGTAACCCTGAAGATTCGTCTCTAAAGGAAGACTAAAGCCACAACTATGCCACAATGACTGGGTGTCAGTCTTGCCATGTCTTCCTTATACATCCTTGGCTCTGTTTCCAGTCTGGTCCATCTGCTCATATGCACCACACACCCTTAAGACCAGGGTAGCTCTCACATGCCTGTGCTACAGGCTGGGGCAAGTACGCTCTCACCCTTTGCCCCCAGTCATACCTATTTCTCTCCTCCCCAATAATTTCATTATTACTTACTCTTTTTCCAAAACACTGGAATAGTTTCATAAAGTTACAAAAGAAAGATAATAGCATTGATATCATCGTTGTAATTGCATTACACATATGCCTTAGATTTGGAGAAAACTGGTATCTTTACAGTATAAATCTTTTCAATCAATCAAAAAAAAAAAAAAAAGAGACTATCCTGTGGGGAGCAGAAACACCTATTTCCAGTAGCTCCTGGTTTTAAAAAGAAGGAAAAAACCCACCATGGTCAATTCTAACATGCAATTTTATATTCTCTCCATCTTTTTGTTTAATGAGATAGTACTGCTTTGTGCTACACAAACTAAATGAGGTATCAACTGATTGATACTCTGTGGACAGGAAACGATGGATGCTATTAAAAATAATTTTTATGTGATCCGATAATTACTTTATAAATGTGTTAGCTATTTATTATTACATTAGTAAGTTACTCAAAAACTCAGCAGCTTCAAACAATAACGACATACTTCTCACACAGTTTCTGAGGGTCAGGAGTGTCTGAGTTACATGGGTCTGGCTCAGGGTTTCTCAGGTCAAGATGTTGGCTGCGGTCACTGAAAACTAGAGGATCCATTTCCTGGCTCATTCCTGTGGTTGTTGCGGGGCTTGGTTTCTCACTGGCTGCTGACAAGACACCTCAGTCCCCTGCCATGTACCCTTTGCCAATTTCTTACCCCAGTTCCGTGAACGGCCTGAGTGTCCTTACAACATGGCAGCTGGTTTCTCCCAGAGTAAGTGACCCAATGGAGAGAGGAAAAAAGAATACCCTAATCTTGGAAATGACATGCCATCATTTCCACAGTAATCTATTCTATTCTAGAAGTGAGTCACTAAACCCAGCCTACACTCAAAAGGAGGGGATGACACATGAATACCAGGATGTAGGGAGCGCTGGAAGCCATCTTAGAAGCCATCACTATATAATATATATGGAGTTTATCTAGATGTTTACAGAGATATGAATAAAAACACTTATATAAAGTAGAGTTGTCTCAATACATTCCAGCTTGTTTGAAATAGTCCTATTTTACTGCAGTTGTCATGGAATAGTGATGGTATCCAGTTTGGATACTAAATTATACTCTAAATAGAAGAAACAGAAGAAAAGATATACATCAAAACATCAACATTGTTTACCTACAGGGAATGAGACTGAGAAGACTTTGCTCAGTGCACACTCGTGAGTTTTAACTTTTACAATAAAAATGCATTAGCTTACTAAAGAATTCTCAAAAAGCAGAAATTACACATTGGATTGATGCATTATCTTTTAGAATAACTCAAAATATTATCACATGGCTTTCACTTCAGACACAGAGACTGACACCAAAAAAGAAGCCCCTGGGGATTTCAGCAATGGATAAAAGAGAGAGGGTAACTTCCCTTTCCAGGTGACACAGAAAAGGTCTCCACGTGGCTGGCTGTCCCACTTCAGTTTCTCAGTTTTATACATTTCAGTTCCCTTACCATGGCATACTTGGTATCATTTCTTAGCATACATCTCAGATAAGAATGAGAATTAAGAAAATAAGCTACGACAGCTAGATAAGAAAAAAATAAATAGATAAGAAAGAAGAAATAGATAAATAGATAAGAAAGAAGAAATAGATAAATAGATAATAATAAATAGATAAGAAAAAATAAAACCAATCCTAAAACTAACCCATTGGGATGAATAAGAGATGTTAGGCAGAGAAAGAAGGAAGGAGGCACCTTCCCACTGACTTGAACCCAAGATCTTTGCTTGACTTGCAGGATCCTTGAAAAGTGGGCAGGTAAAAACAGTCTTTCAGTTCAGTTCAGTTCAGTTCAGTCACTCAGTCATGTCTGACTCTTTGTGACCCCATGAATCGCAGCATGCCAGGCCTCCCTGTCCATCCTCAACTCCCAGAGTTCACTTAGACTCACGTCCATCGAATCAGTGATGCCATCCAGCCATCTCATCCTCTGTTGTCCCCTTCTCCTCTTGCCCCCAATCCCTCCCAGCATCAGAGTCTTTTCCAGTGAGTCAAGTCTTCATATGAGATGGCCAAAGTACTGGAGTTTCAGCTTTAGCATCATTCCTTCCAAAGAAATCCCAGGGCTGATCTTCAGAATGGACTGGTTGGATTTCCTTGCAGTCCAAGGGACTCTCAAGAGTCTTCTCCAACACCACAGTTCAAAAGCATCAATTCTTTGGCGCTCTGCTTTCCTCACAGTCCAACTCTCACATCCATACATGACCACTGGAAAAACCATAGCCTTGACTAGATGGACCTTTGTTGGCAAAGTAATGTCTCTGCTTTTCAATATGCTATCTAGGTTGGTCATAACAGTCTTGGATACTAACAAAAGTAAAGATACAGCAAATGGTAATTCACCTTCACAGACTGAAATTTTACCATTTGAGATTCTTTCCATTGTTAAAACTGCAACATAAGGAGATATGGACTTCCCTGCTGGCTCAGAGAGCAAAGAATCTGCCTGCAATGCAGGAGACCCAGGTTTGATCCCTGGATCAGGAGGATCCCCTGGAGGAGGGCATGACAACCCACTCCAGTATTCTTGCCTGGAGAATCCCATGGACAGAGGAGGCTGGCGGGCTACAGTCCATAGGGTTGCAAGGAGTCGGACACAACTGAGCAACTAACACTTTCACACACACACACAAAGATATAGTAGGCTTTAACTGAAAGCCCTCAATGTTGATTTTGGTTCTACAGTAAAGGGGGCATCCAGCATAGTAAGGAGCCCCAGAACCCTAGATCTCATAAGTTCTAGGGCCAGACAGGCTTCTTACTAACTGCATAAGCCCGAGCAAAGTCCTTAAACTCTTTGCTTCAGTTTCTCCGTCAATAAAATAGGACTATCAGTTTTTCAACAACTGGTACTGAAATAATTGGACATCCACATGCAAAAGAAATTAATCTAGACACAAACTTACACTCTCCACAAAAAATAACTCAAAATAGATCACAGACCTAAATGTAAAATGCAAAACTATAAAACTCCTAGAAGATAACATAGAAAAAGACCTAGATGACCTTAGATGTAGTAATGATGTTTTAGATCCAATACCAAAGGTGCAATCCATGACAGAAATAATTGATAATTATTTTCAAATAATTGACTAGACTCCATTAAATTAAAAATTCCTGCTCTGTGAAAGACAGTGTCAAGAGAATGAAAAGATAAGCCACAAACTGGGAGAAAATATCTGCAAAGCACAGCTGATAAATGACTTATCCAAAATATATCAATAAGAAAATAATAACTCAAATTTTAAACGGAAAAAAAAAAACCTCATAGATACAGAGAACTGATTGCTATTTGCCAAAGGCTGAGGGTGGAAGTGGGTAAAATGAGTGAAGGAGGCCAAAAGGTACAAATTCCCAGTTTTAAAATGAATAAATTCTGGGTCTATAATATGTGGCACGGTGACTACAGTGAGTAAGGTGCTGAGCTCAGTCACCTCAGTTGTGTCTGATTCTTTGTGACCCCATGGACTATAGCCTGCCAGTCTCCTCTGTCCATGGGATTTGCCAGGCAAGAGTACTGGAGTGGGTTACCATGCCCTCCTCCAGGGAATCGTCTCAACCTAGGGATCAATCCCAAGTCTCCTGTGTCTCCTACATTGAAGGCTGATTCTTTACTGGCTGAGCCACTTGGGAAGTCAGTTAGTATTTACAGTTAGTAATACTATATTGTATATCTGAAAGTTGCTAAGAGAGTAGAGCTTTAAAGTTCTCATCACAAGAAGAAAAAACTCTGTAACTATGTACAGTGGTGGGTTTTAGCTAGGCTTATAGTGGGAATCATTTCATAATACATTCAAATACTGAATCATTATTTTGTATACCTGAAACTAACATAATGTTACATGTCAGTTAGATCTCACATTGAAAAAAATGGGCCAAAGACCTTAACAGACACCTTACCAAATGGCAAATAAACAGATGATTATGCTCCACATCATACATAATAGGGAAAATGCAAATTAAAACAACAATGAAATATCATTGCACATCTATTAGAAGGGCCAAAACCTGGAATGCTGATAGCACCAAACGATGGTGAGGGTGTGGAGCAACAGGAACTCTCATTTGTTGCCGGTGGGAATGCAAAATGGTACAGCCACCCTGAAAGGCAACTGGACAGTTTCTTACAAAACTAAACATACTCTTATGCAACTAAGTACATACACACACACACACACACACACACACACACACACACACACACACCATACAATCTAGCAACCAAACTCCTTGATATTTACCCCAAAGAAGTTTAAAAACTTATGTCCACATAAAAATCTGCACACACATGTTTATAGAAGCTTTATTCCTAACTGCCAAAACTTGGAAGCAACCAAGAGGCCCTTCAGTAGGTGAATGGATGAATAAACTGTGATAGATTCACACAATGGAATATTACTCAGGGCTAAAAGGAAATGAGCTGTCAAGCTGTGAAAAGATATGGAAAAACATTAATGTACATTACTAAAAGACAGTAGCCAATCTGAAGAGCTCGTATACTATATGATGTTATATATATATGTGTGTGTGTGTGTATATATATACATATATATATATATGTATGTATATACACAACTATAGGACATTCTGGAAAAGGCAAAATTGGAGTCAGTAAAAGATTAGTGGTTGCCAGGGGTTGGGAGGAAAGGACAGGGGTGAATAGACAGAGCATTAATAGGGCAGTGAAAGTACACTGTATGATCCTATAATGATGGATACATGTCATAATGCATTTATTTAAACCTGTAGAATCTACAACACCAAGAGTGAATTTTAAACTATGGACTTTGGGTAATTAGGTCAATTCATCAATTGCAACAAATGTCCCACTCTGGTGGGGGATGGTGATAATGAGGGATGTTATTCATATGTGGGGGAGAGGATATGTAGGAAATCTCTATAACCTTCTCCATTTTGCTGTGAACCTAAAACTGCTCTTTAAAAATATCACCTTAAAAAAAGGCATGGGCAGGAGGTGAGAGGTGGGATGGGGAACTCAACCAGCTCTTGGGAGTTTTTCCTTTTTCTTAGTTTACTTATTTACTTGCTTGCACTGGGCCTCTGTTGTTGCACACAGGCTTTCTCTAGTTGCAGCAGTCAGGGATTCCTCTTCCTTGGGGTGCTCAGGCTTCTCATCGCTGTGGTTTCTCTTGCATAGGCTCTAGGGGTGCAGGTTTCGGTAGTTGTGTCTCATGGGCTTAGCTGCCCCTTGGCATGTCGGATCTTCCTGGACCAGGAATCAAACCCAAGTCACCTGCGTTGTCAGGTGGATTCCCATCCACCGCGTCCCCAGGGAAGTCCCTGGGAGTTTTTAAGGAGAAAGAAGGGAAACATAGGCCAAGGAATGAGGGTGGCCTTTAGGGCTTCCCTGGTGCCTCTGGTGGTAAAAGAATCAGCCTGCAATGCAGAAGCCCTGGGTTCGATCCCTGGATCGGTAAGATTCCCTGGAGAAGGGAATGGCAGCCCACTCCAGTAGTCTTTCCTGGAGAATCTCATGGACAGGGGAGCCTGGTGGACTTACAGTCCATGCGGCTGCATCTTGCCTGGAGAATCCCATGGACAGAGGAGTCTCGTGGAATACAAAGAATCAGACCTAACTAAGTGACTAAGCAAGAGCACACAGACTCTGGAAGTTGAAGACAGTCTTCAACTGGCAGCCAGCAAAGAAATGGTGACCTCCATCCTTCAACCACACAGAAGTGAATGCTGCCAGCCACCTGAAAGAGGAAATAAATAGCCCCTACTCTAGAACCTTCAAAAAGAGCTGAATCCTGCGGACACTTTGATCTAAGCCCACTGAGAAGAGGCCTATGTTAGACTTCTCTTCTGTAGAAATGTAAAATAATAAATTCGTGTTGTTCCAGAGTGAGGAAGGACTAATTTACAAAGCTCCTATGATGATGGTAACACACATAAAAGTATTTAAAAGAGGATCTGACACATAGTAAGCATTCATTAAATGCTAGCTCTCAGCACCACCTACAATCTAAATGGACTTAGGCAAGTAATTACTCATAGCCTGTTTCTTTATAAAATAAGGACAATAATATCTCCCTCCCAGAGCATTTGTGAATGTTAAATGATAACACTGTGTAAAGCGCTTAAAGCAGGGCTTGACATATGGCAGACACAAAATAAATAATGACAATACTCTAAAAATATCAGCATTACTGTTTGAAAAATGGAGCTGATTTTAAAATTCAGGGTTAGATGGATATATTGCATATGAGAGCATCTAACACAGTGCTTGCATGTAACTGGTGCTCAATAAATGCTAATTAATATAGGCTTAATTTTCCATATTGCATCTCTATTTTTAAAATGTAAAGAGAATCTTTCAGACTGCTTAAAGTTCTAAATCTTGAAATCTGATACACCAGGAGATATCTTCTGGCTTATCTACAAGTTCTCTTTTTTCCATAACAAGATTTTCAGTGGGATTTTATGCTGGAATTAAGGTTGAAGTCCAAAGCTGGAGACACAGATGCTAAGTAAACCACATTCTGAGTCAAGAGTGACGCTGGACATGTGGTCAGTCCCCCAGGAGGGCTTGAGGCATGTTCATTAGCAATCAAGGGCCCACTACTACCACACCACAGCCTCATCAGAAAAAAAGAAAAGAAAAAACTGGGAAGGGGAAGGGACCAATTAAAAGTTTGGGGTTAACATACATACATTCAGTTCAGTTCAGTCGCTCAGTCATGTCCAACCCTTTGCGACCCCATGAATCGCAGCATGCCAGGCCTCCCTGTCCATCACCAACTCCCGGAGTTCACTCAAACTCACGTCCATTCAGTGATGCCATCCAGCCATCTCATCCTCTGTCGTCCCCTTCTCCTCCTGCCCCCAATCCCTCTCAGCATCAGAGTCTTTTCCAATGAGTCAACTCTTATTTATACACAAAATAGATAACCAACAAGGATCTACTGTATAGCACAGGGAACTATATGCTGTATTTTCTAATGATATTTTAAGGGAAATGAATCTGAAAAATAATATGTGTATGTGTGTGTGTGTGTGTGTGTGTGTGTGTCTACATATATATGTTAAGTTGCTTCAGTCATGTCTGACCCTGTGCGACCCCATGAACTGTAGCTTGCCAGGCTCCTCTGTCCATGGATTCTCCAAGCAAGAATACTGGGGTGGGTTGCCATTCCCTTCTCCAGGGGATCTTCCTGACTCAGGGATTGAACCCATGTCTCATGTCTCCTGCACTGAAAGGCGGATTCTTTACCACTAGCACCACCTGGGAGTAGATATATAGAGAGAGATAAATATATAGATATATAGTAGACATATACATATATAAGTCACTTTGCTGCACATCTGTGACAACACTGTAAATCAACTATATGTCTATGAAAAAGACAGAAAAGGAGAAAACTAGGAGTCAGAGAACCCTGCTGAGGCACTAGTGGGGATTCTCCCCTACCCTGATGAAGAGGGAGCACCCAGGATAATCAAGACTGGGGGTACCTGGCCAGAGGGGTATCCTTCCATAGGATTGGCTTAAGCCAACATACTTGTTGGTCTGTCCCCTCTCGATTAAAAAATATAGTCACAACTTGAATGTACAGTTATTTTATTTGGTGGGAATGTTTAGGACTCCCAGCCAGGGAGACAGCATGTCAGTAGCTCTCATAAAACTGCTCCAAGGAGGCAGAAGAGGAAGTCGGGCTATATTCCAGTTCACAACAGAGGGAGTGGGGCAGTCTGAACATACAAGATCAGGTATCAAGTTAAGGAATTTAGCATTCCATGTATGGGAAGAGTCAAGTCTCTGGGCTCTCTGAATTCATTCCTTTCATATGCACTTCAGCTATCTGGGGCCAATTCTGTTTCCTTGTTCATCTTGCTTCTTGCATTCCTTCAGCTCCTCAGCAATCACCCTGGTGGGTGGCAGCATCCACTGGGTCGTAGTTTAGGGAGCCCTCATTCACATTAGGAGTCCAGAATTCGACGATGGCTGTGACATTTCTTATTTATTGATATGGCAGGAGATATTTTCATTTCACACTCCCCAAGCTTTTATTTCATGACTGCAGCTGTGAAATCAAAAGACGCTTGCTCCTTGGAAGAAAAGCTATGACAAACCTAGACAGCTTATTAAAAAGCAGAGACACTACTTGGCCGACAAAGGTCCATCTAGTCAAAGCTATGGTTTTTCCAATAATCATGTATGGATGTGAGAGTTGGACCATAAAGAAGGCTGAGTGCTGAAGAACTGAAGCTTTTGAACTGTGGTGTTGGAGAAGACTACTGAAAGTCCCTTGGACTGCAAGGAGATCCAACCAGTCCATCCTAAAGGAAATAAACCTTGAATATTCATTGGAAGGACTGATGCTGAAGCTGAAGTCCCAATACTTTGGCCACCTGATGCAAAGAGCTGACTCATTAGAAAAGACCCTGATTGTAGGAAAGATTGAAAGCAGGAGGAGAAGGGGATAACAGAGTATGAAATGGTTGGATGGCATCACCGACTCAATGGACATGAGTTTGAACAAGCTCCAGGAAATGGTAATGGACAGAGAAACCTGGTGTGCTGCAGTCCATGGGGTCTCAAAGAATTGGACATGACTGAGTGACTGAACAACAGAGCTTTTAAACAACAACAACAAACCTTATAAAGTGAAAGGAAAAGGAAACGAGAACCAACTGGCAGCAGATAGTGACCCTAAACTATGAGGCAACAGTTGGAAACACTCGTGGTAAACCCCCAAAATGAGAGGGAGGGAAGCATGGGTGCCTTTTGTGATGTGAGACCTTGATCACCTGCTCAGGATGAAAGTGAATCAACTAGGTTGAACATTTCACTGTTCCTGGGGCCATGAGGATCCTTTAAGAAACAATACACAATAACTGAGTTTTAGAAGGATGCACAAACTCATCCAGGGCACATGTAGAACAAAACATGAAGGTTTTTCTTCTATCTGGGAATTATGATCATTGCCCAAAACTGAGACCAAAATGGGCAGTAAGTTCCCCATCTTTTAAGTTCAAGAAGCTGCCAGAAGTCAAAGCAGCCACCTCTCTACAAGTCTTGGAAGTGACGGTACCTGTCAGAGGAGCACCACTGGCACCATGCCACTGAGCCACACTTGGAAGGCATAGAGGGAATGAGCAGTCCCATTTCTGCCATGATGCCCCTGCTTCCCCACTCTACAGAGAGGCTAGACATCCCTCTCCTTCCCTGCCAACTAGGGAAGAAGAGGGGTAGGGGAACAAAAGAACCACTTATCAAGGCCCTGAGGGTCTGCATTAAAAAAGAAACTGTCACTTCATCCCAGATGCTTTGATGTGCTGGTCCTGAGCTGTCTGGGAAGAAGAAACAGACATGGAAAGATATGGTGAGGCTGAGGCTGAAAGGTGGTGAAATTCCCTTTGGTATGGCAAGGACAGCATCTTTCTTCCACCTTAGAAGACTTCCCAGCAAGCAAAGGAACAGGGACAATTTGCTCTTAAAAGACATGGACAAGGACTTCCCTGGCGGTCCAGGGATTAAGAATCACACTTCCACTGCAAGGTGCACGAGTTCAATCCCTAGTCAGGCATCTGAGCCTGCGTATGGCGCTCCTTGGAAGAAAAGCTATGACCAACCTAGACAGCATATTCAAAAGCAGAGACATTACTTTGCCAACAAAGGTCCGTCTAGTCAAAGCTATGGTTTTTCCAATAGTTGTGTATGGATGTGAGAGTTGGACTATAAAGAAAGCTGAGCACTGAAGAATTGATGCTTTTGAACTGTGGTGTTGGAGAAGACTCTTGAGAGTCCCTTGGACTGCAAGGAGCTCCAACCAGTCAATCCTAAAGGAAATTGGTCCTGAATATTCATTGGAAGGACTGATTGTTGCTAAAGCTGAAACTCCAATACTTTGGCCACCTGATGCGAACAGCTGAGTCACTGGAAAAGACCCTGATGCTGGGAAAGGTTGAAGGCGGGAGGAGAAGGGGACAACAGAGGATGAGATGGTTGGATGGCATCACTGACGCGACAGACATGAGTTTGAATAGGCTCCAGGAATTGGTGATGGACAGGGAACCCTGTCGTGTTGCAGTTCATGGGGTCACAAAGAGTCGGACACGACTGAGCAACTGAATGGTGGTGTGTAGCCAGAAAAAAAAAAAAAAGATGTGGGCAGCCCATCAGGGTTCACATGAAAAGCAGCAGTCACCAAGAGAAGGACTGTGAAATAGTCTCGTCCTCTCTGCACAGTGGGAACGGAGTAGCTCTCAGGCAGGGGACAGACTGGGGCTCTGCAGCAGAGGGTGCCCTGCACACTCCCACTCCAGATGCGTGCATGCGTGCTCACTCACTCAGTCATGTCCAACTCTTTGCAATGCTATGGATTGTAGCCTTCCAGGCTCCTCTGTCCATGGGATTCTCCAGGCAAGAATACTGGACTGGGTTGCCATGCCCTCCTCCAGGGGATCTTCTGGACCCAGGAGTCAAACCCAATCCATCTTTTGGAAATCCAAGAGATCCATCTCTCCCAAATCCTCTTCCATCTCCCACATAGGCAGGTGGATTCTTTACCACAAGTGCCACCTGGGAAGCCCTCAAAGCTAGCAGAGGTGGTAGACACACAAGAGGTTTCATTGTGCTTTAAAAGCAACATAACTGAGCTAAATACCAGAATAAGACTATCCCAATAATCAAGGTGGGATAAAATTGATAAAATCTGGCCAGGTTGGTCACAGATCCATTGGCATCCTAAAGGGGATTAAGGGTGAGGATCAAGCGATAGATTTGACAAGGCATAGTCGGAGTAGGAAAAGAATAAAATGACCATGTTTTTACCCCCAAATTGAGGCTTCCCGATCCCAGTGGACACCTCTTGCTTTCTGCCTCTCCGAGTCCTGTTGAGCTCCCTCTCACTATGGCAGCCTGGCCAGAGGAGGGCAGATCAGCTGCTCATCCAGCCCAGCTGGCTACTCCATCTCTTTTATTCCATAGTGATTGTTGTGCTTTCCCCTCATGTATCTTTTAGCAATGCTTTAAAGAGCTTTTCCCCTCTGACATCTCGTATGTTGCATAGTTTACCCAGAGTCAAAAGATATTATACCACTGAACTGTGTGGAGACCTCTGGGTGCATCTCTCCATTCAGGTCAAAACCTCAGTGGGCCAGAGGAGGAACTTGGGCCCTCTCTGGACTCCACTGAATACAGACATATACAGCTCACTTCTGAAAGTGAAGGTCAACCTGCATTTGGCTTTCCTCCACAAAAGGAATTGAGAGGGTTTTTGGAGACCATAGCTGTTCCTATAAATACCGTGTGCTTCTATGTTCTCTGCAGGAAGGCCCATGTCCTTCTGACTAACTTCTTTATTTCCAGGGCCTAGCAACAGCGCCCAGCACATAGAAAGCACTGAAGAAATATTTGCTGAAGGAAGGAATGAGTGGAGGAGTGAATGAATGAATTGGGAGTGAATATATATGACAGGGAATCTTAGGCCACAACAGAAACTACCCTTGAAAGGTATTCAGACAGCTGCGGACAATCTAGTATCTTTATTCAGACAACAAATACTTCTTAAATTTGTAATGACTGTGATGAGGGATCTAAAACAAATTAAAACAAGATTCAGTCTCTGACCCTGAAACACCAAAGCAACAATGTGTAAGTTGCTTCAAAAAGGTGCAAGGGGACAAGGACATGGACAGGAATGACAGGCAATGTCAACTCAGTCATCATCACTCAACCTCCAAAAGCCCAACCCGGCCAAATATCATCATGAGGGTTTTGTGCCTTTTTACTGCACCTTCACCCCCACTCATGTGGTTATAATCTGCTCCAGATTCAAGCACAAGAGCAAGAAAAATACTCTTAACAGAGTCAGAAAATACAATTGCTTTATTTAACACAGTTGCAATTTTCCTTGAAATCTCTATAATGAAGCAAAAGTTCATTTCCTTTTCTTTCCATTTATTATTTATTTAGCCACATCATGCAGCATGTGGGATCTTATTTCCCTGACCAGGGACTGAACCTGAGCCCTTCGCAGTGAAGGTGCAGAGTTCTAACCACTGGACTGCCAGGGAATTCCATTTTTCCTTTTAAATCACAGCTTTATGTAACTGCTTAAGTCCTGGGAAAATGATACAAATGATCTCATTAAGGCACTGCTTTAAAAAAAAAACTATACTTGATTTACAATATTGTGTTAGTTTCAGATATACAGCAAAGTGTTTAAGTTGTGACACACATACACACATACACACACACATACACATATATATATATATTCTTGTCAGACTCTTTTCTATTTAGGTTATTACTAGATATTGAATATGGTTCCCTGTGCTATATATAGGCCCTTGTTGGTTATCTATTTTATAAATAGTAGCATCTATCTTAATCTTAATCCCATCCACCTAATTTATCCCTCCACTCCTTTCCCTTTCATAATCATAAGTTTGTTTTCTGCATCTGTGTGTCTGCTTGCCGGAAAGTATGAAAACTCAAATTCAAAAAGATGCATGAAACCCAATGTTCACACCAGCACTGTTTACAATAGCCAAGATGTAGAACCTAAGTGTCCATCAATAGATGAATGGGTAAAGAAGATATGCTATAGAAACATATATAATATATATATGTATATACACACACACATATTTCTATGATAAAATATTACTCAGCCATAAAAAAGAGTGAAATATTGCTATTTTCAGGAACATGTATGGACTTAGAGATGATCATACTAAAACAAATAGTATATGATATCACTTATATGGGAAATCTGAAAAAACAATACAAATGAACTTATTTACAAAATAAGGCCCTGCTTTTTAAAAGTACGTGACAGACCATGCTAATGGGAAGGATAACCATGGCAGATAAAGGTACATGCTCCACTGCACTAAATAAATTCCTCATAGCTATTAATAGGCCTGCAATGCTCAGTAAGGGAAAACTGCCTCTGTAAGTATCCTGCTTTGTGGGAATCTTTCTTAGCTGCTTTGGCTTCTTGAAAACTCCCTAAGGGGAATTTCATCATTTAATGTTAACAATCATTGTATGCCTGACTATTTACACAATTGCTATCCACACTGAAATGGAGGAAAGCTCAAATCTGCCCTTAGCCGAAGTCAAATTTCCTGTGAACAACCAAACAAACCAGTTATAAAAAACTGATGGTAGTGGGGAATAACTATCAAGAAACCACTTTCAGAAATTTATACTTAGAAAATAAATAAATACTTAAAATTATACAAGGGTGTTCATAAAAGCATTATTTACATAGGTGAGAAATTGCAACATGAATATCCAATAACAGTGGTTACTTAAATAAACTCTCCCAAAAAAGGAAAATCTTGCAGCCATTAAAAGGGGATGATGAAGACCTACATATACCGTTACTACAAAAATATTCACAACGTACTGTCCAAATTCATTGTATACACACAGGCATAGAATGAATAGTCTAGAAGAACATATACCAAAATATTAGAAATGTTTCTCTTTGGGTGAATACATGTCAGTCACTTTCACAAATAAAAACAGAACTGCTCTCATCATTAAGTGTCAACTTTGCAAAGAAGAACTCTTTAAAGAGGCTTTTTGATTTTCCATATTCAGTATTTCCCTTGTGGCTCGGACGGTAAAGAATCTGCCTGCCACGCAGAAGACCCCAGTTCATTTCCTGGGTTGGGAGGATCCCCTGGAGAAGGGAATGGCAACCCACTCCAGTATTCTTGCTTGGAGAATTCCACGGACAGGAGGAGTCTGGTGGGCTATAGTTCAAAGAGTCAGACACGAGTAAGCAATTAACACATTCATTATTCACCATATATATGAAGAAATTTTAAAAGAATCTAACATAGCCTGTCAATATCCTTTTTAAGTATCTTTTTGAAGAAAGTAATTTGTTCCAATAACATTTTTTTAAAAACATAGGTAAATAATCTTTTTCCAAAATGAAAATCACAGAACTATCACGGGTTGTAAGTTAAAAGTTAATTATATGAGAAAATGTTACAGATATAACCCTGAATGATTTTAAAAGGATAGAAAACCAAATACACAAAATACATACAATTTAATTATACATTCACATGCAAACACAAAAAGCTGTTCACAATGAGTACTTCTTTTTCCTACATTTAAAATTTTCCTACAGTCGGTATCTCTGACCTCCAAAATCAGACTAATAATAAACATTATAAATTCTTTAAATAAGCATGAGGGATATAAAAATCATGTATACATTTGTCTTATCAATAATTGAAACAAGCACTTTGTTTAAAACAAGCCCTTTCTCATTACATTCACTTGGAAATAAATCTCTGGCTTGCAGTCTGTTACTTAAGCCTTGAATAATGGAGAACTGTAGCTCTGAATTCATTTCGGCTTCCTCCTGGCACCTAATTAAAGGAGTGACACAGCTCTTACGGTCTTGGCTGATTCCCTCTCATGCAGTGCCATAGCCAGAAAACGGTCCAACAGAAAGGGGAGACAATTGGTTGCTTCAAAACCCAGCATGATTACTTACAACAAACTCTCACCCTTGGAACACATGACTCAATTTCTTACTGACTTAACTAATGACACTTGATGCAACTGTAAATTCTATAAAATCATAAACCATGTCTAACTTTCATCATGTATCCCAGCACCTAAGTGGCACGCAGGAGGCATTTACTAAACGTAGATAAAGGAATAACTAAATGAATGAATGAACTGGTGATTTATGCCAGGGGCCTGCTCTCTCCCTTAAAAGTCTCCTAGCCATTGTACAGCAGCCTTCATTCTAGCACTATGGAAGAACGATAGGATAAGGTCACATTTTGTTGCCATCTATTCTATTACTAAAAGTGTAATCATAGGCATAGGATGTGTCTCAGGAAGCAGCATTTCTCATCATTATGGCTTAATAATTAGCAATTATTCAGCACCTAATACTCTCATGGTAAAAACTGCCACCCACAGCTAAGGCTCAGAAAAGCCAGATAAATTTTTTAAGGTCACAAAGTTAATAAATGACAGAATTGGGATTAAAACCTGATTCTCTGGGGCTCTGAAGTCCAGATTCTTTCCAGGTGGGAACAATCATTTTGTCAGCCCACCAAGCCAGGTTGAGGATGGCTACAGACCATACACTCATTATCTCCCTTAATTAACATCATAAACCTAGGAAGTGGGTTAGCAAAGTACACCATTTTTCAGATGACATAACAAAGGAACTGAGAGGTTAAGCAGCTTGCCCAAGGTCACACAGCTCCCAGAAGAGCCAAAATAGAAGGAAAAAGTTAAAAACGATTTTCCTGTAAATAGATCAACTTCATTGTTAAGGACTGCATTGATGATACATACACAGTCAGCATCACTTCCAAAATGATTCACAGCTGTGATGAGAAAAATGACCCTTGAGGGAAAAAAACAAAACTGTTTTACTGAGTTGCTGCCTAGGCATTTTACAGTATGATAACCCTGCTCACATTTAAGAGTACGGACATTCTGATGAGGACTCAAGTTTAGGATGCCTGCCATAAGTTCCCTCTTTGCTTTTTCCCAGGCACCTTTTAAAATAACCACTTAAGAGTTTAAGCCCACGAAAAGTTCCAGACACCCCCCACTCGCAACCACATTATAAGTAATAGATGCTTGTTACCCTGCTCTAATACTGTGGCCGCCTGATGCGAAGAGCCCACTCATTGGAAAAGACCCTGATGCTGCGAAAGACTGAAAGCAAAAGGGGGCAGCAGACGATGAGATGGTTGGATGGCATCACCAACTCAACAGACATGAGTTTGAGCAAACTTAGGGAGACGGTGGAGAACAAGGGAGCCTGGAGTGCTGCAGTCCATGGGGTCGGAAAGAATCGGACACGACTAAGCCACTGAACAATAGCAACAACACTGCTCTCTTCATCTCCCGCTCCAAGCCTGGGATGGAGGGCAGCCCCTCCCCCAGCTCACAGCGCCCCCTGGCTTCTTAGATCTGTAAGTAACATATCTTGGACTCTCCTTTGAGTGTTATTAAAGCCTTGTCCTAAATCAATTCGACCATAGGTTTCACCTCCCCAAAATGGGAACTGGATGCTGACGGAGGTACCTGCCCTCCCAGTGGGAAGCTTATGTTGCCTCCTTCAGCAGGTTCCAACCTGCATGTTCTTAGTTTGATACAACAGCTCTGGCTTCCAAACAGAACTTTGTCAGAAGACAAACTGGCCATGCTCTAGACTAACATATACAATTATCCAGTTGATCCAACTAGCTTCCTAAACACGCCTCTGCAAAATGAAGACGAATAGGCTCTCACACTGCAAAAAAAAAAAAAAAAAAGACCCTACTTGCAAGGCAGAACACAAAGGTATTACAAATGAGTCTAATATTTAATTAAAAGTTATAATCACATTAACAAACAAATAAAATATATATTCTCTCCTAATCTTTTCCCTGGATAAACATACCTATAAGACAACCTGGAATGCCAGATTCAAACTGAGGCCTCTCAAATCCCAGGGCATTTCATATTGAAACATGGCAACACAAGGAGACCTTCTCCCCACATGTGTACACATGAATCCCCCTAGCCCCATAGGCAAGTTGTTCTCACAGCCTCCCATTCTTGCAAAGAGCTGTTCCTTGTCTGGGGGTCCAGGAGTGCACACAGCAGTGGGGCAAGCCACCCTTAGGATGGAGAAGGGGGAAACGCTCCCTGACGGCAGGCAGGCTACAGTGACCCCATTGAGCCTTGCCTGACTGAGAAGGGGTGAGACTAGAAAAGAGCCAAGCAAGCTTCCCCGAAACACAGGACATGAAGCATGGGCTGCTCTCGCCAAGGTCTAAGGGGGCGACTGACAAGCTCACATACAAGCTTTCAAAAGACACAGATGCTTATCATAAATCTCCCCAAATGTGTCCCAGGGTTCCCTACCCTTCCCTAACCAAGACCTGGCCATCTATCAAAGTACCATTCATTCACTCGTCTTTTGGTAGTCAGAGTATCCACAGTTTGCAGTTTTCATTTCACTGTTAATTGCATGATGTTTTCTGGATTTCTTAAATCCTGTCAACTGGATTGGTTTTGTTTCCCTAAAGTAGTGATTCCTAACCAGGGGCCGTTCTGCCCCCCACAGGAGACATTTTACTAAGTCTGCAGACACATCTGGTTGTTTCATTCAGTGGACAAAAGACATGGGTGTGATGAACATTCTACAATGTACCAGACAACCCGCCAGAACAGTGAATTATCCAGCCCAGGATGTTAGTGGCTTCCCAGGCGGCACAGTTGGTAAAGAATTGCCTGCCATTGCAGGAGAGACAGGAGACACGGGTTTGATCCCTGGGTGGGGAAGATCCCCTGCAGTAGGGCACGGCAATCCACTCCAGTATTCCTGCCTGGAGAATCTCAAGGGCAGAAGAGCCTGGTGGGCTACAGTCCATGGGGTCGCCAAGAGTCAGACACTACTGAGCACACACACACAACACAAACACACACATACACACACACACACATACGGGTGTTAGTAGTGCTAAGACTAGGAAACTGTTCTAGAGGAAGAACACTTAGAAATTAGAGGATGCTGTTTACTCCTTTGACCCCACACAGCCAAGCAGAGTGTCGAACCTCAATAAATCCTTGCTGGTGAACTGACTGGCTAACTGGGCCCACTCCTTTATAAAATGTTCACTCACTCAGGAACCCAAGGAAAACGAGTGTGACAGTAACCATGCTCAGCTCCAGGTATGCAAATATGAAGGAGCTGGCAGAAAAGGCAGACAAATAAACTGGTATTTTTAATACAGCTTGAGAAATTACCAGATTATCTGTTTATTATGTCTCCCTTCATCAGCCTATAAATCTCCAAGAAAGTAAGGATTCTGTTAAATTCACTTTTGTGGTTCCAGCACCTTCTATGGTAATAGTGGTAGAAACAGTAGCAGATATTCTGGGTCAGCGGGAAAAAAAATGCAATAATAGGCATAATGTTTTCTCCTTGTTGGTTCTCTTTGGTTTGTTTTAAAGGAGAAGGGTCTAACACAGCCTGGGGGAGAAGGAAGGAAAGCTACCTTGAGGGAAGTTAATGTGAACTAAGCACTTATCACACTCGGCTCTCGGTACCCTCGAGGGATTGGTTGCAGGACTCCATCCCAGCTCCCTCCCCTCCCAACCCCACCCTGCTCCCAAAATTCCCCAGTGCCAAAGTCCCTTATGTATAATGGCTAGTAGAGTCTGGCCTCCGTATTTGCAGGTTCTGCATCCAAGGATTCAGCCAACTGCAGGTCTTGAATTTCGACCCGAAGCTGGTTCAACCCATTGAGTTGGAACCCACAGATATGGAAACTGTGGACATAAAGGGCCAAACCTATACGCCAGAAACAGTTCTCAGCATGTTCAACGCACTATCTGTTTTAAAGCTCATAACACTTCTACAAAAAGCCAGCCTGTACGTGTGAAGAAATGGACCATGAAGGCTGATTAGCTCAAGAACAAAACAAATGGTGGAATCAGGATTTGAACACAGCCAACTTAGGAAACTTTGTTCTTAACCACTATTAGGCACTACGGAGATAGGAGTAAGGATTGGCCCCGTGAAGGCTGGACTTTGTGGTCTTGAAAGAAAAGATTTCAGGTAGAAGGTATGGTACAAGCAAACCCAACACAGCCTGGCTTGTTTCAGGGACTATATCCTTTATCAATCTGACTAAATCATAAAGGGGAATGCTGATGAAAGATGATGGCAGAAGAGTAATCATGGCCAGATCGTAAGAGACATCAGCAATGCTTCATTTCCCCAAGATTATCAGGGAGCAAGCATATGCTTAGAGTCTAACAGCTCTAGGTGGAATCCCAACCCCATCACTTCGTTAATGGTTCTCTCTGAACCTCCATTTCCTCAACTGTAAAACAAAGAACGTACAAATATAAAATGGGGACTTTATACAATAGCTATGGAAAAACAAGATAACCCATACAAGCACTAAGAACAGGAGCTGATATATATCATGAGTCCAAGCAATGTTAATGACTTATTTTTGCTGTTTTGGAGAAGGAAATGGCTACCCTCTTCATTATTCTTGCCTGGGAAATTCCATGGACAGAGGAGCCTGCAGGGCTACAGTCCATGGGGTCAAAAGAGTCAGACACAACTTACTGACTAAACTGACCCCACCACGGTCATTGCTGGTCAAGTTTTTTCACGTGTGAATCTGCAATGTAATGGCAGCTTATTTTCATTAAGCACCAAATTTATTAAACCATCTTCTTCCTAAATGACCTTTGCAGTGAATTCCACAAATTCCACACTTAACAAACATGAACCTACATTCCATATGCACAGACGTCTGCACCCCGCCTCTCATCCCCTCACTACCACCACCCAATGCCCTTCTGCACTCACCAGGGCAGCTGTGGAAACACCCAAAGCTTCTAGAAACCATAGATTAAAACCAAGGACAGAAAGGAAAGTGCAGAAAGCTATAACTGCTTAAAGACTTAAAGACTAGCAATGTATAGACTTTCCAGCCAGGAAGCACACACCTGACCCTTCGCCATCTGCCCGCTCTCACAACTGGCGTCCTCTCTGCCTGGAACACCCTTTGCCCTCTCTCACTACTTCCCCATCCTAACAACCTTCAACCCTGAGTACAAATACCACTCCCTTTCAGCTTCCCTCCTTCCCCAGAATCAAGCGCCAAGTTCTGTGAATTTCCCCAGCCCTTTGCTTTGTATTTTGACTGTTGTAAAGATCACTTATAAAACAGAGGTATGAAGCAAGCAACATGCCTTTAAGTGCTATCTGTATGCTATCAGGTAATTTTCACAATAAACCTGTAAGAAATGACTACAAGTCCCATTTTGAAGCTCTGAGAGTTGAACTTACCAGTGGTCATACAACCAGACAGGGAACTCCAAGCATGTGCTGATAGCTCCACAATCTGAAACTTTTTCACTCTGTTATGCTGTCTCTCTTTAACAGCTCTATTGCTAAGACATTGGTTGATTATATACATATATGCCTGTCCCACAGGATGACAGCAAGTCCTTTGATGGCAAGGACCAGGGCACATTCATCTTTGTAAACCATGGATAGTACTGTACCCATTTATATAACACTCTTAGGAGAATTAAATTAGACAGGATATTTAAAACACTTAACATACTGCCTTAGGAAGCATCACTATGAACAAAGCTAGTAGAAGTGATGGAATTCCAGTTGAGCTATTTCAAATCCTAAAAGATGACGCTGTGAAAGGGCTGCACTCAATATGCCAGCAAATTTGGAAAACTCAGCAGTGGCCACAGGACTGGAAAAGGTCAGTTTTCATTCCAATCCCTAAGAAAGGCAATGCCAAAAAATGCTCAAACTACTGCACAATTGCACTCATCTCACATGCTAGTCAAGTAATGCTCAAAATTCTCCAAGCCAGGCTTCAACAATATGTGAACCATGAACTTCCAGATGTTCAACTTGGTTTTAGATAAAGCAGAGGAACCAGAGATCAAATTGCCAACATCCGCTGGATCATCGAAAAAGCAAGAGAATTCCAGAAAAACAGCTACTTCTGCTTTATTGACTATGCCAAAGCCTTTGACTGTGTAAGCCTTTTACTTACAATAAACTGTGGAAAATTCTGAAAGAGATGGGAATACCAGACCACCTAACCTGCCTCTTAAGAAATCTGTATGCAGGTCAGGAAGCAACAGTTAGAACTGGACATGGAACAACAGACTGGTTCCAAATCGTCAAATGTCACCCTGCTTATTTAACTTGTATGCAGAGTACATCATGAGAAATGCTGGACTGGATGAAGCACAAGCTAGAATCAAGATTGCCTGGAGAAATATCAATAACCTCAAATATGCAGATGACACCACCCTTATGGCAAAAAGTGAAGAAGAACTAAATAGCCTCTTGATGAAAGTGAAAGAGGAGAGTGAAAAAGTTGGTTTAAAGCTCAACATTCAGAAAAGTAAGATCATGGCATCCAGTCCCATCACTTCATGGCAAATAGATGGAGAAACAGTGGAAACAGTGTCAGACTTTATTTTTCTGGGCTCCAAAATCACTACAGATGATTGATTGCAGCCATGAAATTAAAAGACACTTACTCCTTGGAAGGAAAGTTACAACTAACCTAGACAGCATATTAAAAAGCAGAAATATTACTTTGCCAACTAAAGTCCGTCTAGTCAAGGCTATGGTTTTTCCAGTAGTCATGTATGGATGTGAGAGTTGGACCATAAGGAAAGCTGAGCATCGAAGAATTGATGCTTTTGAACTGAGGTGTTGGAGAAGACTCTTGAGAGTCCCTTGGACTGCAAGGAGAGCCAACCATCCCATCCTAAAGGAAATCAGTCCTGAATATTCATTGGAAGGACTGATGCTGAAGCTGAAACTCCAATACTGTGGCCACCTGATGCGACAAGCTGACTCATTTGAAAAGACCCTGATGCTGGGAAAGATTGGAGACAGGAGGAGAAGGAGACGACAGAGGATGGAGATGGCTCAATGGCATCACCGACTCAATGGACATAAGTCTGAGTAAACTTCGGGAGCTGGTGATGGACAGGGAGGCCTGGCATCCTGCAGTCCGTGGGGTCACAAAGAGTCAGACAGGACTGAGCAACTGAACTGAACTGAACATAGTGCCACGCACATAACAAGGGCCTGATAATTCTTTGGCTTTGTTGTCACTGTTGCCAAGTCAGGTGCCAAGAATAAAGCCTTGCACATAAACCCTGAACAGAAGCTTATTTCTGAGGAACAAACACAATGGGTAAGGACCCGACAGAAGACACAAATGCCACTCTCCTCACGCTACTTAAGGACCTTCCAAGTGGCTCAGTGGTAAAGAATCCACTTGCCAATGCCAGAGAGGCAGAAAACGCGGGTTCAATTCCTGGATCAGGGAAGATTCCCTGGAGAAGGGAATGGCAACCCACTCCAGTATTCTGGTCTGGGAAATCCCCTGGACAAAGGAGCCTGGTGGGCTACAGTCCATGGGGTCCCAAAGAGTAGGACACGTCTGAGCACACAACACAGAACATACCACCTGACTGTTTAATCAGAAGCAGCAAGAGTTGCCTACAAAGTTTAAGTTTCTATGATAGGGTGAACTGATTCATGTATCTTTCTACCGCTATGTGGATGAGAGGGAAACTTTGTGTTTCGCCAACACTCCTAAAGCTTGGTTGCTTTCTTGCTGCTCCCCATCCTCCCGGGGGATTTGTCAAAGTTCCCCCCTGAGGGATCAGCACTTAACAAACTCTAAGCTTGGAGAAGAAAATCACAAAAGTAAGTGGAAGCACAAAAGGCAAAATGGAATCTGAAATTCCGATGCTTATCAACCTAAGGAAACACTTTCTTTTGTCCTCACAGTATTTTACAAGACTTTAAACCATCACATTCTTTCCTCATATGTTTTTGTCAGTCACCACCCATGAGGAGGTAATCTGTCTCGGAGAAGGCAGCTGTCCATCCTGTCCACTGCTATCCTAATTCACATCTGGTGCACTGTAGTCACTCATATATGGGTCGACTGACTGGCTGCAATTATTTGCATGTGTGTATATATGAATATGGGCTTCCCCGGTGGCTCAGTGGTAAAGAATCGCCTGCAATGCACAAGCCACAGGAGCTGGGGATTCGATCCATGGATCAGCAAGATCCCCTGGAGGAGGGCATGGCAACCCACTCCAGTATTCTCACCCAGAGAAACCCATGGGCAGACGAGCCTGGTGGGCTACAGTTCATAGCGTCACAAAGACTTAGCGTGCATGCATACATATATGAATATATGTATTTACGTCAATACATATACGTACATCATTCCACGGTTTATGGATAAATGTGTGTATATCCCCACACATAAGTGTACATTGTACATTTATGTACATGTGTTTGTATGTGTGTAGAAGATTTGTCAGACTGGAAAACACAGATACCTGTTTGCCAAAGTTGTGTCTCCTTAACACAACAAAGGCTTCTGGCTGAGTTGTTTCATATTTAACAAACATATGACAAATGTCATAGCTCACAGGGCTTCCGTCACAGCTCAGTCAGTAAAGAATCTGCCTGCAATGCAGGAGACCCCGGTTTGATTTCAGGGTCAGGAAGATACCCTGAAGAAGGAAATGGCAATCCATTCCAGCATTCTTGCCTAGAGAATCCCATGAACAGAGGAGCCTGGCAGGCTACAGTCCATGTGGTTGCAAGAGTTGGACACGACTTAGCAACTAAACCACCACCACATGGCAAACATAGACAGTGTATTAAGAAATAGAGACATCACTCTGCCAACAAAGGTCTGTCTAGCCAAAGCTATGGTTTTTCCAGTAGTCATGTATGGATGTGAGAGCTGGACACAAAGAAGGATGAGCGCCAAGGAATTGATGCTTTTGAACTGTGGTGTTGGAGAAGACTCTTGAGAGTCCCTGGATGGCAAGGAGATCAAACCAGTCAATCCTAAAGGAAATAAATCCTGAATAGTCATTGGAAGGACTGATGCTAAAGCTGAAACTCCAATACTTTGACCACCTGATGTGAAGAGCTGACTCATTAGAAAAGACCCTCATGCTGGGAAAGATTGAGGGCAGGAGGAAAAGGGTACAACAGAGGATGAGATGGTTGGATGGCATCACTGACTCAATAGAAATGAATTTGAGCAAACTCTGGGAGATGGTGATAGACAGAGAGGCCTGTCGTGCTGCAGTCCGTGGGGGTCACAAAGAGTCAGACATAACTGAGAGACTGAACAACACTATTATCTACATACTAATGATCCAGATGTTAAAAAATCAATCATTTAGAGTAAAAAAAAAGAAAAGAGTTAACAAACAATGATACTTGGACTATCTTTCAAAATCCTCCTCCCTGTTTATTAGCCTCAGTGTAAAGGTGGGGAGAGCAGTGGAGCGTATAAGGACTAATAATGATTATTTGCAAATCTGCCAGGTGAAACATTCCAAGTTCTTTTGGCCTGGCCAAGTGTCCTTATTTAAGTTGTAACATATATAACTTACAATTTACAATTTATAACAACTGGAATGATACTATTGACTGGTTATATGTGCCAGATACTGGCAGTCAGTATTTTGTTTTGTTTTGTTTTTTTCCTATCTAAACTTTACACCAACTCTGCAAGGTAGATGTTATTATCTCCATTTATTCATAAAAAAACTAAAACTCAAAAAGAGTAATTTGCTAAAGATACTCTGCTGTTTACCTAGTCATGGCAGTCTATAAACTCAGGATTCAACTCTGAAGCCCAACTCTTTTTTCAGCTCGCCAGGCTCTTCTATCCATGGGATTCTCCAGGCAAGAATATTGGAGTGAGTTGCCATTCCCTTATCCAGGGGATCTTCCTGATCCAGGGATCGAACCCGGGTCTCTTGCACTGCAGGTAGATTCTTTACTGCCTGAGTCAAGCAGCATGCATTCAACGGTACCTCTTACACAGTTTTCTAAACACTAACTTTGAGGGATATGTGTTCAGGCAGTTTTTATTTGTTGTCCTTGTTCAGCCGCCAAGTCGTGTCCGACTCTTTGCGACCCCATGGACTGTAGCACGCAAGACTTCCCTGTCCTCCACTATCTCCCTAAGTCTGATCAAATTCATGTGGATTTTCATAAGTAATTCTCTGCACAGAGAGAACAGCCCACATGCCAGCCAAGCACACTGAACATCACCCCAGGTTACAGACAGCAAGAGGCAAGTGTGTCTCAGGAACAACCTGCCTGGGCTTCTCAGAAAATGAAGCATTTTCCTCTTGATGATGTCCTCCGAAAGAAATCCAGTCTCTAACAGAGCTTCATTCTTGCTCCTTCTATACAAAAAAAATGGGCTCATTCATTGCAAACGAATGGGAAGTTCTGAACTCATTTCCTTATATTACTTGAAATGAAAGTGCTTTCTGTGTTTAGAGCAAAGAACTGCTGCATGCTATGCCCTTTGAGTAGAACAATCAATACCATGAAGGTGAGAGAAAATGAGCTCTTATATATTTTTAAGGGGAGTGGAGTTATTTTTAAACTTAATGATAGCAGAATTCTAAAGAGAGCAAAGGAAATTCCCAGTTTAGAGAATTCCGCTGCCTTTCCCTGCAAGGATTGGCTGTTACCTCTTTGACCTTCTTTCCAGGAGCAGGCCTGAGAAAGGGAGGGAAACCATATGTTTCCAAAGTTTGTTTGTTTTCTTTTTTAATTTACAGATGTTTCTGAGCATTTGTAACAGCCGTGAAACTGTTTCAGTTGGTTCTCACCTGGCCCTATACTCCTTCGCTCCGCATAGGAAAGCACTGTCTACTCCCTCCATATCCCTAGACCGCAACCATCCCTAGAAGAGCCAAACACAGCATCTTCAGCTGAAGGGACTGAAGGTGAAAGGGGCCCCTGACAGTGAGAGAAGCACCAGGGTGTCCCTTCAACATGACCAGGAGGACCGAGAAGAAGCAAAGGGAAGGAGGTCTGCCTCACCTCCAGTCTTTCCGCACAGTCCCTCCTGCCAAGAACTCATTTTTAGACCCTTAACCTGAACGTCCCAGAAAGGAAGGGAAACTTCGACCTCTGAGTGATCCTCAGAGTTCTGATTTCCAGGCTGATTTTAGTTTTCTATGTTTTCTGATTTCAACCCCCTGCCTAAAGCAATCTCCCGGTCACCAGAAGACAGCCACCGTGTAAGCCGAGCAAAATTGCTTTATGTGACAAAAATTCCAGCTCTGATCCCGCAAAGGTACATGACCTTGGGGGAAATTAACTCCTCCTTCTGAATATTTAGTTTGGGGGGCGGGGGGTACAATGAGGATATAATATCCATTATTAGAAAGCTGATAAAGCCCCAATAAAAATCACCTAGTCCCTGACTCTTTAGCAGCTAGGGTTATCAACGAGTGTCCTGTGTTTATTATGGGCTCACTGCACAAAGCAGCGGAGCCAGGCTGGGTGTCCGTGTTTTCATTGTCCACGACTCCCTCGTTAGCGACTTCTCTTACCAAGCATTCACCAAACCTCAGGAAGATGCCTGGTACCTGCTTCTAGTTCTCCACTGCTCTGAACTTCTACATAGCCTAAGATACATTCTCATTAAGTTCAAGGGACAAAGTTAGCCTAGCTGCTTCTTCCCCTCGGTCATCGGCAAATCACTGACCACCACTCAAGCTTGGGAAGAAAGGCGAAAAGACTTTCTTTCCATGGCCAGGACAGGAGTCCGCACATCTCTCGGGGTTAAGGGCTGGGGAAAGGCCCCCTGACTACCGTCTCCAGGTTGGGGAACGACAAAGAAAGGGAGGAGGAGGAGAAGATCCGGATGAAAGGGCCGCTGCGAGGCAGTCCTCGCCGGTGACCCTGTCCTCGGCGCCCCGGGGAGAAAAGGACACGAGTGGGGTGGAGCCGCGAGGGCAAGAGTACCTGAAGATTCCGGCCGCCGTCCGGTTCCTCCTCCACGCAGTGCCCTGTTGCAGGACTCCCTGTACGATCTCCTTCTCGTCCGGCAGCCGATAGACAGGGAAGACGTAGAGCCAACAGAGGACCACAACGCAGAGGGCACTGGCTCCCACGGGCAGCCGGGTCCGCGGGAACTTCCACGCCAGGACGGCCATAGCCCCTCTGGATGTGTGTCGCCGGGCCCGCCCGCAGGGGCTCATCGCAGCCCCGGGGTCCCGGGGTGGGGGTTGGGGGCGAGGGCCGGAGCCTCAGCACCAGGCTAGGCGCAGCGGCAGCGGAGGGTTCCCCCACCGCCGGCCCCCCATGCACACACACCTTCCGCTTTCTTGCACGCACTGGGACGCCCGCTCCTTGGGCGCCCAGAACCCCAAAGGTCAGCGCAAAGATATTTTTTTCCAATGCAACTTTTCCAAGGATGTCTTGCTAGGGTAAGTGGCCGGGGAGCAAGTCACGAGCTACGGCCATGGTCGTTTCTCCCTGCAGAAGGCGGGCGCCTGGGTCTCCGAGAGCGCGGGGAAGCGGGGGGGCGGCGGCGAGGTGTTGCTCCCGCCGGTTCTGCAGCATCACCGTCGCCCTCGGCGTGGGTCCGGGGAGAGGCTCGGCTCCCTCCCAGACATCTGGCCCGCGGCGTCCCCTTCCGAGCGATGCTCCTGCGCCCTTCACCGCCTCTCCCCGCCTCCTGCTCTGCTGAGCCGCCAGGCAGCCCCCCCAGCCGCCCCACGCCGCCCCCTAGACGCGCCAAGTCCTTGGAAATTTCCACGGCGGCCGGGACCGCTAGCCCGCCCCGGGCTTCTCCTCCTGGCTTGCCAGGACCCCCGCTCCCCACCCCTCCCGCAGAAGAAAAGAACTCGCTCTCATCAGTGAATTCAGCGGCGCGCCGCAGCCTTCCGCGGCGCCCGGGACTTCGCAGACACACGCCCGGGGATTGGTGGAAATCAAGGTCTCCCCTCCTTGCCCCACCCGCAAAATTGCCTCCTTTGACCCGTTCAGATCCGCGACGCTCGGGTGGAGAGCGAACTCCCCTCTCCCGCTCTGGTCCCTCCGGAGGTAGAGGCACACAATAAAATAAAAACAATAAATAATAACCGCCCTCCCCCAAAATGTATATATTCAAATCCCTGAGCGTGGCCGAGGCTGGCGGATAGCCTGACTCTCCGACACACAGCCGGCTCGCCGGGCTGTCACCCCGCCGCCGTCACCCTCGGCTCTCTCTAACTGGTTGGTTATTAACCCGCAGTGAGGCGCGAGGAGGCCGGCGGAGACTGAGTCCTTGCTGGGTCCCCACCCCCATTCCCCGGTCCGAAGCCGCGGCTCCAGCGGTCCCGGTGCGCGCGCACAGGCAGGCACACACGCTCGCGGGCTCGCGCGCGCGCGCCCACGAAGAGGTGCTTGCACCCCGGGGTCCTCTGCCTCGCCTCCGCCCTGCGGGGAAAGGCACTGCCGCATTCAGATGTGAGGTCAGCTGGTAGCCAAGCAAGCCGACCTCGGGACGTGACAATGCCTTGGAGGTGCAGTCGCCTTCTCTCCCTGTTAGACGACAGGGCCGTCTGTTCCTCGACGTCTTTCTAGCTTAATCGACCAGCTTATGGCAACCCTAACCTTGGAAAAGCGCCACCCGCCTGGGCGGGTGGTTCCGGGAGCCAGCCTGAGGAACTCTGCCTGTGGCAAAGGTCGTGAGGAAGGAGGCTTCCTCATAGGCAAAGGCAAGATTGAGCCTCAGGAAACCCCCTGTTCCCAAGGATCTACCCCCCCAAACCAGAGTCTGCCTACTTTACTGTTTCATGCTCTCACCTACACCTCTAACTTTACCGGGGGCTGTCCCCCCACCACCTCTCTCGGAGAAGGAGTTAACTTGCAGCTCCAGTCAATAAACATTCCTGGGCGTGACAAGGGTGTCTCAGGTCAAACCTCTCTGTTAGCAGAATAGCTTGTGTGACAGGATTATCCACAGGCCTGCCACTATGTACATGATGGTTTACTACCTCTCAACCATAAACAGCACAGAGAGTCTGGAGTATTTTGAAAGTCTTAATTAGCATAGCAAGAATACCAAGAAGAGATAAGAAAGCCTTCTTCAGCGATCAATGCAAAAAAATAGAGGAAAACAGAATGGGAAAGACTAGAGATCTCTTCAAGAAAATCAGAGATACCAAGGGAACATTTCATGCAATAAAGGACAGAAATGGTATGGACCTAAGAGAAGCAGAAGATATTAAGAAGAGGTGGCAAGAATACACGGAAGAACTGTACAAAAAACATCTTTACGACCCGGATAATCATGATGATGTGATCACTAATCTAGAGCCAGACATCTTGGAATGTGAAGTCAAGTGGGCCTTAGAAAGCATCACTATGAACAAAGCTAGTGGAGGGGATGGAATTCCAGCTGAGCTCTTTCAAATCCTGAAAGATGATGCTGTGAAAGTGCTGCACTCAATATGCCAGCAAATTTGGAAATCTCAGCAGTAACCACAGGACTGGAAAAGGTCGGTTTTCATTCCAATTCCAAAGAAAGGATGCAAAAGAATGCTCAAACTACTGCACAATTGCGCTCATCTCACATGCTAGTAAAGTAATGCTCAAAATTCTCCAAGCCAGGCTTCAGCAATACGTGAACTGTGAACTCCCTGATGTTCAAGCTGGTTTTCGAAAAGGCAGAGGAACCAGAGATCAAATTTCCAACACTAGCTGGATCATGGAAAAAGCAAGAGAGTTCCAGAAAAACATCTATTTCTGCTTTATTGACTATCCAAAGCCTTTGACTGTGTGGATCACAATAAACTGTGGAAAATTCTTCAAGAGATGGGAATACCAGACCACCTGACCTGCCTCTTGAGAAATCTGTATGCAGGTCAAGAAGCAACAGTTACAACTGGACATGGAACAACAGACTGGTTCCAAATAGGAAAAGGAGTACGTCAAGGCTGTATATTGTCACCCTGCTTATTTAACTTCTATGCAGAGTACATCATGAGAAACGCTGGGTTGGAAGAAACATTAGCTGGAATCAAGATTGCCAGGAGAAATATCAATAACGTCAGATATGCAGATGACACCACCCTTATGGCAGAAACTGAAGGGGAACTAAAAAGCCTCTTGATGAAAGTGAAAGAGGAGAGTGAAAAAGTTGGCTTAAAGCTCAACATACAGAAAACGAAGACCATGGCATCTGGTCCCATCACTCCATGGCAAATAGATGGGGAAACAGTGGAAACAGTGTCAGACTTTGTTTTTTTGGGCTCCAAAATCACTGCAGATGGTGACTGCAGCCATGAAATTAAAAGGCGCTTACTCCTTGGAAGAAAAGTTATGACCAACCTAGATAGTATATTCAAAAGCAGAGACATTACTTTGCCGACTAAGGTCCATCTAGTCAAGGCTATGGTTTTTCCAGTGGTCATGTATGGATGTGAGAGTTGGACTGTGAAGAAGGCAGAGCGCTGAAGAATTGATGCTTTTAAACTGTGGTGTTGGAGAAGACTCTTGAGAGTCCCTTGGACTGCAAGGAGATCCAACCAGTCCATTCTGAAGGAGATCAACCCTGGGATTTCTTTGGAAGGAATGATGCTAAAGCTGAAGCTCCAGTACTTTGGCCGCCTCATGCAAAGAGTTGACTCATTGGAAAAGACTCTGATGCTGGGAAGGATTGGGAGCAGGAGGAGAAGGGGACGACCGAGGATGAGATGGTTGGATGGCATCACGGACTCGATGGACGTGAGTCTGAGTGAACTCCGGGAGATGGTTATGAACAGGGAGGCCTGGCGTGCTGCGATTCATGGGGTCGCAAAGAGTCAGACTCGACTGAGTGACTGAACTGAACTGAACTGAACTGAATTAGCGTAGGGCTTTTCTCATTGTTGAGTCAGGCCTCTATACCCTTAAGCACCTGGGAGTATGTTTTGAGTTTCTGAATTTTCTCTTTCTTTGTCATAAACTGTATCCTTGCAATGTAAGAATGTAAGTAGTGAGTAGTGAAGTCGCTCAGTCGTGTCCGACTCTTGCGACCCCATGGACTGTAACCTACCAAGCTCCTCTGTCCATGGGATTTTCCAGGCAATAGTACTGGAGTGGATTGCCATCTCCTTCTCCAGGAAGAATGTAAGGATATCACTATCTTAAGACTAAGTAGATGTTAAGGGAAAACAAGTTTTCTGATTGACTAACCTTTATCAATAGAAAGTAAGACGGGGCCATAAAATGTCACCAGATCAGAAGATATTGTAAACAAATGTAAGACCCTTGTAGGAACAAAGATATGCTGATAAGGGTCGGAGCAGCTGACCCTGCGTCACTGTTTCTTACATTTATGTCTATGCATAACTAAAAGTATAAAAGTGGACCTGACAATAAAGAAAACGGATCAGTTCCTGGAAAGACTGATTCCCCCGTGTAGTTTCTTTCTTGTTCTCCATTTTTCTGGTTGAATTCCCATCTGGAGTGTGGGTACTCGCCAAGCCTGCTAATTTTGCCTGGGCTTCTAAGATCTGATCGGGGAGGCCTCAGTATCTCCTCTCCTTCGGGAGAACGGAAAGAAGCCTGAGGCCTACATAGGTGGTGCAAGTTCCTTGTCTTGGAACTTTATTGGTATTCCACGTAAACCAAGTTATTCAGCCTCTTTTTCTCCACTAATATTTCCTACTACACTATCCTTTTCTAATCTCTCTTTATACTTCTAATTAAATAGCTTTTTCCTAGGATGCCAACTCGGTATCCGCTTCGAATTCCCTGGCAGGGCGGAGTCCAGAGACCCATAGTGTCTGCTATCACTGGCGGCCGGGTGAATAGCGCGGCTCCTCCTAGCGGTTGCCTGTACTGTTTGCTTAGGCACCGCATCAAGCATGAAGTGTGCAGGGACAAAGAAATCCCGCAGCCTGCTAACGGGGTCGCCTTCGTCGTCAGGAGATCACAATTTAAGGCCATAGCTTCAGCTGCTCAAGCCCACTTTGGCTACCACGTCCCTCAAATCTACAGTGACTGTTAGGTGGGCTGATGCATCTTTATCTACTGAGAGATGGGACTTGAGAAGTTGATGGAAAGTTATTTATCAAAAATCACTGCTCTCCGCCTGCAAGCATGCCCCAGAAATCCCTCCAACTTACTTTAGGCAAAGCAAGAGAGATGAAAAAGCGTGAAATCCCAAAGTTAAATCTTACACAGTGGAACCTAATCCAGAGTCTTTGAAATGATGATTACCTGAAGTCTGGCAAAATACCCAACCCACCTTCGTCTGCTCTGGGAAGGGAATTCAGGGAATGGGAGCGGTCCAAGGGGACAAGGAAACATGTCCCATAGTTGCCAGACTGGATAAATCATATACCTCCTTTGTTCCAGTGATTTAGATCGAACCCAGACTATCCCAGTTTCTCTCTTCTCCCCTCAGTCCAAGGGATACACTTATTTCAATTTAAGGGCTACAAATCAATAGGACAGAAACCACAAATATGGTATGGTTATGAAGGGTCTGTGTGAATGTTTCCCTATTTAACATCATTTAAAAATGCAGCAAAGTTGTGCCTTAAACTGAGGGGCTTCTGTGATGCAGTATGCTGTTTTTCCTTCTTCTGAAAATTAAGATTCTATTTCCCTGCAATCCAGCCTCATTACCTGCTTCTCTGGAGCATGAACACTTGAATCTAGGCAGACCATTGCCTGTCCCCTTTCCAAGTCACACAGGCATTTCTTTTGTCACTGTGTTTTGTTGTCTATGTACTTCTCATATGGGATATCTTTTTTTCTCCCTCCATACAAATACAGTGCATCATTAAAGGCCAATCCAAGATACTAGGGATTTCTCCCCCTGTGTGTCCCCAGATTACCTAAAACACAGACTTCGTGAGTAGGAACTCATTAAATGTTTCTGATTTCTGCTTCTATTCCCTTTGACCTCCTGATCTGAATGTCTGTAGCGTTACCTGTCTCTGACAGGTGATTAAACTTTTAGATGTGTCCTGTTCTTATTGCTAGCATTTTTCATATGTAACTTTGTCTCAGCAAGGGGGCAGTAAGAATATTGGGTCTCATATATCAAATGACAAGCCTATACTTTTCATCCAAAGGAGGATCAATGTCTGAGGAAGAGCAGGAACAATATTTTACACTTTTTTCATATTCCTCCAGGTGCCATCTCAGGCTTGAACACACACATACTCAACAATTGTTGCTTGATTACTTTCTTGATAAATCTGAGCATCTCTAATTTATTCCAGCTGTTGCTAAGGCAGCACTGTTTAAGGAAAGGTATAAAGCCCTATGTTTAATGTTTTAAATAAAATATTTTACCTGATATTTAGCTCTTTCACTGGTATGACTTTTAGTAGGCAGTTTAGGTGTTATTTTATAGTTCTGCATCTGAGTACACACAAGAGGGGTTTGCTCAATAAATGTCTTTTACTGGACCAGTAAATACCATGTAAACACCATGGGCAAAACTACCTGATATCATAAGTAAACTTAATGGGCAGCACTTTTGTGACATTGGAGTTGTGAAAGCTGGTCTAAGATACATCCATCACAGAACTGAAGCCATGGAGAAGAGAGAGAAAAAGAGCCCCTCTCATTGAACAGTCAAGAGAGACCAAAATGCAGAAAGATGATCAGAGTGAATGGGTCAGGTGCAATTTACAAGTTAGCTTGGACACTAATGGTGTGTAGAGAAATATTAATAGTCACATAGAAGTATCTCATTAGAAGATTAAAAATTCAAAAATGTCATCCTTTCTTCAGTCTCTTCTTAAGTTCTTGTTGTCAGAACGACTTGGAATGAAGAGATAGCCAAAAACACACCCTTTTTACAACCAGTTATAATACCGAAGTAAATAGGGTTGTAGTGTGAGAAAGATCAAATAAATGCATTTGCTTATCTTCACTCCCTCTTGTGACGCCACTAAAAGGACAGCAAAGCAATAAAAGAGGCATAAACTCAAACAAAAAAAAAAAAGAGAGAGAGAGAGAAAAGGAAAAGATGCATAAGCAGAAAAATGATGTCAAGAAGTTCACAAGTGGGTAAGCAATTGAAGAGTGATAACTGATTTATCAGAATGGAGAAAACTCCAGGCCTTCAAGTGATATTATGTGTGTGTGTGTGTGTGTGTGTGTGTGTGTGTAGGCACACAGGATGAAGCAGTATAGATTGAAGCCAACAGGAGTCAAACTAATTGGCACGAAGGAGTTCTTTAAAGGCTCAGAAAATAGAAGTACCTGTTACCTCTGAAGATGGAAGTGATGGATGAAAGGAAATAAGAGGTTTGAAAGTCTATAGAAGGAAGTAATGTCTCTAGGAACAGTTGTGTCCTGTAGCCTGGCTTAACATAAGAGATCAACTTTCCAGAGAGACTGACCAGCACAAACAAAAAAGAAAACCTACAGATTGTGATATACGCAGGAGGTCTCCTTCCAAGTAGCCATATCCCTACCTCACACGTGTGGTGAATCCCATCAGTAGATAAAGTCAACTCACACAGACCCACTGGCTTCTTTGTTAGGCTTCAATCTTAAATAACAGTGGCGAGTCAAGGATCTAAAAAAATGCAAAAAAAAAAAAAATCAACCCAGAGTGGGTAAATCTCCAATAAAAACTATAATAAAATCTTCACAGGGTTAAGAGATAATCCATAAAGCAAGAAAAAAAAACGACATATTCAAATGACCAGATTAAAAGCATGGTAAACACACACACACACATATACAAAATTCGTAGAAGAGTTGAAAAACAAATTTGAAGAAGTCTCCCAGAAAGTAGATCAAAATCATAAAAAAGAGCAAAAAGAACAGACTCAAGCAGAAAAATAAACATCCAAAATAATAGGAATGGAAGAGAAAAAAACTAGGAGAAAATTTTCAAAGACCTACTTTAAAAGTCCTAAAATTAGAGTCCATCAAGGACTCAACATAAGGAATAAAAAAGACCCACAACAAAGGATATATGACAGTGAAATTTTAGAAAGCAAGGAAGAAAATTTTGTGAAAGATTTTTTTTTAACACAAAAGACTGGAAATAATGAAGGCATTAGATTTATTTAAAAAGAAAAAAAAAGCATTAGAAACCAGAAGGAAATGGAGATAGGTTATCAAAATTCTTAAGGAATTTTTTTATAGCCTCAAGTTCTCTGTAGAGTCAACATGTGACTCAAACCTGAAGATAGAATAGAATTTTCAAATGCAGATTTCAAACTTTCAAAAGTCATAAAAATTTTACTCCTGGGCACTCTTTCCTGGTAAGATAAGGGAAAGAGTCCACTAAAATAAGTTTACAAAGAAAAAAATGAATTAGGGATCAAAGGTTCCATACAAAAGGGGAACAAAGGGAATTCCTAGGGAAATAGCCTCGGATCAGAAGAACAATTAATAACTCCTGGTTTTAGCTCAAAAGTAACTTGGAAGTTGTAACTCCCATCCTTCCCAGAAAGCTGAACAAGCTGTAAATCAACTTCTGTTGCACCATCAGAGAACTGAGGTCACAAGGCAAACCACTAGTCTGGAGACATAGGCAGATTCAAAGCCAGAGCTGAGACCTGTTTATTTGAAGTAGAAGATATGGAGCCAAAAACTGGTAGGAGCAAAGCATCCTAACTTGGAGTTGGTAAAAATGGAATTTCTGAAAGTTGAATGTGGACTAGCAAGAGTCAGAAACTCCTAGGAATAATAATGAGGTGGGTCCCTATTTTGTAAAATTTAACTCCAGGAATCCCACCAGGCTCTCAGGGTGAAAAACTGAGAAAGATCCTTCTAAGACTCTGGTAGGGGTAGAGAAGAGTAACTATTGTAAAATATGTAAAATATGCTCAGAAGATTCTTGATAGCAAAGTCCTATCATATCTCTATCCCATCTGGAGGAATAGCACTTCTCCCATTTTAACAGTTATCTTCCTACCTCAGTTAAGCTGAGAAAACAAAACTATGTAACATTCGTGAAGTTCACAGCCCAGGGACACAGGTCTTTGATCATAATATCACGAAAGGTTTGCCTTCTTCCACACCTTGTGCTGTGCTGTGCTTAGTTACTCAGTCGTATCCAACTCTTTGTGACCCCATGGATTGTAACGTACCAGGCGCCTCTGTCCATGGGGATTCCCCTGGCAAGAATACTGGAGTGGGTTGTGATGCCCTTCTCCAGGGGATCTTCCCAACCCAGGGATTAAATCCAGGTCTCCTGCACTCCAGGCAGATTCTTTACCATCTGAGCCACCAGGGAAGCCCAAGAATACTGAAGTGGGAGCCTATTCCTTCTCCAGGAGATCTTCCCGACCCAGGAATTGAACAGCAGGCTCCTGCACTATGGGCCGATTCTTTACCAGCCAAGCTACCGGGGAAGCCGCTTCTACCCCTTACAACCAGACTAACAAGTTTTTAAGCAGAGGATATAGCTGAAAAGTTACAAGATGCAAATTCTCCCTGAGGAAAGCACTTAGAAGAAGCCCCAAGTCAATAGATGAGTTAAAACAAGTGATGTTGGAGCAATTTGAAGTCTATGGCACTTTGGAGCTACTACAAACATTAAACATGGGCAAAAATTCAGCCAAATTATCACAAAACTTTACACTAAAGGCCTAATTACATCTGTTCTTATTACTCAGTACATCATGTCTGGCTTTCAACAAAAATAATAAGGCTAGATAATTATACATTATATATTACAAAACAAGAAAACAAAAAATAGCATGAAAAAAAAGAGCAAGCATCAGAACCAGACCCAGCAAAGAACATATGACCCATGTGTAGGAATTATCAGACAGAGAATTTAAAATCATTGTGATTAAGATGTTAAAAGCTTTAATGAAAAAGGTAAATAACACACAAGACCAGTGGCTAATGTAAGATGAGCAATAGAACCTCTAAGGAAGGATCAAATGAAAATGCTGGAAAACAAAACCACTATCATGGAAATAAAAAATATATTTGATGAGCTTATCAGTACTGCATATAGCTGAGGAGAGAATCAGCAAGCCAGAAGACAGGCCTAAATAAATTCTCAAACTAAATGTGGGATCAGTTCAGTTCAGTTCAGTCACTCAGTTGTGTCTGGCTCTTTGCAACCCCATGAATTGTAGCATGCCAGGCCTCCCTGTCCATCACCAACTCCTGGAGTTCACTCAGACTCATGTTCATCAGGTCAGTGATGCCATCCAGCCATCTCATCCTCTGTTGCCCCCTTCTCCTTCTGCCCCCAATCCCTCCCAGCATCAGAGTCTTTTCCAATGAGTCAACTCTTCTCATGAGGTGGCCAAAGTATTGGAGTTTCAGCTTCAGCATCAGTCCTTCCAATGAACACCCAGGGTTGATCTCCTTTAGAATGGACTGGTTGGATCTCCTTGCAGTCCAAGGGACTCTCAAGAGTCTTCTCCAACACCACAGTTCAAAAGCATCGATTCTTCGGCACTCAGTTTTCTTCATGGTCCAACTGTCACATCCATACATGACCACTGGAAAAACCATAGCCTTGACTAGACGGACCTTTGTTGGCAAAGTAATGTCTCTGCTTTTTAATATGCTATCTAGGTTGGTCATAGCTTTTCTTCCAAGGAGTAAGTGTCTTTTAATTTCACGGCTGCAACAGAAAATAGTTAATTCAAAACATATTAAATAGGCATTTCCTGGAGGATGACCAAGATTGAGGAGTAGGAAGATTGAGTTCACCTTCCACAGGCATACCAAAATTAAAACTATGTACAATATATTATTTAGTTCGGTTCAGCCACTCAGTCATGTCTGACTGTGGCTCAGACCATGAACTCCTTATTACCAAATTCAGACTTAAATTGAAGAAAGTAGGGAAAACCACTAGACCATTCAGGTATGACCTAAATCAAATCCCTTATGATTATACAGTGGAAGTGAGAAATAGATTTAAAGGACTAGATCTGATAGATAGAGTGCCTGATGAACTATGGAATGAGGTTCGTGACATTGTACAGGAGACAGGGATCAAGACCATCCCCATGGAAAAGAAATGCAAAAAAGCAAAATGCCTGTCTGGGGAGGCCTTACAAATAGCTGTGAAAAGAAGAGAGGTGAAAAGCCAAGGAGAAAAGGGAAGATATAAGCATCTGAATGCAGGGTTCCAAAGAATAGCAAGAAGAGATAAGAAAGCCTTCTTCAGCGATCAGTGCAAAGAAATAGAGGAAAACAACAGAATGGGAAAGACTAGAGATCTCTTCAAGAAAATCAGAGATACCAAGGGAACATTTCATGCAAAGATGGGCTCAATAAAGGACAGAAATGGTATGGACCTAACAGAAGCAGAAGATATTAAGAAGATGACAAGAATACACGGAAGAACTGTACAAAAAAGATCTTCATGACCTGGATAATCATGATGATGTGATCACTAATTTAGAGCCAGACATCTTGGAATGTGAAGTCAAGTGGGCCTTAGAAAGCATCACTATGAACAAAGCTAGTGGAGGGGATGGAATTCCAGTTGAGCTATTTCAAATCCTGGAAGATGATGCTGTGAAAGTGCTGCACTCAATATGCCAGCAAATTTGGAAATCTCAGCAGTAACCACAGGACTGGAAAAGGTCGGTTTTCATTCCAATTCCAAAGAAAGGATGCAAAAGAATGCTCAAACTACTGCACAATTGCACTCATCTCACATGCTAGTAAAGTAATGCTCAAAATTCTCCAAGCCAGGCTTCAGCAATACATGAACCGTGAACTCCCTGATGTTCAAACTGGTTTTAGAAAAGGCAGAGGAACCAGAGATCAAATTTCCAACATTGGCTAGATGATGGAAAAAGCAAGAGAATTCCAGAAAAACGTCTATTTCTGCTTTATTGACTATGCCAAAGCCTTTGACTGTGTGGATCACAATAAACTGTGGAAAATTCTTCAAGAGATGGGAATACTAGACCACCTAACCTGCCTCTTCAGAAATCTGTATGCAGGTCAGGAAGCAACAGTTAGAACTGGACATGGAACAACAGACTGGTTCCAAATAGGAAAAGGAGTATGTCAAGGCTGTATATTGTCACCCTGCTTGTTTAACTTATATGCTGAGTACATCATGAGAAACGCTGGACTGGAAGAAACACAAGCTGGAATCAAGATTGCCAGGAGAAATATCAATAACCTCAGATATGCAGATGACACCAGCCTTATGGCAGAAAGTGAAGAGGAACTCAAAAGCCTCTTGATGAAAGTGAAAGAGGAGAGTGAAAAAGTTGACTTAAAGCTCAACATTCAGAAAACGAAGATCATGGCATCCAGTCCCATCCCTTCATGGGAAATAGATGGGGAAACAGTGGAAACAGTGTCAGACTTTATTTTTGGGGGCTCCCAAATCACTGCAGATGGTGACTGCAGCCATGAAATTAAAAGACGCTTACTCCTTGGAAGAAAAGTCATGACCAACCTAGATAGTATATTCAAAAGCAGAGACATTACTTTGCTGACTAAAGTCCATCTAGTCAAGGCTACGGTTTTTCCTGTGGTCACGTACGGATGTGAAAGTTGGACTGTGAAGAAGGCTGAGAGCCAAAGAATTGATGCTTTTAAACTGTGGTGTTGGAGAAGACTCTTGAGAGTCCCTTGGACTGCAAGGAGATCCAACCAGTCCATTCTGAAAGAGATCAACCCTGGGATTTCTTTGGAAGGAATGATGCTAAAGCTGAAGCTTCAGTACTTTGTCCACCTCATGCGAAGAGTTGACTCATTGGAAAAGACTCTGATGTTGGGAGGGATTGGGTGCAGGAGGAGAAGGGGATGACCGAGGATGAGATGGCTGGATGGCATCACGGACTTGATGGACGTGAGTCTGAGTGAACTCCGGAGATGGTGATGGACAGGGAGGCCTTGTGTGCTGTGATTCATGGGGTCACAAAGAGTCGCACACGACTGAGCGACTGAATTGAACTGAACTGAACCATCTATACAATACACTTTTGATGAGAAAGCCAAGAAGACTAGCAGAAAAGATATTCTACAACTAAAGATATAATGAGGGAACTGGAAAAGGGTGGGCAGAAAGGATGGAGACATGATATAGCCAAGACCCATACTTCTAAATGGGTAACCCACAAATGAAAGGATAATTATAATTTCAGGGGTTCTTCCCTAGGAACAAGGAGAAGACCTCACTACCCTGGGGGTCCTGCACTGGGAAGATGAGGCCCCAGTATATTTGGCTTTGAAAGTCAATGGGTCTTACTCTTGGGAAGGGAGATCCAGAGGGATGTGGGAAAGAGACTTCACCTTTAAAGAATGCACACAATGTCTCAAATGGTTGAGGACACAGGTCAGAGGCAATAGTGTGAATGGAGACTGGGACAGACTCACCTTTGCTTTTGGAGAGCCTCCCAGAGAGGCAGGAAGAAACTGGAGCTCACCTTGGGGACAAGGACACTGGGGACAGTAATTTGCAGAAGTTTGTTCTACCATGAGAAAAATGTTGCTGGAAATCCCCATTTTGAAATATTCCCTTTAGCTTTTTCATGCCAGAACCTGGCCGCACCTATTGCACTCTTAGCACCAGCACTGGACCTCCTATGGCCAAGACACTAGGCAGGTAGGGACACAGACCCACCACCAACAGGCAGACACCAGCCTCAGGACTGTGGGAGCCCTGCAGCCTGCCATGTAAAGATACAACCCATCCACCACTGGGCCAACACCAGCTCTGGGACACCTTGGGCACCTCAGCCACTCACCCTGGGATCTGACCTCACCCACCAGAAAGGCAGCACAAGCTTTGAGACACTCCTGATCTCACAGCAAGAAGAGTTAGGAACTAGCCACACTGACTAGAGGGCCAGCACCAGCTCCAGGACCCTCACAGCCTTGCAACCAGAGACCCCAGAACCTGGCTCTGTCTACAAGCAGACCAACAGCGGCTCCAAGACACCTTGAACTCCTTAGCCAGCTGCCTTGGGATCCAACAGCTTTGGGACATCTCTAACACCACATCCAGCTGTATCAAGAACTGGACCCATCCACCACCAGGACAAAATTAAATCCAGGATCCTTGGTCCCACAGCTTCTGCCACAGAACCCAGCTCCAACCACCAGTGGGCCAGCATTAGTTCTGAGACATGATAGGGCTCTGTAGCAAGCCACCTTGTGATCTGGCACCAACCTCTACACAAGACAAGGCCTGGCAATTAAGTGGACCAAGGGCCAGCCTCACTTACCAGACTGCTCACAGTAGTGAGCCCATTACAGCAGAGGGACACACACAGACCACATAGAGAGCACCACTGGGGCATATAGTTCTGATGATCGGAGAGGAGTACACTGTTGGATGCATAGGATGTCTCACCCTCTCCCCCAAAAAAGCATCTTCTCCTAGGTTGGGAAACAGCCAACCTACCATACACATAGAAATAAATACAGCAAAGTAGGCAAAATGAGGCAACATAAGAATATGTTCCAAAATAAGGAACAAGATAAAATCCCTGGAGAATTAAGTAAAGTGATGATGACGGTAAGAAATCTACGCAATAAAGAGCATAAGGTAATAATCACTGTTGGTAGTTGGTTGTTCAGTCGCTAAATTGTGTCCAACTCTTTGCAACCCCATGGACTACAGCATGCCAGGTTCCTCTGCCCATGGAGATTTCCAGGCAAAAATACTGGAGTGGATTGCATTTCCTTCTCCAAGGGATCTTCCCACATCAGGTATTGAACCCATGTCTCCTGCACTGACAGGCAGATTCTTTACCACTGAGCCACTGAAGCTGTTCAAAGAACCTGAAAGAAAATTAGACAAACAGAGAAGTTGAAAGTTTTTAACAGTTAAAAATATAAAGAGAAAACAAAAAGAGATAAAGAATATAATCTGAGAAGTAGCTCAGTCTTGTCTGACTCTTTGCAACCCCGTGGACTGTAGCCCACCAGGCTCCTCTGTCCATGGGATTCTTCAGGCAAGAATACTGGAGTGGCTTACCATTTCCTTCTCCAGGGGATCTTCCCAACCCAGGGATCAAACCCAGGTCTCCCGCATTGCAGGCAGACGCTTTAACCTCTGAGCCACCAGGGAAGCTAAAGAATATAATAACTGAAATAAAAAGTACACTAGAAGGAATCAACAGTAGACTAGATGATACAGAAGAATGTATCAAATAGATGGAAGAGAGTAGTGGAAATCACTGAAGCTGAACAGAAAAAAGAATAAAAAAGAAACAAGGACAGTTTAAGAGAACTCAAGGACAACATAAAGCAGTCTAACATTCATATTATTGACGTAGATAAAGGGGCTGAGAATATATTTGAAGACATAATAACCGAAAATTTTCCTAACATGGGAAAGAAATATACAGGTCCAATAAGCACAGAGAGTCCCAAACAGGATCAATGCAAAGAGGACTGCACCAAGGCATATTGTAATTAAAATCACAAAAGTTAAAGCTAAGGGACAATATTAAAAGCAGCCAGGTAAAAATAGTAAGTTATATACAAGGAACTTTGATAAGGCTATCAGCTGACTTATCAACAGAAAATTGCAGGCAATAAGGGAGTGACAGGATATATTTAAAATGATGAAAGGGAAAAACCTACAACTAAGAATACTCTGGTTGGCAAGGCTTTCATTCAGATTTGATGGTGAGATCACAAGTTTTACAAACAAGCAAAAGTTAAAAGAGTTCAGCACCACCAAACCAGCTTTACAGGAAATGTTACAAGAGACTTCTCTAAGCAAAAGAAGAGAAAGCCAAAATTAGAAATACAAAAATTGCAAGAAGAAAAAACTCACTTGTAAAGGCAAATATGTAGGAAAGGTAGTAAATCAACCACCTATAAAGCTGGTAGGAAGATCAAAAGGCAAAAGTAGTCAAAGTTTCTATCCCCACAGCTAGTAGTTAAGGGATACACAGAACAACAAGATGTAAAATATGTCAAAAACAGTGAAAGTAGGGGAGGAAATAAAAATACGGGATTTTAAAAATGCATTTGAACTTAAGAGATCAGGAACTTAATCACACATATGTAGGGATTGCTGTATATAAACCTCATGGTAACCACCGCAAACCAAAAATCTATATTAGACACACACACACACACACACACACACACACACAAATAGAAAGGAAGGAACTTGAACATAATACTAAAGCTAGTCATCAAATCACAAGGGAAGACAGGAAAAGAAAAAGAAATGAATAAAAAAGAGCTACAAAAACAAAGCAAAAGCAAATAAAAAAATAGCAAAAGTATGCACCTTTCAATAATTTCTTTAAATGTTAATAGGCTAGATGTTCTAATCAGAAGATATAGAATGGATGAATAGATACAAAGACAAGATACACACATATGTATGCTGCCTAAAAGAGATTTACTTCAGATCTAAAGACAAACCGAGACTGAAAGTGAGGCAATGGGAAAAATTATATCATGCAAATAGAAATAAAAAGAAACCTAGGGTAGCAATCTTATATAAGACAAAATAGACCATAAAGCAAACACTGTAATAAGATACAAAGAAGGCCATTGTATAATGATCAAAGGATCAACCCAAGAAGATATTAGAATTATAAATATATAGGCACTCAACATTGAAGCATCTAAATATATAAAGCAAATATTAACAAGCATAAACAGAGAAATCAACAGTAACACAACAATAGTGGAGGACGTTACCACTCCATTAATGGGCAGATCATTCAAACAGAAAATAATAAGGAAACACAAGGCTTAAATGACACTTTAGACCAGAAGAATTTTACATATATATAAAACATTCCATCCAAAAAGCAGCAGAGCACACGATAATTTCAAGTGTACATGAAGTATTCTCCAGTATAGATCATATACTATGACACTAAACAGGTCTCAGTGAAAGGAAGGAAATTGAAATCATATCAAGAATGTTGGTGGTTCAGTGGTCAAGATTCAGTGCTTCTAACACAAGGGAAATGGGTTCAATCCTGGTCAGGGAGCTTATATTCCACACACTGCATGGCAAAAAAAAAAAAATTCTGACAATTTTATGCCACAAGAAATTACCTACAAGGGAAAAAGAAATGTAAAAAACACAAGTATATGGAGGCTGAACAATATACAACTAAACAACAAATGGATTACTGAAGAAACCAAAGATGAAAGAACATTCTGGAGGCAAATGAAAATTAAAACACAATGATGCAAAATACGAGATGCAGCAAAAGAAGTTTTAACAGGAAAGTTTATAGCAATGCAAGCTTACCTCAGGAAATAAGAAAAATGTCAAATAAAAATCAAATCATATACCTAAAGGAACTGGAAAAAGAACAAACAAAATCCAAAGTTAGTAAATGGAAATAAAGCATAAAGATCAGAAAAGAAATGGTGAAATAGAGACCAAAGAAATAGAAAAGATCAATGAAACCAAATGCTTCTTCTTTGAAAAGATAAAATTATAAACTTTTAGCCTAGACTCATCAAGAAAAGAAAAAGAAGGCCTGAAGAAATAAAATCAAAAATGAAAGAAGTTAGAACCAATACCACAGAAATATAACTAAGGATTATAAGAGATTACTGCATAGAACTATATACTAATAAAATGGAAAATCTGGAAGAAATGGACAAATACTTAGAAATGTACACTCTCCCAAGTCTGAACCAGGAAGAAATAGAAAATATGAAGAAACAAATTATCTGTTCGGTTCAGTTCAGTCGCTCAGTAGTGTCCGACTCTTTGCGACACCATGAACCGCACCATGCCAGGCTTCTCTGTCCATCACCAACTCCTGGAGTTCACCCAAACCCATGTCCATTGAGTCGGTGATGCCATCCAACCATCTTATCCTCTGTCGTCCCCTTCTCCTCCTGCCCTCAATCTTTCCCAGCATCAGGGTCTCTTCCAATGAGTCAGCTTTTCGCATCAGGTGGCCAGATGGTGTTTCAGCTTCAACATCAGTCCTTCCAATGAATATTCAAAACTGATCTCCTTTAGAATGGACTGATTGGATCTCCTTGCAGTCCAAGGGGCTCTCAAGAGTCTTCTCCAACACCACAGTACAAAAACATCCATTTTTCCTCTTTCCGTCTCCCACCACCTCCGAGAGGAGTCACCACCATGGCCGCGCATCTTCAACTGATGGTCCTGCGGAACTGCTCCAGCTTCTTGATCAAGGGGAACAAGCAGATGTACAGGGCCGAGCCGAATAACCTGAAAGCATGCAACTCCTTCCGCTATAATGGGCTCATTCACTGCAAGACTGTGGGTGGAGCCGGGGGCAGACACCAAAGGAGTCGTGGTGGTGATGAAGAGGAGATCGGCCAGTGCAAGCTGGCCACTTCCTACGTGTGGACCACCATCAACAAGAACGCCCAGGCCACCCTCAGCAGCATCCAGCACATGATCCAGAAGAACAAGTACCACCTGGATTTGCGCATGGCCGCCATCCACAGAGCCAGCACCATCCTGCACAGCCAGAAGCCTGTGATGGTGAAGCCACCCCACCAAGAGCTCCTGAGCCTCTGGCCTCCCCTCCCCAGAGCAATAAAGCTGTCAGCCGCTACCTTACAGCGTCAAAAAAAACACACAAACAAACAGGAATATATCTACCTAAAGAAACTAAAGACCTATATATAGAAAACTATAAAACACTGATGAAAGAAATCAAAGAGGACACTAATAGATGGAGAAATATACCATGTTCATGGATCAGAAGAATCAATATAGTGAAAATGAGTATACCACCCAAAGCAATCTATAGATTCAATGCAATCCCTATCAAGCTACCAATGGTATTTTTCACAGAGCTAGAACAAATAATTTCACAATTTGTATGGAAATACAAAAAAAACCTCAAATAGCCAAAGCAATCTTGAGAAAGAAGAATGGAACTGGAGGAATCAACTTGCCTGACTTCAGGCTCTACTACAAAGCCACAGTCATCAAGACAGTATGGTACTGGCACAAAGACAGAAATATAGATCAATGGAACAAAATAGAAAGCCCAGAGATAAATCCACACACCTGTGGACACCTTATCTTTGACAAAGGAGGCAAGAATATACAGTGGATTAAAGACAATCTGTTTAACAAGTGGTGCTGGGAAAACTGGTCAATCACTTGTAAAAGAATGAAACTAAAACACTTTCTAACACCATACACAAAAATAAACTCAAAATGGATTAAAGATCTAAATGTAAGATCAGAAACTATAAAACGCCTAGAGGAGAGCATAGGTAAAACACTCTCTGACATAAATCACAGCAGGATCCTCTATGACCCACCTCCCAGAATATTGGAAATAAAAGCAAAAATAAACAAATGGGACCTAATTAAACTTAACAGCTTCTGCACAACAAAGGAAACTATAAGCAAGGTGAAAAGACAGCCTTCAGAATGGGAGAAAATAATAGCAAATGAAGCAACTGACAAACAACTAATCTCAAAAATATACAAGCAACTCCTGCAGCTCAATTCCAGAGAAATAAATGACCCTTTCAAAAAATGGGCCAAAGACCTAAATAGACATTTCTCCAAAGAAGACATATGGATGGCTAACAAACACATGAAAAGATGCTCAACATCAGTCTTATCAGAGAAATGAAAATCAAAACCACAATGAGGTACCATTTCACGCCAGTCAGAATGGCTGCGATCCAAAAGTCTACAAGCAATAAATGCTGGAGAGGGTGTGGAGAAAAGGGAACCCTCTAACACTGTTGGTGGGAACGCAAACTAGTACAGGCACTATGGAGAACAGTGTGGAGATTCCTTAAAAAACTGGAAATAGAACTGCATTATCACCCAGCAATCCCACTGCTGGGCATACACACTGAGGAAACCAGAACTGAAAGAGACATGTGTACCCCAGTGTTCATCACAGCACTGTATATAATAGCCAGGACATGGAAGCAACCTAGATGTCCATCAGCAGACAAATGGATAAGAAAGCTGTGGTACATATACACAATGGAGTATTACTCAGCCATTAAAAAAATACATTTGAATCAGTTCTAATGAGGTGGGTGAAACTGGAACCTATTATACAGAGTGAAGTAAGCCAGAAAGAAAAACACCAATACAGTATACTAACACATATATATGGAATTTAGAAAGATGGTAATGATAACCCTGTATGCGAGACAGCAAAAGAGACACAGATGTATAAAACAGTCTTTTGGACTCTGTGGGAGAGGAAGAGGGTGGGCTGGTTTGGGAGAATGGCATTGAAACATGTATAATATCATATATGAAATGAGTCACCAGCCCAGGTTCAATGCATGATACTGGATGCTTGGGGCTGGTTCACTGGGACGACCCGGAGGGATGGTATGGGGAGGGAGGAGGGATGGAGGTTCAGGATGGGGAACACGTGTATACCTGTGGTGGATACATGTTGAACTATGGCAAAACCAATACAATATTGTAAAGTAATTAACCTCCAATTAAAATAAATAAATTTATATTTTTAAAAATCCATTTTTCAGCACTTAGCTTTTCTTATAGTTCAGCTCTCACATCCATACACGACTACTGGAAAAACCATAGCCTTGACTAAATGGGCCTTTCTTTGGCAAAGTCATATCTCTGCTTTTTAATGCACTGTGTAGATTGGTCATAGAGATCATAGATTTCTTCTAAGGAGCAAGCGTCTTTTCATTTCATGGCTACAGTCACCATCTGCAGTGATTTTGGAGCCCCCCAAAATAAAGTCTGTCACTGTTTCCATTGTTTCCCCATCTATTTCCCATGAAATGATGGGACCAGATCTTAGTTTTCTGAATGTTGAGTTTTAAGGCAACTTTTTCACTCTCGTCTTTCACTTTCACCAAGAGGCCTTTTAGTTCTTCTTCACGTTCTTCCATAAGGGTGTCATCTACATATCTGAGGTTATTGATATTTCTCCCGTCACTCTTGATTCCTGCTTGTGCTTCATCCTACCTGGCATTTCACATGAGGTACTCTACATATAAGTTAAATAAGCAGGGCAACAATATCCCACCCTGATGTACTCCTTTCCCAATTTGGAACCAGTCCGTTGTTCCATGTCCAGTTCTAACTGCTGCTTTTTGACCTGCACACAGATTTCTCAGGAAGCAGGTAAGGTGGTCTGGTATTCTGTCCATCTGTGGGGCCACAAAGAGTGGGACACGACCGAGTGAATTTCACCTTCTTAATCACTTTTTAAACCAGACAAAGGTTCCATATAAAAGAATTACAGGCCAATATCACTGATGAACATAGGTGGAAAATCCTCAACAAAATATCAGCAAACTGAATTCAACAATACAATAAAGGAACAAACAGCATGTTAAAGTAGGTTTTATGTTAGGGATCAAAGAATGGCTCAATATCTGCAAATCAATGCATGTAATACACCACACAAACCAATTGAAAACTAAAAGTCAAATGTTTTTCAATAGATGCAGAAAAAGCTTTAGACAAAATTCAGGATCTGTTTATGATAAAAAAAAAAAAAACTTTCCATAAAGTGGGCATGAAGGGAACATACCACAACATAATAAGGGCCATATTTGATTAGCCCACAGCTCGCATCATCCTCAGTGGTGAAAAGCTGAAAGCATTTGCCCTAAGAGTAAACAGGACAGGATGTCCTTTCTTTCAAACTTTATTCAACATAGTATTGGAAGTCCTAGCCACAGATATTGGAGTAAAAAAAAAAAAAAAAAGTTAAAGGAAGACAAAATGGAAGGAAAGAAGTAAAACTGTTACTGTTTGCAAATGACATGCTACTATACATAGAAAATTCTAAAGATGCCACCAAAAAACTATGATGGTTCAGTAAATTCAGTAAAGTTGCAATTACAATTAATTGAGCAATCTGTTGCATTTCTATACACTAACAACAAACTATCAGAAAGAAACCAAGTAAACAATCCCATTTATGATCACATAAAAAATAATAATATACATAGGAATAAATCTAACTAAGGAGGCAAAAGACCTGTCCTCAGAAAACCAAAAGACACTGATGAAAGAAATTGAAGATGATACAAACATATGGAAAGATATACTGTTTCCTTGGATTTGAAGAATTAATAATATTAAAATGACCATATTCCCTATCAAAATATCAATGGCATTTTTCACAGAACTAGAACAACTAATTCTAATATGTATGGAAGCCCAAAGACCCCAAAGAGCCAAAACAATCTTGAGAAAGATGGAAGTATAATGCAACCTGATTTCAAAATATCCTACAAAGCTACAATAATCAAAACAGCATGGTACTGGCACAAAAACAGACACAAGGACTAATTGGAACAGAATAGAGAGACCAGAAGTGGACCTACACTTATATGGGCAATTAATTGTAAAGTAATTAACCTCCAATTAAAATAAATAAATTCATATTTTAAAAAATCCATTTTTCAGCAATTAATCTATGAGAAATGAGGCAAGAATATACAATGAAGAAAAGACAGTATCTTCGATAAATGGGGTTGAGAAAACTGGAGAGCTATATGCAAAAGAATCAAACTGCACTACCATTTCACACTATATGCAAGATAAACTCAAAATGGATTAAAGTCTTGAAATCTAAGACCCAAACAGAAAACTTCTGGAATAAAATATAGGCAGTACTCTCCTTCACATTAGTCTTAAGCAATATATTTTTGGATGTTTCCTCACGCAAGGGAAACAAAAACAAAAATAAGCAAATGGGATTACAACAAACTAAAAAGCTTTGCACAGCAAAGGAAACTATCAACAAAATGAAAAGGCAATCTACTGAGTTGGAGAAGATATTTGCAAACAATGTATCAGACAATGAATTAATATCCAAAATATACAAAGACTCATATAACCCAACACCAAACAAATAAGTAATTCAATTTAAAAAAATGGGAAGAGGATCTGAATAAACTTTTCTTCCAAAGAAGACATAGAGATGGCCCATGAGCATATGAAAAGATGCTCAACATCACTAGTCATCAGTTCACTTCAGTTCAGTTCAGTTGCTCAGTCGTGTCCGACTCTTTGCGACCCCATGAATCACAGCACGCCAGGCCTCCCTGTCCACCACCAACTCCGGGAGTTCACTCAGACTCACGTCCATCGAGTCAGTGATGCCATCCAGCCATCTCATCCTCTGTCGTCTCCTTCTCCTCTTGCCCCAATCCCTCCCAGCATCTGAGTCTTTTCCAATAAGTCAACTCTTTGCATGAGGTGGCCAAAGTACTGGAGTTTCAGCTTTAGCATCATTCCTTCCAAAGAAATCCCAGGGCTGATCGCCTTCAGAATGGACTGGTTGGATCTCCTTGCAGTCCAAGGGACTCTCAAGAGTCTTCTCCAACACCACAGGGAAATGCAACTCAAAACTACAATGAGATATCAACTTATATCTGTCAAATTGCTATTGTTAAAAAGTCTACATATCACAAGTGTTGGCAAGGATACAGAGAAAAGAGAACCCTCATGCACCACTGGTGAAAATATAAACTGATGCAATCACAATGGAAAACAGTATGGAGATTCCTCAAAAAATTAAAAATATACCTACAATCTGATACAGCAAATCCACATCTGGGTATATATCTGAAGAAAACCAAAACACTAATTAAACAAGCTATATGCACCCTTATGTTCACTGCAGCATTATTTACAAAGGTAAGATATGGACGAACCTAAGTGTCAACTGATAGATGAATAAATAAAGAAGATGTAATATATATGCATATATGCTATGGAATAAAAAAAGAAGGAAATCTTGCCATCTGCAATAACATGATGGACCTAGAGAGTATTATGCTAACTGAAATCAATCATAAAAGAAAGACAAATATTATATTATTTTGCTTACATGTGGAACCTAAAAAGCAAATGAATAAATACAAAATAGAAACAGAGTCATAGATATGAGGAATGAACAGGTGATTGGTTTCCAGAGGGGAGGGGGTCAAGGGAGGAAAGAAATAGATGAGGGAGATTAAGAGATACAACTTTGTTACAAAATATATGAGTCATGCATATGAAATGTACACTGTGGTGATCATAGTCAATAATTATGCAATATCTTTGTATGGAAACATATTGTAACTAGATTTATCAAGGTGATCATTTTGTATAGAAATGTATAGAAGTATCAAATCACTATGCTTTGTAACAGGAACTAGCATAATGTTATAGATCAGTTACACCTCGAAAACAAACAGACTTATATAAAATGAGATCAGATTTTTGGTTACCAGTTCTGGAATATGGGAGAGAAGAATTGGATGAAGGTGGTTAAAATGTGCAAACTTGTGGCTATTAGATTAATAAGTATACTGGAGATATAGCATACAACATGATAAATTTAATTAACAATGCTATATGTTATACATGAACGTGATTTAAAGAGTAAATCCTAAGAGTTCTTATCACAAGGAAAATTTTTTCTTTATCTTTAATTTTGTTTCTATATGAGATAATGAATGTTCACTAAGCTTACTTTGATAATCATTTCATGATGCATATGCCAAATCATTACATTGTACACCTTAAACTTATACAGTGAAGTATGTCAATTATATCTCAATAAAACTAGAAGAAAAGCCAAACAACCAAAAACAACTTTTTTAAAGGTGTTAAATACGTTTAATTGCAATACCAGAAAGAAAACTAAGAGAGAAAGGAACAGAAGAAATACTTGAAGTAATAATAGTTTAAATGTTCCAAAAGTAATAATAGACACCAAACCACAGATCCAGAAAGCTCAGCAAACACCAAGCCAGAAAAATATACACACACAAAAAAACTGCATATAAATTTATCATATACTATAGAAATCAAAGACACTTTCTCATAAAATCTTGAAATAAGTCTACAAGGAGAAAAATTGCCTTATATACAGAGGAAATACAATAAGAATTACAAACCGTTCCTCATCAGAAACTATACAAGCAAGAAGATAATGTAGTGAAATATTTAAGATGTTGAGGAAAAAAAAGTCACTCACCTAGGATTGTATACTCAGTGAAAGTATTCTTCAAAAGTGGGAAAAAAAAAAATCAAAGAGACTTTCCCAGACAAAAAATGAGGGAATTCATCACCAGTAGATCTACCCTGCAGAACATATTGTTAGAAGTTCTTTGAGAGAAGGAAATGTTATAGGTCAGAAACTCAGAGCTACAGAAAGGAAAGAAGAGCATCAGAGAAGGAATAAATGAAGGTACAATGAAAATGTTTTATCTTTCTTATTCTGATTTTAGCTAAAGATAATTGCTAAAAGTAATAGCAGTATCAGTTTACAGGGTATTTACAGCAGATGTGTAAGTAAAATGAATGCCAGCAATGTCATAGGAAGGATCAGGAGGGAGGAACTGGAAACACTGCTCTAAGGTACCTGCACTGCACATGAATCACCATAGCATTGTTGAAAGATGGACTGAGATGAACTAAAAATGTGTATTGCAATCTCTGCGGTAACAAAGAATTTTTAGAAAGAAGTATAACTATTAATATTATGTTAAGAGAGGAGAAAAATGCTCAATTAAAACTATAGAGAACTGGAAAAGGGAAGGACAGAGAGTAGCCAATCTAAACTGGACCCAGAATACAGAGGGTCTGAGAAAGGAGTTCTCAAAAAAAAAAAAAAAAAAAAAAAAAAACAGAAGAAGAAAAATATGGAAGAAAGGAAAGAAAAAGAACCTGAGTGACCTCCTGTTCTGTTTGAATGTGTTGAGATTAGACACTTATGTTAACTAGTTTGGAGTTAAAATATGAATAGGTACATAAAAAACTAAACCAATGTGAAAATAATGTAATAACTAACTCCTGATCAAAGCAAAAAGTTATGCAAGAAAAGAAACATTTTCATACACTCAATCCATAATCTTAATAACATAAATAATAAATACTAATTTAACCAAAAAATAAAGGGGGGGCTACGAAGGTATTAAGGGTAAGGTATAATGGGGGTGTAAAATAACAAAATCCTCAGAAATAATATAATCCATAATCTGTTTTTTAACACCAAGAAAAGGCAACATAAGCACATTATTTAGAAATATGGAGTATTATCTAATGAAACAACAACAAAAAAGCTGAAACTGATTTACACTGTGGAGTAAGGAATAATGGATGGAGCAGGGAGCACTTATTTATTTGTGTGTTTGTTTTTTTTAATTCATTTACTGTTTTAAGCTACTACCTAATGTGTATATTCATTTTGTAAAATAGAAAATAAATTCTTAAAAGAAAGAAAATATTAATAAATAGTAGAGAAACCAAAGGATGTTCAGGGAGATCGTTGAGTCTGGGATGTTTGCAGTGGAAATTAAGAAAAGAGAACTGGGACTTCCCTGGTGGCCCATTGCAAGGGGCACTTCCCTCCCAATGCAGAGGGCACAGGTTTGTTCCCTGGTCAGGGAACCAGATTTCACATACCACACCTGAAAGATGCTGCACGCCACAACAAAAATTGAAGATCCCTCATGCTGCGGCTGAGATGTGGCACAGCCAAATAAACAGATATTTTTTTAAAAAGGAGGGTTGATTAGAGAAACATTTAGGAGGTAAAATTGATGGCAGCTGGTCATGAATTTGGTAACAGACATGAGAGTGATATGTGTTGAGAATAACTCATAGTTTTCTGGCTAAATAATAAAAGGTGCTATTTTTAAAGACAGAAAATACTAGAAAAAGAGCAAGTTGGATCTGAGGACTTAAGTTTTGTTTTGGACATGTGGATTTGTGGTACCTTTGAGAAATCCAAGGAGAAATATCTTCTAGGCAAGGACTCATTTGTATGTGGAACTCAGAGGAGAGGTTTGGGCATAATATATACTTGGGAATTGTAGACCTGTATGGGGCTTCCCAGGTGGTGCTAGTGATAAACAATCCGCCTGCCAATGCAGGAGTTGTAAGAATGCAGGTTCAATCCCGGATCAGGAAGATCCCCTGGAGGAGGGCATGACAACCCATTGCAGTATTTTTGCCTGGAGAATCCCATGGACAAGGAGCATTATGGGCTACAGCCTGAAGTGACTTAGCATGCATGCATGCAGAGGTTGGCATAGATGAAACTGTTTAGTGAAGGAAAACACAGAGGAGAAAACAGTGTCCAGGATTGAGAGATGAATACTTTGCATTCAGGCAGCCAGATAGAAGAGAGTGAGTCTGTAGAAGAGTTATAAATGGACTGGTCCAAGAGGTGGAATGAAACCCCAGAGGGTCTAGTGCCACGGAATATAAGAGAATAAAGTATGAGACTCCAATAAATAAAGAATAAAGTATGAAACTCTAATACTTTGGCCACCTGATGTGAAGAACTGACTCATTGCAAAAGACCCTGATGGTGGAAAAGATTGAAAGCAGGAGGAGAAGGGAACAACAGAGGATGAGATGGTTGGATGGTATCACCAAGTAAGTGGACACGAGTTTGAGCAAGCTCCAGAAGTTGGTGATGGACAGGGAAGCCTGGCGTGCTGCAGTCCATGGGGGTCACAAAGAGTCAGACACGACTGAGCAACTGAACTGAGAGTATGAGAACAGAGGAAGTCCTGACCCACGGTGTATGAAAAAGAACACATTTTCCTTTGAGTGGTATGTACTTTTGAGGTGGTCTGAGAAACCTAGTCATGGAACATCAAAATTTTGTGAACTGACAGTTAATCATTTTGATGCTATACAATTTTAAGAAACTATACTTGGGATGAAATGCCATTTTGGTATAACAGTTGCATGATTTCAAAAACGGCTACTTCAGGTGCAGTAAATATAAAATGGAGGAAGAGTAGGGGAGGGGAGCTAAGACTTCCTGAGATAACTTTGTGGGGCATTTCACATGTTTTAACTCATTTAATCCTCAGGACAGCTCCTGGGGTGCTTATATGTTGTTATCTCCATTTTTCAAAGGAGCAATCTGAGGCATATAGAGGCTCAATAATTTACAACATTTTATTCTTTTTCAAGATCTGCCTAGAAATATCTTGAGAAAAACTTTTTAAAAAGGGGTAGTTCCCTCATGGAGTAACCCTAAGCAGCAGAACTGAAGGGTATTGGGATATTATTCTTCCCCCATACCTTCAGAGATTGCTAATAAAAGTGTGTTAATCTGTTCACACTGAAAAGACTATATTATTGATTAACTCTACATATGATATTCATCTTTCTTTAAGAAAATTCTAAGTCCCTAGGTTACAGGTAGAAAGAATGAAGCATTAGTGAATGTATCTCATCTAATGGGTCCTAAGTTCAGCTAATTCTTTGTGTGTCTTTAGAATCCAATCTTCCTGAGTTGTTCTCAAGAGTCTGCTTCTGATTTTATCTCCTAAACTAACCCTTGCCTGCAGTCCTTTAGCTCCTCCATCTTGGGGACTATTGACATGCTTATCTTTCTAAGAAACTCTTAATTCTGGCATCCTGCCATTAAACAAGGACTCCCAGTTTCCAAGTATGTGTGTATAAATCCATAGTCAAGCAGGCTGCATGCACCATAATCTCACCAATCATTATTCTCAGACTTGTATTCCCATGCAAGACTCTGCCTCCAACCAAGTCATTCTATTCATGGTCCTACTTTTCCTGTGCTTACTTTGTTTATACAAGTTTCGTTTAACATTCTGCCTGTGTAGATCTTGCCCGTCTTCAAATCCCATCTTTTTCATGAATGTTCATTCACCCCACAATATTTTAAGCCATGATCATATCTCCCCTACTTGATTTTATGCCAGTATCTATAAACCTCTTTTAGCAGTGCTTCTAGAACAATTTCAACATGGTTTGAATTTTCACTTTGTCTTCCTGAAGGAGTTTTTGGGCCCAGAAAAGAAAACAACAGTCTCAAAGGCCCTTGCTGAATCATCTAACTTCTGATAAAACAAAACTGAACTTTAGGTCCCGCCCTGATGCTTCAGACCAGTTGTATCTACCAGGGACTTATCACTCCCTGTCCAGAAACCTTCCACCCCCTACATCTGCCAGGGACTTATCACCCCCTGCCCAGAGGACTTATCACCCCTCTGCCCAACTACAAATGCCATCTTAACTAAAGAATACCCAAAACATCCCGCCTGACTAAAGTTTCCCCTATTGCTTCCACAAACCTCCCTTTAAATATGTGTTATGCCCAGAGTCCGAGTCCACAAAACTGAGAGAATAAGACGTCCACAGCAATGCAAAAGCATAAAGGGGTTTATTGCTAGCTCGAGTTAGGGCCCAAGTCTTATCCAGCACAGTGGAATCCGACAAGAGCCCCGAGCTCTGAATCACATATACTTTTATACAGACGGTTCTTTGTTTCTGTAACAGCATAGCTGATTGGTTAAACCATACGCACACGCGGGACTTTTAAACCTCGCATCCCTATCTGGATTGGCTCGGGTCTGGCACGGGCGGGGGGGGGGGGGGGGGCTACGGGGATTTTTCTGATTGGTCTAGCTACACTGCCTGCGGGAGTTCCCAGTGCCTCAGCTTTCCTAGAGACTAAACCTCAGGCCTAGCCTGCCCCTTAGAGCCTGTCCTGGCTTCAGTTTGGTCCTAACATATGAAGCCTCCCTGATCCCTCTTGCTCTCAGTCTGGCTGTTAGGCCAACCGACACCCCTCCTTGCCTAAAGGTAACTTGCTTCCATTGAGATTGTCTCTCTTTCTTTTCTGCCTTGGCCCAAACTATACCTTACGCTTCCTACCTATATATTAAATTTACATGATTTGCCTTCTCAGTTAAATTTTAAATGACTTAGGTAACATCAAATACAAATAAAAGGCTATCTTTTAAGGCCAAACCACTATGTAGGTATAAGAATACAACTATGAATAAAACAGACACAGTCCCAGTTCACACACTGCTTAAATCCCATCCTTTTGGGCACTAATCTTCTTTTGTGTATTAATGGAGATAAAACAGGTATTCAGTGACTTTGCCTACCTGTAATTCTGCTGAAATAACCTAAGACAGAATTTTGTTATACAAAGTGCTTGTGAAACAGGAAAAAATGTGTTTATCAAGACAAGTTTGTATTCCCAAATTCACAGCCTAAAGCAAAGACATTTCCTTTCTTTCAGAGTCAAATACCTTAGGGCATTGATGGTATAGTGGTGAGTCTAGCCGCCTTCCACAATCCAATACCTTTGCTCCTGTCAGTAAAATCATCCAGAGGGAAACTTGTATTGAATGCTGTTTCAGTGGCCTATGGTGATTTTTATCACAGGGCCTTTTTCAAATAGATTCTTTGTGTACCTTGTAAGATAATCTATTTTATGAGACCCATTGGAGACTATTGCCCACTCCATCTGGCATAATTTATTTTTCCTAAATGTCAATATGTACACTATATGAAATTTCACCCACAATAGATTACAAAGTCACTTAATTTTTCTAGGCCACATAGTTCTCTCTTCTAAAATTAGGAAATTATGCCTGCTTATCTTGAATGTGCCTCTAGTTATAAATTATTCTACGATTCTACAATTACAATAATAATTCTATAATAATACAATTGCAATAATAATCTATAATAATTCTACAATTATTCTCACATTCACACCACCTAGAGTTAAAATTGGAGTGATAAACATAGAAAAGGTGGAGAACAAAAAAATTTCTTTGTGTGATGGTTAATTTTCTTTGTCAACCTGACTATACCAACAGGGTGCCCAGAATTAAGCCTTATTTCTGGGTGTGTCTATAAGTGTGTTTCTTCATGAGATTAGCATTGAAATTGTTGTAGCCATGTGTTCCAGGAAACAAACTCACTCAGAAGGACAATGCAGATAGTGGAATGCAGATTATTACACCGGTGGGCCCAAGGCAGAATCTTCTCTTAGCCAAGGACCCTGACCAGTTTTTGTGAAAACCTTAACCATAAGTGCGTAAGGTTCCTTGAAACTAGTCTGAACAAAGGAAAAAAAAACAAGATACAATCAAAGTTAACCTGTGATCATAGGCCTTTAAGCCTAGGTAGTTAACAGTGGACAATTATCAATAGGCCTGTGGTCATCAAATTGCCAACATCTGGTGGATCATTGAAAAAGCAAGAGAGTTCCAGAAAAACATCTATTTCTGCTTTATTGACTATGCTAAAGCCTTTGACTGTGTGGATCACAATAAACTGGAAAATTCTGAAAGAGATGGTAATACCAGGCCACCTAACCTGCCTCTTGAGAAATCTGTATGCAAGTCAGGAAGCAACAGTTAGAACTGGACATGGAACAACAGACTGGCTCCAAGTAGGAAAAGGAGTATGTCAAGGCTGTATATTGTCACCCTGCTTATTTAACTTATATGTAGAGTACATCATGAGAAACGCTGGACTGGAAGAAACACAAGCTGGAATCAAGATTGCCAGGAGAAATATCAATAACCTCAGATATGCAGATGACACCACCCTTATGGCAAAAAGTGAAGAAGAACTAAAGAGCCTCTTGATGAAAGTGAAAGAGGAGAGTGAAAAACTTGGCTTAAAGCTCAACATTCAGAAAACGAAGATCATGGCATCTGGCCCCATCACTTCATGGCAAATAGATGGGGAAACAGTGGAAACAGTGTCAGACTTTATTTTTCTGGGCTCCCAAATCATTGCAGATGGTGACTGCAGCCATGAAATTAAAAGATGCTTGTTCCTTGGAAGAAAAGTTATGACCAACCTAGACAGCATATTAAAGAGCAGAGACATTACTTTGCCAACAAAGGTCTGTCCAGTCAAGGCTATGGTTTTTCCAGTAGTCATGTATGGATGTGAGAGTTGGACTATAAAGCAAGATGAGTGCTGAAGAATTGATGCTTTTGAACTGTGGTGTTGGAGAAGACTCTTGAGAGTCCCTTGGACTGCAAGGAGATCCAACCAGTCCATCCTAAAGGGTATCGGTCCAGGGTGTTCATTGGAAGGACTGATGCTGAAGCTGAAACTCCAATACTTTGGCCACCTGATGCAGAGAGCTGACTAGTTTGAAAAGACCCTTATACTGGGAAAGATTGAGGGCAGGAGGAGAAGGGCATGACAGAGGATGAGATGGTTGGATAGCAACACTGACATAATGGACGTGGGTTTGGGTGGACTCCAGGAGTTGGTGATGGACAGGGAGGCCTGGCTTACTGCAGTTCATGGTGTTGCAAAGAGTCAGACAGGACTGATCGACTGAACTGAACTGAACTGTGGTCATACCTCAATAAGCATAATAGAATAAATGATTCTATTCAGTTAAACAAATAATTAGGGTATTCTTTTAGGTGATGGAGAGCCCTGGAGCTCTTCCTTCTGGAGGCCTGGTTTTTCAGTTGGTATGTCGTTTCCATAGATACTGGGCATATAGCTCAAAGTCCACAGTCCAACCCAAGATGGAGTCCTGCTTTCAAGATAGAGCCTGTTCTGTTTCCTCCTTCAAAATCAGTGGACTAAGTAAAGTATATACTGGCCTCTGCAATATGGATAAGCATTATACAATCCATTTAGGGCCAAAACAGAACTAAAAGCAGAGAAAGGAGGAATTTTTCCCTTTTATCTTTATGCCTACTTGCTCAAGCTGGATTATTCGTCTTTTGATCTTGCACTGGAATTTATACCATCAACTACCCTGATTCTCCAGCCTTCAGACTGGAATTACACCACCAACTTTTTTCCTGTGTCCCCAGCTTGCAGATAGATGGAAGATCACAGCACTTCTCAGCCTCCATAATCTTGCAAGACAATTCCTATATATAGGAATATATATATATATATGCATGATATATATATATATATGCATGATATATATATATGAATGCATTTTCCATTGGTTCCGTGTTTCAGGAGAACTCTAATACAAGTTGTAAGATGAAATGAAAGGGAAGATGAGGTCAAAGGAGCCAGGAGAGGATTTAGATGTAGCCATGTCCAACTCCACAAACCCACAAGTCCCTCTTAGTATATAGTGGCCAGTATTGATTTGGGCACAACAGATATTCCTACCATGTATTTGTGGTCAGAGCTGTCCCCAACCATCTACCAATAGAGATGTTTGGGTGAAATGAAGCAAGAAAAACTTAACCTGGGTGTTGTGGATAAACATTTGAGTGAATGAGTGAAAATCATTCAGTCGTGTCCGACTCTTTGCAACACCACGGACTATACAGTCCACGGAATTCTCCAGGCCAGAGAACTGGAGTGGGCAGCCTTTTCCTTCTCCAGGGGATCTTCCCAACCCAGGGATTTAATCCAGGTCTCCTGTATTGCAGGTGGATTCTTTATCAGCTGAGCCACAAGGGAAGCTGATAAACAAGGGAAGGGATAAACATTTGGCACTTGACCCAAGTGGCACTATTGGTAAAGAATACACCTACCAATACAGGAGGCACAAAAAACATGTGTTTGATCCCTGGGTTGGGAAGATCCTCTGGAGGAGGACGTGGCAACCCACTCCAGTATTCTTCCCTAAAAAGTTCCACAGACAGAGGAGCCTGGCAGACTACAGACCATGGGGTTGCAAAAGAGTCAGACACGACTGAACAACTGAGTACACACACACACAAATATCAAAACCAGGCAAGGTCCCTAGTTATTCTTTCAGATCCACTGACAGAAATAGAAGCAATCCTATATCATAAGAAGGATTTTAAAAAGCTTATTTCAGTGTCTCCCAAACTTAAATGCACATACAGTTCACCTGGGGGTCTTGTTAAAATGCAGATTCAATTTCGTTAGGTTTGAAGTCCAGGCCTGCTATTCTATGTGGTCAACAATGATCCTTCACTTGACAAAATCTAACCAACATATGCCACAGGAAATATAAGTATATTTTTAATTAATGGCATCATGGTGTAATGGAACCAAAAAACCAAACCTACTTTCTGGTGATATCTTGCCATAGCTTAGGCTGGGTTCAGTTTTTCTGCAAATGACCCCTCCTAGACTGAATCTCTATTGTATCCTTGGGCACTGCCCTTTTAATTATATCAGATTCTGTTGTAAGCAATGTGCCAAGGCTCATGCCTTCCCCCAGAGATATTATCAAGCCTGGCCCTCCATCAGATTAGAAATAAGAAAAGCCCATTCTCTTATTGCCTCATCATCTTTCCAAACCCAATGCCAAGCCTGTAGCTATCTCACTAGTTGTCATTTTCCAGCTTAACAGATCTTTACTATCATGATGCCACCCCCTATCTCCACTTGTCTTCATGTACCAAATCCAACGCCCCAAACCCAAAAGTTCCTCTTAGTAGATTGTGGCTAATATTGATTAAGGCACAACAGATGTTTCCCACCATATGATTGTGGTTTGAGTGACATTCAGAAGCTGTGTTCTATGAGCCTATGAAACTCCTAGATACAGTTAATTTTAAGTAAATCGTAAAACTCTCCATAATTTTTCTTTTTGAAGTTCCAGGCATAAATTACCAATGATATATGATAATCACATCAAACCAGGATTCGCCCTTTGGAGGATCATCCTGATTCCATCAAGACAGGCTTGTAAAGCACTCTATCTGCATTCACATCTGGTATTGTTGAAAGAGTAAAGTAGATCCTGATATCTAAGGCAGGCAGCAAATCATCTCCCATCACACCCAGCTGCCTCAGCAGGCTGTCATCTTGGTTCACAGCAGGCCATGGTATCAGCTATAGATGCTACACCTGTGATTCCTCTTCCAGTTCAAAGATAGGTTCCTTTTAAAACCACAAAAGATTCAATACAATAAACACAATCAATAGAACATCACCCAAATGGCACTTGCAACCTGCTCTCACTCAAGTGATTCATCATAAGATGCTGTTGATTAAGCTTTTCTCCAAGTTTCCCAAGTACATTTTTCAGATGAATCTTATAGTATGGCTTCAGTCCAGTTCTCCTTCTCAGGGGAAAACAAATCTGGGGGCTTTGCCTAGCCTTGGCCATGACTCAACAGTACATCTGAAACAGCTACAAGTATTGATTCTCTTGTTCTGAGATTGTTCTCCCAGGAAAAATGTGATGATGCCTATTCCTAGCATCATCACCCAGCTCCCTAACTCCTCTCCATCCTCTGCAGTTTCCATTTGCTTTCATTTATTACCTTTTTTTCAGCCTTAGCCTAACCATAGAGCAGGCTGCAGGCACAGTCTTGCCAGAGTTTCCTTTTCTGTCCATGCTGAGGAAACAGGACTAGAGTTAGAAAGAGTAAGCGTGATGAGCCTGTTTCTACCACTAGGCAGTGAAACAGCCTGGTTTAAGCACATGACATGCTACCCAACTCACTGTTCCCTTAAGAATACACTGAGTCAAATTCAAAGCAATTAAAACAGTGTTCTGGAACTTCCCTGGTGGTGCAGTAGTTAAGAATCAGCCTGCCAGGGCAGGAGACACGAGTTTGATCCCTGGTCCAGGAAGATCCCACATGTTGCAGGACAACAAACTGCATGTGCCACAACTACTGAGCCTGAGCTCCAGAGCCTGGGAGCCGCAACTACTGAAGCCTACATGCCTCAAGCCTGTGCTCTGCGGCAAGGAAGCCACCACAGTGAGAAGCCGGCGCACCACAACTAGAAAGTAGCCCCCGCTTGCTCTAACTAGAGAAAGTCCGCACAGAGCAACGAAGATCTAGTGCAGCCAATAGTAAATAAGTAAATAATTTTTAAAAACATTTCTTTTTTAAAAAATAGTGTTCTGAATACTAATTTCCTTTTCCAGACCCACAAGAACAGTCTCAGAACCAGCCCATTTGAATGAGGGAAAACAAGAAAAAAATGTTGTGAGACAGGAAGAAAGCAGAATTGCTGTGAGTGCATCAAACTCCGCTCCTTTCTTCCCAATCCGCATTCCAGAAACTTGTCCAAAGGTGTCTCCCCTTTACTACCCATATAATCAGATGAAACACACATTCATCGTATGAGTCAGCCACTTTTTCTTGCATAATAACCCCCAGTTATTAGGTGCTTTAATAGCTCATTCTAGCTCTCAACCAAACTTCTACTCTGCGTGTGGTCAGGGACATCTGTCCACATGTTATTATTTTCTTTAGTCCAGTTCTGTACATAACCAGCAGCTAACTACAGAGTCCAATGAACTCTGGTCCAGGGGACCAGCTAATGCATAACTGGTGCCCCATACCTTAGATGAGCTTCTCAGCCATTGCTGAGGTCACTGGGGAAGCACAGGCCAAAGAAAACCACATTCTATTCCAGGGAGGACCCACTGGAAGCCAGCTAGGGCTACTCATGAGAGTCCTACTATCCACCTGTCGGCTAAATGCTGGCTCTTGAACACGGAGACTGTTATCCAAAGCCGTCTTCAGCCATCTTTTCTTCTTGACGTTTTCTACAATCTTTTAGTTCATTAGCAGCTTCAGGAGGAGGCAAAGGAATTTTTCATGTTTCCATCGACATTTCATAACTTGAGCATCTATCATGTAACTCAGGTCATGTATCTGGGTCGCTTTTCCAGGGGCTGGACAACAACAGGTCTACATTCCAGTCCCCTTCTGAGGCACCCACTGGGCTTCCCTCATTGGCATCTACGTAGGCCACTTCAATTCATCCTTGGAATTCCTATAGGAATTTTCGTAACTACATTCTCCTCAAAGCATTGCCTGACTATACATTAAGATCTTGGTAAGACCAAGATCTTGCTGTACCACAGATATATTACCCTCAATTTTGACCACTGTTCAAACTCATCCTTGCTTTTTGCAGCCCAGGTTTTCAGACCCACTGATCAAATGGGGCAAATTTCAAGACTGCAAAGCATTCTCCAGTTTGGGAACTTCTATCAGTAAATCAGGAAATCAACTTTGCTTTAACAAGAAGAGAAACCAGTGATTCAAACCATTCATCACTAAGAGCTGCCAATTTGGGAGGCTCCTGTGGTTGGCTCTAAGAGCAGGGTGGTGATATAATTATGGATGCAATGTCTTAATACATCCCCAGGGCCATGGCCTGTGGGATATTCCTATTTATATCATTTCCATTTTAACACCAAGCTCTTCTGAGCTGCTTGTTCCTGAATGGCATGATTCTGACATTGCCCAAGACATGAAGGTATTTTGGATCTCAGAATTATTTTAAATCCCTGAGTGGCAGGAACAATATCCATTAATGCCCAGGAAAAGGCTGATAATTATCTCTCAAGAGTCATATCTCTTTTCAGCATCAGGGAACCTTGAATCTAATATTTCAGCAACTACCACTTGGGCAGGGAAGGGTAGTGTTAAAGACTTCTGCAAGAGACTATTCTGTGTGTATTTAGATAGTAAAAGCCTCCACAATAATCTGTGCATTAGGGTAACCCAAATGGTACTATTTGAGGCCACAACCCTTCTTTGCAAATCTCTCAAAGCCTGGTTTTGTTTTGGATCTCATTCACATTTCTTTCTTGTCATTTAATATATTTATGCTTGCAAGATGCTTAGGAACAGTCAGTGGTGTCCCCCCAAACCCAAAGTGCCCCACAAGTTCTGTATCTTATTAGCTCCTCTGTCCATGAGATTCTCCAGGCAAGAATACTGGAGTGGGTTGCTGTTTCCTCCTCCAGGGGATCTTCCCAACCCAGGGACTGAACTTGTGTCTTTTACGTCTAACCTGCAATGCAGGTGGGTTCTTTACCACTAGCGCCACCAGCGAAGACTACCTTATTAGCAGGGCTTGGCAAATATATCAGTTTATTCCCTGCCTTGGGTGGCCTGTCATGGTCTCCAACCCAAGGAATTCCCAAGCATTTAGGTGAGGAACTCAGCTCTGTGTCATTTAGCTGATGAGCTCAGCTCTGTGTCTTAGCCACACATATTAACCATCTTCAACTAGTCATATGTACCAGTGCTGTTTTCAAATCCTGGAGTCTTCCTTCTCTGAGAGGGAAACCTTTACATGATCTTTAATGCACATATTCACTTAGCCTTTGACTGTGGTTGGGCTAAACTTCCCCAGGTTGTCAAAAGGCACTGGAAAATTCAATAACCCTTGGGAGAGGATGGTGAATGTATATCAGTGATTTTTATGAAAAAGGAGAATTTTGCGTGACTTGCTTCTAAGACTGGGACAGTAAAGAAAGTATTAGCCAAGACTGTAACAGCATCCCAGTCATCTTAGCTTACTGCATTTTCTGAGCAGCTTTCCACACATGTGACACAGCAGGAGTGACCAGTGGAACTACTTGTTTTAATCACATAAACAGAACTTCATCTCCATGAATCACCTGTTTCTTTTTTCTCACAGACCAGAGAGGATGGTTGCAGAGCGAGTTTCTGGGAATTAATATCCTTTAAAATATTTAAATCAAAATTTAAACCATTTAAAAATTAAAACTGAAATTTCTTGTTATTTTCTTAGGTCTTGGTACCATTTAGTATTTAGTAGCAAGGAGGGTGTAGGCAATTTTAAAAATCCATAATTAATACGACCAATTAAAATCAAGCAACAGAGATTGCACACAATGGCAAAGCCCTTCATTCACAAACATATTTATTCCAACTATGCACTCAGGTATATAGGTAATGTCACTACAGGTTTTTGCATTTAGGAGGTTTTATTTATTTATTTATTTATTTATTTATTTTGATATGGTTCTTTTGTTTCTCACTTTCCAAATAATTGTTTTGCCAAAATGCTAGTTCTTCACATTGTAAATCACCATATCCCTAAAGATTTGCTTTTGGTCTCCTGATTTTTCCTAGCTCTATAAAAAAAATGTTGCAGTACATTATTCACCAGTATGCTATAATTGTATCACCCAAGGCTGTTTAGTTTAGCCGTAGCATATGGCCTTGGACCACCGCCCCCACCCTTAGGACTCAAGTCAATCATCTTTTCTTTTACCACTTAACAGGTGGAGCAAACTCAGCACCCTCCTCACACATCCTTCTTCCACTCCCCATCAGTACTAAAGAATTTAAATTTATTCAAGCTGGAACAAATAGAGTGAATTTGATAAGACATTTTAAGCAAGATGGTCACCTGTATGGAAGTTTTTCTTTTCCCAGCTAGCAATAATGTGCAGTCTGGTAATGTGCAGAGTCAGTACATTTTCCTTTGGTTTCTAAAGAACTACTTTATGTTGTTAGACATTGTTGTTGTTTTTTTCCCTTAGCCCCATCAAGGATTTAATTTTCATGAAAGCAGTTTTGCTGTAAACAGAGGACTGTGTTTCTGGCCACTTATTCCTTATTTGGCCTATCCTTCTCAATGTATTTTACCAATCCCTCAAAAGTCAAAATTTTAGATTCCACATATAGATGATCTTATTTGCAAAACGGACATAGACCCCCAAAAAAGTCAAAATTTTAGAGTCCAAATTTCATAGGTAAGATTTGTCCCAGGTAATGTGTCACAGATTTTTCACAACTCCAAACCTAGGGCAGGTTGACTAACAACTTAGCTTCAAAATGTGTTTAGATTTCCACTCTGGCCAGGATGGTGTCCATCTACTATAGCCCAATTACAACTCTGGACAAGACACAAAGGCACCCACCTGAGAGCTTTGAAAATTAAAAAGTAGCAGGGAGATAGGGAAGCGGAATCAAATAATCAGTATGATAGTGAATTTTTAAACCTTTTCCTCCCCTTATCACCCTACTTTGACCCAAGGGTGGCCCACTGCACAGCAAATAAGATAAAAACTCAAAGGGAAATTTTCTTTTTCCTGCCAGAGGACCAAAAAAACAGCAACGCATTTCAGTATTCTTGCCTGGAGAATTCCCAGGACAGAGGAGTCTAGTGAGCTACAGTCCATGGGGTCGCAAAGAGTTGGACACAACCAAGCGATTAACACACACACACACACACACACACACTTATACATTACGATTTTACTGATTCTTAGGATGAGTGATTCTGATAGTATTCTGGACACTTTAAGTATTGTCATGAGACTCATTTAAACCTCTGATTTAGCAGATGTTCTAACACCAGGCTAGTTGGGGAGAAGTGGAACTTTCCTATTAGTCCCAGGTGGACACTGAAGTCTATGTCCCCATGTGCTCTACTGATGCCACAGGCAGTGGGAGGAGGTGAGGAGAGTCATTACAGCTGGATGAGGGTGAAGTCTAGCCTCCTCAGTCTTGGAAAAAGAACAAATGGCAACTATTTATTCTGGGTTTTAGTGGGTTGCATTAGGGTCATTAATGTCTACAAGATTTCTTGCTCTTCTTCCACCTTCCTGGTCCTTTGGCTAAAGAGAGTCCGTTTTTCTTGAAACATTTTTTGCTATACATATTGGTGTTTCAGTGGCACTAGTGGTAAAGTAAGGGGTTCCCTGGTTGCTCAGATGGTAAAGAATCTGCCTACAGTGCAGGAGACCCAAGTTCAATCCCTGGGTTGAGAAGGTCCCCTGGAGAAGGGAGTGGTTACCCACTCCAGTATTCCTGCCTGGAGAATCCCATGGACAGAGGAACCTGGTGGATTACAGTCCATGGTGTCACAAAGAGTTGGACAAAATTGAGCAACTAATCATCATTACATTGGTGTTTCCACGTTTTCTTCTGCAGCACCCAAACCAGGGGATATTAATCAACAACAGCAACAACAGTAACAGAAAGGAACTCTGCCAGTGACTCTGCCAAGTCCCTAGTCTTTCTTCTTTCTCTTTATCTTTCAAAGTCTCCTCTGTTTGCGTTCAACATGCTGTCCAGGATTTTTAGCTGTACTTATTGGGAAGTCAATAATAGAAATATATATGGAAAATTCCTTCCTACAATTGAAAATTAAACAACTTCTTCTAAATGCCATAAGGGTTACACAAATTGTGGAAAAGTTTAAAAGTCATTTAAGCTGAATAAAAATGAACATGAAACATATCAAAATTTGTAGTTGGCTACTAAATCAGGAATTAGAGGGATATATAATACATATAATGTGCTTAGACTATTTACATTTGATATAGATATAATTAATTAAAAGTTTGTGCTAGAAACAATGTCTCAAGTTAGTCATTTAAGATTCCACTTAAAGAAACTAAAAAGAGAAGACCGAATTGAATTGAAAACAAAGAAAATAACAACCACAACAAAAAGCAGAAATCAATGACTTAGAATTTTTAGGAGAAAATTGATAAAACTAAAAGCCAATTACTTGAATCAAATTATAAAAATGATAGGCCTCTCAGGGAAAAACAGAGAAGATACACATTGCTAATGACAGAAAAGAAAGAAGAACTATTACTACAGACCATGTAGACACTAAGAAGATAAAGAGAAAACACTGCCAATTTCTCTACGCCCATAATATTAAATGTGGAGAAAATAAAATAATCCCTTAAATGAATTTTTAAAATTCTTTGAAAGACTGCTAAAACTCACTTAAAAAGAAACAACTAAAACAAAAATTCCATATACAAAGTGTTTGACTGTCAAATTCTACCAGGCATTCAAAGAAGAAATAATACCAGTTCTATATAAGCTCCTCAGAAAAAGAAAAGGAAGAAACACATCTCCACTTATGTTATGAAACCAGCACTACCTAATACCAAGACCACATATAGACATTACAAGAAATAAAAACTAGATAAAATTATCCATCAAGAATAATAAAAAATAAATTAAAAAAAGAATACAAACACAAAACTTTTCAATAAAACATTAGCAAATAGAATTCTACAATGTGTTAAAAGGATAATACATCATGACGAAGTGGCTGTTTCCTAAGAATTCAAGGATAACGATCAATGTATTTCATAATTTTAAAAGAAGAAAAACTACAAAGTTATCTCACCAGATACAAAAAGTGAGCAATTTACAAAATTCAACATCCATTCATGATATAAACCTTTAGCAAGCTAAGAATACAAACTTCATTAACCTAACAAAATATATCTACATAAAACCTGTATTCTGCCTCCCACTTAAAAGATGAATGACTGAATGCTTTGTCCCTGATAATGAACATCTACAAAAATACTCAGAAAACCCCACATTCTGCATAACACTTATTGATAAAACTAAAAATTTTGCTGCTAAGATCAATAATGAAGTAAGGATATCTACTTCCACCCTTCCTATGCAGTATTATACTGGAACTTCTAACTAGTGCAATGAAACAGTAAAAGAATAAATAGCTTGCAGATAAGAAAGGAACAAATAAAATGTTCTCTACTTTTAGATTACATGACTATCTACATAGAAATTCCAAAGAAAGCTATAAAAAAAAGCACCTAGAACTAACAAATGAGTAGCAAGTTTGCAAGATACTGATGATCTAGTCGTTAAGTCATTTTTTAAAAGAAGTTGATAAAGTGTATTTCATCAAATTTACAGTATTTCTATCTCTGACAGACACTATAAAGAGAATGAAATGAAAATCCACAGAATTTGAGAAAATATTTATAAGCCACATTACTGACAAAAAACTGGTATCTAGAATAAAGACCTCTCAAAACTTAGGAATGAAAAACATTTCAGTTTTTCAAAAAGGACAAATTATATCAATAGACACTTTAACAAAATAGATATACAAATGGAAAATAAACACATAGATGTTTGTCATCATTATTCATTATGAATAATGAATGCTTATTTAAAACTATAGTATCACCACAAATCTATTAAATAGCTTAATTGATTAATTATATAAATTTAATTAAAAGCCATTACCAATACTAAATGCTGATGAGTATGCAAAGCAATTAATAGTTTCACAGGTGACTGATGGGAATGCAAAATGGTACTGTCACTTGGGAAAACAGTTTGCATTTCTTATAATACTAAGTATGTACTTTGAACTTCCTTGGTTCCTTCAGCAGTGCAGAAGACTTGGATTTGATCAATGGGTCAGGAAGATCCCCTGGAGAAGGAAATGGCAACCCACTCTAGTATTCTTGCCTGGAGAATCCCATGGGCAAAGGAGCCTGGTGGGCTACAGTCCATGGGGTCTTAAGAGTCAGACACTTAGCCACTAAACCACCATCAGCAGGTATACACTTACTGTGTGATTCAGAATCCCATTCCTAGATATTTATCCAAGAAAAATACAAGCTTATGTTCACTTGAAATCTGTATAAGGATGTGTGTAGTAGTTTAATTTATAACTTCCAAAAGTTGGAAACAACCCAAATGTCTTCTGGTGAGTGGTAAACTCTATTACATCCATAAAAAGGAATATTACTCAGCAATATTTTAAAAAGAGCTATTGATACCACAAAAACAAGAGTAAACCTCAATGCATCATGCCAGATTTAAAAAGCCATACTCAAGAGGCTGCATACTGTACAATTCCAAATATAAAATATTCTGGCAAAGGCAAAATCATAGCGTAGAGGACAGATTGTTGGTTGTGGGTTTGGGTTTGGATGGTACTTGGTTACAAAGGAGTAGCATGAGAAACCTTTTCTTAGGTAAAGAAAGGATTATGTTTCCTGATTGTGATGGCAGTGATTGTTGTTGTTTAGTCACTAAGTCATGTCCAACTTTTTGTGACCCTATGGACACACCAGGTTCACCAGGCTCCTCTGTCCATGGGATTTCCCAGGCAAGAATCCTGGAGTGGGTTGCCATGTCCTTTTTCAGGGGATCTTCCCGACCCAGGGATTGAACCCCCATTTCCTGCAGGTGGGTTCTTTACCACTGACCCACCATGGAAGCCGGTGGTGGTGATTATATGACTTTATTCATCTTTCACAACACATAGAACTGTACACCAAAAAGTGCACATTTTACTGTATGCAAAGTCAACATATTACAATAAAGTATTAAGTAAAACCTTGTTAGATTCCATCTCCATGTACATTTTATTGCACCTGGGCACTTATTTCTTGCAATAATTACTATAAGGGGAGAACAGACTTCTGTGGACAATCAACTGTGTCCACTATAGAAAGTTTAATTCTGTATATGATTATTCACTAGTGAAAAACCTTTTGGAAAGGCCAATAAAGATAAATGGTAAAAGGATTAAAAATCTGCAGTCAGTAGAATTAAATAATTGTAACAATTCTCTCATTCATATAGAAACTCAGTAAAGCCATTTCAGCTGTTCAATAGACTGTTAAGAGATGAAGGAACTAAGCCAAAGAGAAAAAAACAGAAAGGAACAGAAATAATATTTAAAATGGATAACTGACAAGGACCTACTCTGTGGCACAAGAGACTCTGCTCAGTGTTATGTTGTGGCATGGATGGGAGGGGAGTTTGGGGGTGAGTGTGTGCTAAGTTGCTTTAGTTGTGTCTGACTCTTTGTGACCCTATGGACTGTAGCCCGCCAGGCTTCTCTACCCATAGGATTCTCCAGGCAAGAATACTGGAGTGAGTTGCCATTCCCTTCTCCAGGAGATCTTCCTGGTTCAGGGATCGAACTCAAGTCTCCTGCACTGCAGGCAGATCTTTACCATCTGAACCACCAGAAGAAAACTGAAGTGGATTGCCATGCCCTCCTCCAGGGACTCTTCCCACGACTCAGGGATAAAACCCACATCTCCTGTGGCTCCTGCATTGTAGGTGGCTTAAAACTGCGCCACCAGGGAATGGATACATGTAGATGTACGGCTGGTTCACTCTGCTGTGCACCTGAAACTATCATCACTAAACATTAATCGGCTATGTGCCAATGTGAAATAAAGAGTTTTTTAAAAAAGGAAAGAGATAGAAAGGAAAGGAAAAGTACAAATCAGGGTAAAAGGAGAATGCAGTGTAAAAGGGGGAGAAGAGGTAGAGTTGGAAAGGGAAGACAAGATAAGTGGGGAAAAAAATGGAAGAAATAGGGTATATGAGATCTTTATTTCTTATGCAGAATACATTTCCCATAATATAGATACAGAAGCAAAAACATTTGTTGGGTACAAAGTATTATCGCTTTTTAGATTTGAATTAAGTTTCTCACACACTAAAACAAATTGCTGAAAGTCTTCTTCTGTGCAAAAATATTGTTAATTATTTTGCCTTAGAGCGGACATATAAAAGATTGCTGTGTTTCTCAGAAAATGAAATTGTCTAAGTGTTCTCCTATGAGTATCTTTGATGCCAGTTCTCATATTCTTTAAGCATGTGGAAACTGCTTTTTCCATAGATGTTAAGTTGAAAACAACATTAAAATCAACTTTTAAGATTACCAAAGTTATCAATAAAATATGAGATGTTTAACATTTACTAGTAGTGCAGTGTGGCATGGATATATTTACGGCATAAGAAAGTAACCTCTTTTGTTAAAATAAAACACCAAATCCTTTCAATCAAATAGTATTAATTAAAATGACAATGAAAATATATACAGAGAGGCTGCCATGAGCACTATAAATGAAAGCTAAGAGAAGAAGATATATCAAATTCTGAGACGTTCTACTAAATGCACTGTCTATTGAGATGAATTGTGAAGAACATTCTTGAACTGTGGACCAAAACACATTAGAACATTCTTCCCAGAATTTCCAATGAGCACATTTAGAATGGTCAACTTAGTTTTCCATCTTCCCTGTCTCTAATTCTTTTTCTTCAAGTCCTAGCATAAGGAAAGTCAAACATCCTTTAATATCTGTCCATGCCAGGGCTTCCTTGGTGGCTCAGTGGTAAAGAATCTGCCTGCCAATGCAGGAGACAGGGGCTCAACCCCTGACCAGGGAAGATCCCCCATGCTGTGGAGCAGCTAAGCCCATGCACCGCAACTACCAAGCCTGTGCTCTAGTACCCAGGGAACCGCAACTACAGAACCCACGTGTCACAACTACTGAAGCCCAAGTGCCCTAGAGCCCATGCTCCGCAAAAACAGAAACTACTGCAATGAAAAGCTCGTGTACCACAATTGGAGAGTATCCCCCACTCCCTGCAAACAAGAGAAAAGCCTGTGCAGCAACAAAGAACTCAGCACAGCCAAAAATAAATAAAATTTTAAAATAATAAAATACATGCTTTAAAAATGTATCTGTCGGTGTCACTTAGGTAAAGCTGACTATCCCAGTTTCTGGAATAGGCTTGTGGACAAAGCATGGACAATCAAAAATCTGAGGCTCCCTGTACCAGAGTCATTGATTCAGAAATGGGCATTTGACCCAACCTGGGCCAACCACTGCCAATAAGACTCTGTTTTAAGACTTAAAAAAAAAAATTGTTAGGAAAGTGAAGCTCTCTTTCTACTGAACTTGAACTAGTAGAGTGTATATCTAAAGATATTGGTGTCCATCTTCCCTGGTGGCTCAGATGGTAAAGAATCTGCCTGCAATGCAGGCGACCTGGGTTCCATCCCTTGCGTCAGGAGGATCCCCTGGAGAAGTAAATGGCAACCCACTCCAGTATTCTTGCCTGGAGAATTCCATGGAGCCTGGTGAGCTACAGTCTGTGGGGTCACAAAGAGTCGGACATGACTGAGAGGCTAACACTTTACTACCATGCAAAGAGAGTTGAGCAAGGAGTCAACACAGAGAAAGCAGAGCTTCTAGATGTAGGTAGAAACTGAGTCCCTGATGGTATCCTGTACATCTCTGGATCTATTTCTGTAGCTCTACCTTTGAACTTTCCGGTTGTTGAGTGAATAAATTTACTACGTTTGTTAGTCCGTTTGAGTTAAGGATCTGCCAAGTCTAATGGAAAGCACAGAGGCTAATATAATTTATAAGCGTCTTTTTCTACATTTATGATTCAAGTTCCTGAAAAAAGAAAAACCAAACTGAAAACCCAGCAGTAAGAGTAAAAGACCAGTAGATAGGGCAACTGATTACAAAAATGAGTCGGGAAACAGGAAGTGTGGAGTGCCCCTCTGCCTCATTTCCAATCAGCAATATCAGATTGAGAAAAGTTTAGTTTTTTTGGGGGGAGGGTGGGGGCGGGGGGGCGCTATGCTGTGTCTTCATTGCTTTTCTCTAGTTGTGGCCAGCAGGGGCTACTCTCTAGTTGCAATGCACAGGTTTCTCCTTGCGGAGGCTTCTGGTTGCAGAGCACAGGACGTAGGGCGTGCAGGCTTGCGTAGCTGCGGCTCCGGCCTCTAGAGCACAGGCTCAGTAGTTGTGGTGCAGTTGCTCCACATCAAATGGGATCTTCCTAGATCAGGGATGAACTCTGTATCTCCTTCATTGGCAGGTGGATTTTTTTTTTCTTTTTTACCACTGGCCCCCAAGGAAGCCCGAGAGATTTTTTTAAAAGCTTCTATTTGTGTCTGATTCTGAAGCACAAGCTGGAATCAAGATTGCTGGGAGAAATATCAGTAACCTCAGATATGCAGATGACATCATGCAGAAAAGCTAAGAAGAACCAGAGTCTCTTGATGAATGTGAAAGAGAAGAGTGAAAAAGTTGGGTTAAAACTCAACATTCAGTAAACAAAGATCATGGCATCTGGTCCCATCACTTCATGGCAAATAGATGGGGAAACAATGGAAACAGTGACAGACTATTTTGGGGGGCTCCAAAATCACTGCAGATGATGACTGCAGCTGTGAAATTAAAAGACACTTACTCCTTGGAAGAAAAGTTATCACCAACCTAGACAACATATTAAAAAGCAGAGACATTACTTTGCCAACAAAAGTCTGTCTAGTCAAAGCTATGGTTTTTCCAGTAGTCATGTATGTATGGATGTGAGAGTTGGACTATAAAGAAAGCTGAGTGCTGAAGAATTGATGCTTTTGAACCGTGGTGTTGGAGAAGACTCTTGAGAGTCCCTTGGACTGCAAGGAAATCCAACCAGTCCATCCTAAAGGAAATCAATCCTGAATATTCATTGGAAGGACTGATGCTGAAGCTGAAACTCCAATACTTTGGCCACCTGATGCAGAAAACTGACTCATTGGAATAGACCCTGATGCTGGGAAAGATTGAAGGCGGGAAGAGAAAGGGATGACAGAGGATGAGACGGTTGGATGACATCACTGACTCGATGGACGTGAGTTTGAGTAAACTTCAGGAGTTGGTGATGGACAGGGGGGTCTGGCATGCTGCAGTTCATGGGGTTGCAAAGATTTGGACATAACTGAGCAACTGAACTGAACTGAACTGTGTCTGATTCTCCGTTCAGTACTATACAAGTGGATTATGACATATGTATGCCAACAGTCTTCAATCAAAGAGATTTTGTTCTCCACGTGCTGCTGGGCGATGTCTGGATGGAGACAGTCTTGGCTGTGATAATTAGGGGAGAGGGTGCTATGAGCATCTAGTGGTAGAGACCAAGAACAGGGATGCTGCCAAAGTCTACATTGCACAAGACTGCCTTCCACAACAAAAAATTACCCAGTGCAAGATATCAAGAGAATCAAGGCTGGAAAACTCTCATCTGTATCTCTCAACATCTACATGCTTATTTGTGTCTATTTTTAGGTCAAGTACTTGTTTGGGTTTCTGGTGGCTTTTATAGTTTTGAATGTTTGGGGTTTTTTGACAAGTATCACAGTTTCTGGGTAAGAGACCACAGGCTCCACTACCAGACTTTCGTAAGGCCTTAAAAAAAGATGTTTTCAGTCATATTGACCATTTGCAATTAGTTTCTGACTCAAGTGACAGAGCCCTGATTTATGCAACCACATAAACCCTGAAGAGGAACAGATCCTGTGATCAGGAATGGAAACTTCCACAGTTCTGAAGATTGCACAGCTGGCCTCCACTGGAGAGGTAATATTATTCCTGTGGCAATTCTTTAAAATGATAGCAAAAGGGAGGGCTAAAAAGGAAACTAGCTTTTGGTGTAGAATGCCAGCATGAATATATTTTCAAATACTTGGGAAACTGGTACTTCTTTACCTGGAATCTGGTGGCTTAGATGGTAAAGAATCTGCCTGCAATGCAGGAGACCTGGGTTTGATCCCTGGGTCGAGAAGATCCCCTGTAGAAAGGAATGGTAACTCACTCAGACCTCCAGTATTCTTGCCTGGGAAATTCTATGGACAAGAGAGCCTGGTAGGCTACAGTCCATGCAGTCACAAGGAGTCACCTCTGAGTGACTAACACTACGTGGAATTATAATAAATTAGTAAATTCGATTTACTCCTAAATGGGTATTCAGGCTCAGGTAATACTATTCATCTCTGAGAGGCACTGAAAGTGCAAAACTTAGGTTCATCCTGTTAAGTGGATAGATGATTTATGTATGAAATAAATCACAGAAAATCTTTATTTCTGAAAATGGAGAGTGTCTCAATAAATCAAACTTTTACTAACAAAAGAGAGTATGGGGGAGGGAGTGAGAGTAAAAACTGAAAAATTCCCTAGTTTGCATGTAGCAAATCCTCTCTATAAGAGTAAAAAGATAAAGCTACATTTTGAGCCATGCTATATTTAAAACTGGTTTGCATATAAAAACAAAGAAAAAAGTCTTTTAAATCATTGCTTTATTTTAAATGCATTTTTTAAAGACTTAAAAAAATTTAAAAAAATTTGCTGCGGTAGACTTATGAAAACTTTATGATTACAACCATGTTTAAGTATGTGGAAATTTTAATTGACTACATAAATAAATTTCTACATATAGTTATAAAAATAATTTGTAAATATTTGTATTAAGGATTAGACAAACATAAAAGTGAAGATTCCTCTACACACATAAAAAACTTCATTTTACAAATTACTGCTTCATATTTCTCTCCCTTTACTTTAGGTTTCTCTGATTATAATGTCATAAGGAAGCAAGAATCCACTGAGAGAAATCACTTGTCGAAAAAGATTAAATTGCCCCATTATAAAGTCCTTTCTCTGAATCATAATATTTTATTTAAGAGTCCATGTATGAGAACTAGATTTCATAGATTTAACTCCTTTGGCTCAGCCATTTAATACTGGTGTCACCTTGGACAAATTATTTAGCTTATTCAATTATTCTCTATCTCAGTTTATTTATTTATAAATGGGAAGAATAATAGGGTGGTTATGAGAATTGTTGTTATTGTTTAGTTGCTAAGTCGTGTCCAACTTTTTGGTTACCCCATGGAATGTAACCCAGCAGGCTCCTCTATCCATGGGATTTCCCAGACAAGAGTACTGGAGCTGGTTGCCATTTCCTCCTCCAAGGGATCTTCCTGACCCAGGATCAAACCTGAGTCTCCCGAGTTGGCAGGTGGATTCATTACCACTGAGCCACCTGGGAAGCCCAGCTATGAGGATAGAATGAGATAATTTTTTAAAGACTTGGCATAATACATGAAAGATGGATAATCTTATTATATTACTCAAAACACTATATACTTTCTCCCTGTCCCCTAGAATTGGCGGGGGTTTGTTTTTGCTATTGTTGTTTGATTTTGATTTTTACATTTCAGAGACACAATCCTGAAAATCAGAAGGGGAACTACATAAAAATTTTCAAAATATTCCTCTGACTTCACCAAACTGTACAAGAAATGTACTGTTAACTTTTAGTAAAATGTTTTAATAGTGCATTTAACAAATACAAAAAAAAAAGCACAAAGTTGAAAATAGAACATAAGATACATCATTGAGTTCCATTTAATACTTGACTGGATCAGAATGAGATAAAACTTAGAATAAAAGGAGTCATATGGACTTTCACAGTGATGGTGACAAAGATATGGGGGTGGTTCTGATTTGCTGGATGTCTACTGTACCCACAGTCTCTAGTAGGTATTTGTCCACTCATGTTCATTCAACTGGTTTTCAGAACATCCTTGTAAGTGGACACGAGTATGGTTTTCATTTTTGTAAATGAAGAAGCTACACACTGAGAAGTTGAGAAGTTTACCCAGGTCTGTGACAGATGTCACGCCAAAAAGATTGAGACTTGTGTCTGTAAGAGTATAATGTCTGTCTTTTGTTATAGTTAGCTTACCACATTGTGTTAGTTTGAAGTGTACAGCAAATTGAACCAGTTATGCAAGTATGCTGCTGCTGCGTTGCTTCAGTTGTCCGACTCTGTGCGACCCCATAGACGGCAGCCCACCAGGCTCCCCTGTCCCTGGGATTCTCCAGGCAAGAACACTGGAGTGGGCTGCCATTTCCTCCTCCAATGCATGAAAGTGAAAAGGGAAAGTGAAGTCGCTCAGTTGAGTCCGACTCTTCGCGACCCCATGGACCACAGCCTACCAGGCTCCTCCGTCCATGGGATTTTCCAGGCGAGAGTACTGGAGTGGGTTGCCATTGCCTTCTCCAATATGCAAGTGTGTGTATATATATATATATATTCCCTTTTCAGATTCTTTTCCATTATGGTTTATTACAAAATATTGAATATAGTTCCTTGTGCTACACAGTAAGTCCTTGTTGGTTATCTGTTCTATGTATAGTAGCATGTATACATTAATCCTAAACTCCTAATTTACCTCTCTGTCCCCACTAGCCCCTTTGGTAACCATTAAATATAATATTTTTAAATTACTTTTATTACTGTAATAATAGTTTACTTATATGAAACAATAAAGTTAATAAAATGCTTTTTAGGCTAATAATTGTAGCAGTTCAATTCAATTCAGTTCAGTTCAGTTCAGGCGCTCAGTCATGTCCAACTCTTTGCAACCCCATGAATCGCAGCACGCCAGGCCTCCCTGTCCATCACCACCTCTCGGAGTTCACTCAGACTCACGTCCATCAAGTCCGTGATGCCATCCAGCCATCTCATCCTCGGTCGTCCCCTTCTCCTCCTGCCCCCAATCCCTCCCAGCATCAGGGTCTTTTCCAATGAGTCAACTCTTCGCATGAGGTGGCCAAAGTACTGGAGCTTCAGCTTTAGCATCATTCCTTCCAAAGAACACCCAGGACTGATCTCCTTCAGAATGGACTGGTTGGATCTCCTTGCAGTCCAAGGGACTCTCAAGAGTCTTCTCCAACACCACAGTTCAAAAGCATCAATTCTTCAGTGCTCAGCCTTCTTCACAGTCCAACTCTCACATCCATACATGACCACAGGAAAAACCATAGCCTTGACTAGACGGACCTTAGTCGGCGAAGTAATGTCTCTGCTTTTGAATATACTATCTAGGTTGGTAATAACTTTTCTTCCAAGGAGTAAGCGTCTTTTAATTTCATGACTGCAGTCACCATCTGCAGTGATTTTGGAGCCCCCCAAAAATAAAGTCTGACACTGTTTCCACTGTTTCCCCATCTATTTCCCATAAAGTGATGGGACCAGATGCCATGATCTTCGTTTTCTGAATGTTGAGCTTGAAGCCAACTTTTTCGCTCTCCTCTTTCACTTTCATCAAGAGGCTTTTTAGCTCCTCTTTACTTTCTGCCATAAGGGTGGTGTCATCTGCATATCTAAAGTTATTGAGATTTCTCCCGGCAATCTTGATTCCAGCTTGTGTTTCTTCCAGTCCAGTGTTTCTCGTGATGTACTCTGCATATAAGCAGGTAACAGTTAATGCTTATTATGCCCCAAGAGGTATTCCAAATGCTTTACATATGTTAGCTCTCTTCACACTCAAAACTCTAGGAAATGAATTACTGTTATTTAACCCAACTTGTAGATGAGGATGCCAAGGCCCAAGGAAAGCTAAGTGACTTGCCAAGGTGTATCCATGTCATGGAAAGGAAAAGGGTCAAGTTGCATCAGAAATCTATATCCAAGAGGAATACTACCTCTTACTATGAAAGAAATAGTCTTTCTACCTTAAGACAGTAAATGATAAATACGTATTATGTATCTTAAAATAGTAATAAAAGGCTAATTATGGGAGAAATAGTTTAGTTCCTATGTTGGCTCATAAATTCATATTTTCATCTAACTCTTTTCAAATGTGCACTAAAAATTGTTCTCCTTAGTGACAATCCTGGCGTGAATCACTAATACTTATACAAACAAATTAGATTCAAGAAAAATCTGTTGCTTCAAGACAGAGACAGAAATGTTTCTCTATTTGAACTAGGTATTTAATAGATTCCTGAAACTTTCATTGCCAAAATGTACAGAAGATAATTTCTTTGTAAATCTTTGTATTTATCTGGGCCAAGCAAAATAGACTATTACCCCGATTATATGTCTTTGAGACTTTTATAAGCTTCATCATTTGCATGAAAATCTATCTTACTAAATTAAAACCTAGCACTGAGAGAAAGCTACTGAAGTGTTCAATTTTTCTATTTTAATCTTCAATATTTCAAATATTTCTATTTTATTATTTTTTATTTCATGTGTAAATCTTGTTAGGTAAGAATGATCTTCATAAACTATAACAGAAATCATCTGAATGAATTTTTTTACCAAACACAAACAGATTCGGTCTTCGAAAACAAACTTATAGTTACCAAAGGTGAAAGGTGAGGGCAAGGGATAAAGTAAGACGTTGGGATTAACATATACACACCGCTATACATAAAATAGGTAATCAACTAGGATGTACAATTTATCGCGGGGCTTCCCTAGTGGCACAGTGGTAAAGAATCTGCCTGCCAATGCAGGAGACATGGTTTGATCCTTGGGTGGGGAAGATCCCCCAGAGGAGGAAATGGCAATACACTTCAGGATTCTTGCCTGAGAAATCCCTTGGCCAGAGAAGCCTGGCAGGCTACAGTCCATGGGATCGCAAAAGGATCAGACTCTGGCTTAGTAACTAAACAACAACATCGTGTAGCACAGGGAACTCTACTCAATGTTCTGTAATAAACCCTATGTGGAAAGAATCTGAAAAAGAATGGATACATGTATAAGCATAACGGAATCATTTTGCTGTACAGCAAAAACTAACACAGCATTATAAATCAACTATACTGTAATATGAAATATAGTAAATTAAAAATTTATAAAAGAAACAAGCTGGCATCATACCTCACTGACATTTTAAGCAACGAGGAAAATATAATTCAGCTTAGGTAGTTTGAAACCCTGGTCTGAGGCCACAGCTTCTGTAGCTTTGAACTGTTTCACATAGAAGTCGAAATTTGAATTCTCCTTTTCTATATTTTTTTTTTTTCATAAAAACAGGGATGTTAAATGAGTGATACTTTATGTTTGTTTCTTTATCTTTGTCTGTGTTGGATCTTCACTGCCGTGCTGGTTTTTCTCTAGCTGTGGCGAGTGAGGGTTACTCTCCAGTTACAGTGAGCAGGCTTCACATTGCAGTGGCTTCTCTTGTGGAGCATAAGCTCTAGGGCATGCAGGCTTCATTAGTTGCAGCATACAGTCTCAGTAGTTGTGGCTCCTGGGCTTTAGAACACAGGCTCAACAGTTGTGGTGCACAGGCTTAGTTGCTCCGAGGCATGTGGAATCTTCCTAGATCAGTGATTGAACCCATGTCTCCTACATTGGCAAGTAGATTCTTAACCACTGAGCCAACCAGGGAAGCCCTAGATGAGTGATATTAATCAAAGAAAAAAATTATATTTTCAGAGTTAGTCAACATGCATCAAAAGTTCATATACCAAGAGTCGGAAGAAGTGAGGGGTGAGAAAGTGATCCCCAAACTGAAAGCTGAGGTGTGGTACCCAGACTCCAGTAAGACTGTGGGATTCCCTCATCCCTGGGCTTACAAAGCCTGCACACAGCCATGCTGGCAGAACCAATTTAAAAAGAGAGCGTCAGAGAAAAACTAAAGAAACAAAGCAATGCCCAAGAATGAGGGAGGCAGATAGATGCAGGCTAGAATGAGTAATTATGATTAGCCTCGTGGAAAGGCACATCATCTCTGCTGTAAATAGATGTATGGTAGGACCAAGAGTCTTCCTCATTCACCTAGAAAGACAAAGTAGCCCTTCCTGAAATTGTTGGTATGAGGCTTAAAGATGAGGTCACTTAAACTGTATGTAATGCTACTCTATCTTCAGACATGTGCTATTTAAACTTGCAAAACAAGACACTAATAATTACAGCTCCAAACAAATAATTTAGGGTATTTAAGCTCTTGGGAATCACATGCTTAGGGGTATTTCTTAAAAGCCCACGCAGTGGAAAATGTTTTTATGACATTTCTCGACTTCATGCTGGCTGAATTTCTTTATTATCACTCTAGCTGAAAATAACTGTAAATGGTGCATACAATTTATATGTTTTTATCTCATCTTAAAGTCACTAAAGAGAAAAGGAGATGGTAAGCAATTTCAGTGTCTAAATCTAAATGAAGGCAGAAACCCACAGGGGAAACCAAGCCTTAATTGTTCCCTGAGAGTATTTGACAAAACTAGACAAATTTTGATTTTGTTTTCACCACCTAGAGGAGTGTATACTCATGGGTGGAAGGAATAAGGCAAAGACAATGTATGTGCCAAACATGCCCTTTCTTCATCCTAGACCCACAGGGTGACTGTATTTCCCATTCCTACTTATAGGAATGTTGACGCACATGTCTAGTTTTAGACAATGGAATAGGTGCAGAACTTAACGTATGCGGCTCGGGCCTAACCCTTCACATAATCCACAAGGTCCTTGGCTTGTTAAGCTAAAAGTTCAAGATTTCTAGAAAAGGACTCTGACGGAGATGAATTCAAGAGAGCCAATTGAGTTATATCTGATTATGACATGAGCAAAATAATAAATTTCTATTTTTTTAAACCACCAAAACCACAAGCTGAAGCAGCTTATGAGCATTATGTTAACAAATTTGGAGACTAAGAAGAGCCCTTAAACCTCATAAATGTAAAAACAATGTCAAGGCATTCTATTATCCTAAACCTAGGAAACAAAGGGAACACCATCTTAAGTTGAACAAAAAATTGAGACAGTGAGAATGAGCTTGAAAAATTGAAAACACTAGTGATTATCAGATTATTAAATGGGTTATTAGATTCTATTCTTATTTCCTGTATAGTGAAAAACACCTCAAGTTGAAAATTTGGCTTAAAATTATCTCAGATTATATTGAATAGTTTTATCTGGAAATATCAAATGAAAACAAAAATTCTTTCTGTGGAATTCATCTTCATCCTGGGCATCAAAGAACTTCCAAAAATAATTTTACAGGAAAAACTCATGAATCACCCCCCAAAATCACTGTAAACAGGAAGAAACAAAGCAGCAAAACAGAGAAATAATAGGATGATATAGTAGAATCATCAGATATATAATTCTATAATTACTATGCTTAAAACATAAAAGATGTATTTGAATGTATCTGAAATCAGAAAACTATAAAGAATGACCAACAGATTTTTTTAATTGAAAAAAATCTAATAATGAATTTCATGAACATAACATGTACTTATTTTTTCCTTTTTACTTCTTTGAAGTTGAGAGGTTGCTCACAAGCTATGGCAACATTGTTAAAAAGAAACATCATCACTGAAGTGAAAATTCGTTGGAAATTTAAACAGTAGATGAGACAGAGCTAGAGAGAGAACTGGTAAAATGCAAGATAGATCAGAAGGAATTATCCAGAAAGATGCACAATGAGGAAAACGAAATTGAAAATATTTTTTGAAAGATTTTCAAAACATGGGGGAAAAGTACTTCCAGAATTGTGGAATATGGATCTCTGAAAATCATCTCCTTCATAAAAGTATATATTGTCAAAATCAACTTTCTTGGAACTCTGGAAATTAACTACTAGTTTGCTACAATCTAAGGGGTATTGTTCAAGAAAACAGCTGCATCTCAGTAGTAATTATGAGCCTTGTGATGCTTTAATTTGCTCTAGTCTCATCTGCCTTTCCAGCACCATGGTAGCCATGAAAGCCAACAGCCTCACAACTGTCTTGGGTGTGAAAACCAGCACCCTAGAGAACCTAGAGGACAGACAGATCTGAACCTGCCTGAAAGTCCCATATGCAGAAAATTGTCAGTATCTGAATATCTGTTAGTTTCCTGAAAAAGCTTCATTCTCAAGACTTGACTCAGGACATGATCTGTGCAAGCTATTCTGTCCTAGCGTATTTCTTGAAACAATAAATGGCAATTGTTTAACATAATCCCTCACTTCTCACAGACCTTGAGAGTCTGTGGAAGCAAGAAGAGAGTTAAGGCAGAGTTGTGAACTTCCTGCTGTAGCACTGAAAACATTTCTAGTGCATGCATCCATGTAAAGATACTTAGCAAAGGCTGGGATAGTTATTGAAATAACTATTAAATCATTACCTGATCAATAAGTTAACTGATTTCAGTTGCTCCACAGAATGCAGAATGTAGAATTTATAGAATTAGTCCAGGAAAGTCACTAAAAAATCAAACATCAACAACAGTAATAATACCAATGAAAAGCAACAACTAACCCTAAAGGAGGAAGAAGGAGACTGTGATTTCCATAATTAAAATATTTTATTATTTTAAATAATAAATCTTAAACAAAAATGATGAAAACAGGAAACTATGACCCATACTCAGAAAATAAAAAGTTAATAGAAATTGTCCCTGAATAGTTCTAGACACTGGATGTACTAGACAAGAACTTTAAGCAAGCTATTAGAAATATTTTCAAAGAAATAAAAATAACCATGACTAAAGAATTAAAGGGAAGTGTGAGAACCACGTGTCACCAAATAGAGAATATCAATAAAGAGACAGAAATTATGACAAAGAACCAAAGAGAAATTATGGAGTTGAAAAGAATAACTGAAATGAAAAATTCACTAGATGGGCTCAACATCAGATTTGAAATGGCAGAAGAAAAAACTATAAAACTATAACCTAGGTTACTTGATATTATATTCACTTAGGAGTAGAAAGAAAAGAGAATAAACAAAACTGAACAGAGCCTCAGGCTTATGGGAAACCCTCAAGCATATCAACATACATATAATGGGCATATTAGGAGGAGAGGTGAGAGAAAATTGAGAAGGAGGAATATTTGAAAAATAATAATTAATCAATGCACACATTCCATGACTTTTCCTCAGGAATTATGGAGCCAGGGAACAGTAGGACAGCATATTCAAAGTCCTGAGAGAAATAGGCTATCGACCAAGAATATTATACCCAGCAAAACTGTCTTTCAAAAAACAAATGTGAATTTAAGACATTCCCACATTAACAAAAACTTTAAAAAATCCATCACTAGCAGATGCACCTTACAAGAAGTATTAATTTTACTGAAGCTACAGTTGATCATTGAGTACAGGCTCACCACTTTTATATAACTTTCTATTGAAGATTCTAGGGAAAAATTTTATTCCTAAAAGGAAAACATTTATTCAAAAAAAAATAAAACATTCAGAAAATATAAATTTTTTAAATGTGTACTTTCCTGTTTATAACCACAGACTATACAGAGTAAGATTTTACATACGGGAAAGTTAAAACTTGTACAATCAGAATGGAAAATTTTTAACACCTCTTCCTTCAGTAGATTAAAATTCAGATTTTTTAAAAAAGCTATAAAATGTTTGAATAGCACACCCTACAAACCTGACCTGATGAACAGCAGTGCTTATGGAACATATGTGCAAACTCTACAAATCACATTCTTTCAAATACACATAAATTATTTACAAAAAGATTTGAAGTCACATAAATGATATACTATGACCTTAATTCAACCTAGAAGTCAGTAACAAAGATAAAATGGAAAAAAGCTTCCAAGTTTGGAAATAAATATGCTTTTGGCTGAGCCATGGTCCAGTTAATGAATTATAATGGAAGCAAAAAGAAAGTAAAATTGTCTTCTGAAAATGAAACAGACTATATAGTAACATAATAAAAGAGGAAGAAAGGAAGGGAATGTCTTGAAAATATAAAAAGGAGTTAGGAAAGAAGATAGTGGGTGGAGGAAACCACGAATATCTTTAGAAACAATAGAAACAAACAAAATAATAGGAACAGAATTTTCAGAAAGTAAGGTGGAATGGATGGAATTTACATCAATCTTGACATGTAAAATTCAGTAAAATAGGAGCATCTGAATATGTCCTTTACACATTCACCACACACACATTTCAACCACCTAGTCTGACTGACTTACTAACAGGATAGAAACAGCAGAAGAATAAAATCAAAAGAAAGGAAAAAAAACTTTATTACACTGAAGGGAAAAAAAAGATATTTTCTTAGGCAGTGGGATTAAGGGCATACTAGAGAAACATGAAAGGAAAATGAGGTTTTAGAGACTAGCAAAACTACACCTAGAATGGAGAAAAAGATCTGTCCAGCTATTGGAAAAGAGAGATGTACAGTTGCATAACACAAAGGGCGACTGGAGCCCCAGTAAATCTGACACAGGAAGAGCAGTGAGGTCTCAGACAGTCATCAGGAAGGGCCCAGCCTTTGACCCCCAACAGGAGACAGGATCAAAGGTGCAGAGAGACCACAGTACCGTTAATTGGGAGAATTACCTTGAAGATTGGGAAAGGTATGAAAAATTGCTAAATAAAATTTGGACAGATTTGATGGGGGAAACCAAGAACAGAGTGAATTATTCACAGAATTATTGGATGAGCTTCAAAGCAACACCACATTTACTCTAAGCAGACAAGGCAAGCATTAGCCAGGCCCTGTAGAGACATGCCAAGAAATGTATGGAATTTGGGACTCTTAAGGAAAGACCCAACCAGGATGAGCCAAGATAAAAGGGAGCCAGGTAGGACAACAATAGATAAAAAACAAGCCTGTGGTAGATGTTCACAGAACACAAAATACCTCCTCTGTCAGATTAGCCAGTTCAAAAAGGTGAAGATGGATGAGGTTTGTTTCAACGGGTGATTTTAGTAGATCCATAACTTAAATGACTCATCTATCTTACTATGGGAAATACCACAAAGCGAACTCTAATAGAACAAATGAGAAAATAAACATACGGGCTGGGAAGAAAGAACTAAAAACAAAAATGCATTCATTTTGGGTTTTTTTCTACAGTAGAGAAGTAAAGGGTACAATTTTACAAGCATTTTAAATGCAAGGATCTCAGCCAAACCTTTCTGAAAGGGGTCAAGAAAGAGCAGAGGGGAAACAAAATACTTAAGAGATATCCTGCAATTGACAAAATAAAGATATAAGAGTAAGAAATGCTACTTAAGGCATGAAACAAAGGCTGACAGAACATGTTTTGAGGAGCAGGTGGCAGAAGCACCCATCCACCTTATGCCCCTGGTAGCACACTTTTGAGACCCTCAGTTCAGGAACTGGCTGAGACATCTTCTCTAGTTGAAACCTAAATGGAGACTAGGTAAAAATCTTCCAGAAGAAGTAAGTTTCACACACACTTCATCAATGAGAGGAAGTCACTGTAGCCCCTGTGTCATGAACTGAACTTGGCTCACAAAAGTAGAACAGTGCCCAGATTCAAAGGATCAATGGAAATAAAGAGATTTTGTACATTCTTCTTGAGGTAAAACTAGAGACCCACGAAAGACCTGAGAACTGGGATTGCCACCATTGAAATGCCTCAATTCTTGAGAAAGACCATAATGTACATAGGTTGGGACATCCCTCCTCTTCATGGATCACAGCCTTGTCATAGCGAAGAGGCTTGTGTAACTCGGTGAAGCTATGCGGCTTGCCATGCAGGCAGGTCATAGTGAAGATAAAATGTGGTCCACTGGAGGAGGAAATGGCAGTCCACTCCAGTATTCTTGCCTGGAGAACCCCATGGACAAATAGGAAAAGGCAAACGATATAACACCAGAAGATGAGCTCCCCCAGGTTGAAAGGGGTCCAATATGCTATTGGGGAGGTGCTGATGGTTTAGTCACTAAGTCGTGTCCAACTCTTGTGAACCTATGGACTGTAGCCTGCTAGGCTCCTCTGTCCATGGGATTCTCCAGGCAAGAACACTGGAATGGGTTGCCATTTCCTTCTCCAGGGGATCTTCCTGACCTAGGAATCAAACCCAGGTCTCCTGCGTTGCAGGCAGATTCTTCACTGACTGAGCTATGCGGGAAGAGCAGAGGACAACTATTAAGAGCTCCAGAGACAATGAAGTGATTGGACCAAAGTGGAAACAATGCTCAGTTGTGGAGGCATCTGGTGGTGAAAGTGAAGTCCAATGCTGTAAAGAACAATTATTGTATAGGGACCTGGAATGTTAGGTCCATGAATCAAAGTAAATTGGATGTGCTCAAGCAGGAGATGGCAAGATTGAACATTCACATATGAGGAATCAGTGAAATAAAATGATGGAAGTGGGAGAATTTAATTCAGATGAGCATTATATCTACTACTGTGGGCAAGAATCCCTTAGAAGAAATGGAGTTGCCCTCACAGTCAACAAAAGAGTCCAAAATGCAGTACTTGGCGCAATCTTAAAAATGCCAATATTTTCTCAGTTAATTTCCAGAACAAACCATTCAGTATCACGGTAATCAAAGTCTATGCCCCAACCACTATGCCAAAGAAACTGAGGTTCACCTGTTCTATGAAAAACTACAACAATTTCTAGAAAAGTGAAAGTGAAGTCGCTCAGTCGTGTCCGACCCTCAGCGACCCCGTGGACTGCAGCCTACCATGCTTCTCTGTCCATGGAATTTTCTAGGCAAGAGTACTGGAGTGGGTTGCCATTTCCTTCTCCAGAGGATCTTCCCAACCCAGGGATCAAACTCAGGTCTCCCGCATTGTAAGCACTTTCTAGAACTAACACCAAAAAGAAAAAATGTCCTTTTCATCACAGGGGATTGGAATGCAAGGGTAGAAAGTCAAGAGAGATGTGGAGTAACAAGTAAGTTTGGTCTTGGAACACAAAGTGAAGCAGGGCTGGCAGAGTTTTGTCAAGAGAACATAGTGGTCATAGCAAATACCCTTTTCCACCAACACAAGATATGACTCTACACAAGGAGATCACCAAAATGGTCAATACCAAAATCAGATTAATTATATTTTTTGTAGCCGAAGATGAAGAAGCTATACAGTCAGCAAAAACAAGGTCTGGAGCTAGCTGTGGTTCAGATCATCACCTCCTTATTGCAAAATTCAGGCTTAAATTGAAGAAAGTAGGGAAAACCACTAGGCCATTCAGATATTACCTAAATCAAATCTATAATGATTATACAGTGAAGGTAATAAATAGATTCAAGAGATTAGATCTAGTAGAGAGGGTGATTGAAGAACTATGGAGAGGGTTTCATAACATTGTACAAGAGGTAGTGACCAAAACCACTCCAAAGAAGAAGAAATGCTAGAAGGCAAACTGGTTGTCTGAGGAAGCTATACAAATAACCGAGGAAAGAAAAGAAGTAAAAGGCAGGCGAGAAAGGGAAAGATATACCCAACTGAATGCAGTGTTTCAGAAAACAGTAACGAGAGATAAGAAGGCCTTCCTAAATGAACAATGCAAAGATGTAGCGGAAAACAGTAGAATGGGAAAGACGAGCTCTCTTCAAGGAAATTGGAGATATCAAGGGAACATTTCATGCAAGGATGGGCACAATAAAGGACAGAAGTGGTATGGACCTAACAGAAGCAGAAGAGATTAAGAAGTGGCAAGAACACACAGAAGAACTGTATAAGAAAGGTTTTAATGACCTCAATAACCATGATGGTGTAGTCACTCATCTAGAGCTGGCCATCTTGGATTGGGAAGTCAAGTGAGCCTTCAGAGGCATTACTGCAAACAAAGCTAGCTGACATGACAGAATTCCAACTGAGCTATTTAAAATCCTAAAAGACGATGCTGTTAAAGTGCTTCACTCAATATGTCAGCAAATTTGAAAACTCAGCGGTGGCCACAAGAGTAGAAAAACTCTTTTGATTCCAATCCCATGAAAAGGCAATGCCAAAGAATGTTCAAATTACTGTCCAATTGCATACTCATTTCACATGCTAGCAAGGTAATACTCAAAATCCTTCCAGTTAGGTTTCAACAGTAAGTGAATTGAGAACTTTCAGATGTACAAGCTGGATTTAGAAAAGGCAGAGGAACCAGAGATCAAATTGCCAACATCAGTTGGATTGTAGAAAAAGCAAGAGAATTCCAAAGAAACATCTACTTCTGTTTCATTGACTGCATTAAAGCCTTAGACTGTATGGATCACAACAGACTGTGGAAAATTCTGAAAGAGATGGGAGTACCAAATTACTTTACCTGTCTCTTGAGAAATCTCTCTATATATAGGTCAAGAAGCAACGCTTAAAACTGGCATGGAACAAAGGATTCATTCAAAATTGGGAAAGGAATAAGTCAAGGCTGTATATTGTTACCCAGCTTATTTAACTTATATGCAGAGTATATCATGTGAAATGTAGGACTGGATGAAGCACAAGCTGGAATCAAAATTGCTGAGAGAAACATCAACAACCTCAGATATGCAGATGACATGACTTTAATTGCAGAAAGCAAAGAGGAACTAAAGAGCCTCGATGAAAGTGGAAGAGGAGAGTGAAAAGACTGGCTTAAAACACAACATTCAATAAACGAAGATGATGGCATCCAGTCCCATCACTTCATGGCAAATAGAAGGGAGGAAAGTGGAAACAGTGAAGATTTCATTTTCTTGGGTTCCAAAATAACTGTGGATGGTGACTGCAGTCATGAAATTAAAAGATGCTTGCTCCTTGGAGAAAAGCTATGACTAATCAAGACAGCGTATTAAAAAGCAGTGACATCACTTTGCCAACAAAGATCTGTATAGTCAAAACTGTGATTTTTCCAGTAGTCGTGCAGATGTGAGAATTGGACCATGAAGAAGGCCGAGAACTGAAGAGCTGATGCTTTTGAACTGTGGGGCTGGAGAAGACACTTACGAGTCCCTTGGACTGCAAGGAGATCAAACCAGTCAATTGTAAAGGAAATCAACCCTGAACATTCACTGAGGGACTGATGCTGAAGCTGAAACGCTAATACTCTGGCCACATGATGTGAAGAGCCAGCTCATTGGACAAGACCCTGATGCTGGAAAAGACTGAAGGGTGAAATGGTTAGACAGCATCACTGTCCAAATGGATACGAAACTGAGCAAACTCTGGGAGACAGTGAAGGGCAGGGAAGCCTGGTATGCTATAGTCCATAGGGTCACAAAGAGTTGGACAAAACCGAGCAAATGAACAACAACAACAGGGACTTCCCTAGCTGTCCAGTGGTAACACTTTGCCTTTCAATGCACAGGATATGGTTTAAATTCTAGTGTGGGAGCTAGGATCCCATGAGTTTCAAGACCAAAAAAATACCAAGACATAAAACAGAGGCAATACTGTAACAAATTCAATAAAGGTTTTTAAATGATCCCCATTTAAAAAAAACACTGTAGAAAAAACTATTTTAAAATATAAACAGGTGGATATTCTAACAAATGCACAGTAGTGTAATTGCCTCAGGAAACCCCATGGCTCATATGGTAAAGAGTTTGCCTGCAATACAAGAGACCTGGGTTCAATCCCTGGGTTGGGAAGATACCTTGGAGAAGGAAATAGCAACACACACCAGTATTCTTGCCTGGAGAATTCCATGGACAGAGGAGCCTGGCAGTCTACAGTCCATGGGGTCTCAAAGAGTCAGAGACAACTGAGCAACTAATACACACACACACACACACACACACACACACACACACATAATTACCTCTGGTGAATTAATGTTGACAAACCATAGAATCCAAACAACTCACTTAGATGGACTGGCATCCTGGTGAGCCAGAAATCATTCATGGTTCTCTCTTCTCCATCAGTCTCCTTCATTCACTTACAGAGTTCCCATCTTTGGAGTTTACCAAGTTCTAGGTTCTAAGACGGAGAAGGAAATGGCAACTCACTCCAGTACTCTTGCCTGGAAACTCCCATGGATGGAGGAGCCTGGTAGGCTGCAGCTCATGGGGTTGCTAAGGGTCTGACATGACTGAGTGACTTCACTTTCACGTTTTATTTTCATGCATTGAAGAAAGAAATGGCAACCCACTCCAGTGTTCTTGCCTGGAGAATCCCAGGGATGGGGGAGCCTGGTGTGCTGCTGTCTGTGGGGTCACACAGAGTCGGACACAACTGAAGCAACTTAGCAGCAGCAAGTTCTAAGAATATCATTTTGCTTGGTATAGGTCTTCTCTGGGAGGTTTTTCTTTCTTTCTTTTTTCTTTTTTAGTCTTGTGGTGGGTAGGTGTGGGGTCTGAAGCTGATTATCCTGTGTAACCTGTCATTCAAAGATGAAAAGTGAAAGTGAAAGTTGCTCAGTCGTGTCTGACTCTTTGTGACCCTGTGGACTATACAGTCCATGGAATTCTCCAGGCCAGAATACCGGAGTGGGCAGCCTTTCCCTTCTCCAGGGGATCTTCCCAACACAGGGATCAAACCCAGGTCTCCTGCATTGCAGACAGATTCTTTACCAGCTGAGCCACAAGGGAAGCCCAAGAATATTGGAGTGGGTAGCCTATCCCTTCTCCAGGGGATCTTCCCAACCCAGGATTTGAACTGGGGTCTTCTGCATTGCAAGGCAGATTCTTTACTGAGCTATGAGGGAAGAAACATTCAAGGATGAGTCATATTTAATTTTCTGAGATCCCCAAAGAACCACACCCACATTGGTTAAAGACAGTACCTGCTGAAGATTTTCAAACAGTGGTTCTCAGCCTTGACTGACATTAAAATCAGCTCAGAGCTTTTAAAAAACTGCCAGTTCCACAGCGCAGTGAGTGTCAGGGTTTGGTCCCCAGACTGCTTCCAGAACCACCAATAGCACCTGGGAACCGTTCAGAAATGCAAATCAGGGACTTCCCTAGTAGTCCAGCAGATGGGACTCTGCCTTCCACTGTAGGGGGGGGGCATCTCTTGATCCCTGGTCAGAAAACTAAGATCCCACGGTCCACGTGGTTCAACCAAAAAGAAAATTTAAAAAAAGTACAAACCAGGGGATAGGGTCCAGCAATCTGTGTTTTATTAAGCCTTCCAGGGGATTCTAAGATACATAAAAGTTTGAGAACTACTGTTCTAGTTCATCTCAAGCAAAGGAAATTAAAATTTTTGGAGGAAAAGCCTAAACATAAGACTAAGGACCACTGTATCAAAAAAAAAAAAAAAAAAAGCAAACACTATTCATGCAATTGGAGATGCACCTGGCTGAGATTAAGCAGAAAAAAAGATTGGGAAATTGGGGTAGGAGGTTAATTTAAGAAAGTTAGATTATAACTTCTTTGGACTTTCAAAGATCAAGAAAATTTGATTAGGAGTTACATTTTTTGGATTTATGACCCACAAAAGTAAAATTATTTGATTTTAGATTTTAAACCTTCTGTTGTTCAGTCACTCAATCGTGCTGACTCTTTGCGACCTCATGGACTGCCGCACACTAGGCTTCCCTGTCCTTCACCATCTCCCAGAGGCCGCTCAAACTTTAAAAGAAAAATTTATTAAGATGAAAGTTGTCAAGCATACAGAAATGTACAATTAATAGTGTAAGCGAACTACATATTTCTCAGATTAAACTGTTATTACTATCAACATTTTAAAAATACTCTTTTCAACTAATTTTTTTCCCTTTTTCTTTCCTTCTTTTTTGTTTTGTTATGCTTTCTTTTCTAGGGGTATGTGTTGGAGGTGCGAGGGTAGAGTTGGTGCTATAGTATTTTCAGGAAAATTGTTGCTATTATCTTATTTAAAATCACAACTACTTCCATAGATGTCACTGAAACTAGGAGCATGATTCATGTAATAATAATCATTTTCTTTTGTAACAGAATTAACAATAATTCTTTGATATTATCTATTAACTTGTTTGTAATAGCATTTCCTCAGTGGTATCAAAAATGTCTTTTGCGATTCCTTTGAAACAGAAAAAAAAACAAGGTTCGCACATGGCATATGATGGTTATATTTCTTAGGTCTCTGTTAGCTTGGGCTTCCCAGGTGGTGCTAGTAGTAAAGAACCCTTCTGCCAGTGCAGGTACACGTAAGAGATGTGGGTCCAATCCCTGGGTTCGAAAGATTCCCTGGAGGAAGGCACAGCAACCCACTCCTTACTCTTGCCTGGAAAATCCCATGAACAAAAGAGCCTGGTGGGCTACAGTCCAGGGGGTCACAAAGCGTCTGACATGACTGAAGCCTCTTAGCATGCGCTGTTAGTTTAGAACGGTCATCCTCCCCTTTGTATTCATGTCATTGACTTATGGATGAAATAAAATGGTTCTTCGGTAGAATATCCTCCTTCAGAATTTGTCTATTTGCTTCCCCCTGGTGATATTTAACTTTTCCCCTACTTTTCTTCTCTCATTAAACCAGAAGTTAATAATCTCACTTACAGTCAAGTCCAAGATTTTTTGCAAGAAATATTGACATGTTTACATTTACTAACAAGTAAATTCAAGAGTGCCTGTCTGATCTATTATAGTCATCAACTTTCCTCTTGATGTTTTGATATACATTAATGATTATTGCTTGAAACAGTTATTACTGCAGAAGTTATAAAATGGTTCATTTATAATACTATCACTTTTCCTATATTTTCATCTGGAATTCTTCTATAAAACCAACTGCTTTTGTAACTGAATACAAGCTCATACTGCTCACCACACAACAGGCCAATAAATTGAGTGATTGGGACAAGAAACAGTGATTTTATTTGGAACTCCAGCAAACCGAGAAGATAATAGACTAATGTCCCCCAAAAAATCTTACCCAAGTTAGAATGCAAGCTTCTTTATACTAAAGGGGGAGGGGGTGTGGCTGTTTGTTGCAAACATTTTGGCACCAGAATCCTTTGTTCTTGCAGCTGTCTGGAAGGTCTGGTCATATTGTTCCTGTAAACCTCCAACAAGATCATTGTTATTTTACAACAATTTTAAACTGTATTAAGGACTTTGAAAACAAACTCGATAAATGGAGAGATAACCATGTTCATGGTTGAAAAACCTGAGATTGTAGAGATATTTTTCCTTATACAGAACCACATAAAGAAAAATAATCCAGAAATTCCTCTTGGTCCTAATCAAAACCCAGGTGGACTTTGAGAAAAATATGACAAACAGATTCTCACATTTAAAAGAAGGAATAAATGTCTAAGGATAATTGACCCAGCTTTGAAAAAAAAGGGTTAAAGTGACTATAATTGATATTGTTAGCTGCCTACGCAGCAACCATTTCCCCATTTTTTTCTCATTACCAGAGCTCCAATTGTGTTCACCTTCTTTGCTGCAGAAGGAATGCCCCTTTCCCATGTCATTCCTAGGGCTCATTGTAACTGATCTTAGACAATCGACAATCATGTTTCACCCTCTTTGCTTCGATGTGGGTGTTTGGTGATCTGCCCAATGACGTGTAAGGAGGAAAGTTTTCTTCACTTTTTATTTTTTTTAACTGAAGTACAGTTAATTTCTTCTCTCTTAAAGAAACAAGAAAAGACAGTTCCTCTTTCAAAACAACGCTTTGGCATATGCCAGAATACACTTTCTGCTACTACGACTGCCATTGTGTAACTAGGAAGAGAAAGCTGACTTGCCAATGACAACTGAGGAAAGCCTTGGTGATTTCTTATCTCAGGACTTCTGGTTTATATAACATAGTTAATGACCCTCCTTATATAAAAATTGGGTGATATATATGTATTCAAAAAGATGATAGTAGAAAAATAATTCAAAATAGTATGTATAGTATGATTCCATTTATGCAAAACAAAATACATATGTATTATTTACATGTCACATGCATAGAAAATTCATCCAAAGAAACAAAGCAACCTATTAACAATGATTACTTATTTTGCATAATATTAGTCTTTTACCTTATAATATTTAAAAATTTTAAATTTTTATTTTCTGTTTATTTTATTATTTTGGCTGTGCCGGGTCTTCACTGATGCATGCTGGCTTTTTCTCTAGTTGCAGCAAGTAGGGGCTACTCTCTAGCTGCAGTGTGCAGGCTTTTCATTGCGGTGGCTGCTCTTGTTTCAGAGCACAAGTTCTAGAGCACATGCGCTTCACTAGTTGTGGCTCGTGGTCTCAGTAGCTGCAGTGCAAGGCTTATTTGCCCCACAGCATGTAGCATCTTTCCAGATGAGAGATCGAATTTATGTCTCCTGTGCTGGCAGGTGGATTATTAACCACTGAAACCACCAGGGATGTTCTATAATACTTTTTACTATTTGGATGGTTTTTATCATGATCATGCATTATTTCTGGGAAAAAAATGAGATAGAAGAAAATGGCAATTTGTCAGGTCAGAGATGAGATAAAGAATAGAGCACAGAGTAATGTAAAGAATTGTGAATAAAGAACAAGAAAACAAAGGTACTGCTGCTGCTGCTGCTAAGTTGCTTCAGTCATGTCCGACTCTGTGCGACCCCAGAGACAGCAGCCCACCAGGCTCCCCTGTCCCTGGGATTCTCCAGGCAAGAACACTGGAGTGGGTTGCCATTTCCTTCTCCCATGCATGAAGGTGAAAAGTGAAAGTGAAGTCGCTCAGTCATGTCCGACTCTTAGCGACCCCATGGACTGCAGCGCACTAGGCTCCTCCATCCATGGGATTTTCCAGGCAAGAGTACTGGAGTGGGGTGCCATTGCCTTCTCTGAACAAAGGTACTAGCAAATAACAAATAAGTCTGACGTCAAAACCTCTGGATGATGACATAGGTTGGACTAGGCTGTCAGTGTAGTAAAGTGAAGCTTCAGTTTCAGTCATAGTCAAAATCTAGCTGCTGCCCCATGTTCTGGGATTCTGGAGCAGTGAATGGGGGAGGAGAATAAATTCCAGGTGGGCTGTTTGTATATCTGCCCCCAGCTGGCTGAGGAAATGTTTATTTTCAAAACCTTGGCTCATCTCATGGAATGCCCACCTGCATTGTCTGCCAAGCAATGGATTTTGGGCTACAAGAGGCAAGTTTCGCAAGTCATTAATTATACCAGATGGTGGTGGAAGATTTAATAGACAACATAAATCTTCTGGGGGAAACAAATATCAACCAATCAGTTCAGAAAATAGCATCCATCCATATATCAGTACAGACAGTCACTAGTCTTGGCACAGCAGGTATCCATCATGGAAGCTGGTGAGGTAGTTGTAAATTACATCACCCAGATATGAAACATAAAATCCAAGAATGATCAATTCTAGGAGAAAAAATATATATTTTTTATGCTTCTCTATTTGAACAGAAATATAACTCAATGTGATAGAGTCACAGTACAGCCTGCATAGGACCATGTGAAAATAGAAAATTGATTAAGAACATACATGTTACAGTGGCAGAGATCTTGAATCTGTGACAGAGTTGCTCTTTTGAGTAGAAAATGGGGCTAATGTATCGGCAACCAGGTCAAAGTTGTGTGTTCAGTACCCCAGGTAGGCCAGTTTTCTGTGTTTTCAGGTTACAGTGTGCAATTTACCCTTAAATAGGGCAAAAAAAGGAGGGCATTGAGAATGTATGGATCTATCTCTATTACTGGAAAGCCATTCAAATGGCTTATTCTGCCAGTGACAGGTCAGCAGTTTCACCTTTAAAACAGGAGAGAACCAATCATTATGAACACAGCAGACACTTGTAATTCATATCAGTGGTGGAAATGTTAATATTATTGGGTATGTGCTAAGTTGCTTCAGTCATGTCTGACTCTTTGCAACCCTGTGGACCATAGCCCACAAGGCTCTTTTGTCCATGGGATGCTCCAGGCAAGAATACTGGAGGGGTTGCCATGCCCTCTTCCAAATATTATTATTATTAAATGTTAAATATTATTTCCAAAAATATGACTTTTATTTTTGACATAAAGTAAAATGTGTCCCATTTTTCTGGGACACCAAAAACTGTATTTTCTTTGCAATTTTCCTAGTTCATCATTAAACATCAAAAGAACTCACCATAGTAACTCATGGAGAAGGAACATATTCTAATGATCTTGCCCCTGATGTTGCAAAATGTCATTCTGCAGGTTCTTTTCCATGACACTTGTCATTACAATACTTTTAGCACTTGACTTTTCCTTTGTGAGTTAAAGAAATAGCTATTAAAAACTTAATAATAACACTAATCAGGCAAATACTATTACCACTAGTATATAAATACTAGTATAATAAAAGTAATAGTATTTATTTATTATGTTTGGAAATGACTCATTAGTTGGGACACTGTGAAAATCTTTGCCAATTTGTCCAAACTGCTACTCATCAAATATTTCAACTGTAGATGTTGAAATAAAAAAATTAAGACCGAATTTAATTAGATCAAAACCTTGATACTTGAATCCTAGTCATAATTTTTGAAGATAAAGTTACCTTATAAAGAAATGGATAGCTTCTTTCAGCTTAGTTCAGTCACTCAGTCGTGTCCAACTCTTTGCAACCCCATGATTCGCAGCATGACAGGCCTCCCTGTCCATCACCAACTCCTGGAGTCCACTCAAACTCACATACATTAAATTGGTGATGCCATCCAGCCATCTCATCCTCCGTCATCCACTTCTCCTCCTGCCCTCAATCCCTCCCAGCATCAGAGTCTTTTCCGATGAGTCAACTCTTCGCATGAGGTGGCCAAGTATTGGAGTCTCAGCTTTAGCATCAGTCCTTCCAAAGAAATCCCAGGGCTGATCTCCTTTAGAATGGACTGGTTGGATCTCCTTGCAGTCTAAGGGGCTCTCAAGAGTCTTCTCCAAAGACACAGTTCAAAAGCAACAATTCTTCAGCGCTCAGCTTTCTTCACACTCCAACTCTCACATCCATACATGACTACTGGAAAAACCATAGCCTTGACTAGATGGAACTTTGTTGGCAAAGTAATGTCTCTGCTTTTGAATAGGCTATCTAGGTTGGTCATAACTTTTCTTCCAAGGAGTAAGCATCTTTTAATTTCATGGCTGTAATCACCATCTGCAGTGATTTTGGAGTCCAAAAAAATAAAGTCTGACACCATTTCCACTGTTTCCCCATCTATTTGCCATGAAGTGATGGGATCAGATCCCATGATCTTCATTTTCTGAATGCTGAGCTTTAAGCCAACTTTTTCACTGTCCTCTTTCACTTTCTTCAAGACGCTTTTTACTTCCTCTTCACTTTTTGCCATAAGGGTGGTGTCATCTGCATTTCTGAGGTTATTGATATTTCTCCCAGCAATCGTGATTCCAGCTTGTGTTTCTTCCAGTCCAGTGTTTCTCATGATGTACTCTGCATAGAAGTTAAATAAGCAGGGTGACAATATATAGCCTTGAGGTACTCCTTTTCCTATTTGGAACGAGTCTGTTGTTCCATGTACAGTTCTAACTGTTGCTTCCTGACCTGCATATAGGTTTCTCAAGAGGCAGTTCAGGTGGTCTGGTATTCCCATCTCTTGAAGAATTTTCCACAGTTTATTGTGATCCACACAGTCAAAGGCTTTGGCATAGTCAATAAAGCAGAAATAGATGTCTTTCTGGAACTCTCTTGCTTTTTCCATGATCCAGCAGATGTTGGCAATTTGATCTCTGATTCCTCTGCCTTTTCTAAAACCAGCTTGAACATCTGGAAGTTCACGGTTCATGTATTGCTGAAGCCTGGCTTGGAGAATTTTGAGCATTACTTTACTAGCATGTGAGATGAGTGCAATTGTGCGGTAGTTTCAGCATTCTTTGGCATTGCCTTTCTTTGGAATTGGAATGAAAGCTGACCTTTTCCAGTCCTGTGGCCAGTGCTGAGTTTTCCAAATTTGCTGGCATATTGAGTGCAGTACTTTCACAGCATCATCTTTCAGGATTTGAAAGAGCTCAACTGGAATTCCATCCCCTCCACTAGCTTTGTTCATAGTGATGCTTTCTAAGGCCCACTTGACTTCACATTCCAGGATGTCTGGCTATAGGTGAGTGATCACACCATCGTGATTATCTGAGTCGTGAAGATCTTTTTTGTACAGTTCTTCCGTGTATTCTTGCCACCTCTTCTTAATATCTTCTGCTTCTGTAAAGTCCATACCATTTCTGTCCTTTATTGAGCCCATCTTTGCATGAAATGTTCCCTTGGTATCTCTAATTTTCTTGAAATTACCCCATGTCCAAGGTAAGAGAAACCCAAGTAAGATGGTAGGTGTTGCGAGAGGGCATCAGAGGGCAGATGCACTGAAACCATAATCACAGAAAACAAGATGGGCTCGATAAAGGACAGAAATGGTCTGGACCTAACAGAAGCAGAAGATATTAAGAAGAGGTGGCAAGAATACACGGAAGAACTGTACAAAAAAAGATCTTCACGACCCAGATTATCATGATGATGTGATCACTAATCTAGAGCCAGACATCTTGGAATGTGAAGTCAAGTGGGCCTTAGAAAGCATCACTATGAACAAAGCTAGTGGAAGTGATGGAATTCCAGTTGAGCTCTTTCAAATCCTGGAAGACGATGCTGTGAAAGTGCTGCACTCAATATGCCAGCAAATTTGGAAAACTCAGCAGTGGCCACAGGACTGGAAAAGGTCAGTTTTCATTCCAATGCCAAAGAAAGGCAATGCCAAAGAATGCTGAAACTACCACACAATTTCACTCATCTCACATGCTAGTAAAGTAATGCTCAAAATTCTCCAAGCCAGGCTTCAGCAATACATGAACCATCAACTCCCTGATGTTCAAGCTGGTTTTAGAAAAGGCAGAGGAATCAGAGATCAAATTGCCAACATCTGCTGGATCATGGAAAAAGCAAGAGAGTTCCAGAAAGACATCTATTTCTGCTTTATTGACTATCCAAAGCCTTTGACTGTGTGGATCACAATAAACTGTGGAAAATTCTTCAAGAGATGGGAATACCAGACTACCTGAACTGCCTCTTGAGAAATCTGTATGCAGGTCAGGAAGCAACAGTTAGAACTGTACATGGAACAACAGACTGGTTCCAAGTAGGAAAAGGAGTACCTCAAGGCTATATATTGTCACCCTGCTTATTTAACTTCTATGCAGAGTACATCATGAGAAACACTGGACTGGAAGAAACACAAGCTGGAATCACGATTGCTGGGAGAAATATCAATAACCTCAGAAATGCAGATGACACCACCCTTATGGCAGAAAGTGAAGAGGAACTAAAAAGCGTCTTGAAGAAAGTGAAAGAGGACAGTGAAAAAGTTGGCTTAAAGCTCAACATTCAGAAAACGAAGATCATGGCATCTGGTCCTATCACTTCATGGGAAATAGATGGGGAAACAGTAGAAACAGCATCAGACTTTATTTTTTTGGACTCCAAAATCACTGCAGATGGTGAATGCAGCCATGAAATTAAAAGACGCTTACTCCTTGGAAGAAAAGTTATGACCAACCTAGTTAGTATACTCAAAATCAGAGACATTACTTTGCCGACTAAGGTCCGTCTAGTCAAGGCTATGGTTTTTCCTGTGGTCATGCATGGATGTGAGAGTTGGACTGTGAAGAAGGCTGAGTGCCGAAGAATTGATGCTTTTGAACTGTGGTGTTGGAGAAGACTCTTGAGAGTCCCTTGGACTGCAAGGAGATCCAACCAGTCCATTCTGAAGGAGATCAGCCCTGGGATTTCTTTGGAAGGAATGATGCTAAAGCTGAAGCTCCAGTACTTTGGCCACCTTATGTAAAGAGTTGACTCATTGGAAAAGACTCTGATGCTAGGAGGGATTGGGGGCAGGAGGAGAAGGGGACGACCGAGGATGAGATGGCTGGATGGCATCACTGACTCGATGGACGTGAGTCTGAGTGAACTCCAGGAGATGGTGATGGACAGGGAGGCCTGGTGTGCTGCGATTCATGGGGTCGCAAATAGTTGGACACGACTGAGTGACTGAACTGAACTGAACTGAACTGAACTGAACTCTAGGACCACAGCCTTGTCTAACTCAATGAAACTAAGCCATGCCCTGTGGGGCCACCCAAGACAGGCGGGTCATGGTGGAGAGGTCTGACAGAATGTGGTCCACTGGAGAAGGGAATGGCAAACCACTTCAGTATTCTTACCTTGAGAACCCCATGAACAGTATGCAAAGGCAAAATGATAGGATACTGAAAGAGGAACTCCCCAAGTTGGTAGGTGTCTAATATGCTACTGGAGATCAGTGGAGAAATAACTCCAGAAAGAATGAAGGGATGGAGCCAGAGCAAAAACAATACCCAGTTGCGGATGTGACTGGTGATAGAAGCAAGGTCCAGTGCTGTAAAAAGCAATATTGCATAGGAACCTAGGATGTTAGGTCCATGAATCAAGGCAAATTGGAAGTGGTCAAACAGGAGAAGGCAAGAGTGAACGTCGACATTCTAGGAATCAGCAAACTAAAATGGACTGGAATGGGTGAATTTAACTCAGATGACCATTATATCTACTACTGTGGGCAGGAATCCCTTAGAAGAAATGGAGTAGCCATGATGGTCAACAAAAGAGTCCAAAATGCAGTACTTGGATGCAGTCTCAAAAACGACAGAATGATCTCTGTTCATTTCCAAGGCAAACCATTCAATATCACAGTAATCCAAGTCTATGCCCCAACCAGTAATGCTGAAGAAGCTGAAGTTGAACAGTTCTATGAATACCTACAAGACCTTTTAGAACTAACACCGCAAAATATGTCCTTTTCATTATAGGGGACTGAAATGCAAAAGTAGGAAGTCAAGAAACACCTGGAGTAACAGACAAATTTGGCATTGGAATGCGGAATAAAACAGGGCAAAGACTAATAGAGTTTTGCCAAGAGAATGCACTGGTAATAGCAAACACCTTCTTCCAACAACACAAGAGAAGACTCTACACATGGACATCACCAGATGGTCAACACCAAAATCAGATTGATTATATCCTTTGCAGCCAAAGATGGAGAAACTCTATACAGTCAGCAAAAACAAGACCAGGAGTTTCTTTAGTTTACAAATATAGCCCCTGGCTGCTTATCAGCTGCAGATGAAGAAAATAAAATCTATGGAATGAGGCAGAAGAGGAGATATTACTGCTAAATTTCCGGGATGAGCAAAGAAGGTTCTTTCTGAGGAAATCCATGTATCAGGTAGGACTGGCAAATACTACAGCAACCCGGGAGCTCAATGGCTTAACCTTATGGAAGTTTGTTTCCTATCCAGTCCTGCCTGGACTCTGAGCATCATTGCAAATTTCAGTTAGACCTTTATCAGGACCATTCGCAGGATTATAGTTACTGTGTCAACCTTGAAAGACGAAGTAATGTCTTCTCCACAGACAAGGGCAGGCTCAATTCTGCTTACAATAAAAGTGGTAAATTCCCCAAGTTCAGTGTTCCTTTCTTATAATGTAGCTCACTGCATGTGGAGACATCTCTCCCATGTCCTGTGTTGCCTGAATAGAACTGGGAGACAAGAAAAATAGATACAAACCAACATGAAGCTCTGGCTATTGATTTTGCCAGGAATAGTAAAGTCTTTTGTTTCTGACTCAGGAGTTTTGTGTCTTCTTCCAAAATCCACGAAACAGTAGCAGATACACCAGTTATCCTGTGAGTATTGTAAAATCCCAGATCCTTCATAATGCTTGACAGGTAGAGGTTGGGGCTCTGTTCCAAACACAGTTGTTCAGGGATCAAGGCATATATTAGTTTTTCAGCCAATGAGTCCTCACCTACATCTTCAGCACACAAATGACAGGTGAGGGAAGTAAGAGGGGATGTATAGGAGGTTCTAGGGGCCAGGCCGCCAAGCAACATAAATTGCTTCCATCCATTTACAATAGACAGGACATGAAAACAACCTAAATGTCCATCAAGAGGTGAATGGATAAAGAAGGCACGGTACATATATACAATGGAATGTTACTCAGCCATAAAAAGGAATAAAATTGGGTCATTTGTAGAGATGTGGATGAACCTAGAGTCATATGGAATGAGGTAAGTCATAAAGAGAAAAACAAATATTGCATATAAACACGTGTATGTGGAATCTAGGGAAATGGCACAGATGAACCTATTTCCAGGGCTGGGATAGAGATGCAGATGTAGAGAGTGGACAGAGGGGGAAAGGGAGGGTGGGAGGAATTGAGAGATTGTTTGACATAAGTACAAAGAGCCAGTGGGAAGCTAGCTGTAAAACAGACAGCTAGTGGGAAGCTGTTATATAGAACAGGAAGCTCAGCTTGGTGCTCTGTGATGACTGAGATGAGTGATAAGGGGCGTGGAGTGGGAGGGAGATCCAAGATGGAGGGCATATATGTATCATACATAACTGATTCACTGTGTCACACAGCAGGAGCTAACACAACATTGTAAAGCAATTAGACTTCAATAAAAAATAAATCACTTCCACATTCCATTGACTGGAATATAGCCATAGCCAATAGCCCAACCTGGTAATGGGAATCTGAGATATAACCTGTGTGGTCAGGAGGATCCCCTGGAGAAGGGAATGGCTATCCATTCCAGTATTCTTGCCTAGAGAACTTCATGGGCAGAGGAGCCTCCCTGACGAGTTATAGTCCGTAAGTCACAAAGAGTCAGACACAACTGAGCAACAAACACTTCCACTTTCAGGAGTAAAAAAGAAACAGGTCTTGAAAAGGATATAGGGATCTCCTTGCTACAGTCCAACAAGGTGATGTGATCATGGAAAACATGAACTCATTTTTGGAATTTTAGAATTTACTCAATAGACGTTAGTGCCTGGACCAAATAAAGTTAACGAGTACATCTATAGAGTTTTGTTTTCTGTGGAGGAATCAGCATTTCTACAATACTTTCAGATGAGAGGAGAAAAAGAAGGAAGGCATGGCATTCTCTGTTTTTCTGGACAATGAAGAAAGCTTTCCCATCTTGACCTGTAACGGTTTGAAGCAAAAAGTGCAGTTAAATTTGCCAATGAAATATAACTTGGGCACCCATATTGTTTACAATTCTACTTGGGTCTAACTTCTTTTATTTCAGGTGATTGCTCAGGTGTTCAGAGTGTTTCTTCTATCAGAGAATGTGTGGAGGTGGAGATGAGGAAGAAAGGATCCTGAGGTCTGGGGCTCTGGCCTTATTTGACTTCTCTGAGGGTGTTTCTGATCTTCCCTGGATACTGGGCATTTTTCTCTTTATTTGTTGTTGTTGTTTAGGCACTAAGTCATGCTCAACTTTTTGTGACCCCATGGATTGAAGCCCACCAGGCTCTTCTGTACATAGGATTTTCCAGGCAAGAATACTGGAGTGGGTTGCCATGCCATCCTCCAGGGGATTTTCCTGACCCAGGGGTCGAAACTGCATTCTCTGTTATTCGCTGCTAAAAGTCACCAGGAGGAAAACTTGCAGTCTTTTCTCTTTCCTGGTCAGATCCTTGTGCTTGTCCCTCCATGATGACTGAACTCTGCCTTGGTTGGAGAGGCGAGGAGTCGACAACACCCCCAACATCTGTTCTAACCTGTCACCTGAATGCACCTTGCTGGTTGCTCTTTCTGTCAGTCATTCAGTTCAGTCGCTCAGTTGTGTCTGACTCTTTGCGACCCCATGAATCGCAGCATGCCAGGCCTCGCCGTCCATCTCCAACTCCTGGAGTTCACTCGAACTCATGTCCATCAAGATGGTGATGCCATCCAGCCATCTCATTCTCTGTCATCCCCTTCTCCTCCTGCCCCCAATCCCTTCCAGCATCAGGGTCTTTTCCAATGAGGGGACTTGAAATTCCCGCCTTGCCCAGAAAAAATGGAGAGAAAGCCATTCTTCTCTTACACACCTGAAACCTTACCTGGTTGTTTTTTAACGCCTCACTTCCAGGACTTGACGTGAAATGGGGAGGAAGGAGTCATGGATCTGACCATGTCCTGTGTCTTCCTCCTCTCCACTTACCCCTGGGGATCTCTGGTTCTTCCCTGTGCAATCAATATCCTTCCTAATCTCAGCCCATCTGCTCCCTCTTCCTGCAATCCCTAGTGAAAGCTAAAGTTCAGACCACCAATCTTTAAGGAGTTTGAAAATGTAGAAAGCCTTTCTCTCTCATCAAACCTTGCCTCCCAGGAGCCTACTTTTTGCAAGAGTCCTATAAATATCCAAGCAATTAAGTAGTGTGTCCTAGCCTTCTGCTGAGGGGCTTCCCAGGTGGTACTAGTGGTAAAGAACCCACCTGCCAATGCTGGGGACACGAGAGACTCGGGTTCAATCCCTAGATTAGGAAGATACCCTGGAGGAGGGCATAGCAACCCATTCTAGTATTCTTGCCTGGGAAATTCCATGGACAGAGGACCCTGGCAGGCTACAGAGTTGCACGGAGTTACAACTGAAGCAACTTAGCACAGCACACACATCCTTCTTCTGAAGAACTGAAACCCTCTGGTTCATTAAGTGGAAAGTTCCAGGACACCACATTTTAAAGGGAAGAAAAATATATCACTCTTTCAAATAGGTATCTGTTACACTCTCACTCTTGAAGGAAAACAACTAAAAATATGGATAATGTTTTCTTCCCATACATATTCTTCCAGCACCACTTGTAACAAATATTACCTTGTGGTATTTGGGGCTATCATAACTTTGCCTTCCAGGACAACACTCACATCTTGGATGACTTTAAAATCCAGTGTTACACAATATACATCCAGCTGTTACTTCTTGGCTCTTTTTTCCACATGAGTGTTGAGTAGCATCCATTGTCTTAGAACCACACCTGGAACTAGAGTATGGCTATTTTATTTTTTAAAAGGCAGCTCTTGTCTCATTTGAGTTTTCAGTGTTCATATCACTATTATAATTTAAAAGGGAAGTTTTGTTATTTACCAGTACAGTTTTTCAATGTGATTTTGAAACAAGGCTGCTCTTTGTGCTAGAGGCCTGGCTCCTCAGGTCAGAAAAATTAAAAACTGTCTCAAGTAGAAAATAAGGAAATAGGCAGGACTTCCCTGGTGGTCCAGTGGCTAAGATTCACACTCTTAATGCCTGGGTTTAATCCCTGGTCAGAGAACTAGATCCCACATTGTGCAACTAAGACAGTGTGCATGAGTGCTAAGTCGCTTCAGTCGTATCTGACTCTTTGCAACCCTATGCACTATAGCTCCTCGTCCATGGGAGTCTCCAGGCAAGAATACTACAGCGGGTTGCCATGCCCTTCTCCAGGGGATCTTCCCCACCCAGGGTTCGAATCCGCATCTCCTAAGGCTCCTGCATAGCAGGCACTTTCTTTACCTCTGAGTTACCAGGGAAACACATGACTCAGCACAGCCAAGTAAATAAATAACATTTCTAAGAAAAGAAAATTAGGAAGTAGAATTACAGTGGTTTGCTATTCTAAACATTCTACCAGAAGAATCACTCTAGGCCAGAACTCAGCAGAGTGGTGTCATGGAGTAAGAAACTATAGTTAAGCATGTCCCTAGATTCAGGTTCCAGTTTGGGGTGAGCATAGAGTATGAACACTAGTATTTGGGCAACCAAGAGGCTAAATATGGGGCCAGATATAGGTTGTGGGGAGAAAAAGTTGTGGAGTCCTGGTGGTTAAAGACCCCAAACAATATCCTCCATACACTTTTGTCAGATGGACGTTTCCTCAGCCACAGGTCATGAGGAATATTTTGTCCTTACACACCATGAAAACATGCTCTGACAATTGCCAACTGTCAATATCAATGTTCTCATACTCCAAGTTGTATTTCTTAAAATAGAAAATCTGTCCTCTGAGTTGTTTGATTCTTATCACAGGAAGTATTTAAACAGAGGCCGTTGAGGCTTATTATTGAAATGCAAAAATAGATTCGCCTTTTCCAAGCTCTACAGCACAAAGAGCAAAAAGACAAAATAAGGATTTGGATTTGCAGAAGAAAAATCACATCATTCAAAAAAAAAGATTTTGTCTGTAAGAATGGGCATATGTTCAGTATTAGGAAGCGGTTCTTTCTGATTTACTTCTACAAGTTTTCCACTTCTCTATTTTTATAACTTCAACAACATAAATATCAAAACATCTCGTGTTCCACAAAGAGTATCAGCAAGACATGGCTTTTATGTGTAAGCCAGTAAAAGGCTGACCAAAGATTCTTTTTCCACGTTTGCCAAGCATTTGCAATAATTTCTATTTTAGGAGCTTCCAATGATCCAGAGTGGAATTAAAGCTGATGTGCACTGTTTTGGGGTGGTTTTTTTGTGAGAATTATAAATATCCTGTGACTTCCCTGGTGGTCCCGTGGTTAAGACTTCACCTTCCAACGTAGGGGGTGCAGGTTCAATCCCTGGCCAGGGAGCTAAAATCCCACATACCTCAGGGCCAAAAGATCAAAACATAAGACAGAAGCAATATTGAAACAAATTCAATAAAGACTTTTTAAAAATTAATTTAAATTTTTTTTTTAATTTTAAGACTTAAAAAAAAAAAAATTGGGTTTCCCTGATGACTCAGCTGTAAAGAATCTGCCTGCAATGCAGGAGACCTGGGTACGATCCCAAGTAGGGAAGATTCCCTGGAGAAGGGAATGGCTACCCACTCCAGTGTTCTGGCCTGGAGAATTCCATGGACTGGTTGCAGAGAGTCAGACACGACTGAGCGACTTTCACTAAAAATGGTCTATGTCAAAAAAATCTTTTTAAAAATGTGTAAATATCCAAAACACTGATGACTCAGGAGAAGCACTCAAAACCCTCTAACCCTCTCACACCTCCCTCCTCCAGCTCCCAGGCCAGCAACCACCCAGTATCCTGTCACCTCCTTGTTGTCCCTCGAGCAGCAACAGGAATTCTTGTTCTTACTATCTTTGGGGAGCATAAGAAACACCCCAGGGGAGAAACACTTGTTGTTTTAGAGTATCAGTTGCCCTTTTTGTTCCTCTCTTGTGGCAGAAGAGGAAGCCATATAAAAAGAAGTTAAAAATAGAAGCAGCTGTGGTTACTCATGTTTGGGAAATAGATTCAGAGAGCTTTGTCCAGGTTTTATTGCAGTGTTGGACTCAGAGAGTTTAAATTGAAATGACAGTTTTGCCACTGCTAGCTGTGTGACTTTGGGGAAAAGAGTTCATTACTCTGTGTTTCATGGAGCCCATAAAATAAAAAACGAGGAGAGTAAAATTCATCCCTCTCTGAACTGTTGCATGAAAGTTAAAAATTTAATATATGTAAAGCTTTTGAAGTAGTAACTATGTATAAGAAGCATGATATAAATGTCAGCTGTTTTAGTGGTGGTTTGTTCAGGTGGGAATGAAGACACAGATGGAGCCGGTGCCATCCCCTCTGCTGTGATTTCAGTGTATTCCTTCCTGTTTGGTCTTCAGGAAAACTACTGGCTTATCCTCTTTACCTCAAAGTATTCATGTCGTTCACATTTGCATGCCTAGTTGCTTCAGTCATGTCCAACTATTTGTGACCCCGTGGACTGTAGTCGCCCGGCTCCTCTGTCCATGGGATTCTCCAGGCAAGAATACTGGAGTGGGCAGCCATTTCCTTCTCCAGCGGATCTTCCCAACCCAGGGATCGAACCTGAGTCTCTTGCATCTCCTGCATTGCAGGCTCTTTATCACTGAGTCACCAGGGAAGCCATCATTCACATTTACTCAGCCTGAAAAAAGAATGAAATTTTGCCATTTGCAGAAAACACGAATGGAATTGGAGGGCATTATACTACATGAAATAAATCAGAGAGAGAGGGACAAATATTGTATGACATCACCTATATGCAGAATCTGGAAAAATAAAACAAACTAGTGAATATAACCAAAAAGAGGAAGCAGACCCACAGATATGGAGAGCAAGCTAGTAGTTTGAGAGAAGGGAGGGGGCAATATACGGGTTAAAAGGAAGAGGTACAAAACTATTAGATATAAAATAAGTTACAAGGATGTATTGTACAACAGAAAGAATATAGCCAATATTTTATAATAACAGTAAATGGAGTATAACCTTTAAAATTGTGAGTCACTATATTGCATTCTTATAACTTGTATACTATTGTACAGCAACTACACATCAATTTAAAAAATAAAGCTTGTTTTCATCCAACCTAGAAAATGACTTCCATTCACAGCAGAAGCATAAACAGAATCTGAAGCCACGTGTTAGTTATTCTTCCTATTGAGGGCACAGGGACCCAGGTTTTCCATATCATTAAATGGCACCATGATGGATAGAACTATCATCCATACAAGAGAGGGTTAAAGACAAGACAGATTTTCCAGTCTAAGGATGCGTGACTTTTTGCTCTGATTTGAGACTGCTGTCTGTGATTCACAAAGGAGAATCATGGGCAACAGCCTAAAGGAGCCCCTAAATGCAGCTCCTTTACCTTAGACGAATTGAATCCCAGCTCTCTGAGTCACTTCATTCTGCATCTGTGCACTTTATGCTGCCTTGTTTCTGGGAAGACTGGGCTAAAATTCTCTCATCCAGTCTGCCTTCTCTAACAAGCCACTGACTTTTTCATGTATTTGCTAAGGGGAAATAAGCACTTTTCCCATCTATTTTTGTATTAATTTGTTTTTTCAAAGGCACCAACATGCCACATGGATTGACTCATTTATTTTATCAATTACTTCTACTGACTGATAACCTCTTAATAATCTAATATCAAGAATAGGTGAGTTTTTTAGAAAACTGGTAGAAACTGATAGAAAGTTTCTGGAAACAAGATGGAGATCAAAGGGGGAAAAAGTAAAGGTAATTTGAAAAGCATAAAGCACTGCAATTTAAATAATTACGTAGGGTGCAATTAATAACACCGATAACCCTGTGGTCCAGTGGTTACGAATCTGCCTTCCAGTGCAGGGGAAGTGGGTTTGATCCCTGTTGGGGGAACTAAGATCTCACAAGCCACAGGGCTACTGAGCCGGGCACTCTAGAGTCCCTGTGCCACAACTGGAGACATACATGTGCGCTGCAACTAATAAAGAAATAATTTTAAAATAGAGAAATAATTGCATACACATGTGAACCAAATATATTATTTATATATATGTGTATATATGTCTCTACCTTTTTTTGTAGACCTGTGTAAATATTAATGAAACAAGGACTGAAAAATGCCAGTTTTCCTTCCAATCTCTAAGAAAGGCAATGGCAAAGAATGCTCAAACTACTGTACAATTGCACTCATCTCACATGCTAGTAAAGTAATGTTCCAAATTTTCCAAGCCAGCCTTCCGCAATACGTGAACTGTGAACTTCCAGATGTTCAAGCTGGTTTTAGACAAGGCAGAGGACCCAGAGATCAAATTGTCAACATCCGCTGGATCATGGAAAAAGCAAGAGAGTTCCAGAAAAACATCTATTTCTGCTTTATTGACTATGCCAAAGCCTTTGACTGTATGGATCACAATAAACTCTGGAAAATTCTGAGAGAGATGGGAATACCAGACCACCTGACCTGCCTCTTGAGAAACCTGTATGCAAGTCAGGAAGCAACAGTTAGAACTGGACATGGAACAACAGACTGGTTCCAAAACAGGAAGGAGTACGTCAAGGCTGTATATTGTCACCTTCTTATTTAACGTACATGCAGAGTATATCTTGAGAAACGCTGGGCTGGAAGAAGCACAAGCTGGAATCACGATTGCTGGGAGAAATATCAATAACCTCAGATATGCAGATGACACCACCCTTATGGCAGAAAGTGAAGAGGAACTAAAAAGCCTCTTGATGACAGTGAAAGAGGAGAGTGAAAAAGTTGGCTTAAAGCTCAACATTCAGAAAACTAAGGTCATGGCATCCAGCCCCATTACTTCATGGCAAATAGATGGAGAAACAGTGGAAACGTGTCAGATTTTATTTTGGGGGGCTCCAAAATCACTGCAGATGGTGATTGCAGCCATGAAATTAAAAGACGCTTACTCATTGGAAGGAAAGTTATGACCAACCTAGACAGCATATTGAAAAGCAGAGACATTACTTTGCCTAGTCAAGGCTATGGTTTTTCCAGTATGTATGGATGTGAGAGTTGGACTCTAAAGAAAGCTGAGTGCCAAAGAATTGATGCTTTTGAACTGTAGTGTTGGAGAAGACTCTTGAGAGTCTCTTGGACTGCAAGGAGATCCAACCAGTCCATCCTAAAGGAGATCAGTCCTGAGTGTTCATTGCAAAGACTGATGTTGAAGCTGAAACTCCAATAGTTTGGCCACCTGATGTGAAGAGTTGACTCATTGGAAAAGACCCTGACACTGGGAAAGATTGAGGGCAGGAGGAGAAGGGGACGACAGAGGATGAGATTGTTAGATGGCGTCACCGACTCAATGGATATGGGTTTGGGTGGACTCTGGGAGTTGGTGATGGACAGGGAGGCCTGGCGTGCTGCAGTCCATGGGGTTGCAAAGAGTCGGACACGACTGAGCAACTGAACTGAACTGAACTGATGCAAACTCTGGAAGATGGTGAAGAACAGAGACACCTGGCATGTTGCAGTCCCTGGTGTTGCAAGGAGCTGGACATGACTTAGCAACTGAACAACTGTGTAAGGGACGCAGTGATGAACAAGAGACACCTTAAAGCAGAGGAAGCCGGGATGGCTGGGAGCTGCTGTCAGAGCGGGTGCCTGGGGACAATTCATTTAGGATCTTGCAGGATTTTAATTTCATTCTAGATGAATGAGACTTAAAAGCAGGGTAAGGGGGTTATCGGGGGAGAATTTGACTTGAAAACTCTGTGTTCAGGTTCACTAACACAGTTATACCTGGTTTGTTGTTATTTTAACTATTCTCTATATTTATTCTATATGTGATAATATTTCAGGCCTTCCCAGGGTTTTGGAACACTTACATGTGAGATGAGTTTTTAATTTGCTGCTCAGTTGCTCAGTCGTGTCTGACCCTTTGTGACCCCATGAACTGCAGCATGCCAGGCTTCCCTGTCCTGCACCATATCCCAGAGTTGGTTCAAACTCATGTCCATTGAGTCAGTGATGCCATCCAACCATCTCATCCTCTGTCATCCTCTTCTCCTCCTACCCTCAATCTTGCTCAATCTTTCCCAGCATCAAGGTCTTTTCCAATGAGTCAGCTCTTCCCATCAGGTGAAGGAGATCAGGGGAGGAGAAGTCATATGTACATATATGTCTCACCCTCTCCTCCCTTGATTATCTTTGCTTCAGCTTCAGCATCATTCCTTCCAGTGAATATTCAGGGTTGATATCCTTTAGGATTGACTGGTTTGATCTTCTTACTGTCCAAGGGACTTGCTTTCCAAGAGTTTTCTCCAGCACTATAGTTCGAAGGCATCAATTCTTCCTTGCTCAGCCTTTTTTTTTTTTCATTGTCCAGCTCTCACATCCATACATGACTACTGGAAAAATAATAGTTTTGCCTATATTGAGTTTGTAGGCAAAATAATGTCTGCATTTTAATATGCTTTTCAATATCCTTCACTAAAACCTGTAGCAAAACATTTAAAAATGGATCACTAACAAGCACCTAGTGCATAGCACAGGGAACTCTGCTCAGCGTTATGTGGCAGCCTGGATGGGAGGGGAGTTAGGGGGAGAGTGATACATCTATATGTATGGCTGAGTCGCTTAGGTATTCACTTGAAACTATTGCAACATTGTTAATTGGCTATACTCCAATACAAAATAAAAAGTTTTAAAAAAACTGTAAAAAAGAATAAACTTAATGGACAGCAGATGGGTCTTGGCAAACCCAAATTTACCAGGCATATAATTCCATATACGATCATTGGGAAGCTTCCAAGAAGGGGGAGAAAGTCACCTAGAAAAAGCATCCTGTCCAATCTTCGCCAAGGTGTTAGCTGCAAATGGATAAGTGATGTTTTCCGCATCCTCAGTTGGGAGACACCTCTTATCACCTCCATTTCAGGCCTTAGCTTCTGCACAGAACCATAAACAATAAAAGACGTATTTAAACAATTGGCTTGAAACGTAAATCTCTTACCCACCTTTCATTGTATTTGTTTATCTTGCATCTAATAATGAATTCTGTCAATGTCTTTGTATCAAATTTCCCTAACTTGTTATTTTTCTTTAAGCTTTACATATATATATATATATATATATATATATATATTTAGTGCCTTTATTATTAAAAAGAAAACAGTTGACCAAGAAAGAACGAATGTTCAAAATGCTAATAGTGTAAATTAGCATACATGTGGTTTGAAATGTGGCAGGTAATTAGTTTTCCATTATGTAGGTTTCTTGAAAGCTAGTATATAATGAATAATGTATCTGAAAGAGTGTGGCCATTAGTCTGAACCTCTAGGGTTTTGCAGTTTCAAAGGAGAAAATATATTCTGTATATCATTACTTGGTATTTTTAGTGGCTGCAGAAATACCAATAACTAAATAATTTTGATGATAATATTAACCAAAAATTTAGCAGGGTACTTAATAATTTTTAGTGAACGCAATACATTCACAACTGGTGGGATATTATAAGTATTCCTGAAGTCATCTTTAAATATTGAAACGGGCTTCTTTCTAATCCTTCTTTGATTTTAACTTGGAAGTAGAATTTCAAATTATGCTGAGAAAGAAAGTCCCAAGGCAGTGGGAGTCCCAAGGCAGTAGGAGGTGTTAGCACCAGGCCAGATATAAGAAGGGGTCTGGGAGGCAAGTTTAAGACAACTTCTCTCTGCAGCATGTAACAAAAATGGAATGTTTCCTGGGGCACCAAAACTCCGATAAATTATCTATTCCAGGATGGCATTAAAAAAAGAAAGGAATGCACCGATTTTAGTTAATAATGTACTCCATTGTTCTTCCCCAGTTCTCTGGGGAGTATCTCATAACCTAGAGAAAGAAACAGGCAGGAAACAATTACTTACAATAGTCAGATACTGTCAGTAATAGCAAAAACAAAGGAGAAACCAATCTAAGTTTTCCTTATTCTAGTTTCAATCATCTCACTGATGTGCAGGAGGTCACTGTGTCTAAGATATGGCCTCCTGAAACATAGCGAGGTTTATAGCAATTTCAAGACCACAGAGATTACTTGGTGTAGGTAGCCATTCTGGGCAGCGCCTATAGACATATTTAGCTGGATGGTGTGCATACATACACGGATTATCTGGTGGTTCATGGAGTTGCTCACCAAATTTGTAGGCACTACCTTCAGGCTTATAAAGGAGCAATTCTGTATTCACAAAGTGTCCATTCAGCCATATCTGGAGATATAAGACTGAGGGCTGTGTACAGACAGAATCAAGACAAAATTGGACAGACAAGCTATTTTAACTGATGCCCATTGGGTCACCAGTAGTCAGACCAGATAGTCCTTTTACAATGTCCAGAACCTGAGTCTTGGTCAGGTCATCCCTTCTTTACATCCCAAGCCATATAGTGGTTAAACATATATTTGTTCTTGTCTGGAAACCCGCTCAATGATGTTTTTCTCTCTCTGATGGCAGTGTTCTGGGTGCTGTACACTCACTCACCATCTGCAACCAGGCAGCTAGGCAAAGGTGCCAGTTAAGTGTGGTGAGAATCCCCACCCTCCACATAACTTACATCTTTTGAGCTGAGCTCTTGCACCTTCCATCAATCTCCTGAAGAAATAGCTGGGTGGGATTCTTACTGTCTAACGGAATTTTGAACCCTTGAAGACCAGAATTAGCCAGAGGATTTTTTTTTTTAATAGTTCACCTGAACTACACTGTCTTACATTTATACAACTCTAGCCACTTGCAAAGAATGAACAATTTTTCTTTTAGTAAAAAATGATCTTAGAAGGCTTCTAGTCTCACACCTTAATTTTCTATATTACAAAACAAGACTCAAGGAATAAACTGGCTTGCCCAAGAACAGAAAGCTTCATTTCTTCAAGCATTCAAAACACATTTATTTATTGAGTATCTATAACCCATTCGTGCAATTCATGGATGTACAGTTTTTCATATTTTGACATCTCTGAAATTTGGGTGACTTTTAGAGTTGCTATCTGCCAGGCATTGACTGTCCACAAGCATCAAAACTTGCAGAGCAAATGTTACCCTCTGGGAAGAAAATCACAAAGACAATAATGGCTCAATCTTTTAAGAAACACTGCTTTGCTAATGCTCTTGATGACAAAGACAATAATACTGTGTGAAAAGTGTGTGTACTGGCAGCTTTTCATTGAAAATTGATACTGGAGGCTTGGATTCTGAGTGAGAAGTTGTTGCAGGAATAGGTTAAACAGTTTAGTTTTGCTTATGTTCTCATCTTTCAAGTGTACGGTAAGATGTATGATAAATTTATAGTCTTTCTAAATAAATCTAAAAGAGCTCTTCAATATTTTGAGATTAAAAAATCTAAAGTGAGAAGAAGACATTGTGCCATAGCTTAAGTGGTGGCTTTGTTTTCATACATATGTAAAATGACGGTGTATCTTATAATTGACATCACGCTAGATTTGGTGGGATAGGTATACTCCTGCTTCTCTTCTAGACGCTGGATATTTAGCAAAGAAAAAGACATAAAATCTCTAAAGCTCAGTCACAAGTAACAGATAAGAAAAATATCAAGTAGTAAATGATAAGGGCTACATAGAGAATTAGTATTAGGTGATGTGTAAGAGAGAGATTAAAGTTAAGTCGCTCAGTCGTGTCCGACTCTTTGCGACCCCATAGACTGTAGCGTACCAGGCTCCTCTGTCCGTGGGATTTTCCAGGCAACAGTACTGGAGTGGATTGCCATTTCCTTCTTCAGGGGATCTTCTCAACCCTGGGCTCAAACCCAGGTCTCCCGCGCTATAGACAGACGCTTTACCGTCTGAGCCACAAGGAGTCAAGGAGGTGACTTTAAGGTGAAGAAGCAATAATACTAGGTGAGTGGAAGAGCCACCCGCCTGGACACCAGTTCCTGAACACCAGTGCCTTTGCCATTATGCCTACACAGGCTGAGAGTATAATCACTGTGCCAAAGCTTATCCACAGGTTTTGTTTTGTTTTGTTTTGTTTTCCCACTCTGGAGGCATAATTCTTATTTCAAAAGCAAATGTGGACTTTAGGACAAACTACTTTTTACCTCATCATTTTAAATGGAAATGTCTTAGATGGCTAGTGTTTTATGCATTTAAAAAAAATTGAAGCTTTGATGCATTGAGATGCTGGAAGAAATGAATCTCTAAAATCCTTTTGAAATGTAAGAATGAAATGAGGGAAAGTAGGAAGGAAGGAAAGAAGGGAGGAAGAATGAAGGAAGATGGAAAGGGAAAGAAAAAGAGAGAGGGAGGAAAGGAAGAGAGGGAGGGAAGGAGAAAAACAATTACTTAATATCAACTTTCCTGTGAAAACTTTGGCCAATAATCAGACAAAACCGATTTTATTTTCTTGGGCTCAAGAATCACTGTGGATGGTGATTGCAGCCATGAAATTAAGACTCTTGTTCCTTGGAAGAAAAGCTATGACAAACCTAGGCAGCATGTTACAGAGCAGAGACATTACCTTGCCAACAAATGTCCATCTAATTAAAGCTATGGTTTTTCCAGTGGTCATGTATGGATGTGAGAGTTGGACTGTGAAGAAAGCTGAGCACCAAAGAATCGATGCTTTTGAACTGTGGTGTTGGAGAAGACTCTTGAGAGTCCCTTGGACTGCAAGGAGATCCAACCAGTCAATCCTAAAGGAAATCAGTCCTGAATATTCATTGGAAGGACTGATGCTATAGCTGAAACTCCAATAATTTGGCCACTTGATGTGAAAAACTGACTCATTGGAAAAGACCCTGATGCTGGGAAAGATTGAAGGCAGGAGGAGAAGGGGATGACAGAGGATGAGGTGGCTGGAAGGCATCACCGACTCGATAGAAATGAGTCTGAGCAAGCTCTGGGAGTTGGTGATAGACAGGGAAGCCTGGTGTGCTGCAGTCCATGGGGTTACAAAGACTTGGACACGACTGAGCTAAACTGAACTAAACTGAAAGACCCTGCTCCTGGGAAAGATTGAACGCAAAAGGAGAAGACGGCAACAGAGTATGAACTGGTTGGATGGCATCACTGACTCAATGGACATGAGTTTGAGCAAATTCTGGGAGATGGTGAAGGACAGGGAATCCTGATGTGCTGCAGTCCATGGGGTTGCAAAGAGTCGGACCCAACTTAGTGAATGAACAATATCAGAACGGAAGAGTATCACTCTGGAGTTGGGGCAGAGGGATAATTTACCTCATTGGCTTTTTATTCTTTTCTTGATTGATTGCTGTTTAGATAACATGTGTTTAAAATCAGGATGTTTACTTAAAAATGACCAAAAGATTCTTGGCCTGTGATCTTAGTTTTAAAATATCAGAGGTTCTGAAAATTAGATTCAAACAAACAAGTGTATGAAGAAAGTGATAAAATAAAAGATCCGGAAACACTAGGATCAAAAAGAAAATTAAAAGTTAATTAAAAAAAAAGACACACAAGGTAACTTCTAGGATAGATGAAAACTCAGGGAGCATGACACAAAAATGATAAAATTTATTAGAGATATACAAGCACTAAGATAAATAACTGGTTTTTACCTTAAACAGCTTTATGCTTAAAAGTTTATCTTGAATTGCATTTTGATTTTTTTAAAAGAAGAAATAAAAGCTTCTCATTCATTTTACCTGTAATAAATATTTACTCTGCCCTTACTATGTACCAGTCACTGCATTAGAACAGTGGCAGAACTCTTCTTAATATACTAAGATCAGTTGAAGCAAAATAAAAGAAACTGTAAATAGGTTGTTAGCAATTTAAGACCTAAAATCTGAGGGATAAAGTGGTACCTATGTCCATCCCAGTGAGCATCCAAGAAAACTGCTCTATAGTTTCCCAGCTAGAGACATTAAGTGGTAATCCCTTAGGGTGCATGCCTCTGAAACATGATAAGAATAAATATGAAAGGCCTTTCTGGAAAATGCCTAAGGTTATGAATAGCAATCAATCCACTGAATCCAGCTGCTCCCCACCTCCTTCCACCCATTACGAACTGATGCTTCATCTTTTATTTCCATCGTTATAACCACTCTGGTAAACGAGGTATTTATGCCAATGTGTGGAGGAAAATCTTAGGGACCAATAAGTATTTCTTCTGTCTATCCTGGGATCCAATAATGGCTGAGTACTTTATTTCAAAGTGGAGGATTAGGAGACTGATCAATGGAAATTTTGGCAAAGGTCCATCAAACATAACTGAATGTGACAAGAAAAATAGAAATGATTATTCTTCAATTTCCTCAACTTCAGAGAGTGAGAAAGAGATGAGAATGTCTGTAAATAGATCCTTTATATTTAGATCGTTTCTCTAAAAACACCGAGCAAACACCACCCAAGGCAGGCAGGAGAAATTCAGCTAGATGACTCTGCTATTAAAACATGTATGTGTGCCTTTTTGTCTTATGGGTATGGAATAGTTATCTTCATTCTTATGCCATGAAGAATCCATCTTGTTCCCTCAACCTGAAGCTTAGTAAGATTTTCAAAGAAAATTTCAAAGATTTTCTTTGAAAATCTTACCTGTGAGGATAAAGTGCTATGTGTGACTGATTGCAATGCAAAAGGAGAAAATGTTTTCTAACGGTTAGATTCTGGTTCATTATTCATTCTAAGCCTCATCTGTCATCTTCTCTACAGATCTCATCAACTCCCTTAAACAGTCTCAAATAAATAATTTCCTGTCAAGAAAATATTACTGCTAGGAATATCAAGGCTCTAATTAACCTTTTACACATAAAGTTACTTCAAAAACCATCACTATGGAAACACTGTACTGATATACTAGAGAAGAGTCTTCAGATACACAATATATTTTGCTGTGGCAATATGAAAGCAATGTGAAAGTTGCTCAGTAACGTCCAACTCTTTGCGACCCCTTGGGCTATACAGTGCATGGAATTCTCCAGGCCAGAATACTACAGTGGGTGTTTATGTTTCACAAATATAACTTTGACCTCTGAGATTTAATTACATCAATTAGTAAAAAAAAGTATATTGCCACAGGAAGGGGCTTCCCTGATAGTTTAGTTGGTAAAGAATCCACCTGCAATGCTGGAGGTGCAATGCAACCTTGTCAAATACTCTGAATCATTTGAAAGAAACACTCTCAAGCCCAGGAGGTGGATGTAGATTTAAATCAGCGTTTTGGAAATGCTTTTCAGTTCAGTTCAGTTGCTCAGATGTGTCCGACTCTTTGTGACCCCATGGACTGCACCATCACCAACTCCCAAAGTTTACTCAAACTCATGTCCATTGAGTCGGTTGGATCTCTTTCCTGTCCAAGGGACTCTCAAGAATCTTCTCCAATACCACAGTTCAAAAGCATCAATTCTTCAACCCTCAACTTTCTTTATAGTTCAACTCACATCCATACATGACTACTGGAAAAACCATAGCTTTGACTAGATGGATCTCTGTTGGCAAAGTTATGTCTCTGCTTTTTAATATGCTGTCTAGGTTTGTCATAACTTTTCTTCCAAGAAGCAAGAGTCTTTTAATTTCACGGATGCAGTCACCATTTCTGAGTAATCAATTACTTATTATAAAAATAATTAATATAACAAGTAATTGATTACTCAGATATTGTAAAATTTTACAATTCACAAAGAATGTTCAGATCCATTATTTTCTTTTTATTTGGAAACTCACAAGACCATTGTGATTTAGGGCACAGATTAATATCCCCATTTTCAAGTGAGATTGTTATGTTAAGTGGCTTTGTCTAAACCAAACTGTGATAAGGAGATCTGGCATTTAAGGCCAGTTCTTCTGAATGCTAGTCTGTATTTTCATCCTAGTGATTACTTTCACTCTTCTGTTCTCTTAATATCTATAAAGTTCATTCATTCACCCCTAGGTATCTGGTGCTCTGCTAGAAAATATGGTGCTCTTCGGAGTAAAAAATATTGTGAACCTAGATTTATAGAGTCAGCTATACTATATAGTGAAGGTGGAATAAAAAAATTTCAGATGTAAAATTTTAAATATGCACAGAACCCGAGTAAACTAAATTCTAATAAATATACTTGTGATGCAAGAATGAAAATAAATCCCCAAAAAAGGAATGGTACACAAAGAGAAGTGCTAAGTACATATCAGAAAAGTACATCAGTGATCTCCATAAATACATAAAATACAAAAACAACCACAATTTGTTTATGTTTTAAAGTGTGAGAATTAAAAATCATAGACAATAACATTAAATCTTTGCTTATTTGGGAGAAAGATAGGAAAACTCAAAAGTTTCGACTTGTTAGAGAAATAATATACTAAGAATGGATACATGAGGACTTATCTCATGGTCCGGTGGTTAAGAATCCGTCTTGCAACGCAGGGGCGCAAGTTTGACCCCTGCTCGGGGAACCACACGTCACATACCCTGTGCCGCAACTACTGAGCCCGTGTGTCACAACTAGAGAGAAGCTGCTGCACTGCAATGAAAGAACCTACATGCTGCACAGAAGGTTCAGAGTGCCACAGCTAAGACCGGATGCAGACAAATAAGAAAGCAACTCTTTTTTAAGAAGAAAAACATCTATGTGGTAGGCTGCATAACAGGCCCCAGAGACAGCCACACCCTTAATCCAGATCTGTGAATATTATCTTATACACCAAAGGGGCCTTGCCGATAGGATTAAGGATCTTGAGATGGGGAAGTTATCCTGGTTTATCCAGGTGGGTCCTACATGTAACCACAAGTGTCTGTAAGTGTCCTTTGATGCTGTATGCAGGCTTTCTCTAGCTACAGCTCAGTCCCTTCTAATCTTTGGGATCAGCTTATCAGTAGAGAACACGAATTCTGCTCTGTTCTGTTTTGCTTCGCAGTAGGGAAGGAGTCCTGTGGTTACTCTACACTGATAGGAATCAGGTAAGTCTGCCTAATTCAGAGATAACAGACTTAAAGTCACATTCTCCAAAACGTCATCATTAGTAATAATTGACAACTACATAATTACAGTGGAAATTTTTTAAAATTATGTATCAGTTAGTAATTATTCCTTCATAAAAATTACCCTCAAACTCTCTGGCTTAAAGCAATTGTCATTCATTATTATTTATGGATCTGCCTTACAGTTAATTCATTCAAGTGTGGGATGGACTCAGAATAACTTATCTTTGCTTCACGAAGTTCCTCAGCTTCTAGAAGACTAGCCAGGGCCTGTTTGCCTGGCGTGGTAGAGGTTCCAGAGAGAAAGCAGAAGCACAGAGTACAGTACATCTGTGATCCGAGTACAGTGTAAGCAAATATACTTCTGCTTTGTCCCATTGGCCTTTGCAAAGCAGGAGGCCAGTCTCAAAACCTGGGTAAATAGAGTCCACCTCTTGATGGTAGGAGCCACAAAGTCATATGCTAAATGCCCGGTTACCTGGAGGCCATTATTTAGGGCCATCAGTGTAATCAATGTGCCACAGTCACCTCTCTCAGAAATAGACAGGCCAAGGGGACAAAAATAGTGGTAAGGATGTAGAAGATTTAATAACATAATTGACAAGCTTGATTTAATACAGCCATGATGATAGATGGCAGATAGATGATATAGAGATATATAACTTGCTTGCAACAAATGAATTTTCTTTTCAAGTATAAACTGAATAGGAAAACAACCAGGGAATTTTCAACAATTTTCAAAGAACTTACTGAGATCACAATATTTTATCATAGTGCAACTTAATTAGAAAACACCAAAGTAAACAACAACATGCTTTTGGAAACTAAGAATACACTTCTAATGAAGACATCATGGTGGTAATTATAAATATTCAGATAAAAATCTAGAGATACTGAATTAAACTTGTCTGATGATAAAGCAATTGCAACCAATTGCAGGCGAATTTATAACTTTAGACACACTTATGAGAAAATAAGAGCAACAATAAACAAGCTAAATGTTCACCCCAGGAAGCTGATAAAGTCCAAAGGAAAAAAAAATTAAAAGGAAAATTGCTTTCAATCATTCAAAGAATATTCTTGAGCTGCAAAGTTATGCTGCTATACTATTATTTGATGGTAGAAAATTGCAGAGGAAGGTAAACTTCCAAACTCATTCTATGAGGCCACCATCAGCCTAATACCAAAACCTGACAAAGATGTCACAAAAAAAGAAAACTACAGGCCAATATCACTGATGAACATAGGTGCAAAAATCCTCAACAAAATTCTAGCAATCAGAATCCAACAACATATTAAAAAGATCATACACCATGACCAAGTGGGCTTTATCCCAGGGATGCAAGGATTCTTCAATATCCGCAAATCAATCAATGTAATTCACCACATTAACAAATTGAAAAATAAAAACCATATGATTATCTCAATAGATACAGAGAAAGTCTTTGACAAAATTCAACATCCATTTAGGATAAAAAGTCTCCAGAAAGCAGGAATAGAAGGAACATACCTCAACATAATAAAAGCTATATATGACAAACCCACAGCAAACATTATCCTCAATGGTGAAAAATTGAAAGCATTTCCCCTAAAGTCAGGAACAAGACAAGGGTGCCCACTTTCACCGCTACTATTCAACATAGTTCTGGAAGTTTTGGCCACAGCAATCAGAGCAGAAAAAGAAATAAAAGGAATCCAAATTGGAAAAGAAGAAGTAAAACTCTCACTGTTTGCAGATGACATGATCCTCTACATGGAAAACCCTAAAGACTCCACCGGAAAATTACTAGAGCTCATCAATGAATATAGTAAAGTTGCAGGATATAAAATCAACACACAGAAATCCCTTGCATTCCTATACACTAATAATGAGAAAGTAGAAAAAGAAATTAAGGAAACAATTCCATTCACCATAGCAACGAAAAGAATAAAATACTTAGGAATATATCTACCTAAAGAAACTAAAGACCTATACATAGAAAACTATAAAACACTGATGAAAGAAATCAAAGAGGACACTAATAAATGGAGAAATATACCATGTTCATGGATCGGAAGAATCAATATAGTGAAAATGAGTATACTACCCAAAGCAATTTAGACTGTGATAAATATAAAAATATATATTGAAAAGTCTAGAGCAACCACCAAAGCTATTTTAAGAAGAGGCATAATTTATATGTCAATTCTGAAGACAGAATGAAATCACAAAATCTAACCCTGAGGATATTATGTTGAGTGAGATAAGTCAGACAAAGACACAAATACTGTAAGGTATGTGGAATCTTAAAAAAGTAAAACTTGTTATAGTATAGTGATTATAGACAACATGCTGTATTTCAAACATAACACTTGCTGAGAGACTAGATCTTAATTATTCCCATCACAAAAAGAAATGATAATTACATGAGCAAACAGAGGTATTAGTTAAAAGTATGGTGCCAATCTTATTGCAATATATAATTGTATCAAATTAATAAAAAAATTGTGCACCCTAAACTTACGCAAGGTTACATATCAATTATATCAATAAGCTAAATAAATAGTAAACATTTTAAAATAAAAAGTTGAACTCATAAAAACAGAGAACAGGATGATGGTTATCAGAGCCCAGGATGGGGAACCAGCGGGGGCACCAGGGAGATGCTCTTTAAGGGTATAAACTTGCAAACAATAGATAACTAAGTCTTGGAGCTCCAATGCACAGCATAGTTATTACTGTCAACACCATGTATTATAAACTTCAAAATCGCTGAAAGACTCAATCTGGTTATCACCACAAAAAAATAACTGGCAAAATCCCTAAATATTTGGAAATTAAACAACAGTCTTCTAAACAACTCATTAGTTCAAGAAGAAGTTAAAAGGAAAATTGTGAACTATTTTGAATTTAAGAAAAATATCAAAATTTGGGGAGCCTCTTAAAGGAGTGTATATAGAGAAATGTGTCACATTCAGTTTTATATTAGAAAAGAGGCCTCAAATCCATGATCTAAGCTTCTGCCTTAAGAAACTAGAAAAATAAGAGAAAACTAAACCAAAAACAAGTATAAAGAAGGAAATGTAAAGATAAGAGTAGACACAAATAACAGAGTCTAAAAACATAGGAAAAAACAGTAGAGAAAAATCAATGAAACCAAAAGCTGCTTCTTTGAAAATATGCTGCTTCTCCCCCTGAGATCTGGAACAAGGGTAGAATATCCACTCTTATCATTCTATATTATACTTAATAATTTAATAAGATAATTACTAATAAAGCCAATTAAGTAAGGAACAAGAAAAATAAACATATACTAGATTCAAAGGAATAAATAAAACTGTCCCCATGTACAGTCATAAAAATGATTCTCTACATAAAAACTCCAAAGAAATACAGAGAAAGCTAATAGAATCAATACATGGATGCAGAATGCAGTATCAATGTAAAAGATCAATATTTGTATATGCTAAAAATTAGCTCTCAACAAAGAGGCCATGTCAATCCAGAGTAGCAAAGCTAGTCAACATTGTCATTGCTGGAGCAATTCAACATCCATATGCAAGCAAAGGAATGAATGAATGAATAAATCCTTAACCCCTACCTTATACCATATACAAATGTAAATCGAAATGATCGTGTACTTAAATGTAGAGGCAAAAACTGTGAAATTTCTAGAAAACATTTTCGAGGTTCATTAGGCAAAAATTTCTTAGAACACCACACAAATTACAAAAGAAAAAAAAGAATTAGACCTCACCGAAATTTAAAATTTCTATTCCTCAGAGAGAATGTTTAAAGTATGGAAAATAAGTCACAGACTGAGGGGAAATGTTTGCGAAATACATATTAAAAAACAAACAAACAAAAAAAACCTGACATCTAGAATTTGTAACTCTCAGAACTCAATAAACAGTTAAGCACCATGAACTGAATCTTGGCAGGTTTCCTCAGATGGAGCAGGCATAAAGAAAATTACTTGCTAAAGAATACTGGAAAAAAAAAAAAAAAAAGAATACTGGAAACATATATGCGCATCTTGGCCAGTTTGACATCCTCCTTGCAGAAAAACCAGCATCTTCTGCTCTACTGTGTGGAACCCGTTACAACAGTGACACCATGTGGCAGTGAGAAGCAAGTGCAAACCAAAGGGGTTCTGGGAGCTGAGCTTTGGGGACTGAGATCTAGAATTGAAGGCAACTTCAAAGACTGGAGATCATGAACTTCTGCTTAGTCAGACTATTGAAAAATTAATTGGCAAACAAAAGAGATACAACTAGATCTTTAATCCATTTTGAGTTTATTTTTGTGTACGGTGTTAGAAAGTGATCTAGTTTCATTCTTTTACAAGTGGTTGACCAGTTTTCCCAGCACCACTTGTTAAAGAGATTGTCTTTACTCCATTAGGCAAAACACTCTCAGACATAAATCACAGCAGGATCCTCTATGATCCACCTCCCAGAATTCTGGAAATAAAAGCAAAAATAAACAAATGGGATCTAATTAAAATTAAAAGCTTCTGTACAACAAAGGAAAATATAAGCAAGGTGAAAAGACAGCCTTCTGAATGGGAGAAAATAATAGCAAATGAAACAACTGACAAACAACTAATCTCAAAAATATACAAGCAACTTCTGCAGCTCAATTCCAGAAAAATAAACGACCCAATCAAAAAATGGGCCAAAGAACTAAATAGACATTTCTCCAAAGAAGACATACGGATGGCTAACAAACACATGAAAAGATGCTCAACATCACTCATTATTAGAGAAATGCAAATCAAAACCACAATGAAGTACCACTTCACACCAGTCAGAATGGCTGCGATCCAAAAATCTGCAAGCAATAAATGCTGGAGAGGGTGTGGAGAAAAGGGAACCCTCCTACACTGTTGGTGGGAATGCAAACTAGTACAACCACTATGGAAAACAGTGTGGAGATTCCTTAAAAAATTGCAAATAGAACTACCTTATGACCCAGCAATCCCACTTCTGGGCATACACACGGAGGAAACCAGAATTGAAAGAGACACATGTACCCCAATGTTCATCGCAGCACTGTTTATAATAGCCAGGACATGGAAACAACCTAGATGTCCATCAGCAGATGAATGGATAAGAAAGCTGTGGTACATATACACAATGGAGTATTACTCAGCCGTTAAAAAGAATTCATTTGAATCAGTTCTGATGAGATGGATGAAACTGGAGCCAATTATACAGAGTGAAGTAAGCCAGAAAGAAAAACACCAATACAGTATACTAACACATATATATGGAATTTAGGAAGATGGCAATGACGACCCTGTATGCAAGACACAGATGTGTATAACGGACTTTTGGACTCAGAGGGAGAGGGAGAGGGTGGGACGATTTGGGAGAATGGGAATTCTAACATGTATACTGTCATGTAAGAATTGAATCGCCAGTCCATGTCTGACGTAGGGTGCAGCTTGCTTGGGGCAGGTGCATGGGGATGACCCAGAGAGATGTTGTGGGGAGGGAGGTGGGAGGGGGGTTCATGTTTGGGAACGCATGTAAGAATTTAAGATTTTAAAATTTAAAAAATAAATAAATAAATAAATAAATTAAAAAAAAAAAAAAAAGAGATACAACTATACTCGTACCTTGAGTTAGTGAAGCATTTTGTATTAGATGTTATTACCATGTGCTGTGCTTGCTGCTACTGCTGCTGCTAAGTCGCTTCAGTTGTGTCCGACTCTGTGCGATCCCACAGACGGTAGGCCACCAGGCTCCCCTGTCCTTGGGATTCTCCAGGCAAGAACACTGGAGTGGGTTGCCATTCCTTCCCCAATGCATGAAAGTGAAAAGTGAAAGTGAAATCGCTCAGTCGTGTCCGACTCCTAGCGACCCCATGGACTGCAGCCCACCAGGCTCCTCCATCCATGGGATTTTCCAGGCAAGAGTACTAGAGTGGGGTGCCATTGTGCTGTGCTTAGTCACTCACAAAGAGCACTGTATTTGATATTTGAACTAAATCTCTTCAGTTTAAACTTATGAGAACTTGTATTAGTTTACTATTCCTACTATTAAAAAATGACTACAAACTTAGTGACTTATACAAGTTTAGCTTACAGTTCCACAGGTCATTAAGTCTGATGTGGGTCTCCCTAGGCTAAAACCAAGCCTTTGGCAGGGATCTCTGTTCCTTTCTGCAGGCTCAAAGGAAGAATCCAATTCCTCCTCCATTTGAGGTGAGGTAACATTCAGTTCCTTGCAGGTGTAGAACTGAGAACCTTGTTTTCTGGCTAGCTGTCAGCTGGTGGCCATTCCCAGCATTGAGATGCCACCCACATTCCTTGGTTTAGAGCTCTCTTCTTTCTTCTTGAAGGTCAGCAATGGCAGGTTGAGTTCACTTCTCAAAGAATCTCTCTTACCTAGTCTCCTATCCCTCTTTGAGAGGTAAACTCAACCTGCCAAGAAAGATTAGGTTCTAGGACTCTCACAGATAAACTTAGATAATTCACCCATCTCTAGTTCTTTAGCTTTGACCCTATCTGCGAAGTTCCTTTTGTCACGTAAGGTAATATATTCACAGGCCCTGGAGGTTAGACTGTGCAAATCTTTGCTGGGAGGTGGGAGGCTGGGGGGACATCATCCTGCCTACCATAAATATATATCTTTCAAATATTTAAACGTCTAATCTTAAAAATGTCTTTTCTACTGGAGAAGAGGCAAACATTTTAGGATAGGATTTACCCAAATCTTCTTAATGTTTCCTTCAGCCTGGTTCCTTATTCCCCTCCATATGCTGTGCTGTGCTAAGTTGCTTCAGTCATGTCTGACTCTGACCCCATGGACTGTAGCCCACCAGGCTTCTCTGTCCATGGGATTCTCCAGGCAAGAATACTAGGGTGGGTTGCCATGCCCTCCTCCAGGGGATCTTCCACATGCAGAGATGGAACCCACGCCCCTTATGTCTCCTGCATTGTTCTTTACCCCTAGCACCACCTGGGGCCTGTACTAAATTTAACTTGAGCTCAACAATGGGGCTTCAACAAACCTGAATCAGTGTGCAAAATTTCACCTCTGTGCTTATTTTTCTGGAGAAAAGTTCCAGAGCTTAGATCAGATTCTCACAGTACTCTTTGAAAGACCCCACAGAACAGAAATACAAGTTTCACAAGAAAGTGTGAACTTAAATAAAAGTTTTATTCATAATAGCCACAAATGTTGTCCAAAAGGGATGCATCTAGAAAACCTCACACTACGTGAAAGTTACCAAGCACAAGATCCTATTTACATGGAGGGGTAAGTTAACTGGCTGCAAAGGGGCACAAGGCATTCTCCTTGGTGATGAAATGTTATCTTGGTTACACAACTGAATCTATTTGTCAAACTTTGACTCGTACACTTAAAATAGATAAATTTTATTGAATGTAAATTATACATTAGCATATTTTAATATGTAAGAATACATACTAGGTTATTAACATGGATTGGGAAGGATAAGATGGGGGAAGAGAAAACCAGGTGAAAAGGTAAAAAAAAAACACCAAAATACTTAAAAATTAGGTACTTGATTCAATTTATGAAAAACTGCATGTGTATGCATGAAGCTTCTTAGATGCCTGATACTGCAGCCCAACACTTGCATCCTTGGCAAGTTCAAATTTAGGGCAAGATCAGGTGATGGAAACCTGATGGTGACGGTTTATGGCAGAGTAGGGCTTCCCCGATGGCTCAGCAGGTGAAGAATCCTCCTACAATGCTGGAGACATAGGAGATGCAGGTTCAATTCCTGGGTCGGGAAGATCCCTTGGAAAAAATATGGCAACCCATGCCAGTATTCTTGCCTGGGAAATTCCATGGACAGAGGTGCCTGGTGGGGTACAGTCCATGGGGTCAGAGAGAGTTGGATGATAACTGAGCGACTAAACACACACACTGGAGGTGAGGAAGTGGGACAGTGAGTTTAGCAAATCCAACAAAGGACTGGATAAATTGTGTAGTTTAAGCTTTGGACTAAACAGAGAATGAGGTACTACAAGGTGTGCTGTAAGTCCTGTCACTGGCCTCAATATTTCCAAAATATTAAGTCCCAGTACGTTTGTCTAAAATGATGTTTCTGAGGGAATTTACACACAATGAACAGCAGCAACTCTTTTGGCATCAGGTAACATCAGCCTTTCCAGAAGGAGCCATTTCCGGCATGGGATGACTACCTCACATGTGACGCACACTGAGCAAATGGCCTGTGTCAGCAGACAGAAAACCTGAGTAGTTATAGGAACTCTAGCTTTTCTAGGAATCAGTCTGTGCCTCTGTTAAGTATCCAAATGTTGAGACCAAAACAGCCAGTGTTTTAAACATTAGTAATAAGGTATATGCACAAACCTAAAGGAAATCAACCCTGAATATTGACTGGAAGGACTGTTGCTGAAGCTCCAATACTTTGGCCACCTGACAGGAAGAGGGGACTCATTGGAAAAGACCCTGATGCTGGGGAAAATTGAAGGCAAAAAGACAAGGGGACAGCAGAGGATCAGACAGCTAGCAAATAGCATCACTGTTTCAGCTGACATGAATTTGAGCAAACTCCAGAATGTAGTGGAGGATAGGAGCCAGGCATGCTGCAGTCCATGGGGTCGCAGACAGTTAAACACGACTTAGTGACTGAACAACAATATGCACAGAATATGACACAAAACAGGTACTAAACCAGTGAGTTACATTATTAAGCCCCTGCCAAGAAAGAACTCAGAAACATACTCAGGAGTCACAAAATAGCTGTTGTATGGATGGATAAAACTATGAACAAGTCAGTCAACTCCAAGTACCTATTGTTCCAGAATGAGCTCCAGTATGAGCTCTTGGGGAAGCCACCTTCATCCCAAGCTACACACATTTTCCCACTTAACAGTGCAGGTTTCCTACCAACAACAATGAAAAGGCACAATTACACATGCATTTCCCCTCCACATGAAGAACAGACACACAACAGATGACTGTTGACTAAAGAAATGAAGATGATCATATGGAAAGTGATTTCTGACCACTGACAATACTACAAAGAGGCCAAAAACAGATTTAGGAATATTCCAGTTTATAAAATCTTTTATTTAAAAAATAAAATTATAAACAAAATACAGAAAAATATTGACACCTGTGATAACAAGGAAATGACTCTTAATCTTTAGGGCAGCTGTTATCCTGGAAGAGCAAAATCATGAGTTTTAAAAAAAAATTTTATTGTCCAAAGGAGGAATGTACTTTTAAAGGTTCATCTGTAATATGTATTTGGCATTGACAAAAAAAAGTATTTCTATCTATACATTCAACATTCTGCAGCATATTTACATTCAAGTTACATTTCCAAATTCTATGCCAAATACAGTCTACCTCACCACCCCAAACCCCTAATAAGATAGTACTAAAATTCTGTTTATTTGGTAAGGGTTCAGTAATTTTATGTTCCAACTAGACCAATCATATTTTAACTACTTCAACAAAACTCATTGGCCTGTTCTTCCCAGTTGAAGCCAAGCCCCTTCCAAAAAAATTAAACACAAATAGAAACTTGGGTAAAAATGAAGTATATAGTAATTTTTTCCTCCTTCCTTAGAGATATTATTAAGCTTCCAATGAAAGGACACTGGCTCTGATAAACAGATTTTACTTTTGCAGCAATTAAGATACAAGTCACAGAAGTTTAATGTCTTTTTCAAAGATGGCTAAAGCACTTTTCCCTTCCAGCTGTTACCAAATTCCTCATCAAAATAACACATTAATAAACTCACAGTTTTCTGAAAACTTGACATTTTCCCCATACATTCCTCAAATCAGATTACTTATTAACAATGTTAATTTCTTATTTAATTTTTATAAATTACACCAGGATAGCTAGCCTAATTTCCTGATAATTTAAATTACGATTTTATTAAAATCAACATAAATTATAAATAGCTTGCATCTTTGCTACAGTTCTCAGAGAAATTTATCTGAACTTCCTGGGGAGTCAAGCCTCCATAAGGCCTGTCTGTCTAGCCTTGATAAAAAAAAAAAAAAAAGTCAAGATTTGAAAATTCTCATGCCTCCAAGGTGATCCCATTCAAATCAAACATTCTCATATGGGATCAATTCTTAATTCTCTCATATTAAGTTCATTTTTTACGTCTAGTATGATAAATGAATGACAAAGGAAACTGATGAATGTCATTTAGTTGAGCTCTTTCTTTCTAACTGACTTCAGGTTGTGACTTCTCCTCCAGTACATGAGGGCTGGCAACTGGCAGCAGGCTGCTGAGTAGACACCATTTCTAATTCAGATTCACGAACAAAAACCACTGCATCACCACTGACGTTTATAAGACACTGTGCCTAAAAGAATAACAGGACATTTCAGTCACATTTCAATAACACGCTCATACTCTCCCGTTACGCTGGGGGCAGCACTGTAGAGCAGAAACAAGCATACAGTCCAAGAAAAAAATGAGCAAAGGATAAGAAGGCAATGCATAGGAAAGGAAACAAAAAAAACTCATTAATATAGTTATTTAATTTTTTAAAGGACTATCTTTAACAGTTGTAAGTGAATTATTACATTAACAAAGCTGATAAGAGAAATCTATTCTAAAATTTAACCTAAGCAACACTCCCCTATCCTCATTAACAGAATCATATTACTTATTAGAATTAACAGTGTGGCCCCATCAAGACATACTCTTCACCAGCAGAGCAGTCAGAAGTGGACAGCATCACAACTCAAACTAGAGGGCATCTTTAACTGTCCTCCATTAGCCATCACGGGATCCCAAAGAACCACTCCCCCCCTCCGCCTCACCAAGAAGGTGGTGGGAAAAGTAATATAGGAGCAAAACTTCCAGAGGTATTTCAGACTAATTACTAGTCACTGGGGATATGAAAACAGCACCTGACCTATGTATGACCACAGTTACCAATATATTTACTAAAACATGTTTTAAGCCTCTGGAATCAAAGAGCTCTGAGGAGCAATTCTCTTTTTTGGAGGTGGGTGGGAGGTGAAAAGCCCATAGGGTAAATTTGTAGGGTCTCCCCATCAGGTTTTTAACTCCACCTCACCTGGTTTTTGTTTGGATTCTCCATGAAGACACACTGCTTCATTATGTAGGAGACAACAGCATTCCCTCCCAGCGCAGCCACATGTGCGCGCACCATGGCAAACACTTCAGCAATAAAAGCATGGAGAAAGCCACTGACTCCACCTTCCTAAAGGATAATGCACAAGAAAACCAAACTATATACCTGTCTAAATGCACGTACATAAAACATCAAAGAATATACATTAAAACAGTTTAAGTGATCTTACTATAATGGATGGTCCTTTTAATTTCCTTCACCATGCGGATTTGTTGCATGAATGAAAAAACCTTTACTTAACACGTCTACAACAGGGATTATTGTTGGTGTTCAGTCACTAAGTTGTGTCATAATCCCAACAGGGATTACCATCTTGATTTTAGAGATGATGAAACTGAAGCTCATGTGACATGCCCAGGATGAAGGTGGAACACAGAGCTAGTGGACAGATGGCAGAGCAAGAGTTCTATCTGGTCCTCCACTGTCAACACCTCCCTCCATGAAACTGTTCTCGTCATCATTCAAATAAATTGATGGTAAATATAAACAATGAGACTTCCCTGCTATCCATATCTCCCACTTTGAAAATGAACCATGTTCCAAGTCGCACTCATCTTTTTCAGTTTCTTGAAGGTCTGACACCTTTTCCAGCCTCGGGGTAATTGTACATGAAGGGTCCACACCCGATTTTCCACCAGGGTAACTCGTACTCAATTCTTCAGGTCTTGGTTTACATGTGACTTCTTCAGAGCAACCTACCCTATCAGACCTAAATTACGTTCCCCTGTTAACATTCTCCGAGAGCCTTGTTGTATTTCTTTATATGACTTATATTACTAAGAGCCATGTTCTCACCACATGATGATTATTTACTGTCCACTAAATCCCACCATGCCAGGGGCGGCATCTGCCATACTCACAGCCATATACACTAACACCTGTTTCAACAGGCGCCTGTGCCCAGTGATCTGCACATATTTGTCATGGAAAGAAACCCAACAGTTTGGGGAACTTTTGCAGTGTTCAAAGCCAAACAAGACAGAAACCAAAGGCCAGCTGATAGCTCAAAATGCTTTACAATCTAAATTTTCCACAAATTTTAGTGAAGGTTTTTTACAGTCTAGGAAGAAATTTCCAACTTTAAATTGGAAGGTAAGGGCAAAATTTAAAACACTGTTAGAAAAAGCATTTGTCTAGGTCACATTTTTCTGAAAAGCTACAGGCTCCTACATAAAGCTTGTCATTAAGGAATTAAAGGAGTTGCTTCAGCCTGCCTCTGACTCAATCACAGTCCAGGACAGTCTTTTCTTCTGCTTTAATCAGTTTTCCTCTTACATATCAAATCAAAAAATTCTTAGAGTAGCAGACACTACAGAGGGGTAAATTCTAATATTACATAACTGAAAGCAAATAACTCAACAAGGAATGAACAGATTTCAGATATTATACTATATACAGGCTTCTCAGGTAGCACTAGTGGTCAAGAACCCACCTGCCAAGGCAGGAGTCATAAGAGACGTGGGTTCAGTCCCTGGGTCAGGAAGATCCCCTGTAGAGTATGGCAACCCACTCCAGTATTCTTTCCTTGAGAATCTCATCTTCAGAGACGCCTGGTGGGCTACAGTCATGGGGCTGCAAACAGCCAGACACAACTGAAGCAACTTAGCCCACACGCATGCATATACTACATATTATACTATTAACTACATTATAGCTGGTATTATAAATCTCTGTTGAAAGGAAATCTGTGAAGCAACATTTCAGGGTATGGTTGCTTCAGCAGTTGAAAAGACACTTTGGAAAGAAAATTTTATGGATTTGACAGTATAATATCCATGTGCAACTGGAAAAGGTTAATTCACCAATCTATGACAGCTTCTCAAACCCAGATTTCTTTGTCAAACCTCAATGGATCTAAAACTGTTGCCCATTTTAATTCTACATTAAAAGGTTTTTTAGAATATCTTGAGATAGTTTCTTTTCCATCTCAACACAATTAGAATATGATTATAAAAATAATTTTTCTTAAAGGAAACATTTATCTAATTACTTAATTTGTCAGAAGTCACTTCCTCATTTACACAAAAATGGCTTGTGGTTCCTCTGCACCAGGCACTATGCTAGGTGCAGGAGGGTGAGCCTGAGGTTAGTAAGCAGGCTGCTATTTCCAAGAAGGCATAGAAACACTGCTGGTGAAACAATGGGGGGAAAAAACACAATTAAGTTGTGTTTATAATTAACACAGTTTAAAAAAATACAAACTTCTGCTAAAGTTAATTTTGAAGAGTTTATTGGTTTTCACACTTAAATAATTAAAAATTTTCCCTACTCACTATATTAATTTGCTTAGCAGCCCTGCTCAAGAAATATAAGACAAATAGAAATATAATCTTTTCCTGAGTTTAAATTCCTCTGTAATGCAAGATATAATAGGCTGACTCTGATTCTTAATTCTGACCTCATCAAGCAAGAGATTATAACTGCTGTTACTTAAAAAACAAATTAAAGTTTAATGATACCCATTGTGAGGTAGGCACTTGAACAAATAACACTGATGGCTAGAGGAGAAAACAAGCAGCCTCCTTCTTTGTCAGGAGAAAACGACAGAACCAAATGATATAAAAAAAAAATCTCCAAAGACATCCATTCAGGATACAGTCCCCTACTATTTCTTAATGTGGACTCTTAAAAATTGCCATTTAAATCCATCTCAGGCAAATACCTACAGAGAAACTAAGCTCAGGGCTGTTTTAAACTTCTATCAAACATGGATACATTTATTTTTTTTTTCATTTACCATCTGATAAGGATCTGTAACTTCTAATAACAAATGAATTTAAACCCAACACAACTCTTGTGATAATACTGAAAGCAAAAGTGAAGTCGCTCAGTCACGTCCAACTCTTTGCAACCCCATGGACTACAGCCTACCAGGCTCCTCTGTCCATGGGATCTTCCAGGCAAGAATATTAGAGTGGGGTTGCCATTTCCTTCTCCAGGGCATATTCCCCTCGACCCAGGAATCGAACCCGGGTCTCCCACATTGCTGGCAGACACTTTTACCTTCTGAGCCTCATCTACAGCCAATCCAGACAGGTTATGGAAAAAAGTGTGTGTGTGTGTGTGTGTGTGTGTGTGTGTGTGAGACTTTTGGCAAAAAAAAAACAAATAATTTGAAACATGTTTGGTTTTGCTACTAATACTTTCAACCACAAAAAATTCACAAACACAATGAAATAACAACTATAAAATTACCTCACGTAGAGAAGTGGTTTCCCGAATAAAAAACATGTTAATTATACCAAGATATTTTGTTATTTTTGCTCCAGGAATGAAAGAAAGAGGTGTCATCTTAACAACCCCAACGGTAGAATTTGCACAAGGTGGAGCAGAACGATTCCGGAAGTTTCCTTCACCCATTGGACTTGCTTTTTCAACTGTCACTGCTAAAATTGGAAAAAGAAGAGAAAGCATCAAGATCACATGTTGGTGACTCAATGATTCCCTAGTGTTTCCAAATAAGTGGTGACAACATTCAGCTGTCTGTGAGGCTAAGCCATGTCATGAAAGAAAAGAAATTACCATGCACTGCATGCAATTACAAAGAGAGAGAAAGAAAAACGTAAGCGGAAATGCTGGAATGGAATCTTTGGGAAGAAAAATGGCATTCCTGCAAAAGAAAATGTTGATGCGGTGTAGCTACACACACAGTGATCGTTATAAAGTGAAGACAAAGAAAAAGCGGTAGAGCATTAAAAAATCTGCTGTAGGAACAAATTATTACGAGAGTGTGAAAGTTGTTCCATTTCCCAGGGCAGTGTTTTCCATCTTTTTTTCAGACGACTTCATCATTGTCAACTTGTAGATAAACCTTATCTTAACTAGCTGTAGCAGGTTTCTTTTCCAAACCTTCTCGATCAAAGTTGTAATTTAAAAAATTTAACAAATGACCTTGGCTGTCTAAAAGTTAATTGTTCATAAAATAACAAATACCTACTGCTTATCAAATAACTACCATGAACCAAACACACACACACACACGTGTGTGTGTGTGTCTATAATTTTCACAACAACGCAGCGACATAGGTGTTATCATCCCCATTTACCACATGAGGTAACTGAGCCTCACAAAACTTAAATAACTTGCCAAGGTCACACAGGCATTAAAATGGCACTTTTAGGATTCAAAACCAGACCTGGTTGATTCCATAGCCTGTGAGCTTCCCCCTAAATACAGTTCCTTCCCTTTAATGTCAACTCTTCCACTCAAATACATTTACCTCAAAGTCTACCAAAACACATGGAGTATAGATTTAAAAAAAAAAAAAAAAATCTTAGTCCTGCTGCTGAGTCTAGCAGTGAGATAAGAGCTGGCCACTTTCTCTCTGGAGATACCTTCTGTTCTCACTCTAGACATTGCTCTTAGTCATCTGACGGATACCATATACCACCGAGTCTCTTCAATAAAAGCTCATTAATTTCCTTCCACTATGTGACCTACTATCTATTTATATACGTCTAAGAATACCTTCACCAAAATAAAATCCTAAAAACACAACCCTGCAGCTGCAATTTAAACATCTAAAGGCCCTTCAAAAGCTTTTGCTAAATGACCGTTAGCATCTGCAGCTTTCACACTCCAACACATGATTGATTGGCAATGTTATTACTGAGTAGTCAGGGCCAGCCTTCACCACTGGGAAATCAAGGATATGCTTCTCAAATCACAATGTGGTAGAAACATCCGCCTACTTGTCTTAATTGATCCGCGCCTTATGGTCTGAGCTTTCAGTTTAATGAGCTCTATCCAGCTGCTGCATCTGTCTGCAAAGGAACTGTAATCAACTGACGTTGCTGAAAACACAGACAGAAAACAAAAGAAAAAACAAAGAAAAAATATGGATGACGTCTCTTACTCGTCACAACACTCCTCTCGATGATGTAATTTAACTGTAACTTAGGGGGAAAGGTGGTCCTTTTCAAGTCAGGTGAGAGAGATAGTAAAGAATCAAGCTTTAGACACTGATTTGTCCAAAACCAACTTGTCGGTTGGCTGAGCATCTCTGGTGATGTCAGAGCTGTGTGGTCTCTTGGGGGGAACAGAAGCGGGTCTACCAAGATCAAGGAAAGGGTCACGTGCTGCGTTTTAACTAACTTCCTTTCCCTTGTTTTTATTTTACACTGTTTTAGCTGTTTATACTTAGGACTTTAATTTACAATCAGAACTTAGTGAATAATTCCTTGACCTATTTTTGCTCTGAAATCAAAAAAAATAAATGAATAAATGAGAATCAAATGTTAAAGGATACATGAAAAAAAAATCACTAGTTAACTTATCTTTTGCAAAATATCTTCTTTCTACCAGTAGTAACAAGGAAGCCAAAGGGTCATTTTTATCAATATCCTATTTCCACACCTGATTTTGGCAACAAAGCTTCTATTAACATGGAGTGAGGATCAAGTGTGAGCCCAACAAGTTCTTCTTTTCAAAAGAGTATCTTTTACTACTGTTGAGCTAAAAAATAATATTAAAAGCTGAAGTCTTATCTTTAGAAACTGGGACACTATTAACATGCTAGACGGCGTAAGTAATATTTGAATTACACAATCTAACTACAATAAAGCCACATTTTGGTGTCTATTCCACTGTCCAGTGCATTTCTTCAATGTCTGTATGCTTATGCACCACCACGCTAGAATTTCACACCTTTGGTGACTATTTGCTTAATTAGACAAACTCACCTCTCTGTGCAGCTGGTATACCTGAGTTAGAACTTGCACTCTCCAGGTGTTCTAGTAAGACAATATGAACAACATTAGCTTGGATGCTAAGTACAAGCCAGTATCTCTTTGCTCTTGGTTAATACTCTCTAAAAACCAGATGAATAGGAGAAAATTTTTATGGCCTCATTATAAAAGCAAACCAAATAGAAGTACCTAGGTTTAAAATGGCAGTTTCTATTGATATATGAAAACTAGCTCGGTTAATAAACACCATGCCAAGAAAGATTACTTGTTATTATAACACAAAGAAAGTTCCAGAAACTCTACATGTTAGAAAATGTCCACACAGTAACAAATGTTAGTGGGAGGGAAGCAGAATGTGGGAAATCTGAACAGAGAAAAGGGTCAATGCACTGGGAAGAAAATCTGAAATGAAACGGGAAGGTAAATGTGTGTGGGGGAAAAGCCAGTAAGATTAAGAGCTACAGACAAAGCAGTGACCTGTGTCTCATAGATAAACGCACACCATACATTAGCCCCGCCCCACCCACCTCACCACCAATGCCCTCATTCAAAGCTTTCCCTTTCAACAGCTTCCTCTGAAACTATCATGACTTTATGGAACTGAAAGGTGACTACTTTTCACAGAAATAACTAGGAATCCCAAACTATAACCTCCTTTCTAGTAAGCTCACAAAAGCAACATCTTGAATTCTTCCTGAAAGTTTATATTTTTATCACAGATATTTAAGGAACTGTACAAATTCAAACAGCACTACATTAAAAAAAAAATCTTCATCTATTTCTAATTTTCAGGCTCTACCCACACTAGCATATTTGAATTTCTATTTCTAAGAATCTCATAACTGAGGATATAGTGTTGCCAAGATGGAAATAACTCATAAAAACACTAAGAATAATTTGGTCAGCCATTTTTTTAAAAATTATAAACTAAGTAAATTAGAAAATATATAATATTTTTGTCTCTGTGTCATATGGTGATTTGGGGGGGGTAATATTCTTAAACTTGTAAAAGTTGTAATTTTCAAAAATCAGATTTATACAGAATGTTTCTGCCAACTGGGGGGCAATGACATATCTCCCGTCCCCACTCCATCTCTTTTTTCCTAAGGCTAGTGACCATGAGCTAATACTGGAGAGAGTACAGTGATCAACATTCCTCTTACAGCTGTCAATAAAAGGGATCATGAGGAGAAGTTCACAAAAAGACTTGTGAGGGGATTACACTGGGTGTGCCCTGACCATCGTGAAGTTTTCAAGGGAGTGTCCTCCTGATTCGGAATCCTGAGGGGTACTGGAAACCCAGGAGGAGACAGGACCTACAGCAGGAAGACTAAACAGAACTGACACTCAATTTCTAGCAACAGCTGATCCAATGCACAAGCTGGGAAAGTAAGTGGCCCACCCCAGGCTCACATATCCCAGGGGAGTCCCAGGACTCCCAGAGGTCCTGGGCAGCACAGCCTCACTGAGTACAGACTCAGAAGATACAGCCAGCATTAGGGACCCTAGTTTATCATGTGGGGATGGGAAGAAGGGAGGGAAAGCTAAAAGGAAACAAGAAAATGACCAAAATTATCCTCTATACCTTCATATTATCTTGGCAGTATGGAACTCCCTGGTAGCAACTGTACATGAAATGTCCACAAAGAGAGCTTATACATGTAGAAGCTATCTGCTCCCATTTTCAAATATGTCGTGTTAAAAAGTAAAGGTATACAATGATCTGTAGAATATCTGTGGTTTTTTTGTTTTTTTAAAAAAAGGATAAATAGAACATCTTTGCAAAGAGAGACAATATAGCTATTAAGAGCACTTGCCTCTTGGGAAGGAAAATGAAGGGAAAAGGGAGCTTTATTTTAGACAATGTGGTCTTTTTGTAGGATTTGAATATTTTATCATGTACTCTTACTACGTTCCCCCAAATTTTACAAAAGGTAGAGGAGAAACAAGAGAGGAAAAATATTTATTCCCAGCCCTCAAATGTGAATGTGTCTGAATTAAAATCTGAAAAGAACACAGTTCTTAAATTGGAGACGTAGACGGAAAGAATGAGTCGGGAGACTTCTGGCCTCACTAAAGGAGAGCCGGTTCACCTTCTGCCATGTTTGCCTGGATGCCCATTTTTTCTATCAGAGAAAAGGCCCAAGAGAAGCTAGTCCTGTGGACTTCAGCACTTTTGACTGGTCTGAACACCTCAAACATCTATTGACCTCAGGCTCTCTGCCCCTTCTAATTACAGTTTGGCTTCCCAGGTAACAGCCTTTTTCAAAAGAGAAGGTAGCATAGACATTAGCTGTCTGGCTCACTGACAAAGCAGAAATTCCGGTTCTGTGTGTGTTAGTTGTTCAGTAGTGTCTGACTCTTTGTGACCCCATGGACTGTACAGCCTACCAGGCTCTTCTGTCCATGGGATTTTCTAGGCAAGGATACTGGAATGGATTGCCATTTCCTTCTCCAGGGGATCTTCCTGACCCAGGGATCGAACTCGGGTCTCCTGCATTGCAGGCGGATGCTTTACCGTCTGAGTTACTGGGGAAGCCCTCTGCAATCTCTAGTGTATACATGCTCAATTGTGTCTGACTCTTTGTGACCCCATGGACTGTAGCCCACCAGGCTCCTCTGTCCACAGGATTCTCTAAGGCAAGAAAACCGCAGTAGGTTGCCATTTCCTCCTCAGGGGATCTTCCCCACCAAGGGGTTGAACCTGCATCTCCTGTTCCCTGCACTGCAGGCAGATTCTCTACTGCTGAACCACCGGGAAAGCCCCATGCAATCTCTAAGCCAGTACTAAAAAAAGGCAACAGATTTCATACTCAGAGGTAGAAATCTTTTTAAATGTCCTTGAGGCTCTGCTAGGGAGCCAATGCTCAGTTCTGGCCATTTGTACATCTCTGTGGAAGACTTTGAGACAAACGCTTCATATGTCAGGTCCCCACTGAAGCTGCAAAGAGAGTTTGAAATCAAGCCACACAGCAACCCAGTTCTCTTACCATTTCCCTGCCCACTGAATACAATTTTGCTGTTCAAAAAATCTACTAAGTGATAGTGATAATCCCTCAAAAAAAAAATGCTGGAAAGTTAACAAGGCAAACAGAACATATAGAACTATTTTCTTAGTATACTCTAGTGACTTTTAACAGGCCTTAGCAGAGTGGGGAGGGGGATTAATCTAGATTAAAGTGGTTTAGTGGAAATGAGCATACAGATGAAAAACAGAAAGAAAATGTAGCAAGAATTCTTCCTCCTTCAATTATACACCTGCCAGTGCTTCTAAAGTTTGAGACGCCTCCATTCTCCTAAACAATCCATCATACCAACGACAAAGGGATGTGCGAGCCATGATAAAGTCTTATACTAACTACTCTTTGGACAATTTACTTTCTATCATTAAAATTGATAGATCATCTTTGCTCTGAATAATTAAAAAAGTCTTTGAGACATTCTTTTCCTGTCACCCTAAGGAAGTTATTAAAACTGAAAAAATTCCTGCAAACTCTGAAAAGATTCTCCGGCAGATAAAACTATGTGCAATCTGGAGTCTCTAAATCATAATGCTTTATTTTCCTATTTAAACATGCTCAGTTTTAAACTATGATGATCAAAATTTGGTTTTATGTTCCTTTAGGCATTTCCATCAGTCTATAATGCACTGATCAGTATCTGGCTTAATGACTGAGTGAGACAAATGATGTATGTAAACATTCAGTATATACCTGGACCCTAATGGTCTTCAAATATTGGTGGTCTGATAATGAAACTGACATATTACAGTTAAAAACTATTAAGGCATGGAGAAAAATGTAAGTTGTTTTGATCTGGATATTTCACTAGGAGAAAAAAATTCAATACACAGATAATATATAATATATGACAAAAGACAATTAGTTGCCCTACTGAATCATTAAAACTTCCAATTAAAGGTATATAATATCCTAACCCACTTGCTTTTCTTCTTCAGTCCCCATCATTCACTCCTCTCACTACCATCCTTTGTTATCTTTTTTCCCCAAATAATCCTGGTTTTTGGTCAGTAGCCCAATTCCACTTTCTTTGCTTTTCACTCCCTCGTTCCCTGACTGGTTTTTACTGCCCTCGAGCTGCCTTGAAGAAGCTAAGATTCCTTATCTCTACCTCTTCCTCAACTCTTTGCTTCCTTCACACTTCTTAGGTGCAGTTTTCACATTTTCCACTCTTTAGAGAGTTCCTGTTCATTCTGTTTCCCCTCAGTATTGTTCCCCTTTCAGGATGCCCTACTGATTGCTGTGGCCACCAACAGCAAGGGAAAGGCAGCATTTTTAACAGCTGCTACCACTTGGTCACGTGTGCTTAGTGTCTCAGTCACATCCAACTCTGCAGCCCACCAGGCTCCTCTGTCCATGTGGCTTCTCCAGGCAAGAATTCTGGAGTGGGGTGCCATGCCCTCCTCCAGGGGCTCTTCCCAATTCAGGGATCAAACCCAGGTTTCCCGCATGGCAGGCAGATTCTTTACCACCTGAGCCACCAGGGACGCCCAAGAATACTGGAGTGGGTAGCCTATCCCTTCTCCAGGGGATCTTTCTGAGCCAGGAATCAAACTGGGGTCTCCTGCATTGCAAGTAGATTCTTTTACTTGCTGAGCTACCAGGGAAGCCCACCATTTGGTCACAGTGACAAAATATATCTTAAAAAATAGAGAGGAAAAACAGACATGCAATGAACTGTTAATATAAAAAAATTTTAGCTAATATAAAGAATTATATATACTTGTAAGAATTCAGAACCATTAGTTGGCAGGAAAAACTAAAAGCTAAGTTCTGTAATTCTCATAGATTTATATTTCTAATAACTAGTTTATAATAATTTAAAGCAAGTCATTTAAGTTTAAAAAATTAAGCTATATTTAAAAATCAAATTTAGTTTAACAAAAAGGTAAACTCCAATAGCCTACTGTAAAAATAAAGGAAAAAGGTTCCAATGTGGATACCTAATTATGGAGTACAGTGCATTGAGGGGTGTGAGTTTTCTTTTTTACTTAAATCCAGAATGTGACCTATGTTTGTCACATTAGTCAGCAACTGCTCAGTGAAAAGAGAACTCCTCCCAGCCTCCAGTTAATGCAACTGGACATGAGGATACCACCCCAGCATAAAGCCAAGTGACAGCAGAAACAAGCATGGTGGGGGTGGGGAGTAATAAAAAAATGTTTCCTCTATACAGTTTCACCCAACAGTATACAAACACTAAAAGTGACTTAATTAAACCCTTTTAAAGCCTTAAATTCTCAGAATTTTAATGAAAACCATTATCCTAATATAGATTAGATTTATAAAGTATTTGATATCTATCTATATCTATATATATATATATAGTGGTATATGAGTCACACACATTTGTCTAACATAAGTTCTTAAAGTCCCCCAATATGGTATCTAATATCTCAAGGTTCAGACCTTTAAATATGTATCTACTAAAGCAATATGCTAATCTTTTATATAAAAAAATTATACACATCTTTTACCCAGATTACATTTACTCAGATTCTCTATTTTTACTATATTTGCGCAATCTTTTTTCACTTTCACTTCATAAAATATATATGATTTTTAAATTCTGTTAAAACCATTTCAGAGTGAAGTGACATATTGAAAAAATTGACATATAGCTATTAATGAAGAAGAAAAATATTATGAAAGTGCCATAAAAAATTTGCTATTGTTTTTTTCTTATAACACAGGTTCATATGAAAAAAAAGTAATTAATGGTGATGCCACATCAACTTTGTTCCTCACAGTATTCTAAGAATTTTGATGACCTTCACTTGATAATGTTCTTTAAGAAATTACTTAGGCTCAGCACTTTTTGACATTTCAAATCAGAAAAATCGAGATAACTAGAAAGGTAACACCAAATCAACCATAATTTGAGACATACATCAAAACTGTTTTGTTTACCTTGAGAAACAAAACCAAGTATAACAAAAGATGGAAGGGAAAAAAAGACTGAACATGGATGGACAACTCAGGCCCGGGTTTACTCTACACAGTCAATTAGAATACATGTAATTGAAACATCGTCTCTTCAAAGAGTCACTCATTTTCAGTAACACAAAAAGATAAGTAAAGGTTTATCTACAAGTGAAAAGATGAAGTATTAATAAACATACTGTGCACAGCTCTTGACACTACTCTGTCAACTAAAAAGAAATAAAAATTTTCATAAATCATCCCATCTGTGATGAGAACATGGAAAATAAATTAGTATTCAAAGTCTTCAGAATTAAAGATAAATCTCAGTCAGCTTAGCTAACTGATCTAACTATGAAAACTATGTATTTATTTTACTTATCATATCAGTCATCAATTTTTAAGCCTCTGGTTGCAGAAAGGTTTTTTTTTAACATTTATTTCCCACCCTTGCCTTTCTTTGTCCCACCTATTTCCTCTAAACCGCTAAGCTTAACTGTTCCCAGATATTTTTATTCTCTATTCAAACCCTGCCTTCATGTTAAAATATTCAGCTACTACATTCATAATATAACACTCTATTATTACATGTTTCCTACCTTTCAAAAGCCATTCTACCCTCAAATTTTCTAAAATATTTTGAAATAACTTTTTCTAACGCATATAGCAGAGCACACGTTCTCCTGGAGAGACGTCAGGAAGCAAAGACAATAAGTAAGCATGCAACATAAACCACAATATACATGACTTTTAAAAAAAAATGCACAGATAAACTTTTTAGTGTTCACTGATGATTTTAAAATACAACACTCAAAGAAAGGCACATAGGTTTTACAGTTAAGTACTTAGTATTAAAAGTTTTATATGTATATATATATAAGTATTAGATGTGATATTATTATGAAGCTGACGACGATGACGACGATGATGATAAAGGCAGCAGGATCTGATTTAGTGATTTTCAAACTTTTGGAAACCCTTCCTTCTAACAAAATCACATAGAAAGTCAACACAGAAAGCACAATGAATCAAAGCTGCTCTAGTTCAGAGGTAGGTGAGCCAGCACTACCCCCGATACCTTGCTTCTTGGAAGGCCACATGACACCTCTGAAGAAATTCTATGGTTTGGAGGGACAGAGTTTAAAAATCATTGGTTTAACTGATTTGAGGCTATTTGGAAAATGAACTCAAAGAAGCTCAGTGTGACCTCAGGCATAATTTAGCTTTTATGTTTTTAGTAATAATTGAAGAACCATACACCAAAGAAACTCAAAAAAATCCGAGAATTTTAAAGGCAGGAGAGAATCTTCATCTTTTCACATTTTACAAATGAAGAACTGAGACGTCAGTGGCCTAACTGCAGATCACCTGGCCCCAGTTCTCGCATTTGATATCATCAGGAGCAGAACTGAGGAAAAGGCCAGGTCTCTTGCTTTGTGAGTCCAATGTAGGGCCCTTTCCCATGCTCCTTAAAATAAACTGCAAATATTGTAGGCATTGTTTAGATATAACTTATTCTACTCAAATTCTTCTTTGTTTTTCAGTTCAGAGTATCATTTGTGCAAAATATACTAATTACTACAAAAAGCATTAGTTTTAATTACCTTTGAAAACATTTTGAAAGCTATTATCAAAACTGTAAGTTATCAATATAAACATAGTTAATTTACAGAGTTTAAATTTAATCTTCTGCAGAATTCAGTAGCTATTAACAACATGGTAAAACAGAGCTGCCAGGGACCATAACTCCACAAATAAATATTTTTATAGATTAGCAACTAATCAAACCTTATTGCTAATTGGATTATTGGTTTTAGTTGCCCCCTCCTCACCACTTTTGGGTAAGGATAAACTAAGTGAAAACTAAAAGTAGCTTGAAACTAACCCTATGTTAAATGTAAGTTTCTATCTAGTCAGTTCAAGAAAGATTCTAGACTGTTCTGCTTTTTGTTCTAAAAGCTATATTTAAGTTATAAATCTGAACTCAGATTATCTTTGGATTTATCCCTTTTTTTTTTTTAAGGAAATTCTCTATGAAATTCTGAATGAGAATTTTATTTGGACAAAAAGGAAAAAGAACCACATGGTAACCATGTTAGAAAGTTCCAAATCTGAAAGTAGCTTAACTTTTTCAGCTCCAAAATATGAGTCAAGATCTATTTATCTTCATAGACTCTGAACTGATTTAGTAAAGACTCTACTGATATATATACACAATGTGAATTTAAAGCTATTATGTATTATAACTAACTTGGTATCAGATAAAGTAACTGACAAGTAGAAACCATATGCATTATAAAATGTAAACATTAGAAAGGCCATTTGATTTTAAATGAATGCACCATTTCTCAGAATGAAAAATTGAGGAAAAAACACACACATTTATTGTGTATAAACTGCTCTAAGATAAGGTACAGTAATTCTGAAATTTTTATAAGAATTACATTGAAATCACAAGAGAAATGGAAAAAACTACCTCCCACTTTTCTCCAAAGATTGTACAGATGTAGGTAGACCTAATGCTACTGAATTAAGGGATAATCATTTTGCATTTGAAAATATGTTCCTCAAATATAAGACACCTGAAAGACAGAAAGCTCATCCCTTTCTCACTTGTACTAATCCTTGCCCAAAACCTCTCTTCACATGGCTTCTGAAGAAAATAAGTAATTCGTTGGCTAAGAAAATCTAAAAGTTTCTGCAAGGGGTTAGAATGTTGCTAGAAAAAATTCACCAGATAAAAATATCATAGATAACATACGTGAGCAGTTAACTTTGGGAAATCCAAATCTCTGAAAATAAAACTTTAATATATTTGAGGTATTAGAACAGAATATCATATGAAAAATTACCTTAATAAGTTATGATGAGATTACTAGAGAAATTAAAATGAAAGCAACGGTACTCTCTCCCCTTTATGAACATGAAGAAACATACAATGAGGGAATGAAGAGCAAATCTCCATTTCAAAATTAAGACCACCTACAATCAAGAAGCAAGTAAAAGTATCTAGAAACTAGTATTTGTGCTTGCATTTCTCTTGCTTAACCAACCTTTAGCTGGTGGAAAAGGATGAGAAGGAAGTGAATCTGAACAGAGTTCCAGGGGAAACTGCAGAAGTTCTTCATTATCTGTAGAGGCTAGAGAAGCAAGAAAAAATATAAATTACTATATAATGATCTCATTAATTTTTTAAAACTTAAGAATCTGGGAGAATATATGTATTTTCCCCCAACTCAATTTATTCTGGTTATTTTCTCCTTGCTTTCTGCCTTCACCTGCAGACACTGAGAGTGGTTGCTATCTTTCCAGGAGGGACTGATGAGATTTAGAAAGGATGATAATATAAACCTCTTAGCACAATGCCTTGCAAAGAATAAGCACTCACTAATAATTATCACTATCCTACTTTTGTATTGATACTATACCAGTTCTGTAATACTTAAACCAGTTATGTCTATTTTCTTTGATAAATATCTGAACACATCATCATTTAACACATCTCTCAATCTGACATTTAATCAATACTATACAGGTGTAATATATTCAACTTAAAATATTTTAGATATTTATTTAGCCAGCAAGTCATTAAACTTCAGAAAGTTTCTTTTTTTCAGAGCCTCTAAATTGCTGCAGAATTAATGATACAATCTAAATGTAAAAAAAAAGCCACATTTCCTGCGTAAACAGCAGTGAACCACCTATCCATGTGTGAAACAAAAAAAAAGCCAGTCATATGCTTATCCATACAGTTATCCTGATAAAGAAAACAGGAAAAGTAACAGTATCTTACCAAAAAACATATCATTTAGTTAGTTACCTATCCTCTATATTTTTTCACTGAAATATAAAATAGACAAATGAATTTTTTCACTGAACCATGTTCCCATCTACCACAGGTTTACCTCTTTGCAATAACTTCTCAGCATGTGTTTTTGTAGTCTGTAAAGCCTGATTTTTGTCAAAAGTTATTGCAACTGCTGTGACTGTAACCTAGAATCACAGAAACAATATGATGAGCGAAGTAAGCATTCCCAAAGTCATCTCCTCACAAATCTTTCTCACTACCATGGAACAACTTATACAAACTGGCTAATTTGCCTTTACTTTTACTGGTTAAGATTCTTAACCGGAACTGCACAGAAACTCAGATATTCAGACTACAACTAAGCCCAACATGTACACCTAAACCTAGGTATTCCAGAAAAAGCTCAAGAACCTTCTCTAAAGGATGGGGACTGCAGAAGTCACACTGAGGCAGAACTCCCAGTGGGTGCTACGCTGGAACATACCTGTGATTCCACCTTTAGATAACCACAGTTCACAAAAGCAAAACGGACAGACAAGGTCTGACTCATACTAACATGTTTAAAAATATTTTGAAATAAAGCAGCTCATACTTCTCAATTACAGCAAATGTATAATATTAAAACAGATCAAAGAAATCTTTTTTAATAACAAACTAAACTTTAATTACCTGAATTAATTCATCTTCAGGGAGGGAGACTGTAAAATTGACATGGCAGAGGCAGCAGGGGATCATAGACCGGAGTTTAAAATACAGGCTCTACACAAAAGAAAATATTAGTAATATCACTTCTTTTAATTTAAAAATCCATAAAAAATGATTTTTAATGCATATTTTACTGCGTCAAATAAAATTCAAAAGATTGAAACATTTATGTTTTGTCTATTCTTTCATTAAGAATACAGTTGAGGGGCGGGGGAACACATGTATACCCATGGCTGATTCATGTTGATATAAAGCAAAAAACATCACGATATTGTAAAGTAATTATCTTCCAATTAAATTAATTGAAAAAATTAAAAAATGGAGATTTTAAAACATTAAAAAATGAATACAGTTTTAATATCTAAGCAGATAGTAAGATTTAGTCATATTTCTAAGTCATAAAAACATAAGAAAGAGGAGTTTTTAAAATTTATAAATATAAATTTTTATGCAGTTTAAAGCTATGAAATAACTCAAAATATATACCTTTTATACTGTGGCATATTAGGATGGAGAGGACAACTTTGGCATTTTACTTGGTGGCAAGTTAAGACTGACAAATAAACAAAAATAACTGCCCCTACCACTGTGCAAGGTATTCCAGACAATATAAGCACTTTTCTTTTTAAATCTCATGATCCTTAGGCATTTTAACTAAAGTATAGTTAGTCAGAAGGTTCCTACCTTAAGCAAGTTTTCACAGAGATCATTAAAGTTCTTATTAAGGGCTTGATTAGTCAGGTTAAGGCTGCTTAATCGGATTACTCTTACTGATGTAAACATCTAAATATGGGAAGATATAATGGCATGTCATTTCATTATTATTAACTATATACTGTAACAGAAAATAAAATAAACAACAACTACCATACTACTACTATAATAATTATTTTCTAAAAAGATAAGATTTAATTGCAATAAGGAGGCAAAAAGAAGACACATGTTAAGAAGAAACTTGCCAAAATCACACATGCTATATTTGCTTAAAATTAAGAATAAAAGGTTTACCTGTATTTCAGATGTCCAATTATTTATACCAGGCATGATTTCTGTATTACAACTATAAAAGCCTGTCAAAATAAATTACAGTTAAAACTTATGATATTATTTCATTTATTCTTTTTGTTAAAGGATAACATATTTCAATTATTACATGAAATCCTAACTGTAAAATCTACTCATTCTTTTTTTCTAAAACTCTATACCTCTGGGAAACTTTAGACCACGTTAATATATCAGCATGGTTTTGGGGGGTTAATGATAAACATAAAAGGATTAAAAAGCAGTTCACCTAAGTTCTAATGTAAATATTTTTAAACACTGTGTTTTCTATCTTGGGGCAGCAAAGAACATGACAGAATGCAACACTGATAAAGCCTTTGGAGTTAGTGCTATAATAATTATGAACTGAAATACTGATATGAAAAACTAGTCCCCTCTCAGGTAATTTTTCTCTATTTACCTGAAGGAGGTGGGACATCAGTGAGGAGAGAATGTACATCTTCCATAGCATCTGTGTCATCAATCTGAAAATGAAAAGATTAAACCTATCACATAAATAATAAATATGTAGTTATTTCAAATTTTTAAGATTATTTTTATTATTTATTAAATAGAAAACATACAGCATCAAGGAAAAGTAGTGCCATTTTCCCCTAAGTTAAAGCATAAAATTTGAAAAAATTTTTCTATAATCTATAAACTTTACTGCAATAATAATTATAAATACTTCTAAATGAAATATCTTACATTACAAAGTATACTGGGTTAAAAAATTCAAGCCTTTTCTCAAGTCTTTTTGAGGGCATGTTTCAAAAGATTTATAAAGATAACATAAACAATCACTACCTCTGTTTAAACTAATAAAGTGTAACTTTAAAAAATCTTTTGGCTAAATATGGAACTACTTTAAAACAGAATTACATAGGGATAAATTTAAAAGTATATCTTAAAAGAATAAGTACAAATTCCATTTTTCTTACATTTCAATATTCTATTGTGAATTATAAATAGTGAACATATCCAACTGGACATATACATACATTTATCTGTACCTTGGGGATCTAAGTCCTATCTCATACCCTTGAAGTGTCAAGAATCACTTTCAATTACACTTTGCTTCAGTTACCCACAGTCACAGCCATACCTCAACTGTGGTATTCCCCAAAACATTTCACACCAAGATCTCAAGCACTCTCCAAGCACAACCCGTGTTGTCTCTCTGTCCCTTTTACTGAATCTACACCTTGCCCTCTTGTCCACACTTGAAGCACTTCCATTCTCCCATTAGCTAGAATCCCATACACAATTAAAAATTTGCACTCACAAAAATAAATAAATAAAAATAAATAAAATAAATTAAAAAATGAAGTTCTAAAAAAAAATGCTCTGAATAAAGGTTTAAGAAATGCTAAGAATCATCTGGAGGGTTTGTGAAACAGATTCCTGGGCCCCACACTGAAATATTTATGTACGAGATCTGAAGTAGGGGCCCCAGGGTCTGAATTTCTTACAAACTCCCAGCTGGTGCCAATGCCATTTCACAGGACACTGAGTAGCACTGCTCTAAACAGAACCCTGGAGCTTGTTACTTAATCTTTCATTGACCTACGCTTCTTTTTTTCCATTCTCAGACTGTAGAAATTATGAGAAAAGCGTACAAAGTCATATAGTTTGAGTTTTCTACAAGGTAACACTCTTATCTCAGTTAAGCCTTGAGCATCTTCTACAGCTGATATCCTAATCATTCACAGGCACTGTTCTAGACTCTTCAAGCCTCCAATCCCAACCCAGTTCAATTCTACTATCACCTTCCTGCTTCACTGAGATGCAGACGTCGGATTTTTTCTCTCAACTGTCACCTTCAGTTCAGTTCAGTCGGTCAGTCATGTCCGACTCTTTGCAACCCCATGAATCGCAGCACGACAGGCCTCCCTGTCCATCACCAACTCCCAGAGTTCACTCAGACTCACGTCCATCGAGTTCGTGATGCCATCCAGCCATCTCATCCTCTGTCGTCCCCTTCTCCTCCTGCCCCCAATCCCTCCCAGCATCAGAGTCTTTTCCAATGAGTCAACTCTTCGCATGAGGTGGCCAAAGTACTGGAGTTTCAGCTTTAGCATCATTCCCTCCAAAGAAATCCCAGGGCTGACGTCCTTTACAATGGACTGGTTGGATCTCCTTGCAGTCCAAGGGACTCTCAAGAGTCTTCTCCAACACCACGGTTCAAAGCATCAATTCTTCGGTGCTCAGCCTTCTTCACAGTCCAACTCTCACATCCATACATGACCACTGGAAAAACCATAGCCTTGACTAGACGGACCTTTGTTGGCAAAGTCATGTCTCTGCTTTTCAATATGCTATCTAGGTTGGTCATAACTTTTCTTCCAAGGAGTAAGCGTCTTTTAATTTCATGGCTGCAGTCACTATCTGCAGTGATTTTGGATCTGTCACCTTACCAGGAAACATTTCTCAGTATCCTCATTTATTTTCCTTTCCTTCAGGATTAAAGAAAGATCATCAACCCTTTAAAAGCTAAGCATTCTACAGGGGAGTGCCTGGGAAGCAGATCTGTGAAAGCAAAGGTTCCATAAACCTTTCACGTCACATTTATTCTTCAGGGAAGTCAGTTCTGAATGTACTTTTACAGTGAAAGTTCGATTACATATTCTAAACTCAGCAAGAAAACATTAAGTGCTTATATTATTATGTTTACATGTAAAAATGTTATAGTAACATTACAACCTATAAAGTAGGTAAGAACTATAGTAAGTGAAGGAATAGAACCTTATTTAAATTAATTCAAATTTACAAAAATAGCTCTAAAAGTTTAATATTTTTATTTCAACCCCAACATTTCTTCTTCTCAAACCATCTACACATCTGGTATTAAACAAAAGATATACTACCAAGTCTTTATATCTTCAAATTTGTTGTAATTTCTGTAAGAAAACATTCTTTTGACATTTATAACAGTTGTAAGTTGTAACGATTTTAAAAATCGTACCAATTTAGGATCTGATTGTAAAAATACATATCTTATCGTCCAAAAATTTTAGAAATTATTTCAGTGCAATAATACCTCCAAAACAAAGGCATCTTTTTTCCCATGTGAAAGGTCCAATTCTGTAACTTCATCAGAGCTTTCTGACTGAGATCTCAAAAGTCTTGAGCGTTGTCTAGGTTCTGGAATGGGGGATCCTATAATCTCTTCAGATATCTCCTACAAGAAATATAATTGCTTTATATCGTATCTTTTTCTGTTTAAGGGAGCTTCAGTTGACATGTAACATAGCAGTTTCAGGTGTTCAATACAATGATTTGATATTTGTATGCTTCAGTCTGGTTTTGAATTTTCATATTAATAGAAAATTACGGGGGGAGCTGTAAAATGTATTCATAGTCTATATTTAATCATAATCTTTAGGAATACTTAAACTTTTATAGACTACATGGCTATCTCTTTTAGTCAGACACAACTTAGGGACTAAACCACCACCACCACCTTGATACAATAATCAAGAAACTATCACAAACACAGCAAGGCAACACTGACATCTAGTGTACAAAGAGGACACTACAACTGGTAGGGAACTGGCGGGTTTTCCAGCTCACAGTGTTTTCTACTCGACATTTGAAAGTCCTAAATAACTCATAAAGAATTAAAGATTATGTACCCAAATAACATTCTAATTTTTATATCTTATGCAGTGTTAATTTTTCAAAGCCCCAAATAGTAAAATGTGGTATATGACATACGTATCTATGTTTGTGTTTGTACACATGATACATATATTATACATGTATTTGCTATGCAACTTATTAAGCTAAATAAATCTTGACAGTTACAATGATCTCTTTAAGGTAAATGTATGGTGCAATCTTATATGGGTTTATAAACTTTCACCTATTTTATAGCCAAAGATCGCAGCTAACTAGAGGTTCTAAATAGCTGCTGGCCACAAGGACATCAACAGAAAGTGGAATGTGCACAATGTACAGAACACCAATGTAAAAGACAAAGCTTGCTGTTGGTATAACAGAGCTATCTTTAAAAACAAAAAAAGACCAAGGAAATTATTTTTAAAAAGGTCTTTCCAAACTGTTTCCAACGTTCTCTGCTAGTGCACACCTTACATAAGACTGCCACCGCACCATTTCCTAACTCAGCTAATCTGCAGCACCTTCATATCCTTACCTTATTTGCTTTCCACATTAATCTGCCCTACATAAATCTGACAGGGTGCCTGTTACAGTGACTACAAACTGAGAAAGAAAAGACCCTGCATTTTTTAGTATTTTTGCCATAGATAAGCAATCTTTCTTCATACTAAATAAAGAAAAATTTAAACCATTTATGTGGTTACTCAACAAGGACTTATCTGTCAGGAGGCTACTACTAGGTGGAACTGGTCAAACCATTAGGCATATAGCCCTGACGCAGCTTCGTTCTACTGGGAGCATCAAGGCAAGTAAATGAAAGTCACCCAGTCATGTCCAGCTCTTTGTGACTCCATGAACTATACAATCCTTGGAATTCTCTAGGCCAGAATACTGGAATGGGTAGCTTTCCCTTCTCCAGGGGATCTTCCCAACCCAGGGATCGAACCCAGGTCTCCCACATTGCAGGCGGATTCTTTACCAGCTGAGCCACCAGGGAAGCCCAAGAGTACTGGAGATAGCCTAGCCCTTCTGCAGCAGATCTTCCTGATTCAAACCGGGGTCTCCTGCATTGCAGGCAGATTCTTTACCAACTGAACTATCAGGGAAGCCCAGGAGCATCAAGCAATACACAAAAACATACTTCACACATAAAGACACACAGAAATAAGAGAAACGGAAAACAATGAAACACTGAAGGGAGATGCAAAGTACCAAAAACTGATGGGAGAGTTACAATTTTTTAAATAGGGTGTTCAGAGTTGGCTTCCCTGAAAAATAAGACATTTGAGCATGGATGTACAGGAAGGAGAAAGAATGAGTAATAGGGACAGCAAATTTAGACAGTGTAGAAAAAAATCCTTAATAGAACCTAGAAATACACTAACATGTAAACAATAACTTATGTATTCACAATGGAGATTTATTTCACTTACCGGAGGATTGATTTCATACAACTCTTTATTCTTGGCAATCGTGTCATTTATCTTCTTCTGCATATGAGATATGTGCTGCTCGTATGAGCCATCATTAGGAGTCTTTCCAGCAATCTGAATACCACCAGGCGTTGGTAAAGCTGCTAAATACACACCGGTGGCCGACTGGTAAAAATAATGGGGGAATAATGAGAAAAAAAATATCTAAATCATAACAGTCCTTCGGTATTCATATTTAGAAATATGGTCCTTGTCCTGTGTAGGAAAAAGATAACTAGCACCAGTGTTTGCACAGGACATATGTAAAAGAACATAGAAAAACAGAACTGGTAGCACAGGGGTTGGTTGCTTCCAGTGAGAACCTTGGGTAGGTCAGACACAGTAGTGAAAGGACAATTTCCTTGGCTCTGCATACACAACTGGCCTTTAAAATTTTTCCTCATGACTGTAAAAAATAATGGGCACAGAAAAAAATAGCTCAGGAAAATATGATTGAAAATTGTAATAAGTAAGTATTTAATGAACAAGTAAAGTTTATCTTTAAAGCGGCAAAAGTAAAAAGGAAACTTATGCAAAGCAAGTAAAGAAACTGAAGTTCAGAAAGGATAGGAACCTTACTCAAGATCACATTAATAAATGTGGAGAAGAGATGTGAATGTGTTTCAAACTCTTAAAACCAAGAACTTTCCACTATATCATCCTAATTTCATAATCACCAAGAAAGAAAACCTGATACAGATTTATTTTAAATATTTAATTAAATAAAATTCTGACTTTGTAACAGTACTGCATGTCGTTAGTACTGAAAACCTATTAGGGGAAATACAAAACAAGATAAAAACACACACATATGTGCTTTATGTTTAAATATGTTTCTGTAAGGAAAGAAAGCAAAAAAATGTATTAAAGTACACACAGCAAATTGTTCACATCAAAGGAGTAGAATGGAGAAAAGAGAAGACAATTCTTTTAACTCTGGATAGTTGCATAAATTGTAAGAGTTGTTGTTACTAAAATTTTTAAGTGACTGCCAATTTTGTTAAAGTCCATCCTGGAAAGCGTGTGGTGCTCTATGAAGTCTGGTCCCCAGAAGCTGTTTCTTCTGGTTTGTTCGCTTGTCCATGACTGGACCCACAACCCAGTCTCCGATGCTTGAACTTAGAATGCCCTCCGCACCATATGACGCCTTAGAGCACCATCTCTCAACACTTTCTTAACTGTATTCACTAATGAGGCAACAACCCAGCATGGCTGAGAACACAAACTCTGGAACTAGACAGGCCTGCATTTGAAACTGAGTTCTGGTATGTGCAACCATATCACTTTGGACAAGTCTCAAATTATGGCATCTGTCTTCTCTGGTAAAGTTAAGATAATGTCCATTCCTTCCAGAGAAGTGCAGTGCCACATACCCAGGAGACACTCATCAGAAATTAAAAAAAAGCCACTCTTGGGACCTTGAGATTCAGGTGTACAGACTAAAAAAGTCTCCAACAGTTACAATGAGCGTCCCTAGTGATCAAGAAGAAAAGATCAGTAAGGATCAGAAAAGGCAGTATTTGAGGCAGGAATGTTAACAATGCTGAGAAGGAAAAACCCTATGCTAGCATTGTATAAACAATAATAAAGTCCAGATAATGGTGGCCAACTTACAAAATAAGGTCTACATGGTAATTCTTACAAATGTGACCATAAGAATTATAATCTTAATACAAAAATAGAATAATAACATAAATATAAATTTATATCATAGTTTATTAATTTAATTTCAAATAATAATTTCATAAAGAAATATAAAAGTATCTGAAAGTCTATCACTGGATTTCTTTTCCCCTAGCCTTTAGAAGTCTTAATGCCCATTTTTTAGCTAAGTCTTCTTAAAAGACTCTTTGAATCACATAAAACAGAATCTACAACTACATGAATTACAAAACAAAAACAAAACATCTTGAAACTTACCGCTAAGCCCATCAACATATTTTCGCCCACTGTGATCTGAATTCTCAGTCCAAATAAAGCATTCATTGCTTTGAGTTTTAGTTTATTCATTAGCTGAGTATGTACTTCATATTCCATAAATGGCAAGAGATTACTGATGGCTGTGGCATTTGCTTCTGCCTGTGCCTTCTTTTTTAAGCGACACAATCTATTAAGGAAAATAATGTAGTCAGTGGACAGTGTTCCTGATACCATCTTAAGCAATATGCAATTTTTAAAACTTCCTAAAAATGTGCTTGATGAAAAACATTTACTTGCTTCAGATGGGCTTATTATGTTTTATCAATAATCCTTTCTGCCATTTTTTCACCGTACACACTTTTGCTAAAAGTCCCATTTTGATAAACAAAAGGAAAAAAAAATCTCAAAATCTCTAGAAATGAAACAAATAGTAATCAAAATCATCAGAGAATATATTTTTAAATCTTAGGTTTCATAACTCCACATGATCATATAACAGGTGGACAATAGAGAAAAAAAAGTTAATTTACTCATTAAAAGAATATAAAACTTGAGTATCTACCATGTGCCAGGCACTGTTCTAGGTGGTGAGCAATGAATAAAACACCAAGACCCTGCTCTTGACCGTATTCCAGGGGAGGAGTAATAAAAAAAGGCAAAGAAACAAAGCAACTGCAGACAACGCTTAAGAATCAGGTGTGTGCAGAAAATAAACCAGGTGAAGAAAGAATACCTGGACAGAAGGCCTCAGAGCAGAGATAACACCTGAGCCAGAATCTTAAAGACAAGATGGAATTGGGACTGCTGGAGAAAGACAATGATGGAATGAAGTTGGCATATTACAAGAACCAAAAGGAGGCCATTGTAGCTCCAGTGAAGTGAGCAAGCGTGAGGGCAGCACAGAGAAGGATGCAGTTAGCATGGGCATGACTATGTCAGGATTGGTCATGGTGAAGAGTCTGATTTTATTCTACCAGCAATGGGAACGCCAGATAGATTTTAAGAAATAACATGATCTAATGCATATTTTAGGACATCATTTACACTGCTACACAGAGAACGGTGCAGAGAGAACTGATGTGGGAATGGTGAACACGAGCTACTTAGGTGACAGACAACGAAAGCTTGGACTAAAGAGTTGACTGAAAAGATGAAGAGAAGATCCCCAAACTGGTAAGCCAGGCTGCTCAGGCCAGCAGTTTTCAAATGCAGGCTTGCATCAGAACCACCTGGAGGGCTTGTTAAAAAACAATTGCTGGGCTCCATCCCTAGGGTTTCTGAGTCAACAGTTCTGGCACAGAGCCTCAAATTGCATTTCTATACATTCCCCCAGGATGGTGATGCTACTGGTCTAAGGGCCATACTCTGAGAACTGTTGAAGAAGATTACCTAAAATAAGAAAAAACAAAAACAAAACTGGATAAACTATGTACTTTTAAAAATCTTCCTAAAAGCATCACAGGACCAGGGGGGGCAATACAGGGTATAAATATAAGTGGGTAGCATAAGGAAGTTCTTTTGTGGTGGTGAACAACTGTGTATCTTGACTATGATGGTGGTTTACACAATCTATTTGTTGGATAATACTGCATAGACATATATACACACACACAAATACTCAAATGAATGCAAGTATTAAAAATGTAAAAGTGATTCAGGTCTGGAGCATAGTTAAAACCATTGTAACAGTGTCATTATCCTAGCTGATACCCTACTACAGCTGTGTAAGATGTCACCAATCGGGGAAGCTAGGCGAAGGGCACACAGGACTTTTTACAATATCTGCCAAAGCAAGTGAAACACAATGAACAATAACCAGCAGAAACGACAGAAAAAAAATGTTTTAGATATTAAAATCATCAGTTACAGAATTAAACACAGACTATAGTAAGTGGTATCAGATTTGAAAAAGAATAAAATACAACTTCTGGAAATAAAAAATCAAAAATTTTAAACCCAATTATTAGGCATAACAGCATATTAAAGATAGCTGAAGACAAAACTAAAGAACTGAAAGATAAGAAAATATCCAAAATATAACATAAGAAATAAAAAGATTAAAAATATAGATAAGAAAGTAATAGACATAGAAGAGGCGGTCAGAAAGTCTCACATACTTTAATTGGAATATCAAGACAAGAGAACAGATGAATCACAGAACTAACCTAAATTTTTTAAAACACATGAAAGATACCATTCTATAAAATCAAGATGTCCAAGGTATAACAATTAGGATAAAGAGAACTCCATACCTAACACTCTACAGGGAAACTGAAGAAAACTGAAGACAAATAAAATAGCTTGCACACAGCCTGAGAGAAAAAAAAAATAGACTTCAAAAGAACAGTTAGTCTAATAGGTTTTTCTCAACAGTTGCAATGAAGGCCAGAAGGCAGTGGAAAAGTATCTTCAATGTGCTTAAAGAAATGTGCTAGCCAAAGATACTGTTTAAAGATAAAGTAGGCTCATTTTCAGACACGTAAAAATAGTTCACCATCAATAGATCTATCAAAAAAAATACTCAAGGAGATAACTCAGGTGAAAGAAAAACAATTCTAAATGGAAGGTCTAAGATGCAAGAGGGAATGAAAGCAAAAAGGAAATAGATTAGAAATATATTTTAGAAGAAAATGTAACATGCTTTTGAAATAACTCTGATGTGGGGAGGTTAGGAAGGAAAACAATGTCTAAGAATGCCATATTTGCAATGAAAAAAGAGCAAGTATCACTTATGAAAACAGGAAAGACCAATATGAAAGAAATGGATAAAATCAGCAGTTCAATATGTAACAAGTATTAGATGCTTATGAAAGTGGGGTGTAAAGTAGACAGCAAAATATATGGGTCTGAAGCTCAGAAAAAGTTCTGAACCAGAGCTATAAATTTAGGAGTCCTAGAGTTACAGACAGAATACAGATATATAGGAGTTGATGACTTCAACTAGCAAGAGAGCGTTGAGAAGAGGGTCTGAACTCATGGCTCTCAAGGAATAAGAAATGAGGAGGAATGAAGACTATACATAAAGGTAGGAAAAAAGGACATGTGGCACTGTGAAGTCATGAATTTCAAGGAGAAAATGATCAGCTGTGTGATTACTGCTGAGACCTTAAATGAGGACAGAAATGCTCCATGGATTTGGCAGCCTGGCAGTTGTTAGCGACCTAGATAGCTGCAGCTGTTTCCTGTGTTCCTTCCAATTTCCTATTCCAGCACACTTTAAAGAGAACTCTTGACAGCTAACTGAAATTGTTTAAAAAAAACAACAACAACAAACCACACAGCACCATTCTTAAAAAGAACAAAAAGTCAACTTCCAAAATGTATCAGATATTTAACGTCATTAAAGCATACTGAGTCACATCCCTCACCTGTGACAGGTTAGTTAATAATCTTCATAATAATAAACATTTGTACCTAATTTCAATGTTTAAGACTGTTTTTGCATACAAGTTTATCTGAGTCTCATAAAGAGGATTATTTTTCCTTCCAATTTTCCATACAGTAAAATCATATGGATCATATATGTCTATTTGACTTCATACTCTATATTCCTGCAAGGACCCCAAGTACTGTCTTCACAAACATACCTTGCTTGAATGAGACAACCTTTTCCAATAACTGTTGCATCCACTGGAAGGTCTATGGTTGTGAAGAGAACATCAGGAACTTTTTGTTTCCTGCAGTTATTGCAGTATGTGAGATGAGCTGGAAATGGCATATTCAGTTCATCATATGGTATATGGCAAAATCCACAGCCCGCAGGCAAATTTTCTTCTAGCCTATATGGATACATTAAGGGGAAAAAAGGCATTCTTGAAAATTCTATGCATTTTTCCGAAAACAAATATTATCTATCCAGTACTTGTGTACAAACTATATCATAACTTTGACCATAACAGGTACCACTATGTTTGATAAGAAATAAACAGGAAATCAGAACCACACACTGTTATGGAAGAAGAGGCTTATACAAGTAGAAAGGCATTTTCTATCAATTATGTTTTTTTTTAATTTTTTAATTGAAGGATAATTGCTTTACAGAATTTTGTTGTTTTCTGTCAAACCTCAACATGAATCAGCCATTGGTATACATATTTCCCTTCCCTCAATTCTTATGTTTGATGACCTGACAAAACCCACTATTATTCCAATGGTTTCTCCTTTAGGATACAACATAAAAATGAATGGCTGATGTATGACAGAAATCAAACCAGTATTGCAAACCAATCATCAATCAATTAAAAATTAAATATTTTTAGAAATGGCTAGATAACAAGAGTGATATGCTTTTATTATCTAAAAGATAATACACATAAAATCAGAAAATAATTCCTAAGGGAAAAAACTTAACCAATTTGAAAAAAATCTACAGTTAGAAACAAATGTATTTAAGAGGGGAAAAAGGTCGAAGCTAGACACTCTAAAGTTTCTAATTTCTAATGTCTGTTGTAGCCTTTCAGAGAAAACAAAACACCTGGGTTTCAGAAATGAACATCCATCATACATGAACCACAAACGAACAACCCACAACCTTCCCATTCACTGTAAAATGTCTACTGTAATAGGCTGCTTATGAAATCACTTTAGAATGATTAAGTTTTTTTTCAGTCATTAAATCTGAAGAAATCAGGAGAATAGGAAGGGAAGAGAGAAACTCCATGGAGAACAGCAGGATTTCACACAGTCACATCCATGGCTCTGAAAAGATGTGGGTTCTCAATTCTGTTTCATCCAAAAGTTTACAAGTTACTATATTTCCCAGGAATCAGGCTTTGCACAGATTCTTTGTATACATTATTTTACAGAATTTTCTCAGTAAGCCTCTAAATTAAATTAAGTTTCTCCCAGATATTATTCTTTCACTGTTGGGATGGCATTCTGGCTTATTAGAAGTAACAGGGGAAACAGATATGAGCAGAGCTGTGAGCCTGACCAAGTCATTTAACCTGAGAGCCTCCTCTATAAAACTGGAACAACAGTGTCTACTCAGAAAGGTTCTATTTTTTTTAAAGATTAAGTAAGAAAACTATAGCTACATGAACACCCCCTTCAATATGACGCCAAGCACAGGGAAACAAAACCTAGTTTCACTTGGCCTGAAACCCAGCTGAGATGCTAAGTAATTTGTTCAGTCACAAAATGTACTAAGTAGCAGACATCAGATTTTAACGTCAGTTTGTTTGAATCCAAAGCCCATGTGGTACAAGGGGGACACAGAAAGATGAAAACTGGGACAATTTTTAACCAAATAACTCCAAAAAATTCGAACACAGGTGGTATAACATCATAAAACATAAAGAATAAAAGTGCTAAAATGTTCAGTTCAGTTCACTCAGTTGTGTCTCTTTGCGACCCCATGGACTGCATGACATGAGGCTTCCCAGTCCATCACCAACTGCCAGAGCTTGCTCAAACTCCTGTCCATCAAGTTGGTGAAGCCATCCAACCATCTCATCCTCTGTCGCTCCCTTCTCCTCCCACCTTCAATCTTTCCTAGCATCAGGGTCTTTTCCAATAAGTCAGTTATTAGAGCTTCAGCTTTAGCATCAGTCCTTCTAATGAATACTCAGGTTTTATTTCCTTTAGGATTGACTGGTTTGATCTCCTTACTGTACAAGGAAATATCAAGAGTCTTCTCCAACATCACAGTTTAAAAGCATCAATTCTTTGGCATTCAGCTTCCTTTAAGGTCCACTTCTCACATCCACATGACTACTGGAAAAGCATGCTTTTGACTAGATAGACTTTAGTCAGCAAAGTAATGTCTCAGCTTTTTACTATGTTGCCTAGGTTGGTCATAGCTTTTCTTCCAAGAAGCAAGCGTTTTTTAATTTCATGGCTGCAGTCACCATCTGCAGTGATTTTGAGGCCCAAGAAAATAAAGTCTGTCACTGTTTCCACTGTTTTCCCATCTATTTGCCATGAAGTGATGGGACCAGATGCCATGATCTTAGTTTTCTGAATGCTGAGTTTTAAGCCAGTTTTTTCACTCTCCTCTTTCACTTCATCAAGAGGCCCTTTAGTTCCTCTTTACTTTCTGCCATAATGGTGGTGTCATCTGCATATCTGAGGTTACTGATATTTCTCCCAGCAATCTTCATTTCAGCTTGTGCTTAACCCAGTCTGGCATTTTGCATGATGTACTCTGCATATAAGTTAAATAAGCAGGGTAATAATATATAGCCTTGATTTACTCCTTTCCCTATTTGGAACCAGTCCAAAATCACTGCAGATGGTGATTGCAGCCATGAAATTAAAAGATGCTTACTCCTTGGAAGAAAAGTCATGACCAATCTAGACAGCATATTCAAAAGCAGAGACGTTACTTTGCCGACTAAGGTCCGTCTAGTCAAGGCTATGGTTTTTCCTGTGGTCATGCATGGATGTGAGAGTTGGACTGTGAAGAAGGCTGAGCACTGAAGAATTGATGCTTTTGAACTGTGGTGTTGGAGAAGACTCTTGAGAGTCCCTTGGACTGCAAGGAGATCCAACCAGTCCATTCTGAAGGAGATCAGCCCTGGGATTTCTTTGGAAGAAATGAACTAAAGCTGAAACTCCAGTACTTTGGCTACCTCATGCGAAGAGTTGACTCACTGGAAAAGACTCTGATGCTGGGAGGGACTGGGGGCAGGAGGAGAAGGGGACGACAGAGGAGGAGATGGCTGGATGGCATCACGGACTCGATGGACGTGAGTCTGAGTGAACTCCGGGAGATGGTGATGGACAGGGAGGCCTGGCGTGCTGCAATTCATGGAGTCGCTAAGAGTTGGACACGACTGAGCGACTGGACTGAACTGTTGCTGGTTCCATGTCCAGTTCTGTTGCTTCTTGACCTATGTACAGATTTCTCAGGAGGGAGGTAAGGTTGTCTGGTATTTCCATCTCTTTAAGAATTTTCCACAATTTTTTGTGATCTATACAGTCAAAGGCTTTGGTGTAGTCAATGAAATAGATTTTTTCTGGAATTCTCTTGCTTTTTCTATGATAGTGGATGTTGGCAATTTGGTCTCTGGTTCCTCTGCCTTTTCTAAATTCAGCTTGAACATCTGAAGTTCATGGTTCATGTAATGTTGAAACCTAGCTTAGAGAATTTTGAGCATTACTTTGCTAGTGTGTGAGAGGAGTGCAATTGTGTGGTAGTTTGAACATTCTTTGGCATTGCCTTTCTTTGGGATTGGAATGAAAACTGACCTTTGCCAGTCCTGTGGCCACTGCTGTTTCCCAAATTTGCTGGCATATTGAGTACAGCACTTCCACAGCATCATCTTTTAGGATTTGAAATAGCTCAGCTGGAATTCCATCTCCACTAGCTCTGTTTGTAGTGATGCTTCCTAAGGCCCACTTGACTTCACATTCCAGGATGTGTGGCTCTACGTGAGTGATCACACCATTGTGGTTATCTGGGTGATTAAGATCTCTTTTGTATAGTTCTTCTGTGTATTCTTGCCACCTCTTCTTAATATCTTCTGCTTCTGTTAGGTCCATACCATTCCTGTCCTTTTATTGTGCCCATCTTTGCCTGAAATGTTCCCTTGGTGTCTAATTTTCTTAAAGAGATCTCTAGTCTTTCCTATTCTATTGTTTTCCTCTATTTCTTTGCACTGATCGCTGAGGAAGGCTTTCTTATCTCTCTTTGATATTTTTTGGACTTCTGCATTCAGATGGATATATCTTTCCTTTTCTCCTTTGCCTTTCACTTCTCTTCTTTGCTCAGCTATTTGTAAGGCTTCCTCAGACAACCATGTTGCCTTTTTGCATTTTGTGACTGGTGATGGACATAAAGTCCGATTCTGTAAAGTACAATATTGCATAGAAAACATTCATAACCTGGAATGTTAGGTCCATGAATCGAGGTTAACTGGAAATGTTCAAACAGGAGATGGCAAGAGTGAACATCAACACTTCAGGAATCAGTGAACTAAAATGAACTGGAATGGGAGAATTTAATTCAGATGACCATTGTATCTACTATTATATCTATTATATCTACATTATATCTATTATATCTACCAGTGGGCAAGAATCCCTTAGAAGAAATGGAGTAGCCCTCATAGACAACAAAAGAGTCCAAAATGCAGTACTTGGGTACAATATCACAAATGACAGAATGATCTCTGTTTATTTCCAAGACAAACCATTCAACAGCACACTAATCCAAATCTAGGCCCTAATCACTTATGCTAAAGAAGCTGAACAGTTCTGTGAAGACCTACAAGACCTTCTAGAACCAACACCAAAAAAGATGTCCTTTTCATCATAGGGGACTGGAATGCAAAAGTAGGAAGTCATGAAATACCTGTAGTAACAGGCAAGTTTGGCCTTAAGAGTACAAAATGAAGTAGGGCAAAGACTAAAAGAGTTTTGCCAAGAGAACGCATTGGTCATGGCAAACACCCTCTTCCACTAACACAAAAGACTGCTCTACTCGTGAACATCATCAGATGGTCAACACCAAAATCAAATTTTAGCAGCTGAAGGTAGAAAAGCTCTATACAGTCAGCAAAAACAAGAGCAGGAGCTGACTGTGGTTCCAATCATGAACTTCTTATTGCAAAATTCAGACTTAAATTGAAGAAAGTAGGGAAAACCACTAGACCATTTACATATGATTAAATCAAATCCCTTACGATTATGCAGTAGAAGTAACAAACAGAGTTAAGGAATTAGATCTGATAGAGTGCCTGAAGAACTATGGACGGAGGTTCATAATACTGTACAGGAGGCGGTGATCAAAACCATCCCAAAGAAGAAATGCAAAGAAAGTAAGAAAACATTTGAAATATGAAATGTACAAAACGGATCATCTCTAAATACTGACATCCTAGGGAATTTTTTTCTTCCTTCTACCCTCCTACATTTTTTCAAATTTTCTTTAGTAAGCACTAATAATTTCATGTGTCCATCCAAGCCATAATACGGAAACAATCAAACTGCATGAGAAAGGCTGTTCATTAAATTAGGCTTCTACCTACTAAAGAATGGAAGCTACTGACATAAGCAAGAACTATACGGCAGCACTGGGACAACTCACTGGCAAAGTCAGTTTCCTCAACAGAATATTCCAATTGTTTAGTATACTTCAAAATGTCCAACCTTTACTTTCCTATTATTTACCATGACTTTTAATGCTCTGAAACATATTATGGTCAAAATCCATGTTTAATACTGACAAACGAAGAAAATGACCAAGGTCTTCATAATATATCTTTCTTGGCTACAGAGACTTGCAAATTTATACTAAATTTGATAACATATAGTTTGGTGTTTTTTTTTTTTTTTTTTTTGGCTTTCTTCCCTACATTAATACTGGGGAAAAATATGCATAGTGTTAGGTAAGAAGTATTTAAGATTTATATTATTCAGGCAAGCTCTGGTATCATACTTACAGCTTTCTGTATATATAGTTGATAACCTCATCGTTTTATTTATGGACACTAACAGATTAAAGGAACCAATAATCAAATAAACCAAAAAGCAGTCTCGTTTTACCTAATGCTTTCACTTTTACTTTCTCTTTAACATATCTTAAAGTCATATTTCACAAGGTTTTTATACATAATTGAACCTTTTATATATAATTTTCATACACCATAGTGTCTGTTTTGCAAATTAGGAATTTTCTTTATGGAAATTGTTTCATGACCTTTTCCTATTTTGGAGGTAAGACAAAAGGAAAAGAAAGGAAGAGAAAACTCAAAAGAAATTACTTCTACATTGTAGCAAACACAAAAATGTATACCTGAAATTCTTCAATTGGTAATCACATGTGCCATTTACTGAGATATTAAAAATAACAACGTGCGTCATGCAGTGCAGAACCCAATACTTCTTTGTTGCTATGGTGTTGCTATGGATTAGGTAAAAATCAGTCAAGTGCCTGGTCCTGATTTCTACACTGCACCCGTGTAACCCGCCCTCATAGAGAAGGATTATCCCAGCTCTGAGAAGAAAGTCAAACTCTCCCTTCTCTACCCTTAAGGAAAATAAGCCATGCTGTCGTGACAACCTCTGTTCCAAACAGCCCTCCACGGTGCCATCCTGCAAAAATCTAGGGTTCAGTACAGCTGCCGTGCCGGATGCAGATAAAATACAGACCTCTTCACTACAAAAGAAAAAAAAAAACATAACCAAGTTAATATTTTCAGGCAGTCTAACTCTGGAAAATGTTAAATATCAAAGTCATTACCAAGGTGACAATTGAAATTTAAGATAGACTTTACTAAATATTATTATCACAGGATTACCTCCTAAATCTAGGATAGAAAATAGAAGTAACATTGTTAAAATGAAGACAAAGAGTATTCTTTGTCACTTAAAAATTGTAAAAGATAATAGTATTAGTGATAATTCCTTTAAAATATGGCAAAGCTTATAAAGACTGGAATGTTTAAAAATAATGATAGTAACAAACTATATTGCTAGCCCATTAAACTGTAATAAAATACTCTTTAAATGAATATTGAATTTTATTAAAATTATTCTAAAAGCACAACTATGTAAATATCTATATTGCTTTAGCTTAATTTAAACTTAATAATAAAAAGACAACTGACACAAACATACAAAGTATACTAGACAGAGCTTAAGCTACATCATATTATATATATGATAAAAACCGATTTCCCAAAGAATTATCTGAAACTCTTTATTACATATTATCCAACCTGAAAACCAAAAAACAACCAACATAATTATTGAATTTATGAATGAGATCACTCAAAGCTAACGGGAAAAGTAGCAACCTAGGGACAATACACTTGAAACAAAGTAAATGGACAAGAAGCAAGGCCATAAAAGAAATGATCTGCAAGAGGCCAAGCTTCTAATGGTTAAATGCACACTGAGAATATAAAAAAAACACAAAGCCACAGAAGGCACTGAATCAAATAGCTACTAGAGCAGGTGTGCATTTCAAGGTGTGCACTGCAGGGAACTAAATCCAGTAATAGTAAGTAGGACGGGTTAGAACAGAAAAAACTAGTAAAGACAGGATCTAAATACAAAGATTTTCTGAGGTCTCCAGGGAAAACAGAAGCTTACATCAGGTGAATGCAAACTTCTAAGTAAATGAATTGGACTCATTTCTGTAGACTCCTGCATCTCTGACTTATCTCCAGCAACTGAATCCATACCTCTGGCCTTCTCCACACGCTACTCTTTTCACCCTGAAAACCCTCCTTACGCCTTTTCTCTTCATGATATAACTCATTTCTAAAGATACAGTTCAAGCTTCAGTTACTTCATTAAAACTTTCTTCCAATCTTCCTAATCTATCGCCCTCTAGGATCCTAAGATATACTGGGATATCTCTACCATAAAATGTATTATGCTTGTCATAATTCTCCAGGAGCATGTGAATCTGATGGTAAGAACTGTCTTCTAAAACTATACCCCTAAGAGCTGAAAGTTTATGGAAATAAATCCACAAATAGAGCAAGACTATCTACTGGGGAAAGGTAGGATAAGCCTAACAAGGTTAGCAGGTTACCAAAAGTAGAACAGCTTCTATGAGAACAGAGCAGTTCAAGGGTATAATATATACAAAGGAGTACTACTCAGCAGTGAAAAGGAACAGGTTCTTACTAACTGTTACAGGGACGACACTCAATTTAATCTCAACTTAAACATGCTGGTGCTGAGTGAAATTAATTAAACAAAAAGGAGTGCATAATGTTAAGATTCTATTTACATAAAATTCTATAAAAGTGAAAACTTATTCTAGTGATAGAAAGCAGATCAGCAGTATATCCTGTGACAGGGGTGGGATGAGAAGGGACTGAAGCGAAAAAGTACAAAGGAATATAGAGAAGCTTTGGGGGTGATATATGTGTTGACTGTCTCGAAACTAATGATTTCATGGTTTCAGGACTGACGCTAATGGTTTCATGATAATAATGGTTTCCTGGCTTTTATGGTTTCACATAAAACTTATATGAGAACTTTTCAAAGTAATGCACTTTAAACATGTGAGATTATATGCCTATTATACATCAATAAAGTTGTTTTTTAAAAAGAGTATAATATATGGTCTGCAAAGAAAAAAAAAAGATCCTTAGAGAATGAAACAGCATGGCTCTGTAACATCCTCATTTATTACAGTCTAATCATTTTTTCTCCAACAAAAATGATCAGCACCACCACAAGAAAGTTATCCATGTAATAGCCGGCAGTTAAGAATTACCCAACAGAAGGTGGAAAAATTAGACAGCATAAGGTCAAACAGTGTCTAGATGACATCTATTACCAACTTCTGAAGGAGTGGAAAGTAGGGTTCAAGGATGGCAGACAGCATAAAATCAGAATATAAGTAAAGAACTGGGAAAACTCTTGATTAAGAGAAGGGCCAAAATAAACTAGAAATAAATAAGCAAATGGAATGGGTAGGAAAATATCAGGTTATGATCCAACAGTGAAATTTTATGGTTTCAAATTTTTAAAGAGGAACAGTTCCATGTGATAATGAAGTTAAAAGAAGGTTGAAACTCAACTGAGGCTAGAGGACTTGAGAATGAGAAAGCACAAGGACAGGCTGTTAGAAGGGAGATAATGTGTTTAACTGGAGGAGACAGGCAGGAAAAAGAGCAGAAAAAAGTTTTGGAGGTAGAAAATCCTGAACAGTGGATCGGCACGGACTTAAATGGGGAAGAGGTTGTCCAAATGAAAGACGGGCGAAAAAGAAATTGAGAACTGAGTATGGAAGTCCCTTCCTAACTGGACAGCGTTAGGGAGATTTGTTGGTGGGAAAAAGTTAAGTTATAGTTCATTAATAAAGGCAGAAGAGTTTACCAATGAATTTGAAAGACACACGGCGGTTCATTTACAATAGATTAAGGGTTTCAAAATCCCAGAGGAAGGAGCTGGTGGAGTCACAAACTGGAGTAAAGTACGCCTGGAGTTAATACTTGCTGTGTGCCAGTATTATATTCTCATTTAATGTCTCAATAACCTTAACTGATAGGTAGTTATTGTCTCTAACATATAAACTGAGGCTTGGAGGAGTAGAGCAATTTTCCTGAAGTTTCAGGAAAATTAAGCAGTAAAGATAGCATATGAACCTCCTCCTGATGTATTCTAAAAAAGCCCATGCTAACTGGATCAATCCACTTTTCTTCTTTTCTCCGTATCTGCCTAAAGCTTTTCCCCTTTCAGATGACAATCTGTAAACTACAGCATCTAGAAAATCAAGTTGTTATCATCATTTACCAGATGCTAGTTGATTCACTGTAGCCCACTACAGCATGACAGCCTAGTGCTTTGGCATGGGATTTTATTTCTTGTCTGATTTCTGCCCACCATGCATCTCGAGTTTCTGGTTCATCTGAAAAATAAATTTTAAATCAGTTCACTATTCAATAGCACATTGTCTATTTGAACAAGAAATATTTAAAGTACACATACTCTGGAAGGCAAAGAACTACTATTCTACAACAGGTTTTCAAACTTCACATCTTTAAAATGCTAGTTCTCAAAAAGCTTATTAACATTTTCATTTAATGCTACTTCTCAAGAAGTTTAACATTTTAAACTCAGGTGCTAGAAAATAAATCCTCTAGTTCTATTTGCTTTATTGCTTTAGGGCTATCTATAGGGATCTGTTTTATGAGACACAATTTGAAAGGTAGACCCAGAGTTTTCAGACTCGAATGTTAAACTAAAAGGACTTCCTATGTCTCACCTCACTGAGTGAGCACCTTGAGTCATATCCATAAATTTATTTTAAATTCTGATTTCATTTCCTGGTACTTAATTTTTAATAATGCAATACAGTCTGGGTTCTCTGCAAGGCATAGATTTATCAACATTAAAAAGCAGAAAGCCATCTGTAGCCATCCTTCTAAAGAGATGTAGGTCCTGAATCAAAGTGACAAGAAATAAAGGGACTGGCCAATTCAAAATAAAGAAAGCAAATACATTGGAAACATTAGCACGAAGAATCTAGTTAATGTACATAAGGACAAATTTCAGAAAGAACACTGAAACTCCATATATAGCTCTGTCATTAAGAAAATGCTTTCGAATCACAGAATCACATTTTATTACCATAGAGTAGGCCAACATTGCTTGCAATGGAGCATTATAGATGGAACATCTGTCACATACACTTTCTAATTACTTGCATTTAGCTGCAAACTACTGATGAACAGCAGCTGCATATATAGTTAACTTTTCATGCGCAAAGATGTTAAAAACAGAAACGGTCTATATCAGCATATCCTAAATTGTTTCCTTTTTTGTGACCAATTCCATTTGGGAACAATTTGGAAAAGAAAAAACCTGATCAACTCTAAATAAGATGTTAAGCTCTTACTGTAAATCTTTCACATTAAAAAGGCACTATTACGGCTACAAATCCAACAATCCAAACAGCCTTCTGAGTTTCTGTACATATGCAGTTTTCAAATACGTTTTTCAAAATAAGTAGAATAAGTAGAATCATACTCACTAGTGAAATACTGAAGACAGCAAAGTAAAGAAAGGTTAAAAGGCTTGTTATAGCTCACATTCCTATGGTGGAATTTTGTTTCCCCCACAGGGAGATCAGCAAAAAGAAGTGAGGAGATAAAAACCAGAACTACAAATGATGCCAGCCAGTTCTTGCGTTAAAGTCTTAGATCCAAGACCGTGCTACCCTAAAACTTTCTTTTAGAAGAGAAGAAAGAAATACAAAACTCCAGGAAACTGAGGAAAAGATCAAAGTACGAGATAAAGAAGGAAAAGAAATAGAAAATACTACAATATGGTGTTAGCAATCAATATTACGAATTCAGAAACGGGGGAGACAATTAGGAGACCCTATTTTGCACATATGCTACTATGTTAAAGAATTTCTTCATATTCCTAGCTGAATTGTAGACATTAAGAGCACAAAAACACTTTCATATCCATTCTCTCTTTTTAGGACATACAAGTTTCCAGATTAATTTGGACATCTATTAACATCATCTTTTCCTAATAGGGAAATTTTACATCATAAGACAAACTATTATTCAACTAGTTGCTCCATCTATCAAATTACTTATGATTTTCTAAAAAGATAGCAAAAAAGAGGACTATATCTCAGCTTAGAAAAATATTATTTTCCTGAAAAACTATGTAAAATGAAAAGTCTACTTTCTAAAACGTAATAGTAAAACCTGCAATTTACTTTTCAAATCATTCTGGAAGTTTACAATAATATTTACTAAATCAAATAATCATATACTACATTTTTTAAAAAATAGATTTTCTCACATTAGGTTGGCCTACATCTTGCTACATGGTAATACATGGCAGTTTTTCTGCTTTAAAAATTTTACAGGATGTAATCAACAGTATTATATTTTTTTTTAATTAATGAAAAATTTGGAAGAAGCTACTTAAGTTTGAGATCTATTTATTTAGAAAGGCCAGCATGCCTAAATGGAAAAGTATGTAATAATAATTACTATGAGATACATGTAACCACATAGAATACAAAGTTTATCTACATCAAACTTACCTTGGTATAACACATAAAATAATCAGATAATTAAACCAAACACTATGAAAGAATAAGTGGCTGATTTAAAAAAACAAACAAAAAACCGACAAAAAGCTGAATGCAGTGCAAGTAGAGCATTCATACTCTTCTGACACGTTCACAAGCAGCCTTTATTTTTACATGAGCCACACAACTGCACATGGGGATGCCACTGTCGTAGTTAACACAGTATTTACAAGTTTAATAAAAGCTGAAGAGTTACATAACAGGAGGGCTAAGGAAGCAAATGGTGTTATGTCCACACTCCAAAGAATTTCTTAAATTTGGTTTTTGGCTAAAGCAAAAGCTCAAAGAACGAAGGGTTTTGCAAAGCAGATTCAGCAGACAGGAGCCAGAAACAGTGGAAACGTTGGCGCATGCTTGGATCAGGTGACGGTACAGACTGAAAACTATGGCAGCTCACTGAAATGGTTACAGAAAGTAATGGCCCTAGAGTCTAGGTGAAGGCAAGGCAAGCATACAGTAGGGAGCACTTCATCACAAACCAGTCATTGGATTAAAGTCATTACCTACAACTGTGAGCAAGAAGTCAAGGGACGAATTTTTTGGCTATTAAATTTAGGGGTTAATTAAGATACAATTAAGAAAAATCAATTTATTTAATACTACAGAAAAATTAAGCCTCTCTTCAAAGCCTATCTTATACTTAATGCCAGAGATGAGCCACAGAATATCCAAGTAGCAATCATGATTCAGTCTAACTTACTAGTACTGAAAATTCAGAAACAAAAATCAGAGTGTTTAATCCCTACTAATGGAAATCTTAAAGCTTAAAAACTGCTAATTATACTTCTAATAGGAAATACATTAGTGAATCTGAACTGTTTTATTCACCCTACAAAAAAGTAAAAACTGAGGATTCACCAAACTTATATAAAAGGCAAAACAAAGAACCTGGTTTAAAAGTTTACTGGCAACTATACACGCCTTATATGAAACTGGATACAATTTGGTCACTTGAAGGATATACAGCTGAGATGTGAGGGTTTGAAATTAACGTTTCAGAGATGTGAAGAAAAAATATCTTCACTTAAAATACCATGCTCCTCCCAAGAATCTATAGAATTAATGATAATCATAAAAAGATTATCATTTTAGGAGATATGAAAAGTTAATTATATAAATTATATTTCATACTATTTTGTATTTTTCTTCCAAGGGTCAGAACTATACATAGATAATTATCACAAATCTTTTACTATATTCTTTTAATTGCAAGCATGAATTGAGTTCTAGATCAATGCCTCACTGATGCCTCTTACAAGGGTAATGTCCTCACACTTAAACGCTGACACCACAGTTAATTCGTTTTTCTATTACTTGTCTAGAGCATGGCCATAGCTTGATATCTTGCCATCTTTTTAGTATTTTATCTTGTTTCTAAAGCACAGGTGACACTGGTAAAGATTCCTAAAATGACAGTAATAGTTTACCCCTCAAAAAGTAAAGAAGTGAACAACTCAACATAATATGCCTTTATAAAAGTCAATTCCTTCGAGGTTTTAGGCAATTACATATTTGCAACTAAGAAATGCTAACTACATAAAGAGTTAAATGTAGTTCTATTTTTATATAGGTCTAGAAGAGAATAATTCTGTCCCTGGGAACCTTTTAATCAAGTTGAAAGAAAAAAAAAAAAAGGAAATGGGCAGTTATTCAATCTAATTTTTAAATAAACAAGAGAAGATAAAATGTTAGATAGGATTTTCAGAAAAAGGACAATGTATCTTGTTACTGGCGAGCACAAAAAGCTACCTTCTCAAATATCTGAAAGTAATAGTCCAATGCAAAACAACCTTTTGAAGAAGATAAATTTCCACTAACAGAATAGAAATTAGAGTCCAGGTTCAAGGAAGTATAGAACCTCAAACTGGTTGGGGATTCAGTATAGACTAAAAAGAAGAATCTCATTATAGAAGAAGTAATGCACAAACTGAGAGTGAACTTCAAGATGCGGTAATTTGGAATACTAGGATGGTGGCTCAGATACAACCCATGTTGGACCAAACTGCAGTCGTTACTATTTGTTTTAAAAAAAAAAGTCAAATATGTAATTTACTCCTTGACTGTGACATTTCATTCTTTATATATATAATGTAACTGGTGACCAGTTACATTATTTTATACAGAGAATGATACATTACATTTACATGTTACATTATAATAATGTAATGGAATATCCAGTTACATTTTACATATTTCATATATACGAAGAATGAAATTTCACAATTAAGGAGATTACCCATCTGACTTTTTTTTACAGATAGCAGAAAAGTAATGAATATCCAGTTACATTATATATAGAAAGAAAATTAAATATTATCGTTATGTCATATTATAAAGGAAAGCTCACAAGTTATGCATGCTATATTTATGCCTACTTGAACTCTATGTATCTACTTTCTGAAAACCTTATTAAAATACTGAAAACCAAATGCTGCTTAACTACTTTAGGCTTACTTTGCAAATCTGCTCATGAATGTCCCTCAGATGCAGAAAAATAATGACTGCTGAGATCATCAGTAGAATTCAAATTCCAACAAAGTCTATCTCCATTTAACTCTCTCTCTCTCACACACACACAGCAAAGTAATATAAGAAATAGACTAGACTAGTATGTAAACAGGAGGTTTGCATGGGTGAACCCTGGTTATTTCCAATCCCCAGAATTGTGCTTAAGACATGGTAGGCACTTGACAAACATCTACTGGAGAAAAATTTGAATGATCAGAGTGGTAAGTATATTCTATATAAATATTTCCTTATATAAATATTTCCTCAGCTGACTCATATTGTTAAATATTTTTAAAGTAGTAACTACACTTTTAGATGTTAACTATTAATTTTGCCTCCAAAATAAAGTCAAATTTCTAACTATATTTCTGAAAACAAAAAAGAGAAAGAGAGTAACATTTTCTAAATTTAAACCACTAAATCTATCATTAGCTGAAGTTCATTCACTGTAAGATTGAGAAAATTTCCAGCCTAATAAGTCTTAAAACCTACAATCTGTCTAAAACAGTAAAAAAAGAAAAAACATATTTTTAGAATTCTCAAAAACAAAAGAAAGGCTATTCAAACATCTTGCTTTACTAACTCAGGGCTTAAAAACACTTAAAAATATTGTCTAAGTTCATAAGCTACTTCAAACTAGTATTTTTCAAATGACATTATATAACTACTTTAAATTTTCTCTTGTCACTTCTAAAAACATTATCTAAATTGACATGCATCCTACACAGGAAAGAATAACAAATGCTCCTCAACTCACTAAGACTGTTATAAGTAAGAAACTATGTGTGACCTATTCAGAAATACTTCTAGTGGTAAACTCAGTAGAAAAAAAGATTACAGCCATTTGAGAAGCAATGAGCTAGGGCTATTAAAATTTACTCAAATTATTATTTACAACTGAACTTTCAAACAGACTTGAGTTTCTAAAAGATAGGAATCATTTGCCCCCTGGGATGTTAAGACTTGCAGACATGTGGGACAATCATTACCCTTCTCTCTCTCTCAGCTGAAAGTTGCACGGAGCCTGTTTCACTCACCACATTCTCCTATAATTACCAAGTCCTGAAGGCTTTACATTCTAAACAGTTTGTAAATTTGTGGTTAAGAGTGTAAGCCCTGAAGCCAAAATTGTAAGGTTCAAACTGGGGTTCAGTCACTTCCTATTTGACCTCAGACAAATGGCTATGTTTCGTACTGCTCACGTACAAAATGAGACGAACGCCTATGTGAGGGCTGTGCTTGAGGATTAAATGACCTACTACCATAAAATCTTAGAAGAGTACATAGTAAGTGCACCATGAAACTTTAGCTCTCCTGTCACCATCAGATCTCAGATCACTATCTTGCTAGGACTCCTGCACTGCACTAAACTGAGCTCTCTCTAGTCTTGCTGCTTTTAAATTCATTCTGAATCAGTAGGCAGCAATTTAATGCAAATCTGACTACTCTGTCTTGAATCTCCTGTCCCTGGCATGTCACACACAAGATCTGCAAATGTTATATTCTCCTTCCTAGTAGCAAGGTTCATTTTGTCTTTCTCAAAGTGTTTTAACAGACCAAAGAAATAAGAAACAAGGTAATAAAAGGTAAGAGTTTTGAATAAATTTTCAAATATTGAGTTCCTTTCTTCCTGCTCTATAAAAATACCTTCTATCACTGTAGTTAACACTGTAGTTAACACAAACTAACATGACAAAGCAGAAGAAAAGGAGGTGGGGGAAAAAGGTAAACTAAGACATTTTGTATTAATAGCAAACAAAAAGTATGAATTAGCTATGTAATAAACATCAAATGAGCAATGGCTAGGATATTGTTTTGCAAATGCTTGAAGTTTCAGAAATAGACTCAAAGAATATATTAACATGGTTCCAAATACACTGTCTGAAATATAAATCTAAGTGAATCTTCATATACTATCCAAAACTGAGCTCAAGATTACTACCTCTATAAGGTACCCTGCCACACAGAGTTAATCTTAACCTTCTCTTTAACTCTGAATCTTGTATCACACCATACTACACAGTAAGCCGTTTACATATTCTTCTATCCTCCTAGAATATAAAAATAGGGGGACAGGTACCTTTGCACATCTCTTATCTAGCAAATTGCATAGTACAAAATAAATTCTAATAACTGCCCACATGGTCTACTGTTTTGCATGAAACACTACTGTGTGATATAAAATGTTTTCCTATACTGTTCCACATTTTAATGTTTCTGAAATAAAAATGTCAAATAATTAGTATGTTTGACTAGCATGTGTTCCTCTTTTTTCTTAGAAGGCTTTTATGAAGTCAATGCTATAGCTGGTATCAGAGACTAGGAAATATAGTATTGATAAATAATTTCTAGCATTAACAGAAACTGTATCAACAACTACTTTTCTACAATTTTTGATTTTCTGTGGTAATACAGGACAGGAGTGGCTAAATATTCCCTAATTACAGAGAAAAATATATAAATGATTTGAATATATTTACCAAATCTATAAATTTTTTGCAGAATTATCAAGCTATTTTTCTGAAACTAGTATCAGAAAAATCCTGGTTTCTAAGTATATACCAATTCTTACCAGAAAGACTCTAAATATCCCCAATCAAAAACATAAAACTATGAGCATATTAAACTGAAAGCATCATTTTTTATGTTCTTTTAATATGCTCTAACATATCCATCTTTTCTTTCTTATACTTACTACTGGATTTTATTTTAAATGATGGCAAGATATACTGCTTCCTCAACCATGTTCCTCCTCACCAAATTTTGTTTACAGGGAACAAAGTCTTTACTGTATCTTTACGATTTAACTTTTGCCTTTTCCACTTTCCAAAACAGTTCTATCATCTATTATATCTCTCATTTTAAACATCGTTGCCCTCACAAACTTTCAGCACCTTAAATTATTAATGATGATGCCTCAATGTCCTATTCTTATATAACTAGCCTTATTTCTGCCCACGACCATAATCTGCCCATGTTTTTCTAAAATATATTCTTATTTTATTAAATGAATCCAACAGGATATTTTTAATTTCTCATTAAAAAAACCAATATAAAGCATGACATTACAAGAGATTACTTTAACTCTAACCAATGTGCTACATGCTGGCAAAAACTTAGATAGGAAATAGAGGTAATTTCCTCAAAGATTTACCAACTGATGTCAGTCCAAATCTGCAAAGGTTGGACCAGATCAGATTGTTGGACCAGATCAGATCAGATCTGACTTTAGGTTAAATCCACATGATGAACATGAGTTACTTCATAGTCAAACATGCACTACTTACATCAGAACTTACTCCTGGACTCCTAAAAACAAAAAAAGTTTATAACACTGAAAAGATTATGGGATATTATCTCAAATGTTGAGCCTCTTGGTGCTTCTGCTTTTGTTTTTCTATAAATAGATGTACTTTCTGATACAACTAAAAAAGTTCTTTAGGAAAATGCCAGTTTCTGTACTGAATCAAATAGCTCTATTATTTAATTCTAAAATAGAGATAATATAAATATCTACATTTTTATGTTAAGAGAACATGCTTTTAATCAAAAAGAAAAATTAATTGGCTTTGACTCTAAACCACATCATCAGCTGTAAAGCTATCTTAATTTCTTTAAAAGCTACAAACTATATTCATATGTAAAATTACTTAAAAAGAAAAAATATATTCTATTTGGAAAGGGAGAGAGGAAAGCTTATGAAAGCTGTTAATCCCCCCAAAATCTGCTCCTACTTACCAAATTTCAGAACACTTCTAGAATTATAAATAAAAATACAGCAAAACCACTAGAATATTGTAATTAGCCTCCAATTAAAATAAATTTTAAAAAATTAAAAATAATAAAAATAGTTATACTTTTATAATATTTACAGAACACTAAATATATTCAAATCTAAATTGAAGTTTAAACATACTTCAAGATGATCAAACTAGCCATTTGATACTTATATATTTAACAATTACTATTCCCTTAATGATAAAGCTAATCTAGTATCATTTACCTGATATGAAAAAACTGTACAAAATGTAACAAATATAATTTTAAATTATCACTCTGAAAGTTCATCACCTAACAGAAGTTATTCATAATTCATGGTATTTCTATGGTTTTGATTAATTCATTTTAGTAAAAACATTTTTATGTTTGTATCTCCATGGAAATTACAAAAGTTATCACATATGTATTCCAAAATATATCTGTATTAACTGAATTGACATTAAGCCTATTTAATTGAGAACATGTCTAAAAACTTCACTGAGCTGCCATAATTTTTGTCAGCATATGTAGTACTGAATGACCATTAAAATACCTGAATTGAAACTATTCCAGTCTAGCAGTTTGTAAGATCTTGTGTTACCCATAATTCCGACAAAGGCTGAGTTCAAAACAGCAAATTAGTAGATCAGTTTTAGGTGCAGAATAGTAGGAAAAAAACAAAAACAAAAAATACTACAAATAAGAACACAATTGACACCACCACTTGACAGGAACTAGAAAGACACAGACAGCAGAGTTAATAAGAAGTAGAAATAGAGAGGAAGGAACATGCTATAGTCATCTAACATTAACTGAAGTCTAATTATTATTTCAGATAATTAATTACCTTTTAAAACCTTCCCATTCTCTCCCTTATTGTATGACCTGTTTGTTTATTATTGAAGAAGAGGAAGTTCTAAAGAAGTAACTCCAAAATAACAATCAATAGTTAGCAGGTGGTAGTCGTTTTAAAATAAGGCTTTTCCTTTTAAACTTAGTGCGAAATGAAAATTTCCCATATTCACTAGTCAAAAAATAGCTGCAAGATTCATCTGAGAGTGCAAATATAGGACTTTTAACATTAGCACGTGTTATCTCATCTGTCATAATTTTCTTTCAGCAGAGTAACTCAGAATCATAAAATTAATAAATCTTTATTATGGTAGATGCTAACTGAGTTTTGTTCTGACATTTAGCTTCTGTAAACAAATTAAAATTTTTTCATACATGATTATTTACGGGGCCTGAAGATTAACAAAATGTTAAACAAATGTTCCTTTTTTAGGCACAATACATATATAAAAAAACATCCAAATAATGTGATAATTATATCAAAATAATATAATATTGGGGCCATTAGAATATGTTTGTATTTAACCAAAAATAAAAACAAAACTGAAATACAACATTTATAACATTACAAGTATTTACATGTATTATATATGCCCATAATCTTCTGGAAAATAAACCATCAGTAACTGAGAATTTCTCCACATAAACTGAAAAAATATTCTGATAGGGAAGGAGAGAAAGAAAATGGATGTGCTATAGTTACAATATACAAATCATATTTTATAAGAAGGAAGAACTTGTGTTTTCTTCCCTGGGCCTGGAATTTTATATTTCTTACACAACTAAAAATAAACTGTCAAGTATGGAAAACGCTCAAAAGCAGGTTTTTTGGTTTTTTTTTTTTTTGTAAGTAACGCAATTTAAAATTTGGCTCTCTACTTAAACTTAGTTTAAATAACCTTCGTTTCTTCTCCTAGATTCTACAGCTTACTCAGAGTACATGGAAGCAATGATGAAATTTAAATGTTCCCATCACAAACAACTGAATATATCCCTAGAGCCATTTTTGGAGCTATTATATCGATGGGTGGATGCCACCTATCAAAAGACTTGAGTCAAGGGTACATAGAAACACAGGTAACTGGCCTTGGGTCACCCAGTTAGTGTCAGGTATCTTAACTCAGTATTTCCTTGCACTTCTCAAATAATTTAAGTTCCTAAATGCACAGATATGAAACTTGGCATAGTCTTCAAGATCTCAATCCATTAAAACTGGCATCAGTCTAAATTTGCCTTTAATTACTGCTGCTGCTGCTGCTGCTGCTAAGTCACTTCAGTCGTGTCCGACTCTGTGCGACCCCATAGACAGGGTCCCCTGTCCCTGGGATTCTCAAGGCAAGAACACTGGAGTGGGTTGCCATTTCCTTCTCCAATGGATGAAAGTGAAAAGTGAAAGTGAAGTCGCTCAGTCGCGTCTGACCCTCAGCGACCCCGTGGACTATAGCCTTCCAGGCTCCCCCGTCCATGAGATTTTCCAGGCAAGAGTACTGGAGTGGGGTGCCATTGCCTTCTCCGTTTAATTACTACAGAATGCATAAAATACTGCACGAAGAAAAGATTTTAAATTGACCCCAAAAATGAGATACAGGGGAAAAAAATAATAAACCAGAGAAGAAAAAGAGAAGACTGGTACTTAAAATATATATTTGCTCAACGTTAGAGTTAAACTAATCCCAAAAAGTATTGCTTTTCTGCAATTCCATTCAGGGTTTAGAAAAATCCCATTCTGTTTTAATTCAAATGACATCAAACTATGGGGCCCAGATTAAATTTTTTAAAAATCTAAAAGAACGGTAATGCTTTGTATCCTCAAAATCACTATTTGAGTTTTGCATACAATAATTTCAAAGCATTTTTCTTTTTTTCATAGCTGTCAGTACAAGGCCCCAAAGAGGTTACTGGAAGTGACCATTTCAATTTTCAAAAATACATTCGCATACATGCCAGGTAAGAATACTAATATAACTTCAAGTTTAAGGTATGTCATCAAAATAATAAGTGACTTGAGCAAGATACTGGGCATCTAGTCAATGAGAGATGCAAGAACAAGTTCCATAGGGAAAGTTCCTACTATACTTCTCATGCTTATTTTAGATTTAGAAAAACCAGCAAAGCATTTTTAATCCAAGGGTCTGAAATTACTGGGACTTGCATGCCTTTTTTCTCTTTTATAATCAAGGTTCATGTTTTAAAGAAGTGAGTTGCCATTTTCTCCTGTTTGCTTAAATGGAATAAATAGCTACTGAAAGAAACCAAGGATCCAAAGACAACAATTACTTTTTTAAAACTTTTAGGTTCTCTACACAATGTATACATGTCAAACTAAGACTTCTTTTATGAATAAGAAAATCACTCAAATAACCCATAAAGAATTATTCCAGTGAAAAGAATTAACCTAACCTCTTAAGCTAATGGCCACAATGATCAAATTGTAAATTTTGTTATCTGCCTGAGTCAAAGAAAACAGCTGACTCAAAAGTGATTTAAGGATTGCCTCAGAGTGATACACCTTGGCCAAAAATGAATCAAGATTTGCTTTGTATTAAAAAAAAAAGGTAACTGAAATATACATGTCTACTTAGTTTATTTTTAGTTAAGATTACTGCAAATATTTGAAAGCAACGTCTGCTAGTTTATACTTTCTTCGTCATTTTTCTTTTTGGATAAATTCAGCTTAAAAAACTATAAAAATCAGTGTTAATAATAATCACAGTGTAAGTAAATGAAACACAGAAAACAAATGTTTAGAGAACATACCAGGATTGTGGATACGATCCAAAAGCTTCACAGAGCGTGCACTAACAACGCCCCCAACATGCACAAGGAATCCAGGAGGAAATGCCGTCAGGGTGAAAAATGGAAATTCCTAGTAGAAAGAATGGGGGAAAAATATGCCTGACCATGTGTGAAGTACAAATGCATGTCTGTTAAAAAGCTTGTCATAAAGAAATGAATTCTACCCCTTAACAAAAGGCTACCAATTATACATTACAGATGCTTTGTAATGAAAAGCTTCCTTGGATGCTGAGTTCCCAATCCATTTTCCCATATGTATTATGTTATAGAGAATCCGAACACCTTTTTTATCACTTCTAAATGAGAAAAAAAAAAAAAAAAACATTCTCAGAGTTTCAATTTGAGATATTTGAACACACTCTTCCTTCCTCTCAATCGCCTACTGCGATCGAACTTGGCAATGAGATGAGGAATCTGCCTGAACCACAATCCACGTCTACTTCTCGACGGGGCAGACTCTCCCTCAGACACCTACCCTGTTCCAGGCTACTGGCAGACTCTGAAGTCTTGCGGCAGGAGGTCTAAAACAAGGTGGGGCTGAGGGAGGAGGAGGGAGAGGATGAGTAGTGCAGGTTAACAGCTACATAGAAAGATGAAGAGAAGAGCCAAGTTCAGGTAGGCAGAGAATTACTGTGTGGGCTTATTTCCTCTATCAACAAGGGGGCAGCAGGAAAAAAAAATCTAAATATATAAATGCATATTAAGAAGGGGAGAGGTATGTAGATGACAGCAAGGTAGGCAATCAAATTCTACAAGTTCTTCCAGGATTTATTCTCCTCTCTCTCTCTCTCTCTCTCTCTCGGACATCAAATTTGTCAACTTAGAAATGAAGAGATGCAGGCAACAGAAAAATGGTAAAGCAGAGAAAGAAAATTTATTGAAATAGCACCCAAAGGAAAGGAGAGTTCCTGAGGCCACTCATATGATAAAAACTGGATGCAAGAAAGGAAAACAATATCCAACCTGTCTGGCTGCAAGATTAACGTAGCTCACTTAACCGCAAGTCACTTAGCAGTAGCCTCAGCTATTCAGAACATACTGAGAACTGGAAATTAAGCAAAACAGGGCTCTCAACAGTCAAAAGAACTGTTACAGTTGCAAGGACTAAACTTCATGTATTTCATTCCTAAGAGATCCCCATAGACTATATTCATACAATGATATATGGTAATTACAAGTGTATAACATTACAAATATATTCTAAAATCTACTGGTACCTTTTTTTTCTGGACCATAGCAGATTAAATGCAGCAAATAACAGTTGGGAGATAAAGAGATACAGAATACTACAAGAAGTAGGCACATTAACCACAGCAAGATTACTGACTGGCTGCTTAAAGCATGGGGATATGAACTGACCAAAGCATAATTCACACAGCAAAGCAACTTGGAATCATTTAGCACAGAGGCAAATAGTCCTGCACACCCCAATAACCCATGACGTATAGTATTAAAATATATATACATGTGTGGGTGTGTGCACACACACACTCATATTCAGAAATAAATTCATTAAAATTTAAAAGTAATCTTTAACAAGGGCAAGAAAAACCTATGCTATGTAAAAAGGGAGTAAAAAAAACAGTGGAAGTGGACAAGTTTGACCCAGTTGATAGGTAGAGGCCCCCTTATTTCCACCTAAATTTTTTACATATAAATTTTAAATGAGAAAGTACAGATAAGCTCATACTATTGGAAACATGAGTCTTTTGTTCAGTCTCTAAGTTGTGTCCTTAAGATCCTTAAGATTTGTTTTCAATTTTAAGAATACAGAAGTTTTAAAATTTCCTCAAACTACTGTGGTAAAGTCCAAAAAGCATGTTACACTTTATCTTTATACTTAACATTTTAAATATTTTGGATAACAGACAGTGAAAATGCAAATTTTGGAAGCTAAATGGAACGCAGTACTTCCACCTAAACTTGAGAAACAAGTAAATTCCATGCTGGAAATCTGCATATAAGATTTTAGATAAGATAGAAAAAGAAAATGAACCTAAATGATTTCTCTATTTGGGAGTCTCTAACTCTTCTCCCCAAACTTCAGAAAACGGGAGAACAGGATGGGGGGAAGCATCACTCCAGAGCAGAAGTAGTAGGGGACCAGCTGACCAGGTAGAGGATGCCCTGCCAACTTAGACTCTGTCCTAACTGTCCCCAGTTCATCCAGGCAGCACACTCCCCCAGTTTAACACAAAACTTAACCTAGAGGGACTTCCCTGGAAGTTCAGTGCTTAGGACTCCCATTTTCACTGCAGGGAGCATGAGTTCCACCCACGGTTAGGGCTAGGATCCTGCTTGCCACAGGGCGTGGCCAAAAACAAACCAACAAACAACCTAGAATTTAAATGGCATTATTATTCAACCCAAACTATGATTGGCAAACAACACTTTCAGAAGAGCTTACTGCCAGTATCTCAACTGAGGGTTAAATAGCTGTCCTCCCACCAGCATCACCAGTAACTATTATGGAGCACTTCCAATGTGCCAGTCCTGTGCACAGCACCTCAAAACTAGGCTTCACAGATGCTACCATACCTTGAGATGGATGTCCTATCAAATCCAGGATTCAGGTGAAACACTGAAATGAGGAGGGCCTACACTCTCTGAGCCACAAACTTTGTCACCTGGCTTCTTACCATTTTTGGTTAAAACACTGAGTAAAAGAATTAATTTTAATCTCTATCTATTACTACACCTGATGAATCTATAGGCTCTCCTCCACTGAAAAGGACAGCTTCGTTAAGATCCACCCAAGCACACCCTGCCTTCAGTGTCCAGATGGGAATGCCAGGGACCACATTTTCTCTGGAAAGCCCTTATTTTGCCCTGTGGAGCCTAGATAAGACTTCATACATTGATGCTTTGACATAAGCCAAGTGCATGCACATAAATCACTTAATAGCACGTGCTCAGAGGCAGGCTAGTTGAAAATTCTGAGAACAAATGGAATTTTTAAAAAGATTTAAATAGGATTTTTCTCAGAAGATATTTAATCAATTTCATTTTTTGAAATCAGAGATTTTTTTTTTTATTATCCCAAGACACCATAGTAAACTTTCTAAATACAAAACTCCCTGCCAGGTTCCTACAATGATTTATCATATAATTTTATCCCTTCTTCAAAAAAGATCATAATTTATCAAAAGAATCCATTTTAAATCTAACTTTCCCAAAGTGGGTTCCTAACAGGCATTTTACATGGAAGGACTTCACGGTAAAATACATTTGGGAAATACCAAACTAAGTCAATTAGGATTCTTTATTGAAGAAAAACATACATTCCAGAATCTAAAAAGTAACTTCATTTTTCTGGCAAGTTAAAAAAGAATTATATTGGGAAAATAAATCTATTTGCTTCACAGCAAATACTTCACAGGCAGAACCTTAATCTAAACTTTTACCTCCCAATAATCTGATACCAATTACCAAGATCTTGTCAATTTATTTTTTAATGCTTTTGTGAGAGAGGAAGAAAAAAGCACTTTTATTTTTGATAACTGCTACTTGAGTAACTCAAAAGATGATGGACAAATAAAGTTCCTTTTTTCCACAAGAAACAAAAAGCCATATAATATATTAAGGGTAGCAAGGGGCAGAAGTGAATGTTTTAAAAATGAATATATAAAATGATAAATAGATCATATGTTCAACTTGATCTAGTGTTCCGCTTGGCAGAGTTAAAGCATAAGTGACCACATACAGGGAGAATTCTTCATTATTTCTGCTCAAATTTTTTCCATAATGATGGCAGCCACAGGTACATGGGGAAGTCAAGCATGACAAGGCTTTTTCTACCCATTATATACACAGGGTAGAGAGGGAGGCTCACACATACAACTCACTGCCACTGCAAGGTTTGATAATGTAAATATATTGCCAACTGAGGTTTACAGAGTGGTAAATGAAAACTATAGACCTCCACATCTCTGCTGTTAATGCCTCGAGGATTATTTAGTAATGTATGTCCAATGTGTTAATGTGCCCAGAAGTTTAAGAATGTTTGAAAGCATATTTGAAAACATAAATTTTATCCAAACTAAATCCAAAACATTTTCAATGATTAGTATTTCTTTTGTCCTTTAAAACTAGGTGCTTTTTAAAGCTCTTAGTACAGACAGGAGAGTCATGGACTCAACACACAGGCAAAGTCTCATTATATCAAATGTCAAGGCAAGTCAAGTTTTTCTGTTCATGTGAATTCTAGAATGGTAATTAGATTACAGAAAATATTCCTAGCATAAAGGACTCCAGAAAATGTAAAACTGGGAGGGGGTAGGCAATAAGATAAGAGTTCTCTGGCCTAAAAACTGTAAGTGACACACACACTTTAACTCTGATCCTCTTCCCCATGCTGTTAGTCTTTCTTTATATTTGGTTTCAATGGATAGTTTGAATGTTTAGCTGAGCTACTTGATGGCAGTCATTGGCACGATATGCCTGCCGATGTAAGAGTAGTAGCTCAAAGGCAAAGAACCAGGTACCACCCAAGTCCTACCAAAGTCCCAAGTTTAGTTCAGCTCTGTTCTCTCCAGACTTTTATAACAGGCAAACTGCACACACAGATACTTTCAGCACAAGGAAAAAAAGTCTAAAAAAATTACTTGTACTGTTTATAATAATAGGATCTGAAAAACACTTGTCGAAAGCCAACTTCTAGCAAATAAATACCTTTGTTTTATAAAATGCACCCTTTTACAGGTATTTGATATGTGTTATCTTTTTTTTTTTACTGCTAGTATAAAATGGAACATGTAAAAGAAAATTCTGTAAATGCTTGTAACTTCCAAATCAGACATAATGAAAGCTATGGAACTGTGCCTTAAAATAACTGACATGACATATAAAACCATGCACTGTATTAGTTAGGGGGGGGAAAAAAAACATGAGTCTCATAGTGCCATTAAATTAAAACAAAAAACAAACAACTTTGCATTACAAAAAGAAAAAAAGCTGGCAACATTTGTTAAATGCTTAAATAAAACTTAAATGACCAAGATTAAAACTAGAAAAGCTACCAATACATGAAATAGGCTCTCACACATGTTCAGAAACATACCCGCCTTCTACAGAACCTATGAGGCGATCCTCCCTTAGCAATGAAGTTTATACAAAAAAATAAAGAGAGAAAATCATCCAAACACTTTAGCTCTTCATACAACATATTTAATTAAGTAAATTTACAGTACTTAAAAGAGATGTATTCACATACTGAATAGTCATATTATCTATGTTAATCTGTAAAAATATGGAATCTGCATTTCTTAATCCCAAAGAGACTGGCCACTGATAAAATTTATCTCAGCAAATATATGTTAATATACTAAAGAATTATTTTTAATACAACACCAATAAACTTTTTTCTAGAAAATTATCCACTATTTCCTTTTATATATTAAACCCTAACATAAAATTAGAAAGATTTCATTATTCAATGGATATTTCCAGACTATTTGTAATATAACTTTGGGAGATAAGACAAAAACATTTATAGGATTATTCCAAATTAAAAGTAATCATTTATAAGCAAATTACTATGATACCTTTTGGACTGAAATTGTAATATTAATCAAAGCTAGTATATGGAAACAAGTACGTACATAGAAGCGTGAGAATAAAATCATATTAACAGTGTAAGAAGAAAGAATATTAAGTGAACCTTACCCTCTGTTCCAATGCTGATTGAGTCTGTTGTCTTAAAAGAGCTTTAAAGGGCCCCCCTTCTTTTCCAGCACTACCACTTCCCATTCCTACAGAATATCAGTATGTAAATAACGACCAAAACCAACTAGAGACATAGAAAGTTTAATTGCATTTATCTTCATAAATATCATGAACAAAATCTGTTAAAAACAAAAATCTAAACATTTGAAGTATTTGTGATGGCAACTAAGCACATACTCTTTTTTATTCACAAGGTTTTCTTTAGAAGCAAGATGTCAAAATTCTGATCACAGTGAGTGGACTTAATTTATCCTAAAAATCATTTTTAAAATTACATTAAGGTGACAAACTTTTTATGTAATATTCAATTTTAAAAGCTGAATCTTCTAATAAAAAAATCAATGTAATATCAATTACTTATACCCTGCTAACAAGTGAAGAGTACTAAAAGAAATGAGAAACATTAAATGTTTGTTTCAAACTAAATATATATATAGAGAAAGCACTAATTGAGCTTAAAATATTCCAAAATTCTCTAAAGAGTATGAATTCTAGGCAATTTTGAAATATAGTCACATCTATTTTCTGATAATTTTGCATTCATAAACATAATATTCATTACAAAATAGTACTAATATTCATATCATACAACTCATTTGCAAAAACTGACGTACAGTTTTTAAAAACTAAAAATTGCAGACATATAATAGACACATCACAAATGTACATGGTTATGGATGAAAGAATTACATTTCCCAAGCTCTTAGATGTATTTATTTTTAAGGCATAAGTTTAAATGTCTTTCCTTATTTTATTGTTTTGATAGTACTAATAGACCAACTATGGTCAAAGAATTAAAGAAAGCAGGGGGCAGGTGAGAAGCCAGTGCTCTACAAACTAAAATTTAGTCCCACCTTTTAAACCTGAAGATACATGCAAGCATATTTACTACAATGACTTAAGAAAGGAACTAATTTACTTTTATATTTTTAGCTGTTCTTGGATAAGGAAACAAAGTTAGCATGTGTATAGTCCCATTTTGTTCTTTAAAAATTAAAAAGAAATGTATTTTTCTTGTAGTAACCTAAACATAATTTTTAGAGACTATACAATACTAAACACAGAAACAAAACTAAGATCTTCATATGAAGCATATTGAAAGCCATAAAATAAAATTAATTTGGTAGAGATAAATGAAATATCAGAAAATAGAGCAGAATAACTTGAAAATTAAGGCAATGGACAGAAAAAAAATGGATAATGAAAGAATACCACTAAAATGAGACTTAAACTGATTCAAACAGAATAATTTACTAATGTAACCAATATGGTTTAGCAACATGATGACATAGGTCCAACGTGAATGGAGTTGGTGTGAAGGGAAAGAAAGTAAAAGCATCTAAAACAGAAATTCTAGTAATGAGAACCTAATAATTATTAGAAATAAGCAGCTCTAAGCACTTAGACAAACAATTTTTAATACATATGATTATTTAGCAGAATATTCATAATTATCTATCAAGTAATCCTCAATCATGTTCTCATGGTAATTTTACTGTCTGCCAATAAGAAAAATAAGAAATACATCCTGTGTCAAATACTCAATACTTCTGTACAGTATGAAATAATTAATTTTTTTCAAAAATGATTTCGAATAAAGGGATTAAAAAGCTGACATAATATGATCCTACCAGAAGCAGCCAGGAACAGCTCTTCACTGAAAGAAACACTTTTCCTCAGAACTGGGCTGACAAGGCTAGAAGGATGAGGGGGAAGGCTAGATTCCGAGAGGAGGAGACAGGACTTTTTAAGATGAAGGGACCCACAAGGGAGAGAGGGGGAGCTGGGACACAGGTAAATCCTAGGCCCCTGTGGGTAAGGTGCTGTGGAGGAAAGTAGCAGAGAAAAGATGCAGATTCAGAAGATGACCAGAAAATGCGGGATAAGGAAAGCAATGGTGAAGCAAAACGTAACAGTAAAATGAACTGTAAAATGCGTACACAAATTACAGTAAGCATATGAAGTCATTAGCAAGATCCTCTGTTCAACGTAATATAAAGAAAAGGCATAGTCTAAAACTTAACAAAACCTTTACAAACTCTGCACTCATTAAACATTTTTAAATCGATTAACACGATTTTATGCCATTCTGATTACTTTTAGCTGACTCCTTAAAAACATTTAAATTACTTCCGATTTTTTTGCTTAAGACTGTTTAAGGTCAAAATGTATCACATTTTTTAAAGCCAGAAATTTGCTGTCTCAAATACAAGAACTTTTTTAAAGAGGTAAGAGTATAGTTCTTCCAATGTTACTAACTGAAACACATGACTTATGGGTATTTTAGTTGAATTTAAAAAAAATCAAACACCTGCTACCACATTAAGCAGACAGCCATCATTAAGTTTAAATAAATAAAATATTAACTACCTTCTGTCATGCTTCAGGATGTATGTTAATGCTTTTCTTTTTCCTCTAAAATTTTAAATACTCAAATCTGATCATAACACTGTTTGCATTTACAAAGATTTGAGTACCTGAGAGTCAAAGGAATATGCTCTGAACCACAAAAAACACACATGGCAAAAAGCCTGATCAAAAAAAAGTAAAAATTAGCTTGAGTCAGATGTCACATCAGTATCTTAACTCTAGTATTCTAAAATTCCACTTCTCCTAGTTGAATACTTGAAAAAAAAAAAAAAGAAAAGAAAATCTGGTAAAATGTCAAAAAATAAAAATCTACAGAAATAAATGTGAAATTTTTTTAAAACAAGACTCATCTGAGGTGGATGAGAGCTTTAACTAGAAACAGAAAAACAACTTTTTCAGTCTATTAACTTTATTCTATTCTGTTTTTGTTTCCCACTGTACATATAATTAATCAATCATGAGCAACTAATCTATCATGAAATACATGCTGAACTACAGCTCTAGAAATTTCAGAACATTCATAATTTTGGCACTTTCAATCTCCATGAAAAATAGGAATACTTCCTAGTGGCTCAGAAGATAAGGAATCTGCCTGCAATGCAGGAGACCTGGGTTCAATCCCTGGATCAGGAAGACCCCCTGAAGAAGGGAATCGCAACCCACTCCAGTATTTTTGCCTGGAGAATCCCATGGACAGAGGAGCCTGGCAGGCTATAGCCCATGTGGTTGCAAAGAGGCAGACAGGACTGAGCAACTAACACTTTCACTTTCACTTTTTCAGAAGTAGTAAGGATCCATAATAAGGACAAGCACCTAAAAACTGTTAATATCCTATAAAAATGCAACTGATGTAGTGAATACTGCTACTGCCGCTGCTGCTGCTGCTGCTGCGTCACTTCAGTCCTGTCCGACTCTGTGCGACCCCATAGATGGCTGCCTACCAGGCTCCCCTATCCCTGGGATTCTCCAGGCAAGAACACTGGAGTGGGTTGCCATTTCCTTCTCCAATGTATAAAAGTGAAAAGTGAAAGGGAAGTTGCTCAGTCGTGTCCGACTCTTAACGACCCCATGGACTGCAGCCTACCAGGCTCCTCCGTCCATGTGATTTTCCAGGTGAGAGTGCTGGAGTGGGGTGCCCATTGCCTTCTCCGATGTAGTGAATAATTACAGGCAAAACAAAATAATTTACTTAGAGGCAGCTTATATAGAAATACATGAGAACAATACTTTTTTTGTAAATGAATTTTTAAAAACTAAAAATTTGGAGCTAGAAAATAGAAAAAAGTTTTCATTGATAACACAATTGATTGCCTACTAAAAAGCTAAGGGAATATAAGTCTGGTTTGGTTAATTTATTACTTGACAATCTTCATTAGATTTGGTTTTCCTGATGAATTAAAAAGAAATAGAAAGACAAAGGAAAATACTTTTAAAAATGTGTTTGTAGCATGGCCAAAAAAAGATAAGGAATACTGAAAAGTGGCTTGGAATACAAAAATGAACAAGCAGCGGACAATCTCAAAAAATTAAGAAAACTACTCATCAAATGTTATGCTACGTCCTTATTGTTTTGATATTATGAATTTTAAAGCCAGAATCTTATACTTTACTTAAAAATTTAAAAACAAAAAACAAAAAACAAAACACCCCCACTTCCCTACAATTTCAATGATTCTGTTTTTATGACACCAATATGGTTAAGATGCCACATTCCACAGCATCCATTACTCTCAAATATCACATTTTTTTGTTGTTGTTCATAGTTATACATGTAAAAATAAAGTAATGCTTTTCAAAGAATTAGGTATTAATAATTATCTTATTTATATTTTGTGACTATACTTATAAAAAATAATATTGTGTCTGGTGGTGGTGGTTTAGTCACTAAATTATGTCCAACTCTTGTGACCCTATGGACCCTAGTCTGCCAGGTACCTCCACCCATGGTACTTCCCAGGCAAGAATACTAGAGTCTGTTGTCATTTCCTTCTCCAGATATTATGACTACAGGCTAAACACCCTATCTTTACTTTGAAAGTAGCACTGGTTCTAGAATTAGATTTCTTCTCATTATTTTCATAAAATCTGGGGTCGTTCTAAATTTCTTGTCTAACATAAAAACAGTTATTAAAGATTACAAATTAAAAATAACACATGAACTAGGCAAAATGTTTTCCTCAATCTGTCAAGGAAACTCCCAAACATGCCATTTGCAAAAACTGCAAATGATTAACTTTTAAATGTTTCATTTATCTTTTATTTTTCTCAAGAATATTAATTTGATGATTTAAATAAGCTAATTTTATTTTAAGGCATAAGAAACTAATTTGATTCATTTATCAATTTTTATCATAAAACATATTCACAAAACTGAGAGATCAGCAAAATACAAAGAGAGGGAAAAATTATAAATGTCATACACTGAGAAATATGCAAAAATAAGTAAAGCATAAATGCTATTTTCTAACCTAGAGAATACAACTAGCAAAACCAAACATTTTAAATAAAAGCTAATAAATATATATGCTCCAGTATAACAATATCAGCTGTTCTTACGGTTTTTTTCATAATAAAATCTTAGAATTAAATTTCAAAATAGAAACAATGAATTCAAACTGTTTATACTGCATGAGGAATTGGACTGCAAGCTACTAGTGTTACTTTCTATTCAAATGCTTTGAGATGTTATTCCTCTTAATTTGAACATGAAATGAAAAATGTGTACATGCAAAAATAAATCCTCAACTTCATATCTAAACTATAATTAAATCAACAAAATGTCATGCTTTGAACAAAATAACTTCTGAACTATACAAAGTTTTCACAGTTTAATTGTAATCACTGAAAATGATCAGTATTTCCATTAGCTTTTAACTTAAATGCCAAAAACAGGAAGAAAGGCTTGGATGGAAAGCTAATAAGGAACAAAAAACAAATTTGGAAAATAAAAGAAAAAAAGAAAAGGTGAGTGGAAGTGCCTTACCAGTTTTGGGTGTCAAACTCAAATCTGTGTCAGAAGAAGAGGACTGTCGACTGTAGGACTTGGAAGGTGAAAAGGAATAAGTTTGGTTTTTCAGAGGGGTTGAGGGTCCTGATGAGTGAGTATTGGGATTGGGATCTTCATTGAAGGGAATCCTGCCAGAAGAAGGTGGAGAAATATTAAGCAATCATGTGCCAAAGGACCTGACAGAGGCAGCATGATCCAAACACCAGGAAAGGATTGGGGCAGGGCCAGTAGTCATTTCTTAAGTGTGGAGCTGGGTCTGAGGCCAAAGGCATCCAACTGTTGTTTAACCATTCAACATTCTCCAGATAAGTAATTATCTGCATTGAAACAGTTAATAAGCCAAGGGAAAAAGCAAAAAAGCATGAAATGGCAGACTCAAGGGGTAAAAAAATATTAAAAGAAGAAATAAACAAAAAGGATAAATACATGATTAAAAATATTTTCAAACAAACAATGCTTTTTTAAGTTACAAAATAAAAAATGGTGACTGCAAATGGTGTGTGTAAATATTCACAATAGTTTTTATATTTGCACACACAGATATCTTGGGAATAAAACATGTTTCCTTATCCTATAGCATCAAGAGTGCCACAGCTAAAAACACAGCAGAGTGGAAAATGAATATAGTTACACAGAGACATCGCATTTTATGCACAAGAGTCACTTACCTGTTTTCCAATAGCTCTCTTCCACAGAAGGAAACAGACCCTACTATAACAAGCTTTGTACATAAAGAAAATAAGCAAATTGGAAGCTTTGGCAGCTATTTCATTTAGATTCCAATTATCTATTTTATTTCTAATGCAGAAATAACAGCAAAAATACATACTGGAAGATTCTCCCAAAACTCACAGTATCTATATGTATGTGTATATATATGTGTGTGTGTATATATACACACACACACACACACACACACACAAGATAGGGTTCTTAGAGGATCTATGGAAGAGACTTTGGAAGCTGGAAGAACACTTTCACTTCCATGTAGTTAGAGCCTCTGCGGCGGCTAAATACAGGATTCTTCACTGCCGCTGGACTAGGAGTAAGAAAAGGAGGAAGCAAAGACTAGCGGGGCCTGCCTACGCTACCTGCCTGCCTGCCCTCTGCAGCCACTCTGCCCGTGGCCTGCTTCCCCAGCTCTGGAGTCTGAGCAGTCTCGTACCAGTATAGATGAGAGTGGGAACAGACACAGAGAAGTTCTGAGTAAGTCGTGAGCCAGTAGCAGTGTGAATTGGGCTGTTGTGAGTCGAGCGGCATCCGTGGCTTGGAGGATGAACCAGCGGAGACCTGAGGGAGTTTGTGGTCAAAGTGGAAGAAAAGAAAACAATACATACAACAGATAGCAAAGTTATGTTAAAACAGTTTCAAACGAGCTTTAGCTAAGGGAGAGGAATTATTTTTTTAATCCCTAGCATGCACAAAATAAGTTAAGATAAAAAAGAAGAGCTAGATATTAATTTGTTAGGAATCAGATTAATAAATTATGACTGTGAATAGAAAAACAGCAAGCAGAACTGTCAGTGGAATTAAATAAGAAAAAGACTGTGATTTGGATTTTCAGTTACTTTAAAATGCCTGTTATTATTTTGATCATCACTGAGCTTACTGAACAGTATTTCAGGAAGAAAATAAAACTGAAAAGTCAAATATGAAGTTCTTACATGACCTTTGAAACTGAGATATGAATAATTGCTAATATAATTATATTTTTCTATAAAGAAACCTTAATAACAGAACTGTTTCTGTCTAGAATATAAAGACTAGGGTACATAAAAATATGAAAAATGACAGCATAAAGATAAATGAGTGAATAGAATGTATATATATGTATACCCAATCATCCATATTTCTGCACACCAAATATCTACCTTAAAACCAGGTTACAACAAGAACAAAACAAAGCAAAGGAACACTGCTTTTAAAAAAATAAAAACATTAAACAATATAAATGACTCTTCTGTAAATTTCAAACAGAAAATATTATTTAAACTTAAACAGAATTTATTTCAACTACATTCTGAATTGAAACTTTGTAGGATATCAACTAATATCTTGCAATAGATCACATCTACGTACATGTAAAGATACATATTTAGACCAGATACACAGATATACATTTATCTATGACATTTAAAATTTTCAAAGAAATTTAGGTGAAAGGGCACAGTTTCAATGGATGGCCAAAAGGAAAAAAAAAAAGGCATATTATATAATTAAGAATCCTGGACTTCATATAATCAATTATTTCACTGTGCAGTTCCTTCCCTTATGGACAATGGGGAGAAACAAGTGAGTGACTATACTCTGAAAAGCTCTCATGCTTCCATTTTTTAGAATTCAAATTAATAGTAGTTTAAGAGCCCAACTTTTCCTGGCCTTTCTTCCTTTTCCATTGCCCAGTGAACATTCCCAACAATCACAATTTGTCAAGATTCAAACATGAGTTCTCATTAATTGGCAACAGTGGTCCTTTACAGACATCTACTTTCTGAAAATATCACTGCTTTAACTGTAGGACAAATGTTTCTGTTTTTGTTGCTAACTTAAATTTTTAAGTGTTTAATGGATAAAAATCAAATATCTCATGGGTGACCAATTTCTATACAAGCAACTAAGTGAGGTTTTATTTTTTTTCTTTCTCTGTTCAAGAGACTAATGGAGTTAAAAAGTCTAAGAATCAGTGCCATACAGAGGAGAAACTATAACTAAAAGCTCCTAAAAAGTACTTTTTTAAAAAAAAGAAAAAAAAAAAAAAGTAAGGACATGACTGAAGTGACTTAGCAGCAGCTGCAGCACCATGGAATTGATAAATCATATTTAAATGCACTTTGTACCATTAAGATAGTTCAACTAGGAAACACTAAAGAGATTTATACTCTGTACTAAACATCTAAAATGAAAACAAACTGATGGAGTAGAACACACAGTTAATAAAAGCAAAATAAAATGAACTCTGTTAAATGTTCAAATTATGACATCGAATTAAAATCCAAGCACAATGGAGGGAACATCACCATAATGTATTCTTGGAGCCCTAATTCTTATTGGTCTTATATGAAAGGTTGCCTTACAAGAATATGTTAGTGGTATTTCTTAACATTAAATCCATTCAGACAAGAACATAATCCAAATTACCTTTATCAAATTCCTGTCTAGAATCAACAAAGTTAAAATTAAATAGCAAAGTAATACAATCAGATGACTCATAAAACAATTTTAAACTAGCACCCAAAGTAATTCTTTATCAAAAAGACAAAGAAGCTGGTTGAAAGTGTTTTTAAAAAAATAATAATAATAATAACATGACTTAAATAATAAGATGCCATCAGAAAATCTTAATGAAGCCACTTAAATTCTTCATGGTGCGATATCTGAAAATTTAAGGCAAATGGCTGCAACAAAATTAGAAAAAGAGAAAACTTAGACAAGCTCAGGTTTACCATAAATGGAACTCTCCCTGAATGCAGGCAAAATGTAGTTCCCTACTATCCACATATCATTTTAGGACAACAACAGGTACTGCAGCTTTCTTTCCACTAAGCAATTTAGTGAAAAGAGGAAAACTTCAGACATCACAGTTGCAAAGGCCAGGCCCGTTCAGACAGTACAGATAAAGCAGGAGGGTGGCAGAAGGAGGAGGGACCCAGGTCTTCAAGTAAATTTGCTATGGAAAGAGAAAAAAATCTCAATCCCCAAAAAGGTTATACCTGCCATCTGACTTTATCTATAGAACAAGGTAGTTTACACCTTTTTAAAGACATATTTTAAATGGAATATAAAGCAAATTCACTCAATTTATTTAAAACAATTACACTTATCAATACTTCTAAATAAAGTCAGGTGGCATACACAACACTGTCCTCCCTCTTGTGACTAAAATTTAATTCAAATAACTAAAGATCAGCAGAAAGAAATAATTAAAAAGAGTTGAGACAAAGAGAAAAATTTCACCTTTATAAAGACTATTTGAAAAAACATTGTGATTGCTTTCTAGGCAACCTCTCTTTACTGCTGAACTAGGAAACATTTTGGGTTTTTTGACTACAGAACTCTGACTCCCTGATGATGAAAGTCAGAGGTCAGCACACTACACAGTACAGACCAAATCCATCCTGCCATCCGATTTTCAAAATAAGTAAGTTTTATTGGAACGAAAGACACACCCATTCATTTGCAAACTATTGTCGGCTGCTTTCATACAACAACAGCAAAGTTGAGTCCTCACTATTCCCATTCTGGTCATTTACCAAAAAGTTTTTTGACCTGTGATCTACAAGAATCTCCAGAGCAATGGTTCTCAGTGGAAATACTATCAGTATTTTTAGTATAGAACAAGTCTTTGTTATACAGAGTTGTTCCTTGCTCTGCAGAACAGGCAGCATTTCTGGTCTCCAACAGAATCATCCACTTTACCCCAAACATTACAACAGAAACTTTTCATTTCAAGTATTCCTTCTCGATAGCACCACCACGTTGAGAATCTCTGCCTTAAGCACAAATGACGACACATAAGCCAAATCAAGCCAACAGAAATGTTTTGTTGGATCAGATGGAGTTTTTTTTTTTTTTAATGTGAGACTCTAACTTCCTTTAGGTCAAAATCGCCAAATTCCTTTAATTTTTTTTAATAAACAAAGATAAAAACTATATGTCCAGTACATGAAATACTTACTATCTATTTACTATCTGGTCTTTTATAGAAGTTTGCCAACATCTGCTGTATGCAGTCCCAGTAGTCACCATTTAATTATACCCAATTATTTTACTTATATAAATTGCTTGACCTCTGTAGACACTGAAGTTTGAGACTCCCGAACAGGTCAGTCTTCCCTGCTTTCTATACTATGTTGCTAATAATAGGCATAATTGGATTACAAGGTATAAGGTATTAAGCATTTCCCATACAACAAGTAAAATTCCCCCCAATGCATAAACGTTCATTTTATGCTTTAGGTACACAGTGCCTAAAGATGTAGAACAAGTTTAATTATACACTACTTAATATGAATTTCACAAGACAGTATAAAAAGCACTAGGAAGATCTAAGTTTCAAATTTTGATAGTCATCTCTGATAAGTAAAATTGCCACAGGAAAAAATGTATTTTGAATAACTCTACTAAAATGTTTCAAATAAATGAAAATATGTAAGCAAAAGATAAAACGCTCCATAAGAACAATTCATCAGTTCATACTTACTCCTTCATTTCTTTGGACGGGGAATTACATGCAGGAAGGAATGCTGCTGGGCTACTTAATTTATCCAGCGTACACGCTGTTCCTATGGCTCGTACCACTAACCCAGATTCGCCTTCCAGATCAAAACACTGTAAGTACCCAACAACTGCATTTCCTCTCATTTCAAGTACTTTTAAGCCAATCTTCCTCTGCAGTTCACCTACAAAAAAGGGAAGAAAATTCACTCAGCTTCTTATCTGTATGTTTCAAAACACAAAGCTGGGTATGGTGGTGATTTGAAAGAGTACAGAAAAATCACAGATTTTGAGAACTTGAAGGTAACCTAGAAGATTACCTGATACATACTCCTATAGTTAAGGAGGTAAGATATTATTAGCTACATTTTACAGATGTGCTAAGTAAGGTTCACTCATTCGTACATTCATTTACTAAATAATTTCTCACCATATACTGTGTGCCTCGCATTCTTTTCTTCTGTGCTAGAGATACAGAGGGGAACAAGAAAGATAAAGCCCTAAAACTAGTGGCATTTACATACTAGGGGGAGAAACAGATAAAAAACAAGTAAACAAGTATTACATATAATATAAATAAAATACATAGAATATACAGCACATAATATACTCTAATATATAAAAATATAATAAATTATATGATTTCTTAATATGTAGACTAAATACAATAAAACATAAATTAATATATTAACAGTAACATATTAACTATAATATGCATATGCATTCAAACATTAAATATTTATAAATATTTAAAATTGTATCAATTATATTAAAAATTTATAAATATTATGTACATGTTAATATATGTAATAAATTAATAACTATAAATATATCTACTTCTATTTAAATATGCAAATTTATTATAAACATATTTGTGTTTATTAATAACAAATATATGTATTATCTGATATATATGACAGAATGAATGTATGTGCGTGTGTGTGCATATGCAGTCACACACACATACATATAAATACAAACTTTAGATGGAAATAAGTTCTTCAAAGGAAAATAAATTAATGGGGTAAGAGTGGCAGGGGAGTAGGGGATTAAAGGAGGTATAAATTGTCAGAGAAGGACTATGAAAAGACATTTAAACAAAAAGCCTAGGGGCTCAGCAGTAAAGAATCTGCCCACAAGACAGGAAAAATTATCGATTACGCAGGAGACGTCGGTTCAATCCCTGGGTTGGAAGATTCCCTGGAGGAGGGCATGGCAACCCACTCCAGTATTCTTGCCAGGATAATGCCATGGACAGAGGAGTCTGGTGGGCTGCAGTCCGTGGGCTCGCAAAGAGTCAGACAACACTGAAGTAACTAAGCAAGCATGCAAACAAAAAGCCTCAGAGAAATCACCTAAGCTCTGACTACAAATAAACACTCAAAGGAGGAAAACTGCTTCCCACTATTCCACTTCATAAGCACAATTTCCTTTCATCACCTAGATAAAAAGGAACCATAAGCTTCTGATTCAGATTTCTTCTTGTTATAAGACAATAATGCACATGTGTTAAGCAGAATGGGGCCAAGGATAAGGAAACAGTTACAATTCATAGTCTTCATTGTAAAGTTTTAGTAACATGTCAAAAGGAAGTGAAGAATTTTGGAGGATTAAGTCAATCAGCCATGATGTTATTATTATTATTTTTCAAATACCTGACATTAAAGAAATGAGCCTCTGCCTGGCCTCATTTGATGCCCTTGGCGTGCGAATTCGATCAATCCATTGATACTCTGGGTCTTCATTGACCACAAGTTCTTCTACAAATCCATGAATTATTACAGCTCTATAGCACTTTGGAATAGATGTTGCTGTTAAAGAAAATTATTTATTATGCTCCGTTTATCACAAAGTTAAATTCAACCCTTTAAAAATGTACAACTAGTTCTTACCTTGTGGATACATACTACAAGAACATCTTTTACTGTGATAACCTCAGTGTAATCATAATAATACTTCCAATCAAACAGTCTCTTCTATTGATTCTAATGATTATTCTTAGAAACAATCATTTTCTTTCATGAGGCTTCTCACCTTTCTCATATAATGGCATAGTAGATAAAAACTTTATTTTTATAATATAGAAAACAGCTTCACACCATCTTAAACAGTATTCAATACAGAATATTTAAAAAGTCAAAATTAAACTGAGCTAAGTAGGTATTATACAAAAAATCAGAAAGCAGATGATGAATACCAAAAACTTCTAATTACTGGAAACCCTTTTAAAAAGTTCTGAACACCTCATAATGGAGGCTCAAAAATCAAACCATTACCTTTCTGACTTAATCTGAGAAGTCCCACAGGTTTGTAGTTCCTAATAATCCATGGCTCCAGGGCCAACTGGTTCAGTAGTCACTACACTACTTAACAGACTCATTCAGTACTGAGAATAACAAAGCTCCCTGGATTTATCAAAAAGGGGAGAATTCGAGAGTTCACACTTTCTTAACCAATAAAAAAAAATGCCATTAATATCAACATCTGGGAAACAAACCTGATGAGGCTACATGTGTGGTGTATTTACACTTAATTCATATGGGCTGTTCAAAATCAAACAACACTAACATGGAGCCATTTGTGGTAGAGTCATTAGTATCAAGCCATTCATGTACCTTGAAATTAACTATTTAGGAGTTTTCAACCTTGTTAGTTCAGGCTGGCTATGAATTGCCCAGAACTGCTTAATTGCGACCCCACATTTCATGGCATTCGCAGGGTTCCATACCTGTAGATGCTCATGTCGTTCTGGAGAGTACCATGGTACTCCACTCCTATCTTTCAGCATCCTATACCAGCATAAAATGCCACTGGATCTTTCTTTTTTGTGACAGTTATTCAAAGCTTAATTACAGTCAGATCTTTTACACATTTGACAAAAATAACTTGTTCTAATTTATGAAAAAAAATGTACTAGGCTGCTGCTGCTGCTAAGTCACTTCAGTCGTGTCCGACTCTGTGTGACCCCATAGACAGCAGCCCACCAGGCTCCTCTGTCCCTGGGATTCTCCAGGCAAGAACACTGGAGTGGGTTGCCATTTCCTTCTCCAATGCATGAAAGTGAAAAGTGAAAGTGAAGTCGCTCAGTCGTGTCCGCCTCTTTGCAACCCCATGGACTGCAGCCTACCAGGCTCCTCTGTCCGTGGGAATTTCCAGGCAAGAGTACTGGAGTGGGGTGCCATCGCCTTCTCCAGTACTAGGCAATAAAATATTAATTTTTATAGAATAAGACAAATATGTGAAAATTATTTTAAGATTTTACAAGAGTAAAACTCAAACTAGATGAGTAGCTTGCAATCCTCTCTATAAGTTAATGTCCTGTAATTATGCTTTTTAAATAATAATTGTGCTTTTTAAAGCCATGTGAGACTTCTGCAAGATATACATGTCCATCCACCACAAATGGTTCCACATCTATATTGTTTCATTTTGAATAACCTATTTGAATTAGGTCTGAATATTCCACACATGTAGCCTCATCAAACATGTTTTCCAAATGTAGATATTAATGGGATTTGGGATTTGTCTTCACTGATTGAGAAAGTGCAACAAGTTCTCTCCCCTCGTGTTGTCTCTGACCACTGATTACCTGCTGACGTCAAGGTAGTGTAGGCTACGTTCAAATACAGTATATCAGCTGTTTTATATCACAATGTTTTATATTACACATGGGCTCACACCCAGTTTAAGAATGCACTGATTTTCTTTCAACATGTAGCCTAGATGAACTGTGGGCTCATTCTCTATATTTCAGTTTGGGTTTATTCCCTTAATTATTGCATTTTGAGTAAAGACTGTACCAAATGCTAGCATACTTTGCATTCCCATATCTAATTTCTCTAAGGCTGAATTAATTTGTTGCATTGCAGGAAAAAACTTTTCACCTTTATCTTCAATCTTGTTTCCAGTCATTCTTAGATATTTCTTATGTAGTGCTTTACCAATCAATTCTCCACCTCAAACCCAATATCACTAAACATAAGGTTTAAGTAAATATTGTCTCATTAACATATGGATTCTTCTTTAAAACTTTGGAAAAAGATGCAAAAATCTTCAGCTGTTACTCTTTCTAATGGTATTAAGTATTGTAACCAGCAGTGATTAATGTAATTCCCTCTAATCACGCTCTGTGGGCCTGGGCGGAGGCTGGCATAGAGACTAGAGAAGTCAGGGAAGCGGGGAACAGCCAAAGGCAGCCTCCCTGCAGGCCACAGTGACATCGTCATGACAACTACATGCACAGACATGCCCTACTGGATTTTTCTAGAAAAAACTTTCTATGAACTTGTGAAAAATTGGCTATCATCTACTTTAAAATAAGTTTCCAGAGCTACAGCAATTAGTTCTGAAAAACTAGCAATTTTCTCTTTGACATTAAGACCAAAGTATAACAGGTTTTCTGTTAGCCTTCTGAAATATTAATTTGATTTCTTACATTTAACACATTTATTAATACATTTTTGTATTTATTAATATAAATATGTATAAATTAACAAAATTTCTCATATTTATTAATAAATGTATTAAATTTCCTGTCAAATGAGTAATAAAATATATTTACTTACTGCAGAAGAACTTGACTCCACATGATGACTGCCTGAATCGATTTAAATCATTGAAGAGGTCTACTTTGACAACTACGTTGATTTCCCCACGGATACCTGTAATTTCAAAAGGAAAATCAAGTTTATACCTTTAGAAGATAAAGTATAATTAAATAATCAGCAAATAAATGCCAATTAATGATTTTAAAATAATGTATCAATCAATAGCAATGCTAACCTTGTTTCCCATTTTTATTCTATAGATGCTCTATTTAAGTAAATACTGTTCCCAACTTATTTTACTATTTTAAATATCAGCAAAAATACAGAATATGAATAATGTCACAATACACACAAATCTCATCAAATATCTTACCTTCTCTTACAATAAACTACTATCGATGGAATTGCCAGGTCAAAAATGTAAAATAGGCAGAAAAGTGCAAGACTGTAGGCAGAAGTATCTGCCAGTTTCTTATGAGTCCATCTGCCCTTTTAAAGAGATGACATTATTTTTAGGTTAGTGGTTCTCAACTTTTTGATCACTGGGCCCCTCTAATCTCAAAAACTATTGAGGATCTCAAAGAGTCTTTGTCTATGTGAGTCAAAACCTATCTTCAATATTTAACATGTTACAAATTTAAACTGAAAATTCAGAAAAATATTTACTTATTACTTCATTTAAACAGGAAATCCACTTATGACAAAATAAACATTTTTATAAAAATAACTATATTTTGAAAAACAAAAAAATGTTTAACGATAGAGTGGCATTACATTTTTTCGAACCTCTATAGTGCATAACTTAATGAAATATTTAGATTCTCATTTCTGCTCTGCATTCAGTGTGGTAACATGATATTATCATAAGATACCTCTAGAAAGCTCCATTGTACCCTCTTAAGAAAATGAGGCTAAAAATGGCAAATGACATACATATAAGTATCATGCCAAAAACAGTTCTTATCTCACTTCGCAGGGCCTATGAAAGTATCTCAGGGACACACAGATGTCCCTAGACCATACTTTGAGAACTTTACTTTAGTTAACAAAAGGCCTTTGAACACTTTTCTTCCTTTCATGAATGTTTACGCAGAAAAGTTTCAAAATCATTCATTTTAAAGTATGTTTTAGAAACAGAGTACTAATATTAGATGATTTTCAAATGATGTATTTGCTTATTATATTGCACAAATTCAGCAAGCATTATTCCAAACTATGGTCAGAAAAGTTACAATTCTACCAACAATACATACTACCACATGTCTATTAAAACAAAAGCCATATTTTTTAAAAAAACAAGTTTAGCACAAAAGTCTTTAAGACAAATTAAAAGACTGTGAGGACTTCCCTGGTGGCCCAGTGATAATACAGGGGACATGAGTTCAAATCCCTGGCCCAGGAAGATCCTATACGACACCCAGGGCAAGTCTATGCACCACAGCTGCTAAGCCCGAGCTCTGGAACCCGCGAGCCACAACTACTGAAGCTCAGGCACCTGGAGCCCATGCTGCATAACAACAGAGAAGCCCTCGCTTACCTCAACCAGAGAAAAGCCCATGCAGCAACAAAGACCCGGCACACCCAAAAATAATTTTGAAGAATTAATTTTTAAAAAAACACTGTGACTTATTTTCTTAAAATGTACTACTTACCGTGAATGGTATCATAAATTGGAAACCATCCTGAGATGACAGTTGCAGCCTCACTGTAGAGTAAAGGATCAATGTCAATGTACACTTTACCGATGGCATCATTTGCACTATACGTATCATGGTCAAGAACTGTGATCTGCAGAGGTTCATCTTGTAAATCTTCATCATCCACCTAAAAAAGGATACTATAAAAGTTAAATCTTATAATAAAAGTATAATAAAAATCTTATAATAAAAATCTTCATTACCATAAATGTATGCATAATGTAAAAGATTACTTATCTCTGGGAAAAAATAAATCGTACAGATTTATCTGTAAATAAAGGTAGAGAGACTAGTCATGAGAGAAATGCAAAAGAAAACCAATGAGATACCACCTCACATTACATTCTTTGTATTAAAATGGTCATCAAGTCTGGTGAAGTCTACCTCCAAAATCTAAGTATCTTCCTTTGGTGGTTAAAATATGAAACAGTTCAAAGTAAAAGAATGCAAATGAGCTTTAGCCATAAGAAATCAAACTCACCTCATTCATAATAAAAATGCACTTTAAAATTATATAATAATTTATATAATTTATAGGATAATTTTTTAATTAAATTATCCTATTAGGATGACTTACATTTTTAAAATAAATAAATATGGACAAGAATATGGAAAAACTGAAACTCTCAAGACATGCTGGTGGGAATGCAAAATGGTGCAACCACTGTGGAAAAGTTTGGCAGTTCTTTAAAAAGCTAAACACAGAAATTACCATATGACTCACACTCCACTTCTAGGTATATACCCAAAAGAACTGAAAACAAAGATTCAAACAGATCCTTGTATACCAGTGTTCACTGGTGTGGCATTAATCACAACAGCCGAAAGGCAGAAACAAATCCAAGTGTTCAACAACAGATGAGAATAAACAAAATATGGTATGTTCATAAGATGGAATATTATTCAGCCATAAAAAGAAATGAAATTTGGATACACACTGCACAACACAGAAAAACCATGAAAACATCATGTTAAGTGAAAGAAGCCACACACAAGAGGACAAATACTTATGATTCCACTTTTATGAAATACTTACACAGGCAAATTCAGAGACAGAAAGTAGATGAGAGGCTACAAGGGGCAGGGGAGAGAAGGGCACAGGGAGTTGGTGCTGAATGAGGAGTTTCTCTGAAGTGACCAAAAAGTTTGGGAAATAGTGGTGATGCTTGCATATCATTGTATGCAGGTAAATGCAATTAATGCTGTTGCACTGTACACTTAAAAATGGTTAAAATGGTAATATTTATGATATATTTTTACAAAATTCAAAAACTTTTAATCTGTACACAGTTTGTAAGTGATTTTTGGTATATGCTAAAATCCAGAGGAAACAATATAACAATACCTTTTTAACCTGGGCTCTCCTATTCATACACCATTTTTCTAAACTGTAACATAATTTTTTGGAAAATTCAATATTCCTAGGGCTTCCCAGCTGGCACTAGTGGTAAAGAATATGCCTGCCAATGCAGGAGATGCAGGTTTGATCCCTGGGTTGAGAAGATGCCCTGGAAGATGCAACCCATTCCAGTATTCTTGCCTGGAGAATCCCATGGGCAGAGGCCAACGGGGCCAAAAAGAGACACAATTGAGTGACTGAGCACACACATAGGAAATATTTTGCTGGTGTAGAAAAACTACAATACCTGAAATAAAAAGTAGTGCAATCATTCCTGGGGAGGGGAGAAAAAAGGGTCATACCAAAAATACACACACTAAAGATGCTGACATTTAAAAACTTACCTCAAATTTAAACCACTCTGAGTTCCACTGAGGGTTGAGGGACTTGAGATACACATCTGTTTTAAAGGTGGTATTACCAAATTTTACCTAAAAACAAATGAGAAACAATTCAAATATAAAGATCAAAAATGTGAATAAAAATAAAATTTAATGTCAGCTAAGCAATGGGAAGATTAACCATGCAGGGGGGAAAAAGACAACTATCCCTGAGACGAAAGGGGAGAAAACAGGATAGGCCTAGGTAAGTTGATAGATTACACCTGGGAACAAGGGAACAAGGGCTCGCCCACTGTTCTGTTTGACTAGCTCTGCCGATCCCTGGGTCAGGAAGATCTCCTGGAGGAGGGCATGGCAACCCACTCCAGTATTCTTGCCTGGAGAATCCCCAAGGACAGAGGAGCCTGGTGGGCTACAGTCCATGAGGTCACAAGTGTGGGACACGACTTAGTGGCTAATCCACCACCAACTCCGTATGGAGGAAGTACTCAACACAGCCTTCACTAAACAGGAGCTTAAACAAAAGAGCAAAGTCTTAAGGGTGGGAAGGGGAAGTGAAGTCGCTCAGTCATGTCCGACTCTTTGCGTCCCGTGGACTGTAGCCCACCAAGCTTCTCCATCCATGGGATTCTCCAGGCAAGAGTACTGGAGTGGGTTGCCATTTCCTTCTCCAGGGGATCTTCCCGACCCAGGGATCGAACCCAGGTCTCCCACATTGCAGTCAGACGCTTTAACCTCTGCACCACCAGGGAAGCCTCTTAAGGGTGGAGGACCAGCAAAACAAAATCAGAAGGTAAAAAGGACAGCTGTCTTACCAGCTCATCAAGGGAATCCAGAACTACAGACTATTATTACAAGAACTTAGTAACATATACTCCTCTATTTTCTTACTTCCTCATATTTGTTATTTTTAAACATCTTTACTTGTGTATACATCAATTCACTTCAGTCACTCAGTCGTGTCCCACTCTTTGCGACCCCATGAATTGCAGCACACCAGGCCTCCCTGTCCATCACTAACTCCCGGAGTTCACCCAAACTCATGTGCATCGAGTCCGTGATGCCAACCAGCCATCTCATCCTCTGTCCTCCCCTTCTCCTCCTGCCTCAATCCCTCCCAGCATCAGTGATCAGCAATATACTATAGTCATTAAGGGTTTTATGTTCCTACGTTAGGGGACAATAAAAAGGGTTGGATGGGGAGTCTATCTGGTTTCACACTCAGTCTTGGCAGGCACTAAATCAAAAAGAAAAAGCAAATAAGAAGGAAATGAAGAAGATGGAAAGCAGGCTAAATACCTGGGACGTTTCTAACAAAGAATGGAGATTGTGAAACCTCAGACTGGACTTGAGAAGCGGTCAGGAAGCTTAAGAGCAAAACAGATAAGAAACTACTTCCTAGACTGTCTCATCTTTCCTAAATTTGATCTTGCCAAGCTCTTTCCCAATTCTATCAGTTTTCACCAGTATGTATCTCCCACCCTCAAAATTCACTAAAGGTTTATCCCAATACCCAGCAAAGAATTTTGCACATTGTAGATACTTAGAAAATGCTGGTTCAGTCAGATTACCCATGAAATCTCCTTTCCTCCCTGACTTACAATCCTACTTTTGGTATTACAATACTGGCAGACATTAACGTTTAATCAGTCCAGAAAATATTCTAAAAGCAAAATACCCAAAACTATGGTCACTATCTTCTGTACATTTTATCATACAATTTGAATTATCAGGGATGATACCTACCTACCTAGGTAGTTGCATCAGAGGGTAGAAGAAGTTTAAGAAATTACACAAAAATAGTAAGTTCTTGCATGGTGAGTGTGCTTAGTTGCTCAGTCGTGTCTCACTCTTTGAGATCCCATGAACTGTAGCCAGCCAGGCTCTTCTGTTCATGGAATTTTCCAGGCAAGAATACTGAAGAGGGTTGCCATTTCCTACTCCATCAGCCATGGTAAGGACTATGATAAATAAGAAACTGAGGAAAAGGGTTTGCCAAACATGTCACAAACAGCTAATCTCCTTGATTTCTAACAAGTTCCTACAAAGCAGTAAGAAAAAGATCAATAAACCAACTGAAAATAGGATATTCAAAGAAATGGAAACATGGATGTCTTTTTAATGTATCAAAAGATGAAAACAAACTAAACCATGTTGACCACTTAGGCTGGCAGAGGTCAAAAAGTCTGAAAAAACAGTGTGAGTGAAAAGTTTCATACTCATACTCTTGTTGCTCTAAGTGCAACTTTGAACCATCTTCACAAAGTGCAATCTGACCACATTTATCAAAATGTTAAATGCCCATACCCTTTAAATTCATACAGAAATGCACAATGACATATACAAGCAGCATTATGGTGGCAAATGATTGGAAGTAACCTAGATGTCCATCAGTTGGGAACTGGCTAAATCAAGTATGGGAAAGCTGCGTGATGCAGTGCTAAAGAGAAAAATGAAGCTGTTCCCCAAACACTAGTACAGAACAATGTCTAAGGGCCCAGGTTTGATCCCTGGTCGGGGAACTAAGATCCCACATACCACAACTAAGCCCGTGTGTTGCAAGCAGAGAAGTCTGTGTGCTGAACCAAAGAGCCCAGTGCAGCCAAAATAAACTGAATTTAAAAATTAAAAAAAAAAAAGGAACAGTGTCTAAGATACATCTCTACTGCAGGGCAGTGTGTATGGCATTCTTTGTGGAGGAAAAAAATGACAAAATGTCATAAGGCATATGACACATGCCTATACGTGCACAGATTATTTCTGAAAGGACACACAACAAATGCTAACAGAGGCCGCTCAGCAGAGCAAGACAGATCAGCTGAAGGAGAGGCAACGAGAGGCCGACTCATTTTGTACCTGTTGAATTTTGACATGCATGTATGTTACCTGTTTTTTAAATGGGCTATTTTAAAAGTCAAAAACATCAAAAATAAAACTAAATTCAAATGGCAAAAACTCTGTTTAGGTTCAAATTATAGAACTCTGAATTCACCTCCAGGAATTTATCCTAAAGAAGTACTTTCACATGTGGCTCCTCCTCCAAAAAATACACAAAAACCTAGTGACAACAAGAAAGGGACTAAATCACATACTCCCTACTAAAGAACGGAGTTGACTATATATGCTGTGAGGGGAGTATGTCCATGGCATAATAACTGAAAAAACCAAGAAACATGATATGTAAAAGTTGCTTTTTTTTTAGAGGGAGGAGTAGATAGATACATGCCAAAAAAGAGACAGCAGTGATCTCTGAAGAAGGAACTGATAAGGGAGCAGATGACACAGTACAGTGCTGTAAGAAGTACGGGGCTTTCAGGGTTCCTTCTGAGTATCTGGATCTTTTGTTACAGGAGTTATTCATGCTCAGTTATCTCTCAGTACCCAGGTATTGGTTCCAGGACTCCTCCCTAACCCTCGCCCAACCCCCAGATATCCAAATCCGTGGATGCTCAGGTCCCTTATATAAAATGGTACAGCATCTGTGCATAATTTCCTGTACACTTTAAATCATCTCTAGTCCAGAGGGTCGCAAAGAGGACACGGCTGAAGCTGTGTGCTAAGTCACTTCAGCCGTGTCCTCTTTGCGACCCTATGGACTGTGGCCCACCAGGCTCCTCTGTCCAAGGAATTCTCCAGGCAAGAATACTGGAGTGGGTTGCCACTTCCTCCTCCAAAATGCTATGTAAATAGCTGTAAATATAACATATATGTATGCTAAGTCACTTCAGTCCTGACTCTGTGACTCTCTGGACTATAGCCCGCCAGGCTCCTCTGTCCATGGGATTCTCAAGGCAAGACTATTGGGTTGCCATTCCCTTCTCCAGCGGATCTTCCCAACCTAGGGATTCAATTCTACCCTTGTCTCATGTCTCCTGCAATGGCAGGTAGGTTCTTTACCGCTAACGCCACCTGGGAAGCCCATACTATGTAAATAGCTGCCACACACAAAAAATTCAAGTGTTGCTTTTTGGAACTTTCTGGAATTTTTTTTTCCAAATATTTTCTACCTGCAGTTGGTTGATTCCAAGGAAGCAGACCCCAGGGGCATGAAGGGGCCAACTGTATTACTGTGTAACTATCTTTTTACTTTTAAATCACAAATGTAAAAGAAATGAAATGAGGAAAAAGACCCCTCAGAAGAAGCATGCTTACTACTTCTCTAACGTTTATTTCATTTCAATATTCAAAATACCAAAGAAATATTTCTTTTTTAATTTACCTAAAAACTACTTTATCTGAAGTAAAATATCATTAGGATTCATAATACCATTCAACACCATTCAAAAGCCAAATGTACCCAAGGGTTTTGGCTCAACTGCCAAAAACCAGCATATCATTCCCTAAGTTATGATTTTTGCACTCTCTTAAGTTCTGTCTCACTACAGTATAGTGCCATAACCTGCTTTTTTTTGGGGGGGTGGGTTTGGGGTGGGGGACGGTCAACTGCCCATTCCATCTATGTAAAAATCTAATAGTCCCCATACTACTCTAAACCAACAAAAGATTTTTGAAGAAAAAGGCTAGAGCGGGTACTCTGCCAACATTGCGGTGATTCCCCACCGGCTAGAGCGGGTACTCTGCCAACATTGCGGTGATTCCCCACCTACTAAGGAAGAATCAGAGTTCATTTGGTCTTATTTAATTCAAAGGCGATTTTATTACTCAGCAATTAAATGAATGCCTCACCATTTAGCTACAGAACATCAGGGATTTTAACGAGATTCCCTGGTAAGGTAAAGGCATTCTCTTTCCCCACTCATTAGCTAAATTACCTTGAGAAAGTTATTTAACCTGTTATTTAAAGCTGCTTCCTCCTCTGAAAAGAGGAGCTGCTGTAAGCATTAGTCAGGATAATGCATGTAGAGACCTAGCAAAATGTCTGGTAGAAGATGCTCATTAAATATTTATTTCTTTTCCTCTCCCAGTTCCTTCAAAGGCTCCTGGGCAAACACAAAATGATAATGTAGTTTAGCAGAACAGTTTGTAACATGTACATTAATACTGGGATTTATTTTGATTAACACTTCCCTTGTACAGAATGCCATCCCATTCATCCTGGAGACTCTCATTTAATAATCATCTTTAAGTACTACTTGGTCTTCACTGGCTTCCTGAAAGCCTCACATCATACACAGCAGAAATTCCTTCAACCAATACAACCAGGACCAATAACTGAATAGTCAGTCAAATAATCTGGTTAGATCAGATAATAACTAAAAATGATACAAGCAGTAAACATTTTCAAATAAAACAGGAAAACAAATATTCATTTCTCTATCTTTTATCATAAGACTAAAGGCCTCATCTTTGAGTAAGGATCCACTGCTGATAGTTCTGTGGCATCTTTTTTGCGTAAACAACACTCATAATGTATCATCTGTGTTTGCCAGTTTGCGTTTCCTTATAATGTGGTAGACGGACTTCCCTGGTAGTCCAGTGGCTAAGACTCCACACTTCCGATGCAGGGGGCCCAGGTTCGACCCCTGGTCAGGGACCTAGATCACACATATCATAGCTAAAGACCTGGCGCAGCCATATAAACAAATAATTTTTTTTTTCATGCAGTAGACTTAAAATTGCTGGTAAAAAAACTATGGATAGAGAATACTCATTTTAAAATCTTCATCTAATTCAGGAGTAATTTTTAGCAACTGTATCCATAAGTCTTTACACAGCATTATCGACTTCATCATCCCACTTAAATCACTGATTTGTATGAGGTTTAAACAAATAACAATAACAAATGGAGTTGGCATAAACAGGGTAGGGAATAAACACAACTGCCTCTTAGTAATATATCAAAACTGATGGGAAAAACAAGCACACTGGAGCAGAATCTAATGATACGAGGTCTTCAAAAATGTGTTTACGGCAGAAATGCAGAGCATTGGAGACCGTAATGAGTCAGCTGGTAGAAACTGGTTAAGAGAGCATCCACCTTACAGACTTCTCCCCCTCCTTTTCAGACCACTTGGCAATCTGTATCCATCTGAGCCACCAGGGGGCCCGTATCCCCTTTACTCAGCCAAATTTTATTTCCCACTTCTATTCAACAAGAACCCTCTTTTCAATTACATGTGCTTTATCCCCTCCTTTTACTTTTATCAAGTTTGTCCTATTCATCCAAAAAATGCTCCCTTTTCCTCTCTGCCTGTGTAAATGTTACCATCCTTCCAGTCCAGCACAAAGGCTTCTTATCACCAGCCCAGACTTCATTATGCTCCTTTCCTATGCATTCATACAGTGCTTAGAGTCTACCCCATACAATGTATCCCTTTATTATACCGTAATCCTTCGTTATCCCCTTTTTCCTGCATTAATCTTTCCCTTTCTGCTGGATTATTCCTACTAGCACACAAATATGTTCTAATATCTTCTAATTTATTTTTTAAGTACTAAAAGCTGCATAGCCCCTCAATATCACACTATTTCTCCTCTCCCCTCACAGCCGGTTTCTTGAAACAGCTGCCTATTCATGCCACCCCTACTTCCTTACTCCTGTGTACAGTGCGTGTGTGCTAAGTCGCTTCAGTTGTGTCCAACTCTGTGATCCTATGGACTGTAGCCCACCAGGCTCCTCTGTCCATGGGATTCTCCCATGGAGTAGGTTGCCATGCCCTCCTCCAGGGGATCTTCCCAACCCAGGGATCGAACTTGGGTCTCTTATTATGTCTGCTGTCTTGGCAGGTGGGTTCTTTACCACTAGCACCACCTGGGAAGCCCTCTGTGTACTTACTTTACTACAGTATGGGTTTCTGGCCTTGTCACTCCTTCTGAGTGTCAATGCCGTCTGAGACATTACTTTCCTGATTCTCTCCTAAAATCACTGGCTGACGGTATGTTTCCTTCCCACCATCCTCAACTTCTAATAAATTCTTAATGTCAGATTCGTTCAAGGATCCATCTTTCTTCTTGCTCCCTCTTCTCTCCCCCTTAGTCAGTGGTTTGCAAAAGGGACAGACTAACTTCTAATGGAACTTTAAAAATTGCCAGCGGGTATTTTTGGGACAAACAGTAGTAGTATTAAGCGAAGAAGAGCAGAGATGCTAGGTGTCCTGCAATTCAAGAGACAGTCCCCAACAATGAAGACTTGTCCCATGTCATGACTACCAAATGTCCCCACCAATAGCCAGATGGGTCAAAAACCAACCTAGAACCTAACTCAGTTTTACAAATATAAGTATTGTAATGTGGTTTAAATATACACTCACTTTAATATACATAATTGTCAAGAAATATGACTACTGTGAAAATGAGTGGACAACCTTTCCCCCATGAGCTGACTATTTTGGAAAACCAGATCACCTATGGCCATGAAGGGCCATCTGAGATGCCAGCACTACACAGCTGTCTCACTCTGTGCGAGGAGCAGCTGTGTGCAGGAGATGGTACATGGAGGTGACGTATTTGCTATCCTGAATCCCCGCTTTATTTTCTCCACATGGGGCACTTCTCACCACCTTGCATAGTGTCTCTCTTACTTAACAATTTTCCTCATTAACTCTCTCCTCCCACTAAAACCTAAGTTCCATGGCTACAGAAATTGTTTTGCTCACTGCTCTATCCTTGCATGCTGTACTATAGCCAGTACAGTATCTGATATACACAAAGCCTCAATAACTATCATGGACTCAATCTGACTACTTCATGTCTTCTACTATGGTCATTAACAAGTATGTCTGTATTAAAATACATATTATAAAATACTTTTATTCTGTATCATATTACAGTTAGAGCATTCTATTGATTCTTTAGAATTGTAAGCATGTAAAGATAGTAAAGAGAAGATTCCAAAATACCTGCTATATAAACACGAGATTGGGCCTCACAGAGTTGAGAAGTACTGGACTGTGGGAGCTTATTTTTAACTCATACCTCTCTTCAAAACACCATACTCACAAATCCAACCTTTTTTTCCTCAATAACTCCAATTAAAGGACCCAAGGACACTTCAAACTGAACATGCCCAAACGGAAGCTTATGCTCAACCCACTCAGTCAATCTCTCTGAATCCCATGGAGACTGAGAAAATTACCCCAGTAACACCAGAAAGCTAGGAATCATCTTGACATCTCCCTTTCCCGGGCCCCTACTCCAACCTACCAAGTCCTCTACTGTCTATTTTCAAAGTATATCTGGAATCCATCCACTTCTATTACCAAAACCATCACCCTGACCCTCACGATCTCTTTTTTGAACTATTATGAAATCTAACTAGTTGCCTGCTTTTGCTCTTTCCCCTCTGCAGTCCATTCTCCAGACAGTAACAGAAATACTCATCTTAATAAGTGCTTCCCACTGAACTGAGAATCAAAACCAAACTTCAGTCATGGCCTCTAGGATCCTGCACAATTGGCTCCCTGATTAACTGTCCAGTGTTATCTCACAGCACTCGCTCCCTTCCCTTACTACTTGCCAGCACACATCTCTTCCCTCACTTCCTGAAATAAGCAAATCCTCAGGATCTTCCCTCTGCTGAGGCTTTCTTCTCCTCCAGCCTCTCTACTACACACACATACACCGCCACCGCCACCGCCACCGCCACCGCCACCGCCACCACTACCAAGCAGCTATTCCTTCACATCCAGCAGGTCTGTGGCTAGCTGGCACTTTCTCGGGGGCCTCCCTTGATAATCCAACCTAAAGTTCCAGAGATGATTCTTCTTTTTTAATAGTTACTGACAATTAGAAAACTGTATCTGCGTATATTTATTTTTTTTACTCCAGGACAGTGACTATGCAAAATTAAACTTTTAACAGTCTACTACTTCGAAAAGGGTACAAGTACATGGTATTTAAATTTTTTTTAAACCTTTTATTTTCGATTGGCATACAGCCAATTAACAATGTCATGGTAATTTCAGGTAACCTGAAAATCTCCTGAGATTCTCTATCACTTTTCTTTCATGACTCTCACCATGATTTCTAATTATAAATTTAATTTTCCTTTACTTTTTAACGTCTGGTTCTCCCACCAAAATATACAGTCCATAAAAACAGGAACCAAGAATATTTTATTCACTATCACATACACAGCAGCTAGACTGGTGACTACCACAAGGCTTGGCAAACAGCAGACACTCAGTAACTACTTGTTGAAAGAAGGAATGAATGAGTCACCATTAAATCCAACTCCTCCTTCTCCAGCAAACACCATTTGTTTCCAAGGCCTGAGAATGTTACCTTAGAAACGTCCCTCAAATCTTTCTCCTTTAATTCATTCCCACTATCATCTAAACATGCACACATTGTCTGGATAATTTTACCACCTTCTCAACTGATCTCCCTGCCTCGTCTCTCATCTATCCAGTCTATCAATAACATCACCATTCAAGTCATCCTAGAAAGAAACAACCTAATAGAAAAATGATCTTATTTCATTTCTGCTTGAAAAACTTCCCCAGACTACCCTACACTCACAAAATACAGGAAAATGCCTTTAATACAAAAAATGAGGTTGGTGCAAACCTACCTTTCTAGCTTTAACCCCCACAAAGCTCCACTACCCACATATCCCTTCTGACACCAAGCACATCACAAACCAAGTTGGTCTCCTCACACACCACGTATCCCACTCTGTGCCTTTGATGTTCTGCGCCTTTCCAATCTGCCTGGAAAATTCTGGATATTCTACAAAGCCTAGCTCCAATGTCTCTTTTTTAGGAAAACCCCCTCAACCTTCAGAGACAGAATTAAGTTTCCAGAGTCTACAGAAACACGCATCATCTTGTCTGGAATGGCGGTATGAGCACAGTGGATCAACAGACCACAAGGCTATGGAGAAATACAAGGTTAAGTTACCTCTGGCAAATTATTTAGTGTTCCTAGGCTTTTTTCAAGTTGTAGAGCATTTTTAATTGTAAAAACAGTCAATACAGGTTGACAGTGCAAATGCTATCTCAGAACATTTTCCCCTGGCTCCTGAATTTGCCGGGTTCCTTTGTACCAGCAAGTCTTCATAGCATTTCTCAGGTATCATGATTCTTTTCAGATATGTTTTAATTGATTATATGTATATATTGCTTGGAAACAAAAGTCCATATGATATTAAAACAAACCAATCTACTGTGTCCTTCTGGTACTTCCACTGTAAATGGGAAATAACAATACAACAGTAAGACTGATATAAAGGCTGGGTTGTGTGTTAGTTGTGCACTCATGTCCAACTCTGCCAGCCCACGGACTGTAGCCCTCAGGCTCCTCTGTCCGTGGAATTCTCCAGGCAAGTATACTGGAGTGGGTAGCCATTCCCTTCTCCAGGGGATCCTCGCAATGCAAGGATCAAACCCGGGTCTCCTGCGCTGCATGCAGCTTCTTTATGCCTGAGCTCACAGGGAAATCTGATATAAAGACTAAGATGTAAGACTAAAATTTAAGATATAAAGACTAACAATTGAAAAATACTTAGCACAGACCTGGCAATAAAAAGACTCAACACATGTCAGCTACTATTTATTAACCTAAATTGTGCAGGTCAGTCTCTGATATACCTGAAAGCAAAGACTATGCTTTTGCAATCCGTGCAACCCCATAACTTATCATCTGGCCCCAAAACATACTCAGTATCTGTTTCTCAAATAAAAATGAAGTTGAGACTAAGCATGTCAATGTTTGTGTCAATATTTGACTAGGTTAGAGAATCTTTAGGGACCGTGAACAGTATTTTATATTGAGATGGAATCAGGCTGTATATTATCATGTATCTATCAACTTGAAGCATTAATAGCCCAAACAATTACTGTTCTAATGTTCTGGCTCGTCCTGACAATTTTTTATTACAGTATTACTAGGCTTCTTTCAGACTCTGGATTATTAACTTTCCGCGCCCCAGGCCTGTGCTAATTTGCATGAGTTTTAAACTAATCATTAGATTTAAAAAGCAATTTTGCAATTTAAACCCATGGCACTTAATTGGCTTCCTACCTCAAGGCACTAAATTACCCTGAAACAGCTCATCAGACCTACCAGTCTATACAAGAGCAGAAAAGTGTTACACTTGGGTTTCAGAACTTGCACTGATGATTCAGAAATCACTATGTTAAAGAGGAGATCGCCTTGCAGCTCTCCCGTGTCCATAACAGACTGTATCTACATTCTTAAACATCTCCATCACTCTAACATTAAAAAACCAGGCACCCTCCCCCCAGAGAAGGGTGGATGTGGGTGTCTGTGTGTGTGTTTCAGTGGCCGCCTGGCCACGCCTTGGGATCTCCTGACTGGCGGGTGACCTGTTAGGAGTCCTGACATCAGGGTCACCCCTGCAGACACAGCAGTAACAGCCTTCCCTCGCGGCTGAGCGTGCCGCTGACGCCTGCGAGCCGTGCACCCATTACAAGGGCTGCAGTCTCAGCAGTCAGCTCTCCAGGGAGGGCTGGCCAAGCACCGCACCCTGCAGGCCGGTGGGCGGGGAACGGGCTGAGGGACTGCGGGCGAGGTGGCCAGGATCCTTCACAGGGCTTGGCGCTCCCTGTGTTTGGAGGGGCAGGACCTTGCACCAACCTCCACGAAGGCATCAGTCAGGTCACTAGCTCGGTCCATCACTGGTAAATGGCGCCCGGCCACGATTTTCACCTTCAGCTTCCCAGGCATCGTCTCGGCTTCGGCCTCTTCTTGGGCTCCTGCAGACACAAACAAGCGAGTCTGCGCCGAGCGCCCAGCCTGGGAGGGGGAGGGGCGGGAGCGCGCGGGGAGCAGCGCGCGGCCGCGGGGACGCGCGGGGTAACTGACAGAGGAGGGCGCGCGGGGGCGCGCTGCGCCGCCTGGTGCTACTTACTCTTGGAGGAGAAAGGGGGCCTTCCGGTGCGGGAACTTAGGCCTCATTCCGGAGAGGCAGGCGGAGGAGTGGCCCCGATGGAGGCTTCTGCCCGAGCTCCACAGCGCTGGCAAGAAAAGCAGAAGCCAGTCGACATCCCGTTGAGCCGCTGCCGCCCCTACTAGTGTTTCTCCTCCCCCCAAAATGGCGGCTCCCGGGGCGGGGGAGGAGGCATCGATTGCTCGGCGCTCGGCCCACCTCGCAGAGGAGATGCGAAATTGGCTGAGAGCAGATGAGAGGCGGGACGGACTTCGAGGAAGCGGAGGGCAGGGAAACTGGTGGAGCTCCGCATCATCCAGCGAGCGCGGGCTGTAGGTTGGAGCACAGCTGCTTCCGGAGAGGAAGCCGGTCTACGGGTCAAGGGCGGACCGCAGGTGCTGCTCCTAACTTCGCGGGCCGTTACCTTCCCGGCTGCCAGCGCCGAATTTCCAAACGGCCAGGAGAGACCCGGCAGCAGCAGAGACGGATAGAGGAGCCGTTTCAGTTGGCCTTTGACGACCCTCTAGTAGTTTGTGAAATCAGCTTAACTGGTTTCTACCTGGAAGGGCTAGTTTTTGTCTTATATGAAATAGAGTGAGATATTTCAGGAACCTCTCGGGTAGTCGAGTAAGTATTGGAGTAAGATAGTCGAGCATCCTATAGTAACATTCTTTATTCAGTCATATACACGTGTACTGGGTTACAGATGTTAAGGTAGATTTTGGACGGAAATTTTTTGAAATCCAAAGGCACTTCTTGCAGGAATTTGCCTCGTACCCTTAGGTCATCTCAGGCTGGTCATGCTGGCCATAAATCGGGCCAATAAATCAGGAGACGAGTTGTTGGAACAAGAAATAACGATTTTAATTGGAAAGTTAGCAGATTGAGAAGATGGCCGACTAAGGCCTCAAAAAGCTACCTCTCCTTAATCTCAATTCAGGCGCCTTTTATACAGAAGTGGGAGAGGGGCCCACTCTGTTAGTGTTAGTCGCTCAGTCTTCTCTGACTCTTTGCGACCCCATGGACTGAAGCCGGCCAGGTTCCCCTGTCCATGGGATTCTCCAGGCAGGAATACTGGAGAGGGTAGCCATTCCCTTCTCCACAGTATCTTCACGAACCTGGGTCTCCCATATTGCAGGCAGTTTCTTCACGGGTCTGAGCCACCAGGGAAGTCCAATCGCTGAGCAGAACCAGTAACAGCTGCGGGCTGACAGTTGCTCCCTGTCAGTTGCTTGGGGGAGGAGCCAATTGCGGTGCTAACCAATGGCTATAGAGCTGAGCTGCTATAGCTTGCCCCTGCCCTGACACTGTTATAACTTCTTGAAGGAATTTGCCCTCCACTCTTAGTTCGTTTTAGTGTGGTTATTAAGCATCCAAAGATCTACAATTCTAACGGAATTTCAGGACCTCCTACCATTGGAAATTGGGCTTCTCTGGTGGCTCAGATAGAAAAGAATCTGCTTACAATGCAGAAGACCTCGGTTCTATCCGTGGATTGGAAAGATCCCCTGGAGAAGGAAATGGCAACCCACTCCAGTATTCTTGCCTGGAGAATTCCATGGACAAAGGAGCCTGGTGGTCCATAGTCAGGGGACTAAAAGAGTCAGACACGACGGAGCAACTAATATTGGACGTGCTTTATTAAACAGTTTGAAGACTCGACCCAATTGTATATATACGTAAACTTGCTAAAATGAAGCCTAATTTATAAGCTCAGACCATGAGAAAAAGATTAGAGAAATTGAAACACACACACGTGAGATAACACAAATCACTCCATAAAAATATTAAAAAACAGTGTTAACAATGCATGCCATGTTAAATACCAGAATGAGCATTAGCAATTTCAGTAGAAAGATTATACCACTGGGATTCATCAGGAGTGGAAAATTCCAAATGAAGATACCAAGATGATATTTTTAACTTTGAAAATACTCAACAAGGTAGACATCCAAATTGGAAGGCAAGAAGTAAAACTCAGTATTTACAGATGATGTGATACTGTATAAAGACTCCATGGGAAAAAAAAATTGTTAAAACTAACATGATTCTCTATAGTTGCAGGATACAAAATCAATATATAGAAACCTATTGCTTTCTTTAAAACTATAAGAGAAATTAAAATTCCATTTACAACTGTATCAAAAAGAATAAAATATCTGGAAATAAATTTGACCAAAGAGGTTATATAAGAAAGACTTGTATACTGAAAACTGTTAAGACATTAATGAAAAAACACACAAAATATTGAAGAATATTCCATGCTCATACATTGGAAGAATTACTGTTGTTTAAGATGTCCATATTATCAAAAGCATTCTATAGATTCAATGCAATCCCTATCAGAATTACAGAGCTATGTTCCACAGGACTAGAAGAAACAATTCTAAAATTTTTATGGAATAAAAAAAAACACAAATAGCCAAAGCAACCTTGAGAAAGAGGTATCACACTCCCTATTTCAAATTATACTGCAAAGTTATAGAGTGATGTCATAAACATAGGCACACAGATTAGTGGAACAGAATAGAAAGCTATAAATAGACCCACAAGTATATGGTCAATTACAATAAAGGAGCCAAAAATATACAATGGAAAATTTTATAACTACATGCAATGTGTGAAACTAGACCACTATCTTACACCATACACAACAGTTAACTTAAAATGGATTAAAGCCTTAAATATGAGACCTGAAACCATAAAACCTCTAGAAGAAAACATAGGCAGTGAGGTCCTTGACTTTGGTCTTGGCATTAAATTTTTAGACTGAATGGCTTAGCAGGTAAAGGAATCCACCTGCAATTCAGGAGACACAGTAGATGCAGTTTCAATCCCTGGGTCAGGAAGATCCCCAGAGGAGGAATGGTATCCCAGTCCAGTATTCTTGCCTGGAAAACCCCACGGACAGAGGAGCCTAGCAGGCTACAGTCCAGAGGGTTGCAAAGAGTCGGACACAACTGCACACTGCATGCAAAAGTAAAGGCAACAAAAGCAAAAATAAGTGAGCTTACATCAAACTAAAAAGCTACACAATAAAGGAAATCATCCACAAAATGAAAAGGCATCCTACTGAATAGAAAGGCAAATATGTATCTAGTGAGGGGTTACTATCTAAAATGTCAAAAGCAAACAACTCAATAGTAAATAAAATAATCTGATTTTAAAATGGGCAGAGGATCTAAATAGACATGTTTCTAGAAAAGACATGTATATGGTAAACAGGCACATGAAAATGTGTTCAACATCACTATCATGGAAATGCAAATCAAACTACATTGAAATATCAGCACACACCCCCTAGGATGACTACTCTCAAAATGACCAAAGTTAACAAGTATTGAAGAGGATGTGGAGAAAGGGAGTCCTTGCGCATTATTGGTGGGAGTGTAAATTGATACAGTCACTATGGAAAACATTATGGAGGTTCCTCAAGAAATTAAAAATTGAGCTATGATATGGTCAAGCTTATGGATATTTGTCTAGTGAACACAAAAACACTAATTTGAAAAGATGCATCCATTTTCATTGCAGCATTATTTGCAAATTAGCCAACATACGAAAGGAACCTATGTCCTGTGATAGATGAATGGATAAAGCAGATGCAGTGTATGTATATACAATAAAACACTACTCAGTCATAAATAAGGTAATTTTGCCATTTGTGACAACATGAATGGACCTTGAGGGTATCATGCTAAGTGAAATAAGTGAGAGAAAGACAAGTAACGTATGATTTCACGTACATGTGGAATCTAAAAAAGAAATGAACAGAGAACAGACAAAGCAAAACCAAACTCATAGATGAACAGAAAAAACTGGTGATTAGATGACAAGAGGGCTGAGAATGAGCAAAATGATGAAAGTGGTCAGTTGTATAGTGATGGATGGTAACTAGACTTACTGTGTTGATCACTTCATCAGTTCAGTTCAGTCGCTCAGTCGTGTCCAATTCTTTGCGACCCCATGAATTGCAGCACGCCAGGCCTCCCCATCCATCACCAATTCCCGGAGTTTACTCAAACTCATGCCCATCGAATCGGTGATGCCATCCAGCCTTCTCATCCTCTGTCATCCCCTTCTCCTCCTGCCCGCAATCCCTCCCAGCATCAGAGTCTTTTCCAATGAGTCAGCTCTTCGCATGATGTGACCAAAATATTGGAGTTTCAGCTGTAGCATCAGTCCTTCCAATGAACACCCAGGACTGATCTTCAGAATGGACTGGTTGGATCTCCTTGCAGTCCAAGGGACTCTCAAGAGTCTTCTCCAACACCACAGTTCAAAAGCATCAATTCTTTGGTGCTCAGCTTTCTTCACAGTCCTATTTTCCCATCCATACACGACCACTGGAAAAACCATAGCCTTGACTAGATGTACCTTTGTTGGCAAAGTAATGTCTCTGCTTTTGAATATACTATCTAGGTTGGTCATAACTTTCCTTCCAAGGAGCAAGCGTGATTTAATTTCATGGCTGCAATCACCATCTGCAGTGATTTTGGAGCCCAAAAAAATAAAGTCTGACTCTGTTTCCACTGTTTCTCCAATCTATTTCCCATGAACTGATGGGACCAGATGCCTTGATCTTCGTTTTCTGAATGTTGAGCTTGAAGCCAACTTTTTCACTCTCCTCTTTCACTTTCATCAAGAGGCTTTTTAGCTCCTCTTCCCTTTCTTCCATAAGGGTGGTGTCATCTGCATATCTGAGGTTTGATATTTCTCCCAGCAATCTTGATTCCAGCTTGGGCTTCTTCCAGCCCAGCGTTTCTCATCATGTACTCTGCATATATGTTAAATAAGCAGGGTGACAATATACAGCCTTGACGTATTCCTTTACCTGTTTGGAACCAGTCTGTTGTTCCATGTCCAGTTCTAAGTGTTGCTTCCTGACCTGCATATAGGTTTCTCAAGAGGCAGGTTAGGTGGTCTGGTATTCCCATCTCTTGAAGAATTTTCCACAGTTTATTGTGATCCACACAGTCAAAGGCTTTGGCATAGTCAATAAAGCAGAAATAGCAAGTTATTATGTTGTATACCTGAAATATAGCATAAATTATATGTTAGTTTTACCTCAATAAAAGAAAAGTACTCAACAGGTTAAATTAAGTATACTAGACAGTGGTGACCCAAAATTATCTTTTCAAAGCAAAAATTTTTTTGCGGAAGGAATATTGTTTATGTAAGTGAGATGTTGAACTCCCCTCCTCCAAAAAACGAAAGACCATCTCAAAATTAAAATCTAAAAGATGAAACTAGAGAAACCTTTATCCATCCAAACTATGACAAATGAATAGAGGCAACAGTTCAATGGAAATTTCCTTAAATCTACCTGCAGTTTTTGTGAAATGTAACTCTACACTTAAAATACCCTTACAATACTCTCAAGGTCAGCTATAGTAAGTACATGATCAGCTAATCTTGGTTTGTTTTATTTTGTTTCAATGGTAGAGGTGAAATAGCTTTATTACTGAAATCAAAATGTAGCTATACTATCATTTTTAATACCAAAAAATATATATAAAGAGAAGAATTAGATAAATGAAGTTTAGTAACAATCTTAATGGAAAAATAATGCATTATGTTACAGGATGTTGTAATAAAAAATTTGTAAATTGCACAATTAGAGATTAGCCATTCAGCCTCCTAATTAGTAGCCTGAGAGGTTCTTGTACATAGCTGTTGCCTTAGGCTTATCAACAGGAGATTATAATTAAGATGCTTCCTGAAGATTTTTTTTTTTAGAATTAAATCTGACTTCAGTTGGTCTTCTAATAATTGTACTGGCTTCTTTTAATTAGTTCTGGGAACAATACTGACTTTCCTGACAAATCTATCATGATCTGCTTCCTGATTACCTCTTTAGCTTCATACCCTCTCACACTTTTTACATTTTATATCCTACCGTATTAACCAGAGTTAATGTATATTGAATATTTGATGTGCAACAGTCAGCACATCTTAACCTTTAAGCCTCCCTAAAAACCTGAGATAGTAATTATCAACTTTCATTTTATAGATGAGAAAACTGAGCCGTGGCAAACACATGGTGGTTACCCAAAGTCATAGAGCTGATATCTTTGAGGCAGGATTTATATCTAGACAATGCTATTCCAAGAACCCTTGTTCTTTAAAGACTACATGTAGTTTTCCAATAAATGATGTTTTTCTTTCTGCTTGAAATGCCTTTCTAAGATAGTCATCACAGAAAACATTTAAGAATTCATGTGTGTGTTGTGCTTAGTCACTCAATCATGTCCGACTGTGACACCATGGACAGAGGAGCCTAGCAGGCTACACACAGTCCATGGGGATTCTTCAGGCAAGAATATTGGAGTGGGTTGCCATACCATCCTCCAGGAGATGTTCTCCACCCAGGGATCAAACCCAGGTCTCCTGCACTGCAGGTGGATTCTTTACTGTCTGAGTCACCAGGTAAGCCCAAGAATACTGGAGTGGGTAGCCTATCCCTTCTCCAGCTAATCTTCCTGACCCAGGAATCAAATCAGGGTCTCCTGCATTACAGGTGTATTGTTTACCAGCTGAGCTACCAGGGACACCTAAAAAATTCATGACTCAGTTTAAATGTGACTTAGATGTCTTCCTCGTTCTCCTTCCTAATAAACATACTATGCTACCACTGCATCTAACGTGTAATACTGCGCTGTCCATATACATAAATTTTGACCTGTCTCTCTCCATTCAACTTTGAGCAACTTGAGGACTGCTTTCTGCTCACTCATCTCTCAGTTCTCAGTTCCCTGCCCTTCATGTGATCAAGAAAATACTTGTTGAATTAAATTTAAGTAACACTTACAGTATTACTACATTGCTCTCTCTTTCCTGACTTCCTAAAATCCTTTCATCTCTCTCCATCCCCTCAAAGTTAAGCCTCTCAAGGGTTGTCTACATGTGGTGTCCTCGCCTCACCTCCCAGGCACTCCTGAAACTTTTTCTATCTGGCTTTTGCTACCACTACCGAAACAGCTTTCACTGAGGCCACCAGTAAACTTTTCTCGCTAAATCCAGTGGACAGTTCATGTTTTACATGACTCTCAAGAGCATTTGACAATTGATCAAGCTTGAAATAGTCCTCCAAGCTTCTCTTACCTATCTGCTATATACATCTATCTTCTCAGCTTACTCTCAGTTCATAACAAATGATGTGTTTTTCTCAATGTTCCATTCTTGCTCCTCATTGAACTTCTCTCTCTAGGTGATCTCATTCAAGCTCATAATTTCCATTTCTATTTGTTTAGCTAAGGAATCTCACATTTCTATCTGTAGTTCACAAATTTCTCCTGGTATCTGGACTGATAGATACAACTGCCTAATTCTTATTTCTATTTGGAATATCAAAGTGACCTTCAGTTCAGTTCAGTTGCTCAGTCGTGTCCGACTCTTTGCGACCCCATGAATTGCAGCACGCCAGGCCTCCCTGTTTATCACCATCCCCCAGAGTTCACTCAGACTCATATTCATTGAGTCCGTGATGCCATCCAGCCATCTCATCCTCTGTTGTCCACTTTTCCTCCTGCCCCCAATCCCTCCCAGCATCAGAGTCTTTTCCAATGAGTCAACTCTTCGCATGAGGTGGCCAAAGTACTGGAGCTTCAGCTTTAGCATCATTCCTTCCAAAGAAATCCCAGGGTTGATCTCCTTCAGAATGGACTGGTTGGATCTCCTTGCAGTCCAAGGGACTCTCAAGAGTCTTCTCCAACACCACAGTTCAAAAGCATCAATTCTTCGGCGCTCAGCCTTCTTCACAGTCCAACTCTCACATCCATACATAACCACAGGAAAAACCATACCTTGACTAGACGGACCTTAGTCAGCAAAGTAATGTCTCTGCTTTTGAAAATACTATCTAGGTTGGTCATAACTTTTCTTCCAAGGAGTAAGCGTCTTTTAATTTCATGGCTGAAGTCACCATCTGCAGTGATTTTGGAGCCCCAAAAAATAAAGTCTGGCACTATTTCCACTGTTTCCCCATCTATTTCCCGTGAAGTGATGGGACCAGATGCCATGATCTTCATTTTCTGAATGTTGAGCTTGAAGCCAACTTTTCACTCTCCTCTTTCACTTTCATCAAGAGGCTTTTTAGCTCCTCTTCACTTTCTTCCATAAGGGTGGTGTCATCTGCATATCTGAGGTTTTTGATATTTCTCCCGACAATCTTGATTCCAGCTTGGGCTTCTTCCAGCCCAGCATTTCTCATCATGTACTCTGCATATAAGTTAAATAAGCAGGGTGACAATATATAGCCTTGACGTACTCCTTTCCCTATTTGGAACCAGTCTGTTGTTCCATGTCCGGTTCTAACTGTTGCTTCCTGACCTGCATACAGATTTCTCAAGAGGCAGGTCAGGTGGTCTGGTATTCCCATCTCTTGAAGAATTTTCCACAGTTTATTGTGATCCACACAGTCAAAGACTTTGGCATAGTCAATAAAGCAGAAATAGATGTTATTCTGGAACTCTCTTCCTTTTTCCATGATCCAGCGGATGTTGGCAATTTGATCTCTGGTTCCTCTGCCTTTTCTAAAACCAGCTTGAACATCTGGAAGTTCACAGTTCATGTATTGCTGAAGACTGGCTTGGAGAATTTTGAGCATTACTTTACTAGTGTGTGAGATGAGTGCAATTGTGCAGTAGTTTGAGCACTTTGGCATTGCCTTTCTTTGGGATTGGAATGAAAACTGACCTTTTCCAGTCTTGTGGCCACTGCTGAGTTTTCCAAATTTGCTGGCATATTGAGTGCAGCACTTTCACAGCATCATCTTCCAGGATTTGAAATAGCTCAACTGGAATTTCATCACCTCCACTAGCTTTGTTCATAGTGATGCTTTCTAAGGCCCACTTGACTTCACATTCCAAGATGTCTGGCTCTAGATTAGTGATCACATCATCATGATTATCTGGGTCGTAAAGATCTTTTTTGTACAGTTCTTCCGTGTATTCTTGCCACCTCGTCTTAATATCTTCTGCTTCTGTTAGGTCCATACCATTTCTGTCCTTTATCGAGCCCATCTTTGCATGAAATGTTCCCTTGGTATCTCTAATTTTCTTGAAGAGATCTCTAGTCTTTCCCATTCTGTTCTTTTCCTCTGTTTCTTTGCATTGATCTCTGAAGAAGGCTTTCTTATCTCTTCTTGCTATTCTTTGGAACTCTGCATTCAGATGCTTATATCTTTCTTTTTCTCCTTTGCTTTTCACTTCTCTTCTTTTCACTGCTATTTGTAAGACCTCCCCAGACAGCCATTTTGCTCTTTTGCATTTCTTTTCCATGGGAATGGTCTTGATCCCTGTCTCCTGTACAATGTCACGAACCTCATTCCATAGTTCATCAGGCACTCTATCAATCAGATCTAGGCCCTTAAATCTATTTCTCATTTCCACTGTATAATCGTAAGGAATTTGATTTAGGTCATACCTGAACGGTCTAGCGGTTTTCCCTACTTTCTTCTATTTAAGTCTGAATTTGGTAATAAGGAGTTCATGATCTGAGCCACAGTCAGCTCCTGGTCTTGTTTTTGCAGACTGTATGGAGCTTCTCCATCTTTGGCTGCATAGAATATAATCAATCTGATTTTGGTGTTGACCATCTGGTGATGTCCATGTGTAGAGTCTTCTCTTGTGTTGTTGGAAGAGGGTGTTTGCTATGACCAGTGCATTTTCTCGGCAAAACTCTATTAGTCTTTGCCCTGCTTCATTCCGTATTCCAAGGCCAAATTTGCCTGTTACTCCAGGTGTTTCTTGACTTCCTACTTTTGCATTCCAGTCCTCTATAATGAAAAGGACATCTTTTTTGGGTGTTACTTCTAAAAGATCTTGTAGGTCTTCATAAAACCATTCAACTTCAGTTTCTTTAGCGTTACTGGTTGGGGCATAGACTTGAATAACTGTGATATTGAATGGTTTGCCTTGGAGACGAACAGAGATCATTCTGTTGTTTTTGAGATTGCATCCAAGTACTGCATTTCGGACTCACAATGGAACTTATTTTCCTTATCTCTCCTCCTGGAACTACAGCAATAGCGATTACAACAACAACAAAATAAAAGACCCAGTTCTCAGCCGCTATGAGAGCTTCCCTGGTGGCTCAAACTGTAAAGCATCTGCCTACAATGCGGCAGACCTGGGTTCAATCCCTGGGTTGGGACGATCTCCTGGAGAAAGAAATGGCAACCCACTCTATTCATGCCTGGAAAATCCCATGGATGGAGGAACCTGGTAAGCTACAGTTCATGGGGTCACAGAGAGTCAGACATGACTGAGTGACTTCACTTTCACTTTCTCCTCCGCTATAGTCCCTCAGCTCTAACAGTAGCATCACTGATGCCTAGTCAAGTGCTCAAGCTAGAGGCTCACTGGTTTGAGATTGAGGGTAGATACAAATGATAACTCGAACTTGTTTGGGTTACTTTTGTGCTGATTTACTTGTAAAGCAGTAAATCAAACTTAGTAAGCATACTGCTGCTACTGCTGCTAAGTCACATCACTCTTGTCCGACTCTGCACAACCCCATAGACGGCAGCCCAGTAGGCTCCTCCGTCCCTGGGATTCTCCAGGCAAGAACACTGGAGTGGGTTTCCATTTCCTTCTCCAATGCATGAAAGTGAAAATTGAAAATGAAGTCACTCAGTCGTGTCAGACCCTTAGCGACCCCATGGACTGTAGCCCACCAGGCTCCTCCGACCATGGGATTTTCCAGGCAAGAGTACTGGAGTAGGTTGTCATTTCCTTTTCCGCAGTAAGCATAAAAATGAACCAAATAGGCAGCTAAGTAGGATCATCTTCCCATTGGTTCCTTTGAATCTCATAAAGCCATAATGGTGGGCATCCTGACCACATTGAGAAAGATGTTCTCCAAATCGTTCCATTATTGAAGTGGAACACATTGCTTGGTGTCAGTAACCAACAATGCACTCAATTAGCCATGTCACCCAGGTGTAATGGGCAGGTTAAAGTCCTTGACTTTCTTATTTTGACAAGCTTATTATTTCTTATTGTGACAAGCTCCTTTTATTAATGCCTGTATTGCAAAGCCTAGAGGATTTCCATTTATGTCTATTATTAATGCTTTTGAACTGTGGTGTTGGAGAAGACTCTTGAGAGTCCCTTGGACTGCAAGGGGATCCAACCAATCCATTCTGAAGGAGATCAGTGCTGGGATTTCTTTGGAAGGAATGATGCTAAAGCTGAAACTCCAGTACTGTGGCCACCTCATGTGAAGAGTTGACTCATTGGAAAAGACTCTGATGCGGGTAGGGATTGGGGGCAGGAGGAGAAGGGGACAACAGAGGATGAGAAAGCTGGATGGCATCACTGACTCGATGGACATGAGTCTGAGTGAACTCCGGGAGTTGGTGATGGACAGGGAGGCCTGGCGTGCTGCGATTCATGGGGTCGCAAAGAATCAGACACGACTGAGTGACTGAACTGAACTGAACTGAAAGATCTTTCTAACAAAAGCAGAAGATATTAAGAAGAGGTGGCAAGAATACACAGAAGAACTGTACAAAAAGATCTTCATGACCTAGATAACCACGATGGTGTGATCACTCATCTAGAGCCACACATTCTGGAATGTGAAGTCAAGTGGGCCTTAGAAAGCATCACTATGAACAAAGCTAGTGGAGGTGAAGGAATTCCAGTTGAGCTATTTCAAATCCTGGAAGACGATGCTGAGGAAGTGCTGCACTCAATATGCCAGCAAATTTGGAAAACTCAGCAGTGGCCACAAGACTGGAAAAGGTCAGTTTTCATTCCAATCCCAAAGAAAGGCAATGCCAAAGTGCTCAAACTACCGCACAATTGCACTCATCTCACACACTAGTAAAGTAATGCTCAAAATTCTCCAAGCCAGTCTTCAGCAATACATGAACTGTGAACTTCCAGATGTTCAAGCTGGTTTTAGAAAAGGCAGAGGAACCAGAGATCAAATTGCCAACATCCGCTGGATCATGGAAAAAGGAAGAGAGTTCCAGAATAACATCTATTTCTGCTTTATTGACTATGCCAAAGTCTTTGACTGTGTGGATCACAATAAACTGTGGAAAATTCTTCAAGAGATGGGAATACCAGACCACCTGACCTGCCTCTTGAGAAATCTGTATGCAGGTCAGGAAGCAACAGTTAGAACCGGACATGGAACAACAGACTGGTTCCAAATAGGGAAAGGAGTACGTCAAGGCTGTATATTGTCACCCTGCTTATTTAACTTATATGCAGAGTACATGATGAGAAACGCTGGGTGGAAGAAGCCCAAGCTGGAATCAAGATTGTCGGGAGAAATATCAAAAACCTCAGATATGCAGATGACATCACCCTTATGGCAGAAAGTGAAGGGGAACTAAAAAGCCTCTTGATGAAAGTGAAAGAGGAGAGTGAAAAAGTTGGCTTCAAGCTCAACATTCAGAAAATGAAGATCGAGGCATCTGGTCCCATCAGTTCATGAAAATAGATTGGAGAAACAATAGAAACAGTGTCAGACTTTATTTTGGGGGGCTCCAAAATCACTGTAGATGGTGACTGCAGCCATGAAATTAAAAGACGCTTGCTCCTTGGAAGGAAAGTATGACCAACATAGAGAGCATATTGAAAAGCAGAGACATTAGTTTGCCAACAAAGGTCTGTCTAGTCAAGGCTATGGTTTTTCCAGTGGTTATGTATAGATGTGAAAGTTGGAGTGTGAAGAATGCTGAGCGCCGAAGAATTGATGCCTTTGAATTGTTGTGTTGGAGAAGACTCTTGAGAGTCTGTTGGACTGCAAGGAGATCCAACCAGTCCATTCTAAAGGAGATCAGTCCTGGGTGTTCTTTGGAAGGACTGATGCTGAAGCTGAAACTCCAATACTTTGGCCACCTCATGGGAAGAGTTGACTCACTGGGAAAGACTCTGATGCTGGGAGAGATTGGGGGCAGGAGGAGAAGGGGATGACAGAGGATGAGAAGGCTGGATGGCATCACTGACTCAATGGACATGAGATTGGGTGAACTCCGGGAGTTGGTGATGGACAGGGAGGCCTGGCGTGCTGCAGTCCATGGGGTCACAAAGAGTCGGACATGACTGAGCAACTGAAATGAACTTAAGATCTTTCTGGAAATCTCTAACCACAATTGATAATTTCTTTGGACCATTCCTCTTACCCTTGACACTCAAAGAATTACCGAGTCCTGTTGCTTCTTACTCCTAGTTCAGTTCAGTTCAGTTCAGTCACTCAGTCGTGCCTGACTCTTTGTGTCCCCATGAATCGCAGCACACCAGGCCCCTCTGTCCATCACCAGTTCCTGGAATTTACTCAAACTCATGTCCATCGAGTCAGTGATGCCATCCAGCCATCTCATCCTCTGTCGTCCCCTTCTCCTCCTGCCCCCAATCCCTCCCAACATCAGAGTCTTTTCCAATGAGTGAATTCTTCGCATGAGGTGGCCAAAGTATTGGAGTTTCAGCTTTAGTATGAAGCCTTCCAATAAGCATCTTTCAAATCCATCTACTTCCTTCACTATTTATCACCTGGATGTCTGGTAACCCCACTTCCACTGTTGTTTTAAATCTACGAAGCCGCCAAAGAGATGTTTTTAAATTGCAAATATATTTGCACCACTCTATTTTAGGGGGATTTTTTTGGCCAAAGATTAGGTGACATCCCTTTGTTCTTGTCAGAGACTTTTCTTTACCAGAAAGTAAAAATGTTCAGAACTTAGAGAGATCAGAAGTGGGTTTTTAGTTTAATTTTTGCCTTGATGAGTTTGTTTAAAGCCAAACCGTTACTTTCCACCTGTGTTACCCAATCACCTAATGCTAGATTGTTCCATTTCAAGGGGATTGTTGTTCAAATGAATTGTTTTGCTTCAGTATCTACAGACTGAAATAGATCCCAACTCACCACAATTCATTACAAGTTATACAAATTAGACTGCTTCCTGTGTATTCGTGCTCAGTTTTGTCTGACTCTGTGCCATCCCTTGGACTGTAGCCCGCCAGGCTCCTCTATCCATTGTTTTCTCCAGGGAAGAATACTGGAGTGGGTAGCCATTCCTTTCTGCAGGGGATCTTCCCAACCCAGGGACTGAACTCACATCTCCTGCCTTGGAAGGCTGAGTCTTTACCACTGAGCCACCTGGGAAGTCATATACAAGTTAGATACTGACCCTTAAAACTTTTAAATCAGCCACTGTATTTCCTCTGATGCAGATTATTTTTCCTTTGCCAGTTAGGTGACATTAATAGAGTTTTTCTGACCCTACAGGCCATTATCTTCACAGAGACACTGAATGTAACATTAACTGAATTACACTGGCATAAATTTCTCAACCCCTTTTTTAATGTCCAGTATTTTCCTCTTGTTAGAAGAGGTGTTCAATAATGCTCCAATGTATCTTGAAAAGTAAAGCTAGAGATATATATTTACTAAAATCTGTAATGAGCAAGATTCAGCTTCTAGGCTGAACTCACTGTGGACTATTTAAAGGAGGGATGGTAACAGTGGGGAAGTTACTAATTACTGCAATTGATGGGAAGAACAGAAGTGAACCTAATCTATGGCTGGTATCCCTGTACAGCTCACTGTAATATGACACACATGCAATCTGTTCTGAACAGTTGCATAAAGGATTTCTAGACCTGCTATCGATTGAGTTGCTTCCCACAGGAGAAAGTAGCTTCACACATTACAGGCAACATACATACAGACAGCTACTACAATTCAGATGCAAGCAGTTGAAATTTTAGCAATACTTATGGGGACCATGTTGGAACAACAAAACTCAGTTGATGTAGGGATCTGAATGAATATTTCAAGAATAAATTCAGCTACATACCTTGGGACCTTAGTTCTTAGTTAACTCCTGTGGCTTGTCTTCACACCCACTTGGGTAAAGAAATTGACTCATCACCACCACACCTAGCCGAAGGAAGTTTGCTCAAATATCCCCTGATATATATTACTATTGAATGTTTGTCTACTGCTACAAAGAGAAAAACCAAAATTTCTAAACAATACTATAAGATTTTATGTGATTTGACCCCTACCAACTTTAACTAAGTAAGTAAGTGTTAGTCGCTCAGTCGTGCCTGACTCTTTGCAAACCCATGGACTGCAGCCCACCAGGCTCCTCTGTCCGTGAGATTTTCCAGGCAAGGATACTGGAGTGTGTTGCCATTTCCTTCACCAGGAGATCTTCCCAACCCAGGGATCTAACCCAGGTCTCCTGCACTGCAGGCAAGTTCTTTACTAACTTTACTAGCTTAATTTTCATGACCGACCCTTCCACTGACGTATTCCAACTGCATTGGTCTCCTTTAAACAATACCATTTTCCATTTCTTAATAATTAATGTTGAGAAAACTGAATAGCTGTATGGAAAAGGAAAAATTGCACATGTTCCTCACATCATAGTAGTTGGAACTTATATCACAGAAAAAGGATTAATAACTCTGTGAATAAAGAGCTTCTAAAAGAGTTTTTTTTTTTAACGACTAAGAAGTATAAACAGATGGTTCCTATCCATCCTGTGCATGCGTGCTCGGTCATGTCTGACTCTGTGATCCACAGGACTTTGCCTGCCAGGTTCCTCTGTTCGTGGGATTTCCCAGGCAAGAATGCTGGAGTGGGTTATCATTTCCTACTTCAGGGAATCTTCCCGACCCAGGGATCAAACCCACATCTCTCTTTTGCATCTCCAGCATTTTCAGGCAGATTCTGTACCCTGCACCACCTGAAAAGAGAAAATCAGGGAATTCTCTGGCAGTCCAGTGCTTAGGATTTTCACTGACAAGGGCACAGGTTCAATCCCTGGTCTAGGAATTAGAATTCCCAAAGCTGCACAGTGCAGGGGCAAACAAAGAAAAAGAAAATCAAATGGTCCTTGAGCATATAAAAAGATGCTCATAATTTTAAAAGCTGCAAATCATACCATAATGAATTGTCATTTCTTATATATCTGGTAGGAGAAAACCCAAAAGCTTGACAAACATACTCTGTTGGCAAAGCTGTGGGGAAACAGATATATCATACATTTCTGGTGGGAATGCCGAAACATAATCCATGTGGAGAAGAATGTGGGGATATTTAGCACAATTACAAATGAATTTTTGTTTGATGCAAAAATCCCACTTCTAGAAACATATCCCAAAGAAACACTAACAAAAACACAGAAGACTGCGTGCACAAGGCTATTAACGATAGCACTCTTTGTAACAGCAAAAGACTAAGAACACATATGCCTATCATGAAATGACTGAAAATCATGAAAGGCTGAATAAAGTACTATGTCATTTGCATATTTAAATATGAATAGTATGCAACTGTAATATGAGTAAAGGCAGTGTCTATATACTACTGAGGAACAATTACCAGGATATACAGGCTAAGCATGAAAAAAAGAAGCATGTTTTGAAAACAACCAAGTTGAGGGGAAAAAAAAACCAACCACCAAGTATCTTTTCTCGTAGGAAGGGGAGGAATAATAATAAAGAGAAAATATTAATATATATTATTTTGAAGCAAAGAATAAATGAAAACTAATAAAAATGGTTACCTGTGAGGAGAGAGAGTAGATAGGAAAGAAGCTAGCCTTTTTAGAAAATACTTTATTCTGTGGCGCAGGCTTTGGAAACAAAGCAAAATACAAAAAAAAATTTTTAATTGAAATCAAAATAAGGCAAATCTAACTATATAGAAGGTGCTTACCTCGTAGCTCAGATGGTAAAGAATCTGCCTGCAATGCAGACCTGGGTTCAATCTCTGGGTCAGGAAGATCATCCTGGTGACAGAAATGGCTACCCACTCAGTATTCTTGCCTGGGAAATACCATGGACAGAGGAGCCTGGCGGGCTACAGTCCGTGGGTCTCAAAGAGAAAAACGGTAAATTAACCACATACAAAAAATCATTCCAAATGTCTTTACAACATAGAAGTTCATCATATATCCCTACTGCGAAGTATCCTAGGGACAAAAATAACTGCAAAGAAATCTTAATCTATTTTATAGATTTAGTAATAATATCCATATTGAATCTTTAGTAATAATATCTTTAGTAATAATATCCATGTTGAATAATGTGTATATATATATTTATAATTGGACCACATCAAATTTAATGGCATGTATATTTTGTTGGAACTCATTAAGTGTGTAAAAATCCAATGTTCATAATATTTACAGCAACAGAATAAAAAGCCTTGTTGTTCCCTTTGGAGAATGCTAGGAAACAAACACATTATTCTGAGAACAGAAACTAAAGAGAATGAATAAAGTATTATCTTGCCTTTCCTAGAAGAATTTCACCTCAGGATAACTTAAAGGAATAATTTATAAGGGAAAGTTTTTCTTTATAGATATATTCCAGTTCATAAATAAAGAAATAGTAAAATTAAAATATTACCAGTCTGTGCTGTATAGCACAAGGAACTATATTCAATACCTTATAATAAACTCTAAAGGAAAATATATGTATCTAGCTGAATCAGTTCAGAGATGACTTCTCTATCTGAAAGACTTGTGTGTGGCAAGCCAAACTCATCTTCCGGTGACTTGTCTTTCTCCTTTTGAAGTCCCAGGCCCCTACCTGTGTCTCCTTAGCTGAAAAGGACACAGCCTTATATTAGCCTCAATTTCCTGACAGATTTTGAGTGTCATTGTCTCTGAGGGGCTCTTGCACATGTATATTTAAATGTGTTTTTCTCCTATTATTCTGTCTTATTTAATTATTAGACCAACCCAAGAACCTAGAAATTTTTTCACCCTACAGGAAATATATAGAATTAATAAATGTTTTCTTTTAAAATTAAGTCTACCATGAATTATTTTACTCATCCTGTGTCTAGGGTGCTCAAGACATTTAAGTTGAAAGATGAGTAGGAATTAATTTCAACACAATTGACATTTTCTCAAAGAAACCTTCCCTGCATTCCCAGATTAGGTCAGCATTGTGTAGTACTTTAAGTTACCCCTTTTGATGTTAAAATAATGGTAACTAAATAATTAATTAGGTGAGTAGTTGTTTAAAGCCCTCTGCCCTGGTAATAAGGCCTGTAAAATCAAGCACTGTCCGTTTCTGCCTCATCATTGCATCGCTGGCAGATTACACACAGTAGGCAATATAGTATATTTTTATTAAATGAATAAAATGTCATGTCCCTGTGTAAGAAGAACGGATTCTCAAGTTGGATGAAATGCTAAGGACTTGCAAGGAGACAATAGCCCTGGAGTTAAATCTTTAACTCCTCATTTACTATTTGAGACTGAGTAAATTACTTACACTGTAAAAACTAAGGATTTCTATAAAATTAAGAAGTGTTGGGAGTATTTCAATAATGCATTTAAACTTTCTGGAGGGACTTCCCTGGTGGCTCAGTGGTAAAGAATCTGCCTGCTAATACAGGAGACACAGGTTTGATCCCTGGTCCAGGAAGATCCCACGTGCCATGGAGCAACTAAGCATACGGGCCACAACTACTAAGCCTGCGCTCTAGAGCCTGGGAGCCGCAACTGCTGAAGCCCCCTTGCCCTAGAGCCTGTACTTTGCAACAAGAGAAGCCACTGCAACAAGAAGCTCTTGCACCACAAGAGAGTAGCCCCCTCTGCAACTAGAGAAAAGCAGGAGCAGCCACTAAGACCCAGCACAGCCATAAGTAAATAACTCTTAATAAAACCCCAAGAAACCGTTTCTGGAACCCAGAAGTATCAAACAACCATTAACTATTGTTTAGCTATTCATTTATTCAGTAAATATTTTTATGTGGCAGAAAATGTTCAGGGAACCAAACATTTCATGGTGAAGGAGAAACATTATCACTGCCCTCATGGGATATATTTCAATAGAGGAGAAATTAGGAACTAGGTAAATGAATACTGTAATCTCAGGCAAGTATAGGCACAATAAAGTATAATAGGAATTATTTTAAATAGAATAACTTGAAAATAGCCCTTTTAGAAGCAATATCAGGAAAAAAGGAGGGGAATACACAATGCAACGATGTAGAAGGAGAAGGGATGGTAAAGAAATTAGCTTCTCCATAAAAACTATTATGATTGTGGATTTATTTGTTTTCCATTACAGTTCTATCAATTTTTTTTTGCTTTATATATATTGAGGCTGTTATTCAGAGGACACAGAAATAAAATTGTGATCTCTTCCTGTTGATCATTTCAACATTAGAAAGTGAACTGCTCACAATATTTTTTTCATGAACATTTATCTATTAATATTGCCCAACCAGCTTTCGATTGGTCAGTATTCTCACCATATATTCTCTGTCCTTGGAGTTTTCCAGGCAAGAATACTGGAGTGGGTTGCCATTTACTTCTCCAGGGCATCTTCCCAACCCAGGAATCTAAACCACGTCTCCTGTGTTTCCTAGCACTGGCAGGCAGATTCTTTACCACTGTGCCGGCTTGCGGGTATATTTCTGCCAGTGAAAATGTTAGTTGCTCTTCATGTCCCACTCTTTGTGACTGCATGGATAGTAGCCCACCAGGCTCCTCTATCCATGGAATTCTCCTAACAAGAATACTGAAGTGGGCTGCCATTCCCTTCTCCAGGGGATCTTCCCGACCCAGGGATCGAACTTAGGTCTCTTCTACATTGCAGGCAGATTTTTTACCAACTAAGCCACCTCGTAAGACTTCTCTGTATACAAATGTTTCATATTTTCTATTGTGAGACATGTTTCCCCTAGCACAGTGTTTATCTCATAGTTGGCACTCAGAGAATATTTGTTGAATAAATGAATTTGTTGACTGATGACATCACTACATATCGATTGTTAGAGAATTTAAGGGCTCGTGTAAATAGTGGTTATTGAGTGTTTTATTGGACCAACTGCATGACACTTTCAAATTTATGCAAACAGCACCCCTTTTAAACAGCTCTTTAGAACTTTTGACTACAGGGCCCTCTCTTCCACCACCCTGCTCATTTGGGGAGGCATTTCCTTGTGCTAAGCCACAAGACAATTCTGGGGAAGAGAGGCTGGGGGGTGGGGGAGCAGGTATAAATAGATCCTGTCATTTTATATGTTAAGGAACTGGGTTCAGTGGTAATTTGCCTACGGTTAGTGAACACGCCCCCTCTTTCCTTCCTGTAACACACCTCTTGCAAACAACAAAGTAATTTTAAAATTCTGTTTTGGTTATCATATTTTCCACAACAAGTGGTGAAGTCCTGAGGCAAAAATGAGCCCTGATGTGACTTGGAGAAAAGTAAGCAAGTGGAAGAGGGATAGTTGAGCACTGCTTTTATCGTTGCTGTTGGTAGGGAATTAAATTGACCCTTTATTTGATATCATCTTTCTAGTCTCTGGAACAAACAGTGCATTTTCTTGTCCCTGTTGTTCTTCTAGAATGCCCTTTCTCTCCCCACTTATGCAAATCTTACTGCTTCCTTCAGCATCAGTTACTATTTACTGATGATGCTTTATCCTTATACAAGGTCTAAGGTATGGATCTTGATCTCCAGAAGTTTGTAGTTCAGGTATGTGGATGAAACATTTATTACACATGAAAAATGTTAACTATAATAAATGACTACATGTTGTTGGTTAGTCGCTAAGTCATGTCCAGCTCTTTGGGACCCCCTAAATTGTAGCCCACCAGGCTCCTCTGTTCATGGTATTTTCCAGGCAAGAATACTGGAGTGTTTTGCCATTTCCTTCTCCAGAGGATCTTGCCAACCCAGGGACTGAACCCATGTCTGCTGCATTGCAAGCAGTCTCTTGCATTGCAGGCAGATTATTTACCACTGAGCAACCTTTTGGGTGTCAACTGAATGGTTTGGATGAAACATTAAAGGAGTTAAGGAATCTGAGAAAAGTCAGGGAAGAAGCCTCACATAAAAGAAAGAAGTGAGTTGGCAATTTGAGGATTATCAAGATCTAGACAGTGGGGATTCCTTTGAGAAAAAAATCAAGAGCAAAACTATTCAAGAAAGAATGCTTACGAAATAGTCTAGAAATAATGACTAGAGTTATGGCTGGATTTGGGGATTTTGGAGAAAAGTGGTAACTTGGAAGAAGGATAGGTTATCCCCAGGGCAACAAATGGCAATCAGAATTGGGAGGGAGCTGATTCAATCAATAAATCGAAGGAGCAAGAACATTGTTATGTCAGCAAAGGAAGCCATCTAAGGATTTTTTGGAGGAAAGAAGCATAATTAGAGCAATATTTTACTAAGTGAAAATTCCATGAGGATTCAGGATAAATTGAACTACTGAAGGCCAAAGAATCATTGCTGTGCTTTAGCTATTAAATTAGCATAAACATGGTAACTGTTAATGGAAAGGAAAGTAGAGACGGAAAGTATTAAGGAAGAATTGATGAGACATAGCTCTGCACATTAAAGGGAAATAAAATGAAAGAAAAAGCCTGCCTCATGTTTTGAAACATGATGACACAGAAATGAAGGCACTATTATTAGAAAAGGGGGAAAACGAAAATCAAGAAAAATGAGTTTAGTTTTGTAATATTTTTAAAGAACGAAAATTCAACTGAGTCAATATAAGCATCAAACTGGCCTTATCAAACAATCCATGAATCAGGCAGCATCCATATAGTAAACAGATACGAGCTCCCTTGAGTTATGGAAAAGGAAAGGTTTTTAAAGGCAGAAAGGGGGTGGAAACCGAAAATTATTACCAAACAATGCAGTTTCAGACAGGATCACCTTTCTAAGGGGAGAGAAAATACCTATTGGCCAATTGCTTCAGTTAGTGCTGACAGGTAATTCCAGGCTGACTGGTTAAAGATCACATTCCAAGGGAGTTGAGACAGCAATTAGATTAGGTATTAAGTCTTGATTTGGTGACGTGGACTTAGCATAAATGACTCTATTTTGGGACTATTGTTCCTTTTTTAAAACATTGAGTTTCATGAAGTCTTCCTCAACTGTCCCAATCTGCTTTGAGCGCCCCAAAACCCAGTGACTTTACAGCAAGGATTTCTTATGCCAATTCTGAGTTGGTTGGATGGCTCCTCTGTCAATTCTGCTGACCCACTCATGCAGCTGCATATTTGCAAGAATGGCTGTTCTTGCAAGAACGCTGTAATTTGCAAGACTGGATGTTCGACACTGGCTGTTAACTAGGGGGTCTCAGGTCTCCTGAGAATGTACTCCATCCTATGGTGGGGTAGACTGGCTCTAATATGGTAGACATAGCCAGCATTCCAGTAGGGTAGAAACAGTCTGTCATTGAAATTTCTTGCCTGAATTGTTTCCAAAGTTTTCAAAGTCCACCTAACAGTCAGGAACCATTGCCATAACCCAGTCTCCTCTTCCCTTGCAAAGTGAACTTGATACTTAAAATTATACCATTTTAAAAGTTTATTTTTTATACTTAGGGCCTTGAAAGGCAGGCTTCTTTCAATTGAAGTGTTACATGTATTGGGGTTCAGACTACGTCACTCCAAAATGTACCTCAATAGCATATTGATTATTTTGAATCAAAGTTGCTAAAGGCCAATGCAAGAGGGCCACTCTAACTCTCCTCTCTGTCTCCCTGAAAGCAGGAAATAAATGTCCCATGTGAAAGAGGCCCTTCTTTCACCTGGAGGCAGAAGGACATTCTTATCTCCTGAGGTAGGAAATTGGGGCTGAGAAGCCTGTGTAAATAAACTTGATGACTTTTAAAATTTACTACCCCAAGCCCAAACTCAGTTCAGATTCTTCACTAATTGGGTGCCCCAAACCTAAGTTTCTTTGTCTGGTCAATTCCTCACAAATTTATTGTTTCTTTGTATAAAAAGTATAAAAGTTGCCTGTTTTCATCACTTCTTAGGTGTCATTTATATGGGACCACCATGCGCATGAATTAAATTGTGTTCTTTTTTCTCCTATGAATCAGTCTTGTGTCAATTTTATTATTACTCCAATTATAAGAACACAAGAAGAGACAAGGAAACTTCCCGTTCCCCAACACTTGGATTCAATACACGTGAACTTCCAGATGTTCAAGCTGATTTTAGAAAAGGCAGAGGAACCAGAGGTCAAATTGCCAACATCCGCTGGATCATCGAAAAAGCAAGAGAGTTCCAGAAAAACATCTATTTCTGCTTTACGGACTATGCCAAAGTCTTTGACTGTGTGGATCACAATAAACTGTGGAAAATTCTGAAAGAGATGGGAATACCGGACCACCTGACCTACTTCTTGAGAAACCCATATGCAGGTCAGGAAGCAACAGTTAGTACTGGACATGGAACAACAGACTTGTTCCAAGTAGGGAAAGGAGTATGTCAAGGCTGTATATTGTCATCCTGCTTATTTAACTTATATGTAGAGTACATATGAGAAATGCTGGGATGGAAGAAACACAAGCTAGAATCAAGATTGCTGGGACAAATATAAAAAACCTCAGAAATGCAGATGACACCACCCTTACGGGAGAAAGTGAAGAACTAAAGAGCCTCTTGATGAAAGTGAAAGAGGAGAGTGAAAAAGTTGGCTTAAAGCTCAACATTCAGAAAATGAAGATCATGGCATTCGGTCCCATCACTTCATGGCAAATAGATGGGGAAACTGTGGCTGACATTATTTTGGGGGGCACCGAAATCACTGTAGATGGTGATTGCAGCCATGAAATTAAAAGACAGTTACTCCTTGGAAGGAAAGTCATGACCAACCTAGACAGCATATTAAAAAACAGAGACACTACTTTGCCAACAAAGGTCCATCTAGTTAAGGCTATGGTTTTTCCACTAATCATGTATGGATGTGAGAGTTGGACTATAAAGCAAGCTGAGTGCCGAAGAATTGATGCTTTTGAACTGTAGTGTTGGAGAAGACTCTTGAGAGTCCCTTGGACTGCATGGAGATCCAACCAGTCCATTCTAAACGAGATCGGTCCTGGGTGTTCATTGGAAGGACTGAAGCTGAAGCTAAAATTCCAATGCTTTGGCCACCTGATATGAAAAGCTGACTCATATGAAAAGAGCCTGATGCTGGGAAAGACTGAGGGCAGGAGGAGAAGGGAATGACAGAGGATGAGATGGCTGGATGGCATCACCGACTCAATGGACATGAGTTTGGGTAAGCTCCGGGAGTTGGTGATGGACAGGGAGGCCTGGCATGCTGCAGTTCATGGGATTGCAGAGTTGGACATGACTAAGCAACTGAACTGAACTGAACACTCACATGCAAAAATTTTCATGATGTAGAGAAAGATATAAAGACAAAAACATCCTTCATACTCTTTCCTTAGACCATACAGCTTTGGAGTGCCTTGAATTTTAATGACAGTGTATCAGAACTGTCTCTTTCCAGATAAAAGAGACAGTCACATGACCATGTTAAAGTCTAATGTTTCAAAAGTCCCTGTCATCCATAACTTTCTCCACTTTCTGTTTTTCTGACTCAGAAAGAGAAATGATGGTTTGATATGTTCCCTGAAGATTAGCAATTCTGTGAAAAATAAGTAGAGATTAGCAGAGTGCGGACATCTCAGTTAATGACTTCAATTATTACAGGCTTGGAGTGATGATGCATCTTTAACGAAGATGTGAGGAGAAAATAGCTGGTGAATGGCATCTGGAACTTACCTGAAAATTTTTTTGCTTGGGGTCAAATAGAGAAATAAGTAAGAGATTGATGTCATTCTTAGCATAGGATACTTTTGTTTTGAAGCTTCATTATATAACAAGCTAAAACATAATAGTTCTTTCAAATACTTTTTATGGTAAAAATCATAATGAACAGAATCAAAGACTCAATTCAGCTCTTTTCTCTTCTCACCTAGGATGTAGCCTATCCACAGAGAAGAATATATTTATGCATTCATCACATGGTGATAGTAACTGAAATCACAGAAACAGTGTCTAGGAGAAAATACGTTCCTTGCTCTTTGGGTGCTTCACACCTTTTTTTTTTTTTTTAATCATTCTCTTTTACATGGTTACCAAAGTCATAATATTTTTGCTTAAAACATCTGATCCTCTGCATAATATAATGGAAACGTAGGGAAAGCTTTGGATTTCCAATATTCTAAACACACAAACTCCAAAGCATGAATAGATAATTTACTCACTCTGCAAAATTTAGAAACTGGTCTAGAAACAGCTGACTTAAGTTGGGGAAGAGCCTGTCTAGAGCTTTTGATCAGATTCGTCACTTAGGATATTCCAAAAATCCTTTCTCATTCTATCTTGCTCCCCTTTCACATATCTTTTTCTCCTGGAAAAAGCAAAATCAATACCCCAGTGTTCCAGATAGCTGGCACCTGAATTTAATGTGCCACAAAAGAAGTGGATAGTTTTTTAAAATTAAACTTTGAGTTTTAAGGTGAAATTTTCAGGTTCGCATGCAGTTGTAAGAGTAACAAAGAGATCCCACACACCTTTTACCCAGTTTCCCCCAATAGTAAGCTGTTATTTAGTCACAAGTCATCCCCAACCCTTTACAATCCCATGACTGCAGCGCATCAGGCTCCCCTGTTCTTCACTATCTCCAGGAGTTTGCTAGATTCATGCCCATTGAGTCAGTGATGCTATCCAATCATCTCATCCTCTGTCACCCCCTTTTCCTCCTGCCCTCAATCTTTCCCAGCATCAAGGTGTTTTCCAATAGTAAGTAGCATCTTTCAAAACTCTAGTGCAATAATACAGACATCACTGTATATTGTTAGCGCTCCCCCAAAATATTTTATTGTTATTTAATAGTTTAGCTAAATTAGCCCAAAATGAACTCGCTGGTCAGTAAGGATAACCCACACATGCTAACACTTGCCACCATCATTGTCTAACCAATGGAAATTCAGAGTTGTGCTGGAAGAAGTGGATTTAGTCATAAATCACAATGAATGAAACTAATTATGTAATTGTGAATAATTCAAGTTTAATTCCATTAAAGAAAGGGTTCTTATTCAGAATGTGGGGGAAAGTACTAAGAAAAACCTTAGATGTTCTTTATTTGTTGTTGGGTTCTTTTCAAAATATACTCCCCATTCTGATAAACTTTCGTGGGTAGTGGTATGGTTGACAAAATTCTCAAATGGTCCCCAAGTATCCCACTGAGAGGTTGTGCATTACCTGATAATCCCTGGGACTTTGAATCTGATGAGTTTTCCTCTTGTGATTATGTTGTTACAAGGAAGAGGTGACCTTAAGGCAGGGAGATTATCTGGATGGACCTGACCTAATTATATCGAATCTTTAAAAGTAGAGCATTTTTGGGCTTCCCTGGTGATCTAGTGGTTAAGAATCCACCTTACAATGCAGGGGACACTGGTTCCACCCCTGGTCCAGGAAGATTCCACCTGAGTTGGGGCAACTAAGCCCATGTACCAAAACTACGTGCAGCAACTACTGAAGCCAGGGTGCCCTAGAACCCATGTCTGCAACAAGAGAAACCACCACAATAAAAAGAGCAAGCACCACAAATAGAGAGTAGCCCCTGCTTGCCACAACTAGAGGAAAGCCCACATGCAGCAATGAAGATCCAGGGCAGTCAATAATAAATAAGTAAATATAAATGTGGTAGTTAGTGGCTAAGTCGTGACCAACTCTTGTGACCCCATGAACTGTAGCCCACCAGGTTCCTCTGTCCATGGGATTTTCCAGGCAAGAATATTGGAGTGGGTTGCCATTTCCTTCCCCAGGGGATCTTCCTGACCTAGGGATTGCAAGCTGATTTATTTATATTTAAATATAAATAAATGTTTTTTAAAAATAGAGCATTTTCTCTGGCTAGTTTAAGAAGGGGACCTTTGAGAACTGTCTGGCTTCGTATGTTGTGAAGTAGTAACAGTGGCCCTGCAGAAGGGGGCTAAGGACAGCCTCTAGCTCCTGGGAACTAGTTCCTCTAGGTCCTCTAGCTCCTGGCTGACAGCCAGCAAGCAAAGGGGACCTCTGTCTTAGAACAGCGAGGAACTGAATGCGGCCAACTACACCAGTGAATTTGGAAGTTGATTTTCCCCTAGAGCCTCCAGGCAAAAATCTCAGTCCATATGACGCTTTGGTTTCAGGTTCGTAATATCCTGAACAGAGAGCCTGGCCACACCATGTTGGACTTCTGGTGACAGAGAAGATGCAAAAGAAACTTGGATGACTCTGTAATAATCCATTACAATTTGGTAATGACCACCCCCTTTGAGAATTTGCATACTAACATTATATCATGTAGCTAGAGGATAACAAAGATTTATGACAAAAGGAAAATAGGAATAAATAAATTGCCATGTGGCCCTGACTCATGTTGGAATCATATTCAGAGGTACCAAGCCCAGCCCAGCCACATTCAATTCATTATTGTCATAAATAAAAATGTCCGGTCTCAGGCACATAGGTCACGTCTAAGCATGTATCTTACTATGTAAGAAACTTAGAAACTCCTGTTAAACCTCAAATTACTTAATCATTTCACTTCCTCTTGCTTTGATGCTTCATTTGTTTCCCTGCACAAAGCAAATTTCTCGTAGTTGTCAAGGCAACCACTGCCTCCATCTGTATTCATGGGGTATTTAGGAAAAAGCCCACTTCTTGCCTGTTTAACTTTTATCTTTTTTCTGGCTAGGAAGACAAATTTAGCTGAATTTTAAACTTAATAATCATGACACATGATTTTAATATGACCATCAGTTCAGTTCAGTTCAGCCACTCAGTCATGTCCAACTCTTTGCGACCCCATGAACCGCAGCACTCCAGGCCTCCCTGTCCAACACCAACTCTTGGAGTCCACCCAAACCCATGTCCATTGTGTCGGTGATGCCATCCAACCATCTGATCCTCGGTTGTCCTCTTCTCCTCCTGCCCTCAATCTTTCCCAGCAGCAGGCTCTTTTCAAATGAGTCAGCTCTTCGCATCAGATGGCCAAAGTATTGGAGTTTCAACTTCAACATCAGGCCCTCCAATGAACATCCAGGACTGATCTCCTTTAGGGTGGACTAGTTGGATCTCCTTGCAGTCCAAGGGACTCTCAAGAGTCTTCTCCAACACCACAGTTCAAAAGCATCAATTCCTTAGTGCTCAGCTTGCTTTATAGTCCAACTATCACATCCATACATGACCACTGGAAAAGCCATAGCCTTGACTAGATGGACCTTTGTTGGCAAAGTAATGTCTCTGCTTTTGAATATGCTGTCTAGGTTGGTCATAACTTTCCTTCCAAGAAGCAAGCGTCTTTTAATTTCATGGCTGCAATCACCATCCTCAGTGATTTTGGAGCCCAGAAAAATAAAGTCAGCAACTGTTTGCTCATCTATTTGCCATGAAGTGATGGGACCAGATGCCATGATCTTCATTTTCTGAATGTTGAGCTTTAAGCCAACTTTTCACTCTCCTCTTTCACTTTCATCAAGAGTCTCTTTAGTTCTTCACTTTCTGCCATAAGGGTGGTATCATCTGCATATATGAGGTTATTGATATTTTTCCTGGCAATCTTGATTCTAGCTTGTGCTTCACCAAACCAGCATTTCTCATGATGTACTCTGCATATAAGTTAAATAAGCAGAGTGACGATATACAGCCTTGACATACTCCTTTTCTTCTTTGGAACCTGTCTCTTTTTCCATGTCCAGTTCTAACTGTTGCTTCCTGACCTGCAAGCAGGTTTCTCTAGAGGCAGGTCAGGTGGTCTGGTATTCCCATCTCTTTCAGAATTGTCCACAGTTTATTGTGATCCACACAGTCAAAGGCTTTGGCATAGTCAATAAAGCAGAAATAGATGTTTTTCTGGAACTCTCTTTCTTTTTCAATAATCCAAAGGATGTTGGCAATTTGATCTCTGGTTCCTCTGCCCTTTCTAAAACCAGCTTGAACATCTGGAAGTTCATGGTTTATGTATTGCTGAAGCCTGGCTTGGAGAATTTTGAACATTACTTTACTAGCATGTGAGATGAGTGCAATTGTGCGGTAGTTTGAGCACTTTATCATTGGCTTTCTTTGGGACTGGAATGAAAACTGACCTTTTCCAGTCCTGTGGCCAGTGTTGAGTTTTCCAAATTTGCTGGCATATTGAGTGCAGCACTTTCACAGCATCATCTTCCAGGATTTGAAATAGCTCAACTGGAATTCCATCACCTCCAGTAGCTTTGTTCATAGTGATGCTTCCTAAGGCCCACCTGACTTCACATTCCAGGATGTCTGGCTCTAGGTGAGTGTGAGTGATCACACCTTTGTGATTATCTGGGTCGTGAAGATCTTTTCTGTACAGTTCTTCAATGTATTCTTGCCACCTCTTCTTAATATCTTCTGCTTCTGTTAGGTCCATACCATTTCTGTCCTTTATCGAGCCCATCTTTTCATGAAATGGTCCCTTGGTATCTTTAATGTTCTTGAAGAGATCTCTAGTCTTTAGACTGGTTCCAAATAGGGAAAGGAGTACATCAAGGCTGTATATTATCACCCTGCTTATTTAACTTATATACAGAGTACATCATGGAAAACGTTGGGCTGGGTGAAGCACAAGCTGGAATCAAGATTGCTGGGAGATATATCAGTAACCTCAGATATGTAGATGACACCAGCTTATGGCAGAAAGTGAAGAGGAACTAAGAACCTCTCAATGAAAGTGAAAGAGGAGAGCAAAAAAGCTGCCTTAAAACTCAACATTCAGAAAACTAAAATCATGGCATCTGGTCCCATCACTTCATGGCAAATAGATGGGGAAACAGTAGAAACAGTGAGAGATTTTATTTTGGGGGGCTCCAAAATCACTGCAGATGATGACTGCAGCCATGAAATTAAAAGATACTTGTTCCTTGGAAACTTTCTCTGTTCCTTTTCACTTTAATCAAACTCTGCTATACAAAACCCTTGAGTGATTAAGCCTGGTGTCTGGTCCCAAAGCTAAATCTTCTTCTTTGGAGATCACGAATCCGACACCATTCACTGTAAGCTATCATCTTGGGGGCTCCTCCAGGATCTTCAGGACAGGGTAAGAACACTCAAGAGCTCTAGCCTCTCTGCTTTCTCAGTGTAAACGTTTTCTGCTCTACTTCATTAACTCTATGGTGTGCTTGTGTGAAAGAATGATATGCCCTGCGTGAAGCAAGTGTTGAGGCCTGCTCCGCGGTTTTCCAGTGCCTTGTAATGACTGAAGGCAGTCCCCAAAAGGGGAACCTTGTCGGGGCTTTGTACCTACCTGCCAATGCCAGGAGACACTCAATGTCCCTGTGAAGAGAACGGCCAGAAATGGGTGAAGTGTATGGACCAAACTTTCCTTTCTAGGTCAACTTTACCTGGTCCCTTTGACTACTTCATAATTACATGGGGAATTAGAACTACTAACATAACCTGTCAGATTATAGACTTTCAAGGGACTTGTGATCCGTGCTGTTGCTGTGTACTTTTACTTAGACCCCATGTATGGAAGCACTTAGGCTTGCTAGGAGCCAAAAGTTACAGGAGCATATTTGGGAACAAAGTGGAACTCTAGCTTCAGCAACGTCTCTCTCGGTTGCCTCCTTCAGGGGCCAATGACCTGAAAGTGAATCTTTGTCATGGCTGTGCCTCTGATCAGTGTGGACAGAAGCACTGCTGGAGACCATGAGGTTTTTGAGGACACAGATCAGGGATTGCAGGATCTGGTTGGATTGGAAGTGCAATGGGCCTCTTCCTTTGGTAGTGCTAGCTCCTAGAAGACCAGAGAAAGCTCTCCAGGGGCTTCTGTTTCAACTCCTTAGATATTCTTTATTGGAATGTGTGGAAATGAACTAGAAGGATTGGCCCTAATAGCTTGAGGACAAAAATCACTTTTTCCTCGCTGGCCGACCCTTTTGCCCTCACATATGCTGGCATGATGACACTCAGAAGGGACATCTTGGTTGTTTTTCATCCCTTTATGACTCACCATTTCTACTGTAGTCAGGACTGTACTCAGGAATGCGTAGGCAGAGGGAAGATGGATGCTTCCCCTAGTCATCTTAGCTTGGGAGACATTACAAAAGACTACTCTGATCCGCTCTGGGTGGCATCAGAGGAGAAGAAATCAAACAAAGGTCGTGGTGGTAAGGAACTAAGTCAATTTGGGATGCCATCAGGTCTATCCTTGGTGCATCTCCACCCCACATCTGTGGTAGAACCAGGGGTGATGAGTAAGGCCCCTGCGTCCATAAGGGACAGACTAAGCCTGACCAGGGAAGGAAAGCTTCGGTGGAAAGTCTGTCTACACCCCCACCTAAAGTAGAGAGGGACACCTCTGGTGGAAAGAAACCACAGCTGTGGATGTGCTTTTTTTCCCTCTTACAGATGGGAGCTAGCAGTTCCAGAACCACTCCTTTATAATGTATATTTTTTGTTTTAAAAAAAGGGGGACAAGTTTGACCCCCAGAGTTTGAAAAAGACACACCTGATCTTCTTTTGTGATACTGAATATCACAGTATCCTTTAGAAGATGGGGAATGCTAGCTTGTTGAAGGGTCTCTTAATTACAATACTGTTTTACAACTAGACCAGTTCCATAGAAAACAAGAGAAATGGGTAGAAGTACCATATATGTTGCTCTTTATTTCTCTGTGAGACATGCCAGACTTATGCCCTAAAGGTGCAGATTTGGGTGTGAAACCTTTGGCCCCCTCCTGTCCTCTTACTTTGCCCCTGTATCTGAGGCTCCCAACTGAACAGGCTGAGAAGGCTGAACAGGGCACCCTTCCAGGAGGGGTTGCCTCAGTCTTGGTAAAAATTCAAACAGTCCCAATTGTGGTTGAACTATTTAGAGGATCCGAAAGGTACATAGAAGGCTTTACAGAACTAACTTTACTTTATGATGTTACTTGGAGAGATGTAATGCATGTCTTTCTTGGGACAGACACTGACTCCTGACTCAAAAACTTGAGTTTTGGGGGAATCAATTACTTTTGGAGATAAATGGCTTGAACGTGAGACGGGGGGAAAGAGGGAACACGAAATAGCCCTCCTTCCTACTGGGAGCCAAGTGGTTCCAATAACAGAGCTGCTTTGCCGGATGTATACTTGATGGTCTTAAGCAAGCACACATTAAGACTTTAAACTATATTAAGTTGGCTGACATAGAACGGGGAGAGAAGAAAACTCCTGGTAAATTCCTAGATAGACTATGGAAGGCTCTCCACAAGTTTACTGACGTTCATTCCGAAAGTTCAGAGGAGGAGTAATATTAAACAATAGATTTCTCACTCAGTCAGCTCCAGATATCCACCATACGTTATGAAAACAGGCGTTTGGACCAAATCAGTCTTTTGAAAAACTGTTACAGATGGCTCAGATATTATGGTAGAGAATATGAAGAGGAAAATAGGTGGAAAAAAATCAGGCATAAGACTGAAGCCCCAACAATGGTCGTTAAACCTGCTCTGAAACAGCCTGAGAAAAATACCCAGAGAGAACCAGGTGAAAAGGGATGGACTTGTTATTACCGTGGAAAGAAAGGGCCTCTCAAGGAGGAATGCCCTCAGGCATCTAAGCTGCCCCCAGCTCCATGTCTGGTCTGCAAAGGACCATACTGGAGAAGAGACTGCCCTCTGAGGTGTAGGCTCAAGACAGACTCTCAAGACAATCAGGACCGAAGGTGCCTGGGGGTCCCCACACAAGCCGCCATCCTAATAATACCCGAGGAACCCCAGGTATTAATAACTGTGGGGGGCCAATCAGTCGATTCCTTTTGGACACCAAGGAAACTTTCTCTGTGCTCACTGAAGCCCCTGGTCCACTTTTCTCCCAATCCACTACTGTAATGGGACTGTCAGGACGAGCCAAAGGCTATTATTTCAGTCATCCTTTAAGCTGCAACTGGGACTCTGCTGTTTTCTCATGAGTTTCTGATCTTGCCAGAGTCTCGCTCATCCCTTCTAGGGAAGTCTTCATTCTAGGACTGAATGAGGTCCAGGCCTCTGTTTTCATGAATATGGAGCTTGCTCTTTCTCTCCCATTAATTTAACGAAATGTAAATTCTTGAGTGTGGACTGATGGAAAAACTATGAGTTGAGCACAAAATACTGTTCCTGTCATTATCAAGCTCAATGACCCTCACCTTTTCACATCAAAAGCAGTATCCACTAAAGCCCAAGGTTAACTGAATTGGCAAAATCTTACTGTACTGACTTCTCATGATGTAAGTGGGATCTTAAACTCTGAAGTTCAGAGCAACAGTTCTCCACCTTCAAAGCTGCTGTAACTCGAGGGTGTCAAAAACTCGAGGAATAGAATGTCACTTACCCTGTTCCTGGAGACCCCAATGTCAGAAAAATTGAAAAGGCTAATGACATTATTAAGAGACATCTGTGTAAGCTAACTCAGGAAACACAAGACAGTTGGTTTAAAGCTTGACCCATAGTTTTAATGAGGGCTTAACTGACCCTAAGAAGAAGGGATTATCTCAATGACAGTTTTTGTGCACAGATATTGTCATAGATCCTGAAGCCTTAGAATTAACTACGTGACTCAGCTTTCAGCTTTTCAACCTCCTCCTCAACTGAAGGCTTCCCAGGGTGGGTTTCTCCAGTTCAAAGAAAGGGCTTTCCTCAACTCTGCGATGACATCTAACAATCCTAAGATAAACGGATGTAACTATGGACATAATGGGACTCTTAATTTTGATTACATTTTAACTTGGTTTAATGACTATTTTGCTGCACATAAGAAGTTCAGGTCCTCCTTTTTGCCTGGCCAGGCACTGATTGGGACTGGATCCCTCAGCCATGCTGGCTTGCTCTAAAATGGACCTACTGTATATGTGGCTCTTACCTATGGGTGTGACTTCCCCCTGGCTAGATAGGGAGATGCACCCTAGGTGTAGCTTTTACTCATGGCTTCATATTTTCAGAGTTTCCAGAGAAGCCTGAAAATCTGCCACACCTTAAGACTCATTGGGCAAGGTCTGTATTTCACTGGTATGATTATCTCTCTGGGAACTATGGATGTTATGCTACAAGTTGATGTTCTGACTAACTTTACTCAACTGGCTTTACAAGATTCTCAAAAAGCTATTTCAGCCCTTAATGCTGAATAAACACATAGTAGAAAGGTGATTTTACAAATCAGAATGGCCTTAGATACTCTAACAGCTGCACAAGGAGGAACTTGTGCTATTATTCATACCCAATGTAGATATATACCAGATATGAGTACTAATGTTACTCACTTTATTAAACACATGAACAAGATGATTCAGGCTATGGATTCTCCTGAAGCTTCAGTCACCTCACTTTAGGAAATGTTAAGTAGCTCCTCATGGTGAAAAACTATCTTAATTGTAATAATTCTAATTGTTCCGTTTTTACTTTTTACTCCCTGCATCTATAACTGTGTAACTGGATTTGTTTCTAACCGTCTGAAAGCTTTTAGGTTACAAATGGCTGTTCAAGCTCCTATGAGTGCCACAACCTCCTCCAACTATTACCTGGGGCCCCTGGATCAGAGACCCTAAATATGAGAGTTAGGAGAATATGATCCCTTGATAATTTAGGGATGATGCCTCTCAACAGCAGGAAGTAGTTATGGAATGAAAATGATGCCCCTTTCCCTTGGCAACATAATTCTCCTGAAAGAAAAGGGGAGAAAGAGAGAGTCAATTCCTAGGCAGGTTGATAAGAAGTCCAGGATCCTCGAGAAGGAGAAAGGGGCCTGGGGCTCTCAAAGGGGAGATAGGGGTCTGAAATTCTCAAGGAGGAGGAAAGGACAAACTTTTTTTTTTTTTTTTAAAGACAAACTTTTTCTCCTACATTCCTTAGAAAGGATCATATAAAAATAACGTATCCTGCTTAAGGACAGTTTCTCCTTGAAAACCTTCTGATTAATACTGTTATCCTAAAATGTATATTATGGGAGTGGGCCTGGTTAGATTTTTCTGTTGTTAGTCCTAATCCTGTCATCTTAAAATTGTGGGAGTGGGTCTAGTAATATCTTTACAACCTTGAGACATTCTTTTGATTTATTGTAATAACCAATTAAAAAATTATATAACTCCCTTGCATAGACTAGTGAGGGGGCACTCTCCATCCCCCTTCTGACGTCTATGTCAGAAGCTTTCTCTGTCCCTTAATAAAACTCTGCTATCCAAAAAAGAAAAAAGGCAGAGACATTACTTTGCTAACTAAAGTCCATCTAGTCAAAGCTATGGTTTTTCCAGTAGTCATGTATGCATGTGAGAGTTGGACCATAAAGAAAGCTGAGCACTGAAGAATTGATGCTTTTGAACTGTGGTGTTGGAGAAGACTCTTGAGAGTCCCTTGGACTGCAAGGAGATCCAACTAGTCCATCTTAAAGGAGATCAGTCCTGAATATTCATTGGAAGGACTGATGCTGAAGCTGAAGCTCCAATATTTTGGCCACCTGACATGAAGAACTGACTCATTGAAAAAGACCCTGATGCTGGGAAAGATTGAAGGCAGGAGGGGAAGGGGACAACAGAGTGTGAGATGGTTGGATGGCATCACAGACTTGATGGACATCAGTTTGAGCAAACTCTGGGAGTGGTGATGGACAGGGAAGCCTGGCTTGCTGCAGTCCATGGGGTTGCAAAGAGTTGGACACGACTGAGTGACTGAATTGAACTGAACTGAAGGTGAAGGTCAAAGTTTCTTCCTGAGTCTTTCGGGCCTTGATTGCTTTCAGCTCAAAATAATCCACTTACCAAAGAGACATTTGGGAGTGAAAAATCTTGGTCCTAGCCCAGAAATGCAATGCAGTAAGGCATGTACTGTGAGGAAGGCAAGGTCAGGGAAATGAGGCAACATTGAGGAGGAACATTGAACTCAGTTTGGGGGCATCAGAAAAGGCTTCTCTCAGGAAGTGTGCCCTATTGCTGATTTAACAAATTGCCACATGATTGTTAGTAACTTAGTACCTTAATACCTTAAAGCAGTATGCATTTTTACAGCATGATAACTATAGTTAATAATACAGTATTGCATATTTGAAAATTGTTTAGAAAGTAGATCTTGGGCTTCCTGGTGTTTCAGTGGTAAAGAATCCACCTACCAATTCAGGAGATGCAAGACACATGGATTTGATCGCTGGGTTGGGAAGATCCCTGGAGAAGGAAACGACAACCCACTCCAGTATTCCTGTCTGGAAAATCCCATGGACAGAAGAGCCTGATGGGCTATAATCTATGGGGTGGCAAAGAGTCAGATGTGACTGAGGACACACAGAAGGTGGGACAAGGATGAAGTGAAGCACTTGCTTTGTGTGTACCACTTAAGAAGGCCCCCAGAGACCTAGAAAATAAGATAAATTATTTTCAAAAATAAAAATTAATGTAAAAATCCATGATGAACAACTTATGAAAAATTTAAATAAATGCCAGGTTATTAGGGAAATCATTAAAAAGATGTGATGAGCACGTAATGCAGAAGAGGAGTACTGGGTCTCAACACACTTGGATGGATTAGGAAGAACAAAGAGAAGAGCTGTGGCAGGGGAGGGTTGATGATGTCTTTCACTAGTACAGTATACTCAAGAGGAGGCAAATGTTTAGATGGGGCAGGTGGGAGAGTGTGTCAAGGAGAAAATCAAGTTCTATTTGGGCATGCTGAGTCTAAGAAGCCTGTGGTATTTTCAACTGGAGAGCCAGTAGGCAACTTAAATATATGAATATAATGAAGCAAAAAAAAAAAAAAAAAAATGTCGCCCAGCTTTCCTTCTCCCTCACCTACTATCTTCTTAGTCTTTACTACTATTTCTCTGCCAGACCAGTTCTTGGAGAGAAAAGAAAAGGATCTTAAAGGACCTAATTCCTTGGGATACAAGAACAAAAGGTTGGTAGCTAATTTTTGGAAGGGAGATGATTAGGGACTATTTGGCATATATTAGAGCAATTGATGGATCTCCCCTCTGGTCCTGAAACATTTTCAAATCATTATACTTTCATCCTCACTGTTCCTCTGTGATTCATGTCATCAGCTATGTCAACCTCTAACCTTTGTTGGTACAGTCACTTATTGACAGTTTGGTCATTCTTTCTTTCTCATCACAGACTTTGATCCCTGAATGAGAAACACACACATTGCCATTATCTGAAAACATTTTACTCTAAAATCATACCACTCTAGGACTTTCATCTTCCTTCCAACTCTTCCCTTCACCATTCCTATTATATCAGTTCCTTGGGTTCATCAAGTCTTAATGGCCCTTGACCCACTTGTCTGGATGTCTATCAGCCCCTTTATACCTCCGCTTTCATTCCTGTCCAGCTTACACTGCAGTGGCTCATAACTTCAGCCATTTTTCTGCCAATATTCTCAATTCCTGTGCTTTTCTTCCTGTTGTCATATCATGTGATAGACTTTAATTCTGTGAGGACCCTCATATACGTAGGTGCTTATTGTGCACTGCACAAGTGCATCCTACAAACGGGAGGCAACCCCAGCTCTGTGCAGAGTTCTGGGGTAGTTCTTCTTCAAGGTTGTAACTTTTTTCTGATCTGTCATTGTCTAGTATAGAGGCTCACAAGTTTTGGTCCCCACAGACCAAAGCCACTTGTTGCCTGTTTTTGTATGGCCCACAAGTTAATATTTACGTGTAAAATTTAAAGCAGTTAAAAAAAATCAAAAGAAGTATAATAATTTGTGATATGTATAAATAAATATAAGTAAATATATATAAGGAGAAAAACTGTATTAAATTCAAATTTCAATGTCCATAAATAAAGTCTTATTGGAATACAGTGATTCTTTTTCATTTTTATATTGCCTATGATAGATTTCATACTACAAAAACAGAGCTGAATAACTGTGATGGCCTTATGACCCGAAACTCCTAAAATAGGACTATTATGCTGTTTGCGGAAAAAGTCTACCTATCGCTGTCCCAGCAGTTCTGCTGTCTGTCTTCTCTGTCCCAACAGCTGGGATGTTAAATATTTGTTAGAGAAAAAAATCCTTCAGTTACATCAACTGGTAAATTGGATGATTATTCATGATCTCTAACCCCACCTGGAAACATTACCTGCTTAGCCGTCTCATTTCTCTAGTCAGCTTTCTCTCCTCGCCTGTCGCTTTTTCTACTCTTCTAAGCCTCCAAACATGTTGCATCCTTATCCTGACAATGCCTCACTTCCTACTACTAGGTGAAAACAGAAGCCATCACATTGGCACCCCTGAGTTTCCTGTTCCTGTACCTGCAAATTTGCCTGTAAGTGCAACGGCACCCCACTCCAGTGCTCTTGCCTGGAAAATCCCATGGACGTAGGAGCCTGGTGGGCTGCAGTCCATGGGGTCACGAAGAGTCAGACACGACTGAGCGACTTCACTTTCACTTTTCACTTTCATGCATTGGAGAAGGCAACGGCAACCCACTCCAGTGTTCTTGCCTGGAGAATCCCAGAGGCGGTGGAGCCTGGTGGGCTGCCGTCTATGGGGTCGCACAGAGTCGGACACGACTGAAGCGGCTTAGCAGCAGCAGCAGCAGCCCTCATCCTTCATTCACTGCCTCTTGTTTTAGGTTGAAGTGGGAACTTGTCACTCATTTACGGCAAATTCTTCAACCATTGCTCCAGATGTCATCACCTTCTTCTTCAGCCTTCTAACACAAGTGATTAGCCCTTCTGTCCCCTGAAGCTCCATGTCTATTGGGTCCTTATCATTAGCAATTTGAAAATTCTGTATTAGTTGGCACATTTAACCTGACCCTCCTCCTTGAAACAATTTCTTCATTTGGCTTCCAGGACATCACATTTCTGGTTTTCCTCTTTCCTCATGAGCTGGTCCTCTTCTGTCTCATTTTCCGATTCTGTCCTATGTTCCCAACTTCTAAACCAGTGGTTTAGTCAAACATTTTGGACTCCCTTTATACTCTTAGAAATTATTGAGAATCTCAAAGAGCTTTGGTTATGTGGCTTATAACTCTTGATATTTACTCCACTAAAAATTCAGCTTCCCTGGTGGCTCAGATGGTAAAGAATCGCCTGCAATGCCAGGAGACCCAGGTTTCATCCCTGGATCAGGAAGATCCCCTGGAGAAGGGAATTGCTATCCATCCCAGTATTCTTGCTTGGAGAATTCCATGGATAGAGGAGCCTGGTAGGCTACAGTCCTTAGTATCACAAAGAGTCAGATGTGACTGAGCGACTAACACATGTAAAAACTCTACCCACTCATTTAAAAATGACAATTATAAGTTCATTACATGTTGACATAAATACTTAAAATTGCTTTCATTAAAATTTGTATTGATGTATAATTGACATAAAACACGTATTAGTTTCAAATGTACAATGTAATGATTTAATATTTGTATATATTGTAAAATGAGCACCACAGTAAGACTGGTTACTAGGTATGTAACCTCACATACTTAACAAAAATTCTTTTCTTGTGAAGAGAACTTTTAAGATCTACTGTCTTAGCAACTTTGAAATATGCAATACCATTATTATTAACTATAGTTGCCATGCTGTACATTACATCCCCATGACATTTATTTTAATGACTCATTTCACTAACTTCCATCCCTTGTTTCTGGCAACCACCAATTTATTTTCTGTATCTATGACTCATTGTTTTTTTAAATTCCACATACATGTGAGATTATATAGTATCTGTCATTCTTTGTCTGACTTATTCCACTTAATATAATGCCCTCAAGGGCAATTCATGCTGGTGAGATCTCCTTTCTTATGGTTGAATCATATTTCATTGTGTGTGTGAGTTTCTCTCTATACAGACACATCTTCGTATCTTGATGATTCATTTTCCATCAGTGGACACTTAGATAGTTTCCATGTCTTGGCCGTTATAAATAATGTGGCAGTGAACATGGTGATGATATGGCCTTCAAGCTAGTGTTTACATTTTCTTCAGATAAATACCCGGAAGTGATATTGCTGGATCACATCATACTGTTTCCCATAGTGACTTCACCAATTCATAATCCCATCAACAGTGCATGGGCTTCCCTGATAGTTCAGTTGGTAAAGAATCCACCTGCAATGCAGGAGACCCTGGTTCTATTCGTGGATCAGGAAGATCCCAAGGAGAAGGGATAGAATGGAATACCCATTCCATTATTCTTGGGCTTCCCTTGTGGCTCAGCTGGTCAAGAGTCTGCCTTCAATTCAGGAGACCTGGGTTTGATCCCTGGGTTGGGAAGATCCCCTGGAGAAGGGAAAGGCTACCCTCTCCAGTATTCTGGCCTGGAGACACGACTGAGCGACTTTCAACAGTGGATGAGGGTACTTTTTAGGAAAACAAACAAACAAACAAGCAAACACTGCATTCTTCAAAACAAATTAGTGAGAAAACTGACATTGTTTTACCATTTTGAAAATCTCTTTACTATCCAGTTTAGAGGCCCAGAAGTCCACAAATAATGGCCTACAGATCAAATTCAGCCAACTGCCTATTTTTGTAAATACAAATTTATTGGAACATAGCCATGCTTATTCACTTTCATACTGTTTATGGCAGTTTTCCCACTACAGTGAAGAATTGTATTTTTGTGATAGAGACCGTATGGCCTACAAATCCTAAAATATTAACTATCCGGACTTTTATAGAAAAAGTTTGCCTATTCCAGGTCAAATTGGTCTCATTTAATAGAAACCAGCTAGATTATGATTTCTGCTTCTTACTCAATCTATCGGAATTATGTTGTTTTGGTTGAAGAGTTACCAAGTCTAAGCTCATACTATTCACCACACAATAGGCCAATGAATTAGAGACTAGTTGTTGGGTCAAAGAATAGCAACTTTATTAAGAAAGCCAGCAAACTGAGGAGATGGTGAACTAGTGTTCCAAAGAACCATCTTACCTGAGTTAGAATTCAAGCTTCTTTTATACCAAAAAAGGAGGGAATGTGACTGGTTGTTGCAAATTTCTTGGTGCCAGAATCTTTTGTTTTTGCAGCTGTCCTTGTAAGGCTGATCACAATGTTCTCACAAACCTCCAGCAAGACAAATACTATTCTTTGTTCTGTGTCTTTTCATCTCTATATGCATGGAAATGTCTTATACCTTTAAAGGTCAGAACCTTGACAATGGACTATCTGTATATTTCAGTCTATAAGCAACATTCTTTTACGAAAGGTGTAGAGTTAGCATGACCATGCTAAGTCACTTCAGTTGTGTCCAACTCTGTGTGATTCTGTAGGCCTCCAGGCTCCTCTGTCCATGGAATTCTCCAGGCCAGAATACTGGATTGTGTTGCCATGTTCTTCTCCAGGAGATCTTCCCTGCCCAGTGATCGAACCCATGTCTCTTATGTCTCCTGCATTAGCAGATAGATTCTTTGCCACTAGCACCGCCTGGGAACCCCCAGCATGACTAAGCACAGGCAACAAAGCACAAAGTTTAGAGGTCAAACAATTTAAGTTCAATATGGAGTCAGGTTTGTTCTTCTCTGTTACATCATGACTTTATAAATCATTTAAATGCTCACAACCACTAAATTTTAATCTGCAGCCTGAATCATTCTCCTACAGATTGGATGTGCATTGGTATTTCAAACTTAACATTCTCAAATAGAATTCCAGATCTTACTAGTAAGTCTTCCCCTAAATTACTATCTTCATTCTTCCCTATCACATTAATTGTTCTCATCATATCAACTGTCTGAGGCAAAAAACCTTTGAGTCATCCTTGACTCCCTCTTTTCTTTTTTTTTTGCCACACCATGCAGCAGATGGGATCTTAGTGGCCCAACCAAGGATCTTAGTTCCCAAGGCAGGGATCAAACCTGTGCCCCTTGGATTGGAAGGGCAGTCTTAACCTGTGGGCCATCAGGGAGGTTCTCCTTCTTCTTTATTTTGTACCTCACATTTTTTAGCAAATTTTGTTTGCAGCTTCTGAAACTAGATTCTTATCATTTCTCACTATATGTTTAACTACTAACTTTGCCAACAAAGGTCCATCTAGTCAAGGCTATGGTTTTTCCTGTGGTCATGTATGGATGTGAGAGTTGGACTGTGAAGAAAGCTGAGCACTGAAGAATTGATGTTTTTGAACTGTGGTGTTGGAAAAGACTCTTGAAAGTCCCTTGGACTGCAAGGAGATCCAACCAATCCATTCTGAAGGAGATCAGCCCTGGGATTTCTTTGGAAGGAATGATGCTAAAGCTGAAACTCCAATACTTTGGCCACCTCATGAGAAGAGTTGACTCATTGGAAAACACTCTGATGCTGGGAGGGATTGGGGGCAGGAGGAGAAGGGGACGACTGAGGATGAGATGGCTGGATGGCATCACTGACTCGATGGACATGAGTCTGAGTGAACTCCGGGAGTTGGTGATGGACAGGGAGGTCTGGCGTGCTGCAAGTCATGGGGTCCCAAAGAGTCGGACACGACTGAGTGACTGAACTGAACTGAACTGAAGTGGTTCAAACCATCATCACATCTCATGTATATTATTATTTCACCAACTTTCTAACTGGTCTTCCTGTTTCTTCCCTTAGCTACCCATGGTTGTCTAGGTTTTCTCAACACAGCAGCCAGAATAATTCCTATGAAGAATTAGATTATGTCACTCTTTGACTCAAAAGCTTCTACTGACCTCTTGTATGTTTTAGCTTAGGCAATCTTAACAAAATATTATAGACTGGGTGGCTTAAAAAACATAAGTTTATTTTTTCACAGTTCAAAAGACTAGAAGTCCAAGATTGCAGTCCCAATATAACTGTGTTCTGGTGAGAGCTTGTTGGTGACAGCTACCTCTCATTGTGTCCCCACATGTTGGAGAAAGAGTATGCAGGCTTCCTGACACCTCTTCTTACAAGGATACTAATTCTATTGGATCAGAACCCCACCCTTTTGCTCTCATTGATCTGCCGGCGACGGAATGAAACACCAACACTGCAGAGTGGTTTAAATCTTTATATTTTAACACTTGTTTTTTACAGCTGCTTTATTTTATATCCCTTACACAACAACCTACAGGGCAAGCTGCCAAGCACTACGATTTAGAGACTATACAGTGCGCAGGCGCAGGGCGAGATAACCTTTACCTTGGCTTATTTACTGCAGCTAAGACTTTGTTTTGGGGAACTTCCTTATCAACTTAGAATCTGTTTTGTCCCAAGGTCTGTTCCTTTTGAGGAATCAGAGAAACATCCTTGTGTGCAAGCAATGTTCTTTTCCCATGGGAACAAACAGGATTCTTAGCTGAACATCTCGTTTGCAAGAATGTTCAGCCCTGGTTGAGAGTCTCGTTTGCAAGCACTTCTCAACCTTCCTTAAACCTAGTTCCCTACACTGGGCAGAACATCTCGTTTGCAAGAATGTTCAGCCCTGGTTGAGAGTCTCGTTTGCAAGCACTTCTCAACCTTCTTTATACCTTGTTCCCTACATTGATCTCAAGATTTTATAGCTCTGTAAAGTCCCTGTCTCCAATACAGTCTCCAGAGGGATTAGGACTTGGCAATACCTGAATGTTAAAGGGAAACACAGTACAATTTAATCCATTACATGTGTGTTTAGTGAAAAATTAAGCACTGTGTTTCCATTTCTTAAGAATATTGATGATACAATATTACTTGCACAATATATTTGCTCCTATTTAAATCCACCATGGGGATAACAGTAATGGCTACTAAATGACTGCTAAAAATCCAGAAAAGAAAAATTAGTTGAAGAAGCGATATATATTTCAAAAGTAAGCACTTCTTTGAAAAAGACTATGCCCTCAAACCAAAAATTTAGCATGTGCAGTTGTAGAAAGCCTTAACATACCACATTGTGATGCATTGGTCATAGGATGGTTTCAATTAATTTTACTCATTTTTTTATTGAATGTTTTTTGCACTCTTATAAAAAGTAGAGCAAGGGCTGTTACTGTGTTGGGTCCATTAGCAGAACAAGTAGTTTGTAAATAGTTAAATGGTGTCTGCTTTTATATCAGTGTTATCAGATCCTCAAATAAAAAATCAGTTCATTTCAGTAGTTTTTAATACAATTCATGGAATCAAAATTAAGTTTTTGAAAGGTCATTCTAAGGTAAAACATCTAAACATTTAACATTATTGTGAAGGTTACTGTAAATTTCATTTAAAGATATCAGCATTGAAACCTCATTTTTGCAAAATTTATTCAAATACAAAATACTGATGAATCACAGTATTATGATAAAAACAATGATCTAATAAATTAAGAAATCTGGAACAAAAATTAGTTTTGATACAATACTCATCAGTTCAGTTTAGTCACTCAGTTGTATCCAAATCTTTGTGACCCCGTGGACTGCAGCACACCAAGCTTCCCTATCCATCACCAACTGGGAGCTTGTTCAAACTCATGTCCATCAAATGGTGATGCCATCCAGTCATCTCATCCTCTCTCATCCCCTTCTCCTCCTGCCTTCAGTCTTTGCCAGCATCAGGGTCTTTTCCAATGAGTCAGTTCTTTGGATCAGGTGGCCAAAGTATTGGAGGTTTAATATTCATAATTGTATGGAAATGTATACTTCACAAGAGGACCTAGAGATGTCACATAAGTACATGAAAAGAGGTTCAATATCACTAATCACTCAGGAACTGCAAATTAAAACCATATGAGTTTCCACTATATACTTGTAGTAGTCTGTGCTAGCTACCATAAGAGAATACCTCTGACTAGGTGACTTAACTGACAGAAATTAATCTTCTCACAGTTCTGGAGGCTGGAAGTCTGAGATCAAGGTGTTGGCAGGGTGAGTTTCTGGTGCAACCTCTTTTTCTGGCTTGTAGAATGCTGCCATATTGCTGTGTCCTCATTTGGCCTTTTTTTGTGCTGTGTACCTCTGGTGTCTCTTCCTCTTCTTATAAGGACACCAGTCCTATTGAATTAAGCCTCCACTCTATAACTTCATTTAGCTTTAAAGACTGTCTCCAAATACAGTTATACTCAGAGGTTAGGGTTTCAACATAGAATGGGGGGGAACACAATTCAATTCATAATATTGGAAACGTTAATATTTTTAATGATAGTATCAAATGCTGGCTAGGATGCAGAGCAACTGGCACTATCATACATTGCTGGTGGGAATTCAATTTGTGTAGCCATTGTAGAAACACGTTGATAGATTTTTATAAATTGAAACACGCATTTTTTGGGGCCTGCATCACACAATTTGCAGGTTCTTAGTTCCCTGACCAGGGATCAAGCCTGTATCCTCTGCTTTGGGAGCTCAGAGTCCTAACCATCAGACCACCAGGGAATTCCCAAAATATACCTTTGGCATACAGTATAGCAATTCCACTCTTAGGCATTTACCCAGGAGAAATAAAAACTGAAGTCTATAGAAACACATACCTAAATATTTATAACCCTAAATTAGAAACAACCCATGTCCATCAGTTAGTGAGTAAAAAAAACAATACACCCACCCATAAAATCCAATATTCAGTTCAGTTCAGTTGCTCAGTCATGTCCAACTCCTTGTGACCTCATGAATCACAGCACGCCAGGTCTCCCTGACCATCAACTATTCCTAGAGTTCACTCAGACTCACGTCCATTGAGTCAGTGATGCCATCCAGCCATCTCATCCTCGGTCATCCCCTTCTCCTCCTGCCCACAATCCCTCCCAGCATCAGAGTCTTTTCCAATGAGTCAACTCTTCTCATGAGGTGGCTAAAGTATTGGAGTTTCAGCTTTAGCATCATTCCTTCCAAAGAACACCCAGAGCTGATCTCCTTCAGAATGGACTGGTTGGATCTCCTTGCAGTCCAAGGGACTCTCAAGAGTCTTCTCCAACACCACAGTTCAAAAGCATCAATTCTTCAGCGCTCAGCTTTCTTCACAGTCCAACTCTTGCATCCATACATGACCACTGGAAAAACCATAGCCTTGATTAGACGGACCTTTGTTGGCAGAGTAATGTCTTTGCTTTTTAATATGCTATCTAGGTTGGTCATAAGTTTTCTTCCAAGGAGTAAGTGTCTTTTAAAATCCAATATTACTTAGTAATAAAAGGAGACATTCTTGCTTATTCATTAACCACATTTGGATTGAATTGAGTTTTGTGCTATTATGCATAAAATTGCTCATAATATTTAAGTTCAAGTCTTTATGGAGACATATATTTTCATTCTCTATTTATAAATATTGAAGAGTGGAATTGCTAGACTGTGTTTTAATTGTATGTAGCAGAAACTCCAGTACTTTGGCCACCTCATGCGAAGAGTTGACTCATTGGAAAAGACTCTGATGCTGGGAGGGATTGGGGGCAGGAGAAGGGGATGACCGAGGATGAGATGGCTGGGTGGCATCACTGACTCAATGGAAGTGAGTCTGAGTGAACTCCGGGAATTGGTGATGGACAGGGAGGCCTGGCGTGCTGCGATTCATGGGGTTGCAAAGAGTCGGACACGACTGATTGACTGACCTGAACTGAACTTAACTTTATAGGAAACAGCCGAATTGCTTTCCAATATGGCCAGACAATTTGGACTTCCCTCAGCAGTCTCTATGTACCAGTTGCTTCATATTCTCCAACACTTAACGTTGTCAGTCTTTTAAATTTTAACCACTCTAGTGGATGGGGAGTGGTGTCTTATTATGGTTTTAATTTGTATTTCTGTCATTCCAGATTGAACATTTTTTTAGTGCTCAGTTTTTTTAAATGTAATTTTTTAAAAAGCAGTTTTAGGCTCACAGCCTTTCCTGGACTCTCAGCCTCCTTTCCTGAATCTCTTATGTACTGAATCTCTGAGCCTCTGCCATAAGTTGTCTTTTCTCTCAAATCTCTTTAGATCAAGCTCCTTTACTCTTAGGGCTTCATATACTGTCGAGATGATAATGATTTTATGGTGCTTAATGGTAATGACTATGAATATTTAATAAGAAGAATGTTTCAACTCTACTACTACATTATGATATTCCTAGAAACAAGAATGATCACCTTGGAGTCCCCCTACAGCCTAGCAAAAACTACGCAGACATCTGCTCAGACTGTGAATACTTTTGGATACTATCCCCTTCCTACTTTCAATATGTGACATTACACTCCATTATAAAAATACAATTGCAAATTTCCTGATGGTCCAGTGGTTAGGACTCAGCACTTTCACTAGATGGCTTCAATCCCTGCTCGGGGGATTAAGATTCTGCAAGTCTTACAGTGTGACCAAATTAAATAAAATACAACTGATCCAAGTAAATAACAAAACGTATGAGCCAAATAATTCTATGATCAGTAAAAGCTTTAAGACTAAAGAAGACTTCAGATGAGGTTGAACATTTCCATAAAAGCACTAGGAGGTGATAGCTATTGAACATGGACTTAAAGGGACATACCTATTCAGAACACGAAGAGGGGAAAATTGTCTTCTAAGCACCGGGAAGCTGTGTGCTCAGGAATACGGAGCAGTGGCTAAGTGCTGGGTGTCGTAGCGCCTCTTTTCTGAATTTTCAAGATCCTTTCACATCCACTTAGCTAAAAAACAACTTAACTATCACATTGGCAGAGTAAGCTGTATGTTCTCTACTTTATATATGATCTTGAATGAAGTCACATTGCAAAAAAAAGGCAGAGCCAGGACCAAAATAATTCATCACTTGGTAGCATTTGTAGACACCGAAGTTCATATACTTAGGTGGTTTCTTTCCAGCTCAAGATAGATCTGCTCTTGAAGATCTTGGATTTACTACATAGGCAAATTATCTGCAGTGATGAAAATGGGTTATATGGTGCAACAACACATAATTTACAGCAATATCTATTTTTATTCCTAAAATATTTTTCACATCTGTCTCAATTTGCTCAAAGGAATGACCATTTCTAATTTAATTATTACAAGTGTCTTTCTAAGCTTTCTTCCATTCCACTTGCAAGTAATTGTGACTGCAAGGGTATATCTTACACTTCCTTTGTATTTGAGCAGGATAAAATTTCTAATTAATTTCTTCCATTGCTGCATGTGAAAGAGATGTAAAGTAATAGCACTGAATCAGCATACAAACAGCAGAACTTAAGAAGAGGGTCAAAGTGAATTCTGCAATGTCACAAGATATGCTTAAGGAATAAGATTTATTGGGGAAACAAAACTGAAAGTTTAGCAAACGGAGACTATAAACTTTAAGCTCCACATATCCAAGATTCAACCCTTTCTGGAGCTCTTTCAATCCATGAAAAATTGTAATCCTCCTGGTAGGTAGAAGAAGCCACCAGCTGGTGGATAGCTGAGTTCAAAGGCAGCCCCTCCCCCTGAGAGACAGCTGCTTATTGTCTGGGAAACCTGCAGTAAGTTCCCTGGGTCATTTTTGAACAAAGCTGCTCCTTATAGAGCAGTACTCAAAAAAAAAAAAAAAAAGAAAGAAAGAAAGAAAAGAAAAGAAATGTCTTTCTTAGCAGTTTACTATTTGAAATATTTAAACACTCAAGTTAAATTTTAGAAATGTAAATTTTAGCTATTAAACAAATAGAGAAACAAAGCAGGAGAACACACACACATGGTAGCATTTATTCCTTTTCAACAAAAGCTGCACCTAACATTGATGAACCCTTAATCTACATTATTTAAGTGAGAATATTTGGGTGTCCTTGACAATGACTTGGGAAAAGATTACTTTTGAGGTTATTAAAATTAATGTTTGATTTATTAAAGTTATAAGTTAAAAAGCTCATTTCTTCTTAAGCTTTTAATCAAATTATCAATCAAATTATTAATTTAAAATCTGAAAAAATTTAACAATTACTTTTAAGAGGCTTTTGATTAATATTTAGTCTTGTGTATGGTTTTAGTTAAATAATTCAACTGTCTGATCAGCAAAACTTCCCAAGTCTTTGAATAACTCCTAAAGCTAGAAAATTAAATATGTAAATATATTTATGTTGAATCTCAAGCTATTTTAAAAGTTATAATATTATTTACAAAACTTAATAACACTGTCTTATGTCTTTCAACTTAAAATTACAAACATAAATTGACATAACTTTTTATATTGAAAAATGAGAATATCATGATGATAACCTGTAAAATATTAAATATGTCAAATACTTAAAGCACCAAACTGTAAAACATTAAAATGGCAAACAGCTAATTCCCAAACCTACCATGACAATATTAATACTGTAAATTTGGTTTCCTTCATCATTTTAATATGCCTTTCTTAAATGGGATTTTTCTTTCTTAATGTGGAAGGCCCATAATTTATATATATGTATATAAGTGATATTCTAATAAACATTGTACACCTATCAGAATTGGCCTATGGCTTTTCTTTGTTGCAAGATACTATGGATATCAAGGCTGTTGGGAATGAAGGTAGAGGGGACTAGAGAAATAGGCCAGTCTATCTTTGCTAGAAGCTACCAGTACATACAAAAATATTCTGAAAATTGTTAACTGGCTAAGTTAACCTAAGACATTTTGAAACATTTACATTGTCTTTCAACCCCCAGCAGAATGCCTGAAACATGATAGATTATTAGTAAATACTTGTTCAACCAATCAATGCTTAAATTGTTTTATAAATATATACTCCTGTTTTATTCTTCTCTTGTTGTTCAGTCGCTAAGTCGTGTCCGACTATTTGGCAGCCCCATGGACTGTAGCCTGCCAAGCTCCTCATTCCATGAGATTTTTCAGGCAAGGATACTGGACTGGGTTGCCATTTCCTTCTCTGTACTCTTCTTTGTGTGTGCTTAGTCACTCAGTCATGCCCTATTCTTTGTGACTCCATGGACTGTAGCTCGCCAGTCCATGGGGATTCTCCAAGCAAGAATACTGGAGTGGGTTGCCATGCCCTCTTCCAGGGGATCTTCCCAACCCAAGGATTGAACCTAGGTGTCCTGGGTTTTCTAGCAGTCATGTATGGATGTGAGAATTGGACTATAAAGAAAGCTGAATGCAGAAGAATTGATGCTTTTGAACTGTGGTGTTGGAGAAGACTCTTAAAAGTCTCTTGGACTACAAGGAGGTCAAACCAGTCCATCCTAAAGGAAATTAGTCCTGAATATTCATTGGAAGGACTGATGCTGAAGCTGAAACTCCAACACTTTGGCCACCTAATGTGAGGAACTGACTCATTTGAAAAGACCCTGATGGTGGGAAAGATTGAAGGTGAGAGGAGAAGGGGACAACAGAGGATGAGATGGTTGGATGGCATCACCCACTCAATGGACATGAGTTTGAGTAAATTTTGGGAGTTGGTGATGGACAGGAAGCCTGGTGTGCTGCAGTCCGTGAGGTCGCCGGGAGTTGGACACGACTGAGAGACTGAACTGAGATGAACTGAACTCCTGCATTGCAGGCAGATACTTTACCATCTGAGCCACCAGATAATATTATTACTCTTCTTTAAGATGTTATATATTTGACAGCAGAACATTTCGATATGTATTTCCCACTCTGATCTCAAATTCAACATATTTAAATCCCTAATTATCTGTTTCCATAAATGTGTTCCACCATCCTCCCCAAAATGGTCTCAAGCACCTTGTTTTAGTTATTTATTGTTGCATAACAAACCAGCCCAATAATTTAGTGGCTTTTAGAAACAATCAGAATTTTCCACAGTTTATTGTGATCCACACAGTCAAAGGCTTTGGCATAGTCAATAAAGCAAAAGTAGATGTTTTTCTGGAACTCTCTTGCTTTTTCAATGATCCAGTGGATGTTGGCAATTTGATCTCTGGTTCCCCTGCCTTTTCTAAAACCAGCTTGAACATCTGGAAGTTCACAGTTCACGTATTGCTGAAGCCTGGCTTGGAGAATTTTGAGCATTGCTTTACCAGCATGTGAGATGAGTGCAATTGTGCGATAGTTTGAGCATTCTTTGGCATTGCCTTTCTTAGGGATTGGAATGAAAACTGACTTTTTCCAGTCCTGTGGTTGCTGCTGAGTTTTCCAAATTTGCTGGCATATTGAGTGCAGCACTTTCACAGCATCATCTTTCAGGATTTGAAATAGCTCAACTGGAATTCCATCACCTTCACTAGCTTTGTTTGTAGTGATGCTTTCTAAGGCCCACTTAACTTCACATTCCAGGATGTCTGGCTCTAGGTGAGTAATCACACCATCGTGATTATCTGGGTCATGAAGATCTTTTTTGTACAGTTCTGTGTATTCTTGCCACCTCTTCTTAATATTTCTGCATCTGTATGGTCCATACCATTTCTGTCCTTTATCGAGCCCATCTTTGCATGAAATGTTCCCTTGGTATCTCTAATTTTCTTGAAGAGATCTCTAGTCTTTCCTATTCTGTTCTTTTCCTCTATTTCTTTGCACTGATCACTGAGGAAGGCTTTCTTCTCTCTCCTTGTTATTCTTTGGAACTCTGCATTCAGATTCTTATATCTTTCCTTTTCTCCTTTACTTTTCGCTTCTCTTCTTTTCACAGCTATTAGTAAGGCCTCCCCAGACAGCCATTTTGCTTTTTTGCATTTCTTTTCCATGGGGATGGTCTTGATCCCTGTCTCCTGTACAATGTCACAAACCTCCATCCATAGTTCATCAGGCACTCTATCAGATCTAGTCCCTTAAATCTATTTCTGACTTCCACTGTATAATCATAAGAGATTTGATTTAGGTCGTACCTGAATGGTATAGTTGTTTTCTCCACTTTCTTCAATTCAAGTCTGAATTTGGTAATAAGGAGTTCATGATCTGAGCCACAGTCAGCTCCCAATCTTGTTTTTGCTGACTGTATAGAGCTTCTCCATCTTTCGCTGCAAAGAATACAATCAATGTGATTTTGGTGTTGACCATCTGGTGATGTCCATGTGTAGAGTCTTCTCTTGTGTTGTTGGAAGAGGGTGTTTGCTATGACCGTGCATTTTCTTGGCAAAACTCTTATTAGCCTTTGCCCTGTTTCATTCCTTACTCCAAGGCCAAATTTGCCTGTTACTCCAGGTGTTTCTTGACTTCTGAAAGAGATGGGAATACCAGAACACCTGGCCTGCCTCTTGAGAAACCTCTATGCAGGTCAGGAAGCAAAGTTAGAACTGGACATGGAACAACAGACTGGTTCCAAATAGGAAAAGGAGTATGTCAAGGCTGTATATTGTCACCCTGCTTCTTTAACTTATATGCAGAGTACATCATGAGAAACACTGGGCTGGAAGAAGCATAAGCTGGAATCAAGATTGCCGGGAAAGATAGCAATAACCTCAGATATGCAGATGACACCACCCTTATGGCAGAAAGGGAAGAGGAACTAAAAAGCCTCTTGATGAAAGTGAAAGAGGAGAGTGAAAAAGTTGGCTTAAAGCTCAACATTCAGAAAACAAGGATCATGGCATCTGGTCCCATCACTTCATGGCAAATAGATAGGGAAACAGTGGAAACAGTGTCAGACTTTAATTTTTGGGGCTCCAAAATCACTGCAGATGGTGATTGCAGCCATGAAATTAAAAGACGCTTGCTCCTTGGAAGGAAAGTTATGACCAACCTAGATAGTATTTTCAAAAGCAGAGACATTACTTTGGCAACAAAGGTCTGTCTAGTCAAGGCTATGGTTTTTTCAGTGATCATGTATGGATGTGAAAATTGGACTATGGAAGAAAGCTGAGCACCGAAGAATTGATGCTTTTGAACTGTGGTGTTGGAGAAGACTCTTGAGAGTCCCTTGGACTGCAAGGAGATCCAACCAGTCCATTCTAAAGGAGATCAGTCCTGGGTGTTCTTTGGAAGGACTGATGCTGAAGCTGAAACTCCAATACTTTGGCCACCTCATGCGAAGAATTGACTCATTGGAAAAGACTCTGATGCTGGGAGGGATTGGGGGCAGGAGGAGAAGGGGACGACTGAGGATGAGATGGCTGGATGGCATTACGGACTCGATGGACGTGAATCTGGGTGAACTCTGGGAGTTGGTGATGGACAGGGAGGCCTGGTGTGTTGCAATTCATGGGGTCACAAAGAGTCAGACACGACTGAGCAACTGAACTGAACTGAACTGAAAAGTAATCATTTATTTGTTCATGATTCTGCAGTTTGAGCAGGGGTCAGGGGCATGACTTATCTCTGTCTGATATGGAGCTATCTGAAGTTGTTCATGCATCTAAGAGCTGATGCATGGAAATATCCAAGATCATTTCCTTCCTAAGTCTAAGGCCTTAGCAGGGAGCACTGGAAGCCAGAGTTTTTTCTTTGGAAGTCTATCATCTCTCCACTATTCAAAAGTCTCCTGACCCAAGGATTGAACTGGGGTATCCTGCATTGCAGGCCGATTCTTTACTGAGTCAACAGGGAAGCCCTATTCAATAGTCTAGTCCAAGTTTATTTATACTGCTGCTGGAGCTCCAAAAGAAGAAGCCTCTTAAGGCCTGTGTTTGAACGTTCTAGTATAAAATTGAAGTACACAAAACTGAATTACAATATTGAATTACAATATTTTGTAGTTTCAGGTATACAATAAAATGATTATATATACATATATATATATATTTGGGCTTCCCTTGTATCTCAGCTAATAAAGAATTCGTCTGCAATGCAGGAGACCTGGGTTCTATTCCTGGGAAGGGAAGATCCCCTGGAGAAAGGATAGGCTGCCTACCTCAGTATTCTTGGGCTTCCCTGGTGGCTCAAACAATAAAGAATCCACCTGTAATGCAGGAGACCTGGGTTCGATCCCTGGGTTGGGAAGATCACCTGAAGGCAGGTATGGCAACCACTCCAGTATTCTTGCCTGGAGAATCCCATGGACAGAGGAGCCTGGCAGGCTACAGTTCATGGAGTCACAAAGAGTTGGACACGACTGAGCTACTAAGCACAGCACAGCAACCTTGGTACTAAAATTAATTGTGTCAAAAGATAAATAAATAAATAAAATTAATTGTGTCCTATAAGAAAATAACATTATAGACAAACCTCAATTGTGAACGTAGAGCCAAAGATCATATATAAAATATGCTTTGAATAATCTAGTAACTGAAAAAAGTTATGACCAAATAAGGTTTATTCCATGAATATAAGCATGGTCCAAAGGCAGAAAATCTGTAACAATTTATCATATTAATATTTTTTTCAGGTTCAAATGTTTATACTAAAGAGATTCTCACATATGTCATCATGTAAAAGTTTTTTACAGTGACGTTTTTTGGTGTAATTTCCCCTCAAATTGGAGATTATAATTTTAATGCTTTTCCATAAGAAAATATGTATGTAAACAAATTGTATGTTATTCACTCTGGAATCCTATGCAGCAATTAAAATGAATTCATTACATGTATCTGCATGCAACAATCTTCAACACAAGTATCCTTCAGTTTCCAAATATTTGCTTTATGTCACTTCCCTTTCTACCAAAGACCTACACTAGTGTGTGCCAAATGAAATCTGGTTAGCAAAGCTGAGAGCTTCTGTGCTTAGGAAAATGGCAAAAAGTAAAATAGTCTTCAGCATTTGTTTTTGCAGAATTCTCTGAGAGCTCAGTGGTAAAGAATCCACCTGGAGAAACAAGAGATGGCAGGTTCAATTCCTGGGTTGGAAAGATCCCCGGAGGAGGAAATGACAACCCACTCCAGTATCCTTGCTTGGAAATTTCCATGGACACCTGGTGGGCTAAAGTTGACAATGACCACATTTGTTTTGCAGCCCATGATTATAGAGGCCGTGTGTGCCAGAGAGTGAGAGGGGCAACACCAAGCTCCTTTCCTGGGATTTACACTCAAGCCACCATAGCTTTGAATTCCAAGCACCTGTGCTTTATCTTGACTTACTTTGCGAATCCTTTTAGCAGGATGTGCCCTGAAGGACGGAGAAAGAAATGGCACCACACTCCAGTACTCTTGCCTGGAAAATCCCATGGACAGATGAGCCTCGTAGGCTGCAGTCCATGGGTTTGCTAGAGTCGGACACGACTGAATGACTTCACTTTCACTTTTCACTTTCATGAATTGGAGAAGAAAATGGCAACCCACTCCAGCGTCCTTGCCTGGAGAATCCCAGGGACGGGGGAGCCTGGTGGGCTGCAGTCTATGGGGTCGCACAGAGTCGGACACGACTGAAGTGACTTAGCAGCAGCAGCCGCAGCAGCCCTAAAGGAAATTGTTTCTTTGCTCTCCACAGCTTTGGCTTAGGAAAATACCATAGGAATGCTCCATGAACTTTCAGATTGCAGGAGAAACCTGCGTATAATTTTTAATGAAAAAGCAGTTTGCCGTTTGCAGCAACATGGTGGGCCTAGAGATTGTCATGCTTAGTGAATTAAGTCAGACAGAGAAGAACCAATATTATATGATATTGCTTATATGTAGAATTGAAAAAAAAATACTAATGAACCTATTTACAAGACAGAAATAGAGTCACAGATGTAGAGAACAAACTTATGATTACCAAGGGGTGTGAGGTGAGATAAATTGGAACATGGATTGACATATACACACTACTACATATATGATAGATAAGTAATAAAAACCTACTGTATAGTACATGGAATTCTACCAATTCTACCAATACTCTGTAATGACTTATATGGGAATACAGTATGAAAAAGAGTGGATATATTGGGTCAGTCAGAAAGTTCATTTGGATTTTTCTTTATGATGTTAAGAAAAAAACCTGAAGGAATTTTTTAGCCAATTCAATATGTATATGCATAACAGATTCACTTTGCTCTATAGCAGAAACTAATGCTGATGTTGTAAATCAACTATAGTCTAATAAAAGTTAACTTTATAAAAGCAGTTTGCAAGGGGATGTGTGAGTGCTCAGTCCTGTCTGACTCTTTGTGACCCCAGGGACTGCAGCCCACCAGACTTCTCTGTCCTTGGAATTTTCCAGGCAGGGGGATCTTTCTGACTCAGGGATTGAACCCCCATCTCTTGCATTTCCTGCATTGGCAGACAGGTTCTTGAAGCTCGCATATAATGTAACATTTGTAAACATACAGAATAATACTACATAGTATATAATGAATATAAACAATACATATGCTAAAAATATAAAAACATGCATGAGAATATACATATCAACTTCAGGATAGCTGTTCTGGGGAAAGAGAAAAGAAAACGAGGTAAGAGGGATTCTACTCAATAATTTTTTATTTCACCAGAAAAATGAATGCTAATATTTGCTAAATCTCACTTATATGAATATGGCTATCTGTAATATTGTTCTTACTACTCTTCTATATGTCCTCATTTCATTTTTAAAAAGTTAGACCTATTTGTTTGATGTGACTGAAATAAAATGCTTGATTATGGAAAGGGCAATAATGGCTCCTTCTGTGACCATAAAGCCACAGTTAATTACACAGTAATTCTAATATTGACATATGATTTCAGTTTGTATGGAACTGCACTGTTTTAGGACTCCCTCCTTTGTTTCGTTCATTACCATATCAAAAGGATCTGTCTTCAGGGTTTGTATCCTTGGGAACCCTCCCGGTTGCTAGGTAAACCAGTAACAGCCCCAAGATTCACATTCAATTGTCCATGACGGTTACTAAGCTGAAAGGAACCAACGAGAGGTAAGGGAAAGATGCATGTGCTCGGACCAAAGCAGAGTTTTAGTTCAACGTTCAGCCTACAAATAAAACATCACATTCAGCCCCTGGAGAGTCCAGAGAGATCTAGAAAAGAGTCACTGCTCTTAAATGAGTTCCATTTTAGTTCATATACTTACATGTAATAATAGAGAAGAGCCCGAACATGAATAGTAAATATGATAGTAATTCAGAGGAATTCAGAAACACAGCTTTGTGAAGCCAGATACTTGGTGAAATTTCAAGGCAAAAATGGGGCTTGCAGTGGGAAATCAATCCTGCTTCATCTGCTAAAACTGACTCTAAGTTATTTTTAATTTTAAAATATAAACAACACTATTTTATACAAAGGTGATTTTCCAAAGAAAGTAGAAGAATGTTGCTAAAAAAAATTATTGAAAGCTTAATTTCCAGAAGTACAAGGGCAAGGAGAGGAGTGATGTGGGAGGTGGCAGAGAGCTGGAGCTGGTTGAAGCAACTGGATTTTCTACTTGAGACGAGAAATGCGAATTGGTGTTACTTTTAACGTCAAAATGTCTTAAATCTGATATTTATTGTTTATATATGTTTCTGTCATCCTTGGATATTTAGAACACTTTTTATATCAGAAATTTGTAATACTATTCTGCACAAATCAAGATGTAACCAAAAAAACTTCATTGGTGGAATGAGAAACTTTATTCTTTAAAGCTAAGAGCTAGAAACTGCCTTCAATGTAACTACTGATTTTAATCTTATTATGAAAAATTGCAAACACTCACAAAGGTGGAGAGACTAGTAGTATAATGAACCCTAATACACGCAACTCAGAGATTTAAAAGTTTATTAGTATTAGCCATACTGGCTTCATCTACCCTCTTTTTCTTTCTTTTTATTACTAAAATATTTTAAAGTAGGTGGTGCAAGTGGTAAAGAATATCCACCTGCCACTGCAGGAGACCTAAGAGACGTGGGTTCAATCCCTGAGTCGGGAAGATCCCCTGGAGGAAGGCACAACAACCCACTCTAGTATTCTTGCTGGAGAATCCCATGGACAGAGGAGCCTGGCGGGCTACAGTCCATGGGGTCTCAGAGAGCAGGACACAACTGAAGCAACTTAGCACAGCACAGCACAATCCATGCAGCTCAGAGCTTTAAAAGCTTATCAGTATTAGCCATACTAGCTGCATCTACCTTCTTTTTTTTTCTTATTACTAAAATATTTTAAAGTAAATCCAAGACCTCATGAAACTTCATCCCATCTACTTATAAGTCTTCTGAGTTTTAATTGAATTATTGATTAAGTAGTTAACAGAAAACAGGATATTACAGGAAGTATCTACTGAGCTGCAAAGTACAGCAATTAATCTTTTCTCATTTAATCAAAGACAGCAGCAGGGCTCTAGTAATATCAATTATGTTTAGAAATGGAAATTTTTTAAAAAAATCAAAAACAAGGAAGCAATTTAAAGTATTTTTAAGCCCTCACTTCTACTTTACTTCCTCTTGACATATTCCCTGTTAACAACTGGCTACTTCTGAGGGCTCCGACCTCTCAGGGTAAACAAAAGTTATATGTAAATCACATTTATGTGGCTCAGCAAGGGGTTGGCAGAATCCTAGGACATAATTACAATAAAAGTTTTTATTTTGTACAGCAAAAACCTTGCCCTTCTAACTGAGAGAGCTTTCCAATGCTTTATATTTTAGCTCTTCTGTTGATGTTACTATTGTTGTTACTGTGTATTTATCAGTATTTTAAGATAAAATTTCCTAGATTTACATGAAAAAACACACAAAGAAGTAAAATATCTAATGTCGATAGAGGTTTATATGATGAATTTCTGGTGGGAGTATTTACAAGTTGTCACACTTAAAATTAACCCTCCCCCAAAAAAAGCCAGTTTGATAATCATACTTGAATACCAAGTTTAAATATTGAACTTGGAACTTGATAGCAAGTTTTAATATTTGGTATCTTAAATTCTGTTAGCCTCTTCATAACTGAGCAGGATAAGAAATTCTTAATGTGGAAATGACACTTCCTCCGCTGAAAGAGATAATGCTGACTTTCTGTTTTGCTTTATTCCAGCATCCCATCTTTTCCTCCAGAGAAAAGGTCCCTCTGCCAGGAAGTGGTGGGAAGAAGAGAAAAAAAAAAAAAGTAATGAAGAGGGGTGGACAGAAAGGGAAAAGAGTTGAGAAAATATTGGAGTGTGGCTTATAACAAAGAGGCTCCTGCCAGGCTCCTCTGTGCATGAAATTTTCCACACAAGTCCTGGAGTGGGTTGCCATTTGCTGCTCTAGGGGATCATCTCCACCCAGGGATCAAACCCCTATCTCTTGTGTCTCCTGCATTGGCAGGCAAATTCTTCACCACTGAGCTACCTGGGAAACCCCTTATAACTAAGAGGCTCCAGAGTAATATGAGTTTACAGAAAATTGAAAAAGAGAGAAAAAAGAGATGTAGGAAGTGTTACTGGAGTGTTAACAGCTTTAGAGGAGAGCCAAGTTCAGTTAAGCCCAGTCACTCAGTCATGCCTGATTCTTTGGGACCCCATGGACTGCAGCATGCCAGGCTTCCCTGTCCATCACCAACTCTCAGAGCTTGTTCAAACTCATGTCCCTCGAGTCGGTGATGCCATCCAACCATCTCATTCTCTGTTGTCCCTTTCTCCTCCTGCCTTCAATCTCTCCCAGCATCAAAGTCTTTTCTAATAAGTCAGTTCTTCACATCAGGTAGCCAAAATATTGGAGCTTCAGCTTCAGCATCAATCCTTCCAATGAATATTCAGGATTGATTTCCTTTAGGATTGACTGGTTTTGATCTCCTTGCCGTCTACAGGAATCTCAAGAGTCTTCTCCAACACCACAGTTCAAAAGAATCAGTTCTTCGGGGCTCAGCTTTCATTATGGTCCATTTCTCACATCCATACATGACTACTGGAAAAACCATAGCTTTGACTAGATGGGCCTTTGTTGGCAAAGTAATGTCTGCTTTTGAATATGCTGTCTAGCTTTTCTTCCAGAGCAAGTGTCTTTTAATTTCATGGCTGCAATCACCATCTGCAATGATTCCGGAGCCCAAGAAAATAAAGTCTGTCACTGGTTCCATTGTTTCCCCTGGAGACCCAGGTTCAGTCCTTGGGTTGGGAAGATCCTGTAGAGAAGGAAATGGCAATCCACTCCAGTATTCTTTCCTAGAGGATCCCATGGACAGAGGAGCCTGGAAGGCTACAGTCCATAGGGTTGCAGAGTTGGACATGACCTAGCAACTAACACCCAGACTTTAAGTACTCTTAAAATATAAAATAATAATTAGGTTTCTGTAGGGGATTTTTTTTGCCAGGAAAACAAATGATGAACAAGACAGGCATAAATGCCTTAATTGTTGCTTAGCTCAGTTTTCACTTAGTACAACTTCTGAAAATATTTCTCTTTTATTTTAGGAAATTTTATATTTCCATTAGACATGTTCCCGAAGTCAACAGATATGAAGATACCTGTAACCAAACTTGTAAAACTGAGATAATAGCCACATTAATACCAATGTCACTTTTAGCTAGAATCTAAAAGATATACAACCATGTATAAGAATCTGCACAAAACAATATTAAATTAGCTTTTAAAAAAATAGGATTTTTTTTTCAAATCACCACTGTGTCACTATGTATATTTCTTTAAAGAATTATCTCTCTGCACATATTTGAGTATGTGCCAAGTTGGAATTTCCTTGTTATGAGAAATGAGTCACAAAACAAAGTTCAAAGGAAGTGTTCACAACTCTAACTGCAGCACGTTTGAAGTTAGGATAGTTACACATACAATAAAAAATGTGAGGGAATGTCTCAGTGAATGAAAGACAACTCACAAGCTGTGTAGCCCTAGAACGCTGCAAAAATGTAAAAGATTTCCCATTTCCAGAAATGTTTATCAGTCTGCTGAGTTCTTTCAGCATCATTATGCCCCTTCTATTTGCAATTCAAATAGTTAATGAGTTACTTGAAGAAGTTAAACGCTAGTGTAGAATTGCAAACCTTAGGTCATATTCCACCATCCAGCTCACTCTCATGTTACTGGAAAATTAAGATCTCTTAGAGCTGTTCATTGACTTGGAAGTTCATCAGAGCCTGAAGTAAACAAAGTGATCTTTAAACACCAACAAAACTTAGATGCTTTTCATAATTTTAAGAGCTGTGTTAGTGTCGGCAGTTGGGTGATGATAAAGTCAATTATCAGCTCTGTTAGGTAAATCTCCTGTAATCTTAAGAAAACGGTCTTAGCACATTCAGCACTTCATGATCATGAATATCTGTGATTTTTCCAAAATGTGCTAGCTATCCAAAACTTACGTCAGTTTTTCAATTCTGAGAAATACGTGTGAGTTAATTCAGTAATTACCTCAGTCATTTCTTAAATGCCTACTGTTTGAAGCGCAACGCTAGGTAGGGAATAAAAAGCAAATAAAATGTAGTTCCTGTGTGCTGCAGTCCAAGGGGTCACAGGGAGTCAGACATGACTGAGCGACTGAACTGAACTGATCCTTAAGAATAGGCTTACCTGGTAGCTCAGCTGGTAAAGAATCTGCCCACAATGCAGGAGACCTCTGTTCAGTTCCTGGGTTGGGAAGATCCCCCTGGAGAATGAATAAGCTACCCACTTCAGTATTCTTGGGCTTCCCTAGTAGCTCAGATCTATCACCTCACATAGTTACCATTTTTCCTTGTGCGATGCAGGTTTCACGTTCAGCAACTGTATACAATACAGTATTTTTCACTATACTCACCAAGCTATACGTTAGATCCTCAGAATTTATTCATCTTATCAATATAACTGGAAGTTTGTACTCTTGGTCTTCACTCATTCCTTTCTCTCATCAATCCCCCATGACCAATCTGCTGTTTCTGTGAGGTGTTTTTTTTTTTTTTAGATTCCACATTTAAGTGAGATTATACAATATGTCTTTGTCTTATCTCACATTTCATAATGTCCTCTAGGTCCATCTATGTTGTAGCAAATGGGATGATCTCTTTCTTTTTTAAGATGTATGAGATATGTATAAAAATTTTTCTTCATCCATGCATCCTATAGTAAGCAATACTACAGTAAACATGAAGCGAAGTGAAGTGAAAGTCGCTCAGTTGTGTCTGACTCTCAGGGTCCATGGAATTCTCTGGGCCAGAATACTGGATTGGGTAGCCTTTCCCTTCTCCAGGGCATCTTCCTAATCCAGGGACTGAACCTAGGTCTCCCACATTGCAGGCAGATTCTTTATCAGCTGAGCCACAAGGGAAGACCAAGAATATTGGAGTGGGTAGCCTATCCCTTCTCTAGGGGCATCTTCCCTACCCAGGGATCGAACCGGAGTCTCCTGCATTGCAGATGGATTCTTTACCACCCAAGCTATCAGGGAAGCCACAATAAACATGGGGATGCATATATCTTTTCAACTTAGTGTTTTCATTTTTTTTTTCAGATAAATACACAGATGTGGCATTACTGGATCATATGGTAGTTTTATTAAGTTTTTGAGGACCCTCCATACTGTTTTCCATAGTAGCTGCACCAATTCACATTTCTGCCACCAGTGCACAAATGTGCCCTTTTCTCCACACCTTCATTTGCATTTATTGTCACTTTTCTTTTTGATAATAGCCATTCTAAGAGGTGTGAGGTGATAGCTCAATGTGGCTTTGATTTGCATTTTTCTGATGACTAAGGATGTTAAGTATCTCTACTTATACCATTGACCATGTGTATGTCTTCTTTGGAAAAATATATATTTATGTCCTTTGCCTGTTTTAAAATCAGATATTTTCTTGTTTTTTTGTGTTGTATGAGTTCCTTACATATTTTGGATATTAATCATTTATAAGATATTGGTCTGCAGATATTTTCTCCCATTCTATAAGTTACCTTTTCATTTTGTTGATCTATACTCGTCTTGAAATATAAGTAGAAGCTTTTTCAGGCATGGACTGGAAGGACATACTTCGGGTGTTCTACTATTGCTCCCCGCCCCCCCACCCCAAATGGGCTATTTATTTGCTGTCAATAAATCTATTGATAATGATTAAGAAATCGATGTGGCCTGAGGTGGGCAAATAGCACTCAGGGAGGGAAAGCTATACTATTTTTATTATAAATCTTTAATCACAATTCACAAGTGATATTTCTAGCATAATAAAAGTAAGTGAAATAAATAATGTTACAGTTTTGGTATATTACTTATTTGTTACTAATGCTAATATCAGATGATTCATATATATTATCAATTATTTCTTAAGTAGCTTATGGTTTCTTAAATTCTAAAGGTTCAAAGTTTTTCAAGGTCCTTTTATCCAAAAAACATGCATAACTACTTTTTAGCAGTCTCCCTTCAACATAGCATAAACATAAAGCTTAGAGTTTTCTAGATGACTTCAACTCTTCTATCAAATTCCCCTGACTCATCTCTTAAGGACAACCTAGTCAGACACCAGAGCTTTCCAATCAGCTTTAAATCAGCTTTAAAATCCAGCCTCATTTGACGAATTTCTGCTCACTTAAGTGCCCCTCTTCCCCTACATTGGCTAGTCTGTCAGCTAGGGATTGAAATAGAAGTAAAACTCAGTTCTTTTATTCTTTATCAGACATCTTGCCAGACAAGCATGGGAGGATCTTCAGCACAACACTAATAAAATATAGACTGTGGACTTAACTGTTTGTTTACAGGAAGGCAATAAACCCATTAACATTTTTATTATCTACCATCATATAATATATCAACATTTCATAGTGTGAAGCATGTGGTTGCCTCTTTACAGCTTTACAACCCTGTTCTTTCAGGAAATATTTATTGATTACCCGCTTTGGGTCAAATACTGTTCTACAGGTCAGACCATAGCCCAGACAGAGGAGCCTGGCAGGCTACAGTCCATGGGGTCACAAGAGTCGGACGTGATTTAGTGACTAAACCTATAGTTGCTTTACAATGTTGTGTTAGTTTCTACTGTAGGGATATACTATATGTTTTTAAGATGTCTTCCTAGGTAGTCCAAATAGATATTTTCTTTTTTATTGATGCAAATTCTAAGTTGTTTCTAAGTATTTTAAGGTCCCCATCGTGATTGATAGTTCAGGTTGGTTTAAAGTGACCAACACATACCACAATAGCACACATATATTGAGAATATTGAGTAGGTATTATGTGCCACTGTCTTAAGTGAGTCACATGTTTTATTTAATCTAGGTACTAATCAGGTATATGACTAGTCAGTCATATTATTCTCATTCTACAATGAGAAAACTGAGAGTGAGTGGTTATTAAACTAGCCTGATTTTAGTGCTAAGTAAGCCTTGCACTCTGATTGAAAAACCAGCTGAGCTTGTCCAGCCGTCTGACTGGAGCCATGACATGGATTTAGGCTCTACCCTTTGTAAGTTGTTTCACCTTTCTGTGTCTGTTTTCTCATCTGTAAAATGGAAATAACGACTATATCTTTATCATAAGTTTTATAAGATAAGATAAAGCACTTAGTATAATCTGCACAAAGTGGTGGTGTTTATCGTTTAGTCACTAAGTTGTGTCTGACTCTTTTGCCACCCCGTGGACTTTTGCCTGCCAAGCTCCCCTGGCCCTTCTCCAGGGGATCTTTCCCACCAAGGGATTGAAATTTCCTTTCCTGCATTGGCAGGCGGATTATTTACCACCGAGCCACGAGGCATACAATATATATATTTTTTAAAAAAATCCTAACTATCACAAGTCTGTAATACTTCACCAGAAATTCATGAGGTTTGATACACTTTATAATTCAGAATCACTCAGATTTTAGAAAAGTAAATGAGACTCTTCACCAAAATTTGTAGAACATTTTCAGCAGAGTCTGGATACTTCCCCATAAGCAAAGAAATAAATATATATGATTTAAATTTATTACTTCACATGGAGTGGAACAAATGAGGACTTTAAGTAGTTTGATTTCACTTCAAGTCTGAATTTGTTACCCAATTAGTTTAGGGCAAATGTAAAATAGTATTTTTGGTTTTTAGAAACTTTGGGATTTGAGAATTTTGGTAAAGGGCCTATTATTAACAATTAAGTTATACTGCCTACCCCATAGTAATCAGAATCATCTTTACTTCAGGCTCTAGAATTTCAAATGGGATTCAAAATAATATTTTTCATGTAAATCCTCCCTTCCAGTTACTTGGCAGAATTTAACACTCAGTGATATTGTTTGACATAACCAATTTCATTTCATCTGCTTCACAAAAAGTCTTCTGAGTTTCCATTTCAGAATTCCCAAAAGACATTTGAAATCTTTATAAAATTTCTGCTAGCTCTCCAATACAAAGCTTCTGATTCACATTTAGATTTTATCTTATGCCATAAAGTTTTAAAACCATGTAAAAGCTTCCCAAATTTTAATCATTTTGGTGCTGTAATCAGAAAACTTTGTAAATCATAGCAATATTTAGGATATACTAGGTTTTATTGCAGCTAACATACAGTCCAGGTTTCCCTGGTGACAAATGGTGAATAATCTGCCTGTCAAAGCAGGAGACACAGGTTGTATCCCTAGGTCGGGAAGATCCCCTGGAGTAGGAAATGGCAATGTACTCCAGTATTTCTGCCTGGGAAATCCCAAGGAGTGAGGAGCCTGGCAGGTTATATAGTCCATGGGGTTGCAAAAGAATTGGATGTGACTTGGTGACTAAACAACAACATACAGTTCCTCAAAACTCCATGGCTTAAACAATATAGGCAGATGAACATGTACTTCACTTATAGAAATGTAGTTTGAAAAAGACTTTTGGGAAAGCAATATGGCATTATTAATCAAATCTTAAATATAGTTATAGCCTTTGACACAATCATCTTTATTTTTTAATCTATCATAAAAAGTAATCAGAAATTAAAGAAAAAATACCTGCAGAAAGATGTTACTCAAAATGTTCATTACAACAAGGCATCTGGAAAAAAAAAAAAACTACTGAAATAGAATAAATAAATAAATTATGACACAATGCTGAAACAAGTTAGACAAAAATAAACCAAAATATATCCTGCCTTCATGAATTGGAAGAATGAATAGGGTTAAAATGTCCATACTACCCAAAGCAAGCTACAGATTCAGTGCAGTCCCTATCAAAATGTCAATGACTATATCAAATCATCATGTTGTACTCTTATAAATAGCTTATAATTTTATTTTTCATTTATATTTCAATAGAAATTAAAAAATTGCCACAGGTTTAGTGGTGTGAGAAAATGACACAAAATAGCATATGCTGCAATTATACTTTATTTCTGTCATTTAAGGTGACCTAAAAAGTCCTTCCTTTCAGACTCAACAAATTCAATTTATTTAGTAAAATTGAAAAAAATCTTGAAATTCACATAAAGGACTCTAAATTGCCAGGAACAATCTTGATAAAGAAGAACAAAGCTGGAGACCCCACATTTCATTTCAAAACATATTATAAAGCTATTAATATTAATACAATAATCAAAATAGCATGGTATTGGCATAAAGAAAGGCATATAGACCAGCTGAATAGAATAGAGAACCCAGAAATAAATTCATGTATTTACATTGAAATCAACTCTGGCAGAGGTGCCATGATATATCGTACATAATGGGGAAAAGATAGTCTATTCAAAAAATGATGAGAAAACTGGATACGGACATGTAAAAAATTGAAACTGGACCCCTAACTTACACCCACAAAGATCAATACAAAATGAGTTAAAGACTTGAAATGAAATAAAATTGCTGGGAGAAAACTTCGGGGGGAAACTTTCTAACACTGGTCTTGACAATGATTTCTTAGATATGTCACTAAAAGCATAGAAAACAAAAGCAAAAACAGACGAATGGGGGCACATCAAAATAGAAAGCTTTTGTGCCGCAAACAATCAACAGAGTGATAAGTAACCTATGGACTGAGAGAAAATATTTGCAAACCACATATCTGAAAAGGAAATGATATCCAAAATATAAGAAAAACCCCTACATGTCAATAGCAAAACCCCAAATAATCCAACTTAAAAATGGGTGGAGTTAATAAATAGATATTTCTCCAGGAAATACATAAAAATCATCTATGAGTGGATAAAAGTATGTTCAGCATCACTAATCTTCAAAGAAATGCCATCAAAACTACAATGAGATGTCACCTTACACTTATTAGTATGGCCATTATAAAAAAAAGCGTTGGTAAAGATGTGAAGAAATTGGAATATTTGTACACTGTTGGTGGGAATGTAAAATGGTAGAATCACTATGGAAAATGGCATGGATGTCCCTCAGAAATCTTATCTGGGGATTTATTCAAAAGAATTGAAAACAGGATCTCATAGAGATATTTGTGCCACTATGTTCATTGCAGTATTATTCACAAATAGTGAAGAAATAGGAAAAAACCTAAAAGTCCACAGATGAATGAATGGATAAAGAAAATGATGTATAGACAAACAATGGAATATTATTGTCCTAAAAAGAAGGAAATTCTGGAGACTTCTCTGGTGTTCTGGTTGTTAAGACTTACCTTCCAATGCAGGGGATGTAGTTTCAATCCCTGGTCAGGTTGCTAAAATCCCACATGCCAAAACATGAAAGCAATATTGTAACAAATTCAATAAAGACTTAAAAAAAAAAAGGAAATTCTGTCATCTGCTACAACACGTGAATTTAGAGGACATCATGTTGAGTGAAATAAGCCAATCACTAAAGGACAACTACTCGGATTCACTTAAATAAAGTATCTAAAGCAGTCAGATTCATAGAAGCAAAAAGTAGGGTGACAGGAGTTGATGAGGGTAAGGGGACAATGAGAGGTTTCTATTCAACAGAATTCCAGTCCTGAAAGATGAAAAAACTCTAGAGATATGCTGTACAGCAATGTGCACACAGCTAACAGGACAGCACCATATAGTTACACATTTATCCAGGGGCTCTGTGTGTGTGCTCCGTCTCTCAGTCACGTTAGACTCTTTGTGACCCCATGGACTATGGCCGGCCAGGCTCCTCTGTCCATGGAATTGTTCAGGCAAGAATATTGGAGTGGGTTGCCATTTTCTTCTCCAGTGGATCTTTCAGACCCAGGGATCAAACCTGCACCTCCTGCATTGGCAGGCGGATTCTTGACTACTGCGCCACCTGGGAAACCTGTTAAGGCAAAGGCATCTATCTTCCTAATTCCTTTACTGCTCCTGCAAAGACACACACACACACACCCAATTCTTTACCTTGAAAACACATTCCATACATTACATTTTGTCTTTCATTTCAAAATGTAAACTTAAAAAATTATTTTAATTAATATATTTACTTGGCTGTGCTGAATCTTAGTTGTGGCAATGTGGAATCTAGATCCTAACAAGGGATTGACCCTGGGTCTCCTGCATTGGAAGTGTGGAGTCTTAGCCACTAGACCACCAAGGAAGTCCCTCAAAATGTAAAATTTTTAAACTACATTTTAATTTGTGATTGCATAAATTTATGCTACACAGGCATATTCAAACCTGGTTTTGAATATTTAGGTTACTTTCAAACTTCATTATTTTAAATAGCTCAGAGGAGTATAATTCGCTGTAAATACTTAGGAAGAAAAGCAAAAATAATCTGAAAAAATCCTGAAACAGGCAAAAATTTTAAAAGATGTATGAAAGTATGAAGACATTGTGAAACAGGGCATCATGTGTGTGAAATTTAAAGTTACTGGAAATCTGTTTTGACCACTTTGTCATTCTGCTCAGTTTCTGTTTTGTTTTCTTTGGTTTGGTTTTGTGACTTGTGGGATCTTAGTTCCCCAACCAGAGATTGAGCCTGGGTCTTTGATAGTGAAAGTGTTTAGCCCTAAGTACTGGATCCCTGGAAAATCCCTCAATTGCCATGTTGATTAAATTACTTTTAACCAAAAATCTGGAGCTATTGTCATTAGAGTTAACGCTATCTGACTATGTTATTGATAATTACTGCAGATGTTTTACTCTTATTGAGAAAAAAAATACTGGATTTTCCTTTATACATGTTAATATTTTATAGTTTAAAAAAGTAAGTATGTACTATAGGAAAAGCTTTCTTACACATCTTTATTCCTGGGTAATTTATTCTTTTGTCTGACTTGCCAATACAATTTAAACATTTTTTTTTCCTCCCAAACTAGTTATTGGATGTACCTAAGAATCCCATTTATATTTACATATTCTGTTACACCTAAGATAGCTTTGGCTGAGCTGAAAGAGAGGTTGATTTTACGGGGTGTGTGCCCACCCCTCACCTTCCCCTTCTTGGGGTATTTTTTAAATGAAAACTACAGTGCTTATTTTCTTTTTTTTAATTTTGATGATAAAACACAAAAGCATAAATTAACTTACAAGTCCGAGTTCTGATTTAGCAGAGGTCTATCTTGCAACACTGTTTTCATATCAATTATTTCCCAAATATTGTTACTGTATTTTTAAGTTCCTTTTTGACTTAGTTTTCGTTTGGAAGAATATTCATTTGCCTCTTAATGTTGGGCCCTTCTTTTTAATCTCAGGCTAAAGATTTTGATTTTGTATGATTTGGCATGCGTCCTGCTTTAATGTTTATTATTTTGTAAACAACTCAAGATATAATTAATATTGAAAAATAATTTGGGACTTCCCTGGTGGTATAGTGGATAGGAATCTGCCTGCCAGTGCTGGGGACTCGGGTTCAATTCCTGGTCCTGGAAGATACACATGCCTCAGAGCAACTAAGCCCGTGCACTGCAACTACTGAGACCACACTCTGCAACAAGAGAAGCCACTATCGCTAGAGTGTAGCCCCCACTCGCTGCAAATAGAGAAAGCCTGAACACAACAGTGAGGACCCCGTGCAGCCAAACAATAAATTAATAAGTATTTTTTTAAACTTTTTTCTTTTTTTAATTTGTACCTAAATAAATACATATTTCATATTCTCGTTATGTCCAATTAGAACACTTTATATTATTTGGACTTTTTAAAAATACATTTTGCTCCTTCCTCTTTTCTCCCTAACCCAAATTTTTATTTCTTCTGTATGAATGTCTGTGTATTAGCCACCTCTAATATATTTGTACCTTATTGTAGTTGTTGTTTCAGTTGCTAATTTGCTACCTCATGGACAGTAGCCCTGCCAGGCTCCTTTGCCCATGGGATTTCTCATACTGGAGTGGGTTGCCATTTCCTTCTCCAGGTGATCTTCCAGGGATTGACCCCGAATCTCCTGCATTGGCAGGCACATTCTTTACCACTGAGCCATCAGGGATGCCCCATTTGTACCTTGGTTTGGCCATTATTATCACTGAGCACTAACTCAAGGGTATGGGAGTGGGTAGAAATTCCTACTGGTTTTCTATAATACTTGTCATATGTAAGTGCATTAAAAAAACCAAACAGAACTCTAGAAATGATCCTCAAGTAGCCCACCTGGCACATTTCACCATCCGTGGTTACTTTTAACCACTTGGATAAGATTTTCAGTCAAAATGTTTTCTAATTTATAATACTGAATTTAAAGGACTGGATCTATATAATCTTAACATGTTGATAAGAAGAAAGAACCACATCTTCCCAAATTCCAAATAGGTGAAATTCAGTGTTTCCTCATTATGTCCTGACACCATCATTAAAGTTAATTAATTAGGACAGTAGGCTATGTTCTCTTTGAGCCATCAGAATTTTGCCTTTCCTATTAAGGCTCTTCCAGATGTCTATTTTTGGATGGTTTAATAATCTGTTATTTAGTAGTTACCTAGGAATGCTGGTTTATCTCACCAGTTTACCATTAATAGGGTGACATTCTGCCCACCTTCCTTAAAAAGGCTCGTATTTCACTTAACTCTTTAGCAGTCTTCAGAATTTTCGTTACCCATTAGTTCAGTTCAGTTCAGTTGCTCAGTCGTGTCTGACTCTTTGCGACCCCATGAACCGCAGCACTCCAGGCCTCTCTGTCCATCACCAACTTCCGGAATTTACCCAAACTCATGTCCATTGAATAGGTGATGCCATCTAAGCATCTCATCCTCTGTCGTTACCTTTCAGTCCTGCAAAATAATGGCCCCATCGCTCCGCTCAGGTCTTAGGAGCGTGGGAGACGTTATCAGTGAGCCGCCAGTTACTGCATCACGCCTCATTCCCGGCTATTGTGCTCCCTTTCCGGGTCCTGTTACTCAGAGCAGCTTTAAAATATACAAAGGGAAGAAAAGGCGAGTAACCTGAGCAGACCTAGTGGATTACAAAGGGCCAGAGAAAGTAGGTCCTTGATACTCTCCTTACCCTTCCCCCAGAATATTCTCCTCTAGCGCATGTTACACCTCTCCCAAGGAAAGAAAAGAGATTTCATTAATTTAGGCAGACCTCCAAACCATAACTTAGTTTCAGATTTTGAAATCCCTTTACTGAACTAAGGTTTAAGCATTGTGACAATGTTCCTGGACTAAGTTAAGAAGGTCGTTTACCTTTTACAGTCAAATAATAATAGCATCATTTCGTTTAATAATAGCTAATTATTATGTTGTTGTATAGTCTCTGAGTCATGTGTGACTCTTCGCAATCCCCAGAGTGTGCTCAACCTGATGTCCATTGAGTCTTCATTTAATCCAGATAAAAAACTTAAAATAAGGTCTCAACACATATTTGAGCCCTTACTGGGACCAGACATTATCCTGAAGATTGTATAATCATCTATTTACATCTTTTTGGCATCTCTGTTATTATCACTGTTTTGCAGATGGGAAAACTGAGATTAAAGGAGATTAAAGACATTGTTCAAATTCGGCAGTAGAATCATCTCGCTGCAAAGCTCAAATCCTTTCAGCCCCTTCGATATGTCTCCAATATCTGTATACTATACTTTAAGAGCTAGAAAGCAAAGTTTCATCCTTTGGAACAAGATAAGAGTAGAATTTGAACTTTGAGAGACTGGTTCTTACTTGCTGTATTTTTCAAATGCTGTAGGCCCACAAGTAGCAGACATTAGACCTTTGTAGGGTATTCATTGGAAAGACTGATGTTGAAGCTGAAACTCCAATACTTTGGCCACCTGATGCAAAGAGCTGACTCATTTGAAAAGACCCTGATGCTGGGAAAGATTGAGGGCAGGAGAAGGGGACGACAGAGGATGAGATGGTTGGATGGCATCACCAACTCAATGGACATGGGTTTGGGTGGACTCCAGGAGTTGGTGATGGACAGGGAGGCCTGGTGTGCTGCGGTTCATGGGGTTGCAAAGAGTCAGACACGACTGAACGACTGAACGACTGAACTGAACTGAGCTGAGTTTGTGTGCATATATGATTGCTCTGAAATCCTGATTTCCAACTATTAAAACACAGTTTCAAACACTTCTTATAAGGACTGAATAAACATGAAAATAGAGATATTAAATGTTTAATTTGGGAATTGGTATTTAAACTCTTGGGTGCATTTGGGAGAAAGTTGGAATGGTACTGACAACAATATAGAGTGATTCAGTGTACCTTAGGGGTCTGAAAAAATTGTTTTAAACTATAATGCAGGACATATTTAGCCTGTCACCCATTTTATTATTCAAGAAATAATTAAGTGACTGTTAAATGGCAATCATCAGCAAAGTCCTGGAAAAATGGATTATTAAAAAAACCCACAGGATTTAATTAAGCTAAATATGTTTCTCCTTTTTTTTTGGGTCTCATCACATGGCTTGTGGGATCTTGTAGTTCCCTGACTGGTCCAACAGCAGTTAAACTCTGGTGTCCCAGGGAATTCCCTGTTTTTTCATTTTTAAAATGATGTTCTTGGCTGTGATTTATATAGAATTAAAGATGAAAGGGAAGCCTGGTGCACTGCAGTCCATGCGAGTCACAAAGAGTCTGACACTACTTGGTGACTGAACAATAACAACAAAAATGAAATATTGATCAGTACTTATGAACTTTTAATTAATATCACTTAAATAACAATAATAGGGAACTCCCTGAGTGTCCAGTGGTTAGGGCTCCATGCTTTCATTGTCAAGGGCCCAGGTTCAAGGCCTGGTGGGGCAGCTAAAATCCTGCAAGCCACACTGCATGGCTAAAAAAATCCAAAAGGAAATAAATAAATAAAAATAATAGACACAGACTTTTAACAAATTCTGTGAAAAATATGATCTCAACATTATTTTTTAATTACTCTGCCTTCTCCCACTGATTTAAACTATTAAAATTTATTATATCTAAATATCCATCTACACATGGATTTTTCTTTTTTGGATCTGTTTATTCCAGTGCCAGCCTCACAACTTACAGCTTTATAATATGATTCAATATTTGGTAAGGTGCATTCCCTCTCATTACCCATATATCCTTAACAATATTTTCCCCACTTACATATTTTAGATTCTTAAAATTCAGAATCATTTGAAATATTTCTCTGTTCTACTAAATCCTCAATAGTAATTTACAGTATGCAGGACACCCTTGACACCATCGAGGCTATTAAGAGGAAAACGATAGAATTCTTGCTATTAAGGAATTAACCTATTATATGGAATAGTTATAATCCGATTCTAGAAACAGGAGAAAGAAGCAAGCTAGAACAAGCACCAGTAGACATGTTTTATAGAGTTAAATATTTATTAGCTTTTAAAACTGAGCACACATGTGATTGTTGCAGTGGTTTTATAGATGGCCAGCTCCCTTAGGCTATCTTAAAGTTGTAAAGTGAAGAACAGGGGCAGCTTCATTTTTATGCAGCATCTGAAAATCTAAACACCTAGAGGGTCTTGTTTTTCTTTCTTTCCTTTTTTTTGTTTAAGAGATGGAGCAGGTGTGTGGAGCATGCATGTCCTTGAACATGAAGGAGGGGTCACAGATGTTTTGGATTTCTGAATTTTCAGTTCAGTCTATGATAGCATTAATGAATACTGATTCTCTGGTAGGTGTACAAGAGCGATTTCTTCTTAAACACGTGTTGAATCTGATGAATGATTTAGCTATTAGATATGCCCACATAATCTTGTTTCACAGAATATTTTCTTCTGTGAATTCTTTGTGTTATTACTCTGATGAACTGAAGTTGCTCAGTCGTGTCTCACTCTCTGCAATCCCATGGACTGTAGCCTACCAGGTTCCTCCGTTCATGGGATTTTCCAGGCAAGAGTACTGGAATGGGTTGCTATTTCCTCCTCCGGGAGATCTTTGCAACCCTGGGATTGAACCCATTACTCTGGTAACTAAGGTTAACTCCATTGTAATTAAAATATTTATGACTAGATCCTCTGGATGTATATTCAGTGGTCCTTTTATTCCCTCATACAAAATGTTTATTATGTAGCAAGTTATAAATATTTTACTAGTCTTTTATGTGTTGCATAATCTTTATGGCTTAAGTCTACAATACAGGTGGCACAAGGCAGAATTTTTAAAGTGTTCTAATAGATGCTGGCGTGCTGCGATTCATGGGGTCGCAAAGAGTCAGACACAACTGAGCGACTGAACTGAACTGAACTAAATAGATGCATAAAAGGGATAAAAGTAAAATTAGATTGGGAAAATCTAGCTAAACTCTGTGAAGATGGTTGCTGGAGATTAAGCTCTGAAGAATGAATCCGATTTCAAGAAGCAGAGAGAGAAGACAGATCTTCCCAAGTACTGGAGGGCCACAACATAATGCTAAATACTGGGAGGGGACTAAAGTTTGTTGTAATGTTATATTGCTGTTATACCTTCACTTCTCTTTTACAAGCAAGATGCTGAACAATTTTAATGATGCCCTGAAGCTAAGGAATTTTTCCAAAGCCAAAGATAATTTATGGGCTGGCCTATGACCTAGGAAGAGGTCAGAGACAGGAAAGTTCAGTGTGATCAGTTCAGTTCAGTTCAGTTGCTCAGTTGTGTCCAACTCTTTGAGACCCCATGGATTGCAGCACACTAGGCCTCCCTGTCCATCACCAACTCCTGGAGTTTACTCAAACTCATATCCATTGAGTCGGTGATGCCATCCAACCATCTCATCCTCTGTTGTCCCCTTCTCCTCTCTCCTTCAATCTTTCCCAGCATCAGGGTCTTTTCCAATGTGTCAGTTCTTCGCATCAGGTGGCAACATCAGTCCTTCCAATGAATATTCAGGACTGCTTTCCTTTCGGATGGACTGGTTGGATCTCCTTGCAGTCCAAGGGACTCTCAAGAATCTTCTCCAACACCACAGTTCAAAACCATCAATTCTTCGGCATTCAGCTATCTTTATAGTCCAATTCTCACATCCATACATGACCACTGGAAAAACCATAGCTCCATAGCTCAGCATGATCAGAGTACTCTATGAGTTCAGTTCAGTTGCTCAATCGTGTCTGATTCTTTGGAATCCCATGAACTGCACCACAGCCAGGCTTCCGTGTCCATCACCAACTCCAACTAATTCAGCCCCTGGCTAATGCTATTCTTATCTGTGACTGGCTGTTTCAGGAGCTAATGAGGTGAACTGAAGCAGTTGTTCATTAAGTACCTTTTATTTTCTAGGCACTATTCTAGGTAGTGGAAGGGGCAGTAGACAAGACAGACTGTGGCTTTGCTCTTTTAGGGCTAACACTGTGTCTACAAAGGTAGCTACTAAAAAAGTTAAGACATTGATTTTGAGATAACTTACACAGTGACAAGTTATATATAAAAAAATCAAATAGGTTATTGTGATAAAGGAAGCAATGGAAAGACCTTTTGGGGAACAACTTTTGAGTAAGCTCTGAGTGATAGGGAACCCATGGAAAGAAACCAGTAGGAAGAAATCACAAGAAAGCCAAAACAGACAATTAGAAGCAGACTAGAGATAAAAACCAGAGAAGGCAATGGCACCCCACTCCACTACTCTTGCCTGGAAAATCCCATGGACGGAGGAGCCTGGTGGGCTGCAGCCCATGGGGTTGCTAAGAGTTGGACACGACTGAGCGACTTTACTTTCACTCTTCACTTTCATGCATTGGAGAAGGAAATGGCAACCTACTCCAGTGTTCTTGCCTTGAGAATCCCAGGGACGGGGGAGCCTGGTGGGCTGCCGTCTATGGGGTCGCACAGAGTCGGACACAACTGAAGCGACTTGCAGCAGCAGCAGCAGAGATAAAAACAGGGGAAGAGAGGAGACAGAGAAGTCAGCTATTTGAAAACTATCCAGAGGCACTGTTGCTGTTGGGTCCTCCAATCTGCAGCGTGACCTCTGACTTCTATGGACATTGTTGTCTCCTAATGTATGTATGAGTAGATGGATGTGTTCCACCTGCTGTCATTATTCGGCTGTAGGATATTTCTACTTGTCTATTTATCCATCTATGTATCATTTATCCAATTGTTTGTTGACTGAGGGACAGCTTGGTTGTTATCACTTATAAGCTATTATGATTAATACCGCAGTGCACATTCCTTGGGCTTCCAAGGTGGCACTAGTGGTAAAGAACTGCCAGTGCAGGAGATGTGGATTTGATCCCTGGGTCAGAAAACTCCCCTGGAGGAGGGGATGGCAACCCACTCCAGTATTCCTGCCTGGAGAATCTCATGAACAGAGGAACCTGGCAGGCTACAGCCCATAGAGTCACAGAGTCACACAACTAAAGTGACTTGGCATACTTGCATGTATATTCTTTACACACTTTCCCATACACATATGTGAGGTTTTTGTATGTATCTGGAATTGAAGTTGGTGGATGGCAAAGAATGTTTATATTCATCTTAATAAATACTGAAAAATTGCTCTCCATAGGTTTTTACTTTTTTAATATTTCACCTTCCTATCAGTAATATACACTTGGCACTGTGAGAATTCAAAATTTTTCCCAGTCTAATGGATGGAAATAAAATGTCTCATTGTTTTAACTTGCATTGCTTATTAGTTATAGAAGTATATTTTGATGTTTATTTCCTGTTTATATTTTCTCTTCTGAAAATTAATATTCTTGATTCATTTTCTCTTGAGTGACTTGACTTTCTTATTGATTAGTGGTATTCAGAATATTAGTCCTTTTTGAGAATATATGTCACAATTATCTTTTATCTTTTTTATGTGTTGTCAATTAATATGTCTTTTTTATGGCTAGCCAATTAATTTCATAAAGTTTTAAATTTTAATATTTTCAAAATTTTCAATCCTTTTCCTTTGCAGTGTGCGCTTTATGAAACTTCTTTAGGAAATCTTTCCTTAACTTGCAAAATTGATCCTATGTTTTCTTCTACAATTTTTCCATTCATTCATTTACATTGTTAAAATAACTACTGCCTTGCCAAAGACATAAGTCTGAACTAAAGTCCCTAGTTTACATTAGGGTTCAGTCTTTGTGTTGTACAGTCCTATGGGTTTTGAAAAGTTCAAGTCTTGTAGCCACATCACAGTATCATACATACGGAATAGTTGCACTGCTCTAAAACTTCCTGTGAGCCATCTATTCATCCTCCCTTTCCTCTGGTTGAACACTTGGTCACCATTAGTCTTTACACTGTCTCTATTATTGTTTTGCTTTTTCTAGAATGGCATACAGTTGGAATCATTTTATAGCCTTTTCAAATCGGCAGACTTGACTTAGCAATATGCATTAAAGTTTCTTTCATTTTTTTTGGTGGATTTATCCCTCATTTCTTATTATTGCTGAATAATATTCCATTGGATACATGTCCTGGTGGTTTCTGTTGTTGTTGCTGTTGTTGTTATTTTTACACCTATTCAGTTCAGTCGCTCAGTTGTGTCCGACTCTTTGCGACCCCATGGGCTGCAGCACACCAGGCCTCCCTGTACATTGCCAATCACCAGAGTTTACTCAAACTCATGTCCATTGAGTTGGTGATGCCATCCAACCATTTTATCCTCTGTCATCCCCTTCTCCTTCTGCCTTCAATTTTTCCCAGCATCAGGGTTTTTCAAATGAGTCAGCTCTTCACATCAGGTAGCCAAAGTATTGGAGTTTCAGCTTCAAAATCAGTCCTTCCAATGAGTATTCAGGGCTTATCTCCTTTAGGATAGACTGGTTGGATCTCCTTGCAGTCCAAGAGACTCTCAAGAGTCTTCTCTAACATCACAGGTCAAAAGCATCAATTCTTTGGTGCTCAGCTTTCTTTATAGTCCAGCTCTCACATCTATACATGACTACTGGAAAAACCATAGCCTTGACAAGATGGACCTTTATTGGCAAAGTAATGTCTCTGCTTTTTAATATGTGTTGCCTAGGTTGGTCATAACTTTCCTTCCAAGGAGTAAGTGTCTTTTAATTTCATAGCTGCAGTCACCATCTGCAGTGATTTTGGAGCCCCCAAAAATAAAGTCTGCCACTGTTTCCATTATTTCCCCATCTATTTGCCATGAAGTGATGGGACTGGATGCCATCTATTCATCTATTAAATCTATTCACCTTTTCAGTGATATCTTGGTTGTTTCCAAGTTTTGTCAATTATGAATAAAAATGCTATAAATGAATAAAAATTCTATAAATATTCTTATGCAGGTTTTTTTTGTGTGGATGTAAGTTTTCAACTCATTTGGGTAAAGATCAAGGACCATGATCACTGATTTTATGGTAAGACAACGTTTACCTTTGTAAGAACCTCCCCAAATCTCTTCCAAAGTGACTATACCATTATCACTCTGTCAGTAGTAAGAGTTCCTGTTTCTCTACATCTTCAACAGCATTTTTTGTATTTTGGATTTCAGCTATTCTAATAAGTGTGTAGTCATATCACATTGTTGTATAAAGTTGCAATTTCCTAATGATATGATGTTGAATGTTTTCATATGCTTGTTTGCTGTCTGTGTATGGAATTGGGGTTAGGTCACTGTTCTGATCCTTTGCCCATTTTTAAATTGGATTGTTTGTTTTCCATTAGTAAGTTTTAAAAGTTATTTGCACATTTTGGATACAAATCTTTTATCAGATATATGTTGTGCAAATTTTTTCTCCCAGTCTGTGTTTTGGACTTGCAGTCTCTTAAATACAGAGATGTTTTTCACAGAGCAGAAATTTTTAATTTTAATTAAGCCTGTAAGCAGATAGTATAGAGGGTCTCCAGAGAAAGAAAAGCAGGCATGGCTTTCTTGACATAAGAGAAGCCATTTTTGGCCTAAGCCATTTTGTGATCTGAGCTTGGTTGCAATGCTTACCCTGTACAGATCTCAGTAATTAATGATCTCAAGGGAACAAAGGAGTTTAGAAACAGAAGAAAAGCAGTCAAGAAACAACAGTTAAGCTATGAAGTAGTCCTAGTTCTTTCTCAAGGTATAGCTATATATCTATCTATATAATTTGACACAAATTCTTGAACTGTTCTACAGATGGTAAGTCCCCTCATCCAGGTGGAAGACCCACACTGGTCACAACCTAAGGAATGAAGACGCTGACCTTTTCTGACTCTCATGACTTCCATCAACTAAAGCTTGGACTCTGCTGACCTTTGCCCCAGTAATATGCTGAATTATCCTCTATTCAAGTTCCTTCATAAATATGCATATTCCTCCCAATTCATTTCTTGAATATGCATGCTCCTTTAGGTTAAAACTTCTCCAATTTTGCTTTTCTAGGAGATGTTGCTTAGACGTTCCCTGGTGTCTCTTCACTTGCTGCAAGTAATAAATATTACCTTGTCCAGATCTTTGCCTTGGTTGCATCTTTTGGCTCAACATTCATGAAGTGGCAAACCCAGTTTTGGGGTAACAATGGGATCAAAAAGTTTCCCATACAAATAGCAATTACTCCAGTACTATTTATCCATGCTTTCCTAATTTTTAATGCCACTTTCATTATATTCAAAGATCTCATAAATGTGTAGATCTTTTTCTGGAATCTTTATTTGTTCTACTGGTTTGTTTGCCCACTCCTAAACTGTTATATCGGAGAAGGCAATGGCACCCCACTCCAGTATTCTTGCCTGGAAAATCCCATGGATGGAGGAGCCTGGTAGGCTGCAGTCCATGAGTTTGTGAAGAGACGGACACAACTGAGCGACTTCCCTTTCACTTTTCACTTTCGTGCATTGGAGAAGGAAATGGCAACCCGCTCCAGTGTTCTTGCCTGGAGAATCCCAGGGATGGGGGAGCCCGGTGGGCTGCCATCTATGGGGTCGCATAGAGTTGGACACGACTGAAGTGACTTGGCAGCAGCAGCAGCAAACCGTTATATAATAAATCTTGGTAGCATGTGTTCTCCCAACTTATTCTCCAATCTCCCTCTCCCACAAAGAAACATAGCAGCTTTTGTTTGACCTTAACTTTTGGTGTGAATTTTAGTATCACTTTAACAAGTTTTGTGAAAAACTCAGTTGAGATTTTAATTGTAATTGCACTATACTTATTGATTAGTTCAGTGAAAACTGAGTTCTTTATAATAATTATGTTTTCTTATTCATGGATGTGGTTCATTTCTCCATTAGTATAATTTCACCCATAAAGTATTACACATATTTTGTTAGTTTTATTCTTAGGCATCTAATAGTTTTTTTTTTTGGGGGGGGGTCTAATTATTAACAGATGTTTCTTTAAAATTACAAACTTGTGTAATTCCAGAAATAATTTTAAAAATCATTTCATAATTCAGAACAGTTTCAAAATTCTTAAAATTCCAACTGTGTAATAAAAGTACAAATTATACAAAAATAAAATAGATTCTATCTGAAATGTGAAATTATTAGTATATTATTCCCATACAAACAAGAAGAACATGTAATTTAGCGTTTCTTGCAATATATGATTTAAAAAAGACTAAGTTTGGAATATGCTGAATCAACTTTCTCGTTGTCTATAAAACTCTCTTTTCCTTGTTTTTAGTTTATGAAGTTTGGCATGCACACACGCCCACCCCCCCTTACTGAAAGTAAGCTATTTTGTGATTTACAAAGGTAAGTGGGTTCTGAACTATCAGAATGTAAACTGATGTTAATCAGATAATTAAACATTTTGACTGTTAAGCTGAGTTGTTAGTGATGTAATTCACCACTAACAAGTATATTCACCATTTACCAAGTGTTGCAGAGAACACAGATTAAGATCAACAGGTCAAATCTAAACCTAATTTCCTCACATTATAAGGAAAATTAGGAAGTCCCAGTAAATTACTTGTGGATTACCCAGTTTCCAGTATTCTCTTAGCAATGGTATTAGCTGATATAAGACCAGGAGACTAATAGGCCCACCCAGCACTTCCATCGCTGAGCCTCAGAATTACTTCCCTTCCATCTTCATCTTAGACTATAACCTGTTCCTCCTGACTCTAAATAATTCTCAGTACGGTCAAATAACCGACCTTTAAAAATACATCTTGACGTGCAGTCTCCGTTTTACCCAATTATCTTAACTGTCCCAGTATACCATGAGCTCAGTATACTGCTGATGGTAAGTTAGTTGTCAACCCAACTATGTGGACCTCAGTACACAGCAGCTCCGAGATCAAGGCGACCCAGTTAATTCAGCTTGCCCAAACTCAGGCCAAACTCAGAGGCTGACCCTGGGGTTATTTCAGGACTCGTCCCTGGCATTCCAGAAAAAGTCAGCTCTACCTCAAACCCAGATACCAAGACCCACCCCTTCCCCAAAAAAGGTGAGCTAAAGCTTCAGTGCCTTTCGTTCGGGGCTTGGCAGGGCTCAGCCTCATTCCAGAAGGCGAGCCCCGCGTGTTTCCGAGTAACAGCACGCCAGGAAGAGTCTGATAAAGGCCGAGAAACCGAGCCCCGGGAATCAGGTCCATTGTGCCTTAGAGCTAGACACGCGGCCTTGAGCCTGACGCAGCCGAGGCCCCGCCCCGCGCGTGACGCCAGCGTCAGGCCAGTCCCGGCATGCTCCGCGCCCGCCGGCGGCCGAGCGCAGACGAGAGGAATTTTTTTCCCGTGAGCATTCCCCGCTCAGTTCAGCCGCTGTCCAGATCCGGGTCGGCGAGAGTGCCGCCTCCACCGGTTCTCCTACCGCTCGGCTGTCAGTCTGAACGCCCCCAGCCCTCCCGTGAGGGCGCCCCGGGACGGAAGGATCCAGCAGCCTGTCGGCGCCCGCCGTTCTCGTGGTCGCCGTCGCCGTCGTCGTTGTGGTAGTCTCTGCCGTCGCCTGGGCCATGGCCAATTACATCCACGTCCCGCCCGGCTCCCCGGAGGTCCCCAAGCTGGACGTCACGGTGCAAGATCAGGAGGAGCAGCGCTGCCGGGAGGGGGCCCTGAGCCTCCTGCAACACCTCCGGCCGCACTGGGACCCTCAGGAGGTGACTCTGCAGGTAACGCCCACGCCTTAGCCCCGGGTCTCTCCCGACCTTGACGCGGCCCAGGGGGGAAGGGAGTGGGGGGTTTCCTCCTCACCATCCTTTATGGTCCCCGGGGCCCCAGGAGGATCTCCGGGAACGTCTTCTCGTTCCGTTCTTTGGGAAGTGACCCTGTGTTTCCTCCGTCACACCTAGGAAGGTCACTCCCCCTTTCATCATTGCCTACTGAGGCTGTCCTGAGGGCAGATTTCCTTTTTCCCGAAGCGGCTACGTTAGTGACGCACCCCTTGCACCTCAGGAAGGTCCTTGTTGTTTCTTGCCCCTCCTCCCCCTCGCCTATCCTAGAAGACTGAGGAATGAACCCTTTCCACTCCCCTTGCAAGGGGTCCTCGCCCGTCGGCCTAAGCCGCTGTCGCCTCTCCTTTCACAAATAATGCAGTAATTAATTTTCTCTGATCTTTTCCTTTCCCTTCCCAACCCTCCCCCCGTCGGTGTAACCCATTGATGCTCACCCTGCGTTTTATCTTCTCAAATCCTGGGATTGGCGACAGCCCTGTTTCCCAAAGTAATGACCATGGTCATCATGCATTATCAGATTGGGTTCTTAGGTGGCCCTGCACACGTTATTTTGTTTGTATCAGTATTTCTGTAAAGGTTTTAATCATGTGAGTGAACCTAACAATATCTGATGTTGGAATGATAGGTGGCTTGTGAATATTTCTTTTTCCGGAGCCACTGTATTCATAGAAATTGGGAGAAAAAGTCCTGGAGAACCTATGCGTTTTTGAATAACTTATTTTTAATAAGTTATGATGCAGCATACAGGAAATGTATTTTGAGCACATTTCTTTTTAACTTTTGCAGTTTTAGGTACTATATACGAAAATGAACCTCCTTTTCCCTTGCAAACACAAAGTAATTTTAAAGGCTGGCATATTTAAGGTTTGTTTCAAATGTGAGCAATAATATAAGAGTATTCAGTTGAAGTAGCCAGATCATCTGCCTTATTTTGTTGACTATTTCAGCAAAGTTAACTTAATAGTATCTCAGGTGCTTTGCTAAAGTAGTCACCTATACAAAAATGAATAAAACATGAAAAGTGCCCTAGGGCCCAGAACAGTCCTTGACACTTCAGTTTCATAAATATTGGCTTCAGTTCTTACTGTCTGGAAGAGTTTTGAGCAGATTAAAAGGACCCATATGTTTTGAAAAAAATTTATCAGACAAAAATTTTGAAAATTTAAGGGGGTGTTTGTTGGCCAGATATGTAGGACATAGTGAATCAAAAGTGATTTTCATGTGTAATTAAAAAAAAAAATAGTAGAGTTGGACCATTAAGAAGGATGAGCACCGGAGAATTGATGCTTTTGAATTGCGGTGTTGGAGAAGACTCCTGAGAGTCCCTTGGATTGAAAGGAGATCAAACCAGTCAATCCTGAAGGAAATCAGTCCTGAATATTCATTGGAAGGATTTATGCTGAAGTTCCAATACTTAGGCTGCCTGATTTGAAAAACTGACTCATTGGAAAGACCCTGATGCTGGGAAAGATTGATGGCAAAAGGAGGATGGAGTGGGATGCGGAGGAAGAGATGGTTAGATCCCATTACCGATTCAAGGGACATGAATTTAAGCAAACTGGGAGATAGTGAAGAACAGGGAAGCCTGGTGTGCTGCAGTCCATGGGGTTGCAGAGTCCGACATAACTTAGTGACTGAACAATAACAGCATATTTTCTTTAAGGAAAATTAGTTTAATTGAAACTTCCAAGTTGAAACTCTACACTTCTTTAGTTTATTATTTATTAACTTATTCTAGTTTTTTACATTTATTAAAATAAGTTATGTTCTGGCCGTCAATTATTAATTAAACATATTAATTAAAGACATTGCCGTTTTCTGGTAAGCTCTGGTTCTGACAAGCTGTATTACTTTTTAAGCAGAGACTTAAGAGTTTGAAGCTTTGATGACTGGAATTTCGGAGGTACATGAGGTGTTTTTTTAAAATCATTTAATCCCTCAGACAACCATTTAAGATGGGTACTATCATTTTTTTAGATATAGCTCAGTGGAGAAGGCAATGGCACCCCACTCCAGTACTCTTGCCTGGAAAATCCCATGGACGGAGGAGCCTGGTTGGCTGCAGTCCATGGGGTTGCAAAGAGTCGGACATGACTGAGCGACTTCACTTTGACTTTTCACTTTCATGCATTGGAGAAGGAAATGGCAACCCACTCCAGTATTCTTGCCTAGAGAATCCCAGGGATGGGGGAGCCTGGTGGGCTGCCGTCTATGAGGTTGCACAGAGTCGGACACGACTGAAGCAAATTAGCAGCTTTGAAGTAAAGCCAGGATATAGGTTGAAAAAAAGGATAAAATGTATTAACATTTAGACTGTTTCTGATTGTTGAAAGTACTTGAGATTGAGCCTTACCTGAAACCCGTGTATCAACTTTTGACTTTGAGACCTTTGTACTCATTATCCAAATTTCCAATGTGCTTATTTGTAAATGAAGGTAAATACTACCATTTGTTTTGCTCTTATGATGATTGTTATTTAGAAATCTAATCCCTCCATGTGCAAGCAAAGCTTTTGATCCAGAAGCTGGGACAACTGCTAAGCTGAGTTGATGGTTATTCATCTCTCAATTTAGTAGATCTGACTCCCAAATTCTAGGTCATTATAGTAAATATGGACAGAAATATTTTCTTTTGAGATTTGCTTTTATTTCCTTTGAAGTATAAAGATAAAAGTCATACCTCACATATAGTTAAAAGAGTAAAACAAGTATCAATAATAATAGCACATATTTTTTAAAAGATTTTTTTCTCAAATTCTTATGTGATATAAAATATTATTTAAACATTCCTTAGAAGCTTACTCTAATAATATTTATTTACCTGGCACTTAGTCTTGCCAGCTGAACTTTGAGAGCACATTACAAAATCCAGAAGCAAACAAAAAAAGATGTTAGTACATTCAAAATGATAGAGGGTCCCATCTTTGCTCACAACTTATGGACATATGGGATAATATGTCTCATTTTAGATAGAGCTTTAAAAAGTTGAATTATTTTTTCCCTATCTCTGCCAAATTAAAAGAATACGATATAAAAGGAGTGGTGAGCTTTGTGGAGTGTAGTATGTTAGAATAGGCAGAGTAGGTCTAAAACAATACATCAGAGTTTTTTATTTAATAATATTTTACTGTTTATAAAGAAAGCACTTTGGCATACACTCTCCCAGCAATCCTGTGAGATAGATGTAGACTGTTAATATGTATTTTATAGTTACATGATACTGAATTTGAAGTTAGTAATGGCAGATCTGGGATGCTGCTGCTGCTGCTAAGTCCCTTCAGTCGTGTCCGACTCTGCGACCCCATAGACGGCAGCCCACCAGGCTCCCCCGTCCCTGGGATTCTCCAGGCAAGAACACTGGAGTGGGTTGCCATTTCCTTCTCCAATGCATGAAAGTGAAGAGTGAAAGTGAAACTGCTCAGTGGTGTCCGACTCTTGGCGACCCCATGGACTGCAGCCTACCAGGCTCCTCTATCCATGGCATTTTCCAGGCAAGAGTACTGGAGTGGGGTGCCACTGCCTTTTCCAGATCTGGGATGAGAACTCATAAATTATTGCTCTTTGATAAAAGTTTATGTTTGTTCAGTTCAGTCGTGTCTGACTCCTTGCGACCCCATGGACTGCAGTTTGTATATTATGATTTAGACAGGGAAGCCATTTCTCTGCAATATTAGTAATTTGTTTAAAAATTAAATCTTTGGTTCATAGAAAGATTTTGTCTTAAGTTCCTTACAAATATGATTTCATTACTTTTTTCACATGTGACATTATTCTGGAAAAGGGATTCACTTCTGCTTTCTTTTAAAATCATTACTATCTAATAGGAAAGTATTTGAGTGGGTGATAACACCTAAGAGTATTTTAACTATGACTAAGAGAGATGGGATGTTTAATAGGCTCCTGTGAAGGATGTGTAATGTTTGATAGGCTCCCATGTATTTTGATAATGTGTGACCACAAAGTCAGGGGTCTAATGTGCTAGTTCACTTTTAGATATTAATAGCTATATGTCTTGGACTGAGCAACCATTTCACCACTCTTTGAGGCCTCAGTGTAGTGTAGTGGAAAGAGGATGGTTTCAAATCCTGATGTCAGCCATTTGCCACCTTTGGCAAGTTTAAAAATCTCTATAAAAAGAAATTATTATCTACCTTGGAAAATAGTAGCATAGTACAAAACAGAATTTAACTACTATCAGTTCAGTTCAGTCGCTCATTCGTGTTGCAGCCCATGGACTGAAGCTCGCCAGGCCTTCCTGTCCATCACCAACTCCCAGAGTTTACTCAAACTCATGTCCGTTGAGTCGGTGATACCTCCAACCATCTCATCCTCTGACATCCCCTTCTCCGATCTTTCCCAGCATCAGGGTCTTTTCAAATGAGTCAGTCCTTCTCATCAGGTGGCCAAAGTATTGGAATTTCAGCTTCAGCATCAGTCCTTCCAATGAATATTCAGGACTGGTTTCCTTTAGGATGGACTTGTTGGATCTCCTTGCAGTCCAAGAGACTCTCAAGAGTCTTCTCCAACACCACAGTTCAAAAACATCAGTCTTCGGCGCTCAGCTTTCTTTATAGTTCAACTCTCACATCCATAGATGACCACTGGAAAAACCATAGCTTTGACTAGACGGACCCTTGTTGGCAAAGTAATGTCTTTGCTTTTTAGTATGCTGTCTAGGTTGGTCATAACTTTTCTTTCAAGGAGCAAGTGTCTTTTAATTTCGTGGTTGCAATCACCATCTGCTGTGATTTTGGAGCCCCCCAAAATAAAGTCTGACACTCTTTCCGTTGTTTCCCCATCTATTTGCCATGAAGTGATGGAACCAGATGCCTTGATCTTAGTTTTCTGAATGTTGAGTTTTAAGCCAACTTTTTCACTCTCCTCTTTCACTTTTAACTACTACACTACAACAAATAGTAATTTTAATTACTATTCGTTTACTACTTTTACTACTTTACTACTAAGAGTAGAGTATCAGGAGAATTAAATGAAATAGGTAAAAAATTATAAACAGTATGTTTTATTACTTCACCCTGCCCCCCCATCCCCGGCTCACCCCCCCAGCCTTTGTAAGTAGAAAGTTGTTCTAAAAGAATTGTAAGCTCCTAAAATTCAGTAATTTTGACATGTATTTTTTTGTGCTGGCATAATGCTAATTTTTAGCAGCATTTCTTGTAGCAGAAGGTAGGCATGGGAGAATGGAGAAGGAAAGGCTTCACAGAGAGGCTTCAAGGGGTACCTTGAATTGAGCTTGGAAGGAAAGATAGGAGATGGAATGGGGGAAGTATTTCTGGGCAAAGAAAAACCACTTTCGTAAACTATGAGTGTTTCGTGGACTATGAGTGTCTTGGGTAGAATGGTGTACAAAGTGATTTCCAAATAAGGCAGAGGTTAAATATGAAGTATTTATGCCTCATTAGGAGGTGGTATTTTATTATCTAGGACGTAATGGGAAGTTGGTGAATGTTTTTAAGCAGTATGTTACATATTAAGTGGCAGATTACTATTTAGGCAGCATCCATTGAAGAAAATGTTTTGAATTGGAAAGTGAGTGATCACTTAGAACGGAGAAGGCAATGGCACCCTACTCCAGTACTCTTGCCTGGAAAATCACATGGACGGAGGAGCCTGGTAGTCGGACACGACTGAGCGACTTCACTTTCACTTTTCACTTTCACTTTTCACTTTCATGCATTAGAGAAGGAAATGGCAACCTACTCCGGTGTTCTTGCCTGGAGAATCCCAGGGACGGGGGAGCCTGGTGGGCTGCCCTCTATGGGGTCGCACAGAGTCAGACATGGTTGAAGCAACTTAGCAGCAGCAGCAGATCACTTAGAAAGGACATTATTTTTGAAACTTTTGGTTGTTGCTTACTAAGAGGATGCTAAATTAGTATAGTGGATTGAAACCACTACAGTTTAAAAAGATGAGTTAAGATGTGATAGGATAGATCAGAGAGCATTGCAAGTAATATGGTTAAATATTTCTTGTGAAGCTTTAGTTTTACATAAAATATATGCATTGAATTAAGCCATAAATACGTTTTTTTCCCCTGTGTGTTGCGTTAAAAAATGTTGTGAAAGACAACTGAGGAGAGACTGTTATGTTAGTATAGATAAGTGGTGCTGGGACCCAAATTAGGACGTGGCCTTGAAGCTGGACGTAAGGAATAGATTTGACATTTCAGAAAATAAATGTGCAGGACTTGTTAATTGCTTGCAGGTCCGGGAGGAAGTGGGAAGCTTAAGGGTTTTGTTTTGTTTCGTGTTTCTTTTTGCGGCTGACAAAAATAGGGCAGTAATGAAAGGCCTGTATGTAAGGAATCAGGTTGTATTTTTCAGGATTCTGTCACTGTTTTTTATCTTTTGGCCTTGCCATGTGACAGGTGGGATTTTAGTTCCTTGGCCAGGGATTGAACCTGAACCCTCTGCCGTAGAAGCACAGAATCTTACACCGGACCACCAGGGGAAGTCCCCCGAGTTTTTTCTTAGACGTTCTTTTACTCTGATACATCTTATGGGCTATAGATAAATTTTTGTCACCCTTTTAAAAATTGTGAGATACAACAAGCCTACAGGAAAAAATGAAACATAAATTATTGTAGAACAAATACCTTTGTAGCCCTAGCTCAGGGAAAGAGAAAATATTAACCAGTAACCCAGAATATCTCCCACTTCCCTTTCTGCTCCTAACTTTTCCCTCCCTCTAGTGGTAATCACAATAACAGTTTAAAAAAAGTTAACAGAACAATATTTTTGAATTGAATTAGTCATTTTTTCTAGTACTCTGAGAAAATATACTGTGTGTGTAAATTTTTTAAATAAAGAACTGTATAATCATGAAATAATTTAGTTTTACTGAAAAGATGTAACACAATATTAAAACTTTGAGTAGCAAAAAACCCCCACTTCCTATTCATATTTTATTAAACAATCAACTGTTCTATTTTGTTTATTACCATCTACTTCTCCCTTAAATATTTTACATAGTTTTATTGAATCTTATGTACGCTTTTATATTCCTGTTCTTCATATCAGTTCAGTTCAGTTGCTCTGTCATGTCCAACTCTTTGTGACCCCATGGACTGCAGGCTTCCCTGTCCATCACCAACTCCTGGAGCTTGCTCAAACTCATGTACGTTGTAAATATTTTCATGTTTTTATGGTATTGACCACAATTTTTGATAGCTAGAAACATAATATTTGATCATGTGACTTAATTACTTTTAAAGTGAGGTTTTAAAAAGAATTCTCAAGAGTATAAAGAGGAAAATTAGAAAGGCTCAGCAGATAAAGAATCTGCCTGCTTTGCAGGAGACACAGGATATAGCTTGATCTCTTGGTTGGGAAGATCCCCTGGAGGAGGAATTGACAACCCACTGCAGTATTCTTGCCTGGAGAATTCCATGGACAGAGAAGCCTGGCGAACCATAGTCCATAGGGTTGCAAAGAGTTGGACATGACTGAGCGGACTACACACACACACAGGCATTCATCACATTCGTAAAAGAATACTACCTAACTCTGGTGATTTTGTTTAATGAATACAAATGGTTCATGCTGTTAATAAAATATTTAAAACATAAATAAGGCTATAAAATGGAAGTAAAAAACTTAAATCCCTCAACGCTAAGTCCTTCTCCTCAAAGATAATTTTGTGAACAGTTTTTTTTTGACTTATGTAAAATTGTCAGATTATTTACCAGCATAAATAATTTATGTATGGATTTACCAGCATACATTATCCACCTTCATTTATAAATATAGTAAATATAATTAAATTATTCCATATGGTGCTTTTAAAATAATATATCTTCAATATCTGTATGTCAGTGTATGTAATCTTTTTTTAAATTTTGTTTTTATTTTTTAGATATTAAAATCAGTATTGCAGTGAACTACTTTTATGCATATATTTTGGGTAACTTCTTTAAGTACATCCATAAATTCTTAGTGAAATTTAAAGAGAAAAACATACACGTGTGTGTGTGTGTGTGTGTGTGTGTGTGTATATATATATATAAAATCTAGTTCAAGGAACTGGCTCACACAGTTGTAGAGGTTGGTAAATCTGAAATTTGTATAGCATTGTCTGGTAAGCTGTAAACTCTTAAGACAGGAATTGATGCTGTAGCCTTAAGGCAGAGTATCTTCAGGAAAACCTAAGTTTTGCTTTAACAGCCCGTCACCTGATCGAATGAGGCTCACTTATGGGGATTAATCTTTTACTTGAAGTTATCTGGTTAATAAGTCTGCGAAATACCTACAGAGCTGCATCTAAATTAATGTTTGATTGAATGACTGGGCATTATAGCCAATCCAAGTTGACATAAAACTGTCATGGTATTTCTCACTTTATGTAATTTTTTATTCCTCAAAAAGTATTGTATCTTTTTCTGTATATCTTCTCCAATCTCTGATATTAAATTAAAAAAAATTTTGCCAGTTAGATCCATGAAAATGGTATTTTGTTTTCTTTTTACATTGCTTTTAATTCTGTCATTTTGGAAGATGGTGGAATCACAATAGTTTCTTCTACGAAACAGTGAACTGACACAAATTAATTCCATCTTTCTAAATTTCTGGTCTTGTGTAGTAGTCATTATCTTAAAGAATAATTGAAACTTGTCTTTCCCATTATCTTGGCCTGTCGAAGCTTATTCATTTGAATTTAGTATTAATTGGTCATTTTAAACCATAAATAAATACCAAACTCTGCCTTATTTCTTAATCGTCTTAGGGACTAAAGAAATTTCGTGGTAGCTAAGATATAGAGTTTGTCATTGCAGGATAGTGTCACGCACTGAAAGGAGGCATTGATTTATGTTTTGGGGGTCTCAAGAAGGTCTTCAGGTTCATTGATAGTCACTTTAACTTCTAAGGTGTCATTAAACTGTAATTTCTTTTCACCAACAGGTTTTCTGTGTTACTTCAAATGGCAACCTGTACAGGTTTGGGCAGTACAGCAGCATAGAGTCTAGGGGCTAATCTGTAACATAGATGTTGTCATAATTATTAACTTTTATGATCTCATTATGAATCATTTTGTTGTCTTGTGTTGAAATTTAAATATGTGGTTATCTGCATACTTGATAAGGGCTTAGTTTGTGTCAGAAAGTGTTGTGTGTGCTTTTGTATATGTTAAGTCATTAATTCTCATGAGTGAAAGTTGTTCAGTCGTGTCCAGCTCTTTGCGATCCCATGGACTATACAGTCCATGGAGTTTTCCAGGCTAGAATACTGGAGTGGGTAGCCTTTTCCTTCTCCAGGGGATTGTCCCAACCCAGGGATTGAACCCGTATTGCAGGCAGATTCTTTATCAGCTGAGCCACAAGAGAAGCTATTAATTCTCATAAAAACATATTAATTAAAAAACAAACTAAAACTATAAAGTAGATTCTAATTGCTTATATTAAACATGAGATGAATAAAGCACATACAAGTTAAGTGACTTGCCTAAGATTACTCAACTTATAGACTGACACACCTAGAATTTAGTCAAGTAGAGCAGTCTTGCTCCAATCTCATTCTCTGAACTAGTACTATCTTAAATACTTGACAAATAGTGTAGGATAAAGCCTGTGAAAAGGAGCTCCATGAGATTTCTATTGTTTTTGTATCCCCTCCAATGAGGTGGAATTTTACATTTCTAGTATATATCTGATACAGTGCTCATATCTAGCATATACCTAGTATATTTTTGTCTGTTTTGGAAAGCTGAAGTACCTTGAATTAATTGTTGATTTATGCATGAGGTAGGAACCATCCAAGAGTGAAAAAGCATTATCCATACATCTTTAAAGCCAGAAATCTCCATCAAGAGGTCATTTGAATAGCTGAACAAATTGGATTTACTACTCCTTGCAGTTGAGGAAGACTTATTCCATGAGTAATGGTGGGGCTCTTGCTATGTGGATATTAGAAAGGACTTAGCATAAAAATTTAGGAGAGGGGTCAAGGAAGCTTCCCTGATAGCTCAGTTGGTAAAGAATCCACCTGCAATGCAGGAGACCCTTGTTTGATTCCTGGGTTGGGAAGATCCCCTGGAGAAGGGATAGGCTACCCACTCCAGTATTCTTGGACTGTCCTTGTGGCTCAGCTGGTAAAGAATCCACCTGCAACTTAGGATACCTGGGTTCAATCCCTGGGTTGGGAAGATCTCCTGGAGAAGGGAAAGGCTACTCACTCCAGTATTCTGGCCTGGAGAATTCCATGGACTATATGGTCCATGGGGTCACAAAGAGTTGGACATGACTGAGTGACTTTCACTTTCAAGGAAGCAAGGCTTTCCTGTGGATTGGGTGCTGTCAGAAAGGAAGTGGGGCAAGTCTGTAACTGTGGGTAACTTACCTTACCTAGAGGACTGGAGGAATGAAGCAGGGCCAGAACTGTGACTAGAAAAGAAACAGCATTTCCTCATATTAGCCAGAGCAGGGGGATGTTTGGTGATTTTTGTGGTTTGGAAAAAATTCATAGTTTTATCTGTGTTCACACATGATTACAGAGTGGCTTTGTTTTTGTCTTGATGCATTATGGTCACAGAGTGGTCTCATCTGATACTGATGTTCTGTGAAATTACTTATGTTCAACTGAATCTCTAGGCCTTGCTGTATGTACTGGGTCTGTTCCTAGCTATTGGGCTCCTTTTGTTTTTCTCACTAATTTAACTTTTTCACATTTAAACTGGATTGATTGTGGAAGAAAAAAAAAAGAAAACACGCATAATCCAAAAGAAAAAAGTTTAAAACAGGGAAACAAGAGACAGGATTTAAACTACCTAATATTTGTGTTGGATATTTTTGTAGACATTTCTATCCTTATTTATACATAAATATAAATTAAGTGACACTTTACATAAAATACTCTTATGAAGTGAAGTAAAAGTCGCTTAGTTGTGTCCGACTGTTTGCAACCCCATGGACTGTACAGTTCATGGAATTCTCCAGGCCAGAATATTGGAGTGGGTAGCCGTTCCTTTCTCCAGGGAATCTTCCCAACCCAAGGATTGAACCCAGGTCTCCCACATTGCAGGTGGATTCTTTACCAGCTGAGCCATCAGGGAAGCAAAATACTCTTATAAATGAAGTAATATTTTTTTGCCCCAGGAATTTATTGTGACTATCATTTTATTGTAAATTTGTAGCTATTTTGTATAGTAGAGTATGTTAGGGTTAGTGTCATTGGAGTTGTGACTCAATGTCATCCTTCTAAATGTGTGTATAATGTTCAATAATCTTATCCGTAATGTTATCCACTTCTAGCCCTTTTAAGTGCGTACATCTTAAATGTGTATTTCTGTGTGTACACATAAATATACAATATAGCATGCACAATTAAATTTATTATAGGCAAGAGTGAAAGAATAAATATGGCACCCTACTCCAGTACTCTTGCCTGGAAAATCCCATGAACGGAGGAGGGTGGTAGGCTGCAGTCCATGGGGTCGCTAAGGGTTGGACACGACTGAGCGACTTCACTTTCACTTTTCACTTTCATGCATTGGAGAAGGAAATGGCAACCCACTCCAGTGTTCTTGCCTGGAGAATCCCAGGGACGGGGGAATCTGGTGGGCTGCCGTCTATGGGGTCACACAGAGTCGGACACGACTGAAGCGACTTAGCAGTAGCAGATCAATAAGACAAGCTAATATTTAAAGTGAAAGTGAAGTTGCTCAGTCATGTCCGACTCTTTGCGACCCCATGGACTGTAGCCTGCCAGGCTCCTCCATCCATGGGATATTCCAGGAGAGAATACTGGAGTGGGTTGCCGTTTCCTTCTCCAGGGGATCTTCCCGACCCAGGGATCGAACCCAGGTCTCCCGCATTGCAGGCAGAAGCTTGAGCCACCAGGGAAGCCAGTATTTAAGTACTTACTAAATATTTGTTGGGAGAATGTGGAAAACATAGATTTTACTCCTGGCTTTTGAGAAGTGTGGAGTGTCATTCATCATAAGCATTTCAGAACATTAATTATTTCAATAATTGAAATATTTTATTTCTATATGATATTTGGAGGAGTTATAGAGTAATATGTGTGCTGCTGCTGAGTCGCTTCAGTTGTGTCCAACTCTGTGCGACCCCATAGATGGCAGCCCACCGGGCTCCCCCATCCCTGGGATTCTCCAGGCGAGAACACTGGAGTGGGTTGCCATTTCCTTCTCCCATGCATGAAAGTGAAAAGTGAAAGTGAAGTCGCTCAGTCGTGTCCGACTCTTAGCGACCCCATGGACTGCAGCCCACCAGGCTCCTCCATCCATGGGATTTTCCAGGCAAGAGTACTGGGGTAGGGTGCCAGTTGATATTTTAATAAGAACAAACTTGCAACATAGTTTTTAAGAAAATGATGATTGGAATTTAGTATAAGGGCATATGCTTCTTGTCATTGTTTCCCTACCTACCAGCTTTTTGAAATCTAGGTGGAAAGCAGAGTTTGTATGTCTCTGCATACCCTCAAAACATAAATATTCAAAATAAATCTTTTCACATTAGCTCATTAAATTTACCTACATTAGGTGAATAAGGATAAGTAAATACTTCTTTCAAATTTCACCTGAAGATCTTTAAGCCTTTTCAGGTATCATTTATCATTACAACAGTCTTATCAAAATAAAAATGATTACCGTCTTTCTCAGGCATTAGTTGAATGTGTATACATTTAAAACTTATCCTTTGTTCATTATTCTTGTTCTTTCCCAGTTGTCTTGGGAAAAATGTCCTTAACACTTGCTTTCACTTTTTTTCCTTTATTCCCCCCGAGAGCCTCCAAAAGCTCTGAGTTATAATTGGGTAAATAGAAAGTTTTAGTGTCAATTTTAGGAGAAGGGGATGACAGAGGGTGAGATGGTTGGATGGCATCACTGACTCGATGGACATGAGTTTGAGCAAGCTGCAGGAGTTGGTGATGGACAGGGAAGCCTGGTGTGCTATAGTCCATGGGGTTGCAGAGAGTCAGAGACAACTGAGCAACTGAACTGAGTGTCAAATTAATGTAGAGGAAGACAAAAGTTGCAGTTTTTGAATAGACTTAGAGAACTAATATTGCTAATCATCTGTTTGCTTTTTAATATAATATTATACTCAAATCTGAAAAAGGACTTTAAAACTCCTGAGGGGACTTCCCTAGTGGTCTGTTGGTTAACACTTTGCCCTTCCACAGCAGGGGGCATGGGTTCAGTCCCTGGTTGGGGAACTAAGATTCCCTCATGCCTCACGGTGCAGCAAAAAAAAAAATCTTGAAAAGTCCCCGACCTCCCTTTTAGAAAATGTCTGTGAAATCTCTAGTTACTTCTCTATCTTCATCTAATTAAGATTGTGCTGCTGCTGCTTGTTTAGCTGTAGCATTCAAGTTTAAATTAGTATAACCTGAATACTTAGAAGAATTTATAGTGTATATTATGTTAAGTAATCTTTGAAAATAGCATTTAAAATTAAGTTTTTTATAAATTGGAGATTTACCATAATAAAAATTATGGTACATTATGTTTGTAATTTTAAACTTGTGAACATTATTAAAGACTTTTTTATATCATATATTACGCTAGCAAGAAAGCCACTTTCCCTGTCTTCAGAGATTTTCCAATCTGTTAGACATAGCAGAGAGAAAGAATGTGTGTGTTGTACCACACAACATATTAAACAGCAGCATTCCATTTTGTTTACATCTAGAATTAAAGTTATAGACATGTTAGGCAAAATTATATTCAAAAATTAAGTAGACATTTTCTTTCAACTAGTATTTAATGTTTTTCAAATTATCTCCTAATCCTTCCTTAAAAGTGAATAATTGTTTTTCCTTTTTTTTTTTCTTTTTTTTGGGGGCAGCTTTTCACTGATGGAATCACAAATAAACTTATTGGCTGTTACGTGGGTAATACAATGGAGGATGTCGTCCTGGTGCGAATTTATGGCAATAAGACTGAGTTGTTAGTCGACCGTGATGAGGAAGTGAAGAGTTTCCGAGTGTTGCAGGCTCATGGCTGTGCACCGCAGCTCTACTGTACCTTCAATAATGGACTGTGCTATGAATTTATACAGGGAGAAGCGTTGGATCCAAAGCATGTCTGCAACCCTGCCATTTTCAGGTACATTTCTTTTCCTAAGTAATTTATCCTTTTGAAAACTTAAGTGCACTAAGGAAATGTTTTTTGAAACTGTCTTTTCTTTCTTTAAGCAACTATTTGGTTAATTTAGAAACTTTCTCTTGTTCGGATTTTGTTTTGTTTTTGCTAAAGAGAAAGCATTCCTTTTTATCTGAATCCTCATAGTTAACTCTGCAAAAGAAATAAGAGTGTGAGGTTTTAGATTAGCTTGCTATAGAAGGTCAAAGTTTCTCCTTAATTTTTTTAAAATAGTGCTTGAATCAAATCATAACACATTTCTTATTAAGTTTTGTCACTCAGTTGCTCATAGTTTCAGAGTTATTGCTCACTAAGATCCTTTTAATACTGTTAACACTTGTTACTCTTTAAACTTCTAGTATTTAATTCAATGTATTGTATTTTTATAAGGAAATGCTCTAAAAATATAATATTGATAAAATTTTCTTTTCTGCTCTTGAAAACTGTAATAAATGGGCTTGATTTGAAAACTGCAAGTTCATTTATAGTTTAGATCTAAACTTCTCAAACAGTTTGGTCCCAAGAATGTTTTACAACTTTTAAAGTTTACTGAGGACCTAAAGAGTTTTTGTTATTGTGAATTATATTTATCAGTATTTACTATGTTAGACCATTCAGGTATGACCTAAATCAAATCCCTTATGACTATACAGTGGAAGTGAGAAACAGATTTAAGGGACAGACATAGTGCCTGATGAACTATGGATGGAGGTTCGTGACATTGTATAGGAGACAGGAATCAAGACCATCCCCAAGAAAAACAAATGCAGAAAAGCGAAATGGCTGTCTGAGGAGGCCTTACAAATAGCTGTGAAAAGAAGGCAAGCAAAAAGCAAAGGAGAAAAGGAAAGAAGATATAAGCATCTGAATGTAGAGTTCCAAAGAATAGCAAGGAGAGATAAGAAAGCCTTCCTCAGTGATCAATGCAAAGAAATAGAGGAAAACAACAGAATGGGAAAGATTAGAGATCTCTTCAAGAAAATTAGACATACCAAGGGAACATTTCATGCAAAGATGGGCTCGATAAAGGACAGAAATGGTATGGATCTAACAGAAGCAGAAGATATTAAGAAGAAGTGGCAGGAATACACAGAAGAACTGTACAAAAAAGATCTTCATGACCCAGGTAATCACGATGGTGTGATCACTCACACTCACCTAGAGCCGGACATCCTGGAATGTGAAATCAAGTGGGCCTTAGGAAGTATCACTATGAACAAAGCTAGCGGAGGTGATGGAATTCCAGTTGAGCTATTTTAAATCCTGAAAGCTCATGCTGTGGAAGTGCTGCACTCAATATGCCAGCAAATTTGGAAAACTCAGCAGTGGCCACAGGACTGGAAAAGGTCAGTTTTCATTGCAATCCCAAGGGTAATACCAAGGAATGCTCAAACTACTGCATAATTGGACTCATCTCACATGCTAGTAAAGTAATGCTCAAAATTCTCCAAGCCAGGCTTCAGCAATATGTGAACCGTGAACTTCCTGATGTTCAAGTTGGTTTTAGAAAAGGCAGAGGAACCAGAGATCAAATTGCCAACATTCGTTGGATCATTGAAAAAGCAAGAGAATTCCAGAAAAACATCTATGTCTATTTTATTTATTACACCAAAGTCTTTGACTCTATGGATATGTGGAAAATTCTGAAAGAGATGGGAATACCAGACCACTTGACCTGCCTCTTGAGAGGCAGGTATGACCTGTATGCAGGTCAGGAAGCAACAGTTAGAACTGGACATGGAACAACAGACTGGTTCCAGATAGGAAAAGGAGTACGTCAAGGCTGTATATTGTCACCCTGCTTATTTAACTTATATGCAGAGTACATCATGAGAAACGCTGGGCTGGAGGAAGCACAAGCTGGAATCAAGATTGCTGGGAGAGATATCAGTAATCTCAGATATGCAGATAACACCACCCTTATGGCAGAAAGTGAAGAAGAACTAAAGAGCCTCTTGATGAAAGTGAAAGAGGAGAGTGAAAAAGTTGGTTTAAAGCTCAACATTCAGAAAAGCAAGATCATGGCATCTGTCCCATCACTTCATGGCAAATAGATGGGGAAACAGTGGTAACAATGGCTGACTTTATTTTTGGGGGGCTCCAAAATCACTACAGATGGTGATTGCAGCCATGAAATTAAAAGATGCTTACTCCTTGGAAGGAAAGTTATGACCAACCTAGACAGCATATTAAAAAGCAGAGGCATTACTTTGCCAACAAAGGTCCATCTAGTCAAGGCTATGGCTTTTCCAGTGGTCATGTATGGATGTGATAGTTTGACTATAAAGCAAGCTGAGCACAGAAGACTTGATGCTTTTGAACTGCGGTGTTGGAGAAAACTCTTGAGAGTCCCTTGGACTGCAAGGAGATCCAACCAGTCCATTCTAAAGGAGATCAGTCCTGGGTGTTCACTGGAAGGACTGATGCTGAAGCTGAAACTCGAATACTTTGGCTACCTGATGCGAAGAGCTGACTCTTGAAAAGACCCTGATGCAGGGCAGGAGAAGGGGACAACAGAGGATGAGATGGTTGGATGGCAATTCAATGGACATGGGTTTGGGTGGACTCCAGGATTTGGTGATGGACTGGGAGGCCTGGCGTGCTATGGTTCATGAGGTCGCAGAGTCGGACATGACTGAGTGACTGAACTGGACTGAACTATGTTAGAAATTAAAACAAAGTTTTTAGAATGGAAGATTACCAAAGTGCATATTCTTTTAGCTGTCAGTCAACATGATGACAACATCAGACCATTTCATGTAACTTTTCAATATTGTTCTCTACACCCATTTAGAAAAGAACAAAAAAGGTAAATAACACTTGATGAAAATAGTTTTAATCTCAAAAACCTTTTCCTGAAAGGGTCTTGAGCCATAGATCAAAGTTCACAGTATTCCCTTGCTTTGACTTCTCCAGACATATCTACTTGCCTGTATTATGATTATAATAAAGAGAATCTACTTTGGATATACCGGGCATTGGAATATATTTATATTTAATCTAACCTAGGGGAGGAAAAGTAATTTAGTCAGCTGCTCTACTAGTAATACAGTATGTGATAGACAATAGCCTTGGGGGGAAAAATAAGCTAAATAGTATACACAGAGGAGTAGAAAAGGTTTTTAAAAAAGTACAACTAATTTACTGTGGCATAGTTGGGAAATAAGCAGTGTTTAACTAAGATGATATTTGAATTGGACCTTAAAGGTGATGCAGAACATGGAGGAGTCTGAGGGGGATGACAGGTAAAGACGAATTACATCATGCTAATACTCAACTGGTAATTCAGCCTATGCAAGTTTATCATGACCTTTTTTATTTGAATTTCTCTATAGCAGTCAAATATTGCAGAAATCTTTAATTATTATTATTATTTTTTAAATTCTAAAGTGTTTAGGAATTTTCTTACCTGGTATTTCTCTAAAATTTACCTCTTGCTGGGAATACTGGCTGAAGTGTAATTAAAACTGCTCAGCAACAGACATACAGGGAGAAATGCAGTTTAAAATGAGTTTTGCACATTTATCAATAAACATAACTAAAAAATACCAACTTCCAGTGCTGAGCATATTGTAGTGAAACTGGTAAACTATGGGTTGCAAATAGAATTGGTAATGTTCTCTTTTGGAAATCCGTAGGGCAATATATAGTAAGTCATAAAAGAAAGTCATATGGCTTGGTTGTGTGATAACAACTCATATTTGAATATAACAAAGGTACATTAGCACAAATAAATGTTATGTTAATATTGAATGTTGTCTAAAACATACAAAATGTCTGATGTAGGACTAAGAAAAAATCAGCTTACTAGTTAAACTGTGGCTACAATCAGTAATTTGTTTATGTAAAAAACTGAAAGGAGTTTTTAAAAAATAAATTCTGTTGGGAAGGTAGGATTGGGGATCTATTTTTTCAATTTCAAAAAATGCCTGTTATTGTTACAGTTTTTAAAAAGTTTCCAAGAAAGGAGCAACTAGTGAGTATTAGTAGGTATTTGAAGAAATTCTCTGCAGCCTTGAGGTTTTCAAACATTTGGGTTTATTGAGTATGGAATTTAAAGTAGCATTTGCCTTGATGTTAGTACAGTAAAACCTTATCTTATTGAGACTACATAGAAGAAGGACCATCTGTGATAGTGAAAATAAGAAATCTTAATTTTTTATTACCTAATTGTTTTTCTTGTTGTATATAAAATTAGCCAATAGAAAATAATTGAGTTCTAATCAAGTCTTTTTAAGAACTGTATTCTTTTTTATGACCATTTATATTATTTAACATTTTTATTTTAAATTGTAATAAAATACATGTAACATAATTTGCCATCTTAATTTTTAAGTATGCAGTTGCATAGTGTTAAGTACATTCACATTGTTTTGCAAACAGTCTCCACAGTTCTTTTCGTCTGGCAAAACTAAAATTTTATATACAAAAGCAACAACTTCCCATTCTCCCCTACTGCCCCCTTGGCAGCCATACTCCTTTTTGTCTGTATGAATTTGACTGCTCTGGATACCTTATATTAGTGTTACTTCTGTCTTTTTGTGACTGGCTTATTTCACTTAGCTTAATGTCTTCATCCATGTTGTAGCATGTATCAGAGTTTCCTTCCTTTTTTTAAAGGCTGAATAATATTCCATTGTATGTGTAGGCTATGTTTTGTTTACTCACTAATTCATGGATGAACATTGGGTTATTACTACTTTTTTTGCTGTTATGTATAATGTTCTTATGAATGTGGGTGAGCAAACGCTTTTTTAGACCCTGTTTTCAGTTCTTTAGGATATATTATCAGAATTGCTTGATCATACAGTCATTCTATTTTTAATTTTTTTTGAAACTGCCATACTGTTTTCCATAGCACCTATACCAGTTTCCATTCTCACCAGCAGTGCACAGGGTCCAGTTTTTCCAAGTCCTTGCTGACATATTATTATTATTTTGATAGTAGCCATCCCAATTATAAGGAGATGGTATCTCATTGTGATTCTGATCTCTATTTCCCTAATAGTTAGTCACATTTAGCATCTTTTCTTATGCCTGTTGGCCATTTGTGTATCTTCTTGGGGGAAATGTCAATTCAGGTCCTCTTCCAGTTTTCTAATTGGATTATTTTTTGTTGTCAAGATGTAAGAGTACTTAGATAATCTGAATATTAACCCCATATCATATATATGACTTAAAAATACTTTATTTAATTCTATGGGTTGCCTTTTCACTCTGTTGATTTTGCCCTTTAATGCACAGTTTTAAATTTGGATGTACGTGGATTGTTTTGTTGATCACTAACAACCTCTGCAATTGTTGGAAGAGGTCATCAAGGGGATGTGACCACCAGTTGACCCCCTGGGCTGTACTCACACAGTAGGAGGTTCCTCACCCCCTCCCTGGAGAAGGCGATGGCACCCTACTCCAGCACTCTTGCCTGGAAAATCCCATGGACGGAGGAGCGTGGTGGGCTGCAGTCCATGGGGTCGTGAAGAGTCAGACATGACTGAGCGACTTCACTTTCACTCTTCACTTTCATGCATTGGAGAAGGAAATGGCAACCCACTCCAGTGTTCTTGCCTGGAGAATCCCAGGGACGGGGGAGCCTGGTGGGCTGCCGTCTATGGGGTCGCAGAGTCGGGCACGACTGAAGTGACTTAGCAGCAGCACCCCCTCCCCTGCCCTTGGAATGTGTCCTCTGCTCACTGTTCCCCCAGTGGAAGCTATTTTCGAGGCTAGAGCCTTGAGAGAATGAGGTGTTGTTGAGACTGTCTGGATGGCATACATTACTGAACTCCGTTAAGACTTCTGTATAAACTTCTATGATTCTGGCAGGCAGGTAGATGTATTTCTCCTGCAGCTACCCAAGACAAGCCTTATATGTAAGTTCTCTTGCTTACTTAACCTGCCACCTGCCCATCTGGGGGAAAAAAAAAATTGATGTATGTAGGCCAGTTTGTTTGTTTTTGCTTTTGTCATCTGTGCTATTGGTGTCATATCCAGGAAATTGTTAGCAAGTCCAGCGTCATGAAGCTTTTCCCTTGTATTTTCTTCTAAAAGTTCTATAGTTTTAGCTCTTACATTTATATTTTTGATCCATTTCAGGTTAATTTTTGTGTATGATTTAAGGAAAGGATTAAGGAATTTCTGTCTTTTACATGTGGATATTCTGTTTTTCTAGCACCATCTGTTGAGAAAACTGTCCTCTGCCATTGAATAGTCTTGGCATCCTTATTGAAAATCATTTGCTCATAAACTGGGGGGTTTAGTTTTGGGCTCTATTCCGTTGCTCTGTGTGTCTTGTGATATGCCAGTACCACTCTGTTTTGATAACTGTAGCTTTGTAATAAGTTTTGAAATCAGGAAATGTGAGACCTCTAACTTTATTCTTTTTTCTTTAACTTGTTTTTAATCTGTCTGGGATTCCTTAAAATTACATTTGAATTTTAGGGTTTTTTTTTTTTTCTGTTTAATGTAAGAAATTCTATTAGGATTTTGGTAGGGATAGTATTGAATTTATGAATCACTTTGGCTAGTATTGACATTATAGCAATTTTAAGTCTTCTAGTCCACAAATGGGATATCTTTCCATTTAATTCTGTATTTAATTTTTTTTCAGCAATGTTTTGTATGGAACTTTTTTTGCCTTCTTGGATAAATTTATTTTTAAGCATTTTATTCTTTTTGATGCTATTGTAAATGGAGTTGTTTTGCTTAATCTCCTTTTTGAGGAGAATGTTGTTCATTGATAATGTAGATTTGCAGCATATTTTATGTGTTGATTTTGTGTTCTGCAAATGTGTTGAATTTAGTTACAAGTGAAAAACCATAAATTTTCCTAACAAAGCCATCCTTCACAAATTGCATGTTGGTTTTTTTTTCAAGACCCAATTTATTAAAAATTTCAGATGAGTATGGAACTTGTAAATAGGACTTATTTAATTTTTAAAATCTCTTAGCAAAGCCTGGTTTTTAAGTATGTAGTTGCTGTGCTTGCAGTTTAACTATGTTTGTTATTTCCATGAGGATATTTGTATAATAGATTTTCTTCCTTTCCTTGTTAATTTTGCTACAGAGACGATAGACCAGTAGTTCTAAGACCTGTAGAAATTAGCTTAAATTCTAAATTTTGAGAAAAAAAAAAAAAAGACAAGACTTATTATACAAGTTATGTCTTGTCAAAGAACAGGCAGTGTTTCAAATGGATGGTCACTTTGTCTTTCTGTAGATCTGCGTTAATTTCGGCACAACTGGTATTATATGAGATTAAAAAAAAATCCAGGATAGATTTTAATCCACCTGAGGATAACTCCAGTAGTGGTAGAATCCTGTGGTAAGTTTCTAAATGTACCCTGAATCTGTTACCAAGATGATGATTCTTATTCATCAAGTATCTATTAAGTACCTCCTTTTAGTGCTGAATGCTAAGAGAGAAGAATAAGGCATGGTGTTTGCCTCTTGTAGGATAACCTAGTGATAGTATTGATCAGTAGTATTAATAAAGCAATCTCAACTATACTATTATTATTTGCTGCTATTTTAAAAAAATTACATAGGAAAATGCTATAAAACATTTAAATAATATTCTGAATATATTTTTACCTGTTATATAAGCATGATCTTATCATTTAATATTAACATCGTCCCTTGTATAATCAAATACTATTTTGACAGTGCACCTTTAGAAAGGACAAAGATATCTATAATTTACTTTAGAAGATACTAATCATTAGCTCTTAAGTTTTGATATAGCTTTGTTTGAAAATACTAATTTTGCTCTTGTATGTTGGTAATTAATAGTTTGTTTTCCGTTTAGGTAGATATGTATCTCATTATCTAACAGTATTTTTAAAATTTCACATAATATAGTTTTTATAATTTCACTTGTAATTTCAGAAATTTACTCAAAGATGAAAATAGTTGCTGATTTTTGATAAAAATCAGTATCATTTGGAAAACTTTGCCTCTTTTAGTCCATAGATCATGTATATTTAATATTTCTATTATGACTAGTAGGAAATTGATATGAGATGGGAAGTTAGTTTACAGGAGCCTTGTATATGAATAAAAATGTGAAATTCCTATTGTCATTATTGAACTTAAATCTCTAAACTGAGTGGATGTTTATATAAATTTTTTTCTTTTATTTACAGACATCCCTTCTTAGATATGAAGGAGAGATTTTAAGATTACATGAGTAATTTGGCTTTCCTTGTTAGAACCCAGAGACTCAGAAATGCAGTGATTTGCTAATTCTGTGCAGTGTTACTGCAGTATACTGTGGTGGAAAGACAGTGGCCTTTGCATCATATAATCAGTTCAAATCCTGGCCCAGCTCTAGTTAGCCATCTTTCTGCCCAAAAAGTCAAGATTCTCAAATTAGTAGGTGCTTTTTCTTATAGCAGCTATTCGACAGATTCTGTTAACATGTAAGAGCCCTTTGGAGTTATGATCATTCTATTTACTGTAGAATTGTCATTTCAGTCACTCGTAGCTGAATAACTTATATTTGGAGAACTTCTGAAACTACATTTTTTGGTTTTCAAATCAGTCTCATATAAACTCTGGGGTAAAACAATGAAAAATGACATTATTATTTATTTTTAAAACAGCAAATACAAATTTAAGTATCTATTTTAATACGTGACCCTTCTCTGAAATCATTGGTCTCATTTGTTGGGTAAACAGTTTTAGGTCATAATGTTCTGTTGATATAGATTTCTCCTTGAGTTCTGTGTAACATGGATTACTTTTGTTCAGACCTCTTGTCCCAACTCCCTCGCTTAAAGTTTAAAACCAGTTTATGTATACATACACCTGTGTGCACGTGTATATAAATATATGTGTTTATTTGCACTTTAATTATCACTTGGTCTTTTTAATGAAGTTTCTTAGTGCTTAAAGTGCTATATGTTTATTTATAGCACTTTTAGGGGGTCTAGCTTTTTAATGCAAATACTATATGAGAGATTGATAATAAAAATAGATTTTTTTATTCTGTATTCTTATAGAATATGTGGTCTTAAGGTCATTCAAGCAATAATTATTTATAAAAAATGATTATTTGGTAATTTGAGAGGTATGAACCAAAACACACATACCTGAAAAGATCATGGATTTTAATATTTTGGTAATGCATTAGGATTCTTTTTTTTTTTTTAATCAAAATGCGATTTATTCTTCACATGGTTGCATACTTAGTTTTATTCTCAAATCAGCAAGGTTTTCCATTTTAGACAAGAATGCAGTGCCTTAAAGGCAAAAGATATTCTCAGATAAGATACCTTTTGCCTCTCCTTTTAAATAACTTCAACATCCATAGGTAGAATCATAACTTAATCATCAAAATAAAGGCCAAAAGCAAATATTAACTCAGTTACAGTGAAACCTCATCATACTTATTTTTCAAAATAGAAAACAGTAGAAGGAGAAAAATATTGAATGTCTCACGAGAAGAAAAATATTCAATGTGTCAGACATGACACTTGCAGCGTCTTTAGGCTGAAGAACTGGCTGGATATGATCTACATGTAGTCTTTAAGCTTAAGAGTAACAATATTAGGAGGTTTCTCTTTAAAAATTTAGGTAGGTTAAAGAACAGAATTACAAATACTTTGTTACTCATTTTTAATTCGATAGTAAAGTCCAGTAGTGCTCTGAAGACAAGCGAAACTGACCAATTTCTGTATCTGGGTACAGGGGAGAATCAATAGGGAAACAGTGAATTCAGTTACAGCATTGTGCATCAAAGACAGATCTGTGAGGGCTATGTCCCATAAGCCTCATTTTGTTGCTTCAAGTACTGTCAGACCAGTAACAATTGTCTGCTTCTTACAAGCATTAAGCATTACCCCCACTGTGAAATATTTTTCAGATCGTCGAACATCAAAAATCAGCTGAATTAAATCATCTAAATGGAAAGATGAAGAATATTAGTCAATTGGTTGGTTCTTTAATGCTATGTTCTTTCAAACAAAGCATTGAACATTTCTTGTAGTAAAACTGGAACTCACTTGCAGTAATGACTAAACACTTCTGAGCTGCATCAGGACTCTTATTGAGGATAATAATATGAAAATTCAGACAGGCTCAAAGAAGAAGGAATTTGTTGGTGTCTATATCTGAGAATACTAAGTTCAAGTATGGGTGGATCCAGGGGCTCTAATAGTGTCTGTCATGAGGAGTGTTGCTGTCTATTTTATTGTATGTTAGCTTTTTTTTTCTGGCAAACTTTTCTGAAGAGTGACAATTATAATTACTAGCAGTTGCAGACTTATCTAATCAATTTGCGCAGTGTGCGTGTGTGTGTGTGTGTGTGTGAGGGTGTGTTCCTCTTTTTCTGATGGCTTCACCCAAAGTCAGTAGCTTCAGTAGAAGTTTTGGGATCAAATCCTTTTAGCCTGAGCTTGGGTAAAATACCCTGAACCAATCACTCTGGCATGCAGGATGGAGTGCTTTGGGCAAGTCTGATATCTCTTCACTCCTGAAGTTAGTGGTGCAGCTGGGATAGGGGGTTAGGATGGAGATCAGCTCTGAAGGAACCACATGAACTAAAAGTAAGAGGCATGGAAGTTTTTCCAAAGTAAAATCAGGAATCTTATTAAAAACTAAGTAGATAAGAATATTCACTATAGTATGAAAACATAATAAAACTGTTACTTTATTACAGATTGGTGAGCGATAACTACAATACTAGATTCCCTGTGTGCTTAAAGTGATTTTTGCGTATTCACGTCATCTGAGAAGCTTTTAAAATACCTTGATGCCGTGGCTGCACCCCAAACCATTTAATTTCTGGGGTAATACCCAGGCTTTTTTTTCTTTTTTCTTTAAGTTTCCAAAGATCAATTTTAGTACATAGGCCAGCTAATGTTTGTTAACATAAGATATAGAAATTAAGTCATAGAACCTGTTAATCTGCCCACTTACCTTTTTACCTTAGTCTCTTTTGCCGTTTAACCTCGGTGACTTCAAAAGCAGAATTGGAACATTAAGTCAGTACTTCTCAAATTACACAGTGAATTGGAATCACCTGGAAATCTTGTTTAAAATGCAGAGTGCTAGGGCCTACCCCTAGAGTTTGTGATTCAGTAGATGCAAGGTAGAACTTCAGAAATTCCTTGGTGGTGCTGTATTTTAAGACCTAGGACTTTACTTTGAGGGATGTTACATTAGATTGTAGTGTTGAAGATTTGCCAGTTTTAAGTTCTTTTTTTATAGATTATTGTCACTTTTTTACCTACAGTTCTATGGACTGAATATTAATTTAGTTCTTATTTCTATGTAGTATGCTTATTCCTCCATTAGCATTTGCTGTACTAGGTTCTACAGATAAAAAGATAGTGTGGACATAAATACACACAGCTTCACATTATTTTTTCATTATATCAAGATTAATTGACATCATAAAATCCTAACATTTGTTCAGAGAATTTGTTAACACCCCCCTTCAGAAATTAACTCATAGAACCTTTTTATCTGCCCATTTACCTTTTAGTCCTCTTTGCCCTTTAACTTCAGTGACTTCAAAGGCTCAAAATTAATATGACTCAGTGTAATTTAAATGTATTGGTAATTAATGTCTAATGTGTGCCTTGAAATCATTTATAGTTGTGTATTCTTCTGCTGGTTGCCAACATTGTATAATCAAAATAGTCTGCCACTCAATCCCTTTTGAACTATAATTGCTATATTAATTTTAGGTATTTCTTCCTACTTATATTTTAAATGTTTACCTTTTCTAGTGAGAGTTGACTTGCCATATTATTTTGAATCTTATGTAAGGTAAAAAGAAATCATGTTATATGATAAAAGCACCCTAATTGTTTTAGTTTGAGTAAATATGAACTGTATGGTGCATAACACTTTCCTTTTTATGCTGTTTTGTTTTTAAACAGGCTAATAGCTCGTCAGCTTGCTAAAATCCATGCTATTCATGCACACAATGGCTGGATTCCCAAATCTAACCTGTGGCTAAAGATGGGAAAATATTTCTCTCTCATTCCCACAGGATTTGCAGATGAAGACATTAATAAAAGGTAGAATTACTTTTTTCATTTGAAATTATGTTTTACATTGTTTTGCTATATATATATATAGGGTTTCGAAGATAACTGTAAGGTGTGTAAAATCTGATTTTGTTTATCTCTTTGCATTTAAGTAAAATAAGCAATAATTCATTTAACTCTCAGAAGGCACTACAGAAATCTGCTTTCTTCCCCAGTCAGCTCAAAAAAAAAAATCAGTCCCTATAAAACTGGGGAAGTGGGGAGCCAAGAAACAAATATAGAACATTTATTTGGCAGTAAACATAATATAAAGGTTACTGTTATTGGGTATATTAGTGTGAATTGACCATAGAGACCTTTTTAAAGCAATTCTTTCTGTCCAAAGGAAGGCTGCTTTGAATGGGCCTAGAGATCTACATTGGGGCAGTGTAGTCATTGAAGTGTGAAAAGGTTTGGGTTGTCTTAGTTTATTATGACTTTTAAAATCTCATATAATGAGATTGAAAGTTCTTTTACTGGAGTCTCAGATTTTGTAGGACTTCAGGTTCAAAGTAACTAAGATATTTCATTTCCTATAAAGATAAATGTGTAAATCAGAATTTAGAATCTAAACAAGTTTTTTTTTCTTCCAGTTTTATTGAGATATAATTGACACACAGCACTGAATAAGTTTGAGATACACAGCATAATGGTTTGATTTCTATATGTTATGAAATTATTACTGCAATAAGTTTAGTGACCATCTGTCATCTCGTAATAAAGACATAGAAAAAATTTTTTTTTCCTTGTGATGAGAACTCTTAGGTTTTACTCTCTCAACTTTTCATGTATAATGTACAGCAGTGTTAAGGGGGCCAGGCTGGCTCTCTGGTGGGCAGAACTGGGTCTGGGGTCGGTGGTTGTGGGGCTACAGATCCTCAGTCTAGTGTGGGCCTCTGGTGGACAGGGCCCAGGTCCTGGAGCTTCCTGGGCCTAGAGCTGGTCTGCTGTCTGGGTGGAGTCAGGTCCCAGGGTCTCTGGCTGCACAGCCCTGAGGTTCCTCAAAGTAGGTATCAGACCTCCAGTGGGCAGGGCTGGTTCAAGCACAGCTGGCTTTGGGGTCCAGGGTGTCCTGGAAGCTGGTATCAGCTTGCTGGTGGGTGGGGCAAGATCCCTGGATGGCTGCGGTAGGGGCCCAGGGTGTCCTGAAACTTTATCAGCTAGAGCGGGGTGGGTCCTGGTGCCACTGAGCTAGAGGGAGGATTCCACAGTGGTGGTTGCCAGGACCAGTGTCCTCCTGGTAGAATGAGCTCCCAGAATGGCTGCTGCCAGTGCCTGTGAGCCCAGGGGGAGCTTCGTTTGCCTCTTGCCTTATCAGGAGGCTCTTGAGGGTCAGCAGGTGGGTGTGACCCAGGCTCCTTTCAGATGACTGTTTCTGCCCTGGATCCCAGAGTATGTGGGATATTGTATCTGCCCTTTAAGAGTGGAGTCTGTTTCCCACAGCCCTCTGGTTCTCCTGAAAGTGTGCCCTTAAAAAGCCAAATGTTCTAGGAGCCAGCCTTCCCAGTGTAGGATTCCTGGGCTAGGGAGCCAGAGATGCGGCTTGTTGTCTCTCCATGTGGAGAACCTCTGCAATTGTAATTATACTCCCATTTGTAGGTTGCCCACCCAGGGGTGTGGGTCTTCATTGTACGGCATCTCTGCCCCTTCTACTTGTCTTACTGTGACTTCTCCATTCTACCTTTAAAAAATCTTCTGTGCTAGTCTTCTGGTCTTTGTCCTCATTAGTACCTCTGTCGGTAGTTGTAATTTTGATGTGTCCGCTGGAGCAGGTGAGCTCAGTCTTCCTACTTACCATCTTGACTGCTCCTAACAAAGAGAGCACAGTCCTGCTGGGACCCTCTGAAATAACCTGTGATACATGCCTCAGAAACTACACCAAGCATGTTTTTACATAATGTTATTAATATTAGTAGAGAAATTGCAAATCTTACTTTGTCTTTATATCTAAAATGTACATGAAGACTTCCACTTTTGTATTCAGGAAGTCTTTAAGAACGACAGAGGTAAGCAGGACCTGTGGATTTTTTTTTCCTTGTTTTGTTTTATTTTTTATAATTCATTAGGAAAAATTAAAGTTGATTATTTCAAAAGATTAGTTTGGCTCACTCTGTGTGTGCTTTGTTTGCACACAGTTTGTCAGACTCTGAATGGACAGGGATATTGTACCCTGTAAACTGGGAGAGACAGACATCTGAAAGTTTGTCCATGGTGCTGGATATTCAGAAAATGATCACATAAAAACAAACAAAAAAAAAATCCACCTTTGAAATAACAATTTTATTGAAAGATTTCAGGAAAAAAGTCACTTTAAAATAATGAAGCTAGCAGTGGTGCAGTGTTGAGAGGGAGTATGATATTGTATGGATTAAGAGTACAAGACTCTGGAGCCAGACTGCCTGGGATCAAATCTCAGTTCTGCTGTGTAACCCTGGACACGTTACCTGTTTCCTTTTCTGTAAAATGGAAATAACAAGGGTAGGATGTTTACGTTTTAGAGATTTTGTGCGGATTGATTCAGTATATACACATATCTTAGAACAGTGCTTGTGCATTTAAGTGCTAAATAAATGTTAGCTGCTATTTTAAAAATTTATTATTCAGAGGTTACTTTAAATTCTTGAGGTTAGTGATAAATCTGGAGATGCCCTATGGTAGATAACGAAAGATCCTTGCCCCAATAGAAAATACACAACTAAAGTATTAAAAATAATTAATAGTAAAAATATTTTTCATGTTTCCTTTCATTCCTTTTTGTCTGTACATGATTGTGATTATTAATAATCCTTTGAGTCCTATTATTTCCATTCAACTCGGTACTTTTAAAATAAATTCTTGAATAATTACACCATTTTACGGATCTCTGTTGGAAGCTATGTGTAGAAGAGAATGCAGCAGTTGGGAGAACAGTGAATAGGCAGATTCATTAAAGTAAACTCTGATACAGATTGTTTATTGTATTGTAAAATGAAAGGGGTAATCTGAGAGACTGTATAGAGAAAGAATGAAGAGAACTTGTCTTGAAGCTTTAGGGAAGAAGAGGAGGAACAGCAATTTTGTAAGCCTGATGGTGCTATTGAGGAATTAATAGCAGCACACTATTTTTGTTCCATTGTATTTTTATTATTACAAATATGGCACAATAAATAGTACAGAAAAGAGTACAGGATAAAAAGCCATAATCACCAATCCTTCTTGTCAAACTCTCATCCTTCACAGTCTAACTACTGAGGCAATTCTCTGTAAAGATGAATATTCTATGATATGGTTATCATATGATAGTATCATAATGTTTATATGGTTGATGATTATCATATAATAATGAGTTGATTTGTCAGCAATAGATAATATCTGCATGCGTGCATCCAAAGTCACTTCAGTCATGTCTCTCTTTGCGACGCTGTGGACTGTAGCCCGCCAGGCTCCTCTCTCCATGGGATTCTCCAGGCAAGAATACTGGAGTGGGCTGCCATTTCTTCCTCCAGGGGATCTTCCCAAGTCTCCTGCAGCTCTTGCACTGCAGGTGGATTCTTTACTGCTGAGCCACCTGGAAACCCAAATATATCTGTTGACTTTCAAATGTGACTTTAACTAATTTATATGACATTCACCCTTCCAAGCTTGAGATAGATGTTTTAGTTCTTTAATAGGTTATCTTTGTGACTTTAAATACTTAAACTTTTTTTATTAAACTATGTGTCTTGGTTTCCCCCATCTGTAGAGTGGAGATAAATATAAAACATTGAGAAGAATAGTGTTAGTAAACGTCAGCTGTTAGACATGTATATTCTTCCCTGCCCTGTTTTGTATTGATGCACTTTTTACTTTCATGCCCTGCATTTTAGGTGTCTTGTTCAGTTTCTTTTTATTCATAGTAAAGTTGTTTATAATGGATTTTCTTTATTCTAATCTTAGAATAATTGGCCTGTTTTAATTCAGAAGTCTACATTTAAATAGAAAGAACTTATTAAAAATAGATTTTTTGTTATGTATTGAAATACCAAATTACTGTGTCATACACCAGGAAGTAACAGTATTGTAGGTCATTTATATTTCAAAAACAAACTCACTCAGACAAAAAGAGATCAGATCTGTGGTTACCAAAGATGGGGTGTGGGGAAGGGGGAATTGGATGAAAGTAGGCAAAAGGTTCAAACTTCCAGATATAAAATAAATAAGCACTAGGGATGTAATATGCAACATGGTAAAGTAACATTGCTATGTTATTTATGAAAGTTGTTATATTGTAACAACTTTTGTTATATTGTTACATTGTTATGTATGAAAGTTGTTAAGAACATGAGTTCTCATTACAAGAGAAAAATATTTCTTTTTATTTTGTATCTGTATGAGATGATGGATACTTAACCTTATTGTAGTAATCATTTCATTATGTAGGTAAGTCAAATTTTATTTTGTACACCTTCAATAGGGCTGTGTGTGTCAATTATATCTTAAAACTGAAAGGAAAAAAGTTTTATGTGACCAAAAAGAAAATAAAAGGTTTTATTCCTTCAGTTCAGTTCAGTCGCTCAGTCGTTTCCAACTGTTTGCGACCCTATGAATCGCCAGGCCTCCCTGTCTATCACCAACTCCAGGCCTCCCTGTCCATCACCAACTCCCGGAGTTGCTTAGGGAAACTTAAAAAAACATGTTGTCATTAATATAAACAAGATGTAACTTTTTTTTTTTTTTTTAACTGAAAGGTTCTTAAGTGATATCCCAAGCTCTCAGATTCTTCAGGAAGAAATGACTTGGATGAAGAAGATTCTTTCCAACCTGGGCTCACCTGTTGTGCTTTGCCATAATGACCTGTTGTGTAAGAATATAATCTACAATGAGAAACAAGGTAGGTATCTGACTTTAGCAGTAAGTAAAGTTTTTTTTTTCCTTTGTGTTTATAACAGTCCTTTGATCTTTGTATCAATCAATAAATTTAATTCAAATGTAAGGGTTAAAAACATGTATGAAGACTGAAGTGTTTTCTTTTGGTTACAAAGTCATGGTAACTGTGCTATATTAGGAATACATATTTTCTGCATAGTTGTATAAAATGTGTTTCTTAGAATTGGTTTATTAGAAATAGTTTTTGGTTTCTGTTAGAGTTTTAAGTGAAAAATGATGACATGACTGTTTATAAATTTAATTGTAAATATTTGGTAATTCGTGGTTTGAAAATGCACCTGCTTGTAATGAGGGTTATTGAAAAACCAACTGACATTGCACTGTTTTATAAATATAGAAATATTCTGAGTGTTGGGGGTGGATAGAGTATTAAAAATGTATCCAGGTTTCCTATTACCTGTTTATTTTACTGACTTGTTAGATATTTTGATGCTAAGGAAATAAGCCACAGATGGAGGAAATTTTATTTTGTAGTTGCTGAAATTTTATCTACTGAAGTAATAATCAAGACACTTTAGTAAATTGTCTTAACAGTTTTTGAGGAGGACAGTGATACATTTTGGTGAAATATTTTTGGGGATTGTTTTTATCTTGCTGTATTCAAATCCTCTTATGTTTTCATATTTAAGAAACACATGATTGTATAATATTGGATAAAGTGGTTTGAGGTTTGGTTGCTAAAATGGTAGATGCCCTTCAATATACTACACTGAAATTTAAAAGACACAATTTTGGTTGAAAGATTAGTGTTAATTCAAAAAGTCTGTCTGAAACTTTGAAGCTATTGCATTTTGTAGGAAACCAGTTTTGAAGATAAATATTACAGTTGGAAGATTATTTTGAATTATAAGTGTGCTTTTTGAAGATACTGAAGCCAAACAATTCTGATTAAGTGGTCATATTATGTCAAATTACTATTTGTGACCATTCTTATCTAATTATAAGTTGAGACTGTTCTAATGCAAAAGCTTGTAATATTTATAACTGACTTCAACTTGAAAAACAAAGAACACTGTCAAGGATGGTAGACTGAAGCCAATATTTTCAAAACATGCTTAAGTCCCTTTTATATTTGATATTTTAATCTGGATTAGAGTCTAAAAAAATTTTGAGCTAACATCTCTGTTGTGAATGTCTTGAAGTCTATGGAATAATATTTTTTAAAAACTTCCAGTGTACCCTAAAACATTAAGTACTTGACAGTGTCCTTTAATTTATTGTTATCCATTTATTACCTATAATTGTTACAGTATATATGTACTACATTGTATAATAGTAACCAAATCTCAATGCCATTTGTGAAACAAGAATATTAGTTATTCATTAAAGTGATGTATTATCTTTTAAGTTCAGTGCAAGACCTAATAACACATTATATTATATAATGGAATTTCAAGTAAGGGCCTTCATCTGACATTTGAAGTGGACACTCAGCTTTATTTTTAACTGCAAGTTAATTAAGAGAATCTCTTATTTCCTTTGGAATATAATTTTAACTTTTCACATTTTTATTTTATAAGTTTCTTTTGCATATTCATTTCACCAAACAAACTTAATTGATAAATAAAAGGGACCAAAAAAATCAGATTACTATGTTTTAGGTATAAAACATGAATTTTTGCTTTTTTATTTAACTAGTTGGCTATCTAAACTGCTGATTAGTGATATGAAAAGTTATCCTATTTTCAAATAAAATATTTATGCTTCATCCTGGCTTTAAAAGTTCAAACTTCTTGTCATTTTTTGTTTTACCAGGAGTTACCTAAATCATACTTTTGTGTCTAATTTTTCTTCCCTACATTGAAGAATAAAGCTCACAGTTTAACAAGTGTAAATACGTTGATACTGTTTTTAGAGTTTGCGCTTCGTCATAGGAGTCTATTATGTACCATTTGTTTCTTCTTGTCTTTGTGGTTATGTTTGTGTGTTAGTTATGAAAATATTCTGTTATCTTTTCTTACAATGTTTTTTTTTTTTTCTTCTTACCAATGGTTTTATACTGTTCATTAGGAAGGCTACTTTGGACTTTGCGGCATCCATTAAAAAAATAAATTTCTATGTGATTAGTTGATACATAAGCATTAAGAAAACATGTTTGGAATGTTGTTCAGGTAAAATCTGAAACTCATGAAAATGTGGCAAGAAGCTTGTTTTTATTTTTTATTATCTTATCCTGCTATTATCTTACTTGTTTTGAATTAGGAGCTAATGGTTTTGAAGTAATGTGGTTATGACATATTGTCTTTAGTTATAAGGAGAAGTAACTTGCCTCATACTTTTAAAAAAGGTAAATTATATAAATTTAGTGAATTTAATAAGCAAAGAATATATGTATTTGAGCAGTAGCATAGCATTAGTACTTAAAATTGTACCATCAGGAGGCTCATTGAAATTAGAAGCATGGACTGCAGAGTTTTTTACCTTACTGCCTTGTAGCATCTGAAATCCCAAGTTTTAAGTCTTTCAGAATTAAAATGGTTTCTACATAGAATAAATGATTAAGTTACATAGTATGTTCACAAATGTTTGATTTGTTATCACTTGATAAGTCGTTCATGTGATTTGAGCTCAGGGCTTCACCATTTTGTACCCACCTATGATATATATAAAGTAATAAGATATAGTGTATTTCAGACTCTTAATTTCTTGAAAGTACAAATTTTAAACTTTATGAATGTATATTGGATCATGTTGGTCTCTGCATGTACTTTTCAGCTATAATAACTTAGATTTTTATATCGTATAACTAGATTAAAAATCTGTTAAGTAACTCTTATCAGCAGATACATTACTCTTAAAAGAGTAATCAAACTCTTAAGTAACTTTAAAGAGAAGTCAAAAGGAATATAGATTTTGGAACCAAACACTCTTGTGTGCAGATCCCTGCTCAATCACATATGGAAGTAGGTGGTATTAAAGAAGTCGTCTTTATCTTCATTAAGTGTTTATATTTAATCCTTTACTGTCAGCACCAGAATCACCTAGGATACTTGGGGAAAATGTAGGTATCTGGGCTCCATCCAAGACCATCTGAACAAAAATTTTCATGGATGGGCTTAAGACTCTAGGAAGTGCTGCTTATACTGTTGATAGTCTAGAACTTTTATTTGCTCTGTTTGAGACTAGAGATAATAGCTACTCCAGATGCTTCCTGACAAGATTTTAGATGAGGCATATAACACATATTGCACCAGACTAGGTACTTAACAGCTCTCAGTTGCAACTATTATACTGTGATAAGAGTTGGCAAACTGTAAGGAGCTTTCTGTAAGGAGCTATGTAGTACATACTTCAGACTTTTCATCCCATATTATAGTCTCTGTTTCCACTATTAAGCTCTGTGTTGTGGCACAAACACAGCCATATATTGTTAGGCACTGGGTTGAATTTGGCTTGAGGACACATTGTTTGCCAACCTCTGTATTATGTTCATAGGAGATGTATTATACAAAGTGTATTTGATTCTGAAAAAGTAAAAATGGTAACTGTAAGCCAGAAGGATTTATGGCTTAGTATGACAATTCAGATTGTCTTTAAATGCAATTTACAGATTTTATCTTAACTATAATTCGAGTGATTAATTTAAAGTTAAAAATGCATATATATATGTGTGCTGTACTTACTTATATCCACACAAACACAGACTATGAGTACTCTGCAGTTTGTAGGCATTTTCACCTGTGAATGTTACAGGAACTGGTAGGCATCACAGAAGAAATCCTGCTTCTACTTGTTTTCATCATGTCAGTTGACAGGACTCAGGAATATGGGAGAAGAGTAAGCTTCCTTTCTGAAGTTGATGGTAGTTGTCAAGATTTTTGAAATGTTAGTCAGTGCCAGGAATTAGGTGGTTGGTAAGACAGCGTCCCATTCCTTGGCTTCAGTGAAATGACATCTTAAAAAGGTAAGAAAAGTATACTTAATGATACGATGATAGGATTTGTTATATAATGATAAAACCAAAAGCAGTGACTCTTGCTCCAGAACTGTATGATAAGACTTACCAGTCTTCTTTTAAGTTAATCAGCAGTTAATTAAAAATAATTTATACTAAGTTGAACAAATTTCAATATTGCTTATTAACTGACTTCAAATCTCGTATTTTAATTTCAACTAATCCTTTAGCTGCTGACAGAAGTAATCGCTAAAGCTTTTGAGTTTGTCGTCTCATGTCTTAATCCTCTGTCAGAATGTTTACTGGTGGCTGTTTTGTTTCTTCTTTTCCCTGATTCATAAAGTGAAATTTGCTCAGTCATGTCTGATTCTTTGGGACCCCATGGACTATAAGAGTCCATGGAATTCTTCAGGCAAGAATACTGGAGTGGGTAGCCTTTCCTTTATCCAGGGGATCTTCCCAACCCAGAGATCATACCCAGGTCTTCTGCATTGCAGGTGGATTCTTTACTAGCTGAGCCACCAGGGAAGCCCCCTGTTCATAAAAACTTCCTAAAAAGCTTAAGACCTAATATGTAACTTTAAATGGCTGCCATTGATTATTTTTTTCTGTCAGCAAATGCAGGAAGCTAATGTATAACTATTTAGGAAACAAAGCTTTCTTGGGCAATTACAGAGTAAGCTAGATTCTTCTTCAGAGTTTTAAACAATATAATTAGAAAATGGGTGAGTCACCATTCACCCATTGATCGACTCTAGAGTTGATTGACTCTAACTCTTACTTTATTATTATTCATGAAAAAGCATTGTTGTGGTTATTTTATTGATTTTTAACAAAAGTGTTTTTTTTGTTTTATTTTTAAATTAAAATTTGTTACCGTATTTGTTAGCGTATATTTTCCAGGGTAGAATTATTATGAAGGATAGTCTTAACTTTGTTTTAAACCTTGTAGTCTAAATCACTATTTAGCATAAAGTAAAATATCCCTAATTCACATAATAAAAAACTTAAATGGACTGTAAAAACTTGAACTATTAAGGAAGAGCTACTTAAAATAGTTACTAGTTTAGATTTTTTTCTTTACTCATACATTCACTTCCGCTGTATGTTCAACCATATACTTGAATAAGAATGTCAGAAATGCCATACTTTGTTCCTTAGTGTTTCGTACTTATCTCCCCTGCTCCCATTTAAACATGTGTTATCACTGTGTCTGAGCATTCTCTGCAAAACTTCCATTTATTAATATTTCACTAGCATTTGACTACTTCCTGTGTGCTAGGGTTTGCTCTGTGGATTGCATGAAGAAAGGTGGAAGGGACCTGCTGCCCCTCCAACTGCCCCTCCAGGAAACGATGGAGGAGTCAGATAAGAAAACGGATGTTTACATTCAGAACGATGAGTGCTGTGGTCAAGGTGTGCATGTCCAGGGTAAAGTTACTGGACTTCAGAGAAAGAGATAAAAGGAAACTTTCCCAGAATAGAATACTTCCTTTTTCTGCCTAAGAGAGAAAACATTTTGCCAACTTGAGTGTAATCGTGGTTACTTTTTCTCTCTTCTCTTCCTGTCTTACATAACTCTGTAGAGCAAGTAGGGTGAATTGGAACCATTTTCAGGTTCTCATATTGGTTATTTTGCTTTTAATCCTTTTTTCCTTAACAACAACAAGTAAAGGAGTCCAAATGAATGGATTGTGTGAATTATATAGCCTTAGTTAATTAACGTTTTTTTGGTTTTAAAGTACTTTAAATATTGTTTAAACTGTACTGAGATTTGAACAATTTATTTAACTCAGTAAGAGTGGACTTCATTACTGTGAAGATAAAGAAACATAGTAATAAAAGAAAAAGCTTTTGAGAAAACAAGATAGTCATGCCATATGAGCTGTTAGTTTTTAATAGTGATGTGGATGTTTCTCTAAATAAATTGGAAATTTTAGAATTCAGAAGTTAAATTTGTAGAGGAAAAAAGTTCAGGGTATTTTTTTTTTCTTGTAGGAAAGCATTTTCCAGTAATTTGATTTTTCTGGCACCCAAAATAAGGAAAGCAGGCCTCTTTAATTCTACTTTGTTGCAGAAGATTAAATTTAAGGTTGAGTTCCACTTTGTTTGCAGTAGTTTGAAAAGAATAGTTAATGCAGATTAAAAAAATTTTTTTTTCCTTTTAAGCTTTGTGTCTTGTAAAATGTGAGTTTGCCAAATTTTCTTCATCTGCTACAGATTAGGTATGCCATTGTTGCTGCCATGTGGCGGCGCACCCGTGCTTCTTAAACGCACTGACTGGAGGTTTATCGCATCACTTGTTCACATGCACGGAGCCTGGTAACAGCCTCATCTGTATCTTGTTAGCTTCATTTTCTTATTTTTAAAATTTCATTATTTATAAACTCAACATAGCATTTAAAAATAAAGGCTAGTTTTAATGAATTAATGCTACTACAAAAAGTCATTGCTAAAATTTTCATACTGAAACAGATTTTAACTTTTGTTAAAATGATCTATGCTTTATTTAAATTGTATATACTCTATAAGCAGGCATGTTTTACCTGCTGTTTTATTTATATTTGCCAAATTCTAAATATGATTTTGAAAATTGAAATTGAAGCTTTTGTTTATGTGGCTAAAGTAAGCTTCGGGACTGGGCTGTGTATTTTTATTGGCATGTAACAGTTTGTATGAGCTCTACAAGAATTTGTATTTAAAGAGCTAAAACAATCAACAGCTGTAATTTGAAAAATTGTTTATTAAAATTGTTTGGTTGACTCAGTGAGACAACTTGGTAAATCCTCTGGAATCCTCATATTTTGAAGTCTGGGTGGGTAGATAGGTATTTCCCAAATCATTATGTTTAGTCTTTTTCATCCTAATCTTTTTAAACTATCATTTTTTTCCTCCTTAAAGTAATGTTTATTGTAAAGAATAAAGGAAAAAAGGTCACTTGTCTACCATCTGAAATGAAACCAATAAAAATGTTTTGGTTTATTTCCACCATCTTTTCCCCCCTATGTATTATGTTTCTTTTTTTTCCTTCTCTCTTCAGGCATATTTTAATAATTTGGATCACTGTGTTTACTATTTTGTATCTTTTTTCATATAACATTTGTAATTCTCCTGGCCATTAAATAACTTTTGAAAATGAAATTTTTATCATGGCTGCAAAGTATTTTGTCATCATGGTGGTCTTTACCCTGTCATTCCCAAGGGTACCTAGAAGAAAATTTTTAAATATATTCTGACTTTTCATTTTGCAGCTTATTGCTGAAGTGATTTGGTTAAAGCTTGTTCTGTCCTCCCATTCTGCTGGTTAGTGAAGTGCTTTGGTTAACTTTAAGACTTTCTGTGGGATAGTTTTTGTTTCTCCAAGAATATAAATTGGTTGTGTTGCAGTGGTTTATGTAGTCACCAGCTCTTAGAAACCTTATTTTGTCAATATGCATATAGATTTTGGTAACTGGACTTTAATACTTTGATGATCTCACTTATTTTACTCTAGACTTGACTATTATGAAAGTTTTGAATTATATATTAAATGCAATTATATTAATTTTTTTTTTTTTGCTTTTGTGTAAAATACTCCTTGCTATTACATTTTTTTGGTCATATAATACTCTTTTTCTGAGTTGGAATATGATCAACATACAGTCCAAGATTAAACATATAAATTTATAGCAACACATGATAGTTAAAAGGCTCTTTCATCTGGGAAAAGCCAGTGTGTTTAAACCAGAAGTTTATTACCTCAGCTTGATGTTTTAAAAGATAGTGTAACTAGACATAGCTCTGTATTTTCTCAATATCAGCAGCTTAGAAACTATTCTTAACAGCCTTATATCTGTGTTCATGTGTCCATTTTAACTGTTTAGCCTTTTGAGTTTGTGATCCCCTGGTGTAGACAGTGACCCATTTTGATGTTTTTTTCTTAATGTTTCTCTCTCTCTCCCTCCCTGTCTTTACCTCGTTTGAATAGGACCTATATCTGTGTTGAGCCAAATCTTCTAACTAAAACTCAGTATTCAAAGATGAAGCTTCCTAAGCAAGAGTTTGTCCCTTGGGCGAATGGAACAGGATAGTCTGAAGAATTATAATAAAATTTGCATATATATAAAGCACTAATTTAGAATAGGAATTTTTTTAGTTTATATATATAAAAATTTCTCAAAAAGAAAAAATAGCTTACCTTTGTTCCTTTAAATGATAAAATGACCACCTTAATGCTGCTCAAGTAAGCTATTGGAAACCTTAATTATGTAGCATTTCAAGAATATTTAAGAGTTTGATAGCAACTGTCTTACCTTAAAGAGGTTCTGTTAATCAGCAAGTGTTATAGCTTAAGTGCAGGACTCACAGAATTCAAACCTTTGAAAGTCTATGTATTTTTTCCATCGGTAAACTCACTGTTGGAATATATATTAATCTTTTGAGAAAGTTGCATAAATTATTGTTTCCGAAGGTAGTTTTCATTTCTAACTAACTTGAATTTTTAAGTAACTGATGCCCCCATGTGGTTAAATACATATTTGCTTTTGTTTGAATGTGGAGAATTACTGTATTTTTTGACTTTTATTTAGTATAGTGGACATTGATGTCCACAAAGAAGCTGTTGACCTATGTACATAATTGGAATTTTGTAAAGCTCATTGCCATAAAATTCACAGCCTTACCCTGTATTGTCTCAGAAGTGCATGTAACCAAGCACGTACAATGAGACAAAATATTGGAAGCTATTTAATTATAAATAGCATAGGGATTTTCGTATCCTATATGTGATTTCTTATGTCTTTGTTTTTGTGTCTCACATAGGTGATGTACAGTTCATTGATTATGAATATTCTGGATACAACTACCTGGCATATGATATTGGAAATCATTTCAATGAATTTGCAGGTAAAATCCAGCAGAGAACATGTTCCTCTAGTGAGGTAGCATATAAAACTTTGAAAGGATGCTTTTTAGAATTTTTTTGTTCTTTACAGAAGATCAACTTGGGGGTAGGAGCAACAGTTTTAATTTTCTTCATGACCATTATGGTTTTTCTTTATTATTGGAGGAAAGAGATGATGACCTCTTCCTTAATTTCTTAAGGAAAATAAGAGAAAAATAATAATTGTGGCTTTTACTTTTTTTTTTAAGAATTGACATAGTTGCTTTATAAATCTCATCTAATTTTTTCTACACACAATCCATGTTCTCAATTTACAGATAAGTAAAGTAATTCACCAAGGTCATGGTAAAATGCAGAGAACTAAGATTTGAAACCAACTCTTTTTTTTTTTTTTAATCATTTAAAGGCCTTTGCTGTTTCCGTTGTGTGTGAGTGAAAGTCACTCAGTCGTGTGCAACTCTTTGCAACTCTGTGGCCTATACAGTCCATGGAATTCTCCAGGCCAGAATACTCGAGTGGGTAGCCATTCCCTTCTCCAGGGGATCTTCCCAACCCAGGGATCAAACACAGGTCTCCCACATTGCAGGCGGATCCTTTACCAGCTGAGCCAACCGCCAGGGAAGCCCAAGTGGAGAATTCCATGGTCAGAGGCGCCTGGCAGGCTACAGTCCATGGGGTCCTAAATAGTTGGATATAGCCGAGTGACTTTGACTTTCCATTGTATACCTGGGCTTTTTGAATGTCATCTAACTAAAAAGCTCAAGAATTTATTTCTTTATCTATAGGAAGGGAGAGTAGTTGTGCATAAAAAGAGTTATCACCATGAATATGCTTCACTGGTGAGGATACAAAAGAGGAAGCTTCAGTGATCTTATTATGATTTTGTGTAGAAAAAAATTGAAAAAGGTAGAATTTTGATATGCAAATAGAAAGGAGGGCACTGCAGGAAGAAGGAAGAAATCTTCAAGGTGAATATACCTATTCCTATAGGATATAAAATCCATGAAGGAGAATAGAGTGTCATAAGACCAGAGAGGTAAGTTTGGATCAACTTAGGATCAACTTGAATGGTAGGCAAAATACTAGGAACTAGATGAGTATTTTTCAAACTGCACATCATGAGATCAGATGTGTAGGGGAATTAATTAAAGCAAAGAATGCAAAAGAAATAGAAAATATCAGAATTGGAAGGTGTAGTTAGGGTAAATATTGTTTCATGAAATACAGTATCAGGTGCATGTGTAAGGCTTCAGTATAAACATGTATTTATGGTTTTCACTAGTGGTCCAGTAGGTAGGACTCCATGCTTCCAGTGTAGGGGGTGCAGGTTCAATGCTTGGTTGGGGAACTAAGAGCCCACATGCTGCGTGGCCAAAAAACAAAAAATATAAAGGTCTATCCACTTAAATATTTGTTAGTTTGGAAGTAATGGTTAAAGATGCTTTAAAGCCACAGTTCTAGAAAATGCTCTAGATGCTAGTGTGCATAAGAATCATAAGAATCTCCTGAGGTACTGAGGTAAATGAAGATTTGTGACACCTAATGGTAGTTGGTTCAGGCTTCACATTTTGAGGAAAAATTGAGGCAGTGAAAATTGATTATGGTGTATTAGAATTTAATTAGAAATATGATTGGTTTACTTAATAAATGGTATTTACTTAATAATATCTAGTGTTTCAGCAAAAAATGGAGACATTTAATAATTTTTTTCTGAAAAAATAGGTAGATGGTGCACATTATTAAAGTAAAAGATATGTCGTGTTTTAAAAAACCTCACTGTATTTTTCTATTTTAGGTGTGAGTGATGTAGACTATAGTCTTTATCCAGGTAGAGAACTACAGGGCCAGTGGCTGCGTTCTTACCTTGAAGCCTACAAAGAATATAAGGGTTTTGGGACTGAAGTTACTGAAAAGGAAGTAGAAATACTCTTCATTCAAGTCAATCAGTTTGCTTTGGTAAGTTTAAATTTAAGAAATTAATGAAAGGTTCTTAATACAATGTTAATAGCTTAAGAAAAGTTTTCCATCATTTTGTAAGCAGTTCCTATTTTGAGTTTTTTGAACTTTTTAATTTTTTAAAATAATGACAAAACAAGAGTGTTTAAAATTCCCCCACTGTAATGCTTTTGAGGACAAAGATTTTATTTCATTCACTACTGTATTCCCAGCCCCTAGAACAGCAATGCCAAACTACAGGTTAAGTGCTCAATAAAATTATTTGTTCAGTTAATGGATTTGAGATAAAGTTAGGATTAAAGTGTGAAGCACTTTTTAAAAATACCGAATTCTCTTTCTTTATGTTATTAAAACACATAATCAAGGATAGATTTATGAGAAATGAGGTTATTTCCAGAATACATGTAATCATCACATGAACTTCTCATGTTAGCATGATTAAAAGTAGATTGGAAGAACCAGTAGAACTGCGTTCATAACTGCACAGTATTGTATCTTCATGACCTTTTGATAAGCAGTTATTTCCCACATCTTTGGTATTTTAATGCTCTGTTATTTTCAAGACCCACCTCTCTTTACTCTAAATGCATCTACTTTTTCAAAATTTAATTCATTTAAATTATCTTTTGAGAATGACATGATGCTCTTAGAATGAGCTTTCAGCTAAGGTGTTGAGACAAATTGAATATTGGCTTGCAGTTCTTTTAGCTACTGTGTCTTTTTAGTTTTAATACAATTCTCTACAATTGACAAGGGAATTATTTGCCATGTAGTCTTTACAAATAGACTCTAATGGTGGCTCATGGGTATACTGTTTCCATAGTATTAAAAGTAGCATTTCTTCTGAGTCATTCAGAATACATCTTAAGAGGATGTGCCGAAATGTGACTTCTTTACCTACTGTTCTGATGGCTTTAGAACATTAATGACATGCTCTCCATTTGGTCCTAGGATGCCTGCTGTTTCTGTTTGTTCTTTTTTAAGCATGGTCTTAAAGTAGAGAATATAGGGTTTTCTTAACAATTACGGCATAATTACTAAATCCAGTTAAAACTCTTAAGTCTTTATCTTACTTTATCTGTCCATAGCATTTGACAGTATATTTTCTCATTGATTCCAGTTTTTTATTTGTTAATTTTTGTGGTACCATTTTCCCTTGGTTTTTCTCTCTTGTGCTCTCCTGCTTGTTTGCTTCTCTGGCTCTTCTTTGTTCTTACTCTTCCTCTAATTCTCTTGCATTCTAGTGTTTCCTAGTGTTCAGATTTTGGGCTCTGCCCCATTTTCTTTTTCTTTTTTTGGCAGTGCCACACAGCTTGTGTGGATCTTAGTTCCCTGACCAGGGATTGAACCTGGGCCCTTAGCAGTGAGAGTGCCTAGTCCTAGTCACTGGACTACCAGGGAATTCCCTACTTTATATACATTTCCCTGGCTTTTACTGCCCTTTCTTTTAATGATCCCAAGTTGAGTTTCCTCCCACTGTCAAGCTCCAGATCTGGACTGTATCTCTCCAGGGTTTCATTAGTGTTTGACCACAATGTGTCCAAACTTGAATTTTATTTTCAGCATCTTGTCCTGTTTCCCATTATTTATTCTTCACTGTACTGTTTTGACTTAATTAAAATGATGTGCATTCTGTTGTATTCTGAAACCAGGAAAGAAGGAATTATCTTTCAAGTGTTCCTCCTCTCACACTTTTCTATTTTCAGGTTTTTTTTTTTTTTGGTTCCTGAAATTCTATGAAGTCCACCCCTTATCTTCTTAATTGCATGACCTATGATTAAGGACTTAATCTCTCACCTACGTTAGTCTTTACTTGTCTCTTCACCTTTAGGTTTTTTCTGTCTGTAATTCATACAGTACATTTTAAAAGTGATCTTTCTAATAACTAGAATCTAATTTATGAATCTGATTGTGTCACTTCTCTACTCTATGGCTCCCTATGATTTACAGAGTGACATACAAATGATAGCATCTATAGATTTTCTTATTTCCCACTGTATTTCTCACATCCCACTTCCTCCTCTAGCAGAGTCATCATGTTTTCTAAACACTCCAAGGTGTTTTAACCCTGTATGCTTCTTTCTACCTAGGATACCCTTTTCCCTGTATTTTCTGGCAAGTTCCTCTTATTCTTTATGGATATGTCTTAAAAACTCTTTCCTTCTCCTTCCTTGATCACTTGTCATGAAGAAGACAGCACTGACATGCATTGTAAGGCTGTTTTGATACGGGAGGAAAAGAGGTTTGAGTAATAAGATCGAGGTGTAGAGGTTTTAAATAAATGAATGGTTATGTGAAAGTCACTCAGTCATGTTTGATTCTTTGCAACCCCATTGACTGTATAGTCCATGGAATTCTTCAGGCCAGAATATTGGAGTGGGTAGCCTTTCCCTTCTCCAGGGGATCTTCCCAAACCCAGGGATCAAACAGGTCTCCCGCATTGCAGGTGGATCCTTTACCAGCTAAGCCACCAAGGGAAGCCCCAAAATAAATGGTTGGTAAATGTTTATTCCTCAGGGCATGGTCAGACTTTTAAATATTAAAAGACTTCACTTGTTATTGATTGTTTACTGTAATTAATTAATGTTGAGATGATGACAAACAAAAGTAGGTATTTGCATTATAAAACCAAATAGGTAATCTGGGTTTTTTAAGCTCTGATGAGTTTTTAGACACATTGTTGGCAGACTTCAGATTCTTTGTAAGTAAAGTTATGTTGTATAATTATATATTTACAAACTTATACATATGTATTATTCATATATAATATATTAAAATTATATGAGGTTTTCAGAAGAGTTTGAGAATTTATTTGTTCACTATATAAAGCTTCTAATTTTTCTTGGCAACAGAAGTGGGTAGCCTAGGAATTAAAATGCCCTCTGATAGACGTACATATCTGTAACTTCCAAATCTGAGACAAATAGTATTAGTAAATCATAGAATCGTAGATTATTATATTAGTTGTACTTCAGTATTCTCACTTCTCCATTTTTGAGAATGCAAATAATAAATGGACTGTTCCCTTACTTTCCTTTTTATTCATATAAGAGACTAATATAAATATAATTTTTTCATTTTCAGCCTGTAAAAGGTGTTAACCTACCAAAATAAGTGAGGTTCTGTGTATAATGCTTCTCTAATATAGAATCATTTAGTTATTTTACGTTACTGTATGAATAAAAATTGAGAAATACGGTTGATAACAGTGCTTGAAACATTGGGGAGAGCTGTTTTGATGTTATTTTTAGGTGACCAATATTTACCATCTTGGATATTAAAACAAATTTAAAATATTTACTAAATATATATATTTTTAAAAAGCTCAGATTAACATAAACAGCATTTTAAAAATTAAAAATAACTATTTTCCAAAGCAAAAAACACTTCAGTGAGAAGAATGACATAATTTTATACTTTCACAAATTTCTCTGATGTCTGGCTTAACAAAAGTTAGACTCTCATATTTGCATCTGCATTTCATCTCATATTATGTGTTGTTTTCTCTGAAGTGTGTGGAGATAGTCCTGTTTCACACACATATGTTTTTGGGAAAGAGAAGTATTTTGCCTTTTCAGAGAACTGTGGATATTCTTTTTTTGATGCTTCACCAAAATTCAGTAAGTAATAGTTGCTTAAAGTTTAGTAGTAATGTTTAATCTGAGCATATCAGTTAAATTTTCTACTCTATTACATTAAACTTCGTTAGTTTATCTTACACTTTGAATGCCTCTTATACCAGTGTGTGATTTTGTAATTTTAATGTCATTCATTAGTTAATTGGAAAATATGGATTTATTAAGCTGTATAATCTTCTCAAAGTTGATACATCTCATTATATATTGAAAAATTACACTTATTTATGTCACTGCCAGTATCAGAAAAATAATAAGCGCTTTATTGAGAAGCTGATAATCTCACAGAATTGAACACAGATTTTCCAGTGTTCTAATTTAGGTTGAATAGTCTTAAGTCTATCATTGGCAACAAATACTGTCAGTTATTTTCATTGAAATGACAAGTTCTCTTTTTTTATATTTGAGAAATGTCTGCCAAATACCCAATTCTAATAACTAGTTCATATGTCAGTTGTTCTTTCAAGTAAAAATGGTATTCCATTAAAATTGTGCAAGTTTAGGTCACAACTCAGTCATATGTGTGTTACCTTGAGACAGCCTTCATACTTTGGGTAGGCATCAGCCGTGCTTTGTGTGTACTTCCTGTGTCATCTCACAGAATGTCAGAATATCATGTATTCAAGGGTGGAAATGTAATAAGATTAATAGTTTTAATGGCTTCGTAAAGTACATTCTTTAGTGAGACTGTATTTGTACTGCGAGTGTGTGGTGGTAGAGTAAGACCATTATACTAGTACAGTTTGGGGTACCGCTGCCTTGGCTTATGTTAAGGAACCAGGAGTGTGACCCATTACTGCTTTTCCATTACTGCAAAGGTAAACAGAGTCATAAAGACAAGTAACATGTTAGTGTTATAATGAAAATAGCTTGGGGCCTCAGGATCTTCCATGGACTCATGGACCGCTTTGAGAACCACTGACTTAGACTTTCAAAAGAAGGAGGGCATTTCACAATTCACCTTTCAATACCTGAGACATATCCTTAGATAGAAAGACCGTTTTTTAAAGTCTTCCTCATTTTTGTCATTCTGGTTTTGTATAATTATAATAATTAACATTTTATTGGATGTTTGTTGTATGCCAGGTGTAAATACTATTGTTAGTTGCTCTGAGGTAGTTCTCCCCTTCACACACACAGACACACACAACACAGACACAGACACACACACACACACACAGACACACACGGACACACACACACACACAGACACACACACACACCCACACACACACCCACCCCAGTTCTCCAGTTCTCAGCAGGCAGTGATTGGGTGTCTTACATATTCTACTCAAGTCTGATGCTGTCCACCTGGAGGTAGTGTCAGATTCTGTGAGTTCAGGGTTCAGTCCCACAAGACTGTGCCCTCACCCCTTTAGAAGCTACTTGCAAGTCTAGGGTGTTATTGGTACTTGGCTATAAATGGGAGGTTTTCACAATTCCCTCCTTGGGGCCTATTAATTTGCCAGAGTGGCTCACGGACCTTAGAGAAATGTTTGCATATGTTCACCAGTTTATCATTAAGGATATTATAAGGATACAGAAGAAAGCTCGATGAAGAAGTGTGGTAGAGTGAGATCTGGAAGTGTCCTGGGTTCAGGAACTTCTGTTCCGTGGAGTTTAGGGTAGAACACCCCCTCCCTTCCCAAGCATGTGCATAGGTTGTGGTTCGTGAAATTAGGAAACTTGCCAGACCCCTTCCTTTTAGGTTTTAATAGATGCTTCATTACAGAGGCAAGACTGATTAAATCATTGGCCATTGATTTATCTCAGCCTTCAAGCTCCTCTTCCCTCCCCTGAGGTGTGGAGGTGATGGGGTTGAAAGTTCCAACCATCTAATCACCTGGTTGGTTCCCCCTGGCAACCAGCCCTCAAGTTTAGCATCTTTTCAAAGGATACCTCAGTAACATGTGGTTGAAAGGGACTTGTTAAGAATAACCAGACATTCTTTTCACTTTTATGGCTCTGGAACTATTTTAGGAACCAACGACAAAAGACCAGATATTATATAAAAAATGCTCCCAGTTGCTTTATGCTTAGGAAAGTCAGAAACAGTGGATGTAGATCAGATGTTTATTTTTTATTATAAATGATCACACCTGCATTTTACCGATGAGGAAACAGAGGAGTTAATTAAGTTGTTTACAGCCACACAGCTAGTAATTTTTTTCCAGTTATAGTATTTCTGGTTACAATAGAATATTTCTTGGGAAGTGAAGTCTTAGATTCACTAAGTGAATAGTGAAATAGATTTTAGTAAAGCATAAATACAAAATTATTGTGCAGCTCCTAATTATACCGGAGAAGGCAATCCAGAACTCTTTCCTGGAAAATCCCATGGATGGAGGAGCCTGGTAGGCTTCAGTCCATGGGGTCGCTAAGAGTCAGACACAACTGAGTGACTTCACTTTCACTTTTCACTTGTATGCCTTGGAGAAGGAAATGGCAACCCACTCCAGTATTCTTGCCTGGAGAATCCCAGGGACGGGGGAGCCTGGTGGGCTGCCATCTATGGGGTCACACAGAGTCGGACACGACTGAAGCGACGCAGCAGCAGCAGCAGCAGCAGCAGCAGCAGAGAATTGTGCACTTCAGTATTACCTGTGTTGTAGATACTATGTGTTAAAAAGGCATCAAGAAAATATGCATGGAGTTGATGAAAGAGGAAAAACACAGAATTTCATATTTGCTTTAAAAAGAAATCAATTATCATAATTCTTGATTTTTCTTTCCTTCTTTTAGGCTTCTCATTTCTTTTGGGGATTGTGGGCTTTGATTCAAGCCAAATACTCCACTATTGATTTTGATTTCCTTGGGTAAGTTTAATTTTATTGTATGCATTGCATTTGTCTCTACTCTATTTGGATTCATTTTAGAATCCATAAGGGACATGTAGTTATTATTTTTAGTCAGATGTTACAAGAGTTGCATGCATTTAATAGTTGGTTTGCAAGGAAATCTGGTTTCATCTGTTAAATGTTCTCAGTATTAGAAAAGTGTCCAGTAGGTGGTGCAATAAACTAAAAATACGTCCTTTTAAATTTTAAAACTTAACTTAGAAGGGTAAGTGAAAATAAAGGAGGGATTAAGGTTTTTAGCTCTAATTCTGTTGTTACTCTCTTTTCTTGATAGGTATGCAGTTGTTCGTTTTAACCAGTACTTTAAAATGAAGCCTGAGGTTACTGCATTAAAAGTGCCTGAGTAAAGAAGACTTTAATTATTCTTAAGTAGCTGAACAGTGCTTGTGGATCTTTAAGAAATTCCAAAAAGTCAATATTTGTTAAAATTCTTTTAATTTGGTTTTCTTGCTTTACAAATTATGCCTCTTAACAACCAATTTATTTTTTAAATAGTCTGAATGATGTCAAGAAATATACCTACTGCTTTCAGTATGTGGTGGGTTAGAAGTTTGTTAAATCAGCAAAAAGATACAAAGATGTCAGTTTAATCCTTTTATAATTTAATCTGTGTTATATGTGAATTATTTATTATAAATTTAACATGAATTTTGTGACTGCTTTCATCTGTTTCATCTGTTTGTTTAGTGTAAGCAATGAAAAATTCCCAGAGAAAATATTTTTTTTTGTTATGTTTTACTTTAATAAGATTAATTTCAGTAAACATTTTTGATGTTTAGAGTAACCTTTCTGACACACTGTAAGTAAAATGAATCATTTACTCTTGAAATGCCAGACACTGGTTTAGATAACTTAGAATGTTCATAGAAAAATATCTGTTTAGGAGAATGAAATACATATACTGTCTATGATAGTGGTACATCTTTCTGAAGAATTGGAAAGCATTTTGGAGGGGGAACATCTTAGAATTTAAATTTCCCTCACATAGTCTGGCAGAATAAATATTAACATTTACCATATAATCCTGGAATAGATATATGGTGGTTTTGTTACCAAAATCTGCATTAAATAATGTTTCCATGTACTGTGTATGGTCATTTTAGGTACAGTTTGTTTTTAAAATTTTACTGTATCAATTTGTTTCTAACCAAAAATTTTGTTTCACTTATTGGGATATACTGTATTTTGTTTGTTATTAAATAGTAGCTAGTACAGCAGTTACTAATTTTTGAAACAAAGGTAGAATGCTTATAATATTTGGGAACAAGAAAATGTCATTTAGATTAATTCTTTTTTACTTCTCCAGATTCATTCCTTACACTGTGGCTTTATGTTTTAGTTTCTCTTCTGTGTCTTTAGAATGATAGCAAATGATTACTTGATAACATGTAGTTTCAGAGAAATAAGTTGAGGTGGTTAAAAGAATTAAATAAGGAACATTTAGAACATCAATCCTGTACACTTAAAATCTGATATAACAGTGTGAATTAAGCAAAAATACTCATGGTAGGAGGGCTTCTGTTTGTTTTGATTTCTTTTGATTTTGTTTGGTTTTGTCTGTGAGAGGATGACAGTTATTATTTGGAAGGAACTTGTGTCTTTGGGATGGATAAGCAAACTTCAAGTTTTGAAGACTGCTGTGTGGAGTTGAGCAGTCATGGTTAACTTTGCTTAGAAAATTAGTCTGAGAAGCTTTGCACACTTTGGTCACATAAGTGCCCATGTACAAAGTTGTCTTAATGAATCTGCATATTCAGAATATGCAACTGCAAATTTATCCTCTGAGAAATCTGGGGAGTCTGATGTATTATTCCAAATGACTTATACTCTCAGATAAGTGCTTTAAAATACTTGGATTAGCTCAAGATGTTTAAAACTGATAAAGTAAGTAGAAACACAGGCATTGAAAATGGTAAATTCTAGTTACATGATTAGAATCTTAAAATCTGTCTGAATCTGTAACAGTGTTAGCCACTATTTGTTTCCTACCTCCCCAACGTTGCAAATGTTCATTTCTGTTTTTATAAACCGTATTATCATTGGATCAGTACAATTTTACCTAATTAACTAAAGGAAAAGAACCAGTTAAACAGTTAATAGCTTTTTATAGAATGTTAAGAGTGAACTTGAGAAATTGTTTTTGGTGGAATTTTCATCTGTGGCTGGAACATTTTCTTAGAACAATGAAGAATATGTAGGACTTGAGGTTTTTTTGCTTTCTGACTTCCTAAAAGTGCAACAGTATATATCTTGGAGAACAGTAGTCAGAGAGGAGATCATTTTTCTATCTTCCTTCCATATTCTTCAGACTATTTTGAATAGATTCACTGAGCCATTGCTGGTAGACTGTGCATGGCTGCTCGCTGTGACACCGTTGTAAGTGGTTCAGAGAGATTCAGGAAGTGAATGTAAAGGGGAGTAAAGACTCTCACTTTAGCCCTAGGCAGTGGATCTTGGGAACAAAATAGGATATTTAAGATATTTCTCCCACTCTTTGGGGTATCATGATGTTCTCACTTCCTTTGCAGGTTTTGGGGATCATACTTCAGCCTAATAATAGAATTCAAAATTGCTTCCCTTTGAATTGACCATTTAAGGGATTCTCAAGGGAAAACATCCCTCTAAAATTTGTCCTGTGTCTTGCTGAGATGTCTTTTGCCTTTTTATGTTAAGGAACTTGAATGCCTTACCTAATAACTGATAGTAAGCTCATTTTGTAAATATGAAAATGGTTGTTAGAGAAGTGGCATTCATGTATACTCATTGTTAGTCAGTAGACCATAGTGGCCTGGATGCTTAAACAAGCAGAATTCCACAATTCTTTTCCTCTTTGTTCCTTACCTACTTATGTGATCTTACCTGACCAGTAATACTTGACTTTTTTCCCTCCAGACCCCATGCTACCACCACTTTCTGGGAATTAAAGAGATGTGGTAGTAAGTCATACTGTTCACGTGATCATTTGAGATCAATATGAGCACAAAACTCATCAACTAGGTCTGCCTGGAATGTATATAAAACAGTGTAAATAAAAGTTTGTAAATTAGTGTGAATTGTATCTTGCATATGAGATTGTGTATTGTTTTTGCATTCTCTTTCCTTTTGTAGACATTTTTCTGTAAGGGAATGATCCAGCTCTTTGGTTTAGACTGGAAATAACCAACAGATGGGGCGGTACAGTGGGATAACAAGAGGAACTGGAAATAGGGTTATCCATTTTTGTTAACATCAGTACTTACTTGTTTAGCCTCTCAGTGCCTAATATGACTTTTTTTCATTCTTTATTTGGCTATTAGTTTTTGGAGGTTAGATTCTTGCAAGCATTAAATTAATACCCTGTAAGAATTCCATTCTTTGAGTCATGATTCTAAACTAAAGCAAATTAAAAATGCAGTTTAATGATTGCAAACTGAAGTATTACCCTTTTCTATTTTCAAGGCTGTTAACTTTTCTCTACCAAAAAAAACACTTTCAATTTTTATATATCTCAATATGATTCTTAAGTCCCATAGGTACAAGGGAGATGATAAATAATAGCTTCTAGTTCAACTTAAGCATATCTCAGTTGGCTTCTCTAAGTATGAAATTGTTCATTAGGGGATTGTAAAATACAGAAAAAGATAGAACTGTTCTTCTAATGACTGCTAATTCCATTTTTGTGGAACATTTAACTTCATAAACGTATTATGAAAGCTTCCAGATTTAAAGGAAAAATTCCCCCTAAACACTCTGAATTAAAAGTTAAAAACCTCCACTTTTAAAGTTATACAGGTATTTCTTTCTTTCATTTTCTGTACCATTTTCAAAATCCTTCATAATGTAAATGAGAAAACTATCATTTTGCTTTTCTGCTTTACATTGCTTTTAATAAGCATTTTATACTGCGTTCCAAAGTGATATAGGCAAGCTTTTAATATTAGTCAGTTGTTCAGTTAATAGAGTTAACAATGCTTTATGCTAGGAGGAAAGTTTTGTTATTGACGGCAACTTGCATCACTCAACACAAAAGGCAAACGCTAGTAACTATTATGTACCAAGGAAAGTGAATTATAAGGATGTCCTAAAGCAACTTTAATCTTTATTTCAAAATTGATTTGCTCTGAATTTTCTAATATAGTTCGTTAGATTTTAGAATATGTTTGACTGGAAACTTAGTTACATATTAAGGCAATTTGTTTTTGTTTCTTTTTTAAACAAAAGATATTAGTTATAGGGAACCGCCTTTTTTTCTGTTACATACCACTTGTGTGATTACAGTGTTTTGTCTTGGGTTTGGTGTCTTCAGACAGAAAAATGGAGCGATTATTTTAAATGAATTTCCCCCCATCTTGGAAGTTTAGTGTGTAAATGCATTGCTCTAAAAGAAAATGCTTGAGTTTGCATTACTTGAGTACTTGAAAAACTGAAATTAATAAGATATATTACATGATGAATTGGATTTTTTGAACAGGTTTTACACTAAAATTTTCCTTTCTGGATTATAATTTGAAATGGACAGATTTCAACCATTTGAATAGAAAAAATAATGGTAGTGCTTGTAGAAAATACCTTTTTGAGTTTGAGGCATTCAGAAGTCAAGTTTTTAGTAGGGTTCTATCCTACAATCTGCTTTCTCTTCTTTGCTATACTTAATGCACTTACTATGCTACTGATGTTATCAAACAGCCAGTTAAAATCTGTGTTCATTATGCATCCTATGACTTTTCTAGTTATGAAAAAAGTTGCTCTGTAAAATTCTTAATTCCTAAATGTAGACATATTTTTGTTTACATCCTGAACATTAATGGTATTAATTACCATTACTCATTTTGACAATACACAAGGTATTTATAAAAACTGAAAACATTATGTGTTATATTTGAACTAGTTAATGAAGAGTAAGAAAAAGCTGGCTGATTTGAATTGTACCATTAGTTAAATTTCATAACTCTTAACGAAGGGACTTTAAGAGAGAGACCAAGATCTGATGATATCCATGAATGCTAGATCCTATGAACTGGAAAAGGACCACCCCCCAAAAAAAGCAGTGGCGGAAATAAGAGCACTTGCATGGATGTGGTGTGCTGCTACCTAATTTATGTAGTGACACACTGACGTTTTTATTGTTCAGTAATCTGAGGAAGTTTCCTATTACTTCCATGTTCTAAAGTAATTGTAAATTGGTGGAATTTGCAAAGAGGAGAGTTTTAAACTCTATTCTATTTAGGAGCCTTTGTATAGCTGGGTGAAGTTTCCATGATTTGAAGTATTTGGATTTTAAAACATACTATTATTTTAAGAAAGAAGACCTGGCATTATTCCATGTTCTTAAATGATAATGTCCTTATCGGTTTCAAAAGAAAAAAACTAAATTAATAACTGTCATTGCATTAGCTGTATGTTGAATTGGGAAATTGTGGCATAAAGGTTAAATTTGTGTTTATTAAATGTGAAACATAGTAGTATAATGCTGCTCTGTAAATACTGTAACTGCTACAAATAGTCTCAGCACTGAAAATGTATTGATACCTCTCAAATGAATGCAACGTTTGAGGTAGGTGTATTTGATATGCCTCAGAAAGTATCTGAGTGTCTGAGAACTTGTAATCTGTTTGGTAATGAAGATACTTCCTGTTTTTTGTTGCTCATTTTCATGTTTCAATTTTAATTTTTACATTTTTACTGCTGTTAATTTAAGTAAAATTTGTTCTGTGGTTAAAATGGGGTTGCCAGTGAATAAAATTAAAAACAGCCTCATTCATGTAACTTCTTAAATAAAAATGCATTTTTGCTATATGTTCACAAACTTTTAAAGAATCTGTATTTCTGTTTAAATATAAGTAATGTTTAGGCTTTATTTCTATTTAATAAGGCCTTTTACCATTGATTAAATGAAGGAATGTATCTTTTTGAAGAGATTTATAATCTGTAAATAAAAATTGGTTGTAACAATAAAGTTGAGTTCTAACTGCTTGTATCCATAAATCTTGTGACTTCAGCTTATTTTTGTAGTTTTCCTTTTGTAGCAAAAGCTTTTCAGTGTTCGCGTATAACTGTTTGTATATTTGAAGTTGTTCAGTTCAGTTCAGTTAAGTCACTCAGTCGTGTCCGACTCTCTGCGACCCCTTGAATCGCAGCACGCCAGGCCTCCCTGTTCATCACCATCTCCCTGAGTTCACTCAGACACACGTCCATCGAGTCCGTGATGCCATCCAGCCATCTCATCCTCGGTCGTCCCCTTCTCCTCCTGCCCCCAATCCCTCCCAGCATCAGAGTCTTTTCCAGTGAGCCAACTCTTTGCATGAGGTGGCCAAAGTACTGGAGTTTCAGCTTTAGCATCATTCCTTCCAAAGAAATCCCAGGGCTGATCTCCTTCAGAATGGACTGGTTGGATCTCCTTGCAGTCCAAGGGACCCTCAAGAGTTTTCTCCAACACTACAGTTCAAATGCATCAATTCTTTGGCGCTCAGCCTTCTTCACAGTCCAACTCTCACATCCATACATGACCACAGGAAAAACCATAGCCTTGACTAGACCGACCTTAGTCAGCGAAGTAATGTCTCTGATTTTGAATATACTATCTAGGTTGGTCATAAGTTTTCTTCCAAGGAGTAAGCGTCTTTTAATTTCATGGCTGCAGTCACCATCTGCAGTGATTTTGGAGCCCCCCAAAAATAAAGTCTGATGCTGTTTCTACTGTTTCTCCATCTATTTCCCATGAAGTGATGGGACCAGATGCCATGATCTTCGTTTTCTGAATGTTGAGCTTTAAGCCAACTTTTTCACTCTCCTCTTTCACTTTCATCAAGAGGCTTTTTAGCTCCTCTTCCCTTTCTGCCATAAGGGTGGTATCATCTGCATATCTGAGGTTATTGATATTTCTCCCGGCAATCTTGATTCCAGCTTGTGTTTCTTCCAGCCCAGTGTTTCTCATGATGTCCTCTGCATATAAGTTAAATAAGCAGGGTGACAATATACAGCCTTGACATACTCCTTTTCCTATTTGGAACCAGTCTGTTGTTCCATGTCCAGTTCTAACTGTTGCTTCCTGCCTGCATACAGATTTCTCAAGAGGCAGGTTAGGTGGTCTGGCATTCCCATCTCTTTCAGAATTTTCCACAGTTTATTGTGATCCACACAGTTGCTCAGTTGTGTCTAACTCTTTGTAACCCCATGCACGACAGCACTCCAGTCCCCACTGTCCTTCACTGTTTCCTAAAAGAGTTTTCTCAAACCCAGGTCCATTGAATCAATGATGCTCTCCAGCCATCTCATCCTCTGTTGCCCCCTTCTCCTGCCCTCAGTCTTCCCCAGCATCAGAGTCATTTCCAATGAGTCGGCTCTTCACACCAGATGGCCAAAATATGGGAGCTTCAACTTAGCATCAGTCCTTCCAGTGAATATTCAGGGTTAATTTCCTTTAGGATTGAATCCATACTGATAGCTCCAATATCTGATTCAACTTTCTAGAGTTCTTCCTTGCCTCTCCAAACAAATATTTCATATTTGTTTTTCTTATTTCCTTACTCTGAAAATATAGATATGTATTTTTGTTAAGAATACCATAGTAATGTATCCTTTTCATTGTGTCATATGAGATTGTTGTTGTTATAGTCGCTAAGTCATATCTGACTCTTGCCACCCCATGGACTGTAGCCTGCCAGGCTCCTCTGTCCATGGGATTTCCCAGGCAAGAATACTGGAGAGGGTTGCCATTTCCTTCTCCAGGGAATCTTCCCAATCCTGGGTTTGAACCTGGGTTTCTTGCTTTGGCAGATGGATTCTTTACCACTGAGCTTCCTGGGAAGTTATGTGAGGTATAATATATTGATATGTATGTTACTAGTGGTTTTAATCTTAGTTACTTGATTAAAATGTCTCCCAGGTTTTTGAAGCTGTGCAGGATTTTTGGGGTATTTTTTGCTATTTTAGCATCCATTGGCAGTTTTTGCCCTGAGACAGTATTGTGACATTTGCATGATGTTGCTTTTCTGTTGCCCTCTTTCCTTCTACATTCATAAATTAGAATTTTACTCTTAAGGGAAAGAAGTACCTTTGTTTATTTACTTTTATTTATCCAACCAGTAAGGACACAAGGATGTTCCGTGAGCTGTAATTTTCGTTGTTGTTGTTCTAGTGCTCAATTAGTTTCAGCTTGGTGATTGGGAGCTCCTTCACTGTATTGGCTGTATTCTTTCAACACTGTCCATGTCATTTCTGGAGCACTTCCTTTTCTGGCAATATAAGGTGTTCCAAGCTAGATTTGTACTTTACCTGCCCCAACCCTCAGTTCAAATACTTAAGGAGCCTTAACATTTTTTTAATTTTTAGAGACTATTTAGAAATTAAGGCCTTAACCATTTTGGGGCATTATTGTTTCTAAATTCCATCAGTGGACAGAATTAGGAAATACTAGCAAACTCATCAGACTTTATTTTTTGGGGCTACAAAATCACTGCAGATGGTGATGGCAGCCATGAAATTAAAAGACGCTTACTCCTTGGAAGAAAAGTTGTGACCAACCTAGATAGTGTATTCAAAAGCAGAGGCATTACTTTGCCGATTAAGGTCCGTCTAAGTCAAGGCTATGGTTTTTCCTGTGGTCATGTATGGATGTGAGAGTTGGACTGTGAAGAAGGCTGAGCGCCAAAGAATTGATGCATTTGAACTGTGGTGTTGGAGAAGACTCTTGAGAGTCCCTTGGACTGCAAGGAGATCCAACCAGTCCATTCTGAAGATAACCCTGGGATTTCTTTGGAAGGAATGATGCTAAAGCTAAAGCTCCAGTACTTTGGCCACCTCATGCGAAGAGTTGACTCATTGGAAAAGACTCTGATGCTGGGAGGGATTGGGGGCAGGAGGAGAAGGGGACGACCGAGGATGAGATGGCTGGATGGCATCACGGACTCGATGGACGTGAGTCTGAGTGAGCTCCGGGAGATGGTGATGGACAGGGACGCCTGGCGTGCTGCCATTCATGGGGTCGCAAAGAGTGGACACGACTGAGCGACTGAACTGAACTGAACTGAACTGAGCAAAGTCATAGTGCTTTCCCTGGTGGCTCAAACGGTAAAGAAACTCCCTGTAGTGCAGGAGACCTGGGTTCAATATCTGGGTTGGGAAGATCCCTTGGAAAAGGGAATGACAGCCCACTCCAGTATTCTTCCCTGAAGATTTCCATGGACAGAGGAGCCTGGCAGGCTACAGTTCGTGGCGTCACAAAGAGTTGGACACGACTGAGCAACACTTAGCTTTTTTCAGAAAAGTCACGATGATTGTTTGGTGTGCTCTGATACATCCTTTCCAGAGTTCCCCTATTAATATTGTGCTTCCTTTGCTGTACCCGTTTCTGTGGTATTTCTTTTTGTGAATTAGTTGAGTAATTTGCATACATAAACCTTTGCGTGTGTGTGTGTTCAGTCACTCATTCATGTTCGACTCTGCGACTCCAAGGACTGTAGCCCACCAGGCTCCATTCTCCATGGGCTTCTCCAGGCAAGAATACTGGAGTGAATTGCCTTGCCTTCCTCCAGAGTATCTTCCCAACCCAGGGATTGAACCCATGTCTCACATCTACATTGGCAGGCGGGTTATTTACTACTAGTGCCACCTGGGAAGTCCCACAAATCTTTACCCCTCAATGTTTCAATACTTGTATTTCCTAAGAAAACTAATTTTACCTCTGATGAGTTAATCATCATTGAAATGAATGAAGAAAAAGTATGTTTCTTTTTTGTTTTTTGGCTGCTTTCAAGACCTCTTTTTAATTGGTTTTTAGCAATTTGGTTGTAATGCATTTTGATGTGATTTTCTTCCTATTTATCATCCTGCTTGGGTTTTGACCATTTTGAATCTGTAAATTTATGTCTTTTACCAAATTTGGGGAAGTTTCAGCCATTATTTCTTTGAGTATTAGTTCAGACCTGTTCTATCTTCTCTTTATGGGTCCCTGATTACACATGATTAGACTGTTTGAAGTTGTTCAGTAGAATACTGGAGTGGGTTGCCATTCCCTTCTTTAGGGGATCTTCCCGATCCAGGGGTTGAACCCAGGTCTCCTGCATTGCAGGTAGATTCTTTATCGTCTGAGCCACCAGGGTGGGAAACGTTCTTGAAGAAGGTATTAATATATTCTCTTGTCAGTGTGTGGTGTTATACAGAGCTATATGTATTTATGTGCACATATGTGTGTGTGTGTGCATACAATTTATCCTCATTATTCCTGGATTCCATATTGGCAAATTTGCTTACTTGTTAAAATTTGTTTATATGCCCAGTGATTCTCGGGCTGCTCTTATTGTCTTCTGTGGACATGTGCGGAGTAATGAAAAGTTTGAGTTCCCCTGACACATGAATTCCCAGCTGAGGCAGAATAAGCTGATACTCTGCCTTTTATTTCAGCCCTCATACTGTTAATGTTCTTTTCGTCATGTGGATAGTGCCACATTTTTCACATTTTTGTGCATTTCGTTGACAATTTCACTGTTTAAAATGGCTCTCCAAACAGTGCTGAAGACTTCCTTGGTTTGGTCTCAGCTCTTCAGCTTCAGATTCGTCCCACCTCTTGCCTTATACTTTTAGGGCAGCACCCATCTATCTGCTCATAGTTCTGGGACATAACAGTCTTAATGAAAAACCCCTGACTTTTTCCCCGTGCTGCTTGTCCACTTACCAGGTTAATGCTTGGCTTTATTAAAGCTTTTAAAAACTCTTTGCAGACTACTTTGGAAGTATCGCTTCCAGAAAGCCACCCCATGCTTGTGCAATCATCCCTTCTAGCCCTTTTGCCCACCTCACTGCTTTGTCCAGGAATACCTCTTATTAGTGAATGTATCCATAATTGTCTGGTTACCTGTTTGCCTTCCTGAGTATATTTAACGAGTCTTCACAACCTGAGCCTTATTTATCTTTATGGTATAACCTTACATTGTGCTAGGTACTTAATGGACTTATTCTTGTTGTTCAGTCAGTAAGTTGTATCCAACTTGCGACTGCATAGACTGCACCACACCCAACTTCCCTGTCCTTCACTGTCTCTCAGAATTTGCTCAGACTCATGTCCACTGAGTCAATGATGCTGTCTAACCATCTCATCCTGTCATTCCCTTTTCTTGCCCTCAGTCTTTCCCAGCATCAGAGTCTTTTCCAATGAGTCGGCTCTTTGCGTCAGTTGGCCAAATTATCAAAGCTTTAGCTATAGCATCAGTCCTTGCAGTGAATATTCAGGGTTGATTTCCTGTAGAATTGACTGGTTTGATCTTGCTGTCCAAGGGACTTCAGGAGTCTTCCACAGCACTACAATTCAAAAGCATCAATTCTTTGGCACTCAGCCTTTATGGTCTGACTTTCACATCTGTACATGGCTACTGGAAAAATCATAGCTTTGACTATATGGACCTTTCAATTTATATTTTTTGAATAAATGAATCAAAGTATTGAATAATTAGGAAATATTTCTAAGCAAAAAATACTAAGTGAAATAAAAACTCAGTATTTGATTTTGGAGAGAGGTTAGCCATGGAAATGGCTCTCCAGAATAGCTTTTTCTCAGTTGATGTGATACCGGAAAAGCAATTCATTAGGGAAGCTGTGCTTCACTCCTTTGGAAGTTAGAAATCCATTTTTTAAAAAAAATATATACTTCTGTAGGGCTTGGTTTTAATTTTTTATTTAGTTGAGTCCCAGTTTGGAGAAATATTTTGTTAATGATTGTGATTCTCCTATAGATGACCAGAATTCAATGTTCTTAGAATCTAGCATCCCACCAGCTGTTTAAGCCCCCTCACCCAGTGTGTATTTTTAAAAATGTATGTCCAATAACATTAAAACAAGCAGTGAAAGATTTTTTTCCGCTCTCTGAGTTTTAGTCAGAATCTATGTTATTTTTCTCATAAAATCACAGAAATGTCAGTAAAACATTGACTTACACCAGAACCTTATTTTTTTAAAGCATCCATCATTCATAATTTGTTATGTGGGGAGCCATCTACTTTTTTCTAAAGATTGGGCAGTTGCATTGGATTGTCTCCTCTGCCTTCTTAGCACAACCAGAATATCACAAAAGAGGAATGAACCTAAAACTACACTGATGTATCAGGTATCTTTCCTGTATTACTTTAACACATGTTCATGAATCATACATCCAAATTTCTACTACAGTTTCTCTCATTGGTCTTTCTCAGCTCTTTATATTGTGAATCTTTATAATAATTGAAGATTACTTAGTCTTTTATATACACTATATATATTTAGTATCTAGTTAATAAGAATTGCCTTTTTAATCTCACAGCATTTCAAGAATCTAACTCAAAACTGTTGTCTTTTTCCCTCTTTGTAACACTTTGAAAATAACTTAAAATTTGATTGTGCTTCTTGCAGTTTATTTTTTTTCTCACATAGAAGCAGAAGGCTGTGTAGGTGCCTTGTAAAAGGCTGTCTTGTGACATCCCTAACAACTTAAAGCAATCCTGCTAAAAAAGATCTCTGAGTTCCAACTTTGAAATAGTCTCAAAAGAAAAAGTCAACAAGAAAGAAAACAACCACTTGGCTACATTAGCCAGTGAGTTTCCTTCTTGATTAGAGGAGCTGAGTATTTTTTTTTTTTTCTTTGTCTTCATGTTACCTGAGATTGTGTTGACTACAACAGCTCATTTATCTTTTGCCATTAAAAAACTTAGTGGGTGTTGCTAAGTGGGTATTGTTTACTGGGTGTTGCTAATAGTGCCAGTCTTGGGATAGGTTGAGTGGAGTTTAGTTATTATTCTTTTTTCTTGTCAACTCAGAGTATCTTTTTTTTTTTTTTTTTCAAGACAACCAGAAACTTAGAGGGCAAGTATTTCATGGTGGAAAGATGCTGTCTGCATGGCAGAAATTCCCAGTAATGACCAGGAGTTTTATGGGCTTCATTTTCTCATTTTTCTCAGATTAAATAAGATTACCTCTAGAGTCTGTTTTAGTTCTAAAATACTGGAATGCAATAACCAAAATACTTTGGTAAAGATTTTGTTATTCAGTTGCTCAGTCGTGTCCAGCGCTTTGTGACCTCCTGGACTGCAGCATTCCAGATTCCCCTGTCCTTCACTAGCTCCTGGAGTTTTCTCAGAAACTCATGTCCACTGAGTTGATGATGCCATCCTTCTCATCCTCTGTCACCCACTTCTCCTGCCCTCAATCTTTCCCAGCAATAGGGTCTTTTCTAATGAGTCAGCTCTTTGCATCAGGTGGCAGAAGTATTGGAGCTTCAGCCTCAGCATCAGTCCTTCCAATGAATATTCAGGGTTGATTTGCTTTAGGATTGATGGTTTGAAAAGCTTACATAGAGGAACTGGGGCTTTCCGGTATCATTCTGCACTCTGGCACATCCCTGCTCTTCCTGTGCCGTGCTCCCTACTTGAACTGCGGCTGGTACAGGGGCTTATTCTCCCTGTAGCTTCATCTTAGCTAATCACTGGCTACTGCAAGGAGGTACCTTGTCTTTGGAAGTCTCAGGCTTTGAGTGTCACTTCGAGTCTTTTCTTTCTGAAATATTACATACGTTCTTGCCAAATAAGTCATTTTTGCCTAGCGTTTGAATGGTTTTACGGACTGAATGCCTTTCCCCAAATTCACATGTTGAAATCATAACCCCCCTCATGGAAATAGAGCCTCAAAAGAAGTAGTTAAGGTTAAGTGAATTCACGGGGCTGGGGCCCTGATCCGAGAGGATTAGCTTCTGTATAGGAAGAGACACTAGAGAACTTGCTTACTCTCTTCATGAGTTGAGGAAGGGGTTTGTGAGCACACAGCATTTACTGTCCAGGACGAGACCTCTCATTAGAAACCTAATCAACTGGCACCTTGATCATGGTCTAGAGTTGTGAAAAAATGAACATCGTTTAAGCCACTTGAATATATCCATGTTCAGTATTTTGTCATGGTAGCCTGAGCTGATTAGTACAGATGGCAGGAATTTAGGATATCTTAGGCTTTAATGTTGTAAGTAGGTAAGGCAAGTAGGTATTAATGGGTGTGGGTATGTTGGGGTGGGGTTTAGAAAAAGTATATAAAAATGTTCACTGTAGAACAAGGTATCTGTGGTACCACTTAAAGTCCCCACAGCAAAGGTTGCTCATTCTTTCATGAATCTATGTGGCTAGGGCCCTGAACCTCCCACTACTGTTTCTTTCCAGCAAACACTTGCCTTATGTGAAGTTCATAAACTATGCCATACTCACTTTCTCCTTCTTACTGTCATTTTCTATTCTTCTGGCCATACCCGCATGTTCACATAGGGGCTTCAGGGTCTCAGTCACAGTCTTTTCTCTCATCTCCACTGCTGTCATCACCAGAAACAACTTAACTGCACCTGAGAATGTCACCCGAGCAACCCAGGCTGAAAGTTCTTTAGCCTTTTCAAATTTTAACATTTCCATTTCATATCAGCATCCTATCTGGATGGTCATGGGCTGTGCCTAATTTGTCATTTGAAAATGCGCTCTTTCTTATTTATCTAGCTTTTTTCATTTCTTTTTTTTCCACCTTACTTTTTCTCTTCCTTCATTAAAACCTCCAGAACTTGGACCTCTTTTGTGTCCAAATGTCCTTCTTCTGGCCTGTTACTTTTATCTAGCTCAGACTCTGGCATGCCACCTCAGGCCCTCCAACCAGCATCCTCACCTACTGGCCACCTCTGTTTTTCTCCCACCATCATCCAGCCAATCCTTAGGCTTCAATATATCCAATTACGTCTCATCCACTCCTGCCTCTGGGGCTGGCCCTGTTGGGGGATACAATTTTGCTAGTTAATGCTCCTACAGTCTCATAGTCTCCAATGTAGCTTGGCCTTTAAGAGCAGTTTAACAACTAGCTAACTCACAAGAAAGCCCTGAAATGTTTGCTGACTCCCATGGTATAGATAAGCTCTCCACAGTCAATTTTAGGTTACTAATATGATGTCACTAAGTGTAGAGCTGGGAAGAGAGGCTAACAGTTGACTCTCTGGTATCAGTCAGATGTAGCACACCAATGGATCATTCAAGAACACTGCCTGAATAGATCTGACATTCTGGTTTTGAAATGACTCTTATTTGAGTATGACCAGAATGAGTTTAGGGTTCTGGGTTACCAGTGGTCTACTACTGACTCCTGGGATTGAGCATGTGGAATTATGCTTTGATTTGTTATATGTTTTGACCATGGTACTGGCTCTGGTCTACAGTACCCCAGGGCAGTGAGCATGTTTTTAAACATTCTTTACTCTGCATACCCTTCTTCCACTGATACCCAGAGTGGTTACTCCATTTCTTAGGCTCAGGCAGTTCTCCTGACTGCACTGTACCTCTTTTCTTTGAAGGTTTTCAAGACCATTGCTCTGTGATGCAAATAAGTACATCTAATTGAAGTCCCCTTTTGTCTTTGATTAACATGAATCACATTACATCATGTCAGATGAAGGACAGACATCTCTCATGCAGATAAGAAAAAAAAAGGCAATTTTCCTTACTCTATCCATTTTTGTTGTTGTTTAGTCAATAAGTCAATAAGTCCTCTTTGTGACCCCATGGACTGTAGCCCACCAGGCTCCTCTGTCCATGGGATTTGCCAGGCAAGAATACCGGAGTGAGTTGACATTTCCTTCTTCACCCGTGGGTCTCTCATCTATTCTCCCAGCTGGTGGTAGGGTGTGAAAGGCAGTAGTGTGGTCAGCATTAAAAGAAACCATATTCTTGGAATCCAGCCTAGAGAATTCAAGAGAAGACATGGTTGAAGGTATGTTATTTTATATTTTGGCTATAAAACTCCAAATGATAAATTTAACTTTAGCAAATGATATTTTCCTGTACACAATGAGATGAGCAAGACTTGCATTTGTGGTTATCATCAAAAAGCACAAGAGGGACTTCCCTGGTGGTCCAGTGGCTAAGATTACATGCTCCCATTGCAGGGATCTGGAGTTCAATCCCTGGTCGGGGAACTAGATTGCACATGCTGCAACTATGACTCTACATGCCACAGCTAAGACCCAGCACAGCCAGATAAATAAATAAATGAATAATTTTTAAAAAAGGCACAGGAGCAACTTTGAGAGAGTCACTGGAAGCCACTCTTCATGGAAACTACAAAGAATGATGTAAGATCATCATCAGTATATATGTACCATAAATAGTATTTAATGTAACATCATTAAAAAATGGTCTAGAGGAACTGCAGGCAGAGGCAAGAATATCTTTTTGGTTCCCAAGCACTCTGAAGAGCTACATTTTTCTTGTCATGGGAGATATGAAATTAGCCAGTAGTGGTGCATTTGACAATAAAGAACATTAAAAGGTGATTCCTGGACCTAAAGGCAAGGAAGATGTTTATGGACACCACAAAGAATCATTACATGTGCTGATTGGATAGAAAAATAATATATAATTACCTCTTCTCTACCCATTATTCTAAATTTTCATTAATATCACTGTACTTCACATGGGCCTGTGAATTTTGTAATACCATTGGAACCTAGCTTCCCCAGTGGCTCACGGGTAAAGAATCTGCCAGTGCAGGAGATGCAGGACATGTGGGTTTGATCCCTGGGTTGGGAAGATCCCCTGGAGTGGGAAATGGCAACCCATTCCAGTATTATTGCCTGGGAAATCCCATGAACAGAGAAGCCTGGTGGGCTACTGTCCATGGGGTGGCAAAAGAGTCAGACACGACTTAGTGATGAAAAAACAACAACGATTTATGTAGACAGAGGTCCTTAAGAAACGTTTGCTCAAAGGCCTGAACATATAAGGGATTGGCTCTGGTGGAAATGGTTAATAGAAAACAGCATCCCTCAGGGCAAAAGAGATTAGCAAGCTATATGTAAATAAAAGCAAAGTCAGATGGACAGAAGGGTGATGGCAGTCAGGATAATAAAACTCCTGCCCAATTTTTAGTCAGCCACTTTTCAAATCTGGATTCTGTTTACAAAAAAGTTGGTCAAGGCCTCAGGGAGAAGGTCACTACAACACCATAGTAAGTAGATGATTAATACTGATGATTCTCCAATCCTTATTCAAAGGGAATGACAGCCCTTGAGACTGTATTCAGGAGGAATAGGAATACCTGGAATGTCTGTTGGACATAGGGTCCACCTTGGCACTGATAGCTGGAGACAAGCATTATTTTGAGCCCTCTGATAGAGTGGGATCTAGAGGTTTGGGAGTAAAATCTTGCCCTGTGCAGCAGAGAATTAACTGCCTTTTGATAATAGCTGTTAGTGAGCTACTGGTCCTCAGTAGAGATGGAATAGTTGAACATGGGACCCCAAGGAACCATGCATCTCAAAACAGCCATCATGATCTGGATCCTGTTGGTCATACTAGGTTATAAAGTCAGGTGGACCCAGTGGTACTCCTTTGTAGGTTGAAAATAATATGTCTGAACCAAACATGAGCAGTACCAAAAAGATTTAAGCAGAATGAATGAGCTGATAACCTACCCTCTACATTACCCATCATGTTTGCACCATTGCCCTTCCTCCAGGGCACACCCATGGTCTTGTGGGAGGACCTCTAAAACAGCTGGAGGAAAGGGGAAAGCCTCAGCTTGGTTGGTAGACTGGTTGGCTTGGTTTGTAGAGGTGAGCTGGATGTGGGCAGCAGCTGAGTTACTGCTCCACTCAAGGTGGCCTTGAAAAACTATGGTGAGGGAAACCCAGTGGGTGGTACATTAGGCCATCCACTTAGTGTGGAAGGAAGTTACACTATCAGTACTAATGGCAGTGACGAGCTGGGCAGAGATGGAAAGGAAAAAGGTTGGGAGACTGGTGACAAGATCTAAGAGTCATATGGGTGGATAAATGGGAGTGGACATGACATGTAAAGATCTTCCTTACATTAGCCATGCCCCAGATAGAATTCACCGTGTGAGAAACACCAAACAACGAAGCAGTCAACATGGCTTGACCATTTGATGTTAGCGTTTTGTGTCAGTGGCCTTCCTAAGGGTAGCACAATTGGCACAAAGATGATGCGGCCACTTCAGCAGTGATGAAGGCTGTGATGTGTGGGCTTACTAGCATGAATTACTGCCTACCAAGTTGCATCTGCTTCCTCTGAATGTGCAATAGTACAGAAAACTGAGCCACTGGTATGAAACCCTTCCTCTTTAACTGGTGTCTTTCCGATGATCCTTTGTACTCCCAACTCTGTCCCAGTGTCTGCTTCCCAGAGAACACCACGTTTGATGTGATATCTTTTCCTAGAAGACATTATCCGAAAATATACCATGCTTCAACCCGCTATTCCACCCCTGTACACTCCTTTCCCTCTAGCAGTTGATCCTTGCCTCTAATTTTACAGAATCAAATAAAAAGTCCCACCACATTCTATCTTCAAAACTACAAATATTACCCATTCTCACAAGTTACTTTTCTGCAGCCTCACAAGTGGACATGTTCTGATGCTCTCCGTCTCCTTGGATACCAGTGCCTCCCTCTGTGTCCTCTCCTTTTGTTCAATATTGCCTCTCTAATAGTAACAATGTCTGTTCCCCTTTACTTCCATCCTTCTCTTTCAACTTCACAGCCAAAGTTCATTAAAATTAGTGTATTCTTGCTATCTCTATGTGTTTTAATGATCATTAGCTGGAGAAGGCAATGGCACCCCACTCCAGTACTCTTGTCTGGAAAATCCCATGGATGGAGGAGCCTGGTAGGCTGCAGTCCATGGGGTCACCAAGAGTCGGACATGACTGAATGACTTCACTTTCACTTTTCACTTTCATGTATTGGAGAAGGAAATGGCAACCCACTCCGGTGTTCTTGCCTGGAGAATCCCAGGGACAGGGGAGCCTGGTGGGCTGCTGTCTATGGGGTCACACAGAGTCGGACACGACAGAAGTGACTTAGCAGCAGCCAGTGTTAGCAAGGATTCTAACTTCAGCTAGGAAGTAAAGATTTGTTCAAATGTTATAGAAGCTGTTTAGTGGCTAAGTCATGTCCAACTCTATGTGACCCCCATGGGCTATAGACCACCAGGCTCCTTTGTCCATTGGATTTCCCAGGCAAGAATACTGGAGTGGGTTGCCATTTCCTTCTCCAGATCTTCCTGACCCAGGGATTGAACCTATCTCTCTTGAGTTTCCTGCGTTGGTAGGTAGATTCTTTACCACGTTAGCCACCTGGGAAACTCATTATAGAAGTAAGTACAAAAAAATATGTTTAACATAGACATATCATTAAACCCAGAATTCCACATGTAGGAACTGAAATTGATAATATGCACAAAAATCTCAACAGAAGAATGTTTGTGACAGCAGTATTGATATAGCCTAAAAGTATCTGGAACCCCAAAATGGCCAGAATAGGAAGTTAGCAAAGCAAATTTTGGTATAACCATGTGATGGAATTCTAGGCAGTTGTTAAAAAATATTTAACATGAAATTTAAAGTTATTCTCTTGAAAAGCAAAATACTTGTTATGAAATGACTGTGGTCAGAGTTCTCCAGAGAAACAGAACCAATATCTGAGAAGTCCTATGGTCTGCTATCTATGAGCTGGAGGCCCAGGAAAGCTGATAGTGTAGTTCAAAGGCCTGAGAGGGAGAGTCAGTGATAAAGTTTCCATCTAGAGTCTGGAGGTCCGAGAACCAGGACAGCTGACTGCAGAAAGAGATCGGTGGTTTAGCTGAAATGGTCAAGCTGAGAACACAACTTCCCTTCCTTTGCCTCCCTCAACAAATCGGGTGGGGCCCATCCGCATAGGGAAGGGCCATCTGCTGTACTCAGCCCACCCATGCAAATGCTAATTAATCTCTTCTGGAAACACTCTCATAGACACACATGGAAATAATGTTTAACCAGCTATCTGGGAATCCCTTGGCATAATCAGGTTAACACAGAGTTAACCATGACAAACTTCAACTTCCTGTTTCATCTAGTATGATTTTAATTTTTTTTTTTTTTAAAGAAACTAAAGAGTTTTCAAAATGAATGTGTGTGCATGCTAAGTTGCTTCAGTCGTGTCCAACTCTGCAACCTTATGGGCTATTGCCCACCAGACTCCTCTCTCTGTGGGCATTCTTCAGGTAAGAATGCTGGAGTGGGTTGCTGTGCCTCTCTCCAGGGGGCCTTCCCAAGCCAGGGATAGAACCCAGGTCTCTCTTGTTTCCTCCATTGTCAGGTGTCACCTAGGAAACCGTTCAAAATGAATACTTGGTATCCAGTCTAACAAGGCAGGAGATTTTCTCTATTGGTTTTCTATGTAAATCAAACAGTGCGACCTTTTTGATGAAACCTAAGTTTAAATAAATTTCCAAGCACTGAACTGTGTCCACTGAGCTTTGGGTTAGGGGTGAGAGGCCCAAGTCTAGTGAAGCACCTCTGGGTAGACTGGGCAGGCATATGGTCTAGATATTCTTGATTCGCTGCTTCCACAGATATCCTGCCTGTTCTCCATGAGTAAAGGAAGTTTCTAGTATTTTCCAAGTCTCTGTGTTAAGGACAGAGGAGGAGTGGAGAGGTGGGCTGGGACAACCAAGGAAATGAGGGTTATGTGAATAATCTGACCCAGAATATTGACAGATATCACCTCCTCTTTCCAGTTCCCTTCTCTTCCAATATTTCCATTCATTGACACTGACCTCAAGTACATATTGATCTAAGTACTTGACACTAACGCACATATGACCAACTGGCTTAACCTTCTGTAAAATTTCATTGGTCTATGTGTTATTAAGATTCACATGCTCTTTTACATTCAGGTCAGCTTCCTCAGTTTTCCTCTTGATGGCTTCAGGGACTCAGTTGCCTTTCCTTTCTTCTTCCTCTTCTCTTAAAAAGAAAACCAACTTTATATTTTCCCTGTATTATTATAATGGCAATACCTGTTCAGTGGAGAAAAATCAGAAAGTACAGAGAAGTATTTATAAACCTATTTTCATTTTGGTTATATATATTTTCCAAACTTTCACTCTGCATGGCTATCTTATGTTTGTGTATAAATGTATGTAGGTACAATGTCTATTGCATTGGGTAACTCAACGGTAAAGAATCTGCCTGACAGTGCAGGAAACAAAGGAGATGTGGGTTTGATCCCTGGGTTGGGAAGATCCCCTGGAGGAAGACATGGCAACCCATTCCAGTGTTCTTGCCTGGAGAGTCCCGTGAAAAGAGAAAACTGGTGGGCTACAGTCCATGGTATCGCAAAGAGTCGGACACGACTGAGTGATGACTGATGATGAATAATGATAGAAACAAACATACGTATACACACACAAATGGACACACACACACGCATGCACTATAAAATTGACCACAGTCTTATAACTAGCATTTTTTTTTTTTGCTTTTCAAGAGTAAATTTCATATTATATAATTTTTAAGCACTGCCTAGAGTTCCATCATATGGTTATACCACAGTTTGCTTTGTTAAGCTTCTATTTTTGACATTTTGGATTCTCAGATTTTTTTAGACTATATCAATACTGTTGTGACAAACATTCTTGTATGGAGTTTTGTGTGCATATTGTCAGTTTCAGTTCCTACATGTGGCAATGATATGCACAAGTTTGATATATTTTGTTGTATTTACTTCTACAAGGCTTGAACAAATTTTTTTACTCCCTAGCTGAACTTTAAGAGAATCTTTACTAACACTGGCTGCTGCTGCTGCTGCTAAGTCGCTTCAGTCGTGTCCGACTCTGTGCGACCCCATAGACGGCAGCCCAACAGGCTCTGCCATCCCTGGGATTCTCCAGGCAAGAACACTGGAGTGGGTCGCCATTTCCTTCTCCAACACTGGCTAATTATCATTAAAAAGTACCCTATCTGATAAGTCCCCAGTGGTATCTCTTTTCTTCATTAAAGCTCTGGCCACCCACTCTATATTCAGAGATCAGATTCTCACAGAGAGCTGCAGAGGAGAAGGCAGCCAAACTTTATTGCATACCCACACCTTGCAGGGCACTGTGCTAAGTTCTAAGAAAGCTTATATTAATGCAGCACAGTTCCAGTTACCTTCCTCTAGAGTCTAATGAGACTGGAGGCAGGGCTGTAGAGAGACCAATAAACTCATCATCATCACCACATAGTGAGTTAAGTATAATAGTGTGAAGATGCTACAGGAGCACTCAGTTGGGAAGTGAGGTCAGCCGTGTTAGGTCTGAGTCTCAATTCAGTGTCTGTGTGTGTGTGTGCGTGTGCTTGGTCGCATCTGACTCTTTGTGACCCCATGGATTGTAGCCCACCAGGCTCTTTATCCACGAGATTCTCCAGGCAAGAATACAGGAGTGGGTTGCCATTTCTTCCTCCAGGGGAATCTTCCTGACCCAGGGATCGAACCCATATCTCCTGCAATGGCAGGCAGATTCTTTATCACTGAGCCACTTGGGAAGCCCAGTTAAGTGTCTGAGTGAAGACAAATCAAGATTAGGAATTAACCAGGCATAAACATGGGTTATCAGACAAAAATAACAGTCAGTGCCAAGACAGGGAGTGTCACATATACAGTGGCCTTGTCGGGAGCAGCCAGCAATCTGGCATGAATGGGGCAGTGTGTGTGCCTTTAGGGCACTGCAGTGGATGAGGTTAGAAACAGCATGGCTGTCTGAGCTTAGGATTCTTTTCTTGTGGACGTTAGGAAACAGTGCAATGTATTAAGCAGAGAGTCCAGGATTAACCTGTATTTTGGAGAAGTCACTGGAGGCAGTGTGGAAGGTCAGGAGAGGCTAGTGGAAGTAAGGAGGCTGGCTTGGAAGCTGGCAGAGTCCATGCCAGGGAGAGCAGCAGGAGCTCACACAGGAGGAATGTGGATGGAGAGGAGGGAAAATTTTAAAACATAATACCATGTGATAGTAATAGCATTGGGGCTATTTGGCTATTGTGTATGAGATGGACCGTTCTTCCTTGGGTCAAATAGCTGTATAATGGGGCCATTTTAGCTGTAGAAGCCCTTTGCTTCCACATTTTCCAATGCTTTCCTTTGTCTGTGGGCTGCTCCCACACAATGACTACATTGTGCTGTTCTGTCACATACTGCAAGAAAAACAACTTCTGTGGAGTTGGAAGAGGGAAGAGAAAGGTGAGTGTGATGCTCAAGGAGAGGGAGGGTTTGATCCCTGGTTGGGGAAATAGGATCACTCATGCTGTGGAGCAATTAGCCTATGCTCCACCATTAAGGAGCCTGTCTCCCTCTGGAGCCCTTGGAGCAGCCAAATAAATAAATACTAAAAAACAAAACCAGAAAAGATTGTGTTACTATATATTGAAAAAAAAAGTAAGATTAGGCTGGAGTTAGAGTAGCAAATAGATGCTGTAATAAACAGAGGTGATGATTATGTTTATCACCTTGATTGTTATGACGGTTTATGCATCTCTGCAAACTCATCAAATTATATATGTTAATTATGTCCAATTTTTTGGATATCAATTATAATCTCGATAAAGCTGTTTTTAATAAAAACAAACCGCAGAGGATTTGGATAAGGTGAACAAAGATTTGTTTACTAAGTCGGAAATACCAAATCAGGAGCTAACTCTGAATGAATAAAGTGGGAAACTTAGGACAATAAAACGTAACAAATGTGGGAACCTTGTGATAAAAAGTCAGGTATGGTCTGAAAATATCAGGAGAGTCAACAAAATTTGGTCACAAATAAGAAACCTCAAGACCAAAGCTTAGGAGTGGCTGTTACCTCCGTTACACCTGGTACAAGTGTAGGTGTGACATCCCCACAAACTGTGAAAAAGCATCATGGCTGGAGTAGTCAGGAGCAATATCCTAAAAGACCACAAGGTGGTAATGTCATTTCACAAGTCTGTCTTTTGGCTTGGTTGCTTCCTTTTTTTCTGTTTGTATTTATGCCTTCATGTCTCTGAGTTCCAGTCCTTTTCATCTTTTGGTCATTTTCTGACTTTTGTATCCTCCCCTTAAAATTGTTTCCTGCCTTTTGTTATCTCCCTAACTGACCATCATCAGAAGCAATGCAATTTTCCCATTATTCATTGAATAGAATCTTGTTTTGTCCTTAAACAAAATTTGTTATAAAAAACCTGAAACTTCTATGAAAATGCACAGAATAGTATAATGAATCCCTATGTACCTATCATATAGCTGCAAAGTTATCAGTTCATAGCCAATCTTATTTTACCTATATCCCCACCCACACTCCCACTTGCCAAGTTACTTTGAAGCAAGCTCTAGTCTCATACCAGATTCTTGCGTTAAGTATGTCTGTATCTGTCTCTCAAACCTGAGGACACTTAACCAAAACCACAGTGCCAATATCACTCCCCAAATGTTAGTAATTCCTTAATATTACAAAATCCAGTTAATGCTCGCATTTCCAATGCTCCCATGCCAATTATAAAATATAACTTTATAATTTGTCTGTTGGAATCAGTATCCAAATAAATCGCACATTGTCATGGCTGCTTTTCTCTTCATGCTTTCTCACTGTATGGATTCCTGCTTTATTTCTCTCTTTCTTTTTCAACTCATGATTTGTTTCTTGGGGGAACTAAACTTATTTTTCCTATACCTTCTTATAGTCTAGACTTTTGTGATCACTTTCAATCTTTAAAATGAGTAGTAGAGCATTATGTAATTTTCTACTAAAATTTAAGATGAAGCTAACCACTTGCTTTCTTTGTTCCTGCTACTGAGCATCTATCTGAACGCTGTTGAAAAAAATTACACACAAAAATTACTAATGTGTAATTGGTGGAGCTAGTATACAACCTCAGGTGAATTATCAGTACAGATCAGGTCATCTCTTTTTTTGCCTCTAACAAGTTTTCTTTGCATTTCAAGCCTTTATCATCATCCTTAAAATCTAAGGTGGATTCTTTCCATCTTCTGCCTTGTTCTTCACCATTTTTCTGTTATCATAAATTGATTCTCTTTGTCTTTGCTTTCCAATCTCACTATCCTGAAATAGTTTCTTGCCTAATTCCTAGCAAGGACCCCCTCATGGTACTGAGTATGTTTTGTCCTACGCAAAGATCCCCCACTCAAGGGGAAAGGTTGTTAGGCCTGCCAGTCCATGTGCTCTGGTGCAAATGTTAAACACTTTTTTATCTGTTTATTTTTGGCTGGGCTGAGTCTCTGTTGCTGAGCTTGTGGTGATCGGGGGCCACTCTGCTTTACGGTGGCTTCTCCTGTCGTGGAGCATGGGCTGTAAGGATGCAGGCTCCAGTAGTCGTGGTGTACCGCGTAGTTACTTTGTAGCATACGGGATCCTCCCCGACCAGGGATGGAACCCATGGATATCCTTCTTCATGTTTACGGCTTGAATGCCACTCCTCTGGGGAAGCTTTCTTCAATCTTCTAGCCTAAGTTGGCTTTTCCATTCTGCACGCTGGATCACCATTCTGTTCTTAACTTTGTAATAGATTTTGACATGTTTTTCTTGGACTTTAAGCCCCAGGTGGAGGTGGGGCAGAAATACTGTCTTCACCATCCATGTGACTCATGCATCCAATATGACTCTAGGACCTACTTCAGAGCTTCACTCAGGGTGAAAGGGAAAACAGTAAGTACAGCCTGGGCTCTGGGACCAAGTCTGACTCATGATCTAACCACTCTCTATTTGAGTGACTTTGGACACATTACAGGCACTCCCGGTGCCTCAGTCTCCGACAAAATCATTGTCAAGATTGGTAGAAATAATGCATATAAATTGCTTCACACGGTGCATGGTTACCATACATGCTCAGTACTGCTAGGTATACCATATGTTTATAAAATGAATGACTTTAGCATAACCTGTATGATCCCCATTTAAATGATTACAGTGTAAGTTTGCAGCCCCCCAGGGAAAAGGAAAAGATCACTAGCCACTGGTTTAGGGGATTCAAAGGGAACAACTCCATAAAGTGTAATTAAGGGAATCTGGGACTACTTTGATAGGACACATACTGTTTTATACCTCCATCTGGGTCTAACCTGTACCCTTTAGTGGGAAACGAAGTCTCCGTGGTACTTTATCTAGGGTGTTCTCAGACCTGTTATGAACTGAGCCATAGTTTGTTTTGAGGAATAAGGGAGGTAGAGGATCTGAGGGAACCATTAATAAGCCCAGCTGCCATTTCACACGCAAGGAGGAGCAGGTTCACAGCACACGCCTCTCAGGGAGAGGAGGGAAAATGTCACGGATTGTACTGGGAAGGTGTCGGAACATTTTGTGCAAATGTGGATATTTGGATGAAATGCCTTTAAGGCCCCAAGATAGCACCATGGGCTGCAAATACACGAGGAAGAAAGAAGACGAAGAGGAGTGTGCTTCTCCATGGCAAACATACAGGCTGTATGCAACTTGGATGGTGCAGGGGTCAGTGAGATAAAAGTGGTAACCAATGAGCTTAAAAACAAACAACAGCATCACAGAGAAGCTACGACTTCTGGAAGCTAATTCACTCTGGATTGGACTTTCATTCTGCTGAGGCTCCTGTTGCTTCTGGAGTGATTGAACGAGACTGAGTTAATGAATTCTGTTTTACAGCCTTGAGGAGGTCTGATACACTTGTAAAAACCTCTGGTACTAATGCAAAGCAGAACTCCTATGGATATTCTAAATATTAATTGGATGTGTTCCATTAGTATGGAGAGTTTCAGGGTGTGTGTTTTCATAGGTTGATTAGGAGATGACTTATGCTGTCATGTGAGGGAAACGGCTGTCAGCATCTCCCCCAGATCTTAGAAAGCTCCTATTAATCACTTGCGTTGATGGTACCCACTGGTGTTCAGTCTGGAAGGATCTGCAAAAGGTTAATCTTTTATAGTTTCTTGGGATTTGGAGGGCAACATTCCGAAAACCTAGTTTTAATTTTGATAAATGAATTTAGCAAGTCGTTAATCCCCGAAAAGGACTGAGATTTACAAGTCAGTCAAGAGCTGATGCTGGCGATTTATCATACATGTGGGATGCTCCAATCACAAAATAAGCCCTTTGACACATTGACTGAGAAGTGATCGAATGCCACAGATGGAGATAAATTTATGACCAGGATGTGCCCCTTCTCTCTGAAGAGCCATATTTGTTCCTCCCTTCATCAAGAGATGTTTGTCGGCAAACTCACCTGTGCACTGGCCACGCCTCTGTTTTGACCTCTCCCAATGCTTGGTGTATTACTTAAAATAACAAAGGATGGGGGGAGGGGAAGTTTCACTCAATCTTGCCATCAGTCATATTCCTTCTCCTGAACAATTTATCCTGTGAACACAATGACTTTTGTAACTGGCCAAGTTTTCTGTATCCCTTTGACTTAAAGGATATGTAAGGATGAAATTTTACCCTTCCTGGAAACAGCAGATGAAGATACAGTATGGATTGCAGTGTGCTTCTCCCCTAAAGGTTGTTCTTTTTGCATTTTGGCTTTCCTGTCTCTCAGCTATTTTTTCAAAAATCGTATTGTGTATATTTGTGGTAGGTTAGAGGAGGAAGGGCATGTGACTTTTTTTTCTGGTTATAATAAATTGTTTTTTCCAAATTAAAGCATTTCTGAGAGCATGCATTTCATTTTAGTTTCTAGAGTTATTTTTGCCACAAAACAAATACTTGCTCAAATGAATTGTTCTCTTTATCATTCTTACTGGGCTTCCCTGGAAGCTCAGCAGGTAAAGAATCCACCTGCAACGCAGGACACCCCAGTTTGATTCCTGGGTCAGAAAGATCCCCTGGAGAAGGGATAGGCTACCCACTCCAGTATTCTTGGGTTTCTCTGGTGGCTCAGATGGTAAAGAATCCACCTGCAGTGCGGGAGACCTGGGTTTGATCCCTGGGTTGGAAAGATCCCCTGAAGGAGGGCTTGACAACCCACTCCAGTATTCTTGCCTGGAGAATCCCCATGGATAAAGGAGTCTGGCAGGCTACAGTCCATAGGGTCCCAAAGAGTTGGACATGACACTAAGCACATCATTATTACTGCCCCCTAAAATCATTCTTCTAAACTGCAGATCTCATCAGTCTAGCATTTTTGCTCCTAAAAACCCTCACTTTTCATGGTTTCTAACTGTTGCTAAGATAAGGACCACATTCCATAATTGGTTTAAAATGTCTTAAGTGATTTAACTTTTTTCTTTCATTTTATCCCACTCAATGCCACCTGTCATTCTATGCTTCAGACATCTTAAACAACTTGCGGTTTCCAGCTGTAATTAACGTCCCCAGTCAGTTGAATTTGTATTAAACAAAAGAGAGATTATCCCAGGAGGGCCTGGCTCAATTGGGTATGCTCTTAAAAGAAGTTAGATTTGAAGCATGAGAGAGATATCTCCTGCTGGCTTTGAAAAGTAAGCTGCAAGTTATAGAAATGCCGTGTAGCTAGGACCAGAGGGCAGCGTCTAGAAGCTGAGAATGACCGTGAGCCAGCACTTAGCAAGAAACTGAGAGCTCAGTGCTATAACCACAGCAGCTGAGTTCTGCCAACAATCTGAATGTGCAGGGAAGAGGACTCAGTCACAGCTGAAAGCACAGCTCTTGCCACACTTTGCTTTTTTGCCCTGGCAAGACTCTGAGCAGAGGAGTTGGCCTGTGACTAAGTTCTTGACCCAAAACTGTGAAATAATAAACTTGTTTTAAGCTTCTGTGGGGTTTTTCTTTTTGTAATTTATTATATAGTATTAGGAAACCAAAACTAATACAGAAGTAGAGAGAAAGGATGGAAGGAGGGAGGGAGGGATGGATGGATATCTGGTCATAATTTCCACTAAAGACATACTTAGCTACAATTCGTAAACTTTGGGAAGGCTAATAAAAAAGAACTTCATGAAGTCATGTGTGGTTTTTAAATCTCTAGATTATATTTCATGGATGCTTTACCAAATTTACTAAAGTATAAGCCAGCGTCACCTTTATTTTGGCTTATTTCCTTTAAAGTTGAGAGACATGAAAATCTTAGGATTTTAAGAGTTTACTGATCTCTTTCTATTTTGACTAGCTTTTTTAGATTTTTACTTTCCTATTAGACCTTTTGGGCTTCCCTGGTAGCTCAGATGGTAAAAGAATCCACCTGCAACGCGGGAGACCTGGGTTCAATCCCTGGGTTGGGAAGATCTCCTGGAGGAGGGAGGGCACGGCAACCCACTCCAATATTCTTGCCTGGAGAATTCCCACGGACACTGGAGCCAGGTGGGCTGCAGTCCATAGGGTTGCAAAGAGTCGGACAGGACTGAGCGACTAAGCACAGCACACATTAGGCTTTTTAGCATTCTGCATTTGACCTAAAATCTTTAATTTGCATGTTGTATCATATATAAAACAGTATGTGTCCAGTTTTATAAATATAAAGAAATATTCATATATCAGTTCAGTTGCTCAGTCATGTTTGACTCTTTGTGACCCCATGGACTGCAGCATGTCAGGCTTTCCTGTCCATCACCAACTCCTAGAGCTTGCTCAAACTCATGCCTACTGAGTTGGTGATGCCATCCAACCATCTCATCCTCTGTTGTCCCTTTCTCCTCCTTCCTTCAAGTTTTCCCAGAATCAGGGTCTTTTCCAATGAGTCAGTTCTTTGTATCAGGAGGCCAAAGTATTGGAATACATATATTCGTATATATCACCCAATAAAAAAAAATAGATCATTACCATGACATCTGTGGCTTTTGATATGCTCATTCCAAAATTCATCTTCATCTCTCCACTCCATATACTTTTTTAAAACATAAATTTCCCCACAAGGAGAACTTTGTTTATGACACTATTTTCCTCCCCAAAGATCAAAGCCACCAAATGAAGTGAGCATAACCTCAACAGTTTTTGTCTCTATAATAAAACAAAAGATAGAGCTTAGATCTGGATCACTTGGGCCATTCCTTTTATCTCCTCCCACTTCAAAAATCTTGCATTTGTGAATATCCAGCATTCTTTTATTTTTTAAAGTTTTTGTTTTGATGGGGGCCATTTTTAGTCTTTATTGAATTTGTTACAATATTGTTTATGTTTTGGTTTTTTGGCTCCGAGGCATGTGGGATCTTAGCTCCCAGACCAGGGGTGGAACATGTCCCCCCTGTATTGGAAGGTGAAGTCTTAACCACTGGACAGCCAGAAAGTCCCCTAGCATTCTTTTAGATCTGCATTAGGCTCAACACATTTAAGCCTTAGCACAATCTTCTTTGTAGTTTTAGCCTTTTTCCAGAAAAACAGCTTAGTTTGCTTACCATAGCCACTCTGATTCCTGTTATAAGGCTGCTCTCCCCAGGCATACAGAGGATCTTTGCCCTTCTTGTACTGTGTCATTTTGTGAGATTGGTGTTTCCACACTTCTTACAGAAAGTCCAGTGGATTTCAAAAATGTTCACCATGTTCACAAGAGAGCTATTGGCATAGAAAGAAAAACATTTCATAAATTTTATATGTTTAATATTGGAAGGACTGAAGCTAAAGCTGAAACTCCAATACTTTGGCCACCTGATGTAAAGAGCTGACTCATTGGAAAAGATCCTTGTTCTGGGAAAGACTGAAGGCAGGAGGAGAAGGAGGCAACGGAAGATGAGATGGCTGGATGATATCACCAACTCAATGGACATGAGTTTGGGCAAAACTCCGGGAGATGGTGAAGGACAGGGAAGTCTGGTGTGCTGCAGTCCATGTAGTTGCAAAGAGTCGGACATGACTTGGCAACTGAACAATAACAGTAATATTTTGCTTATCCTTTTAGTATCCTTTATATTATATATAATATATAAAATATATATTTATTTAACATCTGTTTTAAATCTTTTCTGCAAATGGTTTTATTATACATCTTTTTTGCCTTCACTAATTTAAAGATATTTAAAGATATTCTCTTTACTTTTTCCTAAAAGTTTTAAAGTTTTGTTGTTAACATTTAAATTATTTTCTATATGCTTACCAATTTTCCTTGTACCATTAAATGAATGACCCATCCTTTCCCCTGTGATCTATAAGGTCAGATCTGAAATAAATTAGGTTTTCATAAATACCTGATTTCTATTCTATTCTATTGATTTGTTTTTCTATTTCCACAACGGTGCCATACTCTCTTAATTATTATAATTTCTTTTCAAACTTTTCCTATGTGTTAAAGCACCTGGTTCTTCCTTTTCAGGAGTCTCTGGGCTATTCTTACCTGTTGACATTTACATATGATTTTCTCCCAACATTTTATTATGAAAGTTCCAAAAATGAAAAGAAGTTGAAAGAGCTTTGTAGCAAACAAACACTCATAAACACACTGCTTCAGTTCAGTTCAGTTCAGTTCAGTCACTCAGTCGTGTCCAACTCTTTGTGACCCCAGCGACTACAGCACACCAGGCCTCCATGTCCGTCAGCAACTCCTGGAGCCTACTCAAACTCATGTCCATTGAGTTGGTGATGCCATCCAACCATCTCATCCTCTGTCATCCCCTTCTCCTCCCACCTTCAGCCTTTCCCAGCATCAAGGTCTTTTCCAACGAGTCAGTTCTTTGCATCAGGTAGCCAAAGTATTGTATTTTCAGCTTCCACATCAGTCCTTCCAATGAATACTCAGGACTGATTTCCTTTAGGATGACTGGCTGGATCTCCTTGCAGCTTAAGGGACTATACACTGCTTAGATTCTATAATAAATTTTTGCTATATTGCTTTGTTAAATAACTGTTTATCTCTCTATCTACCCATCAATCTACATATGAGTAAAAATTAGCTTTTAATGTTCCATAAAACCTATTGAACTATGATTAGAATGAAATTGAATATACAGAATAAGCTAAGGATAACTGATATGGTTACAGTATATTTATGTTCATGTATCCCATGAACATGGTATAGCTCTCATAAGTCATCTTTCATGTAAAATATTATATTTTTCTTGGAGATTGTGCAAAGATTTTGTTAAATTTATTTATACAACTTTTTTTAATTGTTGATTTTTAAGTGATATCTTTTAAAGTTATATATTGTAAATGTTTATTCCTGGTGTGTAAAAGTACAATTGACTTTTTAATATGGATTTAAAAACTAATAATCCTATATCCAGCTACCTTGTTAAAAATCTCTTAATATTTCTAGCAGTTTAGCTATATATATCTATCTATATATATATGCACATATATATATATATGCACACATATATATATTTGGTTTTCTATGTATATAAGTGTTGGGCTTCCCAAGTGGCTCAGGGTAAAAGATCTCCTCACTGCACCTGGGTTCGGAAGATCCCCTGGAGAAGGAAATGGCAACCTACTCAGTATTCTTGCCTGGAGAAGTCCATGGACAGAGGAGCCTGGCAGGTTATAGCCCATGGGGTTGCGAAAGAGTCAGACACAACTTAGCAACAAAACAACAACAGCAACAACAAATGTATATAAGCATATACTGGCTGTTGATTTTCCCTGTTCAGTTCTCATGTTTTTTACATCTTTTCTCTTTATTGTTTTACTGGTTCAAACATCCTGTGTAATGTGAATAGAACTGGTGCTATCAGGGATTTTGCCTTTTTTCTAATTTTAAAGTTAATGCTTTACAGTTTTCATTATTGTCTTGATGTTTGCTGTGGGTTTTACTTGGGGGTGGGATAACTGTTTTTGTTTGTTAGCAAATTTGAAATTTGTTTATTAAAAAAAACTTTATGGAGGATGTGAATCTTTTAAATTAATTTATTTTTGCTTGTTCTGGTCTTTGTTGTTGCATGGGAACTTTTCTTTAGTTGGACAAGCAGGGGCTACTTTCCGCTGTGGTGTGAGTTTCTTGTTGTGGTGGCTTCTCTTTAGTTGTGGACCAGTTTGAAGACACGGGCTCAGTAATTGTGGCATATGGCCCTAGTTGCCCTGTGGCACGAGGAATTTTCCCAGATCAGGGATTGAACCCATGTCCCTTACATTGTCAGGTAGATTCTTAACCACTAGACCATGAGGGAAGTCTTGAAATTTATTTCTGAAACAAATTATGGCTTTACATGCAGTTCTGAATGTCTTGGGATTTGAAGCAATGATTTGAACCTGTAAGAATTACTTTTTAATGAGGATAAAAAGTCTCAAGGGAAGATCTCTCTCATACTTTTATTTTTAACCACTCCATAAGCACCCACTCCCCACTGCCATCTTTGCCCTAAGCTTAATATTGCATGAACAGTCAATAAACATCCATTGAATAATGCCAAGGGTTTATATGCTTCTAGTCCTGGGATTTGATGGTTCATTTTGCATGAAAAGCTTTTGCCAATTTGCATTATCTTTGTTCATTTTAAGCTGATATGCTTGTTGCTTGAGTCAAAACTGTAGTTGTTCTTTTGTTTGTCTTTATCTCACACAGACCAAAAATAAAAATAGAAAAGGGAGGCGGGAAATTTTTAGTTCTCTTAGCAATTCAGAATTGCTGTTTTTTTTAAAAAAATAATTTATGTTTAATATTTATTTTTATTTATTTATCTCGGCTGTGCCAAGTCTTAGTTGCAGCACATGGGATCTAGCTCCCCGATTCAGTATCAAACCCAGGCCCCCTGCATTGGAAGGCGAAGTCTTAACCAGGGAAGTCCCTACTATTTATGTAAAACAAGACAATCAAACTGTCGATCTTCAGAATAGTTGATACATCTAAATTTTTGCTTTCCCTTTACTACTTAAGTTTTCTCCTTTTCCTCTTATTTTGTCCCTCTGTTCTTTTCCTATTATAATAGAAATAATCAGTTTATATTTTTAGATTTTGTCTTTGGCCGATAAATCTCTTTGGTATTCTTAGGATTATAGTCTTGTATTGTTTAATACTCTCAGAATCTCTATGTGCTATGAAGTTTAGTTTTGTGTCTGGTTGAGGAAACACTGGCTGTTTGTTTACTCTTCTGTTTGCACTGGTTGAATGTTATCTTGCACAGATAACTGCTTTTGATTCAAAGAGGCAACATGATTTCAGACCTAATTACTACAGAAGTAATTGCTCCTTGGCAAATGGGACCTGCCAGTCTGCCCAGACTTCAAATGTCAAAGAGCCAACTGAATACAGGGCATGTTCAGATCTTCTATTGGAAATCCATTGCCCTTCTCAGTTTTGCAGTCTAAAAGACTAAGATTTAAGCTGCCCAAATGTAAAAGGGGACTCTGTAAATGGCTGTTTCATCTGAGGACTCAAGACAATTAGAAGTACTGCCTGCCAAGGAGGGGGGTGCAGGGTCACTTAAACACATTTTGGACTGTTGAGAGTCCCTTGGACAGCAAGGAGATCAAACCAATCAATCCTAAAGGAAGTCAACCCTGATTATTCATTGGAAGGACTGATGCTGAAGCTGAGGCTTCAATATTTTGGCCGCCTGAGGCGAAGGGCTGAGTCATTGGCAAAGACCCTGATGCTGAGAAAGATTGCAGGCAGGAGGGGAAGGGGGCAACAGAGGATGAGATGGTTGGATGGCATCACTGACTGAATAGACATGAGTTTGAGCAAACTCCGGGAGGTGTTAAGAACAGGGAAGCTTGAGTTCTGCAATCCATGGGGTCGCAAAGAGTCGGACATGACTTGGCAACTGAATAACAACAATAGACTGATTTTGCAGATCATCTACCTTGGGTTATGGAAGAAGCTGGAGAGACTGAGAGGAGCTGGTTATAGAGATAAGAGGATTTTTAGAGGGGGTTTTTCATATGCTGCCCATCCTCTTTCCTCATGCAGATGAAGTAGAGGGAAGGCTTCTTTGCTTTATGTCAAGCAAAATGCACTTCAAAGGAATACATTATTTTCCTGTTGCTGGAGAAACATGGTTGACTGATGTCTGATACGTGCTTGAAGCACCTAAAAGCAAGATTCTTTCGTTCGATGTGCCTGCTTTGATGGTGGGACAGCGAATGACACAGGAGTCTTCAGTGGATAAGATGTGGGCCATGTGTGAGAAAGAAAGCTGGCCTTGAACTGCCTTGAATCCTGCCCAAGCTCTGAGGGGCAGGGAGAGCAAGAGAGCTCATCAGGAAAGGCTGTAATCATTTACAGTATCCAAGGCATGGAAAAACTTAAGTGTCCATTGGTGGACGCATGGATAAAGAATCTGTGGCTTAAATATACAATGGGATATTATTTAGTCATGGAAAGGAGGAAAATCTGCATTTGTGACAGTTTGGATGGACCTTGAGGGTATTCAGTTCAGTTCAGTTCAGTTCAGTTCAGTTGCTCAGTCGTGTCCGACTCTTTGCGACCCCATGAATCGCAGCACGCCAGGCCTCCCTGTCCATCACCATCTCCCAGAGCTCACTCAGACTCATGTCCATCGAGTCGGTGATGCCATCCAGCCATCTCATCCTCGGTTGTCCCCTTCTCCTCCTGCCTCCAATCCCTCCCAGCATCAGAGTCTTTTCCAATGAGTCAACCCTTCTCATGAGGTGGCCAAAGTACTGGAGCTTCAGCTTTAGCATCATTCCTTCCAAAGAAATCCCAGGGCTGATCTCCTTCAGAATGGACTGGGTGGATCTCCTTGCAGTCCAAGGGACTCTCAAGAGTCTTCTCCAACACCACAGTTCAAACGTATCAATTCTTTGGCACTCAGCCTTCTTCACAGTCCAACTCTCATATTCATACATGACCACAGGAAAAACCATAGCCTTAACTAGACGGCACTTAGTCGGCGAAGTAATGTCTCTGCTTTTGAATATACTGTCTAGGTTGGTCATAAGTTTTCTTCCAAGGGGTAAGCGTCTTTTAATTTCATGGCTGCAATCACCATCTGCAGTGATTTTGGAGCCCCCCAAAATAAAGTCTGACACTGTTTCTACTGTTTCCCCATCTATTTGCCATGAAGTGATGGGACCGGATGCCATGATCTTCTTTTTCTGAATGTTGAGCTTGAAGCCAACTTTTTCACTCTCCTCTTTCACTTTCATCAAGAGGCTTTTTACCTTGGACATAAGCCAGACAGAAAAGATAAATATTGTACGCTCTGGCTTGTATGGGGGATCTAAACAAACAAACAAGAAAAAAAAAAAACTTTCTTAGAAAAAGAGAACAGTTTTGCAGTTAGCAGAGGCAGGGCTGGGTAAAGGAATTGGATGAAGGTCAAAAGACACAAACTTCCAGTTAAAAGGTAAACCAGTTCTGTGGCTATAATGTATTGTACAACACGACAACTATACTTAACACTGCTTTATGAATGTGTTGGTTGCTCAGTCATGTCTGACTCTTTGCAACCCCATGGACTGGAACTCACCAGGCTCCTCTGTCCATGGGATTCTCCAAGCAAGAATACTGAGGTGAGTAGCCATTTCTCCTCCAGGGTATCTTCCCGACCCAGGGATTGAACCCAGGTCTCACACATTACAGGCAGATTCTTTACCACCTGAGTCACCAGGCAAGCCTCAACATTGCTTTATGGTATATTTGAAAGTTGTTAAGAGAATAGATCCTAAGACTTCTCATCACGAGGAAAAAACATATTCATTTTTGGGCATATATATGAGACAATAGGAGAAGGCAATGGCAACCGACTCCAGTACTCTTGCCTGGAAAATCCCATGGACAGAGGAGCCTGGTAGGCTGCAGTCCATGAGGTAGTGAAGAGTCGGACAAGACTGAGCGACTTCACTTTCACTTTTCACTTTCATGAATTGGAGAAGGAAATGGCAACCCACTCCATTGTTCTTGCCTGGAGAATCCCAGGGACTGGGGAGCCTGTTGGGCTGCCGTCTATGGGGTCGCACAGAGTTGGACATGACTGAAGCGACTTAGCAGCAGCAGATGATAAGATGATAAATGTTAAATCAACCTATTATGGTAATCGATCAAAACAAAAACAAAAGATCGTCAGCTAAAAAAAGAAAGGCTTTAATTGTGCAGAAGAAGTCGGGAACTGATGGAGGACCTGTGAGCCATGAGCCGGAACGAATCTGTTCTAGTTCTGCAGGTGAGAGTCCTCAGTGATGGCAGGAGCTCCACAGACCCTTCATGCTTTCCACAGCAGCCAGTAGAGGGAGCCAGTGGCAGGTGATATGGTTTTAGTCAGGCAAGACTTTCTAGAGTCCTTGCTTCTCCCTCCTCTCTTCTGACCCCAGGTCCACCTGTAGTCTTGCCTGGGGCAGAGGAAGCTGAATGAGTGAGATGGAGGAAGGGGAGAAACAAGAGAGGATATTGAGAAAAGTTTAAATGTGCAGACCTCATTTGGGAGCACCAGTACAAGTTGGGGAGGAGTAACATTCTAGCTTTGAATTATGCACTTTTGACTTAACTTTTTTATTTTTTGATGTGGACATCTTTAAAGTCTTTACTGAACTTGTTACAATATTGCTTCTGTATTCTATTTTGGGTTTTTGGTCCTGAGGCATGTGGAATCTCAGCTTCCCAACCAGGAATCAAACCCGAACCCAGTGCATTGGAAGACTGTCTTAACCACTGTACCACCTAGGAAGTCCCCTTGACTTAACTTATAATTAAAAGATGAGACTCTTTCAGACAAAATGGTTTCCTTATCTGAGGATGCCTGGAAGAATGAATTTCATCTTCCCAGAATTTCTTTCAGGAGCAGATGTAGCATTAACCTGATGGAATGAACCAAACTCGAAGGTGGTGGTGAAGAAAACAGTGGTTTTATTAACTGGAGTCCTACTAGTTTTACATGTTCACATTTTAAGAGAGGACGCTTTATTTATTTTTCCTCCAGGCAGTTCAATGACTCTTTAATCTAAAAATCATTGGTTCTCAGGGAACACACTCACCATGGTACTTTGCTCTCCATCCACTAGGAGGCACCAATAAACCTGGAGGTAGGATCAGAGGATGTCTGAACTGAAAATCACCCAACTGATTACTTCCCTGGCCAGCAGCCTGAGTTAAAAGTTTCTCCCACAGGTAGACCTTAGACTTCTCAAAATGGTTCCCGATCATCTGGAAAGATTTTTTGAAATTACAGATTCTTATGTTCCATCACAGATCCACTGACTCAGAATCTCTGGAGGCATTTTGAAGAGTATTACAAATCTTTTAAGTGACTGTGGTCTGTTGGGTTATAAGGTTTGGCATTTGGGAGGATGGGTGAGAATGCTGCAATCTGCAATGAATTTATTGCTCTAAAAAAAAAAAAACAACGTACAAGTATTCTGGTGAAAGGAGTGAAGCTTCAAGGGTTTCTGTTATGTATTCTTTTTAAAAACCTTTAAACACAAAGATTGCTAATTGCAACTAGATAAATGTCAGGGTATTTATTGGGCTGGTCTTTCCCCACTATATTGGAACATTACTTCTATTATAGTGGCTTCTTAGCCATCTGGTAATTCTGTTGATGGGAGCAAAAATGGAAAACAGAGGGCACTATTAGCCCATAACTGCAAAACATAACAGTTGTCTGATTTTCCACCCATCTTGCCAGAACTAGGCCAATGACAATATTGTTTCTAACCCACATGTCTCCCTCAGGCCAATTTGGAAATGCATCTCTTGTGGCAGAACAAACCTGTCACTGATGGAAAAGAATCAGTAGGTTAAAAAATAAAGATCAGGTCCAGGAGTTTTGCCAGCATCAAGAATGTGCTTCATCAGTAGAACAGGGTATGGGATAATGATCATTTTAATTTTCTTTGTCTTTTGCTTTGGAACTCTTTGCCATTGTTGAATAAGGACCAAATGCAATGCACTGTGTTATTAGTGTTCTCTTAGCCAGCGTATTAATTATTTTTCCTGACAAATGTCTGAGAGGAGGGGTGTTGTAGCCTGATTTACGGCTACTTCACTTTGCAAGTCATATGTTCAGGATAGCACAAATAGAAGAATGTTTTAAGTGCCAAAAATATGAAATGTTAAACTTTATTCTGAGGGATTTTATTTTTGTTCTCGATTTAGAAGCATTAGTATATTTTCTTGACAACTGAACAGCGAGGGAGATGTTTTGGCTGGTGTAAATACCTATAGGCCGAAGAAGAATGCATTAATTTGTTCACTGAGTTTTGAGCACATTGTTGAGTTGGGAAATTTCAGAAAAGGCACCTTCTTTATCTAATCAAGCATTGGAGGATGGTGAGACTGGGGAATGGCATTTTACTGTTCTTGGGTCAAAGAGAAGGAGCACTTTGTCTGAGAGATGAGGGAAAGAAGGTGATAATTATTCTCAAATGGATGAAGAGTTTTCATAGGGAAGAATTCTGTGATGCTCCAGGGGGCAGAATTAGAGCCCACTCCTTCAATCCCCATATCTGGTTGGTTGGAAAGTACTGATGATGATTTTATTTTATCTCTGAATTCTGTTGGTTCATCTCTCTCCTCACTTGTAGACCTTGGTTTAGACATATTTACTATTTCAGGAGAAAGGAACAGAGAGAGGGTGGGAGAGAGAAAGAGGAGGAAACAAACCATGTACAGGTCTCCTCTCTGCTTACGTTTTCTCCTTTCTCAGATTGCTCTTCTGCCCATGGAATTCTCCAGGCAAGAATACTGGAGTGGGTAGCTAGTCCCTTCTCCAGGGGATTTTCCTGGACCCAGGGATCGAACCCGGGTCTCCTGCATTGCCAGCAGATTCGTTACCATTTCAGCCATCAAGGAAGCCCAGTACTTTTTCTCTATTCTTATGTTATCTCCTTTCTCAGATTCATCCTGTGCTTCAGAGCAATTGTTCACATCAGAAAACAAACGTATGGCTATCAAAAGGAAAAGGTATGGGAGAGGGATAAATTAGGAGATTGAGATCAACATATACACCCTACTATATTTAAAAAAGATAACCGCAAAGGAACCTATTGTATAGCACAGGGGACGCTACTTAATATTCTGTAATAACCTAAATGGGAAAAGAGTTTGAGTAAGGATAGATATACGTATACCTGAATCACTTTGCTGTATACCTGAAACTAACATAACATTGTAAACCAACTATACTCCAATATGAAATAAAAACTAAAAAAAAAAAAATATCTAGGATATTATATACCATATCTGCTTAAAATAAAGCTTATTAATAAAACTTCAAAAAGAAAAATGAAAGCCAATCATGTTACTTCCTTATTTAACATTCTTTTTTTATTATTCAATTTCTTTATTTTAATTGGAGGATAATTACTTTACAGTATTGTGGTGGTTTTTGCCATATATCATCATGAATTGGCCATAGGTATACACGTGTCCCCTCCCTCCTGGACGTCCCTCCCACCTCCCTCCCCACCTCACCCCTCCAGGTTGTCACAGACCTCATTTAACATTCTTTACTGATTCCCTCAAAGCCTGGAATTCAAACTTCTTATCATGAAGAACAAGTGTTTTCCTGACTTGCTTCTTACCAACTTTTGTCAGTCCTATCTTCTGCTCCACAAACTTTTACTCCGGACTTACTGAGCCACTCTAAGTTTCTCAGGTAAGTCATGCTTTTTCAGGCTTCCATGCTTGCATTCATACTCTTCCTCGAACTAGAATGTTTTTTCTCTTTTGAGTCCCGTTCACCCTTTCCTAATACCATGCTTTCTCTGGAGTCCTCTGACCACGCTCTTAGCAGAAGTGGTGGCTTTTGCATCTGGCTTCTCAGAGCACTTTGTACATCTGCATTTAGTTGCTCAGTCATGTCCGGTTTTTTGGTGACTCCATGGACTGCAGCCCACCAGGCTCCTTTGTCCATGGGATGTCCCAGGCAAGAATACTGGACTGGACTGCCATTTCCTTCTCCAGGGGATCTTCCTGACCCAGGGATCGAACCCAGATCTCCTGCACTGGCAGGCCGATTCTTTACAGCTGAGACACCTGGGAAGCCCCACATAGCTCAGTGTTCATTATTCCACTGTCCGACCCCCAGCCCCTGCCCACATGACATTTTGAGCTCCCTGGAGGCAGTTGTGTCTTTCTCTCCAACACCCAGCAGAGTGTGTTTCTTCTCTGGAGCTGTGTTGAAGCTCTTTACAGGAGGATTTCATCTCAGTATGAGTTAGAGCTTTAAAACAATTAGAACTGTTCAAAAATTGAAGAGGCTGCATGGTACAGAGTAGGTGCTTCACAAATAAGTAGAATATTGAATGAGCTGTGAACACTTGAATCTCCTGTCACCAGGAAGTATTCAAGTTGTTTGACAGGCTGTTTCAAGCATCATAAGAAGTGCTTCATGATGAATCATTGAAAGTTTTCCATTAAGTTATTGACTGTATTTCACTATATTTTGGGAAGTTATCTATCTGTCTATCTTTATATCTATCTTCCTATCACCTGCCTGCCTAAATGATTAAAATAATACTAAAATTTTTTCCACATCATAATTCTTTTTTTCCTGCTTGAAGATTTGATTAACAGTCAAGTGTGACTATTATTTAAAGAGTTTTTCTTTTACTTTTAGCAACTAGGGCTATTCATACCTTCTCAATTCTTTCCAACAGGTCTTCAGGATAATTCTTGCTGTTAGTGATGACTAAAGTACCTACATGATAGTAATGGATTGAAAAAAAGTTAATACTTTGAAGGGAAAGGAAAAACCTCATAGTTCCTCATCAAAGTTAGAGAAAAAGAGAAGAAATTATGCAAAAAGGAAAATGCATGTTTCATATTTAAATTTTTAAGATTGACTTGAATGTGATAATTTATATCTTTGAATATAACATTTTATGTAGCTTTATTATTTATCCAACTTTTCCAAGTGTCAAGATGTATACAGGAAAGGCACTGCCTATTATGATGATGTACTCTTTGGTGTACAATCCTTGCAAATACAATCCTTGACATGAAGTGATGCTCTTGATAGCATTTAGATAAACAGTGTATCCTAAAAGAGAAACTTCCCAGACAGAAGGACAGGAGAATATCACAGGGAGGCAAGAAGGGGCCTTACTTAGGGATGGGTTAAATTGGTATAACAAAGAGACAAAAATTACAAATGCCTACATCAGTGAGACTCCAATAAAAAGGTATTTCAGAAACACAAAAAGCAAGCAAAAATTCACAGATGTCTCAAGCAAAAGAAGTTTATTTCTCCATCACATATGAGGATGGAGATAGGCTGGTGGTCCAGGGAGAGTGGGCAACTCTGCTCAGTGAGGATATCAGCCAGTCAGGCCCTATTTGATGCTTTGCATTCCCAGGGGGCAGTAGCTGTCAAATGTTAACCTGCATCAGACCCACCTGGGTTTGTTTGTTTTTTTTTTTAAACAGGGAGTGCTTAACCCTAACACCAGGGTTTCTGATTCAGTGTGTCTGGGGTGAGGACAGAGAACTTGAATTTCTAAAAAGCTCCCAGGTAATGCTGATGCTGCTGGTCAGAAGACTAGATTTGCAGAGGCACTGCCCTCAAATTCTATCCTCATTCTCATTGACCCAAAGGAAGGAAAAAAATGGAAATCAAAAAAGATATGACTCAGAAGTTACACATAGCTTTTCTGCTCAGATTCTTTTAGGCAGAACATAGTCAAAGATAAGCAAAAATGCAGTTGCTTCCATTATTAAAGGGAAGAAGAAATCATTCCAATGTTGAGTCTTCTGACTTATGAGCAAGGTACATTGTTCTGATTATTCAGGTCTGTGATTCTCTTAGCAATGCCTTGTGCTTTTCAGTGAACTGGTCTTTCACATCTTTTATCATATTTAAAGTGTTTAATATTTTGATGCTATTGTGATATTAACTTTCATTTTAAAATTTTGAATGTTTGTTGCAAGTATATAGAAATATAGTTGTCAGTTTTTTCCAAACTAATCCATAGTGTCAATGCAAACCTAATCAAACACTCACAGGCTCTGTGTGAGTGTTTGGAGTGTGTGTGTGTGTGTGTGTGTGTGAGTTTTGGAGTTAACTTGTCAATATCACACACACACACACACACACACACACAAACACTCACAGGCTCTGTGTGTGTTTGTGTGTGCGTGTATATGTGTGTTATTGACAAGCTAACTCCAAAATTTGCAAGGAAATATAAGAACCTAGAATAACCAAAATGACTTTGAAGAAGAAGAACAAAATCAGAAGGCTAGTATCACCTAATTTCAAGACATAAAGTTACATTAACCAATAAACTATGGTAATAGCATAAGGATAGGAAAAAAGGTCAATGAAACAAAAGGAACTAAAAATAGACCCCCACACATGTGGAAAATTGATTTTTGAAAAAGATGCAGAGATAATTCAATGGATAAGGACAGTCTTTTCAACAATGATGCTAGAATAACTGGAAACATATATGCAAAATAATAAATAATAATAGTAATAATTGGATATCTATATGTAAAACAAACCAAAACAAACTTCAGTCTTAACCTTGTAGTGTATATGTAAGTTAAGTCAAAATCTCAAAATGGATTATAGACTTAAATGTAAATCCTAAAACTATAAAACATCCAGAAGAAAACATAAGTAGAAACCTTTGTGAGACTATGTTAGACAAAGATTTCTTAGGTATGATGTCAAAAATATGATTTGTAAAATAAAATATTAATACATTCAGCCTCATCAAAATGAAAAACTCCTTCTCTCTGAAGGATACTGTTAAAAGTATCCACTTAGCTTGAAAAGACAAGCCACAGACTGGAGGAAAATAATTACAAAGCATATAGCTGCTAAAGCACTGTATCCACAATACATAAAAAACTCTCATAACTCAATCATATGAAAATAACCCGATTAGAAATGGGCAATAGATTTAACAACATGAATTCGTCTCAAAATTGCTATGCTGAGTGAAAGGGGCCAGGTATTGTGAACATATAATATGAGTCAATTTGATAAAACTTTGAGCATAAAAAACTATCTATATTGACAGAGCAGAGCAGATCTTGCCTGCAGGGGTAGGTGGGATGGGAAAGGGATAGGAATTACAAAAGGCATGAGGATATTTGGGGGGTAATAAAAAACTCATCATCTTGAATGTAAAAATGGTTTTGTGGGTTTATACATAGATAAAACTTAACCACATTGTACACTTATTGTGTTTATTGCATGCTTTTATATCTCAATATTTGCTTTAAAAAAGGAAGAATGAGAAAAAAGATACAATGATCAAATATTAATAACATGAATTATTGTAGCTTATACTGATTTTTTAAAAAATGTCCTAGAATTCAATTGAACTAAATGGATGTTTGACTCTTCAACTATTTGAAGAGGTTCATTTACACAAAAGCCTAAGCATGGGTGAGGTTCAAGGGCAACCTACCTTGAATCTACCTTAGTTACACTACCTTCATGTTACCAAATGGGAAACAAATACTGGAGTTAAAGTGATTGACAGGAAGATTTTAGAAGACCAGGATTTTAGCTCTGATTTCTCCAAATGTCCCGGAACTAGCTTATTTTATCTGACCAACCTAATTTTAAGTATTAACTGTTAGTCGCTCAGTCACGTCTAACTCTTCATGACCCCATGGACTGTAGCCCTCAAGGCTCCCCTGTCCATGGAGTTCTCCAGGCAAGAATACTGGAGTGGGTTGCCATTTCCTTCTCCAGAGGTTCTTCCCAGCCCAGGGACTGAACTTGTGTCTCTTGCTTGGAAGACAGGTTCTTTACCACTGAGCCACCTGGGAAGTCCAATTTAATTTTGCCACCTGTAAAATAGCCAAAATAATAGCTAGTTCAGAAGATATGGTGCAGAAAGGAGACAGAATAGCTAGTAAAAATGCTATCAGACTGTTTGAAGTGGGAATAATAATAACACCTATTCCTTTTCCTGCCTTCTCTTTAGTTTTCCCACTCCCTGGACATCTCTTTTGTCATTCAACTGCAGTTGGCATCTTTCCTAAATATTTAAAGCAAAATGTGTTGAGTCAGCAGATTTGATGGACTTCTGCAGCCTCTAGTGACTTGAGGCTGACAAAACTCTTTGCTCTTTTTGACCCAGAAACTGAAGCGCAGGGATTTGTAAGTTTCAAGTCACTTCAGAGGCAACTGTGGCTTTTCCTCAAGCTTGGTCTTGCAGGGACAGATGATAGAGTGAAGAAGGAATGACTCTACTTTTATACTCATGCTGAAACTTTGAGTAAAACTGAGCTGCTGTTGAGAGGGTTATGGGAAGCCTGGAATGCACTCCTTGCTGGATAGCAGTGCTGGCATTTCCCCAAAGTGTCTATTTGGGGTGAGTCATTTTAGCCCAGGATAAAGGCAGTTTGTCCATGATACCCTTGCATGGATGCTTCAGAGAAACAGCACTGAGGTGTCCACAAGTAACATGTAAGTGCGATCACACACAAGCACGATCACCAAGCACTGAAGTTATAATAGCAGCGTGGCCAAGATGGGATGTAGAGGATGATGGACTTCTGAAAAATGCCTCCTTAGGGGCAGTCTCCCTGTCCTGCAGGATGGAGAACTTCAACCAATGGAGTTCCAGTAGATGCTTACCCACTGGCTCTGGGCAGTGAGGAGAGACCTGATTCACAGTGTCTTCCAGTTTCCATCATTTGGGTACTAGTTAGTTGCTCAGTTATGCCCAACTCTTGCGACCCCATGGGCTGTAGCTTACCAGGCTCCTCTGTTTATGGGATTTCCCAGGCCAGAATACTAGAGTGGGTAGCCATTCCCTTCTCCCAGGGATCTTCCTGACCCAGAGATTGAATTGATGTCTCTTGTGTATCATTGCAGGCAGATTCTTTACCACAGCCATCAGGGAACCCCTGAATACTGTCACCATGGCTAATTTTGAGTTTCTAGTATATTGTTAACCAGCTCACAAATTCAGCAAAATTTGGGCTGGCTTTCAAAAGTCAGCCTGAACTAGCTCCAGCATGCCTCTAGACTCAACAATCTAGCGGACCAGGGCAGCCATAAAGTAAAGCTAGGCTCACTCTCCATATCTTGCCCTGAACTCTACTGCTAGACTGACAGGTCCTGTTACAGTTTATGAAGTGCCTAAGGCCCCGCCAACACTCAGAGACAGAGATGAGACTTCTTCTAAAAACTAAAGAATAACTTACAGATACTGATTTTTTTTTCTTCTCCTGATTTCTGATTAACCATTAGTGCAGTTTGATTCAAACCTAAGAAGATTTCTCAATTAACAAGATCATTAGTTCCCTTTAAGTAAAGTGTGTGTTAGTCTCTCAGTCATGTCTGACTCTTTGTGATCCCAAGGACTACAGCCTGCCAGGCTTCTGTGTCCATGGGATACTCCAGGCAAGAATACTCGACTGGATAGACATTCCCTTCTCCAGGGGATCCTCGAGACCCAGGGATTGAACCTGGGTCTCCCACATTGCAGGCAGATTCTTTACCGTCTGAGTCACCAGGGAAGGCCCTCTTTAAAGAAGGAGATTTTTAATTACTGGGCTGAAATGATACCCACAGATACTGAGAAAGAGGATGCTGTGGTGTTTTCTCTGGAACATTCCCCAAGCACACTAGTCTTAAATGGAGTCAGAGTGATTGATTTCCTGTGGAATGTTTAGGAAATATCTTGGGAGTATTTTTAATTGCCTCAATGCTTCAGTTGCTACGATCACTTCAGTGTCACCATAGTATATGAGGAGGCAGAGACACTCAAGATTTTGTCACACTCAGGACAGTTTCACACAGAGAATGGTCTTGTATTCTGTACAACTTCAGATGTTCTCAACAGGCATCCATGTGAGTGAAAACGCTGTTTACAATTTTCTAAGCCTGGAGTGTAATACCATTTTACCTATGAACATACAGTAAACTTGAGCCATGTAAAGATACATAGAATTTTGGGGGCTTCCCTGGTGGCTCAGATGGTAAAGAATCTGCCTGCAATGTGGGAGACCCAGGGTCAATCCCTGGGTTGGGAAGATCCCCTGGAGAAAGGAATAGCAACCCACTTGAGTATTCTTGCCTGGAGAATTCCAAGGACAGAGAAGCCTGGTGGGCAACAGTCCATGGGGTCACAAAGAGTCAGGCACGAGTGAGCAATTAACACACACTGTGCAGGAAATTTGCACCGTGTAAAGATATACAGAATTTTCCAAGACTGCCGCTACCACGTAAGTGGAAGGGAAATTGTGTCATGTTTTGTTGAGAATATTATCAAGCATGACACATTATTGCTGAATGATGTCCCAGTGTGGGAAAGCATATCATTGCCCAGAAGATGGCCTAGCGTTTGGAGCTACCGCACACTCAAAGTGATTTTAAGTATATAGGAATAGAATTGTTTAGCCTTTATTTCCAAATGTCAAATATAAACAAAAGTGTCTCAGAAAGCTAAACATTTGTTGTAAATAAGTGCAAACATAGGACTGCTTCATTATGTCTTCTGGTGTATTCGTGTTTGAGCATTTTCACATGGAAACACATGTCATTATGTTTAATCTGCCCACTATCCACTCAGGCGCCCTAGTCAGGAAACTAGAAAACCTAGCTCCTCTCTCCTTCCCACTTCTTACACTCAGTCCCTATGTTCTACTGATTCCATCTCCTACTTGTCCCCTTCTTGAACTTACACCCATGCTGCCTTAGTCCAGGGGCACACAATTTCTTGTCTAGACTATTCTAAAGTCTACTAATTAATTTCTTAGAATAATTTTTAAAAAAGAATATTTTAAATATTTATTTATTTTTGGCTGCGCTAGGTCTTCGTTGCTAGGCTTTCTCTAGTTGCTGGGAGCAAGGGCTACTGTCTAGTGAGGTGCATGGGCTTATTGCAGTGGCTTCTCTTGTTGCAGAGCATGGGCTCCAGGCTATGCAGGCTTCAGTAGTTGTAGCACATGGGCTCTAGGGCAAAACCTTAGTAGTTGTGGCACACGGGCTTAGTTGCTCCGTGGCATGTGGAATCTTCCCACCTTAATGCAACCCATTCTATATACAAACTTTCAATGATCTTTCCAAAACACAGAATCTGGAAAAGTTTCTTTCCCACTGAACACTTTGTTGGGTCCTAGCAGAAGAGAGGATAAAACCCTGACTTCTTAGTGTGGTGCCATGAAACCGTCACTGTTGATCTCCATCCGATCTCAAATTTCAAATCTGGCTTCCACACAGTGAACCATCCATGTCCTTTCATATCCCTGAGATTTGGACACACGTTGTCTTTGTTAAGGAATATTTCCCCCCAATCTTGCCAGCTAGTAAATTTTATTCATTCTTTAAGACCCAGCCCAGGACCCTGTTCAGAACCTCCCTGACACGACGGCTTCAAGTGATCGTAATACTCTCCTTTCTTGCGTTGTTCAGTGTACTCTAGCAGAACAGTCCAGGTGCCACCAGGCATGACAAGAGCCCATTACCCCACTTCCTGTTCATATGAGAGGATGATGAGGAAGGGACAAAGATGTCATGACTGTCTTTGTTTGACTCTACCATGAGGCATGCAAAATCTGAGTTCCCCGACCAGGGAATCCAACCCATGCCCTCTGCAGTGAAAGCACGAAGTCTTAACCACTGAATTGCCAGGGAAGTCCCAGGACATCCCAGGACGACTGTTGACCTGCTAGTTGGATGCAGGCAATCAGAGGCTCCACACCCTCTCCCCTGTCTTTGAAATACACATTTCGCCCACCATTCGCACACTAGGAGCTATTTCAAAGACAGAGCCTCGAGGGGATGAGATGTTGTTGAGACCATCTGGATGGTATATACATGACTAAACATAGTTATGGCATCTATATACATTTAAAAAATTCTGACCAGCAGGGGCAGAGACCTAACTATCTTGTGGTCCCGTGACAAGCCTCTTAAGTAAGTTTCCTTGCTGATTACATCTGCCATCTACCAATATGGAGGGTCTGCCTCTTTCTTTGGTCTCTCTTTGTCTTCTGTGTAGGGGAGGGGCAACTCTGAATTTCACCCAGGTGACAAACCAAACTCTGGAGGTTGCAAACTAACAGTGATATTTAGCCTTGAGCCGGAGGGCTGTTCTTTCCAGACTTTGTTTCATTAGGATGCCAAAACCAAAGCAAGATGGCTCCAAGACGACCCCTTGAAGGATAGGGAGAACTTCATTTTGATTCCTGGCTGGAATCTTTTTTTTCAAGTATTCTTTTGTTAGTTTTTTTTTTTTTTTTTGCTTCACTGAATCTTCATTGAGGTGCTTGGACTTTCTCTAGTTGTGGTGCATAGGCTGAGTAGTTGTGGCATGTGGGCTGAGTAGTTGTGGGGCACGGACTTAGTTGCCCCAAGGCATGTGCAATCTTTGGTCCCTGACCAGGGATTGAATCCATGTCCCCTGATTGGAAGCAGATTCTTAACCACTGGACCACAGGGAAGTCTCCATTACTATTTTTTAAAGCACAAATGCCCATACAACTTTGGCTTATAAGATAGTTCTATACAGAATATATTAAAATACTAGTGACTTTGATATTATAAACTGTGTGTATGCACACATTCACTCAGTTGTATCCAGCTCTTTGCTGCCCAATGGACTGTAGCCTGTTAGGCACCTCTGTTCATGCGGTTTCCCAGGCAAGAATACCAGAATGGGTTGCCGTTTCCTCCTCTAGGGGATCTTCCGCACCCAGGGATCAAACCCTAGTCTCTTGCATCTCCAGCACTGGCAGGCAATTCTTTTCCATTAGTGCCACTTGAGAAGCCCTGGGTCCCATACCGACAAATTAAGATCGTTTTCTTCTGGCTGTTTCAATAGGACTGGATTTGGTCATTTCCATTTGGAAAATACACACCCCCCCCCCACTCAAAAAAAAAAGTATGTGTAAGAGTCGATGCTACTGCATTTGGACAAAACTGGCAAGTTCTTCCTACTATCATAGCCCAGGAAACAGCACCAAGGAAACCTAATATATTGGAATAGATGTTGCAGCATTTGGCCCACAGTTTGATAGCTCTTAGGGTTAAGCTGAAGTTGTCAAGCTTTAGTGTGTGTGTGTGTGTGTGTGAACACTCAGTCGTGTCCGACTCTTTCTGACCCCATGGACTGTAGCTGCCAGGTTCTGTCCATGGGATTCTCCCAGCAAGAATACTAGAGTGGGTTGCCATTTTCTAATCCAGGGGATCTTCCTGACCCATGGATCGAACCCAAGTCTCCCATATAGCAGGCAGATTCTTTACCACCGCACTGCCTCTGAAGAAATGTTTAGTACTAGTCGTAAAATTTCATCAGTTATGCTGCAACCAATAACACTTCTTATGCATCTTATATCTAAAAATTTAAGCAGACTGTCATCTTTTAAATCCAAGTCTTCTGCAGTGTCCATCTTGCAAACAAAATATCAATCTCTATTCCACAAAAGCGCAACTTGATAACTGGTTACCAAGGCCTCTTCAACAGCTCTTCCATCTTTTCAGTTCAGTGCAGTTCAGTCGCTCACTCGTGTCCAACTCTTTGCGACCCCAAGAATCGCAGCACGCCAGGCCTCCCTGTCCATCACCAACTCCCGAAGTTCGCCCTTTTAGGTGCGTTCTAAATCGCTTCAGTCGTGCGCGACTCTTTGCGACCCCGTGGACTGCAGCCCACCAGGCTCCTCTGTCTGTGGGATCCTCCAGGCAAAGATACTGAAGTGGGTTGCCATTTCCTCCTCCAGGGGATCTTTCCGGACCCAGGGATCTAACCTGCATCTCTTATGTCTCCTGCATTGGTAGGCGGGTTCTTTACCACTAGGACCACCTGGAAAGCCCCTTACATCCTTGACTTCTTCCTGTAATTTCAATTTATCGTAGTATGAGGTGAAGAAGACAATTCCATTAACATGTCTTACGGCAACACAACACATCAATTATTATCAGCAGCTTCTGTATGTACTCTTCATCTATGAGATTCAAAAGTAAAACATTTTCCTGAAAATTTGATTTTCCCAAAATGAAATTCCTGCACTGTAGTTCCTCTTCCCAAACCCCAGAGGGATTCAGAGTCTCAACTAGTTTCTGCGTAAGTAGGCACTCAGTTTCCTCGGGGCCTGCTGAACTGATGGGAGAGGTGATGCCATAGTGTTTTCGGAGGTGGCTGTGTCTGTCTGGATCCCCGTAGTAAGGACTCAGAGGCTGCTCTGGGCGTGGCCACTGAGGGGAAAGGGAGAAGGGGCTGCGCCCACTCCCGCCCCACCTCCTCCACTGTTTCAACGCTGGTTGCTTTCAGCACCGCTCAGCTTTCTTCTTTGTCCTCATGTGGTGCCCAAACACGGGCACAGCAACTTTTTGGAACGCTGGTTGGACTTTTGTTGAACTCCAGAAGCAGTTTTCCACCTTACTATCAGAGCAAAGTGTGGTAAGAGAGTTCTTGCCAAAACAACAGTGATAAATACCGTTTCTCCATATTATGTACCAGAGCCTTAATATACACTGTGCTTCACTCAACATGCCAGCAAATTTGGAAAACACAGTAGTGGCCACAGGGCTGGAAAAGGTCAGTTTTCATTCTAATCCCAAAGAAAGGCAATGCCAAAGAATGTTCAAGCTACCACACAACTGCACTCATCTCACACATTTGCAAAGTAATGCTCAAAATTGTCCAAGCCAGGCTTCAACAGTACTGTGAGCCGTGAAATTCCAGATGTTCAAGCTGGATTTAGAAAAGGCAGAGGAACCAGAGATCAAATTGCCAACATCCGTTGGATCATAGATAAAGCAAGAGAATTCTAGAAAAACATCTACTTCTGCTTTATTTATTACGCCAAAGCCTTTGTGTAGATCACAACAAACTGTGGAATATCAGATGGGGATATCAGACCACTTTGCCTGCCTCCTGAGAAATTTCCATGCAGGTCAAGAAGCAACAGTTAGAACCAGATATGGAACAACATTCTGGTTCCAAATCAGGAAAGGAGTACTTCAAGTCTGTATACTGTCACCCTGCTTATTTAACTTATATGCAGAGCCCATCATGCAAAACGCTGGGCTGGATGAAACACAAGCTGGAATCAAGATTGCTGGGAGAAATATCAATAACCTCAGATACACTGACACCACCCTTATGGCAGAAAGTGAGGAGGAACTAAAGAGCGTCTTGATGAAAGTGAAAAGGAGAGTGAAAAAGTTGGCTTAAAACTCAACATTCAAAAAACGAAGATCATTTCATCTGGTCCCATGACTTCATGGCAAATAGATGGGAAACAATGGAAACAGTGATAGACTTTATTTTCTTGGGCTCCAAAATTACTGCAGATGGTGACTGCAGCCATGAAATTAAAAGACTCTTGCTTCTTGGAAGAAAAGCTATGACCAAACTAAAAGCATATTAAAAAGCAGAGACATTACTTTGCCAACAAAGGTCCATCTAGTCAAAGCTATGATTTTTCTAGTAGTCATGTATGGATGTGAGAGTTGGACTATAAAGAAAGCTGAGCGTTGAAGAACTGATGCTTTTGAACTGTGGTGTTGGAGAAGACTCGTGAGAGTTCCTTGGCCTGCAAGGAGATCAAACCAGTCAATCCTAAAGGAAATCTGTCCTGAATAGTCACTGGAAGTACTGATGCCAAACTGAAACTCAAATACTTTGGCCACCGGATGTGAAGAACTGACTCACTGGAAAGACCTTGATGCTGGGAAAGATTGAAGACAGGAAGAGAAGAGGGTGACAGAGGATGAGATAGTTGGATGGCATCACTGACTCAATGGACATGAGTTTGAGCAAGCTCTGGGAGTTGGTGATGGACAGAGAAGCCTGGTGTGCTGCAGTCAATGAGGTTGCAAAGAGTTGGACATGACTGAGTGAATGAACTGACTGACTGACTAAGATACACTATTTATGACCCTCCTAAGAACTTTCTGTGTTCAGTCTTACGTTCTCAGTTGCAGAGACCAGGGAACTGATGATTTGAGAAACTAAGTTTCTCTTGGTGGCTAACTCATAAGTGGTGAAATAAGAGATTCTGACCTAGGGTATGCAGCCCATTCACTTTCCTTTTTTAAAAAAAAAATAAAAACTTTTCTAGTATGAAAGTCACAGACTTCTCACGTGGCTCAGTGGTAAAGAATCCACATCCAATGTAGGAGATGGAATATAGGTAGGTTCAATCCTTGACTTGGAAAGTTCCCCTGGACTAGGAAATGGCAACCTACTCCAGTATTCTTGCCTGAAAAATTCCATAAATGAAGGAGCCTGGTGGGCTGCAGTCCATGGGGTCAGAAATAGTCTGACTTAACTGAAGTGACTTAGAAGTCACACACACAGTTGATTTACAGTGTGTGTTAGTTTCAGATGTACAGCAAAGTGATTCAGTTATATTTGTATATATATGTTTATGTATTTTTTCAGGTTCTTTTATGATTATTACAGAGTATTGAGTATAGTTCCTTGTGTTATACAGTAGGTCCTTGTTGTCTATTTTATATATAGTATTTTATATATAGTCTATGCTAATCCCAAATTCCTAACTTATCCTTCCTTGTTTCCGCTTTGGTAGCCATACATTTGTTTTCTATGTCTGTGAGACTTATTTGTGTCTAAAGGTATGACAGTCATAGTGAAAATGATAATAATAAAAATTAAACTAAATGGGCACTCCAGAATTACTACTCTTTGCGATTTGTAATACCATTCTATAGCAGAAGTGAAGTGAAGTCGCTCAGTCGTGTCCGACTCTTTACGACCCCGTGGACTGTAGCCTACCAGGCTCCTTCCTCCATGGGATTCTCCAGGCAAGAATACTGGAGTGGGTTGCCATTTCCTTCTCCAGGGGATCTTCCCGACCCAGGGATCGAACTGGGGTCTCCCGCATTGTGGGCAGACGCTTTAACCTCTGAGCCCCCAGGGAAGCCCTTCTATAGCAGGGACAGCAGTATTTCTGTTTCTGTTTTTATAAAGGACACTGGTTTTAAATAATGTACTGCTAATGTTGATATTTTAGCTTGTTTTAAACCTTTGATTTCTTTCTGGTATGTTACAAGAATTTTAAATTTCTCCACTTCTAGAAAACAGAGAATATTTGTTTTTGAACTAAAAGTCATGTTACTTTTCATTTTTAAAGTAGATTTCAGGGCATATTCACAGATATTTACTAATTTGATCCCCACAATGATACTGTGATGAAAAGTAGTGGCTATCAGTATTTTAATTTGCAAACAGTGACATAATGGTGCAATCAAAGATACACAGTGACTCCCTGAAGGTCACACAGACTGATCCAAAATAAGGTGGAGATTCAGTTTTTCTTTTTAATATTTGCTTATGTATTTGTTTATTTTTGCTGTGTCAGGTCTTAGTTGTAGCACTGGGAATCTTACGTTGTGCTTCCTGGGCTTAGTTGCCCCATGGCTTGTGGGGTCTGAGTTACCTGACCAGGGATCAAACCCATGACCCCAGCATTGGAATTCTTAACCAATGGACCGACAGGGAAGCCCAGAGACTCAATCATAACATCTTCCTCCTGGAAACATTCCCTGTAATGTCTTGCCATCCACGTATCTTTTTCCTTAAATTTCTTAATTTCCCTTAAATTTAATAAAAAACAATATGGAAACATAAAGACTGTTTTTCTTCGCTGGATTTAAATTCTTAAATTTCTTAAATGCTGAAGGAAAGTGCTTCATGTAGCTACTTATCAGGACTTAAAGAGTGGAAGCTGAGGGTATGTACAAGTTATTTCTGAAATTCTCCTTATAAAAAATGATTCTTAATATAGATAACCGTTACATCACATGGTTGCCATAGCTAAAAGTTATGAGGTTTTCTTATGTTTAAATGTTTGAATAATTAAATGAACAGCAGTGTGTACAATGTAAATTTCTTAAATTTAATTAAAGGATACCCCTATAGAAAGCACTATTGTGAAATGTACATGGAGTGATTAAAAGGTTTAGTACATATAATTTTCCCTAGTGTTTAAAAGGTCACTAGAAAGAAAAAAGTGACAAATATGCTGTTTTAAGCTTTTTTTTTTTTTTTGCCACTTTAAAAATGTCACAGTGAGTGAAAGGAAAAAGCTGCCCGATAGCAGATGAATGGGTATTGACAGCTGCACCAGTGTTAAATGCTGCATGGCAGAAAAATCTAGGGAAGAAAACCAAACTGTAGTCACGTTTCCATATTGCTTATTATTAAATTTCAGTAAAGAGACTTTAACTTTGATTGATATCTGAATTTGATAATGAAATCAATTTGTGAGACAAATCCATGCACACACAGAAAAGATAGGTGTATAATATAAGACATTTTAATCATGCACTAAATGTAAAATTATCCTGACAACACATGTGATATTTTATGGTGTCCATATGGTATTGCATATGCAGCTTATAATATACAACTGGTATCTGGATAACATATGATATAGATGTAAAGCACACCCTACAAGCTTAGAATTCTGTGGTTACACACACACACACACACGCACACACACAGAGACATAATATTCATGCTTTCTCTGTGCTGAATATACATTATACATTTAACCCCTGTGCCTGTGTATTCATATTGTGAAGGGCTCAGGTTACTTTCTGGGGGCGTGTTAGATTTCTTTTGGCTTGAATAACCCTTTTCCCAGAAGCCTGGAAAATTCATCATGTTGGCTAGCCAGGTGTTCTCCATTTGCAAATATTATTACCTTGTAGGATTAGAAGAAGGTTTAATTATGAAAGAGGATAAATAAACAGTGCTGCAGGCAGAAAGGCCCACCAGGCCCCTTTGTTGGGGGGTGTCCTCTAGGAGAGCAGTCCCCAACCTTTTTGGCACCAGGGACTGGTTTCATGGAAGACAGTTTTTCCACGTACAGCTGGTGGAGGGTGGGGGAATGGTTTAAGGATGATTCAAGAGCATTACATTTATTGTGTATTTCTATTGCCATTACTGGAGAAGGAAATAGCAACCCACTCCAGTATTCTTGCCTAGAGAATCCCAGGGATGGGGGAGCCTGATGGGCTGCCGACTATGGGGTCGCACAGAGTTGGACGCAACTGAAGCGACTTAGCAGCAGCAGCATTGTTATTACATCAGTTCCACCTCAGATCACTGGGCATTAGATCCCGGAGGTTGGGGACACCTGCTGTAGGACTCAAGGTCTGTGAACAGTCTTGATGCAATGGGGAAGGGATTTCTAAGCTGGGGACTACAGGGTTTCTGCCAGCAGACTCTGATGCTCAGTTGGAGGAGGACCCCGGGAGCCAGTGTCTTTTGCTCTTGATTGTTCTTTACCAGGGATCTTGCTTCAGAGCAGACTTGACTGATGTTTACCTGAATCACCACTGTTTCCAGGAGAAGCTTGTAGCCATGTTGAATCTTAACCTCTACAGGCAAATCCCTTGTGCATCTGTCTTCTCTCTTCCCTCCCCAGACTGGAGCAGAGACCCATCCTTTTCATTCTTGAATTCCTGCTGCTTGGTACCTTAGTAGGCTAGGTGCATCAGTAGCCAGTCGTGTCCAACTCTTTGTAACTCCATGGACTGTAGCCCGCCAGGCTTCTCTGTCCATGAGATTTTCCAGGCAAGAATACTGGAACAGGTGGCCATTTCCTTCTTCATGGGATCTTCCCGACCCAGGGATCAAACCCATGTCTCTTGTATCTCTTGCATTGGCAGGTGGGTTCTTTACTAGCTGAGCCACCAGGGAAGCTCCACCTGGTGCCAGTCATCTAATAGGCTCTCAATAAATGTTGAATGAATGAATGATTGCACCTATATCTTAATGCAAAGTGGAATGCCTATCTGGAGTTCTTTAGTACTGGGGTCATATGTTGTACTTCTGCTCTCTGCATTTACAAATAGATTAAGGGTGTCTGAAATTTCCCTGAATTTTCTCATGTTCAGGACGTTCCTGCTGAAGTAATCCTTTCAGACTCTACTGTCAGAATTTGCTTGTGAGCCCACAATTATATCAAAGATATTCTTTTTGTCTATCCTTGGGGTTTCTTATTATGCAGATTAAGAAAAGGAAATTGAGAAAGAATTAGCAGACATCACCTTGGGTTATATAGTTACAATCCACAAAGACATTGTGAATAGTATTAATGAAAACATACATGGACTTTGGAGTTTAATTTTTTTTTTAAACTTTAGGAACATCTTTAGGGAGTATAACTGAGTATCAAAAAATTACATTAACTAAATTACTTTGTTGTATAATTAGAGCATTCTACCAGCATACATAAATTTTAGAAATGAATGCTGTCAGTTTTCATTTTTAAAAATATATCATGTGATGGATGAATAATAATCACACCTGGAAACAGTTTTATAAATAAGAAAATTAAGTTGCATGAAATTATATTCAAAGGTGGTAATGAGTGTCAGTATTGCTCAAAAAGAGAAAAGATGATTTTTCAGACCCTCAAAATGTGCTTAAGTGTTAACTAGATGTATTTATGTTTCACAGCCAACTAAGCTGTAGTTTATATTCCTAGGAATGGCATTAGTGCTTTCTGAACTATAGTCATTCATATTATTTTCTACAATAACAATGCCTCTAATCCTTATTACCAAAGAAATCCCGCTCTAGTGTTTATAGGTAACTTGAGCTATATAAACATACAAAACAAGCATATGAAAACTAGAACTCGGTTAACTTGTTGAGTTCGAGATTAAAACCTGAGTGATATCAAACCCTGTTCGTTCATTTTTTTCTTATTGAATCAACTGAGTTTTCAAATAAAATCAAGCAAATAAATACCATATTATTTCGTTTTCTATTGACAAAATTAGAAGACTGACAATCAAATATCCACTAATCTGTGGATTCTCATCCTAAGTTATCCTGCAGACTGGTGGGACACTACAGTTGCCTCATCTTCTGGAGCACTTTGCTCCATGTTAGTTTACCCGCCTTTAGAGACGATCTTCCCTAGGTGTTCTCAGGGGGAAAGTACTGATCAGATTTCTCATTTTGCTAAAGTAATGTCATAGCTTGGTGTTTTCCGACCTCCATTTCTGAACCAGTATAGCTAAAGTTGATCTCCAAGGGGAGTAGACAGTGAGGCTGATGATTTTCTTTTTTTCTAGCAGGAGTCAAAGCTCATGGCTTTGCTCTTCACACTTCATCTTCTCTCTCTTTGCTGGGAAGGTATGTAGAGAAATCGGTGGTTGTAACTAAATGTCTGTCCATGCCACATTCAGTTGATACTGCCAATGGGATGATCAAAAACACACTAAAGAAGAATTAGAATAGGTTCATTTTTTGTTGTTGAGTGTGTGGTGGGAGAAGAGGTTTCTGTGGACTCATCAAGGCTTCTGTGTTATTGCGTTGGACAAGGCAGAAACTGGAAAATTCCCAAAGAAATAGGACTATCAGACCACCTGACCTGCCTCCTGAGAAATCTGTATGTAGGTCAAGAAGCTACAGTTAGAACCAGATATGGAACAACAGACTGGTTACAAATTGGGAAAGGAGTATGTCAAGGCTGTATATTGTCACCCTGCTTATTTAACTCATATGCAGTGTTCATCATGAGAAATGCTGGACTGGATGAAGCACAAGCTGGAAACAAGATTGCTGGGAGAAATAGAAATAACCTCAGATATGCAGATGACACCACCTTTATGGCAGAAAGTGAAGAAGAACTAAAGAGCTTCTTGATGAAACTGAAAAGGACAGTGAAAAAGTTGGCTTAAAACTCAACATTCAGAAAACTAAGATCATGGCATCTGGTCCCATCACTTCATGGCAAATAAATGGGGAAACAGTGAGACTTTACTTTTTGGGGCTCCAAAATCACTGCAGATGGTGACTGCAGCCATGAAATTAAGAGACACTTGTTCCTTGGAAGAAAAGCTATGACAAACCTAGACAGCATATTAAAAAGCAGAGACATTACTTTCCCAACAAAGGTCTATCTAGACAAAGCTTTGGTTTTTCCAGTAGTCATGTATGGATGTGAGAGTTGGACTATAAAGAAAGCTGAGCACCAAAGAACTGATACTTTTGAACTGTGGTGTTGGAGAGACTCTTGAGAGTCCTTTGGATGGAAAGGAGATCCAACCAGTCCATCCTAAAGGAAATCAGTCTTGAATATTCTTTGAAAGGACTGATGCTGAAGCTGAAACTCGAATACTTTGGCCACATGATGTGAAGAACTGACTCATTTGAAAAGACCCTGATGCCGGGAAAGATTGAAGGCGGGAGGAAAAGGGGATGACAGAGGATTAGATGGTTGGATGGCATCACTGATTCAATGGATATGAGTTTGAACAAGCTCCAGGAGTTGGTGATGGACAAGGAAGCCTGGTGTGCTGCGGTTCATGGGGTTGCAAAAATTGGACATGACTGAGTGACTTAACTGAACTGAAACATCCGTGGGTTGGATGAAGCACATTAGAAGTTAGAGGTGCTTATTCTCACAGAATATATCACTTAATCTGAGGGAATTTGGGAAGGTCATCTGTAATTCTGTAAGTTAAAATTTGGCTGGGATACTGGGATCGATACCTCTCTCTTTGATAAAATTACCAAGGGACTGGTAATGATCCCAGGAAATCTGACCATGAGCCAGGCTTATAGAGCATTTATAACTTACTGAAGTTCTGACTGCATAAAAGCCATAAGTGAACCATTCCTTATTTAATTGGCTTTGCTTGCCAATCATAATGGCCATTTGGATTGGCAGTACAGTCAGTAGATTCTCTCTTTAATAGGCTTGAATATATCAGATTGACCTTTTTCATATCGTTGTCTTTAAGCATATGGACACAGTAGCATCAGAGTGAATTTTACTTGTTTAGGTGGGTTTTCTAGGTGGCCTAAATTACTTATGTGAAGAAGTTGAGCACATTTGAAAGTCACAGGAACACTTAAGTAATCAGAAAACTATATGGTTATGGAGACCATAACTTAATCTCAGGAAAGAGCTACTGTTGTGAGAATAATTTAGGTGCTAAGAAAAATCAGTACATCAGATAGTAACTTACTAAGGAGTACCCTAGAGGTTTGAAGAGTTGATGTCATTTCCAAAGCTGGGTAAATTATTCCCAGAAAGTAGCTTAGCATGCCTGGAAGAGAGTTCAATGAGCCACCATAATCTTTTATAGTACCTGAATTCACCTTTGAAATCAATCTGGACTCGTTTCATTTCTGATCTCAAATTTATAAAACATGAGCTTCTTGGTAGAATTTTTGGTCACATCACCATCTTTGAAATCCCTTTTCATTCTCTGTATATGCTCAGAATTTATAAAATAGCTTTCAGAATTCACTATAACAAAGTCCTTGCTCTAAATTTTATCTCTATTCTTATTATTTTCCAAGAATGTCCACTAGATTTTAGCCATGTCAACTAACTCTGAAGTTTATGGTCTGAAATGTCTCCGTTTAAAAGCAATTTTATGAATATAGTTGAAAGTACACGAGATATATGAGTTACATGTATACTTACATGATATACAAGTTTGGTGTTTTTTCAATCTGTTTTTTTTTTTTTTGCCAAACCGTGTCACATGTAGGATCTTAGTCCTCTGCATTGTCAGAGCTTGGAGTCTTAACCAGCGGACCACCAGGGAAGTCCCTCCAACCTGTATTTTAATACGACACTTACTTTGTATATATACTTGTATACACGGTACTGCTTTATACTGCATACATATATAGTAGATGTAGTACACGTCAAAACTCATAGTAATGAGTTTTTGGGAGAAAGGGAGGAGAATTGAACTGGGGAGAGGAATAGAGAGAACATAAACTGTGTTTATAAGGATCTGTTTCTCTCAAAAGTGACTTGAAGCAAGTATGACAAAATATGAGTATTTGTTTAAAGTATGTATTAGATACACACGTGTTTATTATATTCTTCTTTGCAGTGCCCTATATTTTAAAGACATTTTTAATAGAAGAAAACCCCTCCGAAACCATTTTCCTTGAGGTTGCATTCACGCCGAACTCCTTCTCATCAATTGCTCTTTACTTAGCTTCTTAAATTCTTGTCCTTTTTTCTTCTTCAAAACCAGAAAATTACTTTGGCATTGTTTAAAGAATGATGAAAATCCCATTTAGATCTGGATTGCAAAATCCTTGCTAATTCACGAAAGCATTTATTTTTTTAAACATTAGTTTAAGTCTGTTCCTCAGACTGTCACATCTCTCTTCAGGGGTTTCTCATAGTCTTTAGACGACTCCATCTGCTCTTCTAAAAGGAGAACATCAAGCCAGTTTGTTAGATGTGACACAATTAGATCTCAGATGCTCAGCTGCCTGACCATTTGTAAACGCATTTTCTGGAAATTAGGAACAGACCAAAGAACTCTGACTTTCTCTAAGGCTTTTATTTAGCCTTCATTTTATGTGACTTTGGTTTATGTTTCTATTCCACTTCTTCTCCTGGGAACATGAATAATTCTGGTTCAAAGTCATTCTCCCCAAATAGTACTACCACTGGCTATTAATCAGTGTTTCTTTCTCCTCCTCTTCTACTTTTTTTCATCTTTTTTGTTATTGTATGGTTAACAGATATTTGGTCTATGCTAAAATTTTTTTTGTTGTTGTTATTTTGTTCTATCCAAAACCATTTGTCATGGACCAAGTGTGGTCATGGACATTTTGAATAGTACCAAATTTCAAGGAGCTTTAGGTGTGGACCATATGTCTTTAAATTTTTTTAAAAAATTTAAATTTATTTATTTTAATTGGAGGCTAATTACTTTACAATATTGTATTGGTTCTGCCACACATCAACATGAATCCGCCACGGGTGTACACGTGTTCCCCATCCTGAACCCCCCTCCCACCTCCCTCCCCATACCATCCCTCTGGGTCATCCCAGTGCACCGGCCCCAAGGATCCTGTATTGAACCTGGATTGGCGATTCGTTTCTTATATGATATTATACATGTTTCCATGCCATTCCCCCAAATCATCCCACCCTCTCCCTCTCCCACAGAGTCCCAAAGACTGTTCTTTACATCTGTGTCTCTTTTGCTGTCTCACATACAGGGTTATCGTTACCATCTTTCTAAATTTCATATATATGCATTAGTGTACTGTATTGGTGTTTTTCTTTCTGGCTTACTTATTTTGTATTTATTTAGGCTGTGCTGGGTCTTCGTTGCTGTGCACGGGCTTTCTCTAGTTGTGGTGAGTGTGGGCTACTCTAGTTGTACACAAGCTTCTCAATTGCAGTGGCTTCTCTTGTTTTGGAGCCTGGGCTCAAGGGTGCGAGGGCTTCAGTAGTTGTGGAACATGAGCTTAGTTGTTCCGTGGCATGTGGAATCTTCCCGGACTAGGAATAGGACCTGTGTTCCCTGAATTTGCAGGTGGATTCTTAACTACTGGACCACCAGGGAAGTCCTTGGACCATACGCTTTATGGGCCAGATGTCTTATTGATTATTGCACAGGGCCAAATGTCTTGCAAGGGAATTGTATACCCTAGAAATCATGTCAACCAATCCATAGTCAAAGAGATATGTTTCTCCTAGTTTTAAAAATTGTGTGTGACTGAAGAAACAACACACGCAAAACAGAGCAAAACAAAAACAAATGAGTGCACATTTATTTAGCTCAGCACAAAATAAGTATTAATACATCCCCCTGAAAGGCCAGGAGGTCAACTGCTTTACCAACGGGTTCTCAGAATGGCAGAACTTTGGTGTGGTCTTTGATGTAAAAGATCAAAGAATTCAGCTTTGATAATTTAGTCAAGCAGGCAGACTTGATGTATCCCAACTGACAGACACTGATGGATAAATAAGAATGCCAGTTTATTAATTTATTCTGAGAAAGCCATGAAGTGATACCAGTGGTTCTCCCATTCTCTCATTGTAGGGGGAAAAAGAAATCCAGGAAATAAAAGTATAATCTTAAGGTTTGGAAATTATAGTATCAGAGCAAGAGGGATTTTTGGATGATCTTGATCTGAAAGGAAAGTGAAAGTGAAAGTCGCTCAGTCATGTCTGGCTCTGTGACCCCAGTAACTATACAGTCCATGGAATTCTCCAGACCAGAATACTGGAGTGGGTAGCCTTTCCATTCTCCAGGGGATCTTCCCAACCCAGGAATTGAACCCAGGTCTGCTGCATTGCAAGCAGGTTCTTTACCAACTGAGCTATCAGGAAAGCCAAGCAGAGACCAACCTAGACAGTATATTAAAAAGCACAGACATTACTTTGCCAACAAAGGTCCATCTAGTCAAAGTTATGGTTTTTCCAGTAGTCATGTATGGATGTGAGAGTTGGACTATAAAGAAAGCTGGGCACTGAAGAATTGATACTTTTGAACTGCGTTGTTGGAGAAGACTCATGAGAGTTCCTTGGACTGCAAGGAGATCAAACCAGTTCATCCTAAAGGAAATCAGTCCTGAATATTCATTGGAAGGATTGATGCTGAAGTTGAAACTCCAATACTTTGGCCTCCTGATGTGAAGAACTGACTCATTTGAAAAGACCCTGACGCTGGGAAAGATTGAAGGCAGGAGGAGAAGGGGACGATAGAGGAGGAGATGGTTGGATGGCATCACTGACTTGATGGACATGAGTTTGAGCAAGCTCCAGGTGTTGGTGATGGACAGGAAAACCTAATGTGCTGCAGTCCATGGGGTTGCAAAGAGTCAGAAACGAGTGAGCAACTGAACTGAACTGAACTGATCTGAAATATCCCTCCTATGACTAAGTTATTTGACTGCTCACGCTATTTGGCCAGAGTGCTGCTTCCCCTGAACTATCTTGGATAAACTTTAAGAAATTCTTCCTCTTTTGGACTCACTTGAAGCTTCTTGATGTTTTTTTTTTTTTTTTCAGACTAGCTGAAGTAGAACTGAATACGCCATGGATTTATGTTAATGCTTTAGAAGATAATAAAACACTCAGCCCAATGTCAAATACAGAGGAACAAATCTGGGTTACTGGTTCTATGGATCATGTATATCTTAGTGGCAAAATCATGGGCACTTCAGTCAGCCTGGGCTTGAATTCCAGTTCTGCTTCTTACTGATTATATGGCCTTTAATATGATACTGATCCCCTTTGTGCTTTAATTTGCTTAGGGGTAAAATAGAGACAATAATTGTACCAATTTTATAGGATTGTTGCTAGGATTAAATGGGATTAGACATACTGGCTTCTAACATTGTGCTTAAAATTGCAAGCCTTCAACACTGCTTATTTTTTGTTAAGATGACATGTGTCAGTTATGACTGGTCTTTCATTTCTCTCAGAGCACAACTACTCATTTAGTTTCTCTCTTTGGGTTATGTTATTGATGGCCCATTTATCTTGTCACACATTTCTAGTTAATAATTTTATTAATGCTAATTTTCCCCTTTTTACTTGTTGAATTTAGGATTGGAAACATACCAACTGCAATAAAATCTGTTGTTGTTAAGTCACAATCAGAAGTAGATGGACATTGTTGTTGTTGTTTTTCAATGGCTGATTCATGTCTGACTCTTTGCGACCCCGTGGACTGCAACACATCAGGATTCCCTGTCCTTCACTATCTTCCAGAGTTTGAAATTCATGTCCTTTGAGTCAGTGATGCTATTTAACCTTCTCTTCGTCTGCTGCCCTCTTATTCTTTTGCCTTCAATCTTTCCCAGCATCAAAGTCTTTCCCAATGAGTCAGCTCTCTGCATTGGGTGGCCAAAGTTTGGAGCTTTAGCATCAGTCCTTCCAATGAATATTTAGAGTTGATTTCCTTTAGGATTGACTGGTTTGAGCCCCTTGGTCCAAGGGACTCTCAAGAGTCTTCTCCAGTACCACAGTTTGAAAGCACCAATTGGCTCTCAAGCTTCTATATGATCTAGCTCTCACATCTGTACATGACTACTGGAAAAAACATAGCTTTGACTATATGGACCTTTGTTGGCAAAGTTATGTTATTGTTGAAATAAAATAAGACTCCCAATAATATACACTGACGCTTTTAGTATTATGCATAATTCTTATTGTAAAGCATGAGCAGAGAGATGGTATGGGGAGGGAGGTGGGAGGGGGATTCAGGATTGGGAACTCATGTACACCCGAGGTGGATTCATGTTGATGTATGGCAAAACCAATACAGTATTGTAAAGTAAAATAAAGTAAAATTAAAAAAAAAAGAAATAAGTGCTCAGTAGTTTACACATGAGACAGTAATTTGTATTGTTATTACAGAGCCAGGGAGATGACCTGGTGGTTTAACGAATGGCACAGATACTTTCCTGAGGCCATATAGACATTTTAATCCTTGTTGTTGTACATATTCCCATATAAAGTTAAAGAGAAATGTTCTGGAGAAAACTTTCTTAGAGCTGAAATTCACCTCTCTTCCTTCACCCTCATGTGTTCCCATTCTCCCATCTCCTTCTTTGGGTCATTTTCTCTCAAGAGTCCCTTCCAGGGCTGCAGAATCACACAGCTCCAGGAGCTGACTTTCACATGGTATCTAAATTAATTATGCCTCTAATTTGTGTCAAGTGGTTGCTCTGAGAGCGGCCGCCCAGCCGCAGCCAGCTTCCTACTTCCGTTGTTCCTCTGTGTCTTGACTGACACTGTGGGGCACCAGCCCAGGACCACCGCTGTCATAAGAGGGCAGGCAGGAAAATACTGCAGGTTGCATCTCGGGTGAAGAGTGAGCACTGGAAAATAACCATGTTTTTTCTCCATACCTTGAGTTCTGTTCTTGTTTTTTGTGTTTGTACAAAACTAGAGTTCAAAAGATAATGTCAGGGGCTAAAGGTTCATGTAACCTGTGGGCCAGGAATGTAGGTGAGTAGATTCAGTCACTTTGACCTTTAGCTAAAGGTGCATTGTCGAGTGCATCATGACCTCCATGAATATGATGGCCGTGATGGAGGCTGATGGCTGACTAGGTGTAGGGGAGAGGGCAGGCTCAGTGTGATTCATCTTGGTATTTTTGGGTCTTGGAGCAGAGAGGGAGGACTTAGAGTCATGGACTGGGTAGAAAAAGAGAGAGAAAGAGGCAGTTAATTGGTGAAAACTGCTTGAGAGGCCAGTGATGCAAGAATAATCTCTTTCAAGCTTCAAAGATCTTGGGGAATAGGCATCCTGTGGTTGTAGCCAAGGTCTCTCCTCTAGGAAATGAGGACTTGAGAACGTGCCATAAGGGGCAGAGACTGGTCTTTCACAACCTCTCTCACCTGGCCTCATAAAGCCTCATAGATGGTCTGAATATGATTTCGAGGGTAAGGAGACAGTCTCTGTTTCCTTCTCCCATTTGCTTGCTGATTCTTGAAACTTTGCTTTTCAAGCAGGAAATAAAACCTTTCATCTCATAGAGCCAGAAAGGAAAGGGCCGTGTGCATACTTCTCGGCTGGTCATTCCCCTCCTCCCCTACGGCCATGCCTGCTTGGCCCATGCCTTCCTTTTTCCATGCTGGCCATGTGCCCAACATTTCTCTGTGATGCCCAACTCTGTAGCCTCCTATTGACACAGACCATCGGCTTGTCCAGGATCTTGGTTCTCAAAATGTGGCCCATGTCATGTGGACACAGTGGGGGAAGGAGAGCGTGGGATTGAGAGTAGCATGTAAATATATACATTACCATATGCAAAATAGACAGCCAGTGGGAATTTGCTGTATGACAGAAGGAACTCAAACCTGGTACTCTGTGACAACCTAGAGGGGTGGGATGGAGTGGGAGGTGGGAGGGAGGTTCAAAAGGGAGGGGACAAATATGTACTTATGGCTGATTCATGTTGATGTATGGCAGAAACTAATACAACATTGTAAAGTAATTATCCTCCAATTAAAAATAAATTAAACAAATATAGCCCATGAATGCACAACATTAGCATTACCTAAGAACTTGTTAGAAATGTAGACTTGTTAGAAATGCCACACCCGAAACTACTGAGTCAGAATCTGCCATTTTACAAGAATATCCAGGTGATTTGTATGAACATTAAAGTTTGAGAAGAACTGGCCGGAAACACTTCTTTATACCTACCCTTAACTGAAATCTTTTTTTTATAAATAAAGGTTATCATCATAGCAGTTTTTAATAGCTCACTAATTATTTGGTTTTATCATGTCCTTAACAAATGTCTATGGAATGCCTATCAAATTCTCAGTGTTACCTATGCTAAGATTTGGGGATCCCAGAATAGACTCTGTAGCACCGAGCTCAGAGCATAGCTCACATACAGAAACAAAACACAATACTCTGACAAAAATCTGTAATTTTGTCCCCAAGTTTGTTCAAAGATATGCCCTCTAATTAATGCTTTATTTTTCTCCTCATGTCTTTTACTTTTCTCCCACAATCCACGGACTTTGTGAGAAAAAAAACACAAACTTGAAATGTTACCCTCTTTCCATTTCTTTTCCACTTCATAACTGTCATCGCGTTGCCAGTATAAGCTTCTTGAAGTAGTAATCTCAAGCCCAAATAGAAAAAAAAGCAAACACATAAAAATGTTCAAAAATGTCAGGATTTAAGGGTATTTGCTGTTCCATTCTCTCAGATTATTTTTTAGGTCTGCATCTCATCTTCAATTAGCAGTCTTCCCTTACTATTACACAGTGTGTTCTGGAAATTTACTTCTTTCAGATTTTTTTTTTTTTTGGAGAGAGGAGTGGGGAAAGAAATGATTATACTTATTTACTGAGCCCAACTAAAACTGTTTAATTTTTGGAGATAGCAGAAAATACTTTTTAAAAGTATCATCTAACAGCACAAGTGAGGGGCCCAAAGATATAATTACAGCAAGAACGGAGTGTGTTTATGTGAACTTAGAGGAACTGATTCTGGTGACTTTAGGAAAATACTTAGGAGCATCGTGTATCGGAGCCTCATATTTTGTGGAAAACAGCTGCTGCGTCTGTTTCCAGGGATGCTGCAGTCCTTTGAAGTCAGAACATCTGACTAATTTGAATTTAGGTCTCTTGATCAAAAATATCAGATGACACAAAAAGCCTGATTATCTTATCTTATGGAAATGTAAGGCTTTTCTCTTATTTTTGAGATGGTTTTCTAGAGCAAATTTCAAAGAAGTTTTTGGATATGTTTTTACGTCACACTCTGCCATTATGCTCTTCCTAGAAACTTAATATAGTTACAAACAACAAAGTAAATGAAATGCCCATCTTTTTGGCTTCTGTTCAGCAGGTCTTGCTGTCTTTGACTTCACGGTACTCGTAGCTGTCACCGTGCTGATCCAGCAGGTTACTTCAGTCTGGGGAAGGGTGAGGCGTATTTACATTGCTTACTCAGCATGTTATTTCTCTCTGGAGCAAATTGCAGTGGCTTCTGGTCAATCTTTGAATTGAGTTTAGGATGGCTTTTAATGATTTTTAAAGCAGCATTTAATCTTATACACTTGGTTTTGCCTCATGAAATCACATCAAAGTGACTTAAGGCTGTGTTGGTTGTCTTCTAAAAAACACACACGAAAAACAATGCTTTGGAGAAGATTCTGTGTCCATCTCTGCCCACAACCAAAATTTCACATGCCATCATTTGACTTTTCCAAAACTGAATTTCAGTGATTTCATCCTGTCAAAGTAAATGTTTCAAAAAAGTAAAACGATTATTTGTACAAATAGAAAGTGAACACATGTCAAAGAAATCATTTATATCTATGCTGGGTGAAAGTCTATAAATCAGATTGTGACTTTAGAGTCTGGGTTATAACCAATGGTAAATAGTTGCTGTTTATGCTAAGTTGTGTCTGACTCTTTGTGACCACATGGACTGTAGCCTGCCAGGCTCCTCTGTTCATGGGATTCTCCAGGCAAGAATATTGGAGTGGTTTGCCATTTCCTTCTCCAAGGGAGCTTCCTGGGTCCCTTGGATCGAACCCGTGTCTCCGGGTCTGTTGCATTGACAGGCAGATTCTTTACCACTTAGCCACCAGGGAAGTCCCAAATAGTAAGTCAAGCAAAAGGACATTCTCGTAGAAAATGAAATAAATTTTGGGCAGACCTATTAGAGAATGCCACAGTATAACACTGGAAAGAAACTGTCATCCTTTTGCTTTGTTTTCAAGTTTTGGATATTTTTTCCTAACAAATTACAACCCCCTCCCCAAGATAAGAATTAACTCCAAAGATTATTTTAATCACAAAGAAGTCTTGTAGTATTGTGCTTTCTTCAGTTCATTTACATTGATGCAGCCAGGAATGTGCACATATGAACTTCTCTGGAGTATGGTTGACAAATCAAGAGCCCTGCAGTGGTGAACAGCTATTAATCCAGAAAATCAACTTCTGTAGGTCACCTTCTGCATTTCCAATTACACATATATTAGACTTTTCAATAGTGTTCCCCAAGTTCTTTATGCTCTGTTCACTTTCGCATTTCAATCTTTTATTCTCTATCTTCTTCAGATTGTATAACTTCTGTTGTCCGTCTTAAGTTTCCTGATTCTGTTGTTTGCTTTAGAAAATAATGAAGGGCATAAAAATGCAGCACAAAGCACAGAACATTGTTCTCCTGAGATATAGAATTTCTGTTACCTGGGCTGGTAACAGAGAATATGAGGAATCTCTTTTTACTACCTCTCGTTAAGAGCAGACTAATTGCTCTGAGAACAGTTTTTCATTTCATTTCAAGAGAGAAAAACCTAATTCTAGTCTTTCATGAAAGCCTTCTATTTTGAAATTAATGCATCAAACTAAGCATACTCTGCTGATTTTCCTTTTACATATTTCATTTCTTCTTTTCAGACTCATTGTTTGCACATATTTAAAACCAAAGCAAATGGGGTTTATGTTCTAACTTTCCATGAGTTTCTAAATTCATTCAAGTTTTCTTTCATAATTCCTTTTCATGTTCTGAAACAAGACACTTTAAGACAAGCCACTCTGTTTCTTTGGGCGGGGGCGCGGGGGGCGGGGGAACTCACACATACCGCATTTTCTTACCTTCACATTTGTACCTAATTGTTCTAGTACACCTTCAACAATACAGTGTTTAACCTAAGTAACTCACTTCTATTAATCAGAAAAACATTGGAGGTAGTTCATTGTGAACTGTTTATGATACACAAGTCTTTTAGCAGACCATGAAACTTATGAGCACACATATGTTTTACAACGACACACATCTTTTTATACCTTCTTAAAGTAGGAAAAATGAATGTATATGTTACCAGCTCAGAAGTATAGCTCTTTACAATGTGCAAGAAAAAGAAACAAACCACATATATTAAAACCATGTTTACTTAGATATTATGTCAGGTATCCAAGAGCATTCCAATTATTAACTCAATTTAATATTAGTTGTCTGTCTTAAAAGTGAAAAAAAAAAAGACCTTGGAAAACAAGTTTCAGCTGACACACTACAGGACATAATTACTGTTGATGTAAAATATTAATCAGAATTACAACTATTTAGTTGAAGTGTGTATTCGTACGTGCTAAGACGCAGTTGTGTCTGACTCTTTGTGACCCTATGGACTCTAGCCTGCCAGGCTTCTCTGTCCATGGGATTCTCCAGGCAAGAATACTGGAGTGGGTCGCCATGCCATCCTCCAGGTGATTTTCCTGACCCAGGGATTGAAACCACGTCTCCTGCATTGACAGGCAGGTTCTTTACCACTAGCACCACCTGGGAAGCCCAGCTGAAGTGTAATCTTCCTCAATTAAAAATTACATAATAGCAATATTATCTGAACTTATAAAAAATAAAAAAAATCTAAGAACTGCAGATTCCTAGTTTCTTTGTGGTAAGTAAATCCAAATCTTTAAAAAGGTATGCTTTTATTATCCTTCCCTTTGATAAAACTAGGGAAAAAATAAGCAGCTCTTAAATTTTTTTTTATTTAGTAATATTTATTTTTGGCTGTGTTGGGTCTTTGTTGCTGCACGGGGTTTTCTCTAGTTGTGGGGAGCAGGGACCACCCTTCAGTTGTGATGTGCAGGCTTCTCAAATCAGTGGCTTCTCTTGTTGCAGAGCACGGGCTTCAGGGCACTCGTGCTCAGTAGTTGCAGCTGGAGGGCTCAGAAGTTGTGGCTCCCAGGCTCTAGAGCCTAGGCTCAATAGTTGTGACACACAGGCTTAGTTGCCCCTGATTTTCCTGAATCAGGAATTGAACTCCTGCAGTGGCAGGCGGATTCTTTACCACTGAACCACCAGGGAAGTCCCGCAAGAAGCTCCTTTTAAGAAAAATTAGAAAATTCTTTGTGATTTGTGCAAAATTCACTTTCATTGTGTGAACTAGGATTATCATATAAAAATGCTTCTGACCTAGCAGTTTCTGTGAAAGTTTCTATTTTTTGCTTTTTTAAAGGCTAGCACATTCAGAGCATTATCAAAATTCTGGAAATCCTAAATTTATGTGTAACGGCGGCGGTAAGGAGATACACCTCATCCAAGTTAAGGAGCAGCAGCTGTGCTTTGCTGGAGCAGCCGTGAAGAGATACCCCATGCCCAAGGTAAGAGAAACCCAAGTAAGATGGTGGGTGTTGCAAGAGGGCATCAGAGAGCAGACACACTGAAACCATACTCACAGAAAACTAGTCAATCTAAGCACACTAGGACCACAGCCTTGTCTAACTCAATGAAACCAAGCCATGCCTGCGGGGCAACCCAAAACGGGCAGGTCATGGTGGAGAGGCCTGACAGAATGTCGTCCACTGGAGAAGGGAATGGCAAGCCACTTCAGTATTCTTGCCTTGAGAACCCCATGAACAGTAGGAAAAGGCAAAATGATAGGATACCAAAAGAGGAACTCCCCAGGTCATTAGGTGCCCAATATGCTACTGGAGATCAGTGGAGAAATAACTCCAGAAAGAATGAAGGGATGGAGCCAAAGCAAAAACAGTACCCAGCTGTGGATGTGACTGGTGATAGAAGCAAGGTCCGATGCTGTAAAGAGCAATATTGCATAGGAACCTGGAATGTCAGGCCCATGAATCAAGGCAAATTGGAAGTGGTCAAACAAGAGATGGCAAGGGTGAATGTCGACATTCTAGGAATCAGCAAACTAAAATGGACTAAAATGGGTGAATTAACTCAGATAACCATTATATCTACTACTGCAGGCAGGAATCCTTCAGAGGAAATGGAGTAGCCATCATGGTCAACAAAAGAGTCCGAAATGCAGTACTTGGATGCAGTCTCAAAAACAACAGAATGATCTCTGTTTGTCTCCAAGGCAAATCATTCAATATCGCAGTTATCCAAGTCTATGCCCCAACCAGTAATGCTGAAGAAACTGAAGTTGAATGGTTTTATGAAGACCTACAAGACCTTTTAGAACTAACACTGAAAAATGATGTCCTTTTCATTAGAGGGGACTGGAATGCAAAAGTAGGCAGTCAAGAAACACCTGGAGTAACAGGCAAATTTGGCCTTGGAATGTGGAATGAAGTAGGGCAAAGACTAACAGAGTTTTGCCAAGAAAATGCACTGGTCATAGCAAACACCCTCTTCCAACAACATAAGAGAAGCCTCTACAAATGGACATCACCAGATGGTCAACACCAAAATCAGATTGATTATATTCTTTGCAGCCAAAGATGGAGAAGCTCTATACAGTCAACAAAAACAAGACCAGGAGCTGACTGTGGCTCAGATCAAGAACTCCTTATTACCGAATTCAGACTCAAATTGAAGAAAGTAGGGAAAACCGCTAGACCATTCAGGCATGACCTAAATCAAATCCCTTATAATTATAAAGTGGAAGTGAGAAATAGATTTAAGGGCCTAGATCTGATAGAGTGCCTGATGAACTATGGACTGAGGTTCGTGACATTGTACAGGAGACAGGGATCAAGACCATCGCCATGGAAAAAAATGCAAAAAAGCAAAATGGCTGTCTGGGGAGGCCTTACAAATAGCTGTGAAATGAAGAGAGGCAAAAAGCAAAGGAGAAAAGGAAAGATATAAGCATCTGAATGCAGAGTTCCAAAGAATAGCAAGGAGAGATAAGAAAGCCTTCTTCAGCGATCAATGCAAAGAAATAGAGGAAAAGAACAGAATGGGAAAGACTAGAGATCTCTTCAGGAAAATTAGAGATACCAAGGGAACATTTCATGCAAAGATGGGCTTGATAAAGGACAGGAATGGTATGGACCTAACAGAAGCAGAAGATACTAAGAAGAGGTGCCAAGAATACATTGAAGAACTGTACAAAAAAGATCTTCATGACGCAGATAATCATGATGGTGTGATCATTAATCTAGAGCCAGACATCCTGGAATGTGAAGTCAAGTAGGCCTTGGAAAGCATCGCTACGAACAAAGCTAGTAGAGGTGATGGAATTCCAGTTATGCTGTTTCAAATCCTGAAAGACGATGCTGTGAAAGTGCTGCACTCAATATGCCCGCAAATTTGGAAAACTCAGCAGTGGCTACAGGACTGGAAAAGGTCAGTTTTCATTCCAATTCCAAAGAAAGGTAATGCCAAAGAATGCTCAAACTACCGCACAATTGCACTCATCTCACATGCTAGTAAAGTAATGCTCAAAATTCTCCAAGCCCAGCTTCAGCAATATGTGAACCATGAAATTCCTGATGTTCAAGCTGGTTTTAGAAAAGGCAGAGGAACCAGAGATCAAATTGCCAACATCTGCTGGATCATGGGAAAAGCAAGAGAGTTTCAAAAAATACTTATTTCTGCTTTATTGACTATGCCAAAGCCTTTGACTGTGTGGATCACAATAAACTGTGGAAAATTCTGAAACAGATGGGAATACCAGACCACCTAACCTGCCTCTTGAGAAATCTGTATGCAGGTCAGGAAGCAGCAGTTAGAACTGGACATGGAACAACAGACTGGTTCCAAATAGGAAAAGGAGTACATCAAGACTGTATATTGTCACCCTGCTTATTGAACTTCTATGCAGAGTACATCATGAGAAACGCTGGACTGGAAGAAACACAAGCTGGAATGAAGATTGCCAGGAGACATATCAATAATCTCAGATATGCAGATGACACCACCCTTTTGGCGGAAAGTGAAGAAGAACTGAAAAGCGTCTTGATGAAAGTGAAAGTGGAGAGTGAAATAGTTGGCTTAAAGCTCATCATTCAGAAAACTCAGATCATGGCATCTGGTCCCATCACTTCATGGAAAATAGTTGGGGAAACAGTGGAAACAGTTTCAGACTCTTTTTTTTGGGGCTCCAAAATCACTGCAGATGGTGACTGCAGCCATGAAATTAAAAGACGCTTACTCCTTGGAAGAAAAGTTATGACCAACCTAGATAGCATATTCAAAAGGAGAGACATTACTTTGCCAACAAAGGTCCGTCTAGTCAAGGCTATGGTTTTTCCTGTGGTCATGTATGGATGTGAGAGTTGGACTGTGAAGAAGGCTGAGCGCCAAAGAATTGATGATTTTGAACTGTGGTGTTGGAGAAGACTCTTGAGAGTCCCTTGGACTGCAAGAAGATCCACCCAGTCCATTCTGAAGGAGATCAGCCCTGGGATTTCTTTGGAAGGAATGATGCTAAAGCTGAAACTCCAGTACTTTGGCCCCCTCATGTGAAGAGTTGACTCATTGGAAAAGACTCTGGTGCTGGGAGGGATTGGGGGCAGGAGGAGAAGGGAATGACAGAGGATGAGATGGCTGGATGGCATCACTGACTCAATGGGTGTGAGTCTGAATGAACTCTGGGAGTTGGTGATGGACAGGGAGGCCTGATGTGCTGCAGTTCATGGGGTCGCAAAGAGTCGGACACGACTGAGCAACTGAAGTGAACTGAACTCCTCTGCAATCTAACCCTAGAGACCCACATAAAGAAAAAACCAGGGTGAATAACTAAATTAATGATTGTGAGATCAATTCAAGAAGGTAGTTGTGATGGTGTGTGTGTGTATGTGTGTGTGTGTATTGGTAATTGGTAATGAGGGAGCTTTTGGGTTGTGAATATCTCTCTGCGTACATATCTCTGGGTAGATTATTGTTTGCTCCCATGTAACTGTAGATCAGAAAATATGGTAGTGCCAGCCCAATAACTCAAGAGTTTGTAGGGCAACATTATGACAGTGCCAGAGACTGGCTTGAGTGAGGAGCAGATAACAAAAGAATGACTTGCTGCCGGTCCCTCCATACTCTAAGTTAGATCAATATATCAAAGGAAGAAAACCTTCAGAAGAGAGCAAGTTTTAAGGTGAGAGGAAACATTCCTTAAAAGTTGGGGTCACAAAGGACTTGCCTGGTGGCTCAGATAGTAAGGGGCTTCCCTGATAGCTCAGTTGGTAAAGAATTGCCTGCAGTGAAGGCGACCCTGGTTCCATTCCTGGGTCAAGAAGATCTGCTGGAGAAGGGACAGGCTACCCACTCCAGTATTCTTGGTCTTTCCTTGTGGCTCACCTGGTAAAGAATCCGCCCACAATGCAGGAGACCTGTGTTCGATTCCTGGGTTGGGAAGATCCCCTGGTGAAGGGAAAGACTACCCACTCCAGTATTCTGGCCTGGAGAATTCCATGGACTGTATAGTCCATAGGGTCGCAAAAATGACTGAGTGACTTTCACTTTCAGATAGTAAAGAGCTATGGTCACAGGTAAGAGGGCAATAAATGTGTGAAGTCGCTCAGTCGTGTCCCACTCTTTGTGACCCCATGGACTGTAGCCTACCACGCTCCTCCCTCCATGGGATTCTCCAGGCAAGAGTACTGGAGTGGGTTGCCATTTCCTTCTCCAGGGGATCTTCCCAACCCAGGCATTGAACCCAGGTCTCCTGCATTCCAGGCAGACACTTTAACCTCTGAGCCATAGAAATAGTCAATACATGGAGCTTGGTGACTTGGAGTGTGCTCACCCATTCTTCATAAACTTATGAAGAGAACAAACAGAAGCCTAAACTTTGCCCTTCCCATGTTTTGGCTAATACAGGTAATTTTTCTAGGGTAAAATAATCATCATTTGGCCAAAAGCTGAGAAGCACCCTATGCCTTAAGAAAGAAAACACTGAGATTATCTATCATAAACCAATCAGAATAAATGAAACAGATGGATAAAGATTTAAAATAAATATAATAAATGTCATCAAAGAGATGAAAGCATTTTGGTTACATAAAGAATGAAGGAGCAGTTATAATAAACAGCCAAATAGAAACACTGGCTATAAAAATTATAACAGCTGAAATAAAGAATTTCAATGAGGGATAAATAGCATGAAGGGTAGAGGCAAAGAAAAAATTAGTTAACTGGAAAGTTAATGTAAGAGTATCTCCCAGAAAACACAGGAAAGAATTAAAAAAAAAGGAAAAATATAAAATAAAAAATTATGATAAGGAGGATAAATGAGAATATCCCTGTGGTGGAGTCTCAGGAAGACTGGCTGCTGCTGCTGCTAAGCTGCTTCAGTTGTTTCAGACTATGCAACCCCACCAGGCTCCCCCGCCCCTGGGATTCTCCAGGCAAGAACACTGGAGTGGGTTGCCATTTCCTTCTCCAGTGCATGAAAGTGAAAAGTGAAAGTGAAGTCAATCAGTCACATCTGACTCTCAGCAACCCCATGGACTGCAGCTGACCAGGCTCCTCCATCCATGGTATTGTCCAGGCAAGAGTACTGGAGTGGGTTGCCATTGCCTTCTCCCAGGAAGACTGGAGAGGTGGGAAATTTAATAGAGTGAGGAAAAAATTGAGAAATAGTGACAACACATTTTTTGCAATTAAGAAAAAATGAACATTAGTTATACAAAAGAGCTTATGGAGTACAAGATAGGATAAATAAGGAAAACCTTACCTGGAGGTGTGAAATTTAAGAATATCAAATTCAAAGAGAAAATTTTAAAATTCTAAAAGTTTTTAGATTCACAAAATTGAAAATATCAGATTAGAATTAGACTTTCCAATAGTGATACTTGAGGTAAGAAGATAATGCACTAATTGTGTCAACATGTTAAAGAAAAATAGCCTTAAACTATTAAAAATAATAATAATAACCTCAAACTATTAAAAAGAGGAGTCTGGTAGGTTCCTCTGCCCATGGAATTCTCTAGGCAAGAATACTGGAGTGAGTTGTCATTCACTTCTCCAGGGGATCTTCCTGACACAGGGATCAAATCTGGGTCTGCCACACTGTGGGCAGATTCTTTACTCTCTGAGCTACCAGGAAAGCCTAATTTAAAAAAGCAATTAGCATTTATAAACTCCTTGTAATATAACATTTCAGGTACCTTGCATGTATCACCAGCTCTGGTTGTGTACTAGACATTAACACACTTTCATTACAAATGAGGGAAGAGAGCTCACAGATGTAAAACGATTTGTTCAAGAAATAGAGGAAAACAACAGAATGGGAAAGACTAGAGATCTCTTCAAGAAAATTAGAGATGCCAAGGGAACATTTCATGCAAAGATGGGCTCAATAAAGGACAGAAATGGTATGGACCTAACAGAAGCAGAAGATATAAGAAGAGGTGGCAAGAATACATGGAAGAACTGTACAAAAAAGATCTTCACGACCCAGATAATCATGATGATGTGATCACTAATCTAGAGCCAGACATCTTAGAATGTGAAGTCAAGTGGGCCTTAGAAAGCATCACTACGAACAAAGCTAATGGAGGTGATGGAATTCCAGTTGAGCTGTTTCAAATCCTGAAAGATGATGCTGTGAAAGTGCTGCACTCAATATGCCCGCAAATTTGGAAAACTCAGCAGTGGCCACAGGACTGGAAAATGTCAGTTTTCATTCCAATCCCAAAGAAAGGCAGTGCCAAAGAATGCTCAAACTACCGCACAATTGCACTCATCTCACATGCTAGTAAAGTAATGCTCTAAATTCTCCAAGCCCAGCTTCAGCAATACGTGAACCGTGAACTCCCTGATGTTCAAGCTGGTTTTAGAAAAGGCAGAGGAACCAGAGACCTAATTGCCGACATCCGCTGGATCATCGAAAAAGCAAGAGAGTTCCAGAAAAACATCTATTTCTGCTTTATTGACTATGCCAAAGCCTTTGACTGTGTGGATCACAGTAAACTGTGGAAAATTCTTCAAGAGATGGGAATACCAGACCACCTGACCTGCCTCTTGAGAAATCTGTATGCAGGTCAGGAAGCAGCAGTTAGAACTGGACATGGAACAACAGACTGGTTCCAAATAGGAAAAGGAGTATGTCAAGGCTGTATATTGTCACTCTGCTTATTTAACTTCTATGCAGAGTACATCATGAGAAACGCTGGACTGGAAGAAACACAAGCTGGAATCAAGATTGCTGGGAGAAATCTCAATAACCTCAGATATGCAGATGACACCACCCTTTTGGCAGAAAGGGAAGAGGAGCTAAAAAGCGTCTTGATGAAAGTGAAAGTGGAGAGTGAAAAAGTTGGCTTAAAGCTCATCATTCAGAAAACTCAGATCATGGCATCTGGTCCCATCACTTCATGGGAAATAGATGGGGAAACAGTAGAAACAGTGTCAGACTTTATTTTTTCGGGCTCCAAAATCACTGCAGATGGTGACTGCAGCCATGAAATTAAAAGATGCTTACTCCTTGGAAGAAAAGTTATGACCAACCTAGATAGCATATTCAAAAGCAGAGACATTACTTTGCCCACTAAGGTCCGTCTAGTCAAGGCTATGGTTTTTCCTGTGGTCATGTATGGATGTGAGAGTTGGACTGTGAAGAAGGCTGAGCACCAAAGAATTGATGATTTTGAACTGTGGTGTTGGAGAAGACTCTTGAGAGTCCCTTGGACTGCAAGGAGATCCACCCAGTCCATTCTGAAGGAGATCAGCCCTGGGATTTCTTTGGAGGGAATGATGCTAAAGCTGAAACTCCAGTACTTTGGCCCCCTCATGCGAAGAGTTGACTCATTGGAAAAGACTCTGATGCTGGGAGGGATTGGGGGCAGGAGGAGAAGGGGATGACCGAGGATGAGATGGCTGGATAGCATCACGGACTTGATGGACGTGAGTCTGAGTGAACTCTGGGAGATGGTGATGGCCAGGGAGGCCTGGCATGCTGCAATTCATGGGGTTGCAGAGTCGGACATGACTGAGCGACTGAACTGAACTGAACTGAACTGAACACAGGTAGTAGTGGAATGGGGATTTCAGCCCAGCTCTAATTCTAAAGTCTATTCAAACTATAGTTTTATAGCATCACCTACTCAATGGACATGACTTTGAGGAAACTCCGGGAGATAGTGAAGGACAGGGAAGCCTGGAATGCTGCAGTCCATGGGATCACAAAGAACTGGCCATGACTTAGGGACTAAACAACAGCAAACTAGCCTTTGAATGAAAGATTGTGATAAAGTTTCAGACATGACACAGCCTTAGAAGTGTTGATGCACAAAGACCATATTTTCAAACTGTTGGAAGAAATATCCCAGGAAGGACAGAAGTAAATCCAGGAGAATGAGTTGAGCAATATGTCAAGTATGGGTTATAGATAACTTAGAAAATTTATTATGATCCAAACAAGAAAAGTCTCTTCATAAAGAAACAGAAGCATATCATTTTAATTCAGAACTAAATTCTAAGATATGTCCATGGGTAGAAGGTGGGATATTGCAACCAGAGGGAAAGTATGATAAAATACTTTTTCATTTTGTAGGAAAATATCCACCCTAGCTTTATTGAGATATAAGTAACACATAGCATTGTTTGAGTTTATGACGTATAGAGTATAGATTGCAAAAATGTTACCACAATAAGTTAGCACATCCAGTACTTCATTTAGTTACCATTATTATTATTACTTTTCTTTTTTTTTGAGTGGTGAGAACTTTTAAGATTTATTCTCTTAGCAACTTTCAAGTATACAATCCAGTATTGTGAACCATGTTGGATATTAGATCCCCAGAATTTATAAGTAAAAGTTTGTATACTCTTCCACCACCTTCACCAATTTCCCCCACTCCCTGCTTCTCATAATCATCATTCTACTCTGTCTTAATGAGTTTAATTCTTTTTTTAAGCTGGGCACTGAAGAATTTATGCTTTTGAACTGTGGTGTTGGAGAAGACTACTGAGAGTCCCTTGGACTGCAAGGAGATCCAACCAGCCCATCTTAAAGGAAATCAGTCCTGAATCTTCACTGGAAGGACTCCAATACTTTGGTCACCTGATGCGAAGAACTGACTCATTGGAAAAGACCCTGATGCTGGGCAAGATTGAAGACAGGAGGAGAAAGGGATGATAGAGGATGAGATGGCTGGATGGCATCACCAACTCGATGGATATGAGTTTGAGCAAGCTTCGGTAGTTGGTGATGGACAGGGAAGCTTGGCGTGTTGCAGTCCATGGGGTTGCAAAGAGTTGGACATGACTGCAAGACTGAACTGAACTGAATAGAACAGTATCTTTCTCTGTCTGACTAACTTCACATAGCATAATGCTCTAAGATCCATACATGTTATGAAAAAATGGCAGCATGGCCCTGTTCTTATGGCTGAATAGTATTCTATTGTATATGTTATAGTAGCTCAGTTGTGTCCAACTCTTCGTGACACTATGGACTGTAGCCCATCAGACTCCTCTGTCCATGGAATTCTCCAGGCAAGACTACTGAAGTGGGTTGCCATTTCCTTCTCCAATTGTATGCATGTATACATACACCACAACTTCTTTATCCATTAATCATCAATGGACAACTACTTTGCCATGTCTTGGCTATTTAAATAATGCTGCAGTGAGCTTGAGGGTGCAGGTATGCCTTTGAGATAGTAATTTCATTACCTTTGAATGTATACCCAGAGGTGGGATTGCTGGATTATAAAGTAATTCTGTTTTTAACTTTTTGAGGAAACTCCAGACTGTCTTCCATAGTGTCTACACCAATTTACATTCTCAACAGTAGTTAGGAGAGTTCCCTTTACTCTATATCTTTGCCAGCATTTGTTATCTCTTGACTTTTTGATAATAGACATCTTAACAGATAAGAAGTGACATCTCATGGTTTTGATTTGCATTTCCCTGATGAATAGTGATTTTGAACATTTTCTGCATGTACCTAAGGCATGAGTTTTTTTTGGAAAAATGTTTATTCAGATCATTTACCCATCTTTTAATTAGATAATTTGTATTTTTGCTATTGAGTTGTATTATTTCCTTATTTATTTTGAATATTAACCCCTTATCAGATATGTGATTTGCCTATATTTTCTCCATTCCACAGGTTGCTTTTTGTTTTGCTGTGCAAAGTTTTTTAGTTTGATATAGTCCCATCATTTTATTCTTTCTTTTGTTGCTTGTGCTTTAGTGTTATATCCAGAAAAATCATTGCCAGGACTAATGTCAAGGAACTTTTTCTATACAAAGATATTCCTAAGGACTGAAAGTTTAGACAATGGCTGTGAATAAAAGAATATAAATATGGGCCTTACTCAGGTAAGGATATCCACCAGAAAATGGAAGTAACATGCGTAAAATCATTTTTTTAGCAGAAGTTTTACTTACTGAACAGAAGAAAGTAAAGTATGGAGAAAGTGTAACAATGGAGTGAACAGAAAATATAAGATGGTGAGAAATACCTCATTTTATTAAAACTATAGCAGTATATTGTCTATAAGACAAAGAAGTTTTTAAAAAGTGAAAATATTTGCTAGGTAAAAAATATTTGCTAGATAAAAAATATTTGCTAGATAAATATGAACTAAAGTGACTTGCCTGGTGGTCTAGTAGTTAAGAATTTGCTTTGCAATGCAGGGGATGCAGGTTCCATCCCTGGTTGGGGAACTGAGATCCCACATGCCTCGGAGCAACTGAGCCCGAGTCTGTGCACTGCAGTGAAGATCTTGCATGCTGCAACTAAGACTCGATGCAGCCAAATAAGTAAATAAATAGATAAATATTTTAAAAATTGAGCTAAAATAAATAACCTTCAGGAAACAGCTTTAATATCAGAGAAACAGAATTCAAGACTAAGGTCATAAAGGATTAAGGGAGATGTTATAAATGGTAAAAGGAAAAACAAATAAAAAAGATATGTTCATATACACACACATATATCTAATAGTATAGATTTAAAATAAACAAAGCAATGAATGATAGATTTATAAGATGAGACAGAAGGTTAAGGAATCATAGCTGGAGATTTTAATTTCCTTCTTCTCAAAAGCTAAGTCAAAGAGGCAAAGTTAAATGTTGAGGATTAGAGTCGGAGAATTAATTTGCTTAAACTCATGTATAAAATGTATTATTGGATATAAAGTTTTATAGATGCCACATATATTATTTATATATTGTAAACACACATATCTACATAGAGTTATTAAATAAGTAAGAAGTATGGGCTTCCCTTGAAGAAGGCAATGGCACCCCACTCCAGTACTCTTGCCTGGAAAATCCCATGGACAGAGGAGCCTGGTAGGCTGCAGTCCATGGGGTCGCTAAGAGTCGGACATGACTGAGTGATTTCACTTTCACTTTTCACTTTCGTGCATTGGAGAAGGAAATGGCAACCCACTCCAGTGTTCTTGCCTGGAGAATCCCAGGGACGGGGGAGCCTGGTGGGCTGCCGTCTATGGGGTCGCACAGAGTCAGACACGACTGAAGTGACTTAGCAGCAGCAGCAGCAGCAGCAGCAGCAGCAGCAGCAGCAGCAGCAGCAGCAGCAGCAGCAGCAGCAGCAGCAGCAGCAGCAGCAGCAGCAGCAGCAGCAGCAGCAGCAGCAGCAGCAGCAGCAGCAGCAGCAGCAGCAGCAGCAGCAGCAGCAGCAGCATGGGCTTCCCTGGTGGCTCAGAGGTTAAAGCGTCTGCCTCCAATGCGGCAGACCTGGGTTCGATCCCTGGGTCAGGAAGATCCCCTGGAGAAGGAAATGGCAACCCACTCCAGTATTCTTGCCTGGAGAATCCCAGGGATGGGGGAGCCTGGTGGGCTGCCGTCTATGGGGTCGCACAGAGTCAGACACGACTGAAGTGACTTAGCAGCAGCAGCAGCAGCATGGGCTTCCCTGGTGGCTGAGGTTAAAGCGTCTGCCTCCAATGCGGCAGACCTGGGTTCGATCCCTGGGTCAGGAAGATCCCCTGGAGAAGGAAATGGCAACCCACTCCAGTATTCTTGCCTGGAGAATTCCATGGACGGAGGAGCGTGGTAGGCTACAGTCCACGGGCAGTCCACGGGGTCGCAAAGAGTTGGACACGACTGAGTGACTTCGCTTCACCTCGACTGGCCTCATATATTCTTGTAAAGAATCCAACTGAAAAAAAAAAAAAAAAAAGAATCCAACTGACTGAAAAATTCTAATAATTTCCAAAGAACAAGATCATACTGACTATATCAGTCCCCCAACAATAATCAACAAATGCTTTTAAATGTCCATATAGCTGAAAGTCAACATTACTGTAAAACCCTTATAGTAAATACAAAATATTAAGAAAAGGGAGAGATAATTAGAATTGATGACTAATTAAAATTTACACGGTAAAGTATGTATAATATAGTTGAAACAGTCCTTTAAGCAAAGTTTCATTTTTAAAAAGTGAGCCAAACTCCAACTCAAGAAGTTTGAAAAATACTAATAGAGAATACCTTTTTGAGAAGGAATAAAATTAAAAACATAAAGACAGAACTCAATGAAATAGATGACAAAAACCAGAGATGAACAAAACTCAAAGCTATTCTCTGAGAAGATTAATATGGTAAAAGGGAGGTGCAAATAAAGTAAAAAATAAAAATAAAGACATGACTATAGATATGAGAATAAAAATATGAGCAACTATATGCTAATACATTTGATAACTTAAGATAAAAACATGACAGCAATGAAGCAAGAAGAAAGAAAAATTAAATAACCTTTGTAGAAAATGGAGATAGAAATCATGTATCTTTGCTCTTCAAATGCTCCGGCCCAGATAGTTTCGCAGATAAGTTTATTAAAGTTTTAAGGATCTGTTGATTTCTAGTTTATTATTTGCTAATAGGAAACAATTTAGAGCAGCTGAAAGTATTTTATACAACTCCTTAATTTCAAAATTGCATATTGTAGTAGTATATCTATATCAACTATACAGATACACAAGTACCCATAAAAGTCCTAAATAACATATTAGCTAGCTGAATCCAGCAGTGTGTTAAAACTATAGTATTATTATTTTAATTCCTACATGTATAAACAAAGAGGAAAATTCTTTTTATTATCTGAATAGATGTAGAAAAAGCATTTGACTAAATTCAGTATTGATTTATAATTTTAAAAAACCTTGTGAAATCAGGAAGGGAAGGGATTTCTCTATTTTGATAACTAAAATATTCTGAAAACTTCTAGAAAATTTTTTACACCTGGGGAAAATTCAGCTACATGTTCATTATAGTTAAGAATAAGACAGGATAATCACTATCACTGCAGATGTTTAATGTGATTTTGAACTCATGTTCAATGCTATAAGACAAGAAAAAAATATGAGCTATAAGGTTTAAGGGGAAACAGTTATTATTTGAAAATAAATGATCATCATAGAAAATCCGACAAGACCAACCAAAAAAAGCTACTAGAAATATGCTAGAGAGAGTCAAGCAAATGTGCTAGCTAAAAGGTCTAATGAAAATCAGTAATATTACTCCAATCAGCAATAATCAACTAAGGATGCAATAAAATATAACATACACATCACAGTAAAGACTATGCTATATCTACTAATTGAGCTATCAAGGATGCATAGAACTTAACATAGGTAACTTTGTAATCCTATTAAAGGACATAAAACTTACAGTAAACAGAACTATATTCCATATTTTGGAGTTTGAGTTAACTCCAGGAAATAATGAAGGACAGGGGAGCCTGGTGTGCTGCAGTCCGTGGGGTTGCAAAGAGTAGAACACAACTTAGTGACTGAACAATAATATTCCATGTTTATAGTTGACAGGATTTATCTAAGTAAAGATGTTAATTGTCCCCCAGTTAATCTACAGACAATAAATGAATTCCAACTGGAATTTTGAAGAGTTGGCCAAACACGTTCCAATATGTTTAAAGTTGATAAAAAGCTGTATCAATTTGAAAAAAAAAGAGAAGGATTCTTATCCTACAGGATATTGTAGGATAATAACTACATAGTTATTAGAAATAGTTTGGCCTGACTCATGAATAAGCAAATTGACTAATTGAGGATAGAGAACTCAAAAATGCGGCTGCTGCTGCTAAGTCGCTTCAGTCGTGTCCGACTCTGTGCGACCCCCTGGACGGCAGCCCACCAGGCTCCCCCGTCCCTGGGATTCTCCAGGCAAGAACGCTGGAGTGGGTTGCCATTTCCTTCTCCAATGCGTGAAAGTGAAAAGTGAAAGTGAAATCGCTCAGTCGTGTCCGACTCTTAGCAACCCCATGGACTGCAGCCTACCAGGCTCCTCTGTCCATGGGATTTTCCAGGCAAGAGTACTGGAGTGGGGTGCCATCGCCTTCTCCAAACTCAAAAATAGATTTATTTACATACAGGAACCCAATAAACAATAAATCAGTTCAGTTCAGTCGCTCAGTCATGTCCAACTCTTTGCGACCCCATGAACTGCAGCACGCCAACCCTCCCTGTCCATCACTAACTCCCGTGTCCACCCAAACCCATGTCCATCGAGTCAGTGATGCCATCCAGCCATCTTATCCTCTGTTTTTCCCCTTCTCGTCCGGCCCCCAATCCCTCCCAGCATCAGAGTCTTTTCCAGTGAGTCAACTCTTCGCATGAGGTGGCCAAAGTACTGGAGTTTCAGCTTTAGCATCATTCCTTCCAAGGAACACCTAGGGCTGATCTCCTTCAGAATGGACTGGTTGGATCTCCTTGCAGTCCAAGGGACTTTCAAGAGTCTTCTCCAAACAGTTCAAAAGCATCAATTCTTCAGCACTCAGCTTTCTTCACAGTCCAGCTCTCACATCCATACATGACCACAGGAAAAACCATAGCCTTGACTAGACAGATCTTTGTTGGCAAAGTAATGTCTCTGCTTTTCAATATGCTATCTAGGTTGGTCATAACTTTCCTTCCAAGGAGTAAGCGTCTTTTAATTTCATGGCTGCAGTCACCATCTGCAGTGATTTTGGAGCCCGAAAAAATAAAGTCTGACACTGTTTCCACTGTTTCCCCATCTATTTCCCATGAAGTAATGGGACCAGATGCCATGATCTGAGTTTTCTGAACATTGAGCTTTAAGCCAACTTTTTCACTCTCCACTTTCACTTTCATCAAGAGGCTTTTTAGTTCCTCTTCACTTTCTGCCATAAGGGTGGTATCATCTGCATATCTGAAGTTATTGATATTTCTCCTGGCAATCTTCATTCCAGCTTGTGTTTCTTCCAGTCCAGTGTTTCTCATAATGTACTCTGCATAGAAGTTAAATAAGCAGGGTGACAATATACTGCCTTGACATACTCGTTTTCCTATTTGGAACCAGTCTGTTGTTCCATGTCCAGTTCTAACTGTTGCTTCCTGACCTGCATACAGATTTCTCAAGAGGCAGTTCAGGTGGTCTGGTATTCCCATCTCTTTCAGAATTTTCCACAGTTTATTGTGATCCACATAGTCAAAGGCTTTGGCATAGTCAATAAAGCAGAAATAGATGTTTTTCTGTAACTTTCTTGCTTTTTTGATGATCCAGCAGATGTTGGCAATTTGATCTCTGGTTCCTCTAACTTTTCTACAACCAGCTTGAACAGCTGGAATTTGCTGAAGCTGGGCTTGGAGAATTTTGAGCATTACTTTACTAGAGTGTGAGATGAGTGCAATTGTGTGGTAGTTTGAGTGTTCTTTGGCATTGCCCTTCTTTGGGATTGGAATGAAAACTGACCTTTTCCAGTCCTGTGGCTGCTGCTGAGTTTTCCAAATTTGCTGGCATATTGAGGGCAGCACTATCACAGCATCATCTTTCAGGATTTGAAATCGCTCAACTGGAATTCTATCACTTCCACTAGCTTTGTTCATAGTGATGCTTTCTAAGGCCCACTTGACTTCACATTCCAGGATGTCTGGCTCTAGGTGAGTGATCACACCATCGTGATTATCTTGGTCTTGAAGATCTTTTTTGTACAGTTCTGTGTATTCTTGCCACCTCTTCTTAATATCTTCTGCTTCTGTTAGGCCCATACCATTTCTGTCCTTTATAGAGCCCATCTTTGCATGAAATGTTCCCTTGGTATCTCTAATTTTCTTGAAGAGATCTCTAGTGTTTCCCATTCTGTTGTTTTCCTCTATTTCTTTGCATTGATCGCTGAGGAAGGCTTTCATATCTCTTCTTGCTATTCTTTGAAACTGCGGCTGCGACCGGTGCACGTAGCGGGGCTGAGAGGAGTTACCCCACGTCCGAGGTCAGGGGCAGCGGCCGAGAGTGCCAGGCTGCGGCAGAAACGGCCAAGAGGAGCTACCCCACGTCCGAGGTCAGCGGCGGTGGCCGGGAAGAGCTACCCCATGTCTGAGGCCAGGGGCGGCGGCCGGGAGGAGCTACCCCACGTCCAAGGAGCGGAGGCTGCGCTGGCGCAGGAGGGCCTAGAGGAGCTATTCCACGTTCAAGGTCAGGAGGGACGGCAGTGAGGAGATACTCCTCGTCCAAGGTAAGGAGCAGCTGCTGCACTCTGCTGGAGCAGCCGTGAAGAGATACCCCACGTCCAAGGTAAGAGAAGCAATAAATGCAGCATCACAAATTAATGGTATATGTGAACTGAGTTCAGTTACTCAGTTATGTCTGACTCTTTGTGACCCCATAGACTGCAGCATGCCAGGCTTCCCTGTCCATCACCAACTCCGCAGCATGCTCAAACTCATGTCCATCCAGTCAGTGATGCCATCCAATCATCTCATCCTCTGTCTTCCCCTTCTCCACCTGCCTTCAATCTTTCCCAGCATCAGGGTCTTTTCAAATGAGTTGGTTCTTTGCATCAGGTGGCCAAAGTATTGGAGTTTCACCTTCAGTATAAGTCCTTCCAATGAATATTCAGGACTGATTTCCTTTAGGGTTGACTGGTTTGATCTCCTTGCAGTCCAAGGGACTCTCAAGAGTCTTCTCCAACATCATAGTTCAAAAGCATCAATTCTTCGGTGCTCAGCTTTCTTTATGGTCAAACTCTCACATCCATACATGACTACTGGAAAAGCCATAGCTTTGACTAGACAGACCTTTGTTGGGAAAGTAATGTCTCTGCTTTTCAATATGCTGTCTATGTTTGTCATAGCTTTTCTTCCAAGGAGCAAGTGTCTTTTAATTTCAGGGCTACAATCACCATCTGCAGTGATTTTGGAGTCCAAGAAAATAAAGTATGTCACTGTTTCCATTGTTTCCCCGTCTATTTGCAATGAAGTGATGGGACCAGATGCCATGATCTTAGTTTTTTGAATGCTGAGTTTTAAGCCAGTTTTTCACTCTCTTCTTTCACTTTCATCAAGAGGCTTTTTAGTTCGTCTTCACTTTCTGCCATAAGGGTGTTGTCATCTGCATACCTGAGGTTATTGATATTTCTCCTGGCAATCTTGATTCCAGTTTGTGCTTCATCCAGCCTGGCATTTCTCATGATGTACTCTGCATAGAAGTTAAATAAGCAGGGTGACAGTATACAGCCTTGATGTACTCCTTTCCCGACTTGGAACCAGTCTGTTGTCCAGTTCTAACTGCTGCTTCCTGACCTGCATACAGATTTCTCAAGAGGCAGGTCAGGTGGTCTGGTATTCCCATCTCTTGAAGAATTTCCCATAGTTTCTTGTGATCCACACAGTCAAAGGCTTTGGCATAATAAATAAAGCAGAAGTAGATGTTTCTCTGGAATTCTCTTGCCATTTCTATGATCTAATAGATGTTGGCAATTTAATCTCTAGTTCCTCTGCATTTTCTAAATCCAGCTTAAACATCTGGAATTTCACAGTTCATGTACTGTTGAAGCCTGGCTTGGAGAATCTTGAGCATTCCTTTGCTAGCGTGTGAGATGAGTGCAATTGTGCGGTAGTTTGAGTGTTCTTTGGCATTGCCCTTCTTTGGGATTGGAATGAAAACTGACCTTTTCCAGTCCTGTGGCCACTGCTGGATTTTCCAAATTTGCGGGCATATTGAGTGCAGCACTTTCACAGCATCATCTTTTAAGATATGAAATAGCTCAACTGGAATTCTATCACCTCTACTAGCTTTGTTTGTAGTCATGCTTTCTAAGGCCCACTTGTCTTCACATTCCAGGATGTCTGGCTCTAGGTGAGTGATCACACCATCGTGGTGATCTGGGTCATGAAGATCAGTTTTGTATAGTTCTTCTGTGTATTCTTGCCGCCTCTTCTTAATCTGCTTCTGTTAGGTCCATATCATTTCTGTCCTTTATTGAGCCCAACTTTGCATGAAATGGTCCCTTGGTATCTCTAATTTTCTTGAAGAGATCTCTAGTCTTTCCCATTCTATTGTTTTCCTCTATTTCTTTACATTGATCACTGATATGTTAACTATTTGGTACAAAATGCTGCAAAAAACTCACTGAAATGGGGAAAAATATAAATATATCCTTATCTTATACTGCTTATAAAAGTTTATTCCAGATGAATTCAAGTAAAAAAATTTAATGAAGTTGACTATATCAAAATTATGAATTTTTGTTTCATAAAGAAAACTGCAGAATATACTAATAGACAAAAATAAAAAAAATATTTTGACATCTTTAACTGACAAAAGTATAATATACAAATGTAGAAAGAATTGAGAATCAGTAAAAATAAACAAAACCGAAAATATATGAATGGATATGAATAAGCAATTTGTAGACTGTGGGTCGGAGAAGGCAATGGCAGCCCACTCCAAGACTCTTGCCTGGAAAATCCCATGGGTGGAGGAACCTGGTAGGCTGCAGTCCATGGGGTTGCTAAGAGTTGGACATGACTGAGCGACTTCACTTTCACTTTTCACTTTCATGCGTTGGAGAAGGAAATGGCAACCCACTCCAGTGTTCTTGCCTGGAGAATCTCAGGGACGGGGAAGCCTGTTGGGCTGCCATCTATGGGGTCGCACAGAGTTGGACACGACTGAAGTGACTTAGCAGCAGCAGCAGCAGCGGCAACAGCTGGAGGTAAAGCAGCTGTGGTAGATTGAATGATTGGTCCCTAAGCTTCATTCTTCTATAGCAATGTAATACATTCACCCCCTTTTCAGGGCTCAAGGTAGTCTTGGTGGACTTCTCACTTGTCTTTGAGTTAGATCGTGTGACTTATGTTTATACAAAAACCTTTACGTGAAGTTTACACAAAAACCTTTACTTAAATGTCCACAGCAGCTTTGTTTGTAATAGCTGGAAACTGAAATAAGCAAATGTCCTCCAAAAGTGAATGGTTACACAAACTGGCATGTTTATACCACGGACTATTCATCAATAAAAAGGAACAAGTACTTGATACATGCAACAACCTGGATGAATCGCAAGAGTTATGTTGAGTGAAAATGCCAGTCTCCAAAGGGTTACATACTGTACAATTCCATTTGTGTAACATTCTTGAGATAACAAAATTGTGGAAATAGAGAACAGATTCGTGGTCACCAGGGCTGAATGAGGCAGTGGGGGAGGAGGAAAGTGAAGTATGAAACAAGAGAGATTCTTCTGATGATAGAAATATTCTGTGGATTGCTATATCAATGCCAGTGTTCTGGTTCTGATCTTGCACTGTAGCTTTGCAAGATGTTGAAAGTGAGTGAAACGATCTCTGTACTATTTTTTACAATTGCATATGAACCTACAATTACCTCAAAATTAAAAGTTTAATTAAAAATACATTAAGCTTCTTCCTGTTTTGAGGAAGGGAAGGCACAGACATGAAGGGGAAAATAGAGTGAAAAATTAGCAGACCTTTAATTGAATTGATTAGGCATATAAGCTATAAGCTCACAGGCATGAAATACTCATTTTTGTACCTGGCTTTCTTTCTCTTTTTTTTTTTTCAAGGGGGGAAAAAAGAAGAAAAGTATGTTATATTCAAAATTGGAATACCACTTTTTTTTTTTTTTGCTTTTGGAAATTTGGAAGATGTCATCATCGTTTAAATACTTATTCAACTAACATAGTTTTAAGAACCAGGAGCATGCCCTTTGCTCCATCCTTTAGAGATACCAGTGAGCAAAGTGAGCCATAGTCTCTGCCCTCATGGAGATTATAGCTGACTTCTAATTCTAGCCTGAAAGCTTTAACCAAAATAATTTCTCTGAATGCAGTTATTTGCTAGGTTATGCTGTAGTGATTAATTATAAATGAGCATGTGTAAACTCATTTGTTGTTCAGTTGCTATGTTGTATGTGACTCTTTGTAACCCCATGGACTGCAGCATGCCAGGCTTCCCTGTTCTTCACTATCTCCCAGAGTTTTCCCAGACTCATGCCCATTGCCATCCAACCATCTTGTCTGCTGTCATCCCCTTCTCCTCCTGCCCTCAATCTTTCCCAGGATCAGGTCTTTTCCAGTGAGTCAGCTCTTTGCATCAGGTGGCCAAAGTATTGGAGCTTCAGCTTCAGCATCAGTCCTTCCAATGAATATTCAGGGTTGATTTCCTTTAGGGTTGACTGGTTTGATCTCTTTGCTATCCAAGGGACTCTTTAAGAGTCTTCTTCACCACCACAGTTCAAAGGCATCAATTCTTTGGTGCTTATAATTATGTAAACTCACAGTAAGTTGTATTATGTGCTTGATATTTTGGGACTAATAGAGTGGTGTGATTATGGAGTTTCCTTGTGGAGTGGTCATGAATAATTTTGGTTCTAAATACATTTCTTTATTTCCACTCCTCCCACATTAAACATATAAAGAATTATGATTGGTTTTGGCCTCAGGAGCACCAGACCACTTGGGAGGTTGATTGAATAGGACTAGGAGGTTGGGACTTGGGGAGGGAGAATGTGTCCAGGAGCCAGCCCAGTGGGGCCCATTAGCAGAGTGCAACAGGTAGAAGAGCAAAGAGCTGTGCAAAGAGGTCAGGAAGAGGGGATGGGAGATCTCTCATGGGGGACAATGAAGGGGAGTGAAGATCGTAAGCAGTTAGTGAAAAGTGAATACAGATCCCAACAAAGTATGCACATGTTGAAGGGAAAAGTAGGATTTCATTGGTGGAGCTTCATTTTTTATGCACGTCTGATTTGCTTTGTCAGGTTGGGAATGGAAGGCACTAAAGTGTATCTTGGAGCAGTGGAATCTTTGAGCTGAAGGTGACTTATCTTCCATTTTTTCCCTCCATATCTACATTCCACCTTTCCTGTGCCCCAGGAGGCTGACTTTATGGCCTGTATTCACAGATTTCCTTGCCAAATGGGAGTCACTGGCAGGAGATGGGATGGAGGAAGAAAAGTGACATTGGGGTGTTCGTTTCCCTGGATTCCTCACTGCTGAGCCATTGTGGCTCCTTCCTTTGGCAAAGGCTACATTACTATCAACCCTCTCCGTAAAGTCTCTTGTCTGGGGCTAGTGTCTGGCCCTCCCCTTGTCTCTTCAGATCTGGAGATAGTGACAGTTTGCTGCTGCTAACTCCAGGGGCCTACGCCATTCCTATGCCTTTCCTAAATGGTTGTAAGAGTTTCTTTTTTAACCTCTTCTCAGCTATCCAGTTGAGCAGTACCATCTGTTCCCTCTGGTACTCTGATATAGAAGTTGCTTGATGCAGCATTCGTCTCCATCCAAAATTCTCTGCAGTCAGAAGCAGTCACTAAGTACATCGGGTATTAGGCTGTTTTGTCTTTTCTCATTGGTTCATGCTCTCCTTTCCCAGCCAACAATGGTTTTGTGTTTCTCCTTTCTTCTTTCGCATAAGCTTTTTAAAACATGGAGCACTTAAGTGTCCCTTGTACTACTACTTTGAATTTCTTTAAGACAGTTCCTTTTTTCTACATTGGAAATTAGTTGACATTGTGTTGCCTAACTTCATGTTTTAGAATTTCTCATCCTTTTCCAAATATTTATCCTTTTAGTACTTATGACTACTGAATCACATCTAACTTCCCTCTGCTATGCTTCAAATTTGCAGTCATGAGAAAGGGAAAAGCAATGTCTGACAGCTAGAACCTGACCCAGCTAAGCTATAGTGTTGTTATGGATTGTCCTCACACTCATATTTAGGCCACAATGGCCTCTTGTTGAAGATAAAAATGTTATAGAACATTAACATCAGACTATGATGGATCAGGACAAACCATACCACTCCGTAATCATGTCCAAGCATGGCCCCAAACCTGAGCAGTGTCCCACCACAAAAAATTAAATCCAAAGCAGAGCCCCACTTCTTAACTCCTCCTCACAGACGTCTAAGACAAATTCCAAGTCTCATAGCATATTCCTTAACAGTCCCATAACAGCTTCTTACTGGGAGGGCCCCATGGTTCTCCATGTGTGTGTTCTCCCCATTGCAACACGTCAGTAAACCCCTCTTTGTTGAACTGCAGGTGTATTTCTGGTGTCATTGACTATGTTCCCTTGTTTTTTCTGTTTTCCGAAAGATTTCCTAAATCTTTCCTTAAAATTTACATCTCTAAGACAGAATTTTGGACATTGGGAGAGATTTGCGGAAATCTCAAAAGGTATGTAGCTATCTGGAGAAGGCGATGGCACCCCACTCCAGTACTCTTTCCTGGAAATTCCCATGGACAGAGGAGCCTGGTAGGCTGCGGTCCATGGGGTCACTAACAGTCGGACATGACTGAGCGACTTCCCTTTCACTTTTCACTTTCATGCATTGGAGAAGGAAATGGCAATCCACTCCAGTGTTCTTGCCTGGAGAATCCCAGGGACGGGGGAGCCTGGTGGGCTGCCGTCTGTGGGGTCACACAGAGTCGGACACGACTGAAGTGACTTAGCAGCAGCATGTAGCTATCACCCCACATTTAAGATAGACCCTGATCGTTGGTTGCCTGAAGATGGGAGCAGGAATAAGAAGAGGCATGTCTGACCATTGTCAGTCCCTGCCTTTACCTCCCAGTCTTTTGGTTTTTCAATCTCACTTCAGGTATTTCTGCATGTTCCTGCTGGGGAACTTGAAGTGCTGCCCACTTGCTCTATCCAGGAAAATGCTGATGAGGGATCTGGCCAAGGATATGACTATTTCATGGTCCTAGTGTGCTGGAGCTGTCTTGTGCTCAGCAAATACATGGAAATATTTTGGTCTTTTTTCCTTTCTTTTAAAATTTATTTATTTAATTTATAACTGGAGGGTAATTGCTTTATAATATTGTGTTGGTTTCTGCCATACAGCAACATGAATCAGCCATAGGTATACATATCCCCTCCCTCTTGAGTCTCCCTTCCCCTTCCCACCCCTACCCACCCTTTTAGGTTGTCACTTGTGTACGTGCTAAGTCACTTCAGTTGTGTCTGACTCTTTGCAACTCTATGGACTGGAGCCCGCCAGGCTCCTCTGTCCATGGGATTCTCCAGGCAAGAATACAGGATGGGTTGCCATGTCCTCCTCCAGGGGCTCTTCCCAACCCAGGGATCGAACCTGAGTCTTTTGTGTCTGCTCCATCAGCAAGGGGGTCCTTTACCGCTGAGCAACCTGGGAAGCCCCTAGGTTGTCAGAGCACCGAGTTTGAGCTCCCTGAGTCATGCAGCAAATTTCCACTGGCTATTTAATTTTACATACTGTAATGTATATGTTTCAGTGTTACTCTCTGAGTTCGTCCCACCCTCTCCTCCCCTCTTTCTCCTTCTGTGTCCACAAGACTCTTCTCTATGTCTGTGTCTCCACTGCAGGCTGGCAGATAGTTTCATCAGCACCATCTTTCTAGATTCCATATGGGTGTGTTAATATATGATACTTGTTTTTCTCTTTCCGACTTACTTCACTTTATATAATAGGCTCTAGGTTCATCCCCCTTAAAATATCTTGCTTTCATTCACCGTAATCTCTTAGGCTTTCTCCTTTTCTACTCGCTGAGTTCCTCTTTTTGGGTTCTTCCCTCTGGATATGACAGGCCTAAGATTGCCTCTTATACTGGCTCTCATTCTTCCCCCTTTAGTCCACTGGGTCACTGAATGGCTAAGGGTAATTAATCTCTGGCATGGGGCCTATGGTATCGAGTCAGTGTCTAGAAAAGGGCTCAGCAAACCTTACCCAGGAGCCAAGTCTGGCCTATTGCTTGTGTTCATAACTACAATTTTATTAGAAAACAGCCACATCCATTCATTTATATGTTGTCCATGACTGGTTTGGCACTATAATAAAATTGGTTAGTGTGACCCTTTGCCCCTTAAAAAAACCTGGCTGATGTATGATGCACAGAACACTAATTCTAAGAAATATTAGTTTTTTTTTTTTACATAAAAATGAGTTTCATGGTTAAATAAGTTTGTGAATTACCATGGTTAAAAAATTCAAGCACATTTATTAATTTAAAATCTTTTTGGTGCCTTAAATGTATATATATTAAATTAATATGTCCTTTTATTTTATATTTAAATGAATTAAGACATATTTATAGAAATATCATAAATGATATAATTTTATAAGTATCTACAAAGTAATTATTTAATAAATTAGATTATATGGTGTGTTAGTTGCTCAGTTGTGTCTGACTCTTTGCAACCCCATGGACTACAGCCTGCTAGGCTCCTCTGTCTGTGGAATTCTCCAGGCAAGAATACTGGAGTGGGTTGCCATTCCCTTCTCCAAGGGATCTTCCCAACCCAGAGACTGAATGCAAGTCTCCCTCATTGCAGGCAGATTCTTTACCGTCTGAGTCACCAGGGAAGCCTAATTAAATGTATATAGCATGATTTGTGATTCTTGAAGAGGTGGTAATAATGTTCAGAGTCTTTCAAAGGCACTTGACTGCATACCTTTTTGATGTAGGTTAATCTATGAGACTAGTTGTCCTTGGAATACAGTTTGAAAATTGTAAGTCTAGATGGCTTAAACTGTTTATCCTCCAAGAAGAAAATACTACTTTCTGCTTGCATGAGTTCACCAGGATTAGGGTTTCCACATACTTGTTCAGGGTCACATCCCTAGCCAGTAAAAAATGATGTGTTTTTTTCCTAACTTCCTCTTTTCATATCATACTCTCGTGAATCTAGCAGGTGTGGTTGAATGTGGGTCTCCTGAATTATTCCCAGGTTCTCCTTCACAGCAGATCAGACTCTGATTTGGCTTCAGCTTAAACACGAGTTCCTCCAGGAGAGGTCTTTCCTGACACCTTCTCCTCACCATCTCAGACAAGGTTTGGGACTCCTGTTATTCTGTTACAGCCTGTTCATACTTTATTATTGCTAGTGACTTAGAGTGATTTCTCTGCTCATTTGTAAACTCTCTGACTACAGAACCCACATTTTTTTATGGTAATGGAAATTTTAAAAATATATATTTTTAATTTGAAGATGATTATTTTATAATATTGTGTTGGTTTCTGCCATACATCACCATGAATCAGCCATAGGTATACATATGTCCCTTCCGTCTTGAACCTTCTTCCCCCCTCCCATGCCATTCCACTTCTCTAGGTTGTCGCAGAACACCAGGTTTGTGCACCCTAAGCTATACAGTCAATTCTCACTGATTACCTGTTTTACATATGGAACCCTCATTCTTGAAGTATGATGCTTGTTGGATGAATGATTATCCCTTGGCAGGCCAGTTTGGCCACTGGGCTGCTCCTTGAAGTCATAGCTTTTCTTCTCCCGTGGGTCCCACTGTCTTGGAGTGGTCTAATGCTTTGATTTCTTTGATCTTGGCTTATAATCTCCTCCTAAGGTTATGGAGCCTTGCTCTTGAACCTCAGCAAGGGGGTAAGCCCATTGCTGTTCTTGGTCCTCTTTCCTCTTTCCCAGTGACTATAATTTAAATGAATAGTGAAACAGTTGATCTTAAAACTTCTAAATGTCAGTGGCCCCCTGGATTCCATCCACCGAGCTGGGACCTTGCACCATCTGTTGCAACCCTAGTGCTGACAGTCAGCTAAATCAAGACAGAATTAGCCACTGTTTCTGGACATTTGCCTGCTTGACTGAGGAAGCCCCTGCTGTTGGCTGGGTATATGTCTTGGCCTCGGGAGATTGGTGTGTATAGATTTCTGTCTTCCTCACCTGTTTTACTCAAGAAACCACTGTTTGACCATCCTTATTCTTTAGTCACCAAGTCGTGTCTGACACTTTGCAACCCCATGGATTGTAGCCTACCAGGCTCCTCTGTTCTGGGATTTCCCAGGCAAGAATACTGGAGTGGGTTGCCATTTCCTTTTCCAGGGGCTCTTCCTTACTCATGTCTCCTGCATTGACAGGCAGGGATTCTTTGCCACTGAGCCCCCTGGGAAGCCCTTATCTATCCTCAGTCAACCCCTAAATAATATTGTGAGAAAAGAGATTCTGACTTTCTAAACTTATCACTGCTGCCTTAATAGAAATTTCTTTCCTTCTCACTCCTAGAGTTCATAATTCTCAGGACCAGCGATTGTTATTTATTGAGGATTCATACACCTTTGCTGAATTCAGTAAAAGTTGGTTTTAAAAAATTCTGCCTTATAATCAGGAAATCAAATCACAAAACTTAGAGTCTTGGGTTAGAAACACAGTAGCTCTAATTTGAAAAAAAATAAATGAACAGGGAGCCCAAGGAGGTTTAAATTAACCTTCTTTCTCCATGCAATATTTTTCAAAATAAACTTGTAGAAATGTAGAGTTGGGAGAAACCAGAATAATTACACTAAATACGATGATATTTAAAAAGAATTAAGGAAGGGGGTAACATTATGGATGACTTTATTGACAGATATTGTTTATACATGTGAATTATACATGTTTAATATTTAACCTCATTTTTGCTGAACAAACTCAACCAGTCGATCAGTCAAAGAGTGCTGCTTAAAAACATCCTTTACATAGAAACTTTCTTCCAAAGTTTTTTTTCCAGGAAATATAATTCAGTACAATGAGACTTTCTTGTATATATTGTAGCCTTAGGGATATATATATTGAAAGTCCCTGGCATTGGACCTGAACACAAAGTGCTTATCTTTAATGCTTGTCAGGGAGTTGAGACTACATATTACAATCAGCAAAGAAAATTTTGTGAAACTGGGAAAGACTAGATCAAGGTCAGGAGCTCAATGATAAGTCCTTTTGCTGCCCCGAGTCTCAGCAACTATTATGGTGCCAGAACTATTTAGAAGACCAAGAAAGAACTACATGTTTTAATTAAATAACACATGGCAGAAAGCACAAGATACCAGCTTGGGTTTATCAGGCAGAACAGGAGCTATCCTTGTGCTAAACAGACAGGCACCAAGGAAAAGAGAGAACCCGAGAGACAAGTCTAAAAAAACTTGGGAGCTATTTAATACAACATCCTAAGACGAAATCTAACGCTACCCGTAGACGTGAGGGGAGCCGCATTTAAGAAAGGCAGCCTGGTGTAGAATAATGATGGAGTAAAGTAAATGACACGGAACTATGACAAATTCAGAACCCAACTGGAAAATTAGGAAAGAGAATGAAGTGTCGTGGATAATGACACCCTGACAATTTCCCTGGCGCAGTGGGGCATGTACTGACACAGTTACCTGTCCCAGGGCCGTGGGCTTGCTGTCTAGGCTTTCCGTTAGCACAGTGGGGCTTTGTGTACCGCAGTGGCCCATTTTCCATCTCTGGGTCTCTGTCAGGCTTCGAATGCCTGGCTTTCTGCTGCTTGTTAAAAGGCATTCAGAACAGACAGTGTAGGACCTTCAGGTCAGCTGGATTCATCTCTTTCTAAATGAAGACAGAATTGTTAAAAAATGGAAATCACTAATACTAAAAGCCATTTATAAAATTCGACAACAAGGAAAAACCCCGAAAAAGAAACTGACTCCTAGACCTAGACAAGGTGTCAAAATTTAAGATCATTTTATCCTCCTGTATACAAAATTGCTGAGAAAAACAGAGCAGCAGGAGGTCCAAACATGTCAATCAAAGAGGAGACAGCATATTCTAGACTGGGAATGTAATTAAGTAGAAGATGTAAAAATAGGATTTCCCAACCTGGCAAGTGGAAATATAAACCAACTGGCAAAGAAAGAGTAGAGAGGATAATCCCACCCCTTTGGAATAACTATAGAAAAACATTAAGAATCAGAAAATGGAAATTTGTGAAGAAGTAAAGACAGGAGAGGCAGATGAAGAGAAGTTCTTAAGCGCGTGAAACGACGCAGTCACCAGCATCTAAGACAAGCCTCTAGCAAGCTAATTTGGGGGTAAAGATACTGACAGTTTTGGTAGATGATTAATAAGTGATCTTCTACAGAGTTCATCCAGTTGATCAAGGAGTGAGTCCTGTTGCTCGAGTGGAAATGAAATATAATCGTATGAGATATGATTATATTCATTATAACCATGAGTGTGAAACATTAGTCGCTCTGCTGTGAGCAGCAGGAATGAGCTGTGTGGACCATGCTGCTGTGGCAGAGCTGTGTACCACACCTCAGTTTGTTCTGTTAATGGCATGGAATCAGCTATAACTCCTCCTGCGTATATTCATGATATTAAAAAATAAGTAAGTACCGATATATGCATTGTGTTCTTTCAAAGAGACGGCGATGAAATGAAAAAGCTGTTTAATAAAAATATAATAAAAGTATTTCACATTCATTTCTCAGCCATAATAAGTGGAATTATAGAAGGAGGAAGAGGGGGAGGAAACCCCTCGCAGGTGGACAAGCCCTAAGCCGCCTTCCCTCATTCTCTACTTAAAAGCTATCAATTTAGAGCTGTCCTATGTATCGCCCTGTGAATTGAACAAGCCTTTTCAGTCTTTAATTAAGGGTGAAAAACTCTTTGAACATCACAGCATTCATCTGTTCATGTGTGGAAAGCCTAGTGTAACAAAAGAATTTAATCAAACTACAAGCCTAATAAAGACTACATTGCCTGAACTAAATGATGTTATTGCAGTAGCGGCTCATAGTTTTACATTTAAAAAAGCGGGTCAGAGTGTTCATTCATCTTGATTAGCAATGCCAACCTAATTACTTCTGGAGGAAACAGTAATTAGCTGGAGTCTCACCTCATTAATCATGACATTCTTGTAGCTGACTATTTTTATCTGATAAATGGCTTGGATTGGAACAAGGTGTATATTTGAATTCTAGTTAATTGTACACAGCTTGCCGCATAACATTTCACATTTTTATCATTTAACTACTTCCTTTCTGTGAACCTCTTGAGGAGCTTTTGTTGGTTACTCTCATTCTTGCAGTGAAAAAAAAATCTGACTTAATGAGAGAGTCAGTTGTATGTGTTAGTGAACATGTCAGAAACAGTGTCTCAAGGAAGTAAAGGAAAGGATAGAAGATCTCCATGTGTAGATGAAGTCATTGAAAAGACTGTGGGCCACTTACGGTAAAGTTTCTGCAGTGGATTCAAAGTGATAGCCTCTTAGGACTTGGCCCAGTAGCTTCTATAGGATCAATAACAATCATGGACAGGAGCAGTGCCATTATACCTTACACAGGGACTCACAATACCCTCACTCAGGTCTGTGTTCCTAAAGCAGTGCCAAAGGGAGCATCATGTTTAAAAAGAAAGAGTCTAGTCAGCCCTGTGTATCCTCGAGTTCAACATTCATGTACTTAACCAAAATTTGGAATCGATCTGTGGTTGGTTGAATGTGAGGATGTGGAACATGCAGGTACAGAGGGTCGACCATACTAGCTAGTTGTTTTATATAACAGACTTGAGCATCCTTGGATTCTACTAACCTCTTCCTGGAACCATTCCCCATGGATATCAAGGGAGGATTGTAATTCGAATCTGCAGTCTGCTTAGCTACTCAGGTGGTGCTGGTGGTAAAGAACCCACCTGCCAATGCGGGAGAGGTAAGTGACGTGGGTTGGATCCCTGGGTCGGGAAGATCCCTGGGTTGGGAAGATCCCTGGGTCGGGAAGATCCCCTGGCAGAGGAATGGCAACCACTCCAGTATTCTTGCCTGAAGAATCCCATGGACAGAGGAGCCTGGCAGGCCACAGTCCAAGGGGTCGCAGAGTTGGACAGGACTGAAGTGACAGTATGCACGCACTAACTACTGCTAGGATCACTCTTTTCTGCAGTAACATAGCTCTGACCGCTTCCTCTCTGTTCCCCTCTGTCTTGTATTTCCCAGGATTAAAGAACATATTTAAGGAGAATATCTTATTTGTTGCTTCCTCATGGTTCCTTTTCAAATTGTGAGTGTTTCAGTGGAACACCATTGGGTATAGAGAGAATTCTTGATTTTGTTCTTTAGAAAATTGCAGAATGCTTGCCTGCAGCTATCAACAACATCAGGATATTTATGCTAGGGAAAGTCAATGGAGATTGAACAGGATGACCTTAGTTACCTATGCCCAAGGTCAAGTTCCTCAGTATTGCATTCTCCTTAAGAAGAGTGGATCAGTTTCTTAGAGGCTAACTCACATGAACCAAGTTTGGGAAGACTGATGTATAAAATAAGGATGTCAGGTTTTAAAATTTCAGTGAGGAATGGCTTTACATGTATGCTTGTTATTGTTGTTTAGTCAGTCGTATCTGACTCTTTTGTGATCCCATGGACTGTACCCTGCCAGGCTCCTCTCCCCATGGGAATTTCCCAGGCAATAAGACTGGAGTGGGTAGCCATTTCCTTCTCCAGGAGATCTTCCTGACCCAGGGATCAAACCCACATCTCCTGCATTGGCAGGCAGGTTCTTTACCACCAAGCCACCAGAAAGTGAAAGTGAAAGTCGTTCAGTCCTGTCCTACTATTTTCGACCCCATGGACTATACAGTCCGTGGAATTCTCCAGACCAGAATACTGGAGTGAGTAGCCATTCCCTTCTCCAGGGGATCTTCCCAACCCAGGGATTGAACCCAGGTCTCCTGCATTGCAGGCAGATTCTTTACCAGCTGAGCCATCAGGGAAGCCTTCAAATGTATAGACACAGGATAATATGGATTTTCGGTTGTCAAGCTAGATAGCAAAATAATAATCAGCCAATTTAATAATATACAATATGAAATTATGGTTCATCAGGGCCATAATGTTTATAATGGATTTTGTCAACACAGCATTATGTCTCTGTAGGAATATCTACGTAAGAAGCCCGCTCATAATTTGAGAGCTGCTTGTTGATCAAGTCAACAGAATGGGCAGAATTAGAGGAATTTCATGTTTAATGGAGTCAGCCTAGTACAGTAAGATGTAGCCATCTTTTTTTAGAGTTATCCAATTAGCCTCATCTCTTCTTTATTGGCCAGTGCTAGGATGGACTCTGCCAGCCTTTTCCTGAATGCATTTTTTATTTCCAGGCTGAACATTCCTTTTTGCTTAATTTGTTGTTTGTTTTGATATATTAAAAAATTACTACAGTTACAATTGAGTCTTACTGGCCTGAGTACCATTCTACTTCCTCCTACTAGGTGACTAGTATATCTATACATGATCTATTCATCAGCTGGTTTTATTTTCCTTCTTTCCGAGTTTTCTGGGCACCTCATTGAGGCTAAGTAATGAAGTGGTTCTACTTATGAAAAAAGTCATTCCTAAGTGCATTGCACATAAATCAGTATGACACAATATGACCTGAAGCCTGAAACTATAATACAGGCTTTTGTTGTTGTTTAGTTGCTAAGTTGTGTCTGACTCTTTGCAACTCCATGGGCTGTAGCCTGTCAGGCTCCTGTGTTCGTGGGATTTTCCAGGCAAGAATATTAGACTGGGTTTCCATGTCCTTCTCCAGGGGCTCTTTCTGACCCAGGGATCAAACCTATGTCTCCTGCATTGTAAGGTGGATTCTTTACCACTGAGGCATCAGGGAAGCCCAATACAGGCTTTAGGATTCGCTTTAAGGTTAATAACGAAGCCATAGCAATATTCCCATGAAGAGTTTAAGCTTGCATTTTTCAAGTGCATTTTTACAAAATGTAAGTTGGGAAAGTTGACACAAGGCATGCTGTTCTCTTGATTAACACACAGTCTATCAGATACTCCTCCAAATACTGGTTTCGTCTACATAGCTAATGTGCTGAGGCCATTAAAAGCTCCCTGCCTGGTCTCTGGGCTTCCCAGATGGCGCTAGTGATAAAGAACTGCCTGCCAATGCAAGAGACACAAGGGACTTGAGTTCAATCCCTGGGTCGGGAAGATCCCTGGAGGAGGAAATGGCAATCCACTCCAGTAGTCTTGCCTGGGAAATCCCACGGACAAAGGGGAGCCTGACCAGCCACAGTCCATGGCGTCACAAAGAAATGGACATGATTGAAGTGACTCAGCATGCATGCACACCTGTTTCTCTGTGTAACTGGTGTGGGGGGACGCCGAGCTTCGGATGGAGTTCATCCCACCTCTCAGCTCCATAAGGAAACTGGGTAGATTCAAACAAGGCCTTGACTGATGGACTCATCTATGGTTTGTAACAAAGGTTTCATCTACAGCGTATTGACCATGCTTAGCATTTAAATTCTCAAATGAATGGCCAGTGAATTACCATTAGCTTGCCAGATGTCCAGTTTTGATGCTTTATCATCTGGCCGTGCCCTCAAAGTTGTTCATTGCCCTTACACACTTTTCATCATCTGTTGCTGATTCCTATGGATCAGCTAGGTCTGGCATTTTTCACATGTCACATGATTTGCCTTTTTCTCCCCCTAAAGAATTTCCCTTCTGGTCCAATGATTCATCTCACCTGGATGTGTAACATTTCATCATCTTCTCACTACTTTCAGTTTTAAAAAATGTTTTCTCTTTTTGTTTCTATCATAATCACATGCCTCTTATTACCATACTTCAAACTTTCTGCTTTTTAACTGGATGTGGTGTGGCTAATAATAGCTGTACAACTGTAAAGTACCTCAAAACCAGATAGAGACACAACACACAGGTGCTCTCTGTGAATGAAGTGGTTGGATGTGAAGCCTCCAATATCTGTTGACTATTTTTTTCCTTCTTTGAAGTATGGTGTTGCTTGGTTCTTATCTGAGAATTCACAGGGTACATGTTGCAGACTTCCTATTCTGAACACATAACTTGGTTGGTGATATTATTTTTGTTGTTGAGAATTTGCTTCATATGATAAGCAATACTCATTCTTTGTTGTTTATCAGGGTCCAGGTACTGTTGTAAATGCTTTAGCTATATGAATTCATTTAATTCTCACATCAATCCTAAGAAGTGAGTATCATTTTTATTCCCATTTTACAGATGAGAAAATTGAGTAACAGTAGAGCTAAGATTTGAACTCCAATGTGTTGGCTCCAGAACCCGCTCTTAATTACACTCTTAACTATTTCTCAAGTTATGGGTTCCTTGTCACACTATCCCAAAATGCAAAAAAGTTCAAAGGAAGAAAATAACATTGACTGATAATCCCACCATTCAGATACACTGTCATTTTAATTTTGATTACATGCATTTCTAGAATTTTTTTCTGCAGAATAAATTTGCTGCTTGTTTCACTCAGAAAATATAAGAAGTATCTTTACATGTGTATAGATATATTTACTGATTCAATTTTAGAGACTGCATTGCATTTTAGTATTTTTAGCTATCATATGTACTGGAACAATTTGTTTCCCATTATAAGCAATGACACAATGCATAATCTTGTGGAGAAACCTTTGTTCACATACTTATTTTTCTTTAGGAAGAGTTCCAGAAGTGGAATTACTGGATTGAAGAAGAGAGTGGATATTTTTAAGAGCTCTTATACCTATTGCCAATTTCCCTTCCAGAAATTCTATATCAGTTTGTACTCCCACCATCAGCATCTGAAATGTCTGCTTTCCTATACCCTGAGGATCACTGGCTTCTAGTGTTCTCTTCTTTTTCCATGTTAATGGGTGCCCCATTTAAAATGTGTGCCTTCTTTGTTTTCTGTTTCAATGGATTACCTTTCTGTTGTTGTTACCTTGTCTTTCACTACCTCAGTTTTCTCTGTAAAAATAATAATGGTAGCCACATTAGGGTTGTTGTGAGAATAAAAGTTTTTCATGTACATATGGCATCGAAAAGTGCTTACCACAGAGTATTTACTATCATCATTATTACTTTTTCTATTTTTAAAAATTATTTTTATGTGTTAGATAATCCAGCTCTTCTTGGGTATTTGAATTTTAGTGTATGCTCCAGGATGTGGCCATCTTTTAAAAATTCAATCTATGTATTCTTTTTTAGTCATATATTCCGTGATTTCTTTCACATATTCATACTCAAATTCATTTTTGTACCCCCAAAGGAACCATTTTTTTCTATCTCAGGACTCAAGTGGAAATAGAAAATAGTTCTGTTTAATCTGAAACTGTAGCATACTATTCTTTGCAGGTAAAAATGATAGATCCAAGATTCATAAATAATGAACTTACTATTTCCCAGTGTCTACTGCTCTTCCTTCTTATGAGTGGAAGAATCTGTTACTTCCTTACCCCACTCCGTACCCAGTTTTATTTCCATTGCTGGGCTAGTTCTGGTGGTGGGAACTTATAACTCCAAGCAAGTCAACATCCCCAAACTCATACTCTTCGGTAAGATTTAGCAGTTGGTGACCCCATCATACAGGTAAAGGCTCCACTTTGCTTCTGGAATGGATTGGTTGTCCTCAAGCCCAAGACTAAGCCCAAGACTAAGACAAAGAAATCAAGGTTTTAGGGCTGTGCTTTACGTTAGTTTAGTCCTCACCTATGGGTTCTGCACCTTGGTTCTGGCTTTCTGCTTCCCTCCAGTAATTCTAGGACATCAAGTGAGGACTGTCATGCTCATGTTCTGCAACCGAAGTGTGAATTGTAGGATTTGAAAAAAGTTCTAAAACCATAGGCTTCATTTCTCTCCCCGTATGAGTGGCTTCCACTCTGTTTCCATTCACTGTTTGTCAAACCTCTGTTTGAATACACCAAGGACAGGGAATTCGCACGTGTCAGAATCAGCTCATATTCAAGCAGCTCTAATTATGAGAATACTGGAATACACACCTCAAGAATACTGGAGTGGGTTGCCATTCCCTTCTCCAGGGAATCTTCCTGAGCCAGGGATTGAACCCAGTCTCCCACGTTGCAGGCAGATTCTTTACCATCTGAGCCACCAGGGAAGCTTCAATTATGAGAACACGTTCAGGCAAAAGTGTACTTCCTGACGTCTTTACCCAGCACAGTTCTGTCTTGTAGAAGTTTAACTGTATTATCTCTGGGAGATGATTCTCCAAATATCTGGAGGCAACTATTGCGCCTCCTGGGCTTCCCTGGTGGCTTGGTTGGTAAAGAATCTGCCTGCAATGCAGGAGACACAGGTTTGATCCCTGGGTCAGAAAGATCCCCTGGAGAAGGGAATGGCAACCCGCTCCAGTATGCTTGCCTGGAGAATTCTATGGACAGAGGAGCCTGGCAGGCTACAGTCCATAGGGTTGCAAAGAGTCAGATGTGACTGAGCGACTGACACACACACAGACTGTGCTCCCTCAGTCCTCTTCTGTAGATGAAGCAGTTTTAGCTTCTGCTGCATTTCTTAATGCTGCTTGATTTTTCACGTCTTTACCCTATGGGTAATGCCTTTGGACTCTTCCAGCTTGGTTATGTGCCTTTGAAGTGAGTTTCCCAGATGTGGTAGAACCAGAACAGAGTAAATGTAGCCTACTGCTTCCATTGCCCTTGGTTATGTGTGTTGTGTGTTAAGTGCGTTAAACCTCTGGACTGTTGCCTGCCAGGCTCCTCTGGGATTCTCCAGGCAAGAATACTGGAGTGGGTTTCCATGCTCTCCCCCAGATTGAGACATATAGATAATCTGAAAGTCTCTACAGTTGATAGATACCACTTTAATTAAATGATCAAAATTAAAATAGTATCACCAGTAGTGGGAACAGATGGACATCCATTGCCTCTTACTATGATGTACCAAGAAAGATACAACATCACTTCTGTGGTATCTAGCCATGAGACAATAGCAGACAAATCCAAACTGATGGACACTTTACAAAGTGACAGGCTTGTACTTTTCACAAAATGTCCAAGTTGTAGGAGACAAAAACAATCCTTGGTTCTATAATACTGTTAATATAAGAGCATATTCAGTTTTTTGTGGTCAGTTACACTGTGCTGTTAATGTATAATGGGCTTTGTGTCAAAATCTGAAGTTTTTTCATATACACTGCTGTTATCTTTTCTCCTCCATCAACCCGCTTCTGTTTTGCACTTGCACCCTTCTTTTTCCCCTACCCCTTGTAGGATCTCACCTTATTCACCTTCATCTTGTTAGAATCAACTTATGGTTGCATCCAGTTGAATTTTTTTAAAAAACTTTAGTTTTCCATGGTGACATATGGGCTGTCTGTGCCTAGTCTGTAGCATCCATAGTTTTTAAAAGTACCACCCAATTCTTCAAACAAGTTGTTGATGATGATGTTAAGGGCAACATTAAGGACAAAGCCTTGTTACCCTCACTGGAGATCTCTCTTCAGCTCAGGACTCTTTTTATGGTGTGTTTGATCTAATAATCAGGAACCTTTCTAATTGTGGATTTTATTCCATACATATTTCTTGTCTCAATAAAGCAGTTCTCAAATTTATTTCAAGAAGATATTAAGAGATATACCTAAACAAAATTCAGTGCCACATTTTTAAAAGTTTGGGGGACTTTCTGGGTGGTCCTATGGTTGGTAGTTTGCCTGCTAAGGCAGGGGACATGGGTTCGATCCCTGGTCTGTTTGGTAGGACTCCACATGTCACAGGGCCACAAAACCCATGTGCCATACCAAAAATAAATAAATAAACAAACATTTAAAGAAGTTTTGGAGATGCTCCTCTCTGAATTCTCTTCTTACAGAGCCTCGGTGCATATTATTTTATATATTTCCCTTCAAAATCTGTATTTTGTTTAACTCGTGTTTTCCAAATGTACTTGTGCATGAACTCTGCTCCCGGAAGATCTATGAATATCCTATGAAAGTCTGTTCTCTGCAGACACCAATTTGGAAAATACTCTCTGCAAAGGTAAAATGAGAGAGCCTGTCAAATGCCTTGCTGAAACTCAGACCCATATGTCCACAGTATTTTTCTTGTCTCCCACTCTAGTAATTTATCAAGAGAGAAAATGAGCTAGGTCTGGCTTGAATTGTTCATCACAAATCTAGGTTGGCTCCATATAGATCCGTTTGACTTTCTCAGTTCTAATCCTGCTCAAATCAACACAGAATTTAAGAATTCAGTTAACGAAACTCACTCTTTTACACTTATCTTTTAAGTCTGTTAAGTTAATATTAGCTTGTCTCTATCTTCTGGTGCTTTCCTTTTACTCCAAGTTTCCTTAATGCAAATTTCACTGAGGTTCAGCCACTTTATTGTGTAGTTTCTTTCAGAAGCCTGAGATGAACTCACTTGGTCAGAAGCACTTCACTCATCTTAAAAATGCCTGGCATTGTGAACTTGATTTTGTCAGTTTTGGCCTTTAATTTTACCTTCTGAGTTTCATTCTTGCCTTTCTGGGCTATCTGACATTTCCCTTGACAGATGATACACAGGAAACAGGAACTAATATCCTGAGCTCTTGTTCTATGCCTTCACTATCAGTGGCCCCAAAGTTGTGTATCTATTTTTGTAGTTGTTGTTAGTTTCTTTATCTACCAAAGGAAAAAAGGTCTTTTCATTGATTGTTAGCATTTTTTTAATATAAAAAGTTTCAGCTTTTAAAAAATATTTATTTTTGGCTGTCCTGGGTCTTCTTGTTGTGTGTGAGCTTTCTGTCTGGTTGTGGTGAGCTTTATTGTGGTATCTTCTCCTGTTGTGGAGCACAGGTTCGAGGGCATGGGCTCAGTGGTTGTGACACATGGGCTTGGTTGCCCCGTGGCATGTGGAATCTTCCAAGACCAGGGATCGAACCCATGTCCCCTGCATTGGCAGGCAGCTTCTTAACCGCTGGACCACCTGGAAAGTCCTTTGAAAGCCTTCACTGGTTCTTGACTTTTAGCCTTCCTGACTTGGCTCTTTTTGTTCCATGACACTTGTCTAGAGTTCACCTACATTTGATGGCGAGGCCTTCTCTTTCCTCCTCCTCAGAGAAGTGATTTGACATTGTGTTGTCAGAATTTTATGCCTGTGAGCTTTTCTTCCCTCTTGGCACATCCCCCTTTTCAGAGGTTCTGTGTAAGGATCCTACCCAACTAATCGTTCTGAAATCTATATTTTCTTAGTTCTCTGGTCTTCCCATCACTGACTGTTAACACATCTTAAATGAAATGCCTGCATTCTTCCAGGGGTCCTCTGTTCTCCAGCCAGTTTCACTTCTTAAATACCATTAGCCTCAGCATTTCTGTGTCTCTCTTACTATTTCTTCGCTTTCAGAGAAGAGGCTGGGCAAGACGAGAATCCATTTTACCAACAGGAAATGGCCTCCAGTGTTTATCTCGATAGAAGAAATTCCTTCCAGCAAGAATTTGTTCTTGGCAGACAGGCATATTTTATCTTACCATACAGTGTGAGAATGGTGTGAGTCCTATAAGGGAAACGCAATTAAGAGAGGCACATAAATAAATAAAATTAATTAAAACAGGTTTGTCATGATAATTAGTTTGGTTTACAATAGTGTATTTGGATGTTAGCAGACCTGAGAATGCTTTAGGGCAGTATCTTTTATTTCTAACTGTAGCTCTTGAGGTATTCTGTGAATATATTACAGTGAATGAGTTTTACTAATTGATTTTTTTGTTATAAATTATGCAGTTCTGGAAAACACAAGAATACATTTCTTTTATGGAATAATGTGAATTCTTCTAGTTCTTTTTATTGCTCATCCATTGAGCTCTGGTGGCTGATGATTTAGCCACTGAGAGGCATAGAAACTGTCTGACGCTATTAAGAACAGATAAAGGGGCTCATCCAAGAAAGCAAAGAACCCTCTTTTTGGAGACATGTGATGTTGGCAATGGGAGGGATGCTGAGAAAGTGTTATGGTGTAATAACATTCTTACTACTACATAAACTAGGATGGGCTTCCCCGGTGACTCTGCAGTAAAGAATCCGCCTACAGCGCAGAAGACAAGGGAGATGCAGGTTCAGTCCCTGGGCTGGGAAGATCCCCTGGAGGAGGAAATGGTTATGCACTCCAGGATTCTTGCCTGAGAATCCCATGGACAGAGGAGCCTGATGGGCTACAGTCCATGGGGTCACAAAGAGTCAAACATGACTGACAGCATAGCACACAGAGCAGATAAATAGGATAGGCTAATGTCTCCCCATTGGACTGCAAGGAGATCCAACCAGTCCATCCTAAAGGAGATCAGTCCTGGGTGTTCATTGGAAGGACTGATGCTGAGCTGAAACTCCAGTACTTATGGCCACCTGATGCGAAGAGCTGACTCATTTGAAAAGACCCTGATGCTGGGAAAGATTGAGGGCAGGAGGAGAAGGGGATGACAGAGGATGAGATAGCTGGATGGCATCACTGACTCAATGGACATGGGTTTGAGTGGATTCCAGGAGTTGGTGATGGACAGGGAGGCCTGGTGTGCTGAGGTTTATGGGATCACAAAGAGTCAGACACGACTGAGCGACTGAACTGAACTGAACTGAACTGAACATCTCCCCAAATTTGCCCCCCTCCAAATAATAGGCTTTTTTTTTTCACTCATAGATCCTTTGTTTTAAAATATTGTCTTTGGCATTGTGGTTGTTAAAATGATTTGTTTTCCCATCATTTTAAATAATATATACATATAGTAGATACCACTCATAGGTTCTGACCAGCATGAGATAACTGATGATGGCTCACTCAGTTGATGTATTTCTCACCAGAAAAAGTTAAATTTGATGTTTATTTAGCCTTCCAACCTTAACATGAGAAGATTAATCATAAAAATATTTAGATTTATAAATGATTAGAACTAGTTTGTGGACTCTTAGGGCACCAAGTAGAGAAGGTTTGACTTTTATTGGTCGTTGAGTACCCAGTTTCTCATCTGATGCAGTAGATGTCTATAACTAATGATTTTTTCAGCACTTTTAGTCAACATATGTTAATGTAAGAATTTGGAAAACTGAAAACGATAATGAGAGAGCCTTCATTTGGTAAATAGTTTCTTCTTCCAAGGAATTCTGACTACTTAGTATTTTTTTTTAAGAATTTTTTTTTGATGTGGATCATTCTAAAAGTCTTTATTGAATTTGTTACAATATTGCTTCTGTTTTATGGTTTGGTTTTCTGCTTTGAGGCATGTAGGGTGTTAGCTCCCCAACCAGGGATTGAACCTGCACACCCCTTGCACTGGAAGGCGAAGTCTTAACCACTGGACCAAAAGGGAAGCCCCTGACTACTTAGTATTTCCTCATCTATGCTCTCCAAGTCTCATATCCAGCATGGATGTCCCAAGAAGCAAAAGAGACAGAAAACATGGAAGAGGAAGGGGAGAAGAAACAGGGGGCATCACCAGAGAGGTGCTGAGTGAGAGGCTCTGCGCCTCTCTCTTCTAGGATAGGTTTATAGTGACAGGGAATCTTCCAGAAGTGATCAAGCTAAGCCAATAACTGTGCATTTTCAAGTATACAGGGAAAGAGAAACTATTTTTTTCCTAGACTTTCTTTAGGAAGTCAGATTTCTTAAGTAATGATTTTATTGGTATATAATTGTACCAAGTTGTTGTTCATAATTTCCAGAAGAAACTGAGTTCGGAGCAATGTAGTAACAGCTACTATATATAAAGTGGCTACATCAGTAAAGAATCCGCCTGCAATGCAGGACATTGCCTACAATGCAGGAGACCCAGGTTCGATCCCTCATTCAGGAAGATCCCCTGGAGAAGGAAATGGCTGCCCTCTCCAGTATTGTTGCCTATGAAATCCCATGGACAGAGGAGCCTGGTGGGCTACAATTCATGGGGTCGCAAAGAGTCTAACACAACTTAGCGACTAAACCACCACTGTAAAGTAGCCAGAAGGTACAAGGGATACCACAAAATTTTTTCTAGACCTATCATCACAGTTAAGGCTGGTTTTTATGCATTCCTAAACAGTAGAAAACAAAATTTCAAAAGCTAAGGCAGCATGCCTAAATGTTTCATAGACAGAAAGGTTCAAGTTTAAATTCAACTTCAGTTCTTGCTTCAGAGCCCAAGTTCTTTTCTCTTTAATAGTGTGTCTCTCTTTGTGACATGAACAGCTGTGTAGCTCTGGATCTCATTAAGCTTTTGATTACACATAGGTGTGGTTTTTTTCAATACACTCATTTTTACATTCCCAGGGAAGTTTTGAATTTTTGGGACTTTGAAGAGCCTAGAAATAGATTTCTCCAGAACTTAAAGAAAAAAAAATGCCATTGCTCTTCTGAATTTTGATCATAGAACTAAAATACTTCTTGGTATGCTTTAGGTAGAAAATTCAAGAAAGCTTAACTTTGACTTGAAAAGAAAAAGACAGGGAAGTAGTAAAAATAGATCTGAGAAAAGAGACTTGGAGAAGAACATCTCTATGTCAAGGGACTCCTGAGACAACTTTGGAGGTTGTTTGGAAGGGGTAAGCCAGTCTTCTTTTTCAAATATTTCTTTTCTGCTGAATTGTGAGCTTTTGGAGAATAGAGACATGCCTTTTTCATCCTTGAATACTGGAGACCTGGCAGATTGACTTAGACAGCTTTGAATGAATGCATCAAGCATTTAATTGATGCTTCTCATGTGATAGGTTCAAAGGTCAGTTGTCTGAAAGAGTCAGTCATTTAGTCAGTTCAGTTGCTCAGTTGTGTCTGACTCTTTGAACCCTGTGGACTGCAGCATGCCAGGCTTCCCTGTCCATCACTGACTTCTGGAGCTTGCTCAAACTCATGTCCATTGGTTGGTGATGCCATCCAACCATCTCATCCTCTGTCATCCTCTTCTCCTCCTGCCTTCAATCTTTCCCAGCATCAGGGTCTTTTTCAATGAGTCAGTTCTTCCCATCAGGTGACCAAAGTATTGGAATTTCAGTTTCAGCATCAATTCTTCCAGTGAATATTCAGGGCTGATTTCCTTTAGGGTTGACTGGCTGGATCTCCTTGAAGTCCAAGTGACTGTCAAGGGTCTTCTCCAACACTACAGTTTAAAAGAGTAGAGTGATACAAAACTAAGATTCTCTTCATATGAAACAAAACAGATTTTGGCTGTTAGAGTTAGAGACCATGTCAATTGGGCAAGACCTTCAATTTATCTAGAGTGATGGAAGATTCTGGATTCAGCATATATAGTTTATATTGATTTCCCAGGTTGTACAGTGCTAATGAGTCTACCTGCCAATGCAGGAAATGCAGGGGATGCAGTTTCGATTCCTGGGTAGGGACAATACCCTGAGTAAGAAATGGCTACCCACTCCAGTACATAGGAGCCTAGTGGGCTGTATAGTCCGTGGGATCACAAAGAGGCAGATATGACTAAGCATGCACACATGTACATATATAATTTATGGGTCTAAGACCTGACATAACTCTTCAGTCACAGATATCTATCTCCCTCCCTCCTGCGCATATGTGAACACACATCAACTGATGTTAAAACATCATAGAGTGGATGGTTCCCCTTTCTCTATAATGTACCTCTACTCAGCAAAATGCCATAAAGCTCTAAGGAGGATATCTTAGCCACACATCAGTCATTGTCATCAAGGAGAAGAAAGCATGCTTCCTAAACCCAAAAGTCGTGCATTTGAGATAAAGCTTTTGAATGCTTTGTTTGGCTTGCTTTTTATCTTAGTCAGTTAACTAGCTAGTTAATTCATTAAGTTAGATATTAGGCAGGACAAGACTCCATATCAGCCAGAGGTACAAGTGAGGAGAGAAAATTGCTGCTGCTCAGAGAAAATGCTTGAGAAGCTGACTCTTAGCACAAGACCCATTCTTAGTGCAGACCTGAGATCTGGTGGAAGGAGTGGATCACTCAGGTGGAGACTGGTGCCCACAACAGAGTTGTAATAGGGCAGAACCTTTGTAGCCTAGTCTAGGACAAGCATCACTAGAGGGATGCTGCCTGTAAGCTTACAGTATACAGCATGGTCCATATCTTGGAACCCTGCCTCCCAGGTAATGAACATTAAGCTAAAATACCTTTGTTCAGCTCACAGGAAACATCCTGACCAGGAATGACTGTAGGAAGTAAGAAATGAACACTTCCCAGCTGGAGGCTAAAAGGAACCAGGAAATGGTTGACCTTACCCCCCTGCTTCACTCCCGCCCTGCTTTCGTATACAAGAAGCCTGAATTCTAACTGTGGCAAGATGGTTCTTTGGGACATGAGTCCACCATCTTTTGGTCTGCGGGCTTTCTGAATAAAGTTGCTATTCCTGGCCCTAACAACTCATCTCTTGATTTATTGTCATGTGACCTTTCATCTGGTGATCTTGGACTCAGTAACAAGTGTGTATAGGAAGTCTTCCATGGCCAAATACCGAATTAAAGAGTGAGGAGAAATGAATTGAAAGACAAAAGACCAAAGCTCTCCTGATATTTTTTAAAGACACTAAAAATTGATTGAGACTAATGACAATATAGTGAAGGTATCACATATGGCATTTGACTTGTTTCCATCCCTCTTTTGGGAGAAGGGTTTTGCTTCTTATGTCTGCTGGCAGGGGATCTCTGGCAGGGGAGATCATTGCCTATCCTAAAATGCATTTTGTGAAGAAGGAAATCCAACGCATATCATTTTATTATATTTTATTAATTAAATTAATTTACTTATTTTTGGGTGCACTGGGTCTTGGTTGCTTCATGCTAGGTTTCTCTAGTTGTAGCTCTAGAGCCTGTGGGTTTCGGTAGGTGTGGCACATGGGCTTAGTTGCCCCGAGGCATTAGGGATCTTCCCGGATCAGGGATTGAATCTATGTCTCCTGCACTGGCAGGTGAATTCTTCAGTGCTGAACCATCAGGGAAGTCCCATATCATTTTAAGGAAATATAATTTCTCACTTATGTAAGTAATTGAAATATTTCAGAGTCCACTCTTTTCATCCATTAACTGATGCTCTAGACCAGTGGTTCTTAAGCTTTGGTTGGCATCAGAATCACTTGGGGAACTTGCTGAGAATATGAAGGTCCAGGTCCTCTCCTACTCCTAGGAACTGGCCTGGTGTCTTATTAGGTTTCTGGATGATTTCCATGTTCACCCCTATTTGAGAACCAGGTAGTGGTAGATGTGGGATTCTCTTCCTTCTCTCTGCCATGTTGTTTGAACATTCCCAGTTTCTGCACAATTTTGTCTCCTGTCTCATGGTCTTGTCTCCAGGTCCCAGGCTCTTTATTTTGGTCTCAGGTTGATTCCAATTTCTACTGAACCTGTTTGATCTGACCTCATCCTGACTCTTTTTGCAACTCCTGTATGCTTTCTGCCGCTCCTGCTCTGTGGCTTTCACAGTTCATCTTTCTGCCTGCCTCCACCCCATGTCTCCTGTCCCTACCCCTTATAAGTGTGAGATGGGGCCAGTGTTCAGACATTCAGCACATGTATTAAATACTTTATGCCCTTGTATTTTGTGTTGAGATAAAATGAATTCATGACACTCTTTTGTTAATACTGTATTAATGTGATAACCTTAAAATACAATTTGCCTTTTGATTTTGGATATAAATTAATTTATTTGTAAGTCATCCACCATATATTTAATAGATTCATTATTAGTTAACACGAGCTGCCACAGCTAGGTAAATTTCAAAAGGCAGGTGGGCAAATATCCAAAAAGCACAGATAAGGCATGTTTTCCCAAAGTGACTGCTCATGGATCCTTTCTGTTGACCTCTTAAAACCCAAGTGACACAACCTTGTTCAGTCAATGAGTATTTATTGATTGCCCATATAAAGCATGATAGATATTTGGGAATTTGAAGGTAACAGAAAATATTAGGTAGACATAGGACTTACCCTCAAATGACCAGGAGAACCTGCTTAAGTAATGCTGAGAAAGTTACCACCTATGATTTAGGCTCCATAATTATTATCAACCAATGTTTGAAATATTCTTTGATATGTAACACATAATTATCCATCAAGATATAAAGTTTTAGATTTATTCTTCTTTCATGGAGTTACTTTATCTTGAAATATTTTTAGCTGAGGTTTATTCAGAATGGAGCTTCCCAGGTGGCTCAGTGGGTAAAGACTGTGCCTTGCATGCAGGAGATGTGAGTTTGACCCCTGAGTCAGGAAGATCTCCTGAAAGAGGTCATGGCAATCCACACCATTATTCTCGCCTGGAGAATCCCACGGATAGAGGAGCTTGGTGGGCTACAGTCCGTCGGGTTGCAAAGAGTCAGACACAACTGAAGCTACTGAGCACGCACACATGCATATTCAGAACATAGTCAAGAATCTGGATGCATTCATTTACCATAGAAAGTGAAAGTGAAGTCGCTCAGTCGTGTCTGACTCTTTGCTACCCCATGGACTGCAGCCTACCAGGCTCCTCTGTCCATAGGATTCTCCAGGCAAGAATACTGGAGTGGGTTGCCATTTCCTTCACCAAGGGATTTTCCCAACCCAGGGATCGAACCCAGGTCTCCCACATTGCAGGCAGACACTTTAACCTCTGAGCCACCAGGGAAGCCCTTCACTTACCGTATTCCCTGGGAAAACATCAATGATGCAAAGTGGAAGGAGCATAAATGGAGTAATCATGACCTATGTTGGGAGATACAAAGGGCATCTCTTTTGTGAAAAATTGAGAATGTCTGTTTTGCCTTAATTTCTGTGCTTGCAGTTTTAGAGGACCCATATCAGGGAGGCAAAAAGATTTCATATGTTCACACAGTAGCCTACACTTTAAAAAATATTTTTAATTTTTAGTAACTTATGTGGCTGTGCTGGGTCTTAACTGTAGTATGTGTGGGCTACAGTCCATGAGATCTCCAAACAGTCAGACATGACTTTGCGACTAAACCACGACTGCTTCCCACTGTAAAGCTGGCATGTCAGATAATGACCTTCTTGGTGTTTCTTGTGGGTAGGGTATGGGCAACACGACCTCAAAGTTCTTCTGGACACACACTTCTGCCTAAATACTTGTGGGAAGCTTGTGAAGAGAAGAAATGACTGGATTCTATTCTGATGAAAATGATGACGGGATGGCAGTTGCACTGCTCCTGGAAGCAGTGGGAGCGTAATAGAGTGTCCTGGTCCAGTGCCCGGTGGTTGGTGGTGCCTGACAGAAGTGCCTTCTGCAGAGTCTGCACCACCGAAGATGGTAGTGATGATTTCATGATTTGGGGAACAGTTTCTGACTGGCAGGCCCCCAGACTTGATTGATTAGTTTTCTTATCTGTAAATGCCCAATATTCTTTAAAAAAAATCTTTTAACTTAAGTGAGTTAGGGTTAGTTTTTTTTTTTTTTAAAGGATATATATATATTTATTTGGCTGTGCACAAGGTCTTAGCTGTGACACATGGGATCTTCAGTTTTTGTCGCAGCTTGTGGGTTCTTTACTTGAGGCATAAAGGATCTTTTTAGCTGTGACATGTGAACTCTTCACTGTGGGATCTTGCTCCCTGATCAGGAATTGAATCCAGACCCTCTGCACTAGGAATATGGAATGTTAGCCACCAGGGAAGTCCTAGGGTTAGTTTTTGATGCTTGCTTTTGATGTGTGCAAATGAGAGTCTTAGCCAATATGTTACAGTATTTTATGGAATAATGATCAAAAGTCACATCTTTGGTTTTACTGGGTAATCTTCAAAAAATTTGCCTTCCCAATTTTAAAATCTTGAAGACATTTTTTAGTGATCCGCTTCCATTTGTAGATCAAGATGGTCTTTCTAAAAAAGGCAAATGTTCCTGTTTGTACTGTAACAATGGCATAAAAGCAATTTCCTGTTCTAATTAACACACAGGGAATGGAACAAGAGCTGGAATAGGTGACGTGCATAGGTGAACAGGTGTTCCTTGGATTGCTTGCTGTTAGAGACTCAGAGAGAAGTTTTAGGGTGGGACTTGGATTTTCAGGTTGGAGATGTAAAGCCTAGGGTTTTAGGGGGCTCTTTCTTTAAACATTTTTTTTTAATTAAAAAAATATTTTTGGCCACACCTTATGGCTTGTAAAAGATCTTAGTTCCCTGACCAGGGGCCAAACCTGCACCCCTTGCATTGGAAGCAAATAGTTTTAACCACTGTACTACCAGCAAAGTCCCATAGGGAGCTCTTTCTTGAGCACCCAGTTGCTAAGGGCCTGGGGGGAAACTGTTTCCTGTGAGTCCTTGGACAAGTGACATCGCAGGATGTGGTGGGCTTCAGCATGCTTATGGTGGGTGGTGCCACTCATGCTTCATAGTTATGCATTGCGGTGTGCCACAGGAAAAACTGTGACCCAAAAGCACCTCTGTAAGGGGTTGGGTCCTCCAGGATCCTTCGAGTGCCTGGTTTCATTAAGGGTAAACTTCAGAATATTTTTAAAAATAGATAACTCATCCTTTAGTTAAGCTGCCTAAAATATGTTCATTGAAAGTAAAGTTGTGATGAAGAGTTGGAGGCTTTCTGAAAACTGCCTGGAAATTGATGGGTTTTCCCTTATGATCCATAAATAATAAGAGAGAGGTAGGTTGACACCTTCTCGGTAGAGAAGAGACCAATCAGACAATATGGCTGAAGAGATGGCCACGTCATCTGGGGCAGAAGAGATCAAGGATGGATTTGGAGTGAGGACCAGCCAAGGGGCCAACCTCTGCTTCCTTATTCTCTGAAGGGCGAGTTGTTAACTTTATTCCCTGGAGGGTGGTCTTTGTGAAGACTGGTGGTTGGCTCTTTATTATCTGTGCTAATAATAAAGAGGAGGGGGAAATCCAAAATAGTAGGGTGTCCTCCAATGGTTTAGGCTTAGTTTAGAAATCTTTTTAAGAGGTGAAAACAGTAGAAATCTCAGAAGATTTGCCTCTTCGCTTTATGTTTTGTCACAGGTGCATGTTATTTCTTTATTTTTATTTTATTTTTGCTGCACCGTGAGCTGTGTGGGATCTCAGTTTCCTGAACAGGGAGCACACCTGTGCCCACTGCATTGGAAATGCAGTCTTCTGCTGGCCCTCTAGGAAAGGCCTGCTGCATCTTGTTTAATTGAAAAAATGGTAGTAACATCTCCCTATTTGTTGAATTTCTGCAGTGCTCCAAGCAGTGGGCTGGGTACCTTTTCTGTCTCATCTCCTTTTTGTTTTATTTATTTATTTATTTGTTTGTTTGTTTTGGTGTCATCTCCTTTAGTTCTCCAGAGAAGGCAGTGGCACCCCACTCCAGTACTCTTGCCTGGAAAATCCCATGGACAGGGGAGCCTGGTGGGCTGCAGTCCATGGGGTCGCTGAGAGTCAGACACGACTGAGCGACTTCCCTTTCACTTTTCACTTTCATGCATTGGAGAAGGAAATGGCAACCTGCTCTAGTGTTCTTGCCTGGAGAATCGCAGGGACTGGGGAGCCTGGTGGGCTGCCGTCTCTGGGGTTTGCACAGAGTCGAACACAACAGAAGTGACTTAGCAGTAGCAGCAGCAGCAGCCTTTAGTTCTCACAAAAACCCCTTGAGAATGGTACTGTAATTTTCGTGTGTGAAGACCCTACACAAGAATCTGTCATTCAGAGTCCCAAGTAATACCAATAGTCATACAAATATAAAAAAGCTAAGAAGTCACAGAAGTTTAAAATAGAATTTCTTTCCAATTAATTAGTAATTAATAAACAAACAAGTTTATTTGTTACCTTTATAACTGCTGATAATCAACTCCTAGGTATTAAAAGATTGATTCTTACTGAATATTTTCAGAGGAAATTTCATGATGACCAAAGAAGAAAAAGTCCAAGCAAACATTTTAGGGAATGCCACCTTGATTTTGTTCAGCTGTGCAGAAACGAAATCATAAATATTCTTGTTCATTAATTTTTTTTCTCAACCACATTGGCTCTAGGCTTGGAGTGGTTAAATCAGCCTCATCTTTTTAAAAATTGGTTAATTAATTAATTTACTTATTTGGCTGTGCTGGGTCTTAGTTGCGGCCCGTGGCATCTTCGATCTTCGTTGCAGCATGCAGGATCATTAGTTGTAGCTGTCACACTCTTAGTTGTGGCATGTGGGATCTACTTCCCTGACCAGGGATCAAACCTAGGCTCCCTGCTTTGGAAAAGTCGAGTCTTAATCACTGGACCACCAGGGAAGTCCCTCAGCCTCATCTTTTATGCTTTTTAATGTGTTTAGGTAACATGTTGATGTCATTATCCCAGTTTTTGAATCAGTGGTGATGAAACTTTTATATGCATAGATATCAGCCAGGGTGCTTGCTAAAAGTTACACTTGTGGGCCCCATCCCAGTGATTTTTTTTCTTTTAGCACCTATTAAGTCATAGTAACCTAGTTAGTCAAGCAAAATATAGACATTACCCTTTAATTCTTTCCCACAAATACAGCATATGACTTAGCATCAAGTCTTAGCAATTCTGCTCACAAAGCATCTTGAACCCACCCATTTTTATTGCTGTTATTACCACATTTATTCCTTCTTTCCTATATATTGTGATATTATCCTAACTAGCTTCCTTCCTTCCACTCTTGCCTTCCTCACACCCCATTCTCCATGTGGTAGCCAGAGGGATCTTTTACAAATGTAAAACAGATCATGTGATCTCCTACACCCATGTTAGTGTAGTGTTAGTCGTGTCTGACTCTTTTGCGACTCCATGGACTGCAGCCTGCCAGGCTCCACTGTCCATGGAATTCTCCAGGCAAGAATACAGGAGTGGGTTGCTATTCCCTTCTCCAGGGGATCATCCTGACCCAGGGATCAAACCTGGGTATCCTGCCTCGCAGAAAGATTCTTTACTGTCTGAGCCACCAGGGAAGCCTACGCACCTCACTCTCCACTAACTTTCTATCCTGCTTGGAATAAAACCCAGGCTCCTTTTTCTCTCTCAAAAATCCTGCTTGGCAATGCCCTGACTGCCTCTTCTTCCTCATTACCTGTGACTCCTCTCTCCCACACCAACTATCCATCTGTATTATGTGATGTCTTGGAATATGCCAACCTCCTTTATTCCTAGGAGAGCTGTTCCTTCTGCCTGGTAGGAGCTTTCTTGGATCTTTAAGTTCCTGGTTTCCCATCATTCAGTTCTCAGCCTAGATATTGCTTCTTCAGACATCTCTCTTGACTACCCAATCTAGTGGCCAACTGGTAACCATCAAGTATTTCACCCTATTTTAATTCTCCAAAGAGCATTTATCATCCTCTGCTATGTGGATTGTTGATTGGCTGTCTCCTCACCGTATGATGTAAGCTCTTTCAGAGAAGGAACTTTGTCTTGTTGTTACCATGTCCCCAGTGCAAAATAATCTTTGCATGTATTAGGTACACAGAAAATGTTTGATAAATAAACGAATAACTAAGAATATATCAAGAAACAAGACACAGTTCCTACACTCACGATTTTGCAATCTCATAAAGTGCATAATTTATTATACTCTCAGGGTTTATGAGTGGTCAAAGAGTTAATATTTCTTAACTTCAACCTCAAAGGTCTTTCCCACAGTCCTTGCAGCCTGTTTAGCTGCTGTTACACAAAACACACATTCCATTTCTTTTGGAGCAGGTCCGATCAGCCTATAAAAAATAGCTCTCAAAGCAAACCACTGATGAAAATATTATTGGACTCTCTATTTTGTCCAGATAAATCCTCTGTGTCCCCAAACTGTTAGTGTTGCTGACTATTAAATTTTTTAGTGCACAGCACTTTTGGTAGGATGTCAAGTATTTTCACAGTGTTTAATGAAATATTAAAGCAACGTGATCTGAAAGACTCTGTAAGGTATTCTGACCTGGGCTTAGGAGAAATATTTCATAATTGGTTTTGCGTCTGAACTATTCTGTGACCTCTGCACCCCTTTGTCCCTCAGTTTCTCCATTTGTAAAGATTAACTAATGTCACAGAAACCTCCATTTTCAGGTAAAGTAGATGAGAAAGTAAAAATTTTAAAATCTCATACCTAGTCCCTAGAGATCATTGAGGCACCTTGAAAAACTATTGGCTCAGCTGGTGAGAGTCATTTTATTGAACCACTATTCTGAAGGCAGGCTGCCAGCCGGGGATGGTGCAAGGGCTTTGTAAAGTCTTGTTTTTCTTAATGGTATTTTCCCCACCAGCCTTCCAGAATGTCTGAAATGTCTACCACAAGAATAGCTCCTTTGGGTTAAGAGGTTATCTCCAGGGAGACATGTTTAAAATGAACTCCTGGTGTAGATAACACATGAGTGTCATTTAGCACATCTGCACTGATTGGTCTATTAGAGTTGAATGCCTTCCAGGAGAAAACTTCAGCTAAGGGAACAGGATATGCTATCTTCTACTCCTTCTTTCTATGCATCCATTCACCCTTGAAGCAGTTACAGAGTTTCCTATGAATTGTTTTCAATTGCTTTATTGAGGTATAATTGACATACAGTATACTGCACATAAGTTTGTATATTATATGTAATATAAATACATATATATTTGTGAAATAATTAGCACAGTCAAGACAGTGAACAAATCTGTGACCCCCAAAGTTTCCTTGTGTCTCTTGATACTTTCTCCCTCAGGCCCCTTCAGACAACCATTGACCTGCTTTCTGACATTTTAAATAAGTTTTCATTTTCTAGAGATTTATATAAATGGAACTATATAGTTAATTTTTTATTATGATTTCTTTCGCTTAGCATAATTATTTCGAGACTCAGTTATGTCATCATCTGTATCAACAATTCTTTCCTTAACATTGTTGAGTTGTATTTCATTGTATGGGTATATCATCATTCATTTCTTTATTCACTTATTAATGGACATTTGATAATTTTTAGCTTATGACTACTACAAAGTTGTGTGAACAATCATTCAAAGCTGTTTGTATGAACATATGCTATCATTTCTCTTGGGTAAATACCTAGAAGTAGAATGGCTGGATTGTATGGTTGGTGTGTACTTAACCTTTTAAGAAACTGCCAAACCATTTTCCAAAGTACGTATGCTGTTTTACAACTCAACTAACAATGTTAATGAATTTTAGTTCTTCTAAATCTTCATCAACACTTTAGCTGTTGTAATCAGTGTGTGGCGGTATCTAACTATATATTTGCTTTGCATTTTCCTAAAGACTAATGATATTGAACATCTTTTCATACACTTATTTGCCATCATTGTATCTTTCTTGGTGAAATCTCTGTTTAAATCATTTGCCTACTTACTAATTTGGTTGTTTTCTTTATATTGAGTTTTGAGAGTTCTTTGGATACAAATAGTTCCTTGTTGGCTATAAGATTTAAAAATCTTTTCTTCCAGTGTGTGGCTTTTCATTTTCTTAACAATGTCTTTGAGGTGCAGTCATTCTTAAGATTTTTCACAAATTTCTAATTATTTACTTATTTTTTATAGATAAATGTATCTATATTTTTCATCATTTCTAAGAAATTGTTCCCTGCTCCAATGTCACAAAGATTCTAATTTAAGTTTTTTTGGAAGTTTTATATTTTTTGTTCTTTCATTTAGGTTTGTGATCTGTTTTGAGTTTATTTTTGTATGTGGTGTGAAATATTATTGACATTCATGTCTTAATAGCTTATTTGTTGAAAATGGTACCATTTATTGAAAAGAATATCCTTTATCCACTGATTTTCCTTTGCATCTTTCTAAAAAACAATCAGCTTTTTTTATATGGGTAGAAAAATTATGGTCTCTTTGCCCCATTTCATTGGTTTATTTGAGTGTCTTTAGGTAGTAAAGGTAATTGTGTATTTTTTATAATAAATTTAAAATCAGATAAAGGCTTAGTTCATCAGCTTTCCTTTCTTTTCAAGTTATTATGGCTATTCTCGTCCCTTTGCATTTCCAGAATCAGTTCGCTGATTTCTACAGATAAACCTGCTGAGATTTTAATTGAAATTGAGTTGAATCTACAGATCAATTTGGGAGGAGTTGACACCCTAAAAATATTAGATCTTCTTTAATTTCTTTCAGCAATGTTTTTTTGTTTGTTTTTTTGTTTTTATTGTCCAGATTTAGTACATATTTTATGAGATTTATCCTCAAGTATTTCATGAATTTTGATGCTCTTATAAATGGTATTTTAAAAATTGTATCTTTTGACTGTTCATTGGCAGTATATAGAAATTCATTTGCTAGCTCATTTGTTAGTTCTAACAGCTACTTTGGTAGATTTTATTTTCTGTATATATGATCATCATGTTTGCTGTGAATAAAGATAGTTTTATTTCTTCCTTTTCTATATGGACACCTTTTATTTCTTTTCCTTGCCTTACTGAAATGACTAGACCCTCCATGACAATGTTGAATAGAGTAGTGAGAATAGATATCCTTGCCTTGTCCTGATCATAAGGGAAAGTATTGTCTTTCACCATTGTTATTGGATGAATTGTGTTCTCCCCAAATCCAGATGTTGAAGTCCTACCTCTCAGCACTTCAGAATGTGACTCTGTTTGGAGACAGGGCCTTTAATGAGGGAATGAAAATAAACGGAGGTTACACGGGTGCCTTCTAGTCCAATATGACTAGTGTCTTTAGAAGAAGAAGAGATGAGGACACAGATATGTGTAAATATCAAGGAAACACCTTGTTAAGACAGAAAGACTGCCATCAACAAGTCAAGCAGAGAGGTCTTAGAATGAAATCAGTCCGACTCACATCTGGGTCTTCTAGCCCCCAGAATAGTGAGAAAAAACATTTCTGTTGTTTAAGCCCCCCAGTCCGTAGTATTTTGTTATGGCAGCCTTAAAACACTAATACAGTCATTAGGTATGGTATTAGCCACAGGTCTTTTGTATTAATAAATACTTTTGCCAGGTTTTGAAAGTTAAATTCTGTTCTTAGTGTGCTGAGCATTTTTATGAGAAATGTATGTAAGATTTGTCAATGACTTTCTGAATCTGTTGAAAAGATCATATTTTTTTTTTTGCTTTAGTTTGTTAATATGGTGAATCAATGGATTGCAATAGATTTAACATACCATGAAAATTCTTCTGTATAGAATTAATGATACTTTCCAGCTGTTTCTGTTTTCAATGAAATAAAAATGTAATTAACTACAAATCAGCCTGTGTAGGTTGGTAAAAATTCTCGGTTGGGGTCTCATAAACTCGGAAGGAAGTAGTGAGATTGGATGATAGGTAGTTATACTTAAAATTGATTGTAATCTGAACCCTGAATTAACTGGAGAACTTCAGCACTTGGCTTTCAACTAAAAAAGAGAGTATTAGGAAAATGAGGAGTATACCAATCACAGATAAAACTCAAAAATATTTAAATACGGTTTGGGATTTGGTTTCTTTTTTATTACACCTCTTACATACATCTAATTTCATAATGGATGTGTGAAGAATGGGTAGCTGTGTAGGTGGTTTTTAAAGAACCTCAGGCATCTTCCTCCTCTGCCAAAGCAGTTTCCATGCTTTATTCATAGTTCATTTTTTCAGCTTAACTTTGCCTCTTCTTAAAGTAGATTGCACCTGGAGAACCAGCCCTCTGGGCTGTTTAGTGTCCAGCTGATTGGCTTTTCTTCAGGGCTGTTTGAGCTCAGAGCACTAAGAGACTAAGAATCTTCCTCAGTGAAGAAAGAATAATTTGAAGCCCAGGATAATTTCTCATCACAGTACCTGGGTAGGTGTTGAGTGGTGGGCAATTTGAAGGCGCAGGGCTTAAGGTGGGGCTGGGCATTGGTGGGAAGGCAAAAGTGATGTGTTCCAGGAAGCATGGTGAAATGCTGAAAGGGGAAGAGGGAGAGAGAGCTAAGACACTGTTTAATAAAACAAGTGCATGTGAACGACCCTTCTGTGCCAGGTGTGGGTCTGGATGTAAGTCAGTGTAAGTCAGTGTCTTCAAATGGGAGTGAAGGTAGGGGTGGGAGCGGAGGTGGGGAATGAGGAGGGGAGAAGCAGGGAGATCAGCCAGAAATGAGGGGGTAAAGTTCAGTGTCAAGGGCTGGCACAAAGTTGTATTCAAAATTGGGCTGGAGTGTTGGAGGTGGCCATTGTGAGAGTGACTGGAAGACAGAGATGGAAGAGGAGAGCTCTAGAGAGGAGGAGATAAATGAATGGTTCTATTATGTGTTTGATAATGGCTAGATATTCAATTATAAAGGAAGGCCACATTTTCTGAATTCTGTGTTTACTAGGGCAAGATGCTAAAAAAAAATAAATAAAAAGAATGGAAAGGAGCTTGTAGGAAGAGTGGAACATCCATATAACGCTTAGGGATCAAAAAGTCTGATAGCCCCAGTCTCTGGGCATTCTGGTTACTTGACGATTTATTGATACAGGATCAACTTTCACCTATTCGTGATGTTTACTGCTAAATGTGTACAGTAAGATGTGGAGGAGAAGGGAAGAGCAGGACACTCAGCCATGTTATCTGAGTTCACATTCTGGTTTCGCCCCTTATTTTGTGCGACTTCTGGGCAAATTAACTTTTCTTTGCCTCAGTTTCTCCATCTGGAAAGTGGAGTTAACAGAAGATTTTTTATGGAATGTTAACAATGGGAAGAGGGAAGGGAGACAGGGGACAACAAGGGTAGAGGATTAAGAGGTACAAACTACCTTGTATAAAACAAATAAACTACAAGGATATATTGTACAGCACAGGGAATATGGCCAGCATTTTATAACTATAAATGGAGTTTCAGTTCAGTTCGGTTCAGTTGCTCAGTCGTGTCCAACTCTTTGTGACCCAATGGACTGCAGCACGCCGGGCTTCTCTGTTCATCACCAACTCCTGGAGTTTGGTCAAACTCAGGTCCATTGACATGAGATGCCATTCAATCATCTCATCCTCTATAAATGGAGTATAGCCTTTAAAACCACTATGTCATATATCTGAAACATGCTACTGCTAAGTCAATTCAGTCATGCCCGACTCTGTGAGACCCCAGAGATGACAGCCCACCAGGCTCTCCTGTCCCTGGGATTCTCCAGGCAAGAATACTGGAGTGGGTTGCCATTTCCTTCTCCAATGCATGAAAGTGAAAAGTGAAAGTGAAAGTGAAGTCGTGTCCGACTGTTTGCGACCCATGGACTGCAGCCTACCAGGCTCCTCTGACCATGGGATTTTCCAGGCAAAAGTACTGAAGTGGGGTGCCATTGCCTTCTCCGATATCTGAAACATATAATATTGTAAATCAACCATATCTCAATTAAAAAAATTAAAAACAGACCAATTAAAAAATAAAAACAAAAACATAGAAGATTTTAAAAATGAGGACTATCAAGCTACCAGCCACATTTTTCACAGAACTAGAACAAATAATTTCAAGATTTGTATGGAAATACAAAAAACCTCGAATAGCCAAAGCAATCTTGAGAAAGAAGAATGGAACTGGAGGAATCAACTTGCCTGACTTCAGGCTCTACTACAAAGCCACAGTCATCAAGACAGTATGGTACTGGCACAAAGACAGACATATAGATCAATGGAACAAAATAGAAAGCCCAGAGATAAATCCACACACATATGGACACCTTATCTTTGACAAAGGAGGCAAGAATATACAATGGAGTAAAGACAATCTCTTTAACAAGTGGTGCTGGGAAAACTGGTCAACCACTTGTAAAAGAATGAAACTAGATCACTTTCTATCACCGTACACAAAAATAAACTCAAAATGGATTAAAGATCTAAATGTAAGATCAGAAACTATAAAACTCCTAGAGGAGAACATAGGCAAAACACTCTCAGACATAAATCACAGCAGGATCCTCTATGATCCACCTCCCAGAATTCTGGAAATAAAAGCAAAAATAAACAAATGGGATCTAATTAAAATTAAAAGCTTCTGTACAACAAAGGAAAATATAAGCAAGGTGAAAAGACAGCCTTCTGAATGGGAGAAAATAATAGCAACTGAAACAACTGACAAACAACTAATCTCAAAAATATACAAGCAACTTCTGCAGCTCAATTCCAGAAAAATAAACGACCCAATCAAAAAATGGGCCAAAGAACTAAGTAGACATTTCTCCAATGAAGACATACGGATGGCTAACAAACACATGAAAAGATGCTCAACATCACTCATTATTAGAGAAATGCAAATCAAAACCACAATGAGGTACCACTTCACACCAGTCAGAATGGCTGCGATCCAAAAATCTGCAAGCAATAAATGCTGGAGAGGGTGTGGAGAAAAGGGAACCCTCCTACACTGTTGGTGGGAATGCAAACTAGTACAGCCACTATGGAGAACAGTGTGGAGATTCCTTAAAAAATTGCAAATAGAACTACCTTATGACCCAGCAATCCCACTTCTGGGCATACACACCGAGGAAACCAGAATTGAAAGAGGCACATGTACCCCAATGTTCATCGCAGCACTGTTTATAATAGCCAGGACATGGAAACAACCTAGATGTCCATCAGCAGATGAATGGATAAGAAAGCTGTGGTACATATACACAATGGAGTATTACTCAGCCGTTAAAAAGAATTCATTTGAATCAGTTCTGATGAGATGGATGAAACTGGAGCCAATTATACAGAGTGAAGTAAGCCAGAAAGAAAAACACCAATACAGTATACTAACACATATATATGGAATTTAGGAAGATGGCAATGACGACCCTGTATGCAAGACAGGAAAAAAGACACAGATGTGTATACCAGACTTTTGGACTCAGAGGGAGAGGGAGAGGGTGGGATGATTTGGGAGAATGGGAATTATAACATGTATACTGTCATGTAAGAATTGAATCGCCAGTCCATGTCTGACGTAGGGTGCAGCTTGCTTGGGGCTGGTGCATGGGGATGACCCAGAGAGATGTTGTGGGGAGGGAGGTGGGAGGGGGGTTCATGTTTGGGAACGCATGTAAGAATTAAAGATTTTAAAATTTAAAAAAAATAAAAAATTAAAAAAAAATAAATAAAAATGAGGACCAATTGAGTCAAATATGCAAAGTACTTAACAATGCTTAGTACATATGTGCACTCAGTAATAGCATTTTTATCACAGTTTGCCTATATAATATGTATATGAACATAGCTAATTATATAGCATATATTTATAAAACAAAAATATTGTATATGCTTGTATGTATATGTGTGTGTATATATATGAGTGTATGTATAGCTATGTGTATATGTATGGGTGTGTGTGTGTATATATGGGGAGAGAAAAAAGAGAGGAGAGACAGGCACAGTGATTCTCAGTATATTATAGAGTAGGAGTCTGGGAGGAAGGCAGACCTAAATTCCATTTCTGTCTGTGCTTGTAATTACTGAGTCCCAGTTATTTTTACATTGTTACTTATTTATTTTTTAGTTTCCTAATTGCTGTGTGTGGCCTTTTCTCTTAGTTGCAGAGAGCAGGGGTCACTCTAACTGCAGTGCTCTGGCTGCTCGTTGCAGCGGCTTCTTCTGTTGTAGAGCACATGCTCCAGGGCACACAGGCTTCAGTAGTTGCAGCGTGTGGGCTCCGTGGCTGTGGCTCCTGGGCTCTAGAGCACATGCTCAAGAGTTGTGGTGCACAGCTTTAGTTGCTCCTTGGTATATGGAATCTTCTCGGACCAGGGATTGAACTTGGCACTTACAGGGAAACTTCCATCCCCCCAGTTATTTTTAAATTGCACAATGAATATAATAAGGTTTGTATGGTTAATGTGAGAATTAAATGACATAAAACATAATATATGGCCTAATCAATTATCTGGTTATTAATAGGCACTTATTGTCTATTGTTATTACATACTATTTAATGGTCATCTCTGATAGTAGTTCTTTTAGAGTAACCTTCAGAAACTACTGCCAAGAAGTGTTAAAGAAATATTCCTATGAATTTAGTCATTTTGTACATTGTAGAGTGGGCCAAAGTCAACTCTTTTTTAAAAAATTGAGCTGTTAATTTCCACTTTGCTTTAAGGACGAGAGAATTGAAAATATGATACATGGTAATATAGTTGGAGTTCAGTTCAGTCGCTCAGTTGTGTCCAACTCTGTGTGACCCCATGGACTGCAGCATGCTAAGCTTCCCTGTCCATCACCAACTCCTGGAGTTCACTCAAACTCATGTCCATTGAGTCGGTGATGCCACCCAGCCATCTCATCCTCTGTCGTCCCCTTCTCCTGCCTTCAATCTTTCCCAGCATCAGGGTCTTTTTCAGTGAGTTAGTTCTTTGCATCAGTTGACCAAATACTGGAGTTTCAGCTTCAGCATCAGTCCTTCCAATGAACACCCAGGACTGATCTCCTTTAGGATGGACTGGTTGGATCTCCTTGCAGTCCAAGGGACTCTCAAGAGTCTTCTCCAACACTACAGTTCAAAAGCATCAATTCTTCAGTGCTCAGCTTTTTTTATAGTCCAACTCTCACATCCATACATGACTACTGGAAAAATGATAGCCTTGACGACATAGATCTTTGTTGGCAAAGTAATGTCTCTGCTTTTGAATATGCTGTCTAGGTTTGTCATAACTTTCTTTCCAAGGAGTAAGCGTCTTTTAATTTCATGGCTGCAGTCACCATCTGCAGTGATTTTGGAGCCCAAAAATATAAAGTCAACCACTGTTTTCCCATCTATTTGCCCTGAAGTAATGGGACCAGATGCCAGGATCTGAGTTTTCTCAATGTTGAGCTTTAAGCCAACTTTTTTACTCTCCTTTTCATTTTCATCAGGAGGCTCTAATTCTTCTTCAGTTTCTGCCATAAGGGTGGTGTTATCTACATATCTGAGGTTATTGATATTTCTCCTGGCACTCTTGATTCCAGCTTGTGCTTCATCCAGCCCAGCATTTCTCATGATGTACTCTGCATAGAAGTTAAATAAGCAGGGTGACAATATACAGCCTTGACACACTCCTTTTCCTATTTGGAACCAGTCTGTTGTTCCATGTCCAGTTCTAACTGTTGCTTCCTGACCTGCATACAGATTTCTCAAGAGGCAGGTCAGGTGGTCTGGTATTCCCATCTCTTTCAGAATTTTCCACAGTTGATTGTGATCTACACAGTCAAAGGCTTTGGCATAGTCAATAAAGCAGAAATAGATGTTTTTCTGGAACTATCTTGCTTTTTTGATGATCCAACAAATGTTGGCAATTTGATCTCTGGTTCCTCTGCCTTTCCTAAAACCAGCTTGAATATCTAGAAATTCACGGTTTACATATTACTGAAGCCTGGCTTGGAGAATTTTGAGCATTACTTTACTAGCATGTGAGATGAGTGCAATTGTGCGATAGTTTGAGCATTCTTTGGCATTGCCTTTCTTTGGGATTGGAATGAAAACTGACCTTTTCCAGTCCTGTGGCCACTGCTGAGTTTTCCAAATTTGCTAGCATATTGAGTGCAGCACTTTCACAGCATCATCTTTCAGGATTTGAAATAGCTCAACTGGAATTCCATCACCTCCACTAGCTTTGTTGGTAGTGATACTTCCTAATGCCCACTTGACTTCACATTCTAGGATATCTGGCTCTAGGTGAGTGATCACATCATCATGATTATCTGGGTTGTGAAGCTCTTTTTTGTACAGTTCTTCTGTGTATTCTTGCCACCTCTTCTTAATATCTTCTGCTTCTGTTAGGTCCATACCATTTCTATCCTTTATTGAGCCCATCTTTGTACATCAAGGCTGTATATTGTCACCCTGCTTATTTAACTTAAATGCAGAGTACATCATGAGAAATGCTGGACTGGAAGAAACACAAGCTGGAATCAAGATTGCTGGGAGAAATATCAATAACCTCAGATATGCAGATGACACCACCCTTACAGCAGAAAGTGAAGAGGAACTAAAAAGACTCTTGATGAAAGTGAAAGAGTAGAGTGAAAAAGTTGGCTTAAAGCTCAACACTCAGAAAACGAAGATCATGGCATCCGGTCCCATCACTTCATGGAAAATAGATGGGGAAACAGTGGAGACAGTGTCAGACTTTATTTTTTTGGGCTCCCAAATCACTGCAGATGGTGACTGCAGCCATGAAATTAAAAGACGCTTACTCCTTAGAAGAAAAATTATGAGCAACCTGGATAGCGTATTCAAAAGCAGAGACACTGCCAACTAAGGTCCATCTAGTCAAGGCTATGGTTTTTCCTGTGGTCATGTATGAATGTGAGAGTTGGACTGTGAAGAAGGCTGAGGGCTGAAGAATTGATGCTTTTGAACTGTGGTGTTGGAGAAAACTCTTGAGAGTCCCTTGGACTGCAAGGAGATCCAACCAGTCCACTCTGAAGGAGATCAGCCCTGGAATTTCTTTGGAAGGAATGATGCTAAAGCTGAAACTCCAGTACTTTGGCCACCTCATGCAAAGAGTTGCCTCATTGGAAAAGACTCTGATGCTGGGAAGGATTGGGGGCAGGAGAAGGGGATGACAGAGGATGAGATGGCTGGATGGCATTACGGACTCGATGAACGTGAGTCTGAGTGAACTCCAGGAGATGGTGATGGACAGGGAAGCCTGGCGTGCTGCAATTCATGGGGTCACAAAGAGTTGGACACGACTGAGTGACTGAACTGAACTGAACTGAACTTGCATGAAATGTGCCCTTGGTATCTCTAATTTTCTTGAAGAGATCTCTAGGCTTTCCGATTTTATTGTTTTCCTCTATTTCTTTTCATTGATCATGAGGAAGGCTTTCTTATCTCTCCTTGCTATTCTCTGGAACTCTGCATTCAAATGGGTACATCTTTCTTTTTCTCCTTTGCTTTTTGCTTCTCTTCTTCTCACAGCTATTTGTAAGGCCTCCTCAGACAGCCATTTTACTTTTGCATTTTTTTTTCTTGAGGATGGTCTTGATCCCTGTCTCCTGTACAATGTCACGAACCTCCATCCATAGTTCATCAGGCACTCTGTCTATTATATCTAGTCCCTTAATCTATTTCTCACTTCCACTGTATAATCATAAGGGATTTGATTTATGTCATACCTGAATGGCCTAGTGGTTTTCCTACTTTCTTCAATTTAAGTCTGAATTTGGCAATAAGGAGTTCATGGTATGAGCCACATTCAGCTCCAAGATCAACTCTAAATTATTAAATATTTCAATATAAATATGAAATCATAAAATAGAAGAAAAACCATGGGTGAATTACTTCAGGCTTTGCCATAGAGAAGGATTTCTAACTGTGAATAGAATTATCTTGGGTTGGCCAAAAACTTCGTTTGGAGTTTCCTGAGAAAAATATGAATGAAATTTTTGGCCAACCCAATATTAATACAATAAAAACTTCTGCAGGGTAAAAACTATTAAAGTACAGATGGCATATTGGCAAAATAATCTGCAGTTCATACTATGTATAAAAAATTAATTTCCCTAATATATACAGAGCTACTAGAAGTTGGTAAGAAAAAGGTAATGTGATTTTTTTAAAAAATGGGCAAATGATATGAACAGATATTTCACAAGAAAAGAAATACAACTAGACCTTTAAAAATGTAAAGTATATTCAATTCACTCATAATAAGATAAATGCTAATTAAACCTATACCAGAAAACAGTTTCACCTATCAGCTTGAAATGGTACCAGCCCTATAAAATACAATGTGGCATTATCTTTCAAAATTATAAATGCATTTCCTTTGGACCCCAAAGTTACACTTCTGGGGATTTATCCTCCAGATAAAACTGCACACAATGAGAATGACTTACATACAAGCTTTTATGTTGTAACCTTGTTTATTATAGCAAAAAATTGAAAATAGTCTAAATGTCCATTAATAAGGAACTGATTTAAAAGCAATTTTTGGCCCATGTAGCTGCAATAGAAGGCAGCTCTAAAAAGGAAAAAAGTTCTCTTTCCATACGCAAATGGAAACTCTTACAAATGTTTTGAGAAGTAAAATTAAAAAGATCTGAAATGACATATATAATCTATATTTTGTATAAAATGGTATGAAGAATATGAGTATAAATTTGTATTTTATTGTCATTACATAGGACTTCCCTGGTGGCTCAGATGCTAAAGAATCTGTCTGCAATGCAAGAGACCCATTTTCGATCCTTGGGTCAGGAAGGTCCTCTGGAGAAGGGCATGGCAACTCACTCCAGTATTCTTGCCAGAATTCCATGGACAGAGAAGCCTGTGGGCTACAGTCCATGGGGTCGCAAAGAGTCAGACCTGACTGAGCGACTGGCACTTTCACTTCCATTATTGCATAAAGAAACTCTGAAGAGATATACCAGAATCGGAAAATTTGGTTATCTTTGGGAGTGGCAGGTGGGGAATGGGGCAGATAGAAGCAGGATGGGAGGACATCTTTTCACTGTTTTTTTTTTTTTTTTTAATAATTTTCCTCATTTATTTGTTTGTGGCGGTGCTGGGTCTTCCTTGCCCTGTGGGTTTTCTCTGGTTGCACTGAGTGAGGGTTACTCTTTATTTGTGGCACACAAGCTTCTCATTGCCATGGCTTATGTGTGGTGGAGCCTGGGCTCTAGCCCAGGCTCAGTCATTGTGGGGCACGGGCTTAGTTGCTCTGCAGCACATGGGATCTTCCCAGAGAAGGGATCGAACCCATGTCTCCTGCATTGCAGGTGGATTCTTTACCACTAAAGCGACCAGGGAAGCCTCATTGTGTTGTCTTTAATGTTGCTTTAATTTATAACCAAGTATGTGTGTATATGCTAAGTCACTTCAGTCTGTCCTATTCTTTGTGACATTATGGACTATAGCCGGCCAGGATCCTCTGTCCATGAGATTCTCTAGGCAAGAATACTGGAGTGGGTTTCCATGCCCTCCTCTAGGGGATCTTCCCAACTAAGGAACTGAACCCGAGTCTTTTATGTCTCCTGCATTGGCAGACAGGTTCTTTACCACTAGTGCCACCTAGCAAGCCCATAACCAGGTACATTTATTCCCTATTCAAAAATGAAGATAAAATAACAATTTTCTGTTGAATCAGTAGTTACTTTTTCCACCTTCATGGGAAGCTACAGATGAATTATTTTTCTTAAATCAGTTTTGTTTTGCCACTTCCCATTACATTCTTTTACTTTTAAAATAAGACTCTATTTTATAAGAGCAGTTCAAAAGCTGCAGCAAAATTGAGGGGAAGGTGCATCATAGACTTCCTTTGTGCCCTCTGGTGCCACACATTTATAGCCTCCCCGGCTATCAACATCCCCCTCCACCCCCAGAGTGGTACATCTGTTACAATGATGAACCTATTGCTACACTGACCCAAAGCCCATGGTTTCCATTACTATTTACTCTTGAGTGTTGTGCATTCTATTCCCATTATTAATTTTCCATAAAGCTTCTAAGAACATAGTGAATCCAGAGCCCATCAGGAGATGATGGAGTGCTCCTGTCAGCCACAAGCAAACTGGGACCAATTAAACCATTTTCCTCCTGATCTCCTAATAATTTCTTTTGTTAATCTTATTTTCCTAAAAAGCTAATAATTCAGATGGTGCAAAGATAGCAATGCACACTGGACAGGCAGTTGTGTTAGAACAAGTTCTATTATAAACCATCTTAGGACAAGCTGGATACTCTTTTGCAAGATTATTCATTTGTGATCAGAAATAGTGCTCTGTGTCACGTATGAAGTTCCAGAACTGGCAAAGGGAAAAAAAGATCTTCACTATAAGATATTTTACTGGAAAAGGCCAAGTGTTTGATATTTTTGGCCTACAAAGCTGATTAACACAGAAGAATCAAACAACAGATTTAATTTTAGCCAATTAACCCATGTTAAAAGCACTGAGATAAAAGGAATTTTTCCCCCATTTATTAATGTCTTCAACGTTACCCTTTGTACTTGAAAATAAAATGCAAAGTTCAACCTTGTGATTGAAAGATTAGACGAGGCTTGAACCAGTAAAAATAGATTTTTTAAAGGAAAAGTTATTTTGAGTGGAGTGCTAGCTGTACTAGACAAATTCAGTCGGGCCTCCTCTTCAGTCTTGTCAAAGCTTAGCACAGTCCAGAAGGCACTAGCGTGTATGCCAAAAAATCAAAGCAGCAGCAGTTAAAAAAATAAGTGCACTAAGAAATATTAAATGGAAAGCCAATGCCTATAAATAAAAAGGCAAGTGAGCACTAATCAATCATAAGTTACTCTGAACAGAAAATAGGAGTTGGAAGGGTAAAAGAGATTTCACATACAACATATGAGACTAGATACAAATGATTTAATTAAACTGCGTTCCTTCTACACAAGACTCCCAATCTCTAAATGTTAAGAAAAACTGGAGTATAGAAATGCAACGTCTTGCTTTGCAATCTATAGCGGATGAGTAGCAAGGCATATGCCAACAGCAGAAATAGAAGCAGTTGATGAATCCTGGGTGAGTGGAAGTGTTTCATTATCTGTATCTGTTTCTTGCTATTCATCTCGGCTTTACAGTTCTCACTAAAGGGCCAAACCCTTTCCAATCTGAACAATTACAGCTCTACAAGCTTGGAGTTCAGGTAAAAATCATTAGACAAAATATAAAACTAATTTGCATGCATATGGAATAAATACAATCAAGAGTTAAAAATAATTCAATCAGTAAAATAAATCTTGGGGATTTTTTGGGATAGAAGAAGCTGAGAGAGAGATTAGTAATTATAAGGTGTGAGAGAGGAAAAAGATGAACACAGCTGCTGGCTGGCCAACCACATACACAGAAAAGGACTTTAACCCTAGACATTGCTTAGTTGACCTCAAAGGCCAGTCTTGCCTTAGGAAATGATTTATGTTGCTCAGCAGAATTGGAGACCATATGGCCTTTTTAGAAGGGAACTTGAATCTTTTTGAGTAAGAGGTCCCACTCAAACATTCAGATTTCAAGAAATAGACTTGAAAGTTGCCAAGAAATAGACCTGAAAGTGAAAGTCACTCAGTCCTGTCTGACTCTTTACCACCCCATGGATGATAAAGTCCATGGAATCCTCTAGGCCAGAATACTGGAGTGGGCAGCTGTTCCCTTCTCCAGAGGATCTTCCCAATCCAGAGATCGAACCCAGGTCTCCCGCATTGCAAGCGGATGCTTTATCAGCTGAGCCACCAGGGAAAGAGGTCCCACACAAACATTCAGATTTCAAGAAACAGATCAATAAGAATATGTTCCACAGGTTTCTGGAGAGCCATGATTTTATGCCTTGAATTAATTGTAGGTAAGTCAGAAAAAAATTGAATTATTTTCTTATATACATTGAGGTTTTAAAATGGAAGGGATTTGAAGTTTGGGAATTAAAATCTGAGTGCTTTTCTTAGCTTTATCTATCTATCTATCTCATAAATATTATATCCATTATATATATATATACATACATATATATATATCAATACCACTGTTCATTCTCAAGTCTGTAAAATTTGAGAATGTGACAACTTACCAGAGACCATAATGAGTTTGTCTCTCATCACAAACATTGGAAGACAAAAACCTGAATCCATATATCAAAACTAAAATTCAGTTTTCCAGCCTAATAAATGACAGCCAGGATTCTGAAGGGAAAGAGTTATTTTTAAAAGCAAAGATTTTCTTTTTCAGCGGTTGGTGGCTCTGGTGATGGGTAGCAAAAATGGCTCATGGGGAAGGCACTTGTACTGCTAATAGTTTGACTGAAAAGAAAAACATTATTATTGGTGTTTTTTTCTCCCTACCAGATCCAGTGATATCACTACTGCAATCTGTTATTTATGTAGAACGGCAGTAAACAGTGGAAAGGAGAGTATCTGTACAGGAACATCTTCTCCGAGAAGTTGCTTGAAAAATAAGCATGTGATGAACATGTGAGAAGCACTTATGCAGTTGGCAGCAGACAAATTCTCAGAACAGTAGGGGATAAAAATGGGTTAGATAAAGAAAACTAGGGATCAGATCCAGATAAACAATGGGACGTTTGTAACATATTTATTTAGCAAAAATCTGGGAATATAAGCATACACCTTCAATGAAACCAGCCTCAGATGAAACTTAAAAAATTAGATTCAGGCTAAACATTTTAAGACTCTAAAATTTTCCTTCAGCTCATATTATAATTTACAACTTACAGGAGGGTATTTTGTTTTTATGCTTTAAAACAATTACACATAGCTTCTCTCTGAAAATCAGTTTATGCTAGGGTTTCTCAACCTTGGCTTGGTATTCCCAGGTGGCGCAGTGGTAAAGAACCCACTTGCCAGTGTGGAAGATGTGGATTCGATCCCCAGGTCAGGAATGTTCCTGGAGGAGGAAATGGCAACCCATTCCAGTATTCTTGCCTGGAAAAAATGGACAGAGAAGCCTGGTGGGATACAGTCTATGGGGTCAAAAAGAGTTGAACATGACTGAGCATATATGCACACAGCCTTGGCCCTATTGACATTTTGCACCAGATAATGCTTTGTTGTGGAAGGCTACCCTATCCATTGCAGAATGTTTAGCAATACCCTGACCTATCCCTACCCAGTAGATGCTAACAGTATCACCTCAGTTGTGACAACCAGTGATGTCTCCAGTTCAGTTGCTCAGTCATGTCTGACTCTTTGCGACCCCATGGACCACAGCACGCCAGGCTTCCCTGTTCATCACCAACTCCCAGAGCTTGCTCAGACTCATGTCCAATGAGTCGATGATGCCATCCAACCATCTCATCCTCTGTTGTCCCTTTCTTCTCCCGCCTTCGATCTTTCCCAGCATCAGGGTCTTTTCCAGTGAGTCAGTTCTTTGCATCAGGTGGCCAAAATATTGGAGTTTCAGCTTCAGCATCAGTCCTTCCAATGAATATTCAGGACTTATTTCCTTTAGGGTTGACTGATTTGATCTCCTTGCAGTCCAAGGGACTCTCAAAGAGTCTTCTCCAACACCACAGCTCAAAAGCATCAATTCTTCAGTGCTCAACTTTCTTTATAGTTCCATTCTCACATCCATACATGACTACTGGAAAAACCATAGTTTTGATAAGACAGACCTTTGCTGGCAAAGTAATGTCTCTGCTTTTTAATATGCTGTTCAGCTGGAGAAGGAAATGGCAACTCACTCCAGTATCCTTGTCTGGAGAACCCCATGGTCAGAGGAGCCTGGTAGACTACAGTCCACGGGGTCACAAAGAGTTGGACATGACTGAGCAACTTTACTTCACTTCAGCTGGTAAAGAATCCACCTGCAGTGTGGGAGACCTGGGTTTGATCGTTGGTTATGTCAGGAAGCAACAGTTAGAACTGGACATGGAACAACAGACTGGTTCCAAATAGGAAAAGGGGCACGTCAAGGCTGTATATTGTCACCCTGCTTATTTAACTTATATGCAGAGTACATCATGAGAAACGCTGGACTGGAAGAAGCACAAGCTTGAATCAAGATTGCCAGGAGAAATATCAATAACCTCAGATATGCAGATGACACCACCCTTACAGCAGAAAGTGAAGAGGAACTAAAAAGCCTCTTGATGAAAGTGAAAGAGGAGAGTGAAAAAGTTGGCTTAAAGCTCAACATTCAGAAAATGAAGATCATGGCATCTGGTCCCATAACTTTGTGGGAAATAGATGGGGAAACAGTGGAAAGAGTGTCAGACTTAATTTTTTTAGGCTCCCAAATCACTGCAGATGGTGACTGCAGCCATGAAATTAAAAGACGCTTACTCCTTGTAAGGAAAGTTATGACCAACCTAGAGAGCATATTCAAAAGCAGAGACATTACTTTGCCAACAAAGGTCCGTCTAGTCAAATCTATGGTTTTTCTAGTAGTCATATATGAATGTGAGAGCTGGACTGTGAAGAAAGCTGAGAGCTGAAGAACTGGTGCTTTTGAACTGTGATGTTGGAGAAGACTCTTGAGAGTCCCTTGGACTGCAAGGAGATCCAACCAGTCCATTCTAAAGGAGATCAGTCCTGGGTGTTCTTTGGAAGGACTGATGCTAAAGCTGAAACTCCAGTACTTTGGTCACCTCATGCAAAGAGTTGACTCATTGGAAAAGACTCTGATGCTGGGAGAGATTGGGAGCAGGAGGAGAAGGGGATGACAGAGGATGAGATAGCTAGATGGCACCACCGACTCAATGGACTTGAGTTTAGGTGAACTCCGGGAGCTGGTGATGGACAGGGAAGCCTGGCGTGCTGCAGTTCATGGGGTCACAAAGAGTCAGACACGACTGAATGACCGAACTGACTGACATTGGGAAGATTCCCTGGAGAAGGGAAAGGCTACCCACTCCATTATTCTGACATAGAGAATTCCATGGACTGTATAGTCCAAGGAACTACAAAGAGTCAGACACAACTGAGTGATGTCTCCAGTTATTCCCAAATGTCCTCCGAGTGGTAAAATCTCCTTTAGTTGAGAATCACTGGTCTCTATATCTTACTAGAAAGACAAGCAAATCTATGTTATAGAATGGCTCCCCGGATATGGTATATGAACTTAATTATTTGAAAAACAATCACTAATCTAGGTTTAAAATGAATTTTTAAGAACTGTGTGAATGATTAAACAAATTAAAATATGGTTGAGAAAGTTTTCTTTAGCAAAGGCAAAAAAACCTCAGATGGGATTTCCAGTATGAAATGTGGTTGGTCACTCAGAACCTGTCCTGTTGTCCCCTTTCCTTACTGATTTCTATGGGCTAAATTCTCTGAATTCCAGGCACACCTGCATGCCTTCCAAATGAGACAATCTCTGAGTACCTAGTATTTTTTTCCCTTGGGGAAGCTAGATTTTCACCTTCCTCTATCACTGGTGCAGGGAGCTGTCATCAGAAAACCACCCTGTTCTTTTCCTTGTTGCTGGGCAAATATGCCATCTATGGGGACACTCAAGACTTTCCTTCTGCTCATTCTTGGTTAAAGAATAAAGGTATGATTGCTGTATTCTCAGTTTAGTACTGAAGACGCTCCGATCCATTTAATACTCAAAAAGTGCCATTTCACTGAAAGCTTTCCCTCTGTCCCAGCTCGTGTCTGAGAGCTGACTGCCTGTAGTTAGAAAAACATGGCCCCCTTTTCTATTTCCCTGCCTAGAGATTTTATGCCTCCTCTGTTCCCTGGTGGCTCAGCTGTAAAGAATTTGCCTGCAATGCAGGAGCTGCAGGGAGACACAGGTTTGATTCCTGGGTCAGGAAGATCCCCTGGAGAAGGGCACGCCAACTCATTCCAGTGTTCTTGCCTGGAGAATCCCATCGACAGAGGAGCCTGGTGGGCTATAGTCCATGGGGTTGTAAAGAGTCGGATAGGACTGAAGCAACTTAGCACATTGCCTTTCACTCACTTGGCTGATTTTGGACCCTCTTGGAATATTATTAGCAGCAGGAAAATGAGGAGCCAAAGGGAGCTGAAAAGGTTGACTTGACTGATGCTATTGTTGGGCGGTGTCAGCCCTTTTTGGGCTTCCTTGTCTTAGGGTGCTTTCTATGAGTTCTCTGGGGACCCCATGAGTCTTGACTCTGACCCCAGAGTCAATCATTTGACTCTGGCTGTTTCCTTGCTTGCTCCGTCCTTAACCCCTAGGTGTGTGGTGGGGTTTTGCCCTTCCAGGGGGTTCTCTTAACTGAATCTAAGGCAACGCCAGTCTGGTTCTCTCTTGGATCGCCCATGTCTGGAAAGAAGGAAATGCCCATGTATTCTTTTTTTTTTTTTTGTGGTACAATATATTTATTTTTGAAATTCAAGTTTGCCTAAATGAAAATGATCAAATGAAGGCAACTCATAAAAATAAACTAATTTATTTATAAAAGTTATCAAAGTAATATGAAAATTTTCAGGCCTTCAGTAATGCCATTGTACTGAATTTCATATAGCATCCTGAGGTTCTGAAAACTGCCAATGATTTTATAGAGGTATTTAATGTATAAACATATTAATTCTACATTTTCTAATATTTTATTATATAGTTTGCAAAGGTACAGGAAAGTTGAAACAATTTCAATGAAGACATACATTTATACACATCACATATATTCAACAATCTATATTTAACTTTATTTTCTCCATAATATTTCATCTATCCATCCCTCTATATATTCCTCTATTTATCTATCACTAGATTTTATTTTATTTCATTTTATTTTGCAATTCAACGTAAGTTGTAGGCATCATTACACTTCCTTCTAAATACTTGATCTCCATATATGCCATTAATTATCATTAGCTAAAGTTCAATACTCGATCCCTGGGTGAGGAAGATGTCCTTGAGAAGGCAATAGCAACCCACTCCAGTATTCTTGCCTGGGGAATCCTCTGGACAGAGGAGCCTAGTCCATGTGGTCTCAAAGAGTCAGACAGGACTTAACGACTGAATAACAACTGAATGATACACTTAAGCTTTGTATAAGTCACTGTGTATGAATTTTGCCTCAAAAGAAAAAGAATTATAAACTAGTATTGAACTTTAGCTAATGATAATTAATGCTATGTATTCTTTTCCTTATTTATTTCGCTGCATCAGGTGTTAATTCCAGAAGCAGGATCTTTCATCATGGTACACAGGCTTCTCTCTAGTTGTGGCACGTGGGTTCAGTAATTGCTCCTGGGTATGTGGGCTCTTAGTTCCTCAGCCACAGATGGAGCCTGTGTCCCCTGCAATGGAAGGTGGATTCTTAATCACTGGACCACCAGGGAAGTCCTAAAGTAGACTTTTCAAGAAGTTAAAAGCATAATTGTGATACAAATATACCTGTCAATGATTTATGTTTCCCATAAATGAGCAATGAAGATGAGGGATGGGTCAATTGTAGACGGAGATGCTGAAATATTAATCCATAAATTTAATATAGACTACTACAAGAAGATCCAACCAGTCCATCCTGAAAGAAATCAGTCCTGAATATTTCTTGGAAGGACTGATGTTGAAGCTGAAACTCCAATGCTTTGGCCACCTGATGTGACTCATTGCAAAAGACCCTGATGCTGGGAAAGATTGAAGGCAGGAGGAGAAGGGGATGACAGAGGATGAGATGGTTGGATGGCATCACCAACTCGATGGACATGAGTTTGAGTAAGCTCTGGGAGTTGGTGATGAGCACGGAAGCCTGGTGTGCTGCAGTCCATGGGGTTGTAAAGAGTCGAACACGACTGAGCGGCTGAACTGACTGACTGACTGACTTATGGTTTCCGTTGCTGTGGAGAAACTTTTAGTTTGCTGTAATCCCTTTTATTCTTGCTTTGTTTCCCTTGCCTGAGAAGACATATTCAGTAAAGTATTGGTAACACCCATGTTGTAATGCCTCTGTTTTCTTCTAGAAGTTTTATGGTTTCTGGTCTTACTTTTAAGTCTTCAATCCATTATGGATTTACTTATATGCATGGTAAATGCATATAAGAGAGAGGTAGTCTAGTTTTGGTTATTTGTGTTTCTGTTCAGTTTTCCCAACACCATTTATTGAACAGGCATTTTCCCCCCTCATTGTATAATCTTGCCTCCTTTGTCAAAGACTAACTTCCCATATAAGATCTATATGTCTGTTTTTGTGTTAGTACCATACTTATTTCATTACTGTAACTTCTTGGTAACGGCTTCCCAGGTGGTAAAGTGGTAAAGAACCCACCTGCCAATGCAGGAGACATGAGAGATGCAGGTTCGATCCCTGCATCGGGAAGATTCCCTGGAGAAGGAAATGGCAACCCACTCCAGTATTCATGCCTAGAGAGTCCCATGGAAATCAGGGAGCATAATAGCTCTAGCTTTGTTCTTCTTTCTCAAGATTGTTTTGGTTATTAGAGGTCTTTTGTGTTTCCATGCAGATTTAAAGTTATTTGTTCTAATTCTGTGAAAAATGGCAACAGTGTTTTGAAAGGGATTGTATTGAATCTATAGATTGCTTTGGGTAGTATGGTCATTTTAGCAATATTAATTCTTTCAATTAATAAGCATAGTATATCTTTCCATCTGTTTTTGTTATCTTCAATCTCTTTTATCAGTGTCTATAGTTATCTGAATATGGGTCTTTTACCCCCTTCGTTAGATTTATTCCTAGGTGACTTACTGCTTTTGATATGATTCTAAATGTAATTTTTCCCTAATTTCTCCTTCTGATCATTCATTGTTAGTGTATAGACATGCAACAGATTTCTGAGAGACAAAAGGCAATTAAAACCACTTGGAAAATTCTTTTTAAAATTACTGATAATTTATTAAAAATATAAAATTAACTTAGAATGTGTATTGGTTTACTATTGCTACTATGACAAACTACTGCAAACAGGGGCTTAGAACAACACAGATTTATTCTGTTAATAGTTTTAGAGGTCAGAAGTCCAAAATGTATTTCATAAAACTTAAATCAAGGACTGTGGTTTTTTGGACATTCTAGGGGAGGGTTTGTTCCTTGTCTTTTTCAGCTTCTAGGGACTGTCTGCATTCCTTGGCTCCTTGCCTCCTCACTGCAGTATCTGCTTCTGTCATCACGTCTTCTCTGAGTCCTATGCCCATGCCCCCGTCCTATAAGAATGCTCATGATTATGTTGGGCCCACCCACATAGTCCAGAATAACCTCATCTCAAGATATTTAATTTAATTCCATCTGCAGAATCCCTGTCTCCACTTAAAGTAACATATTCACAGATTTCCAGAATTAGGACATAGACATCTTTGGGGATGAGAGGATGGAGAGGCATTATTGTATCACAAATGTTTTGTTGTTGTTGTTTTTCAGTGGCTAAGTTATGTCCGACTCTTTGCAGCCCCATGCATTGCGGCACCATAGGCTTCCCTGTCCTTCACTATCTCCTGGAGTTTGCTCAAGCTCATGTCCATTGAGTCAGTGATGCCATCCAGCTGTCTCATCCTCTGTCATCCCCTTCTCTTCCTGCCCTCAATCTTTCCCAGCATCAGGATCTTTTCCAATGAGTTGGCTCTTTGCACCAGATGACCACAGTACTGGAGCTTCAGCTTTAGCATCAATCCTTCCAATGAATATTTAGGGTTGATTTTTATTTAGGATTGACTAGCTTGATCTTGCTGTCCAAGGAACTCTCAAGAGTATTCTCCAGCATCACAGTTCAAAAGTGTCAGTTCTTCAGTGCTCAACCTTCTTTATGGTCCAGCCCTCATATCCGTACATGACTACTGGAAAAACCATAGCTTCTACCATCCCAAGGAAAAATATTATTAGAATTTGGTTAAAGCTTTTCAGCATTAAAAAAAATGTGTGTTTATATAGTACCTCTATTTTATTTTAAAACTATTTATTTTTTTAAAGATTTTTTAAAATATGTGCCATTTTTAAAGTCTTTTGTTGGATTTGTTACAACATTGCCCCTATTTTATGTTTTGTTTTTTTGGTCACAAGGCATGTGGGATCTTAATTCCCTGACCAGGGATTGAACCTGCATCCCCTGAAGCAGAAGGTAAAGTCCCAACCAGTGAACCACCAGGGAAGTCCCATATATAGTACCCATATTTTAAATGAGATTATGCTTTAATATAGTTTCAAATTTTGCTTAATTATATGCCATAAAAAGTGATAAAATATTCTTCATGTTATATATCTTTTATATTGTTTTTTGAAAGCTACTTCATAGTGTTTCATTGTATACATTGATGATAACTAACCTGCTATTGATAGATATTTGCCATGTTCCTAAGCCTTTGTTATTCAGTACTTCCTAGGTTAGTAATGAAGAATCCTGCCCATGCAGGAGATGCAATAGATGTGGGTTCGATCCCTGGGTCAGGAAGATCCACTGGAGGAGGGAATGGCAACCCACTCTAGTATTCTTGCCTGAAAAACCCCGTGGACAGAGTAGCCTGATGGGCTACAGTCCTTGGGGTTGCAAAGAGCTGGACATGACTGCGTGACTGAGCACATACGTACACCTCTAATGGTCTTGATTACTACATGTTAGTGTTTGTAAGAGGCCACAGCAACCTGGAAAAGGTGTTCAAATACAAATAAAGACTATGGGACCAATATGTACTTGCTGAATGAAGGGATGAGAGGCATAGATCATGTGATCAAAAAACAACTTTTGATCAACATTTTATTTTGAGGTTGTAGTTATTTTCTCCACCAAACGTTTCATGTGAGCTACAAGTTAGTATCCAGGTCAGGAGGACCAAGGAACTAATTTTCATAGTCACATGACCTATGAGCTACTTCTTATCAATAGGCTTCATCTCCCACCTTCTCGCTCTCTTTTTTTTTTCAACTTTATTTTACTTTACAATACTGTATTGGTTTTGCAATGCATCAACATGAATCCGCCACGGGTGTACATGAGTTCCCAATCCTGAACCCCCCTCCCACCTCCCTCCCCATACCATCTCTCTGGGTCATCCCAGTGCACCAGCCCCAAGCATCCTGTATCCTGCATCGAACCTAGACTGGCGGTTTGTTTCTTACATGATATTATACATGTTTTAATGCCATTCTCCCAAATCATCTCACCCTCTCCCTCTCCCACAGAGTCCAAAAGACTGTTCTATACATCTGTGTCTCTTTTGCTGTCTTGCATACAGGGGTATCATTACCATCTTTCTAAATTCCATATATATCTGTTAGTATACTGTATTGGTGTTTTTCTTTCTGGCTTACCTCACTCTGTATAATTGCCTCCAGTTTCATGCACCTCATTAGAACTGATTCAAAAGTATTCTTTTTATTGGCTGAGTAATACTCCATTGTGTATATGTACCACAGCTTTCTTATCCATTCGTCTGCTGATGGACATCTAGGTTGTTTCCATGTCCTGGCTATTATAAACAGTGCTGCAATGAACATTGGGGTACACGTGTCTCTTTCAATTCTGGTTTCCTCGGTGTGTATGCCCAGCAATGGGATTGCTGGGTCATAAGGCACTTCTATTTCCAGTTTTTTAGGGAGTCTCCACACTGTTCTTCATAGTGGCTGTACTAGTTTGCATTCCCACCAACAGTGTAAGAGGGTTCCCTTTTCTCCACACCCTCTCCAGTATTTATTGCTTGTAGACTTTTGGATCGCAGCCATTCTGACTGGTGGGAAATGGTACCTCATTGTGGTCTTGCTTTGTATTTCTCTGATAATGAGTGATCCCACCTTCTCTTAAAGCCAGTAGAGGCAGGTGGCTCTCAAAGTCCGCCCTCCTTTTCCATGGCACTGTGCTCCACACTCACTTCTAGCTCTCTTAGCTCTCCCATTGGCCTTAGGAACCGAAGTCCCCTTAGTTATGCTGGTGGATGATGCAGCTTCACAACCTGCTGTCTGGTAACTTTCTCCCTATTCCCTGCAAATTCCATTACAAATATTTTAAAATAAATAGAATAAATACCTGCACAGATCTTTCTAAATTCTAGCAACCCCTGTTAGCAATACAGCTGATTGCGTTCATGAAAAGTTATAGGGGGCAAAACTCCTTTTTGTTTATTTGGCTGCCTCAGGTCTTGGTTGTGGCATGTGTGTTCTTTGTGTGGTGCACAGACTCTAGTTGTGGCACGTGGGCTCAGTAGTTGTGGTGTGCCAGCTTAGCTGCTCTGCAGCATGTGGGATACTAGTTCCCCCACCAGGGATTGAACTTGCGTCCCCTGCATTGCAAGGTGGTTTCTTAATCACTGGACCACCAGGGAAGTCCCGAGGCAAAACTCTTAACCATTATTCTGTGGAGTAATTTTGTCATCTAATGTTTATACTTTTGTAGCTAAAACAGGACAAAAACAAAATTCTTTTTTTATTACAGACTTTCAAAATGTTGAGATATACACAATAATGGAAGTCCCTGATGTTACTCTTTGATGTGGTTAGCAAGAACAAAAATGAAATAATCCTCCAATTCAACACAGATACCAAACATCCGGAAGTTTCCAAAAAACAACTTTCGATCAACATTTCATTTTGAGGTTGTAGTTGTTTTTTCCACCAAACTTTTCATGTGAGCTACCAATTAGTATCCAGATTATTTCATTTGAAGTTCATGTCTGTTTCCTTGTCCCTCCTGCTTTTTAATAGGAAACTCATAGTTATCATCATAACCAATTAGGAAAGGCAAAGGGTCTAAACACATGGGATAAACTACTTTTGAATGGCCAAGAGTTAGTTTAAAATATTATTTTGACTGATTGGTAAAGAATAAACCATTAAATTCAAAGGATCATGGTAATTTTTTTTTTCACTAACCACAAGATCTGCATTGCAATATATAAATACTGAATTTCATATGGTCTACCTTTAAATGGTATTCGAAGCAGCATGGCCTTGTTACTTAAACTGAATCAACACAGCTGTCTTCTTGTTGCTTTCCTTGCATTTTTAGGTAAAGATGCTTTTCTGAGTCAGAAGTTTCAGCCCTTGAAGGTTGTTGGACCAGACTGTAGGTATTTACTGTGAAATTTCATCATTCTATCTACTTGAACTTCCCAGACATTTGCAAAAGCTCAAAACTAGTTTCTTAGTACTACCTAACGAATTGGGGTCTGTCTAATTAGTCAGACCAGGTTTATTGCAGGCCCTTTCACTTTGCACCCATCAAGTTGTGACCAATTTATATAAAGCACACTAAGTATATAGTCCTGTGCTACATGTTTTAAGGATGAAAAGGAGAACATGGTTGGTGAATGAATGATGGAACCTCCTAAGTTTCCTCGAAAGGACAACTTTCCCATATTCCATATGTATTCTTCAACCTCACAGCAGTGGGCTTCCCACATGGTGCTGCTGCTGCTGCTGCTGCTGCCAAGTCACTTCAGTCGTGTCCGACTCTGTGTGACCCCATAGATGGCAGCCCACCAGGCTCCCCTGTCCCTGCGATTCTCCAGGCAAGAACACTGGAGTGGGTTGCCATTTCCTTCTCCAATGCATGAAAGTGAAAAGTGAAAGTGAAGTCGCTCAGTCGTGTCTGACTCTTAGCAACCCCATGGACTGCAGGCAACAGTACTGGAGTGGGGTGCCATTGCCTTCTCCATCCCAGGTGGTGCTAGTGGTTAAGAATCCATCTGCTAATGCAGAAGACATGAGATGCAAGTTCGATCCTGGGATGGGAAGATCCTTTGGAGAGGAGCTTGACAAACCACCCCAGTACTCTTGCCTGAAGAATCCCAAGGACATAGGAGCCTGATGGGCTATAGTGCATAGTGTTGCAAAGAGTGGGTCACAACTGAAGGAACTCATCATGCACATAACCTCACAGCAAGGACTGGGAGACAACCTATCAAGGGAACAGCATGGGTTTATTTGACAGAAAGATACAGGTTTATATTCTGACTGTCATTTGTAAAATATAGATGCACCTACATTACAGTGTGGTTGTGAGAATTGTTGTTCTGTCACTAAATCATGTCCAACCCTTTGTGATTCCATGGACTGTAGCCCGCCAGACTCCTCTGTCCATGGGATTCTCCAGGCAAGAATACTGGAGTTGGTTGCCATTTCCTCTCCAGGGGATCTTCCTGACCCAGGGATCAATCCCACAATTCCTGCTTGGCAGGTGAATTCTTCACTGAACCACCTGGGAATTATGTAAAATATTAAATACTTTATATAAAATATAAATACAAAATATGAACAATGAAATCTCAAGGCAAAATTATGGAGTCAGTAAAAGATTAGTGGTTTTTCTGGGTGTTGATGGGGGGAGGGATGTATACATGGAGCACAAAGGATGTTTAAGACAGTGAAAATATTCTGTATAATATCAGAATGATAGATATGTGTCTTAGACATTTGTCCAAAACCATAGAATGTATAGCATTATGAGTGAACAGTATGATGTATCAGTGTAGGCTCATCAGTTGTAACAAATATTCCAATTTGGTGGGGGGATGTTGATAATGGGGGAGGCTATGCCCATGTGGGGCTTCCCTGGTCTCTCAATGGTAAAGAATCCACCTGCCAATGCAGGAGATGCAGGTTCAATCCCTGGCTTGGGAAAATCCCCTGGAGAAGGAAATGGCAGCCCACTCCAGGATTCTTGCCTGGAGAATACCACGGACAGATGAGCCTAGTGAGCTACAGTCCATGGGGCTGCAAAGGGTTGGACGTGACTTAGTGAGTAAACAACAGTGTCTGTGAGGGGGCATGGGATATATGGGAAATCTCTATACTTTCCCCTCAACTGTGCTCTTCATTTAAAACTTCTCTAAAAATGTAAAGTCTTCATAAAAACTTTCCTGGTTTAGGGCTTGGCAATTAAGAGCTTCTTAAAGATGAAATGCCTTGGACAGAGAAGCCTGATGGACTCTGGTCTGTAGGGTCGCAAAGAGTTGGACATGACTAAACTGACTTAGCTCACTCACACAAAGGTGAAAGTTAAAATTTTTAGACTACAGAAGACCTCAGGCTCTTTCCAGATGTCACTAGGTAGCACGTACCACATGTAGACAGAAGAGGTTTGAATTAGACAGCTTTCTCCAGAATTGTTCTACTTATCTAGTTCTGAGTACCACATTCTTGTTATGATTTATATTATAATAACCTCTGTGCTGGGATTGCAGACGCTGGATAAATGGGGGAATCTTGAATATAATAAAAATGATTTGTTAAAAATAAGTGAATTTTAACTCTATAAAGTTTATTGGAATGTTTTTTAGTAAATTACCCATAAGAGTGAGTATTTTTTTAAGAAAAATATCAGTCTCTAATTCCTCGTCCTGAGTGGTGCTAGTGGTAAAGAACCTGCCTGACAGTGCAGAAGATGTAAGATCCATGGGTTCAATCCCTGGGTTGGGAAGATCCCCTGGAGGAGGAAATGGCAACCCACTCTAGTATGCTTGCCTGGGAAATCCCACGGACAGAGGGGCCTAGTGGGCTGCAGTCCATGGGGTCTCAAAGAGTCAGACACAACTGAGCTACTAACACACACAATTCCTTTTCACTAAATAAATGTTGAAAACCCTTAGTCTAGTATTTCTAAGAGACAGGTCTCCATTCAGGTCTAAGCTGCATTCCTTTCACCTTGTACTGCACATGTTTTGCTAATTTTCTTCTGAATGCTCTATCTTGTTCTCATTCTAAATGTGTCTACCCTGAAATATCATTTACTTTTTTGGGGGTCTCTAATGAGTTGAATGGTGTCCCCGCCTTTTCCTAGCCCCAAACAATGAATCTACCAAGAACCTCATCATATTACCTTATTTGGAATAAGGGCTTTTGCAAATGTAACTAATCTTGAGAAGAAAGCACCCTAGATTAGGTGGGGGGTGGGGGCCTTTGTAAGAGACAAGCAAGAAGGCACAGAGGGTATCAGGGAAGAAAGCCATGTGAAGACAGAGGTGGAGATTGAAGTGATGTACCTACGAGTCAAGGAATGACAAGGATTGGCGGCAGCCACCAGAGGTCAGGACGGAGGCATGGAATGGATTCTCCCTTAGAGCTCCCAGAGGTGCCAAACCTGCCCGCATCTTGATTTTAGATTTCTGGCCTCCCAAACTTGGAGAGAATACATTTCCATTGTTTTTAAACCATGCAGTTTGTGGGAATTTTCTACAATAACATTAGAAAACTAATACAGAGGTCCCAAATGCCATTTAGAATTTTAGGAAATATTGCTGAAAATTCCCTCTAAGCATCCAGTTTTATTTTTCAAATTTTGAATGAACATTTTCTCCCTCCCAGCGCATCTCCCAGTTCTCTCTCCATTTGGCCCGATTAGTTGCTCTGCACTTTATTGGAACACGAAGTCTGTCCCCATGCCCTCCCTTGCCTGCAGTTCTGCTTATGTGTTCCTTCACGCTTCATTTGCAGCACTTGACCACAGTTTGTTTTTGAGGGGAGGGGAGAGAGAACAATAGCTTCTTGTTTGGAGATTGGACGAAAAAGACTCACCACTTGGGAGAAGCACAGACTCCTGGAAAATATCCACATAACATGGTTAAATACCCACCTTGGTTGCTATAGTGGAGGATCTCCCACCTTTTGAATGACACTTGCTCTTGTCTTTGTCCAGTTCTGGGTGAATGTGACCGGTCTGCGTTGGCAGCTCCTTGAGTAGTCAAGGGCTATGTAATCCTGTGGGGTTTGGGTGTGACTTCCTTAGAGCCAGAGCATAAGCAGTGACTTACAGAGAGAACCTGTAACTTACAGGTTAAGTTACAGAACCTGTAACTTACAGAGGTCAGAGAACCTCTGACTTACAGAAAGAACAGCAGGGGAGGAGATGAGGTGTGGGTGTGGGATATGGCAGTAGGAGAAATAGAGGGGAGTGGTGATGGAGAAACATTTGAGGCACATGTAATTAACACACAGGTTTTTTTTTTTTTGGCTGTGCCACATGGCATATGGGATCTTAGTTCCCAACCAGAGATGGAACCCATGCTCCCTGCAGTGGAAGCTCAGAGTCTTAACCACTGGACTGCCAGGGAAGTCCCAACACAAAAATGTTTTTAAGAATAGTAGGGAAAAAGACTTTTCCATGCAGACTCTAAGGCTGTCTTTTTATGACTTACTTTTTCCTTCCAGGCAGGAATAATATTTAACAAAACATATGTGTAGACTGAGTTGCACACTCATGTCTGACTCTTTGCAACCCTATGAATGGGTAACCCACCAGGCTTTTCTGTTCATGGGATTCTCCAGGCAAAAATACTGTAGTGGGCTGCCATTTCCTTCTCCAGGGGATCTTCCCCAGCAAAACATATGGCACTCACTATATTCCAGGCAGAGCCTTAAGCATTCTATAGATATTAACTCATTTACTTGTCAAATAAACCTGTGGATCAGGTACTATTATTATTCTCATTGTACTGATAAGGAAACCTCTACCCAGAGGCATTAAATAACTTGCCCAAATTCACATAGCTGGCAAGCGACTGAGACAGAATTGGCACCTAGATAGGGTTGCCAGATTAAATACAGGACATCCAGTTAAATTTGAATTTTAGATAGACAGCTATTGTCTATCTGAAATTCAAACTTAACTGGATGTCCTGTATTTTTATTGCTAAATCTGGCAACCTTAGACTCAGGGATTATTTGTTAACCAGTACTCTGTGCTGTGGGCTTCCCAGGTGGTGCTAGTGGTAAAGAACTCACCTGTCAATGCAGAAAACTCAAGAGATGCAGACTGGATCCTTGGGTCAGGAAGATCCCCTGGAGGAGGGCATGGCAACCCACTCCATTATTGGAGTATTCTTGCCTGGAGAATCCCATGGACAGAGAAGCCTGGCGGGCTACAATTGATAGGGTCGCACAGAGTCGGATGTGACTGAAGCTACTTGGCACACATGCACGCACTCTATGCTCAATTCTACTTAAAAGAATCTTTATGGAAAGAGGAAGAAAATGATCCAGCATGATTTGCCTTTGGTTCTGAAGTCCCAGTGAGTGTTCTTGGATGTGAGATTTGGGATGCGTTGTACAGAATATAATAAGCACTTTTTACCTCCTGGTGCAAACATGGCTATTATAGTATATCATCATGCAAGTGGGCTTGTACTGATTTCAAGTAATCCTCTGCCCCTCAGTTTATTCGTAAGAGATCAAATGTACAATTACATATGCAATACTGCAGTTATTTAAGGCTTGCCACAGAGGCACTCAAGGTTTCCATGTCAAGCCTTTAATGCCAATTTGACTTTAGGTAACACTTAATAATCACTCATTATTCTTTTTTAAAGCCCAAATTAATTAAAATGTACGTTTCTACAATGAGTATTGTTTCTAGATTGTTTTTTCGAATTCCCAGTATAAATAGCTTTTTTGTAGATAATTAAAACCATCTGCTTCCTGGTAGCTCAGTTATGTTTACAGCAGCCCCTTTTTATTTGGGGAATTAAACTGCCATAAGTTTTTACTTTAGTGGATGAAATATTACAAAAATGCTCACAGCAGTATTATTTCTCAAAAAGAAATGGAGACTACTAAATGTTATTGGAAAAAATTGCTTTTGGTTAACTCAAAAGGCCTTAGAGTTCTACATATTTTTAGGTGAATATATTTCAGTTAGTTCAATCAGAAAACCCAAATGGATAAATAAAAGTTCTAATAAAATTTAGCATTTAAATGAAAGGTCTCAAATCACTTTATAATTATTACTCTTGTAAAATTTCTCTGGGTTAGTAAAGATATATTTAGTAATAGAAATTTGGTGATTTCACAAGATATTATAAAATCACAAAATGATTTGAGTAAGTTGGGCAGTCACAGAAGCAAGTCAAAAGTGAGGCAGGGATTAAAGTTACAGTAAGTGTTTTCAATTTCTGATCCTGATCAAGGCTATTTCTTTTCTTTTTGTGTCTGAGAAGAAATACCTAAATGAATAGTTCCTTATTTTCAAATTGAAAAACACTGCCTGAAAAAAGTCCAGTCTCAGAATTTGCCATCATGACAAATGTCTTTAAATGTTCATTACATTTATTTAAAAAAATCACCTTGTAAGAAGAAATGCTTAAGTTTGGTTAATTGAATTATACCTCTTGAATGTTACTTTTGGTTCTTTCCTTCATTTCAGTAAGTTCCATGCCACAAAGATGGAGCTACTTGACTCTGTTGTTACTTGGGTGCTTCAAAGAAGTCTCTTTAGAATGGGAAATGATACTTGTTTCATAGCAAAGCCTGTAAGAAGCCTTCTTAAAAACTATGCAAGAAAACAGTGAAATCATGTCCTAGTGATTGGTAGCAAGGTTTGTTGTCTGTGTAACTACAAAATTTTGACTGGAATTTCCAAACTTTCATATCTTGATAGTCTGAGTGTAACATGGAAATTGTTTTAACTGAATTAAATCTCGAGGAATGTATACTGCCTCTGAGACTAAATTCTTGGCTCTTGTTTAAGCCAGCAGAGGGATTTGGTAAACTTAATCAGGTCTTAAATATGACCCTATTTTAAGATCTCTGTCCTATTAAAGTATCGTTTTTCTTCTTGACTCATTCTCCCAGCCATTGCTAGAACTTGCTGCGAGGTATATACAACTCTCATGTCTTCCCTGTTCATGACAGTGCCAACAGGCTGCCAAAACCCCATCCTGTCTGCCTTTTCACATGTTATCCTCTACCATTCCCTCTGGTTCTACTTGATGCCTACTTAGTCATTTGCCAGGCAACACTTGCATCTTAATAGCCCCTTTAACTCCTGCAGAATCTTATGCTAAAATGGACAAGGTTACTGACATATTGATGTCTATTCTGTGAGTGGTTTTGTAAATCTATCATGACCTGATAAAGCAGGAATTATTAACCTCGTCATTCAAGTGAGGAAATAGAGGTCATAAAATTTAAAAAATTATTATGGGCCAACAATAATTCTGGCATAACTGTGATTTGAAAGAACAGAGAAGTCCACAGTTTCTTAGGTACACCATGAATCTAAGGCATTGGTACAAGACTAAGGGCAGGGCTAAGTCACTGCAGTTGTGTCCAACCCTTCGCAGTCTCATGGACCATAGCCAACCAGGCTCCTCTCCATGGAATTCTTCAGGCAAGAATACTGGAGTGGGTTGCAATACCCTCCTCCAGTGAATCTTCCCAACCCAGGGATCGAACCCTGGTCTCCTTCACTGCAGGCAAAATCCTAACTGAGTCAAAGGGAAGCCCAGACTAAGACTAAGGGGTGGGTTTATTTTAGGGCATCTCACACTATTTAGATACTTGTCTATACTGTGAGGGAGTCTTCTCTCTCCATAAAATCATGACATTGTTATACCTGGATAGCTGTTCAAAGAATTTTCAAGAAGAAGCCCAAGAAATGCCATTTTTTAGCAAACATCTTGGTTAGCTATTGGTTAGAACCTGTGGCCAGGAACAAGCCCATCCCAGACCTGGGGACGCTTGAAACTCTCTCTACTGCACAGTTGTATGTGAACCTGTCAACTAGAAGCTATTCGTCAGAGATTTTAGACTTGGAATTGTATTTTTTTTTTCGTCATGGAGAAAAATTTGGCATCACAGTTGAGTCAAAATCAGAATAGAGTAAATTATAGCTTATTTTCAAGTTGAACAGTGACTCACAAGGTGGTTTATCTACCCCCTGTTTTTGTTTTTAAGACTGATGACTATCAATTGGCAATATTGTTGTCAATGCTTTAACAATGTTGCTAATAATAAAATTACAACATTCTGTGAAAATATCAGATTATGGGGTTTTGCTTAAAGTTTGAATTATGAGATTATCACAAGTCATGCGCATCAGGACGTCATTCCTTTATTTGGAGGACTTTCACCTAAGAATCTTGGTTGGAGGAACTTCCCTGGTGGTCCAATGTTAAGATTCCACACTCCCAATGCAAGGGACCCAGGCTCGATCCCTGGTCAGGAAGCTAGATCCCACATGCCACAACTAAGAGTCCACATGGAGCAACAAAAAGATGCTGCACACTGCAACGAAGATCCCACAACCCGCAGCTGAGACCAGGCACAACCAAATACATAAAAAAGAAAAAAAAATCTTGGTGGATGGTGTATTTCATTTCCTACTGTGGAGTTCAAAATTGCCACTTGCTTTCTTAGTCTCCTCTGCTGCTAGGAAGGGGAAAACTGAACTGTGCTTTGGATGTGCTCACTTGGAACTTTGAATTGAGAGCAGATGATACAATGAAGAGGGACCACAGAGAATTCGTTTTGATGGTGAGTGGTGGCAAGGGCACTGTGGCAGGGCCAGAGCACACCATCAGGGTCAGGCTCTGGTCCTGGTGGCAGTATCAGCTCTAGTGACTATTTTTTAAAATTTTTTTTTCAGATTTTATTTATTTATTTATTCATTTACTTTACAATATTGTATGGGTGGTGTCCCCAACAGATTGATTTTGTCACGTCATTCTGGATGTATTTTTGGAAATGTCTTGTTTCTCTCCCTCTTCCAAAATTATACCTTCATGCCATTTTGTGAGCAAGATCTTTTTAATGAATCCCTCATCAAGAATGTGCTTGTGGGAGTTTCCTGGTGCTCCACTGGTTTGGACTCTGCGCCTCCACTGCAGAGGGCACAGGTTCGATCTCTGGTTCGGGAACTAAGATCCCATATGCCACTCGGCAGGCGAGGCCACAGAAAAAGAATGTGCTTGCAACTGAGAACCCTAATAATATATTTTGTTTACATGATATGAGAATTTCAGTATTAGCAGAAAGATAACCATAATTGCTTACCTTTTTCAATAAAAAGGGTACCTTGAAGATTATACTGAGCTAGAAAAGATTGATCATTAAATTGGACACATGTTCAAACTATCATGGGTTGTTAGGCCCCTCAGGAAAAAAAAATATATATACTTTGAAATATCCATTAAGATTATTCGGAAAACATGGTACTGTATTGTGTCTTTGGCAGCATTCTGGATAACTCTTCTGCAATTATACTAACGTAGTTTGGAAACAGTAAAATAACAGTTATCATTATATTCAAGTCTGAGTTTCCCAAGTTTTGTAACACCAAGAAAGGACATTTCCTAGATGTCTGGAAACTAATCAGTTTTGAAGCAGTGAGTATAATATTGTACCTTTTGAGGTATGTTTCTTCATATCTGTGAAATAAGAGAGTTGGACTAAAAATATTCAAGATTCAAGTCAACTTTAAACTCTGTGATTCTTCTATAATGTTGTTGCTATTGGTCAGTCACTAAGTTGTATCCTACTCAATCTTCCCCAGCATCAGGGTCTTTTCCAGTGAGTTAACTCTTTGTATCAAATGGCCAAAATATTGGAGCGTCAACTTTAGTATCAGTCATTTCAGTGAATATTCAGGATTGATTTCATTTAGAATTGACTGGTTTGATCTCCTTGCAGTCCACAGGACTCTCAAGAGTCTTCTCCAGGACCACAATTTGAAAGCATCAGTTCTTATATATATATATATATATATATATATATATATATATATATATATACACATACATATGCATGTATGTTTTTATCTCTCTCTCTCTCATTTACTGTGAAACCATTGGCTCTAAATGGACTTTGAACATGAAGGGCAATGGATGTTCTAAGACAGAATCAAGCAAAGAGATTTCTCAGGAAAGTAGAAAAGTATAATGAGGAAATAAATCAGATTCCCAAGAGTTATTTAGTAAAGAGGGCCATTCTATCAGGGTTTCTATGAAGTTTAATTGGTTCATGTCAGCTAAGTGAATTAAGTTGGGAACAATCAGATATTCTTGAAAATAGTTTCTAATATATTTGCTAAGGATACTTACAACTTTTACTGGTTAAATCTACAAATAAGAATATTACTTTTTGATTAAGTTTTATAGGAAGCTTTTTCTACTCGAGGACATTGAGACTGACATCATTAGATTTCCTTGTTTCCTGTGGTCACTTGGAATCTCAGAGCCAAATCTGAGTCTCCATTATTGATTGGAACTCTGGAGAATTAAGTATGTCTTTCTTTTATCCTGTTCAGTCCACATCAGACTGACACATCTTGATCCTTGATGAGATTTTTTTTTGTTGGTCCTGTATTTTTATTCAAATATTTTTTATTTTAAAATAAGTACATTAATTATTATTTAATACCTTAAAAATGAACTATTTGTTCTTTATGTCATTAGGGAAGACTTTGAGGGCAAGTTTAATTGTCCTTAATACTAAAGGCTGATAAGACATTTCTTATTTTTTCATTTATTAATGAAATTGGGAGATTATTAGCTAGTTTAAATTCTTTATTTATTGAAATAGGAATAATATGGATAATTGTTAATAATAAAAACAGTGACCTATTCCTAGAACTGTTGATCCATGTATCTGAATAGGCTCATGCACCATAAAAGAAAAAGCACTGAAGTGAGATCAGAATACTTTTTTTCCGTCAGTTATTCAGCTTGCTTACTGTGGAAACCAATGAGCCTTGGTTTTCACTTCTTTAAGATTATGAGGTTAGACTCAGTGTCCTTCAAAATTTGTCTTAGCTAGAGATCTCTGATGGTAGGAAACAGAACATGTTGCTTTCTTCCAGTATCTAGGAGGGAAAATTTTTGAACCCCCAATTTATTTACTTTTTCTTTTTTTCTTCAACAAAAGTAATATAAGTTCACAGGAATGAAGATGATGACAGCAGCCTGGGCTTTAACTTTTGAACACTTTCCAGTTTTATGTCTTATTAAGCAGTATCATGAGCAATATGCACATATTTCAATAAAATACATGAAAGACTTTGCACATTGTTAAGACATTTTTTCACAGTGTGTTTTGTCAATTCTGAAAGTCTGTGAGAATCTGGCAAACTGTCAGAAAGTGGGGATAATACTGGAAAACACTAAAAAGGAAGAATATCTGATTAGGTGATGGTAGTGGCAGGAAGGTTTAGGGAGCATGTTAAAATAAAACACAAAGAACACAAGCTTGTATTTTACTTAAAATATATGTTTTAGGATCCTTGAGACTGCTTTTTTTCATTAAAAAAGAAATGCATGTGATATTTCCTTTACATGTATATTAGTAATTACTACAAAAGATGTCTTTTCTAAATACTGAGATTAAAAATGTCCTTTACATTCAGCATTGAGATAGAGTGTAAAGATGTGTCAAATAATAGTTAACAGAAGAAGTAAATTAGGTAACTTGTTCTGTGACGGTACTGTAAGAATCTCACATGCAGTGTGACTCATATATGTAGTGAAATATATTGTTTCTGATTCAAATAGCCACACGGGTTTTACTGAAGTGAACTGTCTTCTTCAATATTGAGCTGATTGAGAACTTCACAAAAATTATCTATGGGACACTGGCTCAGTCATTAAAGAATCTGCCTTCAATGCAGGAGACCACCTGCAATGCAAGAGACCTGGGTTTGATCCCTGGGTTGGGAAGATCCCCTGAAGAAGGAAATGGCAACCCATTCCAGTATTCTTGCCTGAAGAACCCCGTGGACAGAGAAATTGGGCAGGCCACAGTCCATAGGGTCGCAAGGGTGGAACATGACTAGCGGCCACTATGGGACAGTATCATGAAAAAATGTTCTTGCTGGTTATGGTAGAGAGACACAGTTTGCAATCATGCGGCATGTCTTCCTGTATCATGCAAATTCAATGTTATATTTGATTTATGGCTGTTTGAGAAAAGTATCTTAAGTAAGCTGTCTAAGATTTGCTTTCCTAACCTATAAAATGGAGTGGCCATGAGCACCTGATTCATAGAAGCATAGAAACAATAAGAAAGTTAATTTATAAAAAGCACTTATTACAGGGTCTGGCCCATAGGATGCTCCAGTGAATGTTAGCCACTTGTATTTTTGCCTTATTCTCATTAAAGTCGAAAGTAGCAGAATATAAATGTTGGTTTAAATATGACACAAATGAACATATCTATGAAACAGAATTACGAAACAGAAACAGACTCACAGACATAGAGAACAGACTTGTGGTTGTCAAGGGGGAGGTGCGGGGGAGGGATAGACTGAGAAGTTGGGACGAGCATATGCAAACTATTATATATAGAATGGATAAACAAGGTCCTACTGTATAGTACAGGCAACTACATTTCAATACCCTGTAATAAGCCATAATGGGAAAGAATTTAAAAAACCCACCTATTAAAAGACAAACTAAAAAGAGTATAACAAAAAAATAAATGTTAGTTTAGTAAGAATACCATTACTTCAACTTTTACCGTGTCATTTTCTTACCTATAAATCAATACTGCTTTTCTTCAAAAAAAAAAAAAAAAAAGATTTGTGCTTATATTAAAAGGATGGATCAAAGTGTTAGTATTTATTTAGAAATAATAAGGATGCTAAAGACACAGCACAATGGCTGAGTGTCCATGTTGCCACTTCGTGTTTGGAAGCTAATGACTGTCTTTTCTACAGTTTGAAAATTAAGCAACAGCTTTAATTGCTGGATAACCAGAGAAGCCAAAGGCAAATAATGGCTACTTATTTTTCTATATTTAATTATTTCTGAAGAAATTTCACAAATATACTTTGACCTCAATGAGCACAAATATTCAGATTTATATAAGGATAACATTTAGATAAAAAATTAGATTTATTAATGATAATGTTTTTTCACATTTTTTAAAATATACTGGTCCCTCCCTAGATGTAACTGTTACTACAACTTGTAAATTTAGTCCTTTCCTCTTATCTTATATAATTGTTGAGCTATTTGAAAAGCAGTATCATCATATCAACAGAAAAATCTAGAAGGAAATGCATGTCTTATGGAGAAGGGGTTTCCAAACTTGAAACAGTGGTTATCACAAAGAGAACCTTTAATGATTTTGTCTCTTGAAAAAATTGGAAACTCCTAGGATTTTGGGATACAAGGAATATCGAATATGTGTATATATATATATAATTTATCTATACTACATATGGGTTTTCTAGTAGCTCAGCTGGTAAAGAATTTGCCTGCAATGCAGAAGATGCAGGAAATGTGGGTTCAGTCCCTGGCTTGGGAAGATCCCCTGGAGGAAGAAATGGCAACCTACTCCAGTTTTCTTGCTTGGAAAATCCTCATGGATAGAGGAGCCTGGCAGACTACAGTCTGTGGGGTTGCAAACATAAAGTTCTTTCTAGATTCCCGCCATAATGTTAAAAGAAAAGATAAATATCAAAAAAACTGTATTAATGTTAGAAATACTGCATTCAAAGAACGCAAAAACACTAATTCAAAAAGATACATACACTTCTATGTTCATCACAGCATATGGAAGCAACCTAAGTGCCCATCAACAAATACCTAGATAAAGAAGATGTGGTATATATACATAATGGAATACTGGTCAGTCATAAAAAAGATGAAATCTTATACTGCTTAGTCATAAAAAGAATGAAATTTAGCCCTTTGCAACAACGTGGGTGGACTTTGAGGGTATTATGCTAAGCAAGAGAAATCAGATGGGGAAAGACCAATACCATATGATTTCACTCATGTGTAATGTAACAAACGAAATTAACAGACAAGCCAAGCCAAATAAAAACAAAGAGATAGTTTTACAGAACAGAGTAGTGTTCTCTACCAGAGGGGAAGAGGTTGGGAGTGAGGGTGAAGTGGATAAAGGGGGTCAACCATATGGCAAAAGATGGAAACCAAATTTTGGGTAGTGAGCACACTGTAGTGTATACAGAAGTAGAGATATAAAGTTGTATGTGTGAAGCTTATGTGAAGTTATACACCAATGCTACTTCAATAAAAAATAAACTAAAAAAATGCTAGAAATACTGGACAGGTGAAAACCATATGTTAGAACTTTGAGGAATGTTTGTAAGGAAGGGATGGAACTGTGAAAAAGAAGGAAGAACGAGGGTGACCAGTAGTCCAGTGCTTATGAATGAACAGCAGACTTGAGAAATGAATGGCAGAGATGCCGCTGAATCCCACCACCGCTGGTTGGAGAGACAAGGGAAAATGTGGGCCACTTGTTCACGAGGATGCATGGGTGAATTGAGTGCATCAGAGCCTGCTGGTGCGTGTGGCATGTGTACTGGCTGACACATCAAGCTGGAAGCCCACTGGATCTAGTGGGAAGAGGTGGGGCCAGAGAAAGAGTTAGTTCATCTCCATACTTTTCTTTATTCCACAAGCCATGGTATACATCACAATGTAAAATTTCTCTGGCTAGCCCCTCCATTTCTCCATGGAAACAGCTCCTATTAAATCATCAAGGGCTTTCATGTAGCTAAGCAGAAAGTTTTTCAGTTTTTAAAAACTTATTTATTTTATTATTATGGTTACTTTTGATTCCTGGTCTTCATTGGTGCGTGTGGGCTTTCTCAAGTTGCAGTGAGCGGGGGCTACTGTCCGTTGCAGTGCACAGGCTTTTCCTTGCAGCGGCTTCTATTGTTGCAAAGCATGGGCCCTAGGGACAGGGGCTTCAGTAAGCTGTGGTGAGCAGGCTCTAGTTGCTCTTTGGTGTGTGAAGTCTTCCTGGACCAAATATCGAACCCGTGTCAGCTGCACTGGTAGGTGGATTCTTATCCCATGCACCACCAGGGAAGTCCTCAGTACTCATCTTACTTGTCTTTTGATCACTTCCTTCTTGAAATATTCTTTTTTTCTGGTATTACAAAAACATTTTCCAAATTTTCTTCCTGCTTCTATTACCTCCTTCTTCTTGAAATATTCTTTTTTCTGGTATTACAAAAAGATTTCTCAACTTTTCTTCCTGCTTCTGTGGCCACTCCTTCTTGGGATATTTTGTATCTTAGTATCTTCCTGGACATGAAATATTAGACATGTAATTAAAACTCCACAAAAGGGAGGCCAGGCCCATAGGAAAAGTGAATGAAAACTTATGGAAATCTCAGACACATAGGACCACTAAGGCTCAGATCCCTCAGTGGTGATGTTTACATCACTTCACCAGGTAAAACCCCAGCCTGTTGAGGTGCTGGGTTGAGGGCTATGGAAAGACACATGGAGTGAGTAGCAGGAAGCTTTGGTAGCATGTATTATTAATACTGGTTCCTCACCTCTTCCTTCATTGTACCCTGTGTCTCTTGATTTGGGGTTCAGCAATGGGATTTACTTTTGCTATTCGAATGAGATAAAGATGATCTTTTGCCAGTTCTAAGCCTAGGCTTTGAGATGTTTTACAAGTTTCCACTTGCACTTTTGCACCTTGGTCTTAGACACGTAAGGTCTAAGATGAAACACCTACACATGGAACATTGCTACCCTCAGCCATGTCCAGCCTACAACAGCCTAGATCAGCCAACACCCAGCCAGCCACAGACGTGTGAATGAGCCCATCTGAGGGCAGCAAAACTGCCCCTTTGAGTCCAACCCGGGACAACTGATTTTGGCTGGCCAGTAGCCTCATGAAATAAATATATGTTGCTTAAATGTTGTGATTGCTTGTTATGCAGCATTATAATGGACATAGTTAACTGATACAGACTTCATGAATACTGGTGTAGACTTGTGGTGAGAATTAGAAGTAATCTGTGTGCGTGTTAGTTGCTTAGTTGTGTCCAACTCTTTGTGACGCTATGGACTGTAGCCCACCAGGCAGGCTCCTCTGTCCATGGAATTCTCCAGGCAAGAACACTGGAGTGGGTAGCCATTCCCTTTTCCAGGGAGTCTTCCCAACTCAGGGACTGGACCCAGGTCTCCTGAATTGCAGGTGAATTCTTTGCCATCTTAGACACTATTTTTTAGTCTATACCCTTATTATTATTATTTTTTTTTGCTATATCATGTATATATTTTGAGTAATTTTCCTACTGCTCTTTCCCATATATTGTATTTATATAGTATATTTTGAGGTGGTGGTTAATGTTGCAGTTTAGATCACTATTTACAAAATGTCAAGTTGGAATTGAGGTGAAGGATTAGATATCATTTAAAGAACCTGAATTTGGAGGTAAGTGCAGAAACTGGTAATTCTTTCAGTTGGCTCTATTTTGTGGGCAAAGAGTGAGAGAAATTTCCTATATGAGGATAATTGTTTAACATAGTCGAGAGCATTTTATTGTCACTGTAATGAATGCTTTTCAATTTGTATGGAAGGCAGTGTATGGAATAAGGGTGTAATTAATGTTGGTAAATCAAAGAATAAGTTGTGGTAGACATTTGTCATGGAGAAAGAAATGGCAACCCACTCCAGTATTCTTGCCTAGAGAATCCCGTGGACAGAAGAGCCTGGTGGGCTGCTGTCCATAGGGTCACACAGAGTTGGATGCGACTTAGCATGTATGCATGCATTGAAGAAGGAAATGGCAACCCACTCCAGTATTCTTGCCTGGAGAATCCCAGGGACAGAGGAGCTGTCTATGGGGTCGCACAGAGTTGGACACGACTGAAGTAACTTAGCAGCAGTAGCAGCAGCAGACATTTGTCATGATTTTTTGGCTACCAAATCACTTTTGGAACACCCTTCTGATATTTGGAGAATTTCTTAATTGATGAGTCCCATCTTTCAAATATTTTAGCTCATTTTCTGAGTCTTCTTTGTAGCTGGGGCACTTTCCTATGAGCACCTACTATGGGTCACCAAGTTACCATGCATCCTGAACTACCCATCATGAACTGGTTGTTGTCTCACCCACTAAACCATAACTTTGAATAGAGTAGAACTCCATTGTCAAGTAGAAGTGGTATATATGCAATGCAACTTGAGCAGGCCTTGAAGTCAGTGCTCCTCTTCTCTTGCTACATTTTCAGTCCATACCTATGGTATCAGGAAATGCTCTCTATAACAAGTTGACTGAGGAAGAAAAAACTCAAGCCTGATTTATAGATGGCTCTGTGTAATATGCAGGCACCAACTGAAAGTAAGACTTCCCTGGTGGCTCAGTGGTAAAGAATCCACCTGTCAATTCAGGAGACATGGGTTCGATCCCTGGGTTGGGAAGATCCCCTGGAGGAGGAAGTGGAACCCACTCCAGTATTCTTGCTTGGGAAATCCCATGGACAGATGAGCCTGGTGGGCTACAGTCTATGGGGTCACAGAGTTGGACATGACTGAGTGACTAAACAATAACAGAGGTTTTTATAATATATGTCTTTAACTTAACATTAACTTATTGCTGTCTTCCATTAAGTGATAGTAACCACTTTACATGCAGCAAAGCACATCCATTTTCCTGACCTACTCTTTGACCTATTTTTGTCACATAATTTATTTCTATATATGACATAAACACCATACCATGTTTTACTTTTGTTTTATATAAACAATGACTCTTAAAAGAACTTTGAATAAGAAATTATTTTTACTTATCTGAATATTTAATGTTTCTGACACCCTTTCTTCCTTTGTCTAGATTCAGATTTCCATGTGGTATCATTTTTCCATACACCTAAAGAAATTTTTTTTTCTGCTTTGGATTTGTTTGTATGACTAGCACAGGAGGATATAAGCCACATGTAGACAGCAGGTTTACACCAGTCCTTCACACTCCTCTTCACAGACAGAGACCACCTCGTGGGAGTCTGGGCACCTCTGGGAGCTTGAGCTGGAGCTGGAGTCAAGGGCGTGGCCTTGGTTTAAGCTTTGGCACTGGCTTTTGATCCTGAGATCTGTGGCACAAGCATGTTTCCCTAACTTGGGGTAAGCATTGTAGGCAAGTCCAATAAGCTTGGGGCTGACACCCTTTGGGATCTTAACGATGACCTCCTTGGGCTTCATATGGGTCTTCAAGGCACTTGAAGCGTGCACACTCAAGGCCTTGACTTTGTTGGTTTGCATCGTCTTCAAGCCCTTCTTATGCCTCTTGACAAAGCACATATTCCTTAGGAACTTGGGGCCAATCTCTTTAAGAGATTCATATCTTTGTGATCAGGGTTTCTTGATATTTTTTCTGTGCCATTTTCAGAACTGGTTGTGTGTGTTTCTTGGAGTTGGTCCTGTCTGCACCAAAGCCCATGGCCCGTGAAGTACCTGGTGAACCAGGAGAGTAAAAATAAGCATGTATTTTAGGGAAGATATGTTAATAAATTCTTCTTTTATCTTTTGTTTGTCTGAAAAGTTTTTGTTTTGCTACTTTCTTAAAAGACGTTTTTGCTGGGTCAAGATTTCCATTATAATCATTTTCCAACTTATGTGTTTTAAAGATGTTGCCCCTCTCTTTTCTTGCTTGCATTATTTTCAGCAAGTAAGTTGCTGTTGTTTTTTGTTTTACTGCACATAATATCTTTTTGGGTTGGCTTCTTTTATATTTTCTTCTTATCATTTTATAACTAATTTGACTATATTGTGTCTTGGTACATGTTTCTCCATATTCCTTGTGTTTGGAATTTGTTGAACACCTTGGATAAGTGTTTAAAGTTTTCATAAAATTTGGAAAATGTTCAGTCACTATTTCTTCAAAAATATTTTATTATCCACTTGGTGGCTCAGATGGTAAAGAATCTGCCTGCAGTGCAGGAGACCCAGGTTCGATCCTTGGGTCAGGAAGATCCCCTGGAAAAGGGAAGGGCAACCCACTCCAGTATTCTTGCCTGGAAAATTTTATGGACAGAGGAACCTGATGGGCTATAAAGTCCATGTGATCACAAAGAGTTGGACACAACTGAGTAAGTAACATTTTGAGGACCCCAGTTGTAGATATATTAGTTTGTATGCTGTTGTTCCACAGCTGACTGGTCATTTGTACATTAAAAAACATACTTTTCTCTGAGTTTCATTTTAGATCACTTCTATTTCTATGATTTCAGGTTCATTATCTTCTTGTTTTCAGCAATGTATTTTTCTTCTCATACTTTGTAGTTTTCATTTTCATAAGGCTGATTAGGGTCTTCTTTTTAAAAAATGTCTTCTGTGTCTCTGCTTAACATGTGCAATCTTTCTTCTAACTTTCCAAACCTGTGGACTACAGTTATCATAAATGTTTTAATAGCTTTGTATACAATTATGTCATCTATATCATTTCTGGGTTTATTTCAATTCATTGATATTTATCCTTACTGCAGGTCATACTTTTTCAGCTTCTTTACATGCCTGGTCAAGAGTGTCACCTTCTTAATTTCTTTTTTTTTTCTTTTTTTTTTTAATTTCTACAATGTTCTTGCAGTTTTTTTTTTTTTTGCATGCAAGTATGTTACTTGGAACCAATTCAGTCTTGCCCTTGAACTTTTTTAGGTGGGGGCAAAGCTGCATTTAATCTAGAGCTAATTCTGACCCAATACTGAAGCAAAATCTTTTTGCGGCCTCTATGTGATGCCTCTGCATTGTAAGGATTTTCACTCAGGCTGGTGGAAACAGAGACTAGTTCCCGTTCTCAGTTAGCTCCTGGGATTGTCCCCTCTAATCCTCTCAGGCAGTTCTGTCCCCAGTTTCAGTTTTCAGTTCAGTCGCTCAGTCGTGTCCGACTCTTTGTGACCGCATGAACCACACCAGGCCTCCCTGTCCATCCCCAACTCCCAGAGTTCACCCAAACCCATATCCATTGAGTCAGTGATGCCATCCAACCATCTCATCCTCTGTTGCCCCTTCTCCTCCTGCCCTTAATCTTTCCCAGCATTAGGGTCTTTTCAAATGAGTCAGCTCTTTGCATCAGGAGGCCAAAATATTGGAGTTTCAGCGTTAGCATCAGTCCTTCCAATGAACACCCAGGACTGATCTCCTTTAGGATGGACTGGTTGGATCTTCTTGCAGTCAAAGGGACTCTCAAAAGTCTTCTCTAACACCACAGCTCAAGAGTATCAATTCTTCAGTGCTCAGCTTTCTTTATAGTCCAACTCTCACATCCATGCATGACCACTGGAAAAACCATAGCTTTGACTAGATGGACATTTGTTGGCAAAGTAATGTTTCTGCTTCTTAATGTGCTGTCCAGGTTGGTCATAACTTTCCTTCCAAGGAGTAAGCATCTTTTAATTTCATGGCTGCAGTCACCATCTACAGTGATTTTGGAGCCCAGAAAAATAAAGTCAGCAACTATTTCCACTGTTTCCCCATCTATTTGCCATGAAGTGATGGGATCAGATGCCCTGATCTTCGTTTTCTGAATGTTGAGCTTTAAGCCAACTTTTTCACTTTCTTCTTTCATTTTCATTAAGAGGCTCTTTAGTTCTTCACTTTCTGCCATAAGGGTGGGGTCATCTGCATATCTGACGCTATAGATATTTCTTCCAGCAATCTTGATTCCAGCTTGAGCTCAGCGTTTCTCATGATGTACTCTGCATAGAAGTTAAATAAGCAGGGTCACAATATACAGCCTTGACGTACTCCTTTTCCTATTTGGAACCAGTCTGTTGTTCCATGTCCAGTTCTAACTGTTGCTTGCTGACCTGAATACAGATTTCTCAAGAGGCAGGTTAGGTGGTCTGGTATTCCCATCTATTTCAGAATTTTCCACAGTTTATTGTGATCTACACAGTCAAAGGCTTTGGCATAGTCAATAAAGCAGAAATAGATATTTTTCTGGAACTCTCTTGCTTTTTCGATGATCCAGCGGATGTTGGCAATTTGATCTCTGGTTTCTCTGCCTTTTCTAAAACCAGCTTGGACATCAGGAAGTTCATGGTTCATGTATTGCTGAAGCCTGGCTTGGAGAATTTTAAGCATCACTTTACTAGCATGTGAGATGACTGCAACTGTGCGGTAGTTTGAGCATTCTTTCACATTGCCTTTCTTTGGGATTGAATTTAAAACTGACTTTTTCCAGTCCTGGGCCACTGCTGAATACTTCAAAGTTGCTGGCTTATTGAGTGTACCACTTTCACAGCATCGTCTTTCAGGATTCCAAATAGCTCAACTGGAATTCCATTATCTCCTCTAGCTTTGTTTGTAGTGATGCTTTCTAAGGCCCACTTGACTTCACATTCCAGGATGTCTGGCTCTAGGTGAGTAATCACACCATCGTGATTATCTGGGTCATGAAGATCTTTTTTGTACAGTTCTTCTGTGTATTCTTGCCACCTCTTCTTAATATCTTATGCTTCTGTTAGTTCTGTCCCGAGTTCAGTTCAGTTCACTCAGTCGTGTCCGAATCTTTGTGACCCTATGAATTACAGCACTCCAGGCCTCCCTGGGCATCACCAATTCCCGGAATTCACTCAGACACACGTCCATCGAGTCCGTGATGCCATCCAGCCATCTCATCCTCGGTCGTCCCCTTCTCCTCCTGCCCCCAATCCCTCCCAGCATCAGAGTCTTTTCCAATGAGTCAACTCTTCGCATGAGGTGGGCAAAGTACTGGAGCTTCAGCTTTAGCATCATTCCTTCCAAAGAAATCCCAGGGCTGATCTCCTTCAGAATGGACTGGGTGGATCTCCTTGCAGTCCAAGGGACTCTCAAGTGTCTTCTCCAACACCAGAGCTCAAATGCATCAGTTCTTCGGCACTCAACCTTCTTCACAATCCAACTCTCACATCCATACATGACCACAGGAAAAACCATAGCCTTGACTAGACGGACCTTAGTCGGCAAAGTAATGTCTCTGCTTTGAATATACTATCTAGGTTGGTCAAAACTTTTCTTCCAAGGATTAAGCATCTTTTAATTTCATGGCTGCAGTCACCATCTGCAGTGATTTTGGAGCCCCAAAAAAGAAAGTCTGACACTGTTTCTACTGTTTCCCCATCTATTTCCCATGAAGTGATGGGACCGGATGCCATGATCTTCGTTTTCTGAATGTTGAGCTTCAAGCCAACTTTTTCACTCTCCAGTTTCACTTTCATCAAGAGGCTTTTTAGCTCCTCTTCACTTTCTACCATAAGGGTGATATCATCTGCATATCTGAGGTTATTGATATTTCTCCCGGCAATCTTGATTTCAGCTTGTGTTTCTTCCAGTCCAGTGTTTCTCATGATGTACTCTGCATATAAGTTAAATAAGCAGGGTCACAATATACAGCCTTGATGTACTCCTTTTCCTATTTGGAGCCAGTCTGTTGTTCCATGTCCAGTTCTAACTGTTGCTTGCTGACCTGCATACAGATTTCTCAAGAGGCAGGTCAGGTGGTCTGGCATTCCCATCTCTTCCAGAATTTTCCACAGTTGATTGTGATCCACACAGTCAAAGGCTTTGGCATAGTCAATAAAGCAGAAATAGATGTTTTTCTGGAACTCTCTTGCTTTTTCCATGATCCAGCGGATGTTGGCAATTTGATCTCTGGTTCCTCTGCCTTTTCTAAAACCAGCTTGAACATCAGGGAGTTCACAGTTCATGTATTGCTGAAGTCTGGCTTGGAGAATTTTGAGCATTACTTTACCAGCATGTGAAATGAGTGCAATTGTGCAGTAGTTTGAGCATTCTTTGGCATTGCCTTTCTTTGGAATTGGAATGATAACTGACATTTTCCAGTCCTGTGGCCACTGCAGAGTTTTCCACACTTGCTGGCATATTGAGTGCAGCACTTTCACAGCATCATCTTTCAGGATTTGAAACAGCTCAACTGGAATTCCATCACCTCCACTAGCTTTGTTCATAGTGATGCTTTCTAAGGCCCACTTGACTTCACATTCCAAGATGTCTGGCTCTAGATTAATGATCATATCATCATGATTATTTGGGTCATGAAGATCTTTTTTGTACAGTTTTTCCATGTATTCTTGCCACCTCTTCTTAACATCTTCTTCTTCTGTTAGGTCCAGACCATTTCTGTCCTTTATCGAGCCCATCTTTAATGAAATGTTCCCTTGGTATCTCTAATTTTCTTGAAGAGATCTCTAGTCTTTCCCATTCTGTTGTTTTCCTCTATTTCTTTGCATTGATTGCTGAAGAAGGCTTTCTTCTCTCTCTATGCTATTCTTTGGAACTCTGCATTCAGATGCTTATATCTTTTCTCTTCTCCTTTGCTTTTTCCCTCTCTTCTTTTCACAGCTATTTGTAAGGCCTCCCCAGACAGCCATTTTGCTTTTTTGCATTTCTTTTCCATGGGGATGATATTGATCCCTGTCTCCTGTACAATGTCACGAACCTCATTCCATAGTTCATCGGGCACTCTACCTATCAGATCTAGACCCTTAAATCTATTTTTCACTTCCACTGTATAATCATAAGGGACTTGATTTAGATCATACCTGAATGGTCTAGCGGTTTTCCCTACTTTCTCCAATTTAAGTCTGAATTTGGCAATAAGGAGTTCATGATCTGAGCCACAGTCAGCTCTCGGTCTTGCTTTTGTTGACTGTATAGAGCTTCTCCATCTTTGACTGCAACGAATATAATCAATCTGGTTTTGGTGTTGACCATCTGGTGATGTCCATGTGTAGAGTCTTCTCTTGTGTTGTTGGAAGAGGGTGTTTGCTATGACCAGTGCATTTTCTTGGCAAAACTCTATTAGTCTTTGCCCTGCTTCATTCTGCATTCCAAGGCCAAATTTGCCTGTTACTCCAGGTGTTTTTTTGACTTCCTACTTTTGCATTCCAGTCCCCTATAATGAAAAGGACATCTCTTTTGGGTGTTATTTCTAAAAGGTCTTGTAGGTCTTCATAAAACCATTCAACTTCAGTTTCTCCAGCGTTACTGGTTGGGGCAAAGACTTAGATTACCGTGATATCGAATGGTTTGCCTTGGAGATGAACAGAGATCATTCTGTCGTTTTTGAGATTGCATCCAAGTACTGCATTTTGGACTCTTTTGTTGACCATGAGGGCTACTCCATTTCTTCTGAGGGATTCCTGCCCACAGTAGTAGATGTACTGGTTATCTGAGTTAAATTCACCCATTTCAGTCCATTTTAGAGTGCTGATTCCTAGAATGTCGACGTTCACCCTTGCCATCTCGTTTGACCACTTCCAATTTGCCTTGATTCATGGACCTGACAGTCCAGGTTCCTATGCAATATTGCTCTTTACAGCATCGGACCTTGCTTCTATCACCAGTCACATCCACAACTGGATATTATTTTTGCTTTGGCTCCATCCCTTCATTCTTTCTGGAGTTATTTCTCCACTGATCTCCAGTAGCATATTGGGCACCTGCTGACCTGGGGAGTTTCTCTTTCAGTATCCTATCATTTTGCCTTTTCCTACTGTTCATGGGGTTCTCAAGGCAAGAATACTGAAGTGGCTTGCCATTCCCTTCTCCAGTGGACCGCATTCTGTCAGGCCTCTCCACCATGACTTGCCCGTCTTGGGTGGCCCCGCAGGCATGGTTTGGTTTCATTGCGTTAGACAAGGCTGTGGTCCTAGTGTGATTAGACTGACTAGTTTTCTGTGAGTATGGTTTCAGTGTGTCTGCCCTCTGATGCCCTCTTGCAACACTTACCCTCTTACTTGGGTATCTCTTAACCTTGGGCGTGGGGTATCTCTTCACGGCTGCTCCAGCAAAGCACAGCTGCTGTTCCTTACCTTGGACAAAGGGTATCTCCTTACCGCCACCGTTCCTGACCTTCAACGTGGGATAGCTCCTCTAGGCCCTCCTGTGCCTGCGGAGCCATCACTCCTCGGGTTGCTCCTCCCGGCGGCTGGCCCTGACCTCGGGTGTGGGTGGCTCCTCCCAGCTGCCGCCCCTGGCCTCAGGCTCAGGGTGGCTCCTCAAGGTCACTGCCCCTGGCCTCAGGTGCGAGGTGGCTTCTCCTGGACGCCCCTGACCTTGGACGCAGTGTAGTTCCTCTCGGCCACTGCCCCTGACCTCGGATGCAGGGTAGCTCCTCTCGACTGTTCCTGCGCCGTCGAAGCCTGGCACTCTAGGCCGTTGCCCCTGACCTCGGACATGGGGTAGCTCCTCACAGCCGCCTACGCTTAGTTCTGTCCCCAGCCTTGGGCAATTACCGCACATGCATGTCTGATCAGTACACAGCCAAAGTCCTGAGGACAATCCTGTGCAGATCTCGCGAGTCAATCCTCGTTTTGTGTGACTTCCTCCACTCCAGGGTTCTGCTCAGGGACCTCTGGCTGTCTGGGCCTCTCTTTGCCTCTCAGCAAAGTCTCCTCAGCTCAGGCAAACTACCAAGCTTTCCTTGCATTCCCTTTCTCTGTGGTGTGGCCTGGAATCTCTCTTGTGGAAATAGACTGAACCAGCTACAGGGCTTGTTTCATTTGTTTTTCATCTTTCAGGGACCTCTGTCCTTTGTCAGTAACATCCAATGTTACAAAAGCCAATTGCTTCATATTTTTTGTCTGTTTATTTAGTTGTTTCTAATGGAAAGGTAAATATGATTTCTCTTCCTCTATCTTGGACAGAAGCACAAAGGTCCTTCAATTATGTTTTTGAAAAAAAAAAAAAAAAAAAAAAAAGTCCTGTTCGTTTTCAAGTATTTTCTCCTCTCTCTTTAATTATATTAAATGTACTTTGGGCCTCAAGGGAAGTGGTATGATTATTTTGTGATGGATGCAAATGTGCTGCTTTTAGCAATATTTTCTTACGTTCTTTTCCTTAACATAATGCTGAGATAAGAGAAAAGTAGGGATTGATTATTTAGTTTGAGGGACTAGATGTTATCCATATACCTAAGTACTGAAGCTTAGATGATTTGTTCTCCTTTAAGGAACAATATCCTGTTATACTTGCATGAATGGAGTTTTCTCTTTCTGAGATTTCAAGGATTAACATTTCTTTATTTTAAATCAATTTCTTAGTCCAGATTACTTACTTCATACTTGCTTTTGAAAGTGGTTTGGAAACATTATAGAAGATATTTTCTGTACTTAATATTGTGAAATTAAAAAAAATTCATCCTGAGTATATACTTTGAAATGCTTTCTTTAAAAAAAATAAAATTGATGGGTTTTTCCCTTGTTGGGTGGCAAACCACTGTAGTTTGAATGCTCAGTCAATAAAAGAAAAACCCTTATGTTATTATTATTATTTTGATATAATCCTAATATTTATTAGCACCCTATATGTTTCATAGGTTGTTAAATTGTATTATTTCTTCTAATTTATACAATAGTCCTGGTGGTATGTATTTCTGTTTACATTGATGAACCTGAAAACTGAGAATGAGAGAGATTAGATGACTTTGCCCGAGGCGAAACCAAGTGAAAGTGAAGTCACTCAGTCATGTCCGACTCTTTGCGACCCCATGGACTGTAGCCTACCAGGCTCCTCTGTCCATGGGATTTTCCAGGCAAGAGTACTGAAATGGGGTGCCATTGCCTTCTCCACGGGATCTTCCTAACTAGGGATTGAACCTGGGTCTCTTGCACTGTAGGCGGACGCTTTAACCTTCTGAGCCACCAGGGAAGTCAAACCAAGTGATGCTAGTGATAAAGAATCCACCTGCCAGTGCAGGAGATGCAAGAGATGAGGGTTCGATACCTGGGTCCGGAAGAACCCCTGGAGTAGTAAAAGGCAATCCATTCCAATATTCTTGTCTGGGAAATCCCATGTACAGAGGAGCTATGCTATAGTCCATGGGGCCAGAAAAAGTAGGACATGACTGAACAACTGAGCACACACACACACCAAGGCTACACTATTGGGGAATCAAGGGTAAGATCCAATTATTTTGATTTGGAACTTATTGCTCTTTTTTATGATGATGTATATATATAAAGTCCCCTACATAAAGAGGAGTTCTGTTCTGAGAGTGTGTTTGTTAAGTCCAATTTTTTTGTTAAGTCCAACAAAGTTAGCCTAGGTACCCAACTAACTCCATCAGATATATAGTTCTGTATTGTAATAGGTTTATAATACTTTTCACACAAGTAATATGTACATAAAAGATGAACAAGCACAAAAAATAAATATTTTTACCCTTTCAGTACAGTACCTTGAAAAGCACAGTAATACAATGCAAGAGTTGGTATTCAGGGATACACACACCCACATCTTTGAAGGTTCATATGTAGGGGACACACTGTATCACAGTTTCTTCCCCCCTTTTTCACAGAGGCAACCACATGTGTGTGTGTGTGTATATATATATATATATTTTTAAGCTTTATTAAGGTTTAATTGACAAATTATAAACTTTTATAGGTACAGTTTGATGATTTGATACACGATATGCATTGTGAAAAGATTCCCACCATCAGATAAGTTCACACCCATCACCTCATATATTTACCTTTTTTAAAATTTAACTTTAAGAATAAAAACAAAATTGGCTGTTCTGGGTGTTAGTTGTGGCACAGGGAAGTTTTAGTTGTAGCTGTCCACAATGCAGGAGACCTGCTTTCGACCCCAGGTCAGGAAGATCCTAGGGAGAAAGAAATGGCTACCCAGTCCAGCATTCTTGCCTGGGAAGTCCTATGGACAGAGGAGCCTGGTGAGGCTACAGTCCATCAGGTTGAAATGAGTTATAACACAACAGCACACACCTCGGTGCATGTATGTCAATCCTAATCTCCCAGTTCGTCCCACCCTCCCCTTCCCCACCTTGTCCACATGTTTGCTCTCTAAATCTGCATCTCTTTCCTACCCTGCAAATAAGTTCATCTGTGCTATTTTTCTATTCCACGTGTATGCATTAATATACAATATTTGTTTTTCTCTTTCTGACTTACTTCACTCTGTATGACATACTCCAGCTTCATTCACATCTCCACAAATGACCCAGTTTTGTGCCTTTTATGCCTGGGTAATATTCCATTGTAAAAATGAGGTACCCTAATTCTTGAGTCTCACTCTGAGGTGTTCCAGAGCCAAATAATCTTTTTTTTTTTAAATTCTTAAAGTTAATTTTACAAAATAAATATATGAGGTGATGGGTGTGAATTTATTTGATAGTGGGAATCCTTTCACAATACATATTGTGTATCAATCATTATACTGTACATTCATTTACTAATTTTTGATACAGAGGCAAAGCTCTTCTTTCAGTGTGGATTTGCTGACTGGAGTTCTTCCTGGTATTTATAAACATCAAACGCACTCCTAATTCGTAACTGCAGTTTCAGACTATTAAAAATATAGAGAGAAATTAGAGATTTTCATGAAGCAATATGGAAACCTTCTAAATTTTTATGACCACTCTACTGTCTCATAATCGTTTGCAGTTGTCTCTTCTCACCTAATTTAATTTTTTTGTGTTTGTTTGTTTTTTGCTTCAAATGGCTGGTGGAAGATGTTTGCACCCAAATGTCCCCTGAGTCAACATGCTACATCAGATGGTCCTGGCTTAGAAAATAGTCCCAAAGCAAAGTCTGATGTTATCTCCTTGTGAACAGGGAAAGAATTCGCTTAGGCAAAAAAGGTTCCTAAGAGGGAATGTGGAGAGAGGGAGGATTTGTGTGTATTTTTCCCCTTTTGGGATTAAAAAGAACTTACTGGGCATGGAAGACAAGTGCCTTTGACAGCATAGATATTATATGTGTGTTGCCCTAGAGATTTCTAAGGCTCCTTAGGTAGAATTAGACTTGGAATTAGGCTTAAGCCTCAAAGTTGCAGCATAGAACTTCATCTTTTTTCCTATTTGGTTACTTGCCATGTAGCCTTGGCAAATTTTTTTCCTAGGCATTTGATTGGTTGCATTAGTTTAGTCAAGTTAATCAAGGTGTCATTCTTAGCCTCAGCTAGCAAAACTACCTTGTCTTGACCTGCCCTGCACCAGGGATTCCCAGGTGGTGCCAGGGGTAAAGAATCCACCTGCCAATTCAGGAGACAAAAGAGATGCGGGTTCCATCCTGGGTCGGGAAGATAACCTGGAGGAAGGTATGGAAACCCACTCCAATATTCTTGTCTGGAGAATCCCACGGACAGGGAAACCTGGAGGGCTATAGTCCATAGGGTCCCAAAGAATCAGACATGACTGAAATGACTTAGCACGGATGCAAGTATTAGGTTAAAGTTGATCAAGGTGTAATTCTTAGCCCCTGCTAGCAAAGCTACCTTTTCTAGACTCTCTGCCCAGCATCAGTGGCTCAGGAGAAGCCATATGGGATCAAAGCTCTGGGCCTAGAGTAGAGTCAACTGTGTTTACTGGGCTGTGGCTCCACCTGATAGCTCTGTGGTGTTTTGCTAAAATGCTTTGTGAGGGTATTTACAGAATAGAGGGACTGGCAGTATCACTCCTCTCAAACTTCGGCCTAAAGGTCAGATCTAATATTTAAATATTAGGATCAGTTGTGATTCTAGGGTAGGCATCCACAAATGAAACATTTTCTGCCCTCCATCCCAACCCCATCTTTAAAACTTAGAAGAGTGGAACATTCTAAACTCTTAATAAAAGAGAAAATGGTGCCTCAGAATCCTTCCTTGCCCTCCTGTCCCTGCAGGCACATGGTCACATGAGAACTGTTCACGGTTTCACAGGTCCATTTTCTACTCAGTTTATGAAACTTCAAATAAATACAGAGTTTTTAATCAGGCAAATGTGGTTTTATACTATTCTGTGTAAGATAATAAAGGCTTTATACCAACACATAAGAAACATGTTTCACTCTACCTAGTATATTTGTACAATAGATACAGTTACAAATCCATGAACACATAGCTCATAGTTTTTCAAATCAAGAGAAAAGATGTCACCAGTTACTTACTATCATATGTGAACATCTTATTATTTGGCATGCAGCAAGTCATCAGAGCTAGAGCACCTTCTCAGTCAAGAACCTGATGTCTTACAACTTTTTTAGTATAAAATTAATTCCAACTTGACTTACACTAATTTTGTTGTAGTTCTTGGTTGTGTGTTATTAATCATGTCTGACTCTTTGTGACCCCATGTACTGTAGCATGCCAGGCTCCTCTGTCTGTGGAATTTTCCAGACAAGAATACTGGAGTGGGTTGCCATTTCCTACTTTAGGGGATTATTCCTGACCCAGCTTTCAAACCCAAATCTCTTGCATCTCCTGCACTGGAAAACAGATTCTTTACCAATTGAGGCACCTGGTAAGGTACACTAATATTGCTCATTAATTGCATCTTAATCAATATTAAAAAGAAGTCCTTTTCATTATAGGGGACTGGAATGCAAAAGTAGAAAGTCAAGAAATACCTGGAGTAACAGGCAAATTTGGCCTTGGAATGCGGAATGAAGCAGGGAAAAGACTAATAGAGTTTTGCCAAGAAAATGCACTGGTCATAGCAAACACCCTCTTCCAACAACACAAGAGAAGACTCTACACATGGACATCACCAGATGCTCAACACCGAAACCAGATTGATTATATTCTATGCAGCCAAGATGGAGAAGCTCTATACAGTCAACGAAAACAAGACTGGGAGCTGACTGTGGCTCAGATCATGAACTCCTTATTGCCAAATTCAGACTTAAATTGAAGAAAGTAGGGAAAACCGCTAGACCATTCAGGTATGATCTAAATCAAATCCCTTATGATTATACAGTGGAAGTGAAAAATAGATTTAAGGGTCTAGATCTGATAGACAGAGTGCCTGATGAACTATGGAATGAGGTTCGTGACATTGTACAGAAGACAGGGATCAATATCATCCCCATGGAAAAGAAATGCAAAAAAGCAAAATGGCTGTCTGGGGAGGCCTTACAAATAGCTGTGAAGAGAAGAGAGGCAAAAAGCAAAGGAGAAAAGGAAAGATATAGGCATCTGAATGCAGAGTTCCAAAGAACAGCAAGAAGAGATAAGAAGCCTTCTTCAGTGATCAATGCAAAGAAATAGAGGAAACCAACAGAATGGGAAAGACTAGAGATCTCTTCAAGAAAATTAGAGATACCAAGGGAACATTTCATTAAAGATGGGCTCGATAAAGGGCAGAAATGGTCTGGACCTAACAGAAGCAGAAGATATTAAGAAGAGGTGGCAAGAATACACGGAAGAACTGTTCAAAACATGTATACTATCATGTAAGAATTGATTCGCCAGTCTATGTCTGATGCAGGATACAGCATGCTTGGAGCTGGTGCATGGGGATGACCCAGAGAGATGTTATGGGGAGGGAGGTGGGAGGGGGGTTCATGTTTGGGAACGCATGTAAGAATTAAAGATTTTAAAATTAAAAAAAAAAAAAAGATCTTCACGACCCAGATAGTCATGATGATGTGATCACTAATCTAGAGCCAGACATCTTGGAATGTGAAGTCAAGTGGGCCTTAGAAAGCATCACTATGAACAAAGCTAGTGGAGGTGATGGAATTCCAATTGAGCTGTTTCAAATCCTGAAAGATGATGCTGTGAAAGTGCTGCACTCAATATGCCAGCAAATTTGGAAAACTCAGCAGTGGCCACAGGACTGGAAAATGTCAGTTATCATTCCAATCCCAAAGAAAAGCAATGCCAAAGAATGCTCAAACTACTGCACAATTGCACTCATTTCACATGCTAGTAAAGTAATGCTCAAAATTCTCCAAGCCAGACTTCAGCAATACGTGAACCGTGAACTCCCTGATGTTCAACCTGGTTTTAGAAAAGGCAGAGGAACCAGAGATCAAATTGCCAACATCCGCTGGATCATCGAAAAAGCAAGAGAGTTCCAGAAAAACATCTACTTCTGCTTTATTGACTATGCCAAAGCCTTTGACTGTGTAGATCACAATCAACTGTGGAAAATTCTGGAAGAGAGGGGAATACCAGACCACCTAACCTGCCTCTTGAGAAATCTGTATGCAGGTCAGGAAGCAACAGTTAGAACTGGACATGGAACAACAGACTGGTTCCAAATAGGAAAAGGAGTACATCAAGGCTGTATATTGTGACCCTGCTTATTTAACTTCTATGCAGAGTACATCATGAGAAACGCTGGACTGGAAGAAACACAAGCTTGAATCTGATTGCTGGGAGAAATATCAATAACCTCAGATATGCAGATGATACCACCCTTATGGCAGAAAGTGAAGAGGAGCTAAAAAGCCTCTTGATGAAAGTGAAAGAGGAGAGTGAAAAAGTTGGCTTGAAGCTCAACATTCAGAAAACGAAGATCATGGCATCCGGTCCCATCACTTCGTGGGAAATAGATGGGGAAACAATGGAAATTGTGTCAGACTTTATTTTTTGGGGCTCCAGAATCACTGCAGATGGTGACTGCAGCCATGAAATTAAAAGACGCTTACTCCTTGGAAGAAAAGTTATGAGCAACCTAGATAGCATATTCAAAAGCAGAGACATTACTTTGTTGACTAAGGTCCGTCTAGTCAAGGCTATGGTTTTTCCTGTGGTCATGTTTGGATGTGAGAGTTGGACTGTGAAGAAGGCTGAGCGCCGAAGAATTGATGCATTTTAACTGTGGTGTTGGAGAAGACTCTTGAGAGTCCCTTGGACTGCAAGGAGATCCAACCAGTCCATTCTGAAGAAGATCAGTCCTGGGATTTCTTTGGAAGGAAT